>NC_140941.1:81555119-82890119 GCF_014529385.1 Adiantum capillus-veneris
AACTATGATTGGTTCTTGACGCCAACCGGTAAATCAAAGAAGTCCCATGGGTTGTACTTACAAGAAAAACTAGTATAAACACAATAAATGGACTTTGATTCTCATGCATTACAGTCAGCCAACCGCCATGAAATTAGAAATGATGCTCAATAAAGAGGCAATTACCCCCGTCTCCAAGCATTATAACTTAACTCTTGCACGAGATGAGTGTTCATCCAATGAGTAAATAGTAAAAGGACACGTAACATACTTCCTCCTGAAGTGCTTATGCTCCCAACCCTCTGTTCACATCCTCTTCTATCTCTCAAGTGCTCCCAACCCTCTTTCCACATCCTCATATGCCTCTCTAGTGCTCCCATGCTCTTTCTCCGTCCTCTTCTCCCTTGCTTTGTTGATGCAGATCTCTACACACAGTGCACAAGGATGCTATTATAATTTTGTGCAATTATAATTTGTGAGGTCATTATCAAGCGAATAGGGGTGGGAGAAATGTGGTTGGTGTTCTTCTTCGCTTGGTATTGGCCATCGTCCTAGCATTTGTGTCTGTCGCTTGGAGCCCCTTCTATGAAAGGAACATTCACTCATAAAATGTGTTGTAGTACTCGGGGGTGTCACTTAACAATTAAGTGACTATCACATGAGTGATGTAGAAGGGGTTATTAAATTTTACATCTTCACATGCAGAAGGGTACCGTAAAACACAATTGGACTTTTTTTTATAGATTGACTAGGAAAGGGGTGTGTTTTATTTGTCAAAAATTCACAAATGAAGGATTTTAAAAATAGTCCTTGAACGCACACGATACACAATCTATACATAGTCACTATGAAAATCTCTAAATGTTTACCGTGCTATTTTACTGCGTTTTGTAGAGAGAAGGTGTAAACTCAGGTAGAGAAACAAGAGAGAGGAGGGTGGGGGTTTTTTTGTGTTTAAAATATTGCTCTGATAGTCTTTGCGTTTATTACCACCGTTACACGTTTATTTTTTACTACAAAATTTAACACCTAAACTTTCAAAGTCTGGCTTAAACATACCCCTCCAACCCCCCCCCCCCCCCCCCCCCCCCCCCCCCCCCCCCCCCTTCCCCCTTCCCCCTTCAAAATTTGGTGTTTCCCTTCTCTCAATAAAAATTAAAGAATATTATATAAAAAAATTTAAATTTAAAGAAAGAGAAGAGAAAGAGAGAGAGAGAGAGAGAGGGGGGGGGGGATAATAAGATTACACTTGGTTACAACTAAAATAATCATTTTCAATTGATTAACATAATTGCACATGTTCCCAAATCTAGAGAGAGGAAGAGGGGGGAGAGAGAGATGAATGTATTACACGACCAAAATACTTCATAACTGCAAAATGTTTATGAATCATCTTCCAAAAGATCTCTACACGAGGCATAACCAACTCTAAGCCCATGGCTCCTAAATCAATAAAGAGAGAAACGGACTTGTCGTTTGTGGATACATTGGCTTTATCATCTTTGAGTTTGTTATCCTCCATCTCATCATCTTCATCATCATGACAATCATCCTCGCTAAGACTTGCTACCACGGACTTGATTCATCGACCTCCCTCTCCTTTGTTTCCAGCTCATCCAAAGTTGGAGATGGAAGAGGGTCGAGTATGGTCTCCACTTTATTAGTGGAAAAAATGGTTCTCCCATGAGGTGTTATGAGAATTACGAACCAAAGTTTTGGTTGGTGTATTGTTGGGATATAGATGACCTATAAAAGAGAAGCTTAAAGGCAGTAACATTGATATGATTAATGCTACAAGCAAATAAGAATAAAAAAGGTACATGTCACTCATTTGATTACAATTGCGCGGTAAAACTAAATTGTCATGCCTCCGTGTGTGATGCACACTAGAGTCCACCATGTAGAGGCCAATCTCATGTCGTCTAGACACATTGGCAAACCACTAGATGAAGGTATGAAAGGTTCTAAAATTAAACTTTAGGATCCTTTCAATAGTTCCACAGTACCTTGATTCATCATCGTCTGTGTCAAAGTTACCCATGATGGCACAATCTGTGGTGGTTCTACACTCGTCAATGTAGCGGTACGAAAGTGACGACCCTTTGACCACATAGAGTTAAAGTAAAGGCACTACAAAATATAAATATGTTTTAGCAAATACATATTAAAGATAATTTAAAGAAAAAAATTTACAATATGGTTTAGGTATATGAGTACTCTACCTTTGGTACACAGCCTCATGCATACTCCCATTCTTTGCTGGTGATGTCTTCTTCGTACGCTTTTGCCTCGGTCATTCTCTCATGAATCCACTCTACACTAATAAGATCCGAGAAACATGCAAGGTGTCTAGGCACTGGGGGTTCCCTCCTTCCTCCATGTGCTTGTTTTCATGCTTCTCTCTCTTGCAAACGCCTTGTCTTTGCCACTGTCCACAAGTCCACCCACTTGGTCATAATCTTTGCATTGAGAATACAAAAGTTATTGAACACTCAGGATAGATTCATATCCAAGTTAAGTAGATTCCCCTTTCCACTTGGCAAGTGTGAAGTCATCCTTGCATCTTCCTCGTCTGACCACATGCGACGCATTGAAGGATCAACTTGTGCCAAATACTCTTATATGTAAACAAATACCTCTTGAATGATCCACCCTTTGGCCATACATGCCTCTGATTGAAACTGTAGCTGCACAAAATCTTTGAGAGACTTTAAAAACCTCTCTATGAAGAATATCCATCGTGCGTGCACTACTCTACATATAGCAATCTCCTCCACCACATGAACCAAGAGGTGAACTTGACTAAGAAGGACCGATCGAGGAAATGCATCTTCAATGGCACACACAATTTATGTTGCAAGTGTTTGAGCAGTAGGGATAGCATCTATTTCGATTTCCTTGGAGATCATAAATCTACAAGAAAACACACAAGGATACACTATGTGCTAGTTGAAATTATTGTATACATAAAAAAGGTGTTGTTGAGTGGAGTCTTGTGGTGTACCTTACTAGCTCTCCTAGTTTAAAAATAGCGTCCCTGACTTTCTTCTCCCGACATGTACACATACTCACCGGAAGAATGAACTACAATGTAGTGGAAGTCATACACGCAAACTATAGATAGAATAGGGAGTATAAAGATTACCTGAAGCATCTTGTGCCAATCATAGAACTTCAACTCATACAATTGAACGCTTCCACCCTTTTTTGCTTTTGTGAAAGCTACCTTTAGCGACCTCATGCATCCTATTGGTGTGCAAATAGAGGCAATGATACCCTTCACCTTGTCTAGTTCTTCTTTGGCTAGCATCCATGGTGCTTTAGGAAGCACAATCTTTTCATTTGGGGCACGACATGGAGTAGCAGAGGTAGAGAGACGTTTTAAAAGCCTCAAATCCTCCCTCGCAACCAAAGAGTCCTTCTTGCCAATAATGTGGTCCCATAGTGTTTGGGCTACATTCTTGAATATGTGCATGGGATCCAAGAGGTGTTTTATTTTTAAGTCCTTCCAATATGGAAGCCTTAAAAATATGAAATACCTTGACATACCTTTTGGTGGAGGACATAGAGCCGGATTGTTGTCGTGGTGTTCTTCCCAAATGGCTGCCCAATCTGCCATCCTGAGCCTTAGAGCGGTCTTCCCATTTGTTGGAGCCTTGTGCTTGTGTAACATTTAATGGCCTAAAAACTTATGTGTAGCGGAAATTAGCATGAACATAGTGGGCATTTCATTAGAATAGATTCCTAATGAGAATTACAAGAGTGCTTGGGTGGCGAGAGAGCAACAAAATCATAACACCTAGTTAGATAGCATCAACAATACTTTCAAAAGAGAGAGAAATTAAGCTATTGACAACAGTTGAGGACCGGATTTGCATGGAGCCGGTCCCCCCTCCAAAAGGCTTTGTATTATGGTTTCTCCCATCAAGAGAGACATTGTACAATACAACTCTTTGTGTTCCTTCAAGACTAGCTAGTGCAATGAAGATGAAAGCTTCATGCACTAAGCAAAACACTTAGCAAACACAACTTGAATTATCCCCGTTCTCAGACCCAAGACCTCACACACCTTCGAAGATGGTGAGAGCTAGCAAGGTATGAGAGTAGATTGAGAGGAAGAAGGAGTATCTTATGAGAAAGATGTACATCTCCTCACATAATCACTCATATTAGCATAGCTTAGCTTAGTAATTAGATTGATAGAGGATATGAGCATGCGTTGAAGCTTGGATCTTGGTTGGATTTGCATCCACAAGCCAAGAGTGTGTCGATGTAGGCTTCTATCTCACAAGCTTGGAGTAGGTGATGAGTTCTCCATTAAAGCTTGGGAAGAGATAGTCTTCTCTTTCTTCACACATGAGATTGTGTGAGTGTGTGTGTGATAATGCCTTGCAAAAATCAGCCCCCTCTCTCTCTTGGGCGAGCCCTCTTGCCATTTTCTCTTGCTGAGCCCTCATTGGCTCTCCCCAAGTCAAGCCAATGACTATTAAGCAGCATAAGTGATAGCCTTCTGACATGTGTCCCCCTTTCCCCTTTTGTGAGAGCTTTAGGTAATTAAATAATTAAATTAAACTCTCATTGGACCCCTTTGCCTCCTAGCCAATAGGAATCAGGCAAGCCATTGGTCTCCTGAATGCTCATTGGACCCCTTGGGAGACTACCCAATAGTCTTCTAGGAGACTTAATTCTCATTGGTTTCTTTTATTAAATGTTTTTAAATTAATTAAATTAGATTTACTCTATCTTAATTCTCATTGGTCCACTTCAAGGGTCATCCAATAGAAACTGGGCACACCTTGTGGGCATCTGGCCTAGGGAGCTGACATGTGTCCCTCATTCCCTTTGTGTAAAGGGAACCTGTGTGTGTGTGTGTGTGTGTGTGACTTTCTCTCTCATCCCCTAGAAGAAGGTCTCGCCCCCTCCCATGTAGGGATATGCATTGACTTTGGAGAGCACACAAAGCATCCAATTTCCCCTAAGCTTTAACCCTTTGGACACAACCTTTGAATTTTGGAACCTTAGCATTTTGGAAGTCTTAATGGGCTGAACCTTAGGGTCTTTTTAGCCCATTGTTGCACATGGATCTTTTGCAGATGGCCCCCCCTTTGGATCCCTATTTTCCCTCCTTTGGATCCCTACTGTGGCTGGTCTGCTAGCTTAACCAATATTCTAGCCTTTTCTCCCTTGGCACTTCCCCACATTAAATGACCAGTTTAATATGAGAAAATCATTTAGGAGAATTAGATATTTATTATTATGATAGCTTGTTAAGCCCTTGGGGTAAGAAACAATGGTTGTTTGGATAGGTTACCTTGTGCAAGGAATCGGGCCTCCCTGTCACCAAGGATGGTCCGCAACTAGGACATGCATTGTGCCCCGATGTGGACAACCCTACATACATATCATATCGTTAGAGAGATGAGTGAACTAAAGGGAGAGATGGAAAGATAGAGAGAGAGATAGAGAAAAGGGGCTACTAGAAATATCTCCAAGCCCAGGATAGTCGTGCATAGTCCACATAAGGATTCCCCTCACAATGGCCGAGCTCCTCCCTTTTGCAAGTGATGCATTGACAACAGGAATGCCTCTCCATAACTCTTCCAACAGGGACTCGAGGTAGATGTTGTTAGGAGTTTTTTGGAGCAAGGTATTGCGCATATGTACATACCCATGCATGGTGCATCAAATAAAAGATTGCCCATTTTCCAGAGCCAGGTGGTTACGTAGGGCCCACATGTGTATAGGTAGGATAGCATGTACATAGTGCATCGATTTTCATCGTCACCAATACTAGTGTGTTTTTCTATAAGAATGAGAAGTTGGTAGTGCATAAAACTTCTCAAGGAAGCTATCCGCGGGCCGACGACATGAGGTAAGCAGGTGCATCAGATGTCATCTAGTGGCGTCAGGAGGTCGAATGGGGTCAATATTTGCACGTGGGAAAGCGAGGACACAACGTGGGTGTTTTATTGTAGTAATTATGTAGAGAGTTCATCATGAGGACCATTTTTTGGGGCCACTTCACATAGTGGCGGGATGGATTATTGGAAAAAGCTGAGTGTCAGGTGTGCGGATGATGCAAAAAAGTGACAACTATGCACTGCGAGGCCACTTTTTGGCCTGTTCGGGGTTCGTTTGAGGTCAACTAAAAGGCCAAGGGTGCCCAAGTAATAAAGCTAAATGTGTGAACTGAGAAGACCAAAAAAAACGTGGAGAGAACAGGAGGAACAGGCGAAACTGTGTTTTTGCTATTTTTGGAGCCTGTTTTGACCGTAAACAGCTCATCCGAGATCGGATTTGAGCACTTTAACACTGTGGACTAGGGTTTTGGGCCGTTCTAGACACGATGGTGCTATCCATTTTTTCAAATTCCTTACTGGTTTTCTGTTTTTTTGGTTGTGTAAGTTTCTCCTATGAGCGAAGCTCCTGCTCCAATTTATGATTGTATCTGGCATACTTTACCCATATTGTTGAGCTATTTTCCCCATTGGTGTTGGCCCAAGCTCAATTGTATCTAAACATAAAAAATTATTCTCTTTTGAGCTGAGTTTTTTGGGTGTGTGTGTCTCTCTCTCTCTCTCTGTGTGGAGTGGGTAAATGGGTAGTCTCTCTTCTCTCACTCCATCAGTGTGTTCCCTTTCTTGTCCAGGTGGGTTGTATAATCCGAGTGGTGCCCTATAGTGTGTGTGTGTATATCATCCCAAGAGTGTGTGTCGGGTCATTATAGAGACGTGTGTGTTTCCATCCCGCTCACATTCTTTTGGCGCCCCCACGGAGGATCTTCTTCGAGTACCTTCAGCTTCGAGATTACAGGTTACAGGTTACAAATTACAAGGATAGGTACAGGTACAGGTGATTCACACAGGTACAGGTAGCTGGAGTAGAGTGATACAGTGGCAAGTGGGAGTCACTTGCAGTTGCCGTGGGTATGCATCATTTGGTGCCTGTTTGAGCACATTGTTTGTTGGTATTGTACGTTACTTGTGGAAACTGCCATTGTACGCCTTTGTGGAGCCATACTTGGTTTTATTTGGTAGTCCCAGCCATTTCTGAGACTTGGTCTGGAAGATAGTCATTCCTGAGACTTGACTATACGAGATTTTCATAAGCCTTTGCGAGAGGGTGGATAGCGTGACGTTTTATTGAGCTGGGGGATTCTCAAATGTGAGATCCTTTCGGTGATAAGGTGGCTGGAGCACCCTTTTCGTGAGCTCACCATAGGCTATGTAGTAGTGATTCCTACTTGATGCTCGGGTTCCATTGGTTGTAGTTTATGCATACATATACAGTCTATATATTGGGTTCTTACTGCTCAACTTCTGGGGAAACTCTGCCAAAATTTTCCAGGTTATGATGGATGGTTTTTTGGTCTTTTAAGACATTTGTGTTGTTATGCTGCTGAAATTTTGGCAAAATCAGAGGATAAGGTAGGTGTGCTTTCTTGGGAGCTGCATGGTTGACTTTAATGGATGATCAAAATGGCCCTCAATTCACTCTTTTTCATTTAACTCAAAGAATCTAGATAAATGTTCATGTGTCCAGGAAGATTTTTTCCAACAGCGCATAGTCTTTATGTTCGGGCCAAGAAGATTAAGAGAGATACTGGAATACCCTTTGTGTGTTGTAATTCCAATGATTAACTATGAAAACTTATTGATGTGCATGTGTTTATCCTTATCTAAAGTTGAGCTCCATTGAAGTTTCTGGGAATTGAGTCAGTAAAACGTTTTGGGTTCTTGCATGTGTGTTCGAAGAGGTTCTCGAAGCATCGTAACTTGGGTAGCCATGACTTTCTCTTATCTGGAATTTCATGGAAGAAGTGATGAAGATGTAAAAGACTTTTTGGAAAAGATGGAGGTTGCCTGTATTAGCAACCAGATTCATGACCCGGAGCAGATGTTACGTCTTCTCCAAATTTGTTTGAAGAGTGATGCATGAGTTTGGTCCAAAGAATTTAAAGAGGATTTGCGTGTGGATGATCCACCTGTAAGATTGAGTTGGGACAATCTAAGGCATGGATTGGAAGTGGAGTTTGTGGAGACATAAGATCCTGACAAAGTGTGGCAAGAAGTACAAGGTTTGGTGCAGAAGGAAGGTGAGCCAGTAGATGCGTACATACATAAGTTTTCATTCGCATGGGAGCGGATGTGCAAGGCCTTAGCACCACAAGTACCCCCGCCTGACATGGTGAAGAAGGACAGGTTCTTGGCTGGTCTTTGGGAGAATATACGTTGGAGAGTGGAGCTAAAGAAGCCTAGGACATATGAAGATGCATTAGAGGTAGCAAGGAACAAAGAGTGGAAGCTAAGGAAAATGAGCCACTTAGGGGTAGAGTCATTCCACATGAGGTCTGAATTTCAGCCTATGGACTCTTTACAGGGTCGCATGCCAGGGGATCATCATGAACCATAGGTTTCTCTTACTCCTCACATTATGCCAGCAGTGGTCACTACAGCAGTGCAAGATGATGGGCTAACGAAATACATGAGGCAAGTGGTAGATTTAATGAACAATCTCAGCCTAAACATGCTAGGTTAAGTGGGAAATAATCCAGGTGGAGGGAGGTTTGCAAATCAGCCAGGAGGTTAAGAAAGACCTAGGAATGATGTTGGACAAAGAAATGGTAGGTTTTGGAGGCAGACGCCCACGTGTTATAATTAGGGAGAGTTGGGTCACATCAGCCCTCAATTTGATAATCCACCAAGGATAGGGGGAGACATGTATCCATTTCCAAGATAGGTGCTAACTAGGTTAAATGATTATGGCATTGAAATTAAGGGAGAAGAAGGAACCAGTGGATTAACCCAAGAGGAAAAGGGAAAGACAAAAGTGATAAGTGTAGTCACCTTGGAGAAGGCATCAAAGCTAGAGGATACATTAGTGATGCCTATTGGGAAGAGGACCACAGAGGATAAGGAAGGAAGAAGTGCCCCAATTCCTAGTAAGAAGAAGGGAAAGAGCCATGAAGGTGAGGATGTCAAGGCCAAGAGGAAAAGAAGGGTTCGTCGCAAGTTTCATGTTTCAGATTTTCCACTAGGGCATGGGCAATTAAGCTATGACTTGAAGGAGGATTTGACAAGCAGGAAGGCAGATGTTACTTTTTGGAAGCTTATAGGGATGGTGCCTAAACTAAAGAGACAATGCAAGAGAATGGTTAACCCAATGGAGAAAGAGCCACAGAGAGGTTCAGTAAAAGTGTTGGCAATGGATGAGCTACCTGACATTTGTCCAATAGTAGATGTGTGGCATAAAAGAAAAAATCTGGGACAAGGTTATGTGGATGGTGGAGCCCAAATATGTGTCATAACACACTCATGCGTTGAGAAGATGGGTCTTACAGTGAGTGGGGTGTCAGGATTTCGGATCAGATTGGCAAACCGTCAAAAAGTAAAATGTTTGGGTGTTGTAAAAAGCTTAGACGTGGAAGCATATGATGCAAAGGCAGTGGTTGATTTTCATGTGATGCCAATGGGGCTGGGAGCATATCCTATTATACTGGGCATACCATGGTTACGTGCAATGGGAGCTGTTCAAGATTGGAGACGTGGAACGATTAGCCTCTATGGAAAGACAAGTGCCAAGAAGCTATATAATATGGACACAAGGAAACGATTGGCGGAACTTCATGAAGATGAGGATGAGTCTAGTGATGAAGACTATTCCACAGTGACTGATGAGGACAGTGATAGTACTACCAGCAGTGATGAGGATGTTGATGTTGCATTTCTTTTGATGGACAAAGGAATCCAGGAGCCTGGTTTAGTAGGTTGAAGATGAAAGTGAAGGGCCTTATGAAGTGATTGAAGGGCTGATGCAAACCAAGGTTGAATTGTCAAAGAAGCAGGAACTGATGACACAACTGATCAGTGGAGACCTCTCAGCTATGGTGAAGGAGATATATTTGCACATGCTGGCTAGTTTTCTTGATTTGTTCATTACTTCATATGAAAAGATCAGAGGGTTCATGGGTCAAGAGATGCAGATAGAGCTGAATGAAGGTGCTAAGCCAGTGCAGGAAAGGCTACGAAGGATGGGTCAAGAGCAAATGAAAGACTTGCGGGAAGAGGTGGACAAGTTATTGAAGGCAGGGTTCATAGTCCCTGTGGAGACCACAGAATGGCGAGTCCAGTAGTTGTCATTCCAAAGAAGAATGGAAAGTGGAGAATTTGTGTAGATTTTAAACCCTTAAATGCAGCCACTAAGAAGAACCCATACCCTCTTCCATTCATTGATCATATCTTTGATTCAGTGGTGGCAGGTTATGAGAGGTACAATGTGTGTGATGGTTTTTCAGGCTATTTTCAATTGAAGATTGCTCTTAAAGACCGAACAAATAAAACTTTCATTACGCCATGGGGATGTTATTGTTACACGATATTGCTATTTGGGTTGACAAATGGACCATCCTTTTATCAAGAGAGAGAAAATTGGGTATTGGCACCATTCATTGGTAGTTGTGTTAAAGCTTTTACGGATGACTTTTGTGTATACAGCAGTAGGGTTGAACAACATGAGAAGTTGCAAATGGTATTGGCTCGATACGATGAATGTGGAGGACAACTTAATCCAAAGAAATGTCATCTAGCACAGCCAAGGGTGAAGTTATTGAGCCATATGGTGTCAGAAAATGGCATTGAGGCTGATCCAGACAAGGTTAAGTCTATTATTCTTCTTCCATCACCTACGAGTACAAAGCAATTGGCACCCTTTATACACAAAGTGAAGTACATGGCACAGTTTATTCCATTGTCTTCACAACTCCTTTATCCATTACAACAAGTGGAAAAGCATGATCGATTGCAATGGGATGACAGGTGTGAAGAACTATTTCAAGAGGTGAAAGAGGTGCTAGGGGGGTTGTTAGCCATGAAGGCTCCTGATTGGGAGCAAGTGTTTTATGTAAATCCGTCAGTAGGGGACGATGCCATTGGAGCCATGCTATTGGAAAAGGGGAAGAGCAGCCATTATATAAGTCCAGTGTATTGTGCAAGCCGAGTGAAGTTGGTAGCAGAGAGAAAGTTCTCAGAAGTAGACCTAGTGATGGCCAGTGTAATATTTGCTTGTCGATGATTTCGTCATTACTTGCTACCACGGCCTTTTGTTTTCTTGATGAGTTACGCCTTTTTTCCATAGTTAATTAATGGCACAAACATGTCAGATGTGGTCAAGAAATGGGTAATTGAGCTGCAAGAGTTTGAGTTCTCTTTTCTAGTGGAAGACAGTACAAGGGCTACCCTAGCTGATTTGCTGACTTACAAGGAGAATCCCCTCCTTATTAAGTAAGAGGGGTTGAGAAGAGTAGTTGAAGAAGTGTCACAAATCAGCAATGCACATGTTTTGTTCTTTAATGGCTCATACCGAAAGAGCCATGATGCGGCTTCAGGGGGTATAGCACTCTACGATCCAGAGGGGGATTTAGTATGCAAGAGAGGGTTCAAGTTGGATGCGCATAGTAACAATGAGGCTGAATATGCTACCTTGGAAGCCGGATTACACATTTGTTGGAAGCATTGGATTAGAAGGTTGAGCATAAAACGTGATGCCTTGTTAGTGGTGAAGCAAGTGCTGGGTGTGTGGAAGAGTAAGAACACCTCTTTGAAGGAAATGTGTTTCAGAATTAAAGGCCTCTTAAAAAATTTCAAAGCATGGAACATCAGACACATTGAACGTGCTCTAAATGGAGAGGCACATGAAGCAGCTTAAAGCATGATTGGGGAGCTATTTGTGTTGAGGACCAATTTACCTCTTTATCATGGCCGAGAAAGTTTGGCTCAAGAAGAGGAGTTTTTGCTAAGTGGAATCATTCCGAAGGACATTCAGAAGTCTAATAAGTATGGTTTTTTGCGTAGAGCATCTAGGTACAAATTGATTGGTGATGTCTTGTACATGAAAGGAGCTGATCTCGTGTTGAGACGTGTATCTTGGTGGGAGGAGCTTTAAAGAGTGTTGAAAGAGAATCGTGAAGGTGCATATAGCGGGCATTTTTCTTTAAAGAGTGTTGAAAGAGAATCATGAAGGTGCATATAGCGGGCATTTTTCTTTAAAGATCACCTTGCATAAGATTTTGCAAGAGGGGTATGTATGGCCTAGTTTTCACAAGGATGTTCACCATTGGTGTAGGTCTTGCGATAGGTGTGACGCATTTGGGAAGAGAGTGTTGAAGCCAGAGCTACGAAAAACCATTATGGAGTTTGATGTGTTTGAAAAGTGGGGGATTGATGCAATAGGCCCATTAACTATCACAAGCAAGGGCAAAAGCTATGTTTTGACTACAGTGGACTATCTCTCTAGATGGTCAGAGGCTATAGCAGTAAAACAAATCACTGCAAAGGATGTGGAAAACTTTGTGTATGATGAAATATGTTGCAAGTTTGGGGTGCCACTGGAGCTACTTTCGGATAAGGGTCCAAGATTTAGAGCTAAACTACTAGAATTTTTATGCGCAAAGATGAAGATTAGGCACCAACATACCACTCCTTATTATCCACAATGTAATGGATTAAATGAAAGATTCAATGGTGAGTTGGTACAAATTCTTTCAAAAGTGACAGAGCACCAAGGAAAGGATTGGGATTTGGAATTGCCTAGTGCATTATGGGCTTACCGTACTTCAGTAAATACAGGTAGAAGATTTACTCCATTTCATTTGGTATATGCAAAGGAATCCCTATTGCCTGTGGAAGTAGAGTTTCCTGTAGTAAAGATGCTAGAGAAGTTGCTTGGGCCACCTAGTGATGCATTCAAAGAGAGGCTATTATAGTTACTGTTAGGAAATAAGACGTAGCTAAATAGATAATTGAGTAGATTACTTAATGGAGAGAGACAGATTTATATACACGAGATTATAGAGTAGAGAGAGAGAGAGTACACACGATATACGTGGTTCACCCAATGTGGGCTACGTCCACGGGAAAGCAGCCACTCAATGGCTTTAGTACTTCAAAACAAGAAGTAGTTTACAAAGGGATTATACCCTTAATGGAGCTCCCGCCTTGCTTCACTCTCACCACCTCACACTCACCTTGTTGCATCAACTTCACACTATGAAATGTGTGTAGAAATGGCCTCCTTTGATAGGCCAAAAGGGCTGCCCTCTCTTATGAGAGACAGCCATGTGTAGCCGCCCTTGTACGAATAAGTCCAAATCAGACCCTCCAATCCACCCATGTGTGACCGCCCTTGAGAAGACAAGTCCGCTTTTGAATTCGGCCACCGGCCATTGACTTCCGACCACCGGCCAACCGACCGGTTGTTTTCCGATCACTTTCCGGCCGCCGTCCGGCCATAATATTCCGACGAAAAAGAATATTCCGCCTTTAAAGTTGCCCCTAATTCTTGTCCATCAAAATTTTGGTTTCCGGTGAGTGATTTTTCTTCACGCACGATGGCTTCTCCTCATAATGGGGGCCTTACAAATGTGCGCTTTTACTTAACAAATCAGGCTCCATACTTAACAATCTCCCACTTGGAGACTGATCTCCAAACCAAACCTGTGACTGCTTTCCATTCTGGCTTCTTATCCTTGAATGCCGATTGAAGATGAGCAAAAGCTCAACTTCTCCTTGTTGACCACCTTTGTAAACATGTCTGCAGGATTTTCACTTGTATGCACCTTTCCTAGCTTTAGTTGTCCCTCTTCCAAAAGAGTGCGTATGAAGTGATATCTCACCTCAATGTGCTTTGTCCTTGAATGAAAGGCTGAGTTCTTCGCAAGATGGATAGCGCTTTGGCTATCACTGTACAAGACACAATTGTCTTGTTTGAATCCAAGCTCTTCTAAGAATCTGTGAAGCCACATAATTTCCTTGCTTGCCTCCGTCATTGCTACATACTCTGCTTCCGTGGTAGAAAGTGAAACCACTTTTTGCAGCTTTGAAGCCCAGCTTACTGTTGTGCCTCTAACCGTGAACACATAGCCAGTAGTGCTCCTTCGAGTATCTTTGTCACCTGCCATATCTGCATCAGCATACCCTTCTAGAAAAATATCAGTTCCTCCAAAATACAAAGCATTTGTTGTTGTCCCTTTTAGATACCTAAGTATCCACTTCACAGCTTGCCAATGCTCTTTACATGGGTTGTCCATGAACCTACTCACAACTCCCACTGCATGTGCAATGTCTGGCCTTGTCCAGACCATAGCATACATTAGAGAACCTACCGCTACAGCATATGGAACTTTAGACATATAGGCTATCTCCTCTTGTGTCTTTGGACACATATCCTTCGTTAGTTTGAAATGACCAGCCAAAGGTGTAGAAACTCGTTTTGCATTTTGCATTGCAAACCTTTCTAGTACCTTCTTAATGTAATCTTCTTGAGATAGCTTTATTGTCTTCTTCGTCCTGTCCCTTGATATTTTCATACCAAGTATCCTCTTTGCAGCACCTAAATCTTTCATTGAAAAAGATTTGGACAGCTCCTTTTTTAGGTCTTTGATGTCCTGCATGTTAGCACTTGCAATCAACATGTCATCAACATACAACATTAGGATGATGAATTTCCCATCTCCCAAATTCTCCGTGTAGACGCAGTGATCCGAGTTGCATCTTGTGAATCCATGATCCAACATCCATCGATCAAACTTCAAGTACCATTGTCTTGATGCTTTCTTTAAACCATACAAGCTCTTCTTTAATCTGCAAACCATTTTCTCCTTACCTTTTACTTCATACCCCTTTGGTTGAAGAATGTAGATTTCCTCCTCTAAGTCACCATGAGGGAATGCCGTATTTACATCCATTTGCTCGAGATTTAGATCATGAGCAGCCACAAGGCTTAAGACAAGCCTAGTTGAGTTCATTTTTACAACAGGAGAAAATATTTCATTGAAGTCAATACCTTTCTTTTGAGAAAAACCTTTTACCACAAGCCTAGACTTGTACTTTTTCTTCCCACCTTCTTCTTCCTTTAGCTTGTACACCCATTTGTTTTGAAGTGCCCACTTACCTTTAGGCAACTCAACCAACTCCCATGTTTGGTTACGATGTAGTGAGTCCATCTCCACTTGCATGCTCTTCGTCCATTCTTCTTTGGATTCATGTTGCATAGCTTCTTCATATGATTCCGGCTCTCCAAAATCTGAGATCAAGAGATGGTTGAAGGAAGGAACAAACCTTTCTGGAGGTCTACTTGCTCTTGTAGATCTTCGGGGAATAGGTTGAGGCTCCTCATTTGGTTGACGTTGTTGCACATTGTCACCGTTTGCAGTCCTTGAGTCTTCACCGTCCTCAAGCTCCAGGTACTCATAACCTGTTTCTTTTGTTTGTTTTCTTTCCAAGTAATCTTTGTACATATTTTTTTCGTTAAAAATTACATCCCTACTCCTTAAGATTTTACCATCTTCAGGATTCCATAGGCGATACTCAAAGTCTCCTTCTCCATAGCCAATGAAGAAACACTTTTTGGACTTTGCATCTAACTTTGATCTTAGGCTTCTATCTATGTGCATGAAAGCCTCACACCCAAACACTTTGAGAAATGCATAATTCACCGGTTTACCTGTCCATGCCTCTTCTGGAACTCCCCCATCCAATGCCGTTGAGGGTGACCGATTGATTAAGTACACAGACGTACTTACAACTTCCGCCCAAAGCTCAAGCGGTAGGCCTGCATGTAGTCGCATGCTTCGTGCTCCTTCTATGATTGTCCTGTTCATCCTTTCCAAAATCCCATTTTGTTGAGGTGTCCTTGGGGTTGTCCTTTGCCTCCGAATGCCATTGCTAGCACAAAAGATTTCAAAAGCTTGGCTGCAATATTCGCCTCCATTGTCGGATCTGACGCATTTAACCTTGGTACCTGTTTCATTCTCCACAAAGGCTTTCCACCTTTGAAATATGGAAAATACATCGGATTTATTCTTCATGACATAAACCCATGTTTTTCTAGTCGCATCGTCTATGAATGTTACATAGTACAATGAGCCACCAAGTGATGGTGTACTTGTAGGACCCCAAACATCAGAATGAACCAACTCAAGTTTTTTAATTTTTCTTTCATTTCCTGATTTTTGAAATTTTACCCTCTTTTGTTTACCATAAACACAATCTTCACAGAACTCTAAGTCCACTTCTTTCAAACCTGGTAGAAGCTTCTTTGTTTGAAGGATTTGCATTCCTTTGGCACTCATATGCCCAAGTCGGTAGTGCCACGCCGCACTGTCAACTTCTGTAGTTGCTGCACAAGCTGAAGGTTGCGTGCTAACAGTACACAAGTAAAGTGTACCAACTTTTTCACCCTTGGCAACCACCAAAGATCCCTTTGAGATCTTCCACCGTTTGTTTCCGAATGCAATGTTGTGACCTTCATCGTCCAATTGTCCTGTAGAGATCAAATTTTTGCGAAGAGAAGGAACATGCCTAACATCTTTAAGCTTCCATTCATTTCCGTTAGCAGTTTTGACAAAAACTGTACCTTTGCCGACAATCTCACAAGCTTCATCATCTCCCAAGTATACATACCCAAAATTACCTTTGGTGTAGTCTTGGAAATGTTGCTTGTGTGGTGTCGCATGGAATGAAGCCCCAGAATCTACTATCCAGGAATTAGACACATTGTCTAATGAGAGAATTAGAGCATCTTGCTCTACTTTACCTGCCACATTGGCCTCTGATGTTGGCTTGTTGTCTTGAGACTCTGTCTCCTTTTTCTTCTTGGACCAGCAATCCTTCTTGACGTGGCCCTTCTTGCCGCAGTTCCAACATTCAAGAACTGACATTGTGCGTGACTTGCTCCGCCTTGAGCGATCACGACCCTTTTGGTTTTTGAACCTCTCCTTAAGCCTTCCTCTTGTTTCCACTGATAGTGCAACACTTGATGATTCTCCTGTGCTTCTCCTTTGCATTTCCTCGCTTAGGAGAACACCCACAACATCATCAAACTTAAGAGTATTTGTGCCAGAGATAGAATTACTTACAACCATCACAAGGCTGTCCCAACTATCCGATAGAGATGATAGTATAAGGAGAGCTCGCACTTCGTCATCGAAATTGATTTTCACTGATCGAAGTTGACTTATGTTTGTGTTAAATTCGTTTAGGTGTTCTGCAACTGAACCATTCTCTGCCATCTTTAGATTGAACAAGCGCTTCATAAGAAATACCTTATTGGATGCCGATGGTTTCTCGTAGAAGTCGTCAAGTGACTTCATCAAATCCTCCGTGGTATTCATCTCCGAAACATTGAAGGCCACCGTTGACGCCAAGCTTAACCGGATTGTTCCCAGTGCCTTTTGATCAAGGACAATCCATACTTCATCTGCCATTGTTGCGGGCTTCTTCGCAAGACCGCCTAGTGGCAAATAGAGGTCCTTCTGGTAGAGATAGTCTTCAATCTGCATCTTCCAATGTTGGTAGTTTTTGCCATTGAACTTCTCAATATTGAGCTTCCCTTCCTCCGCCATAACTCCCACTCAATTCAAGGAATCCTTTCCTTTAGACAATTTAGCTACGAGCAAACCTTGCTCTGATACCAGTTGTTAGGAAATAAGACGTAGCTAAATAGATAATTGAGTAGATTACTTAATGGAGAGAGACAGATTTATATACACGAGATTATAGAGTAGAGAGAGAGAGAGAGAGTACACACGATATACGTGGTTCACCCAATGTGGGCTACGTCCACGGGAAAGCAGCCACTCTATGGCTTTAGTACTTCAAAACAAGAAGTAGTTTACAAAGGGATTATACCCTTAATGGAGCTCCCACCTTGCTTCACTCTCACCACCTCACACTCACCTTGTTGCATCAACTTCACACTATGAAATGTGTGTAGAAATGGCCTCCTTTGATAGGCCAAAAGGGCTACCCTCTCTTATGAGAGACATCCATGTGTAGCCGCCCTTGTGCGAATAAGTCCAAATCGGACCCTCCAATCCGCCCATGTGTGACCGCCCTTGAGAAGACAAGTCCGCTTTTGAATTCGGCCACCGGCCATTGAATTTGGCCACCGGCCATTCACTTCCGACCACCGGCCAACCGACCGGTTGTTTTCCGATCACTTTCCGGCTGCCGTCCGGCCATAATATTCCGGCGAAAAAAAAGTCTCGGGGGCCTTTAAAGTTGCCCCTAATTCTTGTCCGTCAAAATTTTGGTTTCCGGTGAGTGATTTTTCTTCACGCACGATGGCTTCTCCTCATAATGGGGGCCTTACAAATGTGCCCTTTTACCACAGAAAATTACAAGGGTAAATCAGGCTCCATACTTAACAGTTACAAGAGGTTCAGCTGGATAGGATGAGTACATTGGAACATTATGGGCAGATGCAGGATAAGGATTTGGCAAAGATAAATGAAAAGGTAAAAAGTAAGGGTATCAATAAGCATGACTTAGTTTTGCGCTACAAAAGTAATCTGGACAACACCTTCCAAAAGAAGTTTCAAATTACGTGGGAAGGCCCTTTCAAGGTAGTGGAGTGTTTTCCGAATGGTACATATCAGCTGGCTAACTTGGATGGGATTTTTTATAAGTCAAGGGTAAATGGATTGCATCTTCAATTGTATCATGCTAGTTTGATGATGGTGGAGCAAGATGAGCTGTCTACAGAACAAGTAATGTATGTGAGGGATGAGGAGACTTGTGACGCGGTAAGTCTCATATCTCTTTTTCCTGTTGCTGATCATGAATGATCTAGCAGGCTAGGGGATGGGAAAACTATGTTAGAAGTTTTCTGGAGCAAGGAATTGCGCATATGTACATACACATGCATGGTGCATCAAATAAAGGATTGCCCATTTTCCAGAGCCAGGTGGTTACGTAGGGCCCACATGTGTATAGGTAGGACAGCATGTACATAGTGCATCAATTTTCATCGTCACCAATACCAGTATTCTTTTTTATATAATAATGAGGAGTTGGTAGCTCCTAAAACTTCTCGAGGAAGATATCCGCGGGCCGATGACATGAGGTAAGCAGGTGCGTTAGATGGCATCTAGTGGCGTCAAGAGGTCGAATGGGGTCAATATTTGCACGTGGGAAAGCGAGGACACAACGTGGGTGTTTTCGTGTGATAATTATGCAGAGAGTTCATCATGAGGACCATTTTTTGCGGCCCCTTCACGTGGTGGTGGGATGCATTATTGGAAAAAGCTGAGTGTCAAGTGTGCGGATGATACAAAAAGGTGACAACTATGCACTGTAAGGCCACTTTTTGGCCTGTTCGGGGTCCGTTTCAGGTCAACGAAAGGCCAAGGGTGCCCAAGTAATAAAGCTAAGTGTGGGAACTGAAAAAACTGAGAGAAGACCAGAAAAAACATGGAGAGAAGAGGAGTAACAGCCACAACTGTGTTTTTGTTGTTTTTGGAGTCTGTTTTGGCCGTAAACTACTCATCCGAGGTAGGATTTGAGCACTTTGACATTGTAGACTGGGGTTTTGGGCCGTTCCCGACACGATGGCGCTATCCATTTTGCCAAATTCCTCACTTTTTTTCTGATGTTTTGGCTGTGTAAGTTTCTCCTATGAGCGAAGCTTCTGCTCCAATTTGTGATTGTACCTGGCATACTTTACCCATATTGTGTGAACTTTTTGCCCCATTAGTGTTGGCCCAAGCTCAATTGTATCTAAACATCAGAAATACTCCTCTTTTGAGCTGAGTTTTTTGGGTGTGTGTGTGTGTGTGTGTCTCTCTCTCTGTGTGGAGTGGGTAAATGGGTAGTCTCTCTCCTCTCACTCCATCAGTGTGTTCCCTATCTCAACCAGGTGGGTTGTATAAGCCGAGTGGTGCCCCATAGTGTGTGTGTATATCATCCCAAGAGTGTGTGTCGTGTCATTATAAAGGTGTTGTGTGTTCTTCCATCCTGCTCACAACATCAATATTTGACACTTTGTACTTCCCTGGCACAAGCAAGGAAAAAAGTATATTGCCCTTCCTGGTTGTCTCACGTGGTGGAATATTGTAGTTGTTGATCACCACAGGCCAAGTGCTCCATGAAGTAGAATTTATGTTGAAGGGGTTGACACCATCACTTACTAACACAAGAATCACGTGTCGAGGCTCCAACCAAAACTTTGTCCATTGAGTTCTGATGTGCCTCCATGCAGGTGAATTGGCAGGGACACGCATCATTCCATAATTGGAGCGGTGGTTGTCATGCCACACGAGAATCTCCATGATAGACCTAGTTTTAAACATGTGTTGGATGCAAGGAATTAATGGAAAATGTCTCAATACCTTGCGGGGTAGGTGCACCCTGCTCACTCCGGTCTTGTATCGTGCCTCCTCGTATACACGGGACATGAGGTAGCACGTGCGTGCTCATTGCAGTATAGCATACAATCGCTAACGCACGCATGGATGCACTCATACTCCATTCCAAGTGCAGTGACATACGATCTACCTCCTCGACGATCTGGATGCATGTGGTGATCTTCTAGAAACATTTCTCCCATCAAACTACAACAAACAAGCGTATTAGTATAATTGCTAGAAGACGGCACCATAAAGTGAGTGGAAATTATATAAAAGCCACATTCCATACTTACAGTAGTGCATCGACACTTGCATTAATTTAATTCGGTTTGCTTGCAAGTTGAGGACTTCCAATGATGCTCGAAGAACCTAGTGCCATGCCCCACTGTAAAGAGGTGTTCGGGCACTCGCCATCAATCTATCCTCCAGTTCGGTAGCCTGTTTAGTGCAGAGCTGACAATCCTCCTCGCACACGTTGCACTCATGAGCTAGTAACTCATCACACATGTCAAACATGTGCTCATCCTCTGCCTCAAAGTGCAATGGAGATTGCATAGGAGCTACCAAAGTAGAGCCAATGGGAGGATCACTATGCGGTGCATCCAAATCACCCAGTCGCTCTTGCCTCTACCGTTTAGCCTTTGTGTGTCGGTGCACCACCACCAAACACAGACCAATGGGGCACCTCCTCAAGCGATGGGTGAGTTGCGCTCTCATCTCTCCAAGCGCTTTTCTGAGAATGCTGACGGGCGCAAAGCGGACCCCGAACCTCGACGGCCTCTAAAACGCCGGAGGCCAAATGACGCGCCTCGAGCCTGCCACGGTAAAGTGAACAAAGGGCACCACCTAGCTTTGAGCGGCTAGGACGAAAAACCATGATGGTATGAACACCGCAAACCTACACACACACACACAGAGACACACACACACACACACACACACACACACACAGAGAGAGAGAGAGAGAGAGAGATATTTCAAATGATGAAAACCCTCGGGGGTGTGAGGGTGAATTATCTCTGCAATATTTACAAAGTGGCATGCCGTGGTGGTAGAGGGGTAGGGAGAGGAGGTGGTGCAATCTACTTGGTGCATTCTCTAAGACGACTCAATGATTGTGAATACTCACCACCAAGAGCGTGCATACGTGTGTGCATCGACCATTGGAGTCGAGAGATGGATGTGGTTCCCTTTGCATGGTGCAATTCCCAAGGCAAACCCAACATACACGCCCCGTCCCCGTGATGGTGATAGTATCCATCCCTCCCACTACACTCTACCAAATGCTTGGCTCCTCATGAATTGTCCCCCCCCCGATAGTGACTTCTCAGTGCCAATTTACAGGTGTTGGCTACTTGGATTATGGTAATCCTAGTGTGGTTAGTGTAAGCTTAATCGGGGAGACAAAGCAAGTGGTGAGCCCGGTGTGGTTGACCCTTGCTTTGTTTTGGGAGGTTATTTAAAGATGGGAATCTCTAGGTGGGCCTTTGTGACCATCACCTAGAGAGAGGATATTTACAAAAATGGAAATTTACAATGGCTCGAGTGAAAACTGAAGATAATTATGAAAATAACCTATAAATTAATGGGATGGCATCGTGGTTGCGTGTTTGCCGGCGAATGGTGAGCTATTGGTGCGTTGGTGTCGAGCGTACTTCTTTTCAGAGTCGGCCGGGGCATGCCTTCGACACATTTTCTCTTTTTGTTGTTGGCGGGGCGTGCTTTGGATACTTCTTCTTTATTCGTTGATGTCGTCTAGTCATTTCTCCTCCTTTGTATTTGTGGTGCAGTGCATATATGCGTGTGTGTGTGTGTGTGTGTGTATGTATTCGTGCATAAGGGCGGGTGTGTGTGTATGTACATGTATGTGCGTGGGAAGGGGGGATTTTTATATAATATATATATATATATATAGTTTTTTTTGTTTTGTTTTTTCTTGTTGATGGCGGATGGCCGGTGGCTGCCTTCTACTGCGCGAGGCAAATGGGGAGGGAATGAGGGTGGGGGTAGAGACAGTGTTTGTGTGGTGTGTGTGTGTGTGTGTGTGTGTGTGTGTGTGTGGTGCGTGAGCGCCCGGGTGGGTGTGTGGGTGGTCCTGCGGACTTGAGCGCACAACGCTGAAGGGGAGAGAGGGGAGGGGAGGGGATATTGTGTGTATGGTGAGAGAGAGAGAGAGAGAGAGAGAGAGAGAGAGAGAGAGAGAGAGAGAGAGAGAGAGAGAGGGGGGGGGGTGGTCCTATTGACGTTGTCCGTGAGAAGGAGAGAGAGAGAGAGAGAGAGAGAGAGAGAGAGAGAGAGAGAGAGAGAGAGTCTGAGGGAGAGGGAGGGGTGAGGTGTGGAGTGGGGTAGGGGAGATGTGTGGGTGAGAGAGAGAGGGGGGGGTTCATTGTCTTGCAGGGGAGTTTGAGGATGAGGGGGGGGGGGGGGGGGAACAAGTCAATGGGTGGAGTGAGGGAATATAGCAGCGGGCCAAGAGGGGGGGGGAATGAGGCCGAGGGAGGGTGAAGCGAGCCGGTGGGGAAGAGGGAGGAGGGGTAGGTGAGGGAATATTAGCGGGCCAAGGGGGGGGGACAAATGTGAGGGGGAATGTAAAGGGTGAGTGTAAGAATACGGAGAGCGGAGGGGGGTTTCCATGCGGCTCACACAAAGGGAGCACAAGAGAGGGGTCAGGAGTTTTTTTTTCAAATCTTCCGCCTGGCCAAGGGGGGGGGTTTGAGAGTGGGGGTAAATTGGGAGAGAGGATATTATGGGGGGGTATGTAGGGAAAATGAGGAGAGAGAGAGCCTGGGTGTTATTTATCCAATGCCCGTCGGGCGGGAGGGGGGAAAATAAGGTACGGGGGGGGGGGGGGGGGGGGTAATGAGAGTGGGGGTAGAGAAAGTAAGTTTTTTTCTTTTTTTTCCTTTGATTTTCGAAAGTCGGCTATCATTAGCCCTCTCCCTTAGGCTAGAGGCATTCATGCTTCTAGCTCTTCTTCTGCTTCTTCAGCTATAGAGTTAGAGGGTTCTCCCTCTTCTGGAATGTCTAGCACGAATTCTGAGTCAAACCTAATAAAATACCTTTTCAGTCTCCATCCATTGACCCTAGTCTTGTGAATTCTCCCATTTGCTTCCATCACCTTATAGCTGCCGTTGTCATAGCGTTTCTTGATGATGAACGGCCCTTCCCATCTGGGTTGAAATTTCTTTTCCTTCCTAGTGTCAAATCTGTTGTCATATCGGAGAACTAACATGCCTTTTTCCAGACCTTTTTCTTTAAGCCCTTGATTGAAAGTGAGCCGGCGTCGCTCTACCTGTGCTGCATAGTGATTGATTGCTTCTTCCCTATCCAATTTGAGTCCCTCTAGATCCAAGATGTGGTTTCAGAGGTTTACAATTGGATGATGTGTATGCCTAGCCAAGACTCGTAAGCTGGCTATTTGTACTTCAATGGGTAGAATTGCAACCTTCCCATAAACTAGATGGAAAGGAGTGAAACCTAGTGATGTTCGGAACATTGTTTTGTAGGCCCAAAGAGCTTCCATGAGATGTTTATCCCAGTCCTCTGTGTGGTTGTTCACCTGTTTTGTGATGATTTTGCAAATCATTCCATTTACCTTCTCTTCCAGACCATTGCATTGTGGGTAGTATGGTGTGGAATGCCTACGTGTGATGCCTAGCTTCTTCATCAGTTCTCCCACCAAATCACCTCTGAGTCTTGGTCCTTTATCTGATATTATCTGAAGAGGAGTGTCAAAATGGAAAACGATATGCTCAAAAATGAACTTTGCCACCTCTTGGGCTATAATGCGGGTGGTGGCCGTTGCTTCTGCCCATCGAGTCATGTAGTCTACATCCACTATGATGTACAATTTACCTAATTGGGCCCTTGGTAAAGGACCGATTGCATATATTCCCCATTTCTCAAAAGGACCATATAAAATGATAGGGGTTTGTGGCTCGTAGGTTAACGTGCGATCACTGGCCACTTGACAAGCTTTACATGTTTTACACCAATGGTGTACATCCTTGTTCAAACTAGGCGAGAAGTATCCTACCTGTAGAATCTTCCTATTGGTTATATCTAGAGCAAAATGACCTCCGCAGACGCCGTCATGGCAACTTGAAATTACCTGTGTGATTTCACTGGAGGTTGGCACCCTCCTGAGAATTTGATCTTTACCCTTACAATACTGCAAGTGGTCGTCTATAAGGCAGTACCTAGTAGCCTTCCTTACCAGCCATTGTTTTTGGCCTTTGGTGTGTCCTGCTGGAGATTCTCCTGTATCTAGAAAACTGATGATATCAGGCATAGCATCACTACCTTGGAAGAGGGGTAGTTTTAATTTGATTTCTCGTACGGAAACGTCTTGTATTCTTTCTTTAGCTAGTGCATCTGACTCTTGATTTTCTGCTCTAGGGACATGGAAGAGTTTCACTGCTTCAAACTTGTTTAGAAGGTCCTTAACTTGGCGAAGTTGACCAAGTAAAACCTGATTTTTTGCACTCCCAGGTGCCATTTATTTGCCTTATCAAAAGAAAAGCATCTCCGAACACATTTAGGCGCTGAACTCTTTGTGAAATACATTGTTCCAACCCAAGGATTAGGGCTGCATATTCTGCCTCATTGTTGGAGTGGGAGTGTAATAACTGCCAAATGGAGAATAATCTTTCTTGCTATTCGTTGAAAATGACTATGCCTGCTGCCGACTGAGCCATTGTTCTCTTGTATGCTCCGTCAAAGAAAAGAGAGTGAGCTCTCTCTAGCTTAGGAATTTCTATCGCTGGTGTTTCTTCCTTTGCCTCCGTGTTGAACTTCAGCTTCTTCTCATAATGGCGATGACTCATGAGTGAGAATTCCTGCTAAACTAGCCCTGGTGGAGTTTTCTACTTGCATGGTGTAGTCAAACTCTTGTAGTCTAATTAACCACTTTGAGATCCTAGATGAGACATCCATGTGTCGCATTACATATGGGAAAACCTCCTCCATTGTCAGGATTACAAAGGGTCTAGGTAGGAGATAGGAGCGAAACTTTGTGGTAGCAAACATTAGTACTAGAACCATGTGTTCTACTTCCGTAAATCCTTTTTCTGATGGGGTCATGACCCGACCAGAGAAGTAAATAGGGTGCATGAAAGAAGCTTTGGGATCCTTTTGCATTAGCATTGCTCCTAGTGTATCATTTCCCACACTAGGGTTCACATAAAATGGCTCATCCCACTTAGGAGGTGAAATAGTGGGAAGCTTAGCTAGGATTTGCTTCACCTCAGTAAACTGTTGCTCGTTCTCTTCACTCCATGAGAAGACATCCCTTTGGGTGAGTTTTTGTAGGGGAAGGAACACTTGAGATAGCAGGTGAATGAACCTGCTTAAGTATCTTACCTTCTGAAGGAAAGAAACCAGTTGCTTGGCGGTGGTGGGTGATGATAAATATACCAGAGCCTGAATCTTGCTAGGGTCAGCTTCGATTCCTTTTGCTGAAATTACATGACCAAGGAGAGTGACTTTTCTCTCACCAATGTGACACTTATCCACGTTGAGTTGGCCACCCAAGGTTTGCAGCTTGGTTAAGCCATCATAGACTTTGCTTAAATGAAGGGCTCGTGAGCTATAAATGAAAAAATCATCTATGAAAACCTGTATTGATGTTCCAAAGTAGGGTTGGAAAACAAAATTTACATAGCGTTGAAACGTGGTCGGGGCGTTAGTGAGGCCAAATGGCATCACTCTGTAGGCAAAACATCCCCAAGGTGTGATCAAGGTTGTCTTCTTCTGATCCTCCTCCGCAATGCTAATCTGGAAGTATCCTGAGTAGCCATCGCATACTGTGTATTGTTCGTGACCTGCCACTTCATTGAGTATTTCATCCTGGAATGGGAGGGGAAAGTGGTCCCTCTTCGTGGCTGCATTGAGAGGTTTATAATCCACACAGACTCTCCACTTACCATTTTTTTTTGGTGTGACTACTACTGGGGAGACCCATTCCGAGTCTTCGACAAGATAGATGAAACCTGCTTGTAGCAAACTTCTCACTTATTTAAGCAATGCCTCTTGTTGGATTACTCCAAGTCTTCTAAGCTTTTGTACTATGAGTTTACTACCTTCCTTGAGCTTTATGTGGTGTTGCACTACTATAATTCCTGTGAACTTATCATAGCCATCAATGAACAAAGTAGTGAAGTTACCTAACATGGAGACGTACTCCTTCCTTTCTTCATTGGTTAACTCATTTGAGAGCAATTTTTGTAGCTTACCTACATCCTCCAAGGACTGCATACCTGATGATCCCTCTTGGTTTCCCAAGGTTGCTTCAGATTGATTTAATCTATTTGGGTCTTTCAGAATGACTCCCATTACTTCGATGCTACTGTCACTTTCGTCGGTGGTGGTCGTCTCTTCTCCTGAGGTAGACGAGTAGTCGCTGGTGGACTCGTCTTCTGAAGCCTCCAATATCATGTTGCGCTGCTTTCCAGTCCTCATGTCGTAGAATATGGACTTCCCTTTAGCATCCTTCATTTAGATCATTCCGGTGCTCCAGTCTTGTTTAGATTCCATAGCCATAAGCCAAGGTCTTCCAAGAATGATGGGATAGCCCTCCCCTTTGTGTGGCATGATGAAGATGTTTACCTCCACTTATGTATTGAATGCTTTTACTTTGACCGCATTTACAATGCCTACGCATTTCACTCTTACATTGTTTGCCATCTTGGCTCGGCTGTGGGTGCCGGCCTACTTACCTCTAGACCTAGATGGTGCATCAACTTTTTACTCATGATGCATATTTGCACGCCACCATCTATGTAGACGTTTGAAATCCACTGCCCCTTGATATGAGCGTCCATGGTTGGCAGGATGTCGTCGAGATCCCTCCCAGAGATAGCCCCAGCTATCCTGGGTCTTGATTTCCTGGTACTTACCATTTTTGTCCATTGCCTCCTCATTCTGGGTGCAAGGTGGAGTAATTGGGGCCAAGTTATCTTCGGGCTCTACATTAACACATTCTGAACTAAGTCATAGGGTTGTGCATATTCACCCAATGAGAAGTCCACAATGTCTATCTTCCGCCGCGGTTTAGCTACTTGCTTGCTAGACTCGGCCTTCCCTTTCATCTTCTCTTCTCTTTGAGATGCCTCGTGCCTCACACGCTTCACTCCCATAGCATCCACTTCTTCTACCTTTGATTTTCCTTTGTGCTTCTCTCAAGTTGACTCTTCTACCTTTGTCTTCCCTTTAGCCTCCAAGCTAATAACACTCACCGCTTGGTTCACAGCAGGTGGTGGGGGTAGTGGCGGAATGAGAGGTTGGGGTGGTGGTTGTTGTTGTACATGTGGTCGAAGGATTTGGACCGGTGGGATTGGTCCTAGCTACCTAGGTGGTGGTGGTCTTGCTCTTGGCGGAGAGATCTGATTTTGTCTCCCCCCTCTATTAAAATTCTGCCTCCATGGGTGTGGGCAGTAGTACATTCCATGGCCATCTTCCCTGCAGTTGTAACAGTGGTACTCTAGGTTCTGCCTTCGTTGTTCCCTTCCTTGTTCTGGGTTTCTGCCAGATGCATGCCCTTGTTGCCCCAGATGCACAGATAAAGTCTCTAGTTGGCAGGTCTTGCTGTTCTTCTGATGCCTCCTGTGGTTGGACTCTATGATTGGTTGTTGCAGCCACTAGGGTTGGTTAGGCCGAGCTTGTTTCCTCTAACTTGTTTACTCTTGATTGCATTCGCAGCTTCTTATCTTTAAGGCGGACAACTTCGACTGCCAACTCAAATGTTGCAAGGTGAAAGCATGTTAACTTGTCACGCTTTTTGTGCTAGTTAGCAGTTTCAAGTTAGCACATGTTCAAAAAGTTGGACGTTCGGTAAATTTTTTACAAATAATATCAAAATTTGTCAGAGGTTGTACATTTGGATTCCTTGTTTCAAGTGCTTTCTATTGATATATCATATGTCATAGATCTTGGAGATGTAGCTCAAGTTATTGTACTAGTTAGCATATGTCAAAATTGTGCTAGTTAGCATGGTCCGGAACATGAAAAAGCATGACAAGTTAACATGCTTTCACCCTGCAGGAAACCTTCCCTTCACCTTCTCTCTAAGCGGCGACCATAGACTAGCAATGAAACGGTCCTTCTTTAGGAAATTAGGTGCTCCTTCGCCTTCCTCCAGTGTGGCAACCGATCTCTCCCATAAGTCCACAAACTTTGACTCGTAGGTGGCATACTCGAGCAGGCCTCCCTGCTTTAATTCTGTCAGTAGCTGCCATAGCTTCTCCGAGGTTGTGCCTCCACCAAACCTCTTTACAAAAGCAGCCCTTAACACATCCCATGCATTCTTGGTAGCATGGGGCAATGCATTGTACCAGGACTTGGCCTCTACTTTCATCAGTAGAGGAAAAATTCTAAGTCATGAAACGTCGTCATCTTTGTTGGAGACGACACAAGCAATGTCGAAATCATCCAAAAAGTTGGTGGTGAGATCCTCTCCCTTCTTTCCACTGAATGTGGGGAAAGAAACACTTTCCATGGTGGTGACTCAGGAAATTACAAACCTTTTTTCTTTTTTCTTTTCTTTTCTTTTACATCAACAGTAGCGGCTCATAGCGGCTTTTTACAGGGGTGGGTGGATAGGTCAAAACAGGATAAAAATAGAGACATTAAAGGAATGATGGTAATCTAATATAGGGAGAATGATAGGGTTCGGGGAATTGAGGATTTCTCCTAGTACCGCCACACCGAATAGGTAAACGATCTTCTGTTGGTAGAAGACTTTCCTATCTACATAGATATTCACATGCATATGCTGCAGGAATCTGAACGGGAATTCCATCTTCCCGTTTTCCATCATGCACAGAGGGTGGAATACTTACTTATACTCTAACCGTGCCAGTGTTGATGAGTCGGCACATCCACAAGAGGTCGTCGCCTTTCATGGGCTCCACCTTTCCTTCGTTGCTCAGCACGTACGGGGTGATGGCGACGCGTCTGACATTTCCGAGCCTCTTAGCTAATAGCAATTGCAGGTAGTTTTTGTAATCGGCGTGTTGCATGAATTCTACTCCATTCAATTGTTGCAGCTCGTCTCCAGCCCATTGGGTTTCTCCCGTGGTAGAGAGCTTCTTCAGGATAAGTTGTGCAGGGAGAGGAGGAAGGTCCTCCACTCGCTTCCCAAAACAGCCAGATCAGTAACCAAACCACTCTTCTATAGGACATGGGAATCTTCTTACCACTTCTTCTTCTGGATTGTCGAAGTGGATTGGTAGCACTCGCATGTGTCATGCAAATCGGTAGGCGACCTTCCGCCGCTTAGCTTCGGATGACTTCTTCTTTGACAAAGTGGTACAACCTGGCTTTCTGAGCTTGAAGCACTTTCTTGGCCAGATGCTTCTCTCTTCGGGGTCATGTGTTTCCAGACTAGCTTATCTTCTCCTTGCCTTTGGCTCGAGCAGCCCCTTTAGGCCACTTTGGAGTGATACCTTTGACTGCAGCTTCTTTAGGGAAAAGAGGTCTCACCGTTTGCTTCCCTTCCTTGACGTAAATGATTTTTTCGCGATGAATGTCGATGTAGATGACTTCAACCCTTTTGCTACCTTCGTTGCTGGCACTCATTGACAGTGTGCCTTGCTTGACAACAGTGATGGAACTTCACCAATCTCCCACGTGATGCTTTTGATTTATGGTTAGAACGAGCAACACGAGATGGAGAATTTACCTCTTGAATGCTGACGACACTCCAGCCTGGCAGTAGCACCTCAATGAAGGCGTCTAGTGCCTCCTTCGTCTCCTCTTCTTCCGTCCTCCAGTTAAAAAATTCCGTCAGCCACTCGTCCATGATTGATAGTGGGCATCACTTTCAGCATTGTAAACTGAAGGGTCTTAGAAAAGCCCTCCTCAGTGGGGGCACCAAAATAATGGACGCAAAGTGGACCCCGAGCCCCGACGGCCTCTAAAACATCGGGGGCCGAATGGCGTGCCTCGAGCCTGCGCCTCAAGCGTGCTACGGTAAAGTGAATAGGGGGCACCACCTAGCTTTGCCAGCTAACACGCAAAACCACGATGGTATGAACACCGCAAACCTACACACCAAGAGAGAGAGAGAGAGAGAGAGAGAGAGAGAGATGCAACTGATGAAAACCCTCACGGATGTGAGGGTGAATTATTTCTGCAATATTTACAAAGTGGCATGCCGTGGTGGTAGAGGGGTAGGGAGAGGAGGTGGTGCAACCTACCTGGTGCGTTCTCTGAGATGACTCAATGATTGTGAATACTCACCACCAAGAGCATGCATACGTGTGTGCATCCACCATTGGAGTCGAGAGATGGATGTGGCTTCCTTCGTATGGTGCAATTCCCAAGGCAAACCCAACATACACGCCCCTTCCCCGTGATGGCGATAGTGTCAATCCCTCCCACTACACTCTACCAAATGCTTGGCTCCTCATGAATTGCCCCCCCCGATAGTGACTTCTCAGTGCCAATTTATAGGTGTTGGCTGCTTGGATTATGGTAACCCCAATGTGGTTAGGTTAAGCTTAATCGTGGAGATAAATCAAGTGGTGGACCCGGTGTGGTTGTCCCTTGCTTTGTTTTGGGAGGTTATTTAAAGATGGGAATCTCTAGGTGGGCCTTTGTGACCATCACCTAGAGAGAGGATATTTACAAAAATGAAAATTTACAATGACTCGGGTGAAAACTGAAGAAAATGATGAAAATATCCTATAAATTACTGGGATGGCGTTGTGGTTGCGTGTTTGCCGGCGAATGGTGAGCTGCTGATGTGTCGGTGTCGAGCGTACTTCTTTTCAGAGTCGGCCGGGGCATGCCTTCGGCGCATTTTCTCTTTTTGTTGTTGGCGGCACGTGCTTTGGATCCTTCTTCTTTATTCGTTGATGTCGTAGTCGTTTCTCCTCCTTTGTATTTGTGGTGCGGTGTGTATATGCGTGTGTGTGTATGTATTCGTGTATAAGGGCGGGTGTGTGTGTATGTATATATATGTGTGTGAAAATGTGCATGGGAAGGGGGGCTTTATATAATATATATATATATATTGTTTTTTTTGTTTTTCTTTTTCTTGTTGATGGCGGATGGCCGGCGGCTGCTTTCTACTACGCGAGGCGAATGGGGGGGGAATTAGCGTGGGGGTAGAGAGAGTGTGTGTGCGGTGTGTGTGTGTATGGTGCGTGAGCGCCCGGGTGGGTGTGTGGGTGGTCCTGCGGACTTGAGCGCACAACGCTGAAGGGGAGAGAGGGGAGGGGAGGGGAGGGGATAATGTGTGCATGGTGAGAGAGAGAAAGAGAGAGAGAGGGTGGTCCTATTGCCGCTGTCCGTGAGAAGGAGAGAGAGAGGTTTTTCCTTTGCATGGCCTAAGCGCCCGGGTGAGAGAGAGAGAGAGAGAGAGAGAGAGAGAGAGAGAGAGAGAGGAGAGAGAGAGAGAGGGTCCGCGCTGAGCTGAGAGAGAGAGAGAGGTTGTGAGGGAGAGGGAGGGGTGAGGCTTTGGATAAGAGAGAGAGAGAGAGAGAGAGAGAGAGAGAGAGAGGGAGAGGGAAGGGTGAGGTGTGGATAAGAGAGAGAGAGAGAGAGAGAGAGAGAGAGGGAGAGGGAGGGGTGAAGTAGGGGAGATGTGTGGGTGAGAGAGAGGGGGGGGGGGGGGGGGGGGGGGGGGGGGGGGTTCATTGTCTTGCATGGGAGGTTGAGGACGAGGGGAGGGGAACAAGTCAATGGGTGGAGTGAGGGAATATATCAGCGGGCCAAGAGGGGGGGGGAATGAGGCCGAGGGAGGGTGAGGCGAGCGGGTGGGAAAGAGGGAGGAGGGGTAGGTGAGGGAATATTAGCGGGCCAAGGGGGGGTTAGTGAGAGTGGGGGGGGGGACAAATGTGAGGGGGAATGTAAAGGGTGAGTGTAAGAATACGGAGAGCGGAGGGGGGTTTCCATGCGGCTCACACAGAGGGAGCACGAGAGAGGGGTCGGGAGTTTTTTTTTTCAAAGCTTCCGCCTGGGGGGGGGGGGGGGGGAGGGGTATGTAGAGAAAATGAGAGAGAGAGAGAGAGAGAGAGAGAGAGAGAGAGAGAGAGAGAGAGAGAGAGAGAGAGAGAGAGAGAGAGAGAGAGAGAGAGAGAGAGAGGGTGTTATTTATCCAATGCCCGTCGGGCGGGAGGGGGAAAATAAGGTATGCGGGGGGGGTAATGAGAGTGGGGGTAGAGAAAGTAAGATTTTTTCTTTTTTTTCCTTTGATTTTTGAAAGTCGGCTATCAATGCCAAAGCCCTTCGTTCTCTACGTGCTCCAAGGCAATGCACCTCAAGCGAGGGATTTCTCTTTTGCACTTGGCCCAAGGACAAGGGAGTTTTTCCTTCCACCAGCGATCGCGCTCAGGGACTCTAGGGGGACCACGATCATCTATGTAGATATCCTGCATATGCGAAATGTTGTTTATTTAGACATGTGTTCTAAAATTTTTTTTAGAAAAGACCTAAATTTCATTAAAAACATTACATGAAGTTAAGTTCGAAGAGAACAAATAACAATGACTATTATTTTTTTTTTTAACTTAAAGATAACTTAAAAAATGTAATTAATAAACATTTAAAAGTACTATAAAACAAAGTATCCATCAAAAATTAAAAATCTTCATCAAAAAACTCAAAAGTCTAAAAAAATGGAATAATAGATAGCTAAGAGTAGATGGGGTGGTTGTACCCCCTCTCCCCCCCCCCCTCCAACCTTGGATTTACATGTATCCGGTTGAAATGATCAGTCGCGGGAATAGGAGCGATAATAGGCACGGTAATATGTGTGGTAACAACCGTGGTAATGCATGGCATCTAAAATAGGCAAGGAGACAGAGTATGTCATGTTTTTGCTGCATACTCTGCTCTGCTTCCTCTCCGCCATCGCTCCCTCTCCAAGCTTCCCCCCCCCCGCTGCCTCCCTACTCCATCTCAAGCATAACATTAACACACACACACACACACACGCACGCACGCACGCACGCACTCATGTTTGGGTCAAGAAGAAGTTCGTCGAAGGGGGTTTTCCGCGTTTATCATTGGAAGCTCTACCTAACCAACAACCGTGCTACGACAAAACGTAAACACAAAACAACGCTCCTTCCCCCTCTTTCCTATTATTTTATACTACTACTACTACTACTACACACACACACACACCTACATAAACCCTAAAAAAATAAAAAAAAGTAGAAATATCATGACATATCTCATTCATTTCCCAAATGGTTGTGTTGTGAAATGTCTCTTTGTGCGTGGTAGACAAGAGACGCTTGTTTGGAAATGGTTGCGTTGCTGTGCTTGTTATATTTGCAAATGTGAGGTTTGTTATAGATAGTGAATGTTAGATAGAGATAGAGATAGTGAATGTTAGATAGAAATGTTAAGTTTGTTAGATAGAAATGTTACATAGAAATAGAAATAGAGAGAGAGAGAGAGAGAGAGAGAGAGAGAGAGAGAGAGAGAGAGAGAGAGAGAGAATGGAGAGGGGAAGGGCAAATAGATAGAGAGGGAGAGAGAGAGAGAGAGAGAGAGAGAGAGAGAGAGAGGGATAGATAGAGAGGAATTAAAAGAGAGAGAGAGAGAGAGAGAGAGAGAAAGAGAGAGAGAGGGAGGATAGATAGAGATGGAGAGAGATAGTGACGGGAGCAAAGCGAACCTCGAACCCCAACGGCCTCTAAAACGACGAGGGCCGAATGGCACGCCTCGAGCCTGTCACGATAAAGCGAACAGGGGGGGAACCACCTAGCTTTGAGCGGCTAGGAAGTACACTATGATTATATGTGAAGGAGTACGAGCGGAAGTGCGATGCGAGAGAGAGTGCGAGAAGAAGAGCACAACGATATGGTGAACTCGCTCTACTGTAATGTGTAGAGCATAATGAGTTCTTATTAGGTTTTTAAAAAAGAATATGTGTACATACCTGGCGGCCCGCCCACTTACCTGCGTGACCACATTGGGCTTTATACCCCAACAACCTCCCACTTAAAGTCCAATGTGGTACTTTAAGTGTGAGAGAAGCTACTATACAAGCTAATATACAAGAGATGTAGAGAAGTGATGTACTACCCTACACCTAACTGCTTGTGAAAATGCGCAAAGCTCTCTGAGGGAAGTCCTTTTGTAAGTAGATCAGCAGGATTTTCTGTGGTGTGAACTTTGACAAGCTGAAGTTGCTTATCCTCGAGCATTTCCCTGATGAAATGATACTTCACATCCATATGCTTTGTCTTTGAGTGATAAACTGGATTGCGAGCCAATTGTATAGCACTTTGACTATCACAATATAACACAGGCATCTCTTCTTTGATTCCCAAATCTGTTACTAGTCGATTAAGCCAAATTGATTCTTTGCATGCCTCTGATGCTTCAACATATTCAGCCTCTGTAGTAGAGTGAGTAACACAATCTTGTAATCTAGAACACCATGATACTGCTCCACCAGCCAATGTAAAGACATACCCTGACGTAGACCTTCGGTTGTCTAAGTCACCTGCATAATTTGAGTCTGTAAAACCCTTTACACTTAGCTCCTGACTCCCATAGCATATACGCATACTCTTTGTAGCTTTCAGGTATCTCAATATTCCTTTCACTGCCTCCCAATGTTTCTTGCCTGGGTTTGACATGTATCGACTTACTACTCCCACTACAAATGCAATGTTTGGGTGAGTAGCAATCATTGCATACATCAAACTACCCACTGCAGACGCATATGGAATCTTATCCATTTCAGCCTGTTCTTCCTCAGACACAGGACAATCTTGTTTGCTAAGTTTCACATATGGTGGCAATGGAACACTCAGTGCCTTTCCCTTCTCCATATTGAAACGTTGCAAAACCTTGTCAATATACTCTGTTTGAGATAACCAAATCAACTTCTTTGATCTGTCTGTCTCTCTCAATGCGCATACCAAGTATATGACTTGCCTCACCCATGTCTTTTATGTCAAACGATTTTGCCATCTTTGACTTCAAAGCTGAAATTTCTTCCAAGTGCTTGCCAGCAATCAACATGTCATCCACATACAAAATAAGGATCAGCCAACTGCCATCCTAAGCCTTCTTTGTATATAGACAGTGATCGAACTCACTACGTTTGTAGCCTTGAGAAAGCATAAACTTGTGGAATTTATGGTACCATGCCCTCGGTGATTGTATTAAGCCATAGAGACTCTTTAACAACTGGCATACCCAATCTTCCTTGCCTTTCTCAACGAACCCTTCTGGCTGCTGCATGTAAATTTCCACATCTAAATCACCATGCAAGAACGCTGTCTTGACATCCATTTGGTGCAACACCAAATCTAATATGGCAACCAATGCAAGAAAGCATCTCAATGTAGTCATCTTGACCACCGGAGAGAAGACTTCATCAAAGTCAATGCCTTGTTCTTGCTTAAAGCCCTTGGCAACAAGCCTTGCTTTGTACTTTGGCTGACTATCATGAGCGGTGATCTTATACCTGTAAACCCATTTACAAGGTAGAGCCTTTTTGCCCCTTGGTAATTTAACTAGCTTCCATGTCTGGTTTTTATGCAGAGTTGTCATCTCTGACTGCATGGCCAATTGCCAATTCCCGGAGTCCTTCATTTGCACTGCTTCCTTGTAACATGAAGGCTCATTGCAATCAGTCAACATGACATAGTTCATAGATGGAACAAACCTATCAGGAGGTCGCGTGACACGTCTAGATCTACGCACAATAGGTGGCTCAGGCTCAGCCACAACCTGTGGTTCCACTCTATCCTGTCCTTGCTCCTCTTGAGCCCTGACATTTTGTCTTGCACGTGCAGGTCCATCTTCTTGGAAGACAACTCTTCTAATCTCCTCAACCCTCTCTGGTTTAGAATGATATTTGGATTCATTAAAGTGAACATCATTGCTGCGGACAACCTTTTTGGATTCGGGATCCCAAAGTCTGTACCCCATCTCACCAGAATTACCATAGCCTAGAAAGATGCACTTTCTACTCTTTGGCTCAAGTTTGTTCCTAAATTCCTTTGGAACGTGAGTATATGCCTCACAGCCAAAGACTCTGAGATGCTTGTATGAGGGAATTTTGGCTGACCATACCATCTCTGGTACTGAATCCTTCTGCAAAACCTTGCTAGGAGATCTATTTACAAGATGAACAGCTGTTGATACAGCTTCAGCCCAAAACCCATTTGGCAGCTGTGCATTAGACAACATACTTCTGACCTTCTCTTGTATGGTCCCATTCATCCTCTCAGCAACACCATTTTGAGGAGGATTGTAAGGAGAATTAAGTTCACGTTTTATACCTTTTGACTCACAAAAGTCCTGAAAGGCCTTTGAAACATACTCTCCACCATTGTTAGTGCGTAAGCATTTAAGCTTCTTGCCACTCTGATTCTCCACAAGTGTCACAAACGTTTTGAAAACACTAAACGCTTCATCCTTGTGCTTGATAAAGTAAACCCATACTTTCCTCGAGTAATCATCTATAAATGTCATAAAGTAAGAATCTCCCCTTTTGTACCTTTTGACTCACAAAAGTCCTGAAAGGCCTTTGAAACATACTGTCCACCATTGTCAGTGTGTAAGCATTTAAGCTTCTTGCCACTCTGATTCTCCACAAGTGTCACAAACGTTTTGAAAACACTAAACGCTTCATCCTTGTGCTTGATAAAGTAAACCCATACTTTCCTCGAGTAATCATCTATAAATGTCATAAAGTAAGAAGCTCCCCCTAGAGATAGGTTAGGCATAGTTCCACACAAATCACTATGAACAAGTGCCAACTGTGTATCTCTTCTACTGCTTCTATGTTTATGTGGATGCTGTGTTTGCTTACCATACAGACAATGTTCACAGAATTCAAAATCATTAAATGAAAATCCAGGCAAATAACCAGAACGAGACAAGATTTCCATTCCCTTCTTGGACATATGTCCTAACCGGCTATGCCACAAAGAAACGTTCGGCTACTCGGTTACATTGATTACATTTTTAGAGACATTTGATACATAAATCATGTAAAGTCCTCCAGACTCTACTCCATGTGCTACTGTCATAGAACCCTTGGATATCTTCCACATGTTCTATCCAAAAGTGGTGACGTAGCCAGCATCATCAAGTAAACCTGTGCTGATCAAGCTCTTTGTAATTGCGGGAACATGTCTCACATTCTTCAGCGTGAAAGAAGAACCTCTCTGAAACTTCAATTGAACATCTCCGACACCTAAGATCTCACATGTCTGCCCATTGCCTAGCCGAACATGATCTTTAGTGGTCACATAAGAGGTAAACCACTCCTTGTTTGGAGACACATGAAGTGATGCCCCTGAGTCTATAATCCAGTCACTCAGTGCATTTCCATCAGATGCTGTAAGAAGAGTTGAGTCCATTGTATTCTTCAAGAAGTAGATGTCTCCTGACACTAGACTGTCAACCTCTGCAACAGTGTTTGTCACATTTATTTCTTGAATCTTCACTGAGGACTTGTTCTTCTCACCATGGTCTTCAGCTTTCTCTTTGCCTTTTTCTACTTTCCATTCTCTGCGGTCTCTTTTCATGTGACCTTTCTTGCCACAATGGTAGCATTCTATGTCACTCTTGCCTTTAGCACTGCGGGACTTGCTACGAGACTGATTCCTCTTTCCACCTTTGTACTTTTCTTTGGTCCTTCCCCTGACAACTAAGGCTGTTCATTTGCCTTTGTCCATTGTCTTTCTATTGGTTTCTTCAGTAAGCAGACTTCCTTCTACACCTGCTATGTTCAAACCATCTGGAGGTGCAGAATTACTCAAAGCTGTGCGAAAAGTGTCCCAACTTTCCGGCAATGTGATCAACAGTAACATAGCTCTAGCAGGTTCATCAAACTTGACACCTTGAGCTGACAATTGACTATAGATTGTGTTGAATTCATTCTAATGATTGGACATAGGTGTCCCTTCTTTCATCTTCAAGTCAACAAGCTTCTTAAGCCAGTATACCTGTGAAGCTGCACTCTGGTTCTCATAAAGATCACTCAGCTTTAACCATGCTTGATAAGCCGACATCTCGTCTGCTACATTGAAGTAAACGCTTTCTGCCAAAGTCAGCATAATGGTAGAAAGTGACAATTCATCCATTTCGCTCCATTCATTTTCGTCCATATCTTCTGGTTTTATCCCTTTGAGCTTTATAGGTTTTATCTGCTTCTTTTGTACCAACACGTGCCAAATCTGCTTCTTCCACAATGGGAAATTGGTTCCATCCAGCTTCTTGATATTGTAAAGAGCAGTGTCCTGTGATCCAGCCATAGCTACGCTTCACAGTGGTTTACTTTCCTGGGAAAAATTCGGCAGAGTTTCCCCTGTAAACTGACCTCTGAACCAATATCAACCTGTCAAATGAACCAAAAAGGCTTCAGATTCTGCATAAATTTTGGCAGAGTCTCCTTTGTAAAATGGCTCTGGTGTACTAAAAAACAGACCAAAAAAAACAGCTCAAAAAAAACATTGTCTCTCTGACACTGTAAGCTGCGGGTAAACCTGTCCTGCACCTGTACTGTCTCTGACTGTCCTGTCACTGTCCTGTAAGCATAGACTGCGACAATGCCTCAACGGAAGTAAATCAAAGATGCAATCCCAACTGTCTAACTCACAGTCAATACATCATAGCTGCCTATCTAAGGGTGCTCGAGGGATCGCTCCAAGACCTGTATCACCGAAAGGATCTCAACATTCGAGAATCCCCCAGCTCAATAAAATCTCACTCGACCCTCAACAAAGGCTACAGTAAATCTGACAGTAAATAGACTTCCCACAAAGTCAGACATCCACAAATTTCCCACTATATGCTGTAACCGCTGCGGCGGTTGTTTGCTGTGTGACTCACAGCCAGCAAACCCTCAACAGACATACATCATCTCTGACAATACATCCCACGAGGAAGTACCTGCAATGTCAGGATAAAATCTGGAATATCAAGCAGCAAAAACAAGCTACCTGATGAACTAGTGGATGTCGCCTACAGACTGTGTGTAGATGCGCCAGTGTCGTATGTGACACGCCTCCAAGAACTGTGAGCCGTCCTTCGATGTGTAGACATCCACAAATCAACACTCTGGGAGTGTCGATATCCTCAGCACCTGCAGTTGTAGGCCAAAAACCCCAAATTTGCAGAGTTGGATCTGCACCCGCCGAGACCACGTAGTCGAAAATGGCCTGCGCAGACCTTTGTCGAAGCCGAACAGTGGCCGAGATGACCTCAGAATGAAATTTTGAGAACACCGAGCCCTTTGGATTCTCCCACAGGATTTGGGTCCGTGTCTTCGCCTATCGAATTTCACTCCAATCTGAGCTGGTGACTCTAGCCTCCTGCAGTGTTGCCCCGAGCCTCGATCTGAGCTCTGATACCAGTTGAAGGAGTACGAGCGGAAGTGCGACGCGAGAGAGAGTGCGAGAAGAAGAGCACAAAGATATGGTGAACTCGCACTACTGTAATGTGTAGAGCATAGTGAGTTCTTATTAGGTTTTTACAAAAGAATATGTGTACATACCTGGCGGCCCGCCCACTTACTTGGGCGACCACATTGGGCTTTATACCCCAACAATATGAACACCACAAACTTACATATATATATATATATATATATATATATATATATATATATATATATATATATATATATTATATATATATATAGAGAGAGAGAGAGAGAGAGAGAGAGAGAGAGAGAGAGAGAGAGAGAGAGATGACCAAATGATGAAAAACCTCGGGGGTGTGAGGGAGAGTTATTTCTGCAGTATTTACAATGACCTTCCTTCCAGGGAGGTGGCACACCATGGTGATAGAGAGGTAGGGAGAAAAGATGGTGCAAACTACTTGGTGCGTTCTGTAAGACGACTCAATGATTGTGAATCTTGCTACCAAGAGCGTGTATACGTGTATGCATTGACCATTGGAGTCGAGAGGTGGACGTGGCTCCCTTCGCATGGTGCAATTCCCAAGGCAAACCAACACACAAGCCCCCTCCCCGTGATGCCAATAGTGTCAACTCTTTCCACTACACTCTACGAAGTGCTGGCCTCTCATGAACTGTCTCCCCCTTCGATAGTGACCTCTCAGTGCCAATTTATAGCTATTGGCTGCTTGGATTATGGTAATCTCAGTGTGATTAGGGTAAGCTAATCGGGGAGACAAAGCAAGTGGTGGGCCCGGTGTGGTTGGCCCTTGCTTTGTTTTGGGAGGTTATTAAAAAAGTGAGAATCTCTAGGTGGGCCTTTGTGACCATCACTTATAGAGAGGGAATTTACAAATTGGGGATTTTTCAAGGCTTGGGTAAAAATTTAAGAAATGATGAACATAACCTACAAATTACTGAAAATGACGTATTGGTAACTTGATGTCGGTGAATAGTGTGTTCCCGGTGTATTATTGTAGCACGTACTTCTTTTTGGGGTTGTTCGGGGCATGCCTTTGGCACATTTCTCTTTTTTGTTGTTGGCGGCGCGTGATTTGGGTTCCTCCTTCTTTTTCGTCGATGTCGATGGCGTAGGATCCTCCTTTTTTTGTATTTTTTTTTAAGTACATGCGTATACACGTGTTGTGTGTATATATGGGTGTGTGAGGGTATTTGTATATGTGTGTGCGAGCGTGAGTGTGTGTGTATATGTAAGTGAATGTGTGTGCGCGAGCGTGCGTGGGAATGCGCGTTGCGTATAATGTATATGTATATATATATATTCTTTTTTTCTAGTTTGCTGGCAGTGCAGACGACACAGAGATTGGGGGGGGGGGGGGTGAGGATGGTGAAGGGGGGGATGTGTGCGCGTGTGCAGCGGGTGTGTGTGTGTGGTGTGTGTGTATAGTGTGTGTATGGCTGTGTACAGAGCGCGCATGCAGTGGGCGTGGAGCAGGGCAGTAAGCGGGCAAGATAGAGCACGAGAGAGAGTGAGAGTGGGGGGGAAGATGGTGAGGGAGGGGAGAGGGGATAGGGGTTGGGGGGGTGTGGATGGCAGTAGGTGCGCGGGCAGGTTGGACGAGCGCGAGGCCAGGGAGGACGGGGGGTAGCGACTGCGGGCACAAAAAGGAAAAAGGGGGGGGGGGGGGGGGTGAGGGTGCTTAGTCAACGAGAGAGGGAGAGGGATTATTTAGACAAGGGTGGTTCCCACCAAGGGAGGAGAGGGAGAGAGGGGATAGGGGTTGTGAGGGGGATAGGGTAGAGAGAGGATATGGTGGGGGGGGTTTAGAGGAGAGAGGGAAGAGAGGGTGAGAGAGATAGAGGGAGGGAGAGCTGATACTTTCCCTAAGGCCCGCCGTGGCTATTTCCAAGAGAGAGAGAGAGAGATCTAGGTGTAGATAAGGAGGGGGGGGGGGAGAAAATAGGGGGGGGGTACTTAAGGTTGAAGGGAGTGTGGACGAGAAGAGGTGGGAGTATGGCCCGCTGGAGCTGGAGTGTGGACAACCAGAGAGAGAGAGGGGAGGAATATTTGAAAGAGAGAGAGAGAGAGGATACTATCTATGGTGGCCCATGGGGCTAGAGTGTGGCAGAGATACCAAAGGCACCTACCGGGCCGGATGATGCAGCGGCAGAGTAGAAAAGAGAGAATATGGGCGAGGCCGGGCAATAAGAGAGAGAGAGATCGTCTTGTCGTAATAATGGAGGGGTGCAGCCAAACTTGCGGCGCCCTACCGGTGGTTAACCTTTGGGGGGGGGGGGGGGGTATTGTAAATGGTAAAGGCCTTTTTTGTTTGTTTTTTTTTCCTTTTCGGCAACAAACCCTCCCTTCCTTACGGTGTGGTTCTCACAGGCATGGTTTTGAAAACCGGCTATCATTAGCCCTCCCATCTGGCTAGAGGCATTCATGCTTCTAGCCCTTCCTCTGTATCTTTAGTTGTGGATTTAGATGATTCTCCCTCTTCTAGAATATCTAGAATGAATTTTGGATCAAACCTAAGAAAATACCTTTTCAGCCTCCATCCATTGACCCTAGTCTTGTGAATTCTCCCATCAGTTTCCATCAGCTTATAGCTGCCGTTGTCATAGCGCTTCTTGATGATGAATGGTCCTTCCCATCTGGGTTGAAATTTCTTGTCCTTCCTGTGTCAAATATGTTGTCGTATCTCAGCACTAACATACCTTTTTCCAGTCCTTGATTGAAAGTGATCCGGCATCGTTTTGCCTGTGTGGCATAGATTGATGGCTTCTTCCCTATCTAGTTGGAGTCTCTCCAGATCCAAGATATGGTTTCTGAGCTTTGCAATTGGACATTGTATCTGGCTAGCCAAAACTTGTAAGCTGGCTATCTGTACCTCAATGGGTAGAATTGCCTCCTTCCCATAAACTAGATGGAAAGGGGTGAAACCTAGTGATGTTTTGAACGTCGTTTGGTATGCCCAAAGAGCTGCTATAAGATGTGTATCCCAGTCTCCTGTGTGATTGTTCACCTGTTTTGTTCTGATTTTACAAATCATTCCATTTACCTTGTCTACAAGACCATTGCATTGTGGATAGTATGATGTGGAATATCGGCGCGTGATGCCTAACTTCTTCATCAGTTCTCCTACCAGATCACATCTAAATCTTGGTCCTCTATCTGGTATTATCTCAAGAGGAGTGCCAAAACGGCAACATATATGCTCAAAATTGAACTTTGCCACCTCTTGCGCTGTAATGCGGGTGGTGGCTGTTGCTTCTACCCATCGAGTCATGTAGTCTACACCCACTATGATGTACATTTTACCCGATTGGGCCCTTGGTAAAGGACCGATTGCATCTATTCTCAAATGGACCATATGAGATGATAGGAGTTTGTGGCTTGTAGGTTAATGTGCGATCACTAGCTATTTGACAAGCCTTACATGTTTTACAACAATGGTGTACATCCTTGTTCAAACTAGTCCAAGAGTATCCTGCCTATAGAATCTTCCTACTGGTGATATCTAGAGCAAAATGACCACCGCAGACGCCATCATGGCAACTTGAAATTACCTCTGTGATCTCACTGGAGGTTGGCACCCGTCTGAGAATCTGATCCTTGCCCTTACGATATAAGTGGTCGTTTACAAGGCGGTATCTTGTAGCCTGCCTTACCAACCACAGTTTCTGGTGTTTGGTGTATCCTTTTGGACAGTCTCCTGTATCTAGAAAGCTGGCGATATCAGGCATAGCATCACTACCTTGGAAGAGGGGTAGCTTCAGTTTGATTGCTCCTACGGGAACGTCTTGTATTCTTTCTTTGGCTAGAGCGTCTGCCTCCTGATTCTCTGCTCTGGGGACATCAAATAGTTTCACTGCTTCAAACTTCCTTAGAAGATCCTTAACTTGGCGTAGTTGACCAAGTAAAACCTGATTACTAAAAATCCAAGTGTCATTTATCTGCCTTATCAAAAGCAAAGCATCACAAAACACATTTAGGCGTAGAATTCCTTGTGAAATACACTGTTCTAACCCAAGAATTAGGGATGCATATTCTGCTTCATTGTTGGAGTGGGAGTGTAATAACTGCCCGATGGAGAATACTCTTTCTTGCTGCTCATTGAAAATGACTATGCCAGCTGCAGTTTGGTCGATTGTTCTCTTGTATGCTCTGTCAAAGAAAAGAGAGTGAGGATCTTCTAGCCTAGGACTCTCTACCACTGATGTTTCTTCCTTTGCCTCCGTGTTGACCTTCAACCTCTTCTCATAGTGGCCATGAGTGAGAATTCCTACTAAACTAGCCCTGGTGGAGTTTTCTACTTGCATGGTGTAGTCAAACTCTTGTAACCTAATTAACCACTTAGAGAACCTAGATGATACATCCATGTGTCGCATTACATATGGGAGAACCTCTTCCATTGTCAAGATTACAAAGCCTTCTAGGCAGGAGATAGGAGCGGAACTTTGTGGTAGCAAACATTAGTGCCATAACCATGTGTTCTACCTCGGTAAATCCCTTTTCTCACGGGGTCATGACACGACTAGAGAAGTAAATAGGACGCATGAAAGAAGTTTGGGGGTCCTTTTGCATTAGCATGGCTCCGAGTGTCACACTTCCTACACTAGGGTTCACATAAAATGGCTCGTCTCACTTAGGAGGTGAAATGGTGGGAAGCTTAGCTACAATTTTCTTTACTCCATGAGAAGACACCCCTATGGGTGAGTTGTTATAGGGGAAGGACGACTTGAGATAGCAAGTGAATGAACCTGCCTAAGTATCTTACTCTTCACTCCATGAGAAGACATCCCTATGGGTGAGTTGTTATAGGGGAAGGACAACTTGAGATAGCAAGTGAATGAACCTGCCTAAGTATCTTACCTTCTGAAGGAAAGAAACCAGTTGCTTAGCGGTGGTGGGTGACGACAAAGATACCAGGGCCTGGATCTTGCTAGGGTCAGCCTCAATTCCTTTTTCTAAAATTACATGTCCAAGGAGTTTGACTTTGCTTTCACCAATATGACACTTATCCACGTTGAGCTGGCCACCCAAGGTTTCCAGCATGGTGAAGCCATCATAGACTTTGCTCAAATGAAGGGCTCGCTAACTATAGATGCAAAAATCATGTATGAAAACCCGTATTGATGTTCCAAAGTAGGGTTGGAAAACAAAGGTCACATAGCGCTGAAATGTGGCCGGGCCATTAGTGAGGCCAAAAGGCATCACCCTGTAAGCAAAACATCCCCAACATATGATGAATGTTGTCTTCTTTGATCTTCTTCCGCAATGCTAATCTAGAAGTATCCTGAGTAGCCATCGCACAGTGTGTATCGTTCGTGACCTGCCACTTCATTGAGTATTTCATCTTGAAATGGGAGGGGAAAGTGATCCCTTTTTGTGGCTGCATTGAGAGGTTTATAATCCACACAGACTCTCCACTTACCATTTTTTTTTGGTGTGACTACTATTGGGGAGACCCACTCTGAGTCTTCGACAGGGTAGATGAAACTTGCTTGTAGCAAACTTCTCACTTCTTTAAGTAGTGCCTCTTTTTGGATTACTCCAAGTCTTTTGAGCTTCTACACTACGGGTTTACTACCTTCCTTGAGTTTTATGTGGTGTTGCACTACCGTAATTCCTGTGATCTTATCATAGCCATCAATGAACAAAGTAGTGAAGTTACCTAGCATGGACACATACTCCTTCCTTTCTTCATTTATTAACTCATTTGATAGCATTTTTGGTAACTTACCTACATCTTCCAAGGACTGCATACCTGATGATCCCTCTTGGTTTGTCAGGGGTGTTTCAGATTGTGTCAATCTTTTTGGGTCTTTAAGAATGACCCCCATCACTTCGATGCTACTGACACTTCCGTCGGTGGTGGTTGTATCTTCTCTTGAGGTAGACGAATAGTCGTTGGTGGAATCATCTTGTGAAGCCTCCAAGATCATGTTGCATTGCTTCCCAGTCCTCATGTCGTAGAATATGGACTTCCCTTTAGCGTCCTTCATCTGAATCATTCCGGTGCTCCAATCTTGTTTATCCTCCATGTCCATAAGCCAAGGCCTCCCAAGAATGATGGGGTAGCCCTCCCCTATGTGTGGCATGACAAATATGTCTACCTACATTTCTGTATTGAATGCTTTTACTTTGACTGCATTCACAATGCCTACGCATTTTACTCTTACATTGTTTGCCATTTTGGCTCGATAGGGTGCCGGCCTACTTACCTCTAGACCTAGATGGTGCATCATCTTTTCACTCATGATGCATATTTGCGCGCCACCATCTATGTAGACGTTTGAGATTCATTGCCCCTTGATGTGATCATCCATGGTCGGTAGGATGTCATTGAGATCCCTTCGAGAGATAGCCCCAGCTATCCTGGGTCTTGATTTCCTGGTACTTACCATTTTTTTCCATTGCCTCCTCATTCTTGGTGCAAGGTGGAGTAATTGGGGCCAAGTTATCTTCGGGCCCTGCATTAATACATCCTGAACTAAGTCATAGGGTTTTGCATACTCACCTAGTGAGAAGTCCACGATATCTATTTTTCGTCGCGGTTTAGCTGCTTGCTTACTAGACTCGGCCTTCCCTTTCATCTTGTCTTCTCTCTGAGAGGCTTCCTCGTGCCTGGCACGTTTCACTCCCATAGCATCCAATTCTTCTACATTTGCTTTCCCTTTGTACTTCTCTTGAACTGATTCTTCTACCTTTGCTTTCCCTTTGTGCTTCTCTTGAACTGATTCTTCTACCTTTGCCTTCCCTTTAGCCTCCAAGCTAATAACACTAACCGATTGGTTTACAGCAGGTGGTGGGGGTAGTGGTGGAATGAGAGGTTGGGGTGGTGGTTGCTGTCGTACAGGTGGTCGAAGGATTTGGACCCGTGGGATCGTCCCTGGTTGCCTAGGTGGTGGTGGTCTTGCTCTTGGCGGAGAGATCTGATTCTGTCTCCCCCCTCTATTGAAATTCTTCCTCCTTGGATATGGGAAGTAGTACATACCATGTCCATCTTCCCCGTAATTGTAACAGTGGTACTCTTGGTTCTACCTTTGTTGCCCTCTTCCTTGTTCTGGATTCGTGACAGCTGCATGCCCTTGCTGCACCAGATGCACGGATAAACTCTCTAGTTGGATGGTGATGCAAATCAACAGGTCTTGCTGCTCTTCTGATGCCTCTTGTGGTTGGGCTCTATGACTGGCTGTTGCAGTCACTGGGGTTGGTCGAGCCGAGCTTGTTTTCTCTGAATCGTTTACTCTTGCTTACATGCGCAGCTTCTTGTCTTTAAGGCGGGCTACTTCGACTGTCAACTCATATGTTGCAGGAAACCTTCCCTTCATCTTCTCTCTAAGTAGCGACCATAGACCAGCAATGAAACAGTCCTTCTTCAGGAAATTAGGCGCTCCTTCGTCTTCCTCCACTGAGGCAACCCATATCTCCCATAAGTCCACAAATTCGAACTCGTAGGTGGCATACTCTAACAAACCTCCTTGCTTCAATTCTGTCAGTAGCTGCCATAGCTTCTCCGAGGTTGTGCCTCCACCAAACCTCTTTACAAAAGCAATCCTCAACACATCCCATGCATTCTTGGTAGCCTGGGGAAATGCATTATACCAGGACTTGACCTCAACTTTCATAAGTAGAGGAAAAATTCTAAGTCGTGAAGCGTCATCATCTTTGTTGGAGACGGCACAAGCAATGTCAAAATCATCCAAAAAGTAGGTGGTGAGCACTTCTCCCTTCTTTCCACAGAACGTGGGGAAAGAAACACTTGCCATGATAGTGACTCAAGAAGTTACAGAACCTTATATATATATATATATATATATTAACAACAATAGCAGCTCATAGTGGCTTTTTACAGGATTGGGTGGATAGGTTAAAACCGGATAAAGATAGATACATTAAAGGAATGATGATAATCCAATATGGGGAGAATGATAGGGTTTGGGGAATTAAGGATTTCTCCTAGAACCGCCGCACCGAATAGGTACACGATCTTCTGCTGGTAGAAGACTTTCCTATCTACATAGATATTCACATGCATATGCTGCAGGAATCTAAACGGGACTGTTGTCGGCCCATTTTCCATCATGCACAGATGGTGGAATACTAACATATACTCTTGTCGTGCCAGTGTTGATGAGTCGGCACATCCACAGGAGGTCGTCACCTTTCATGGGCTCTACCTTTCCTTCGTCGCTCAGCACATACGGGGTGATGGCGACGTGTCTGACCACTCCTAGCCTCTTGGCTAGTAGCAATTGCAAGTAATTTCCGTATTCGGCGTGTTGCATGAATTCTACTCCATTCACTTGCAACTCGTCCCCAGCCCACTAGGTTTCACCCGTGGTAGAGAGCTTCTTTAGAATAAGTTGTACAGGGAGAGAAGGGAGATCCTCTACCCGTCTTCCAAAATAGTGAAAGCAGTAGCCGAACCATTCTTCGCTAGGACATGGGAATCTTCTTACCACTTCTTCTTCAGGATTGTTGAAGTGGATTGCTAGCACTCGCATGTATCGTGCAAATCGAGCTTGAAGTACTTTCTTGGCCAGATGTTTCTTCCTTCGGGGTCATGTGTTTCCTGACTGGCTTATCTTTTCCTTACCTTTGGCTTGAGCAGCCCCCTTAGGCCATTTTGGAGTAAAGGTTATAACTTTGATTGCAGTTTCTTTAGGGAAGAGAGGCCTCACCGTTTTCTTTCCTCCTTTGATGTGAATAACTTCTTCGCGATGAATGTCTATGTAGATGATTTCAGTCCTTTCGTTGCCTTCGTTTGCTGGCACTCATTGACAGTGTGTCTTGGTTGACAACAGTGATGGCACTTCACCGACCTTCTACTTGGTGCTCTCAAATTGTGGTTAGAACGAGCAACACGAGATGGAGAATTTACATCTTGAATACTGAAGACACTGCAGCTTGGCAGTAGTACTTCAATGAAGGCGGCTAGTGGCTCCTTCGTCTCCTCGTCTTCCTTCCTCCAGTTAGAAAATTCCTTCAGCCAATTCTTTCATGATTGATGGTGTGCGTCACTTTTAGCATTGTAAATTGAAGGGTCTTAGAAGCCCTCCTCCGTGGGGACACCAAATGACAGGAGAAAAGCGAACCCCAAACCCCAACGGTCTCTAGAACGCCAGGGGCCGAATAGCACGCCTCGAGCCTGTCACGGTAAAGCGAACAGGGGGGGCACCACCTAGCCATTAGGAGATTTCGGAGGTCTTTTCGAGGGCCTTTTGGAAGAGAGAGGAAAATAAGCTCCTCCAATGAGAGAAGAGCCTACGCTACGTAGAAAAATAGATTGATATCAACAAAAATATAAAAGGTGTCCCTCTCCTCATTTAATAATCTAGTGGTCCTTGAAGACGATCACTCTCTTTCATTTAATGCGAACACCTTTTTCAGAAGGTAGATGCGGGGCATTTGATACAGCTTACGTCATCACTAGAAGTCAAAATGTCACAAAACTATCAAGTGGTGGAAAATTTTGAAACTTTTGATACTGTCAATGCGTCCAGAACGCCCAAATATCCTAGAAATGAATGTCCAATTGCCTCGCTCCGACATCCAAAGAGGCAAAAATGTCAAAAACCCCTAAAAGAACATTTTACTAACGGCGCGCGAGGGGGCATTCCAAAATTTTGGAATGCCTCCTCGCGCGCCGTTAGTAACAAGCCCCTTTTTCCTTTTTTTAGAGATCTTTTTGAGAGGAAAATGTCAAAAAACCTCTAAAAAGGGGCTTTCTTGAAAGATAAGTGTCCAAAAACCGCTAAAAGGAGCTTTGTACTAACAGCGCGCAGGGGGGCATTCTAGAATTTTAGAATGCCTCCTCGCGCACCTTAAGTAAAAAGCCTATTTTTTGGGGTTTTTTGATATTTTTTGCCTCTCCAGATGTCGGAATGAGACAAGTTGACATTCGTTTTTAGGGTATTTTGGCGTTCCGGACGCATTGGTGGTGTCAAAAGCCTCAAAATCTATCACTATTTCACAGTTTGTGACTTTTCAAGTTTCAGTGATGACGTAAGCTGCATTGAATGTGCCGCACCTGCCTCCTGAAAAAGACGCTCGCATTAAATAAAAAAGTGACCGTTTTCAAGGACGATTGGGAATATAAGTCTACTTTTTAGAGTGTCTGGTTGTCCTTTTGGACGTACTCACAAGGTGCAAGTGCATTTTAAAAAATGTTTCTAGAGAGAGAAATACAATTTCTTACAAGGCCCTCCAAATGACCTCCAAAATTTTCTAATGTTTGAGCGGCTAGGATGCAGACTATGATGATATGAATACCGCAAACTTATATACACACACACACAAACACACACAGATGACCAAATGATGAAAATCCTCGGGGGTGTGAGGGAGAGTTATCTCTGCAGTATTTACAGTGACCTTCCTTCCAGCGAGGCGGTACACCGTGGTGATAGAGAGGTAGGGAGAAAAGATGGTGCAAACTACTTGGTGCGTTCTCTAAGATGACTCAATGATTGTGAAGCTTGCTACCAAGAGCGTGTATACGTGTGTGCATCGACCATTGGAGTCGAGAGGTGGAAGTGGCTCCCTTCGCATGGTGCAATTCCCAAGGCAAACCAACACACAAGCCCCCTGTTATGGAATTGATATTTTATTATTTGTTGCAACTGATAGGTGGAAAAAGACTGGGACCGAGCTAGGCCTATGCGAATGAAAGTATATACATTATACATTTTATTATTCAAGTGCTCTTTTATGAGCTTTGGCCATTTATGACCGGCCATCCAGTTTGTACTCAATTTGACCATTTAAGAAATCTATAAATGAAATACGTGCAAGAGGGAAATGGTCACTCTTGCACGGGGGGAGATTGTACCCAGTGCTTGTGTCTTCTTCTCTCCTCTCCTCTCTTCTCTCTCGTCGTGCCGGTGTAGCACTCCACTCTAGGAGGTGCACATGCACGCTTTCTTTCTCTCTCTCCCACTCTCTGCCTCTCTCTTATCACGTATGGCTTGGAGTATGTGCAAAGATGTTTGCCAAGTAGTATGCAGATCTATCGCTTTATTGTCTGTAGTGTGTTATTTTACGTATTTTTGCAGGCCTTCCGCGCTCCCGTTAGCAGCACCCCCTCCCCGTGATGCCAATAGTGTAAACTCTTCCCACTACACTCTACCAAGTGCTCACCTCTCATGAACTGCCCCCCCCCCCCGATAGTGACCTCTCAGTGCCAATTTATAGGTATTGGCTGCTTGGATTATAGTAATCCTAGTGTGATTAGGGTAAGCTAATCGGGGAGACAAAGCAAGTGGTGGGCCCGGTGTGGTTGACCTTTGCTTTGTTTTGGGAGGTTATTAAAAAATTGAGAATCTCTAGGTGGGCCTTTGTGACCATCACCTAGAGAGAGGGAATTTACAAATTGGGGATTTTACAAGGCTTGGGTGAAAATTGAAGAATTGATGAACATAACCTACAAATTACTAAAAATGACTTCGTGGTTGCGTGATGCTCGTGAATAGTGTGTTGACGGACTGATCGTAGATCTAGACCTACAACGGCCTCTCTCTTTATGAGACTAGTACCTTTGTTTGACAGAGAATTTGTTTGGTCGCTACACTCTGCAGTAGCTTGCAACCTACGGTCTTTCTCCGCAGACTACACTATGGGGGAGTCAGGGAGGGACTCCTTACTTACAAAGCCTCGCATCAACAGCACCCCGGTCTATAGCCCCTTCTTATCATCCTACTCCCCTTCGATCGCGCAGGGTCCTATTCCCCTTCCATTGGAGGGTCCCACTCCCATTTCATCATAGGGTCCTATACCACTCCATTCCTCTCTTGCTTCGCTAGAACACCATCGACAAACTTCCCATAGAAGCATGCGTGGACGCTCATCTCAGGGCAGCGAGCACCGTGAGAGACGAAGCGGTAGCGAATCATGTGGTTTCGCCTATTTTGGTAGTGGTGGATTAACGGAGTCCCCACTTTCAAGGAGTGTCTCCCCTGACACAGAGGACGAGAATACTGATGCACTCATACCAGACACGCATGGGTGCTACCACAGGGTTAAATATGGCGGGGAGGTGTACTTTTACACAGCACAGGGCAGGGCATTTTCATGCCATCTAGAAAGTCTTATACATTCAACGTATAAGAACTATTTTATAAATTTTAGAAACCAACATCTTGATGATGCACGGTACATTGAGGACGCGCTATTAGCTAGATTTCCAAACGCCTCCAATCAATGTTTTTCACAACAATGGTAGTAGGGCTACATAAAGACATTTCTGAAAAACAAGCATTCTAATGTGCGGCGCGTAGCAGCCAACCAGGTCAGAGATCCAGACAGGAGCTACCGCAGTGGCAACATGGCAGATGTGGAGTGGGAGTGGGCAATTCAAGAAAAGAGTGATCAAGTTGCGACGGGCTCATCATATAGACAACAACCCGAGGCTCACTCCAGATAAACTCCCACACACTATGGCTCAGGAGGCAAGGGAGCTTGGAAGGACAAATATGTAAGATTGATTAAATTATAACGTCGATCTATGATTATTAAAATTGTAGTTGATGATTTTTTATTGTTATTATTGTCTTAGGAAAATATCATTCTTTCTCGACCAACCAGAGAGATGGTCAAGTATCGAGAGTGATATATAAAATTTAATACTTCGTGATGGTTATTCGAAAACAACCACATCTCTCGCGAGTAGTTCGACACAGCGGTTGGATCACTACAAGTGGTAAGTTTAAACAAGTAATTTTGTATCAATTGTTTTAAACTGTTGATATTTGTTTAATTTGGTTTGGGTTTATGTAGAGTCAAGGTGATCAAGCGTACGTGCCTGTGGACAACAACGAGATAGAGGAGCATTAGATAGAATAATTTGTCCAAATTGTCGTAAAGTCCCAATGTGACACAATGTATATACAACTATTCACTTTTTATTGTAACTTTTTTAAATAGTTGATCTTCTACATAATAAATTGTCAAGTAAAGTAAATTCAATTTTTATTCTTTGGTTTTTTTTATACTCTACAAAAAAACAATTGATGTTTCATTGTTTTATGCAGGTAAAAAATAAAGGTGCTCCAATTGGGTGGCTCAAATGAGCATCTTTATTTTTGAATGGACGTGTAGCGGCAATAAGCGCGGTAATAGGACTGGAAACTATCACGATAATAGTAGCGGGTATATTGCCATGACTATTACCACGCTTATTGCTGAGAAACCACCACCGCATCCATAGCCACGGTTGGGCATATACCCAAAATAGATTTTAGATGTTCTACATGACCTAGACACATGGAAGCACTATCTTTTGGGGACTCCATTTATTTTGCGAACGGACCATCAAAGTCTCAAGTACTTTATGACACAAACAAAGCTTTTCGACAGACAAATGAGGTGGGCAAATTTTCTTTTGCAATTTTATTTCCATATTGCTCACGTTGATGGTAAGCATAACCAAGTGGCCGATGCACTTTCACGACGACCAAGAGTTAATGTGGTGTCTGTGGCAGCTCACAATGATCTATCTTCTATGATAGATGAGTATGCTACTGACCCCGACTTTAGAGACATAATGTCATCCCTTTCTTTGGGGAAGAAAGAGGATTCATTCACCTTGTAGGATGGTATCTTATCCATGGAAATAGACTATGTGTTACCCACTCCCTTCGTGAGAAAGTCATGTATAAATCCCATGCTCCTCCCTATGCGGGGCATAGAGGTATTCAACCTACTCTACAAGGAGTAGAGATGTGCTTCTATTTGCCTACCATGAAACTAAACATACAAGAGTATGTTTCAAATTGTGTGTTATGCCAAAAGACAAAGTATGATAAAGGTAACAAACGTGGATTACTCCAACCATTTCCAATTCCTTATTCACCATGGGAGAGTATATCCATGGATTTTATCTTTGGATTACCCAAGTCTATCCATGGGAATACGGAAATATAGATAATAGTTGACAGGTTTAGCAAGCAAGCACACTTTATTCCTATCAAAAATATTATTAAGGCACACCAAATGGAAACCCTCTTCATATCCCAAATTTTAAAACACCACGGATTACCAACATCCATTGTGTCAGATAGAGATCCTAGAATGACCAATAATTTCTAGAAAGGTATCTTGAAAATGTAGGTACAAGATGAATTTCTCTTCAACCTATTACACACAAACGAATAGCCAAAGTAAGATAGCCAATCTTATGATACTCGATCTACTACAGACTTATGTTACTGAAGTAGATCAATGCTCACAATGGGAGAAGTACTTACCCCTTGTAGAGTATGCATACAATAATATTGTCCACACTACTACAGGAAAGACACCTTTTGAGATCATAGCGGTAAGACCTAAAAGTCCCTTGCTACTTAAATTACGCGGAAAGATTGTTCATGAGTATAGCCATTGTCAAGAAGTGCACAGTGCGACTAGAAAAGCGTCGGGCCTCTGACTATGAGGATTTGTAGCAAAATCAAGGCATATATTATTTGAAGCCAAAAACACACTCAAATACAACAAAACTCCATCCATAAAAGCTCCACTTTGAAAAAGAACCAATACTAACATAAACTTTTGTGTGTGAAGATTAGGTGTAGCCTTGCTCCTAATTGCATAGATGCAGTGCTCATTCGACCTATTAACCACCCTAAATTGACGCTTCCATTCTTCGTCACATGCCCATTTCATAGAATCTTGAAAACCCTAATTGGAAGCCTCACAACCTCGAACATGTAGTGGAAGCAGCATGGGACTGCACTAGCACCCTACAAAGTAATGGTTGTATCTCCTTGCGTATATGCCCAAATGAGCTCATTATTGGCTCTAAAACTTCTCCCTCCGCTTGATCAATCGCGGCATTGTAGGTGATGTGGCATTTTGAGCCATGTTTTGCTGTGTGTGACTATGTTTTACCATTTTTTGCCCACAAATGCCCCTTTTTGTCCAAAAAATACCCAAATGAGTTGGGAAATTTTTTTTAATTTGTGAAAAATTTCCATTGATCTCAAATTCATGTTGAACATCATTTTACCACTTGTTAATCACTTTGGACACGTTGTCAGGAGTTTTTTTGAGCAAGGGATTGCACATATGTACATACCAATGCATGGTGCATCGAATAAAGAATTACCCATTTTCCAGAGCCAGGTGGTTACCTAGGGCCCACACGTGTACAGGTAGGACAGCATGTACATAGTGCATCGATTTTCACTATCACTAGTACCAGTGTGTTTTTTCTATCATAATGAGGAGTTGGTAGTGCGTAAAAAATTATCGAGGAAGCTATCCGCGGGCCGATGACATGAGGTAAGCAAGTGCGTCAGATGGCATCTAGTGGCGTCAGGAGGTCGAATGGGGTCAATATTTGCACGTGGATAAGTACGGACACAACGTGGGTGTTTTCTTGTGATAATTATGCAAAACGTTAATCATGAGTACCATCTTTTGGGGCCACTTCATGTGGTTTTGGGATGCGTTATTGGGAAAAGTTGAGTGCCAGGTGTGTGGATGGATGCAACAGGGTGACAACTATGCACTACGAGGTCAATTTTTGGCATGTTTGGGGTCCGTTTGAGGTCAACTAAAAGGCCAAGGGTGCCCAAGTAATAAAGCTAAGTGTGGTAACTGAAAAACCTGAGAGAAGACTAGAAAAAGAGTGGAGAGAAGAGGAGGAACAGCCGCAACTGTGTTTTTGCTTTTTTTGGAGCCTATTTTGGCTGTAAACTGCTCATCCGAGGTCGGATTTGAGCACTTTGATATTGTAGACTGGGGTTTTGGGCAGTTCCGGACGCGATGGCACTGTCCATTTTGCCTTATTTCTCACTATTTTTCTTTTTTTTTCTGTGTAAGTTTCTCCTGTGAGAGAAGCTTCTGCTCCAATTTGTGATTGTATCTGGCATATTTTACCCATAATGTGTGAGCTGTTTGCCCCATTGGTGTTGGCCCAAGCTCAATTGTATCTAAACATCATAAATTATCCTCTTTTGAGCTGAGGTTTTTGGGTGTGTGTGTGTGCGTGTGTGTGTCTCTGTGTGGACTGGGTAAACGGGTAGTCTCTCTCCTCTCACTCCATCAGTGTGTTCCCTGTCTCGGCCAGGTGGGTTGTGTAAGCCGAGTGGTGCCCCATACTGTGTGTGTGTGTGTGTGTGTGTGTGTGTGTGTGTATCATCCCAAGAGTGTGTGTCGAGTCATTATAGAGGTGTTGTGTGTGTTTCCATCCCGCTCACATTCTTTTGGCGCCCCCACGGAGGATCCTCTTCGAGTACTTTCTGCTTCGAGCTTCAAGCTTCAAGATTCGGGATTACAGGTTGCAGATTAGAGGTTACAGGTTGCAGGGACAGGTACAGGTACAGGTGATTCACACAGGTAAAGGAAGCTGGAGTAGAGTCATACACTGGCAAGTGGGAGTCACTTGCAGTTGCCGTGGGTATGCATCAATTGGCACCTGTTTGAGCGCATTGTCTTGTATTGTACGTTACTTGTGGATACTTCCATTTTATGCCTTTGTGGAGCCATACTTTTTTTTTTTTGGGAGTCCCAACCATTTCTGAGACTTGGTCTGGAAGATAGTCATTTCTGAGACTTGACTATACGAGATTTGCATAAGCCTTCGTGAGAGGTCGATAGCGTGAGGTTTTATTGAGCTAGGGGATTCTCAAATGTGATATCCTTTTGGTGATATAGGTGTCTGAAGAACCCTTTTCATGACCTCACCATAGGCTATGAACTAGTGATTCCTACTTGATGCTCGGGTTCTATAGTTGGCAGTTTATGCATACATATACAGTCTATATGTTGGGTTCTTACTGCTCTACTTCTAGGGAAACTCTGCCAAGATTTTTCCAAGTTGTGATGCTGGTTTTTTGGTCTTTTGAGCCAGTTATGTTGTTATGCTGCTGAAATTTTGGCAAAATCAGAGGATAAGACAAGTGTGCTTTCTTGGGAGCTGCATGGTTGGCTTTAATGGATGATCAAAATGGCCCTCAATTCACTCCTTTTCATTCAACTCAAAGAATCCAGATAAATGTTCATGTGTCCAGGAAGATTTTTTTCAAGCAGCACATAGTCTTTATGTTCGGGCCAAGAAGATTGAGAGAGATACTGGAATGCCCTTTGCCTTCCGATGATTAACTATGAAAACTTATTTGATGTGCATGTATTTGTCCTTATCTAAAGACAAGCATCATTGAAGTTTTTGGGGATTGGGTCAGTAAAAAGTATTCGGTTCTTGCACGTGTGTTAGAAGGGGTTCTCAAAGCATTGAACTTGGGTAGCCATGGCTTTCTCTTATCCGGAGTTTCATGTAAGAGGTAATGAAGATGTGGAAGACTTTTTGGAAAAGGTGGAGGTTGCCTACATTAGCAATGAGATTCACAATCATGCACAGATGTTACATCTTCTCCAAATCTGTTTGAAGAGTGATGCACGAGTTTGGTCCAAGGCATTTGAAGAGGAGTTGTGTGTGGCTGATCCACTTGTAAGATTGAGTTGGGACAATCTAAGGCATGGATTGGAAGTGGAGTTTGTGAAGACAGAAGATCCTGAAAAAGTGTGGCAAGAAGTACAAGGTTTGCTACAGAAGGAAGGTGAGCCAGTAGATGCGTACATACATAAATTTTCATTGGCATGGGAGCGGATGTGCAAGGCTTTAGCACCACAGGTACCCCCACCTGAAATGATGAAGAAGGATAGGTTCTTGGCTGGTCTTTGGCAGAATATACGTTGGAGAGTGGAGCTAAAGAAGCCTAGGACATATGAAGATGCACTAGAGGTAGCATAGAATAAAGAGTGGAAGCTGAAGAAAATGATCCAACTAGGAGTAGAGTTTTTGCCAATGAGGTCTGAATTTCATCCTATGGAGTGTTTGCAAAGTCGCATGCTAGGGGTTCATCATGAACCAGTGGTTTCTATTACTCATCAGGTTATGCCAGCAGTGGTCACTACAACAGTGCAAGATGATGGGCTAAGGCAAGACATGAGGCAAGTGGTAGATTTAATGAAGAATCTCATCCTAGCCATGTTAGGTAATGTGGGAAATAATCGAGGTCAAGGGAGGTTTGCAAATCAGACAGGACGTGAAGAAAGGCCCAGGAATGGTGTTGGACAAATCAATGGTAGGTTTTGGAGGCAGACACCCACATGTTACAATTGTGGAGAGTTGGGTCACATCAGCCTGCAATGTCATAAGCCACCAAGGATGGGGGGAGACATGTATCCATTGCCAAGACAGGTGCTAACTAGGTCAAATGATTATGGCATCTAAATTAAGGGAGATGAGGGAACCAATGGATTAACCCAGGAGGAAAAGGGAAAAACAAAAGTGATAAGTGTAGTCACCTTGGAGAAGGCATCAAAGCTAGAGGATACATTAATGATGCCTATTGGGAAGAGAACCACAGAGGATAAGGAAGGAAGAAGTGCCCCAGGTCCTAGTAAGAAGAAGGGAACGAGCCATGAAGGCGAGGACATCAAGGCCAAGAGGAAAAGGAGGGCTCGTCGCAAGTTTCATGTTTTAGATTTTCCACTAGGGGATGGGCAATTAAGCTATGACTTGAAGGAGGATCTCAAAAGCAGGAAAGTAGATGTTACTTCTGGGTAGCTTATAGAAATGGTACCTAAGCTAAAGCGACAGTGGAAGAGGATGGTTAACCCAATGGAGAAAGAGCCAGACAGAGGTTCAGTAAAGGTGTTGGCGATGAACGAGCTACCAGAAATTTTTCCAATAGTAGATGTGTGGCACAAAAGAAAAAATCTAGGACAAGGTTATGTTCATGGTGGAGCCCAAATATGTGTCATAACGCACTCATGCGTTGAGAAGATGGGTCTTACAGTGGACTGGGGTGTCAGGCTTTCGGATCAGATTGGCAAACCATCAAAAAGTAAAATGTTTGGGTGTTGTAAAGAGCTTAGAAGTGGAAGCATATGATGCAAAGGCAGTGGTTGATTTTCATGTGATGCCACAGCAGGGTTGGGAGCATATCCTATTATACTGGGTAGACCATGGTTACGTGCAGTGGGAGCTGTTCAAGACTTGAGACATGGTACGATTAGCCTTTATGGAAAGACAGGTGCCAAGAAGCTATATAATATGGACACAAGGAAATGATTGGAAGAGATTTATGAAGATGAGGATGAGTCTAGTGATGAAGACTATTCCACAGTGACTGATGAGGATAGTGATAGTACTACCAGTAGTGATGAGGATGCTGATGTTGCATTTCTTTTGATGGACAAAGAAACCCAGGAGTCTGGTTTAGTTGCATTTGCAAATGAAGTTGAGGATGAAAGTGAAGGGCATTATGAAGTGATTGAAGGGTTGATGCAAACCAAGGTTGAATTGTCAAAGAAGAAGGAATTGATGACACAAATGATCAGTGGAGACCTCTCAGCTATGGATAAGGAGATAGATTTGCAAATGCTGGCTAGTTTTCCTGATCTGTTCATTACTTCATATGAAGAGATGAGAGGGTTCAAAGGCAAAGAGATGCATATAGAATTGAAGGAAGGTGCTAAGCTAGTGAGGCAAAGGCTAAGAAGGATGGGTCAAGAGAAAATGGAAGCCTTGAGGGAAGAGGTGGACAAGTTATTGAAGGCAAGTTTCATAGTCCCTGTGGAGACCACAGAATGGGTGAGTCTAGTAGTAGTCAGTCCAAAGAAGGATGGAAAGTGGAGAATTTGTGTAGATTTTAAACCCTTAAATGTAGCCACTAAGAAGAGCCCATATCCTCTCCATTATCGATCAGATCTTGGATTCAGTGGGCAGGTTATGAGAGGTACAGTGTGTGTGATGGTTTTTCAGGCTATTTTCAATTGAAGATTGCTGTTAAAGACCGCACAAAGACAACTTTTTTTACACCATGGGGCTGCTATTGGTACACAGTATTTCCATTTGGGTTGTCAAATGGACCATCTTTCTATCGAGAGAGAGCAAATTGGGTATTGGAACCATTCATTGGTAGTTGTGTTAAAGCTTTTACGGACGACTTCTTTGTCTATAGCAGTAGGGCTGAACACCATGAGAAGTTGCAGATGGTATTGGCTTGATATGATGAATGTGGAGGACAACTAAATCCAAAGAAATGTCATCTAGCACAGCAAGGATAAAGTTATTGGGCCATATGGTGTCAGAAAATGGCATTGAGGCTGATCCAGACAAGGTTAAGTCTATTATTCTTCTTCCATCACCTACGAGTACAAAGCAATTGGCAACCTTTGAACAAAAAGTGAAGTACATGGCACGGTTTATTCCATTGTCTTCACAGATCCTTTATCCATTACACCAAGTGTCAAAGCATGATACATTTCAATGGGATGACAAGTGTGAAGAAGTGTTTCAAGAGGTGAAAGAGGTGTTAGGGGGGTTGTCAGCCATGCAGGCTCCTGATTGGGAGAAAGTGTTTTATGTAAATCCATCAGTAGGGGATGATGCCATTGGAGCCATGCTATTGCAAAAGGGGAAGGTCAGCCATTATATGAGGCCATTGTATTGTGCAAGCCAAGTGAAGTTGGTAGCAGAGAGAAAATTCTCGGAAGTAGAGCTAGTGATGGCCAATGTAATATTTGCTTGTCGCGACGATTTCGTCATTACTTGCTACCACCGCCTTTTGTTTTCTTGACGAGTTATGCCTTTTTGCCACAGTTCAAGAAATGGGTAATTGATCTGCAAGAGTTTGAGTTCTCTTTTTTAGTGGAAGACAGTACAAGACCTACAGTAGCTGATTTGTTGACTTACAAGGAGAATCCCCTTCTTGTTAAGGAAGAGGTGGTGAGAAAGGTAGTCGAATAAGTGCCACAGATCAGCAATGCTCATGTTTTTTTCTTTGATGGCTCATACAGAAAGTGCCATGATGTGACTTCAAGGGGTATAGCACTTTATGATCCAGAGGGGAAGCTAGTATGCAAGACAGGGTTCAAATTGGATGTGCATAGTAATAGTGAGTCTGAATATGCTACTTTGGAAGCCCTACTACACATCTGTTTGAAGCATGGGGTTAGAAGGATGAGCATAAAAGGTGATGCCTTGTTAGTTGTGAAGCAAGTGCTGGGTGTGTGGAAGAGCAAGAACACCTCATTGAAGGAAATGTGTTTCAGAATTAAAGGCGTGTTAAAAAAGTTTGAAGCATGGAGCATCAGACACATTGAACGTGCTCTAAATGGAGAGGCACATGAAGTATCTCAAAGCATTGAGGCGGTCCGGGGCGGGCAACAAGAGAGGCGACCTGTAAACACCCCTCAAGGCTCCCGTGCTGCTCAATTGGCGTTGAGGCAACCACAAGCACAACAAAACAGCAAACCCATAGCCAAACCCAAACAATATAGGGGCACCACCTAGTTATGGTATGCGAACTAGGACACAAGAGAGATTTTGGCACAACCAAGAAGATGCACCACACAACACACACAAGCAACCTCACACCAAGACACACACAAAATGGACCAGAGAGAGCTGGAGGAAAGGGAAGAGAGAGAGGAAAGGATCTTGCATAATACCTTATTTGTGACTTGCAAATGGAGATGGTTCGTTATGATGCTATCGTAGAACTTGGACAAAACTCACTCAATGCTTAGTGATTGCTAAACATTGCCAAAACACACACACACTGTCTTAGGGTGTGGGAGACCTCTCACCACAATACCCTCTTACAATGGACAAAAAATTGGCAATGAAAAACACACTAAAAAAATTTCTAAAATCAAGATCAACCGATAAAAACCCAAAATACCCAAGTCACCTTGAATTCACCAAACCGTATTGCACAAATGAAAGGACGAAGATTTGAACGTCGAATCACGCCTTTGATGCACCAAACCTCAATTTATTGATGATGAAGGAGCATATACAATAGTGGTTTTGAGATTTGTGGAACTCACGCTCTCTCACTTGCAATGTGTAGCTTGAAGGCTTCTCTCACACCAAGAGTGAAGCTCAGAAGTGGTTGCTACACCTAAGTCTCTCCTCATGCATAGAGTGTTGCGGTGCTATGTGAGATGTTGGAGGTTGTTTTACAAGAAGGAGAGGGAGGGATGTGTAAGAGTGAGTAGGTGTGTGGAAGGGTGAGAGAAGACTAAGGGCTACATGTGAGAAAATTGGGCAAACTGGGGTTCACTCAAAAAATCATAGCTCGCCGCTGGTAGCTCCAAAAATCATGAAAACATTTGAGGTGATTATTCAGAGCGTGGGCTACATTTTCTCTTTTTACCACCACTCCAAATTCGGAGTGGAGATAGGTGCCAAAATTCTCACCAAAAAGCCTGTTTTTTATGCCTGCAAAAGTCTTTTAGTGGCCCCCTCCTTTGTTGAATTTGTACAATGCATCCAAGAGTGAGCCCCTCCTTGTCATATTATAATACAAAGCATCCAAGTTGCCCTTGACCCATGCATGGAGGAGGATTATTGGTGAATAAAGAAATATATACATGGTGGGACTAGTGTATGGACTATTCATGGACTTTAGCTCAATGAGCACATGGTGTTAGAATAATGAGTAAAAATAATAATAAAAATATGGAGGAGTTATGGATATGGAAAGATATTGGAATCATATGATATGGTCCCTCCTTGAATTATTTTGGGTGAAAGAGGAAAAGGTATGCAAGTAAATAATATAATAAACGTAACCAATGAGTAGAAATCAAATTTTTGTTTTCACGAGGGTGAAAATGTGGGAGTGATTTGTATAAGGGAAAAATATGAGGTTAAAGTATGTACATATTGGCAAAAAATATAATTATGGTGTAAGAGGATGAAAGAAGGTGTACATAGGTTTAATAAAACACACACCTAAGTAGAAATATTTAAATAAAATACCAAAATAATTATAAAAAATCCCTATATTTAGGCCATATATACAATGAAATATTTACACACAAAGAGGCCATAATATACTTTTATTTTTTTATTTTTTTTATTTTTTTGGCTCAACTAGCCCAGTGACTAGCTAGCTGAAGGTTTTTCAGAAGATATGGGAAAAGCCCCCTAACTCACACACGCCTATGTACAGTGAAATGGTAGGAATAGCCATAGCATTTGGGTGAATTTGGTAGGGTGGAGTAACTTACTATGGCAATTATGGAGAGCCGAAAAACGGCTATCATTAGCCCCCCCCTTAGATAATGGTACATTCATGTACCATTTATCTGATCATACAACATGTATATTATGTAACGTCTGTCTTTGTCTGCTCTTATCTTTGAAGAACCTTTGTTGTATGATTAAAAAACCTTGTGTGATATGGAAGGTTCTCCGAGCTAATAGCAAGATGAAATGAAGTGACGGAGTAAACCTCCTCCATTGAGAAAGTTTCCATAAGCACCCCCCAGGATCAAAGATCTTGAAATATCTTTCCCAAAGCGAGATGTATGGTATGGAATCACTTACTGATTTTGGTTGAAGAAACTTGTAGATTTTACTGTTGTCTATCATTGCATCTATCACTATGAATGTGATATAAAAGATTGGTTGCTCTTCCTCCTGTGTAAAGTTGATGTATCTGCTATGATCTTCAAGAGCTTGTATGAGCGAATTCCTGAACTGTAGCTCATAAAATTCATTCAACCTGGGTAGGCTCACCAAGTCAAAAATTATATGGCCTTCATGATTTAGGAAATCTTGATCCATGCTTCCAGCTGCTATTGGAAGGTATTGCAAATAGTTTACCACATAAGTAGATAATAGACGAAGGTTTCTATTGCTTCCAACACATTGGAAGAGAATAGATTTTGATACTGATTGATGAAATATCCACATGTAGAAATCAACAAGTTTTTCATCTATGATGAAGACCAGAAGCAAAACAATATGTGACCTCCATACACCAAAGAACCAAATGAAGAAGGTTTGGAAACATCCGTTCATCACCAAGTATTCATGTCCTCCTCCACTTAAGAAGGTATGGTGCCCTTGATGAAAGGTATATGTGAAGAGAGGAGAAGTTGACTTTGAAGAGGTGAAACCCAATGTGAAGATGATTGGGGCTTCCAAAGTTTGGATTTTCTTGATAAGAGATTGTCCCATGAATGAAGAGCCACCCACTAAAACACCATTGGAGAGAATGATACCCTTCTGACAGTTTCCTTTTATGATTTTATTTTTTACTACTCTCCTTTGTTCTTCATCCCCTTCTAAGCCCCCCCTTTGGCAAGGTTGTAACTCCTCACTTTGTACCACCTTAAAGGTTGATGGATTACTGCTTGATTTTGTGAAAACTTTGGCTTCTTGCATGATGGGTTCCTCCATGCTTAACATACATGGGTCATACCAATGCTTTTCAACATCCTCAAACACTTCTTCAAGATTATCCTCACATGGATTCAACTCACACTCTTCTACTTTGTTTTGGAGTTGGCTTTCCATGTACACAATCATCGCTTTATGATCAATGTGGTCTATGATCTCTCCACCTATGATTTCATCTTCTTCTTCACTCTCTTCTTTTAGACAAGATACACTCTCAGAAAATTCCATAAGATCAAGGTTACCTTCAAGGTCTTCATTCTCCATAGAGTCATGTTGCACAAAAGCTTCGTCTTCTCGGACTAGAAATTGATCCTCCACCAAACGGTTGGATATATCCATTATTGAATCATCAATGCCATTTGAGATATCTTGTGTCGATTTTCGCATGCTTGTGATAAAGGTAGAAGAAAGAGATTCCACATTTGAATCTTGGCCACACACTTTAGCACTTGAATAATCAGCTAGCATGTAAGTAACTTCTTCAACATTTGTCGGAGTAGAAGGAGACAAGTATGGCAAAGGAGATGACTCCTTGATAGAAACACTTTCATGATGGTTGGTTCTTCCAGCATGATGGAAACCATTTTTGATGTAGAAGTACTTGTGAAACTTCCTTCGAGCAATAGTGACCGCTTCTTCAAAGGTAGAGGGTCCACTACAAGTAACCTTAGTCTTTAGGAAAGGAGACAAACCCGAAATAAATTGATCCATTTTTACATAATCTGGAAATGTAGAACTAAATCCACATCCTTCCCATTGACGAGAAAAAATATCCTCATAAGCATAGTAGTCTTCACCATGTTGTTGAAGTCTCCGTAGTGAAGCCCATGCTTTCTCCATTGTTGGAACTTTAGAGAATCTGGCCTTCAAAGATTTGGAAATTTGGGTATATCCATTTTCAATCTGAGAAGACATACTCCAAAACCATTGCTCAGCGTTGCTTCTAAGGCATAGCAATAGAAAATCCCCTTTTTCAGTGTCATCCCTTTTACCAAGGATATGACAAACCATTCTAAAATCAGCAAGAAAATCATCAACATCTTCTTCTGGATTTTCGAAGAAGATTGGGATATCATCAAAGGTATAGCGTTTCATAGTCTCTCAATGCTAGAACCACACAAAGATTAGTTCCAAACAATCTCATTAACTAACTACACAAAGTTTTGAAAGGTCTTTCAACATGAATTCTAGATTCTTATGTGAAAATGTTTTTTTCCTTTCTTATGTTATGCATAATCCGAACCATATTCTAGATCAATTTTTGTTTCCTTGAAATTAAAATCGGTCAAACATGTTTCCATGATTCATATAATCTACTTGATTATGCTGAAATTTAAGCATTCATGCAATACAACAACAATAAGTACACAATCGCTCCTCAGTGGGGGCACCAAAATTGAGGCGGTCCGGGGCGGGCAACAAGACAGGCGACCTCTAAACACCCCTCAAGGCTCCCGTGCTGCTCAATTAGCGCTGAGGCAACCACAAGCACAACAAAACAGCAAACCCACAGCCAAACCCAAACAAGATAGGGGCACCACCTAGTTATGGTATGCGAACTAAGACACAGGAGAGATTTTGGCACAACCAAGAAGATGCACCACACAACACACACAAGCAACCTCACACCAAGACACACACAAAATGGACCAGAGAGAGCTGGAGGAAAGGGAAGAGAGAGAGGAAAGGATCTTGCATAATACCTTATTTGTGACTTGCAAATGGAGATGGTTCGTTATGATGCTATCGTAGAACTTGTACAAAACTCACTCAATGCTTAGTGATTGCTAAACATTGCCAAAACACACACACACTGTCTTAGGGTGTGGGAGACCTCTCACCACAATACCCTCTTACAATGGACAAAAAATTGGCAATGAAAAACACACTAAAAAACTTTCTAAAATCAAGATCAACCGATAAAAACCCAAAATACCCAAGTCACCTTGAATTCACCAAACCGTATTGCACAAATGAAAGGACGAAGATTTGAACGTCGAATCACGCCTTTGGTTGAATGTCCCTAATCAAGCTTCATTTGTACAAATTACACTTGGATCTTAACCTCACTCCTAATCACTCTCTTTCCTATATAAAGAGGCCTTCCCCTTTGTAATTTCAAGCCTCCCTCAGCCCATTGAGCCTTTGTATCACTCACCATGAGCCCATAAGCTCATTCATTCACTCTATTCTTGCACATCCTAGAGTGCAAATTGTTTCATGCTAGTAACCTCTCCTCCTCTCACTTATGTTAATTAAGAGAAATGTTTTATATGTGTGTGAGAATGCTTGATGTGATCTTGGCTAATCCTTGAGTGATTGTTTGGTAATCTATTTGCTATTTGTGTTGGGAGTGTTTGAAGTCATCCATTCCTTGTACACACACTACGGTTAATGCTTCATTCATAGTGATCTCTCTCTCTCTCTCTCTCTCTCTCTCTCTCTCTCTCTCTCTCTCTCTCTCTCTCTCTCTCTCTTTGTGTAGCGGTCCTAGTCCACGCTTCCAAGACTAGGTGGTGCACTCATCTCATTTCCCTTGTGGCGCAATGGAGTTTGTTTTGGTGTAGAGGCCGCCATTCCAAATTTCCTTCGTCATAAATTGGTGCCCCCACGGAGGAGTTCTCAAGCAGCGCTCTATCAATCCTATGAAGGAAGATCCATCAAATTCTCCGAGACTTCTACTATGGTCTCCCCAAGAAGCTCGAGAAAAGAAGCGTCTTTATCGACAAACGGCACGTATGCGGGTAAAGAGAGTTAACTACACACACCCTTCTTTGCTTCAAGGAAAATCTTGTAGTCATCAAGTCCCTAGGTCAAAAAATTGTGTTGAGTGCTTTGTGGCTAGTGTGAAGACACTTCCTTTGAAGCCTCGACTTCAGGTGGTGAAAGCACTCTCAAACTCAGGAATTAACAAGTTTTTGGAGGGGGAGCTACACATCAATGGGGTGCGGTATTGGCAAGAGGCTACATATGGTGATGCACTCCAACTACTACTAGCAAGAAGGCTCAAGGTGGTTGAGAGGGTAGCCATCGAACCCTATGAACTCTACAAAGCTGAAGATGGTCACACCAAAGCTAGGCTAATCACTGGTGAGCAAATTCTTCGCATCTCTCAAATGGTGGGATCCAAGAGAGCTCAACTTCAATGAAGTGCTTCATGGAAGTTTGTAATTAATGCACCAATGAATAATCCCATTTTCTACAACTTTCAATCAGTTCAGAATATTAGGGTGAATGTGCGTATTGATAGAAAGATTTTTTTCCAACAAAGATTGGTCTTCTATTTTGGAGCTGAGAGGTTGAGAGAGATATTGCTGTCCCCTGACCCTATAATATTTTCTATTTTGGAGTATAATGTATCTTTTGATGTTCACATCTTCATCTTGCTTTAAGCATACTCCATGAATCATAGGGATTTATATGGACCTTTCCAACCTCTTGCTAGACAAACTGTGCATATAATAGCTAGCACAAAGCTTAGGTTCCAAAACATCATAAGGGACTTACTAGGCCCTCGTCGTCTAGCTGAGATTAATGCATCTATCAATTCATTTATTCTACCCTTAATAAGATATGATTTGGGCCTAGACGTTTTCATCTTTGTGCTGTATTGAGAGGAAGGCAACCCACTTTTATGATGGCTTTCCCAAATTTTTTTGGGCGTAGTGGGAAAAATGCTGGGGATTTTTTGGATAACTTGGAGATGGCTTTCCTTGTCTCTGGGAGGGATGACGAAGCATTGAAATTGAGAGCTTTTCCTTTGGTGCTCAAAGAAGAAGCTAGGGTATGGTTCCAGGCTCTAGATCCAACCCAAAGAATTGATTGGGAGGGATTGAAGGTGGCTTTCCTACGAAGATTTCAAGCCAATTCGGCAGAAGAACTATGGCAACGGCTTCTGTCCCTTCATCAAGTTGACCCTCATGGTTATGCAACCTATGAGGAAGGTTTTTTGAAACTTTGGGGCCAATGGTCAGACTCACTAAACCCTGGTGAGCGAGCTCCCAATTGCCTCCAAAAGGATCGATTTATCTCAGGTTTGTACCCCTTGCTAAGGGAGAAGGTAAAGAGAAAATTTCCAAATCCTTTTGAAGATGCCTTAAGAATTGCTAGGGAAAACAATAGAAAGATTCTCTATCAAGCCCAAGCTGGCCAGCTAGCTTTGGGAGGCAATATCACAACTATGGAAGCTTCTCACATACCTCCAAATGTGCCTAATGCACCAGACCTCAATAGAGGTCAACAAGAAGATATGCTCCAACAAATAAACAATCTCACAAACCAGCTAGAGGGGTTGAGAGTAAATCTTGTGCAGGGTGCAAGAAGGCCTATTGAGGGAAATGGTGGGAATCGGCCACCAATGCGACGTCAAGCAAGGGAAATGTTGTGTTACAATTGTGGGGAAATTGGCCACGGCATGTATAATTGCCCTCATCCCAGAAGATATGACTACCATGTCAGAGGTCCTCGACAACAAGTAAGTCCACCCCGTGCTAGAGCTCAAGCACAACAGCAACCGCAACCTCAAATTTTGCAGCCACCTCGTGCTCAAGCTCAAGCCCCTGCTACTCAACCAAATGTGAGCATCATAAGGATGGAGGAGGTCCTCAAGGGCAGAAGCAACAAGGAAGAAATAGCTAAAGGGAAGATAAATATAGATGAAGTGGCTACAATGCCTATCAAACGTGTGCGTGTCCAAGAAGAAGTAGGTAAAGAAACAAGTAAGGATGCAAGCAATGAAGCAAGTACATCTCGGGCAGCTAAAGATGAAGCCAAGAAGAGAAAGACCCGTACTAGGTCTCAAATTGACATCTCTGATTTCCCTATGGGATCTCGGACACAACCTTATGACTTGACAGCTGATGTGAGTTCTCAAGGACCAAAGATTACTTGGCCACAACTACTTCATATCTCCCCAAAGCTTCGACGACAATGGTCAAAAATGGTGAGCACGAGGGCAAAGCGAAGTAAGCTAGTAAGTGTAATCAAAGCATATGGTCTCAAGGATATAGTGCCTTTGGTGGAGTCTCAAATCAAGGGACAACGGATTCCAAAAACTTACATTGACAGTGGAGCAGAGGTTTGTGTCATGACAGAAAAGCTAATGCATCAATTGGGTTTAGAGGTAATGGAATCATCAAACTTTAGGGCAAAAATGGCCAATAATGTCTCTGTCACTTGTGTGGGTGTAGTGAAAGCTTTGAGAGTTTCTGTTTTTGGAATCACTATAGAGGTTGATGCTTATGTGATGCCAGTAAAGGGAGAAGGATACCCCCTTACTTTAGGACGACCTTGGCTCATGGGTATAGGAGCTAGGCAAGATTGGGCAACAGAAGACTTGGAGTTGAGGCCTCGCATGGGTGGCCATAGTCGGAAGGTGGTTTATAACCTAAAGAATGGGCGACAAGAGAACCTTGAACTAGAGACGCCAGCTGATGAGTGGAGCTCAAGTGGATGCTCCTCATCTATGGACGAGGAAGAGAGTTCAAGTGAAGAGAGTGATAGCACTCTTGAAGTCATGGGCGTCACCATAAAGGAAACTACCTCATCAAAAGGCAAACCAAGGATCCAAATGGAGAATGTGTGGGATGCCAGCCTAGAGGAGATGTTATCCAAGGATATAAAGGAAGAAGAAAAGGAGGGTTATGTAAATGTTCTCAAGAAGCATGCATCATTGTTTATTTCTGATTACACTCACATTACAGGTGTCACTGCAGTGAAGCATCATATCCATCTAAAAGAAGGGAGCAAGCCAGTAGTACAAAAACTAAGAAGATTAGGAGTTGTGCAACAAAATGCATTGTTCTCTGAGGTGAAGAGACTCTTAGAAGCAGGATTCATATACCCAGTAGAAGATTCAGAATGGGTCTCCCCAGTAGTGGTGAGGCCAAAGAAGAATGGTATGGCGAGTGTGCGTGGATTACAAGCCACTAAATGCTGCAACAAAGAGAGACCACTTCCCTCTCCCATTTCAAGATGAGATTCTAAATGAAGTAGCAGGCCATGAGAGATACACAGTGTGTGATGGCTACTCTGGCTACTTTCAAATACGCATTGCAGAGGAGGACCAGAAAAAGACTACTTTCATCACACCATGGGGATGTTTTGCATTCCGAGTCATGCCTTTTGGTCTCACCAACGCTCTAGCCACCTTTCAACGATTCATGAACATGGTCTTCCAACCTTACTTTGGTAAGTCCATAAGGGTTTTCATAGATGACTTTTGTATTTACAGCTCCAAAAGTATGCATCTCGGCAAGATTGATGAAGGATTTACTCGTTTAGCTAAGCTGGGTGGACAACTAAACAAGGGCAAATGTCACATTGGGGAAAGCAAGGTTACACTATTAGGGCATGTAGTGTCCATTGATGGAATCGAGGTAGATCCTGAAAAGATAGAAACATTGCTAAATCTACCTTCCCCAACTTCCATCAAACAATTAATCTCCTTCTTGCAAAAGCTAAGATATTTGAGTAGATTCATACACTTACTCTCCCAAGTGATATTTCCTCTACAACAGCTGACTCGTCAAGAGACGCTTGTTTGGAGTGAAGAAAGTGAAGGGCATTTTAGAGAGATTAAAAAAATGCTAGGGTCACTCCCTATAATCCTCCAACCTTGTTGGGAAGAAACATTCTTTGTAAACCCTAGTGTGGGAGAAGAAGCCATTGGTGTTGCCCTCCTACAAAAAGATCCAAAAATATCCTTTATGAGGCCCGTGTATTTTGCTAGCCGCCTCATGGAAAACACAGAGAAGGCCTATACCCTGATGGAACAGCTAGTGTTAGCTCTCATGTTTGCGGTAACCAAATTTTGGCCATACTTGCTACCGAAGAGGTTTGTAATTATCACTGTGGAGGATATGTTTCCCTATGCACTACAACATATGGAAATCTCTGACAAAATAGCAAAGTGGGTGGTGCGACTTCAAGAGTTTGATTATACAATACAGGTTGAAAGAACAACTCGAGCATGCTTAGCCAACATTTTAACAAACAAGTGCTATGAAAAAGTTTTCCATTTGAAGAGAAAGGAACTTCCACCACCTCCAGCTCCAGAGGCTTTGGTCAATGCTTATAGCCTCTACTTTGACGGAGCATACAAGAGAACCAAGGATAAGGCAGCTGCAGGCATTGTGGTCTTATCTCCATTGGGAGAGAGGATCCATGGTGAAGGGATCACTCTAGAAGATGTCCACTCCAACAATGAAGCAGAATATCATGTTCTAATTCATGGCCTTTGTTGGTGCCTCGATAATTCAATTAAGATATTAAACGCTTTTGGTGACTCCATGCTTTTCGTAAGGCAAATGCAAGGTACATGGGCTTGCAAAAATGCTCGTCTCTCTACTAAAATGAGAGAAGCCAAAGCTCTTATGAGGAGATTTAGGGAGGCACAAGTACATCATGTGCCAAGAGACCAGAACAAGGATGCAGACCACCTAGCATCATCAAAGTTAAATGAGTCAATAGTGGGAGCAGTGGCCATCAAACTTCCACTTCAGCAAGGCAAGGAGGACTTGGAAGATATTATGCACATTCTGGAGCAAGGAGAGGCTCCTAAACACTTGAATGCAGGGGAAAGGCGATGGTTAGCTAGGAAGGCTACCAGATATCGCATAGTAAATGATGACTTGTATTGTCTAGGTAAGGATGGTATGCTTAGGAGAGTGCCTTTGAAGAGTGAAATTGAAGAAATTTTAAAAGCTTGTCACGATGATATATGCAGAGGACACTTTGCACACAACGTCACTAGACGAAAGGTTCTACAAGCTGGGTTTACTTGGCCAAGTCTTCATCGTGATGTCAAATACTGGTGTCAAACATGTGACGAATGTCAGAAAGCAGGACCACGACGGCTCATAGCTGAACCTCAGAACCCAATAAAGGTATATGGGCCCTTTGAGAAGTGGGAAATTGATGCCATAGGGCCTCTACCACACACTCAGTCAGGTAAAGAGTACATCATCATGGGAGTAGACTATATGACTAGATGGGCTGAGGCTATGCCGACCAATAGAATTACTGCTAAGGATGTGAGTCAGTTCATCTTTGACCACATCTGTTGCCGGTTTGGCACCCCTCTTGAAATACTATCTGATAGAGGACCAGGGTTTAGAGCAGACTTGGTAGGAGAACTCATGAAGAAGCCAAATATTCAGCATCAACACTCTACTCCTTACTACCCTCAGTGCAATGGTTTGGTGGAAAAAGTAAATGGAATCATTTGCAAAATTCTCACCAAACAGGTACATGTCAGGCGCCAAGATTGGGACAAACACCTGAATGGAGCTCTATGGGCCTATAGAACCTCCTTCAAAACCACATTAGGGTACACACCCTTTCATTTGGTTTATGGAAAGGAGGCGCTTTTGCCCATTGAAGTGAAGTTAACAAGTCTTCGAATATTGGGTAGCCAGGTAGGCTCTCAAAAGGAGAAAGTACATCAAAGGATCATGGATCTAGAGAGGCTGCAATTGGATCGTGAAGAAGCCATCAACCACTATTCTCAAGAAGCAGAGAAGCGCAGAGAAAAGTTCAACAAAAAGCTAGCATCCAAAGACATCAAAAAGGGATCTCTGGTGCTTCGATATGACAATCGCTTCGACACTCGTAAGCATGGAAAGTTTCTTTTTCGATGGGAAGGCCCGTTCTTGGTCACCAAAAAGTTCAAAAATGTCTCTTACAGACTTCAAGACATTGATGGTAAAGTGCACAAGACCAGGACAAATGGATGGCGTTTAAAGCCTTATCACATCAGGATAAGGTCAGCTCAAGATCAAAGAAAGTAGGCTAGAGGCATAAATACCCCTAGCCAGGTTTGGGGGGCCTATGATCCGAGCCTATCACAAATTTTTGTTTATCATATTTTGTTGGTTTTCCTTGCCTCTAGAGGTTTACAATAAAAGAAAGAGTGAGAACAACCTCTTGGAAAAATTTTAAAAAAAATGATTTTTTCTTGACTAGTTCACCGGAGGTGAAAGGTAGAGGGAGAACCTAGTGGTAAAGGGAAGGGAAAATATGTAAATGTGAAAAGAAAAGATATGATGTGGTTGTGGAGCCATGCACCCATGATTCAAGGGTCATGAGTGGCTCATATCATCATGGCTTTGGAGCCATATGATGATTCAAACAAATGGGACCCAAGTGGAAGACTTGGTAAAGGAAGAAACCATACACATGATTTTGCTGAATTTTTAAAAAATACTTCCACTCCGATCCAAGAAAAGTTGTCTTCATCAAAGTTGTAGCTGATGAGCTGGAGATTCTGGCCATAATTTTTTTATAATTTTTGCATCTACGGTCTAGGAGATATGGCCAAAATGGTGGACGCCAGTTTTTTCAACTGTGGTGGAGACCACCCCCTCTACCTTTACACACACACACCCCCTTCCTTTTCCACATTGAGACCTTCTCTAAAATCAGCCATTAGTCTTCTCACCCTCCTCTCCTTCCTTCTCTCTCTCAAGCTCAAAAACCCATCAAAGTTCCTCTTCTAATCACCTCTCAAGTCATGCTTAATCTTGTACCAATTCATAAGTTCTCATTCAACCCCTTCCTATTATTACTAGATATGTATTGATTTTATGTAGATTCTTTACATTTTAAAATAAGGAAGCTCTTGGACTCAAGCTATGGAGGAAGGAGTGAAGACAACACAAGTGATGATGGAGCTGATTGGTCAACAAATCACTTGGAAGGAGCTTTAATTCTTCATTGGTTGAATGTCCCTAATCAAGCTTCATTTGTACAAATTACACTTGGATCTTAACCTCACTCCTAATCACTCTCTTTCCTATATAAAGAGGCCTTCCCCTTTGTAATTTCAAGCCTCCCTCAGCCCATTGAGCCTTTGTATCACTCACCATGAGCCCATAAGCTCATTCATTCACTCTATTCTTGCACATCCTATAGTGCAAATTGTTTCATGCTAGTAACCTCTCCTCCTTTCACTTATGTTAATTAAGAGAAATGTTTGATACGTGTGTGAGAATGCTTGATGTGATCTTGGCTAATCCTTGAGTGATTGTTTGGTAATCTATATGCTATTTGTGTTGGGAGTGTTTGAAGTCATCCATTCCTTGTACACACACTACGGTTAATGCTTCATTCATAGTGATCTCTCTCTCTCTCTCTCTCTCTCTCTCTCTCTCTCTCTCTCTCTCTCTCTCTCGCTCTCTCTCTCTCTCTCTCTCTCTCTCTCTCTCTCTCTTTCTTTGTGTAGCGGTCCTAGTCCACGCTTCCAAGACTAGGTGGTGCCCTCATATCATTTCCCTTGTGGCGCAATGGAGTTTGTTTTGGTGTAGAGGCCGCCATTCCAAATTTCCTTCGTCAGCGTCAGGAGGTCATCATGATAATTATGCAAAAAGTTCATCATGAGGACCATCTTTTGGGTCCGGTTCACGTGGTTGCGGGATGCATTATTGGGAAAAGTTGAGTGCCAGGTGTGCGGATGGATGCAACAGGGTGACAACTATTCACTACGGGGTCAGTTTTTGGCATGTTCGGGGTCCGTTTGAGGTCAACTAAAAGGCCAAGGGTGACCAAGTAATAAAGCTAAGTGTGGAAAATGAAAAACCTGAGTGAAGACCAAGAAAAGAGTGGATAGAAGAGGAGGGACAGCCGCAACTGTGGTTTTGCTGTTTTTGGAGCCTGTTCTGGCCGTAAACTGCTCATCCAAGGTCGGATTTGAGCACTTTGACATTGTAGACTGGGGTTTTGGGCCAATCCGGACGCCATGGTGCTGTCCATTTTGCCAGATTTATCATGTTTTTCTGTCTTTTTGGCCGTGTAAGTTTCTCCTATGAGCGAAGCTTCTTCTCCAATTTGTGATTGTATCTGGCATATTTTACCCATATTGTGTGAGTTGTTTTCCCCATTGGTGTTGGCCCAAGCTCAATTGTATCTAAATATCAAAAATTATCCTCTTTTGAGCTGATTTTTGGGTGTGTGTGTGTGTGTGTGTGTGTGTGTGTCTGTGTGTGGAGTGGATAAACGGGTAGTCTCTCTCCTCTCACTCCATCGGTGTGTTCCCTGTCTCGGCCAGGTGGGTTGTGTAAGCCGAGTGGTGCCCCATAGTGTGTGTGTGTATCATCCCAAGAGTGTGTGTCGGGTCATTATAGAGGTTTTGTGTGTGTTTCCATCCCGCTCACAACGTATGTGCGCAAAACTTGCTATTTTTGGCCAAGATCGTCCGCATGAACTTTCTATGTGCAAAACGAGCGTGCCACTTTGAAACACTTAGTATTTGTACATTCCTAAAGCAAATTAGGCATGCTTTAATGTGGTAAAACATTGAATGTTTCCATGTCCTTGGCCTCGCCTTCCCGACAAGGTCTGTATATGTCTACAACCATGGCATCCGTTTTCGCATATATGATGCTATGTACAGTGTAGCATTTGGTCCCACACATCAAAAAGATTCAGAGTGAGGTAGATATTTTTATTTTCACATTATACACGTGTCAAGACACGATATCCACCGCCTCTAAACCTGCACATCCTTCGGCATGTACCACACATATCTTTTTTCAACAAGTTCAGTCTTCATTTAAATCCACATACATGTCAATTTCATCATCGCTTCCAACAAACCTCATTCTCTCGTTCTTCATCCACATCCATAAAATTTTCATCAGAGCCTTCATTCTAACTTTCTTGTGAATTAAAGGGATCTTTATCACCTCTTCTTTTGAATAAATTGATTCTTTTTTCTATGATGGGAATCTTCATTTTTGTCCCATCTAACCGTGCAAGGTATAAGTTGCATGCACTATATATCTCATTTTCCATAAGCCCAATGGCAGTGTAGCTAGATCTACTACCCACTTATAGTGCATGGAGAATGGGTAAGGGTGAAACCCATCACGATGACATACATTTGAATACATTTGGCAGGTTTCACAACACTCCACAAAGTGAGATACATCTTTATACATACCTTTCCACCAATACCTCTCTTTCATTTTAGTAAAGGTGACCCATACACCTCTATGTCGAGCAAAAATATTCTAATGAAACTTTTTCATAAGCTCATTTTGAGCGTTCTTATCATTCATGACTCTCAACGGCATTCCGTTTCTTTGTTTTGGACGCTTCCATAAGTCCTCATCTTTCAAAAATTATCCATAGGCCTTTCTCCATATTCTTTTGAACTCTTGGTCAATCCACCCTTCTTGCCTTGTCAAAGTTCTCATGTAGCGTCCAATGAGCAACCAGTCACCTTGATATAGGTACTCTATAAATGACTCAAGTGCATTTGACAGGGAAACATGATCACCCTTTGCATGAAAGATACTATAGGACTTTGTGCCTACATCATTGCCCTTGACAACCATGTCTTCTTCATTTTCATACCTTGTTCTTGAAAGCGTATCTGCAATTAGATTATTTTTCCCTGCAATATGCTTAAATTCTCAATTTAAGGATTTTATGTAATGACAAAATTGTGGGCTCTTTTGAGGTAAAAGGTCTATTAAGCAAGGATATCCCCTAGCCCCCTTGCGTTTTGCCATCGGGTCACATCCTCTCATTATGATGCTCGAAGCTAGTGCTACGCGGGGATAGATTCAAGGTCTGGCATTACCCCAACTACTGGCCAAAATGTTTGCAGATGATTTGCTCCTATTCTTGAAGGCATTCCCTCAAGTTGTGAGGAGAGCTCTAGAGACTGTGCAAACATTTTCCATGGCCTCGGGATCCAAGTGCAATATAAAGAAGTCAAGACTAATCTCCCTATTGGAGAACGACTCTTTTGACCCTGCAGTCTAGATAGAAGAGATTATTTCAAAAGGGAGTGTATTCAGACACCCGGGAGCCCTCGTAGGGGTGGATGTAACCCACATACAAAGATTTCAATGGGTCCTTGAAAAAATAATATCAAAAATGAGAAGATGGGAGTTTGTTCTCCTCCCCTTCCAAAGCCGGATAAGAGTGATTAATGCTTTTATAGTGATTGGTGACTAAAGTGGTCCTTTAAAAGAAATTTGCATGTCCATGGGTGAGCCAAAGACATAAAGGGTGTTGTTAATGAGAGGATGTATGAGTGGTCAAGCATATTTTTATGCACTCATATTTGGAACACTCTTTGATGGTCCAAAAATGTATCAATCTTTTGTTGATTATAACCAATCATTATATCAGGTAATTTTTTTTATTCCTCTAATTGATCCCCTCTATATAAATTCCAGAAGGCAACACCACATGAATTTACAAGTTATCCTAATTCCTTTTTTGAGAGAGGTTTAATTCAGAGCTTGCTTTTATTAGAAAGACTTTTGTTGTTGCAATGAAGGAGATAGGCCCTTGCTTTGGAGCAGATGAAAACAACTCGGGCCTTAGTCTTGGCCACCTCAGTCATACCTTGCACTAAGTCCAACTTCAAGAGATAACATCTCGGACATGAAGTTTGTTAACCACTTGTGCTGATTTGGAAAATATACCACATATTGTCGTGTTTTCTTTTGACAATGCAAGCATCAACTCCTACTATCATGGCTAGGTGGGAGTAGTGACCAATTTGAAATTCTCTCAATATTTTGGAGTGTCAAATAGACGTAGGTATCATGAGGAGTGAACGCCTCTTTTTATTGACATGTACAAACCGACAAACCGAAGAGTTTGTGTTTTATCATGCACACTGCTCACTTGGCAATTGAGAGGGCAACCCAGCACCCCGATTAGTGCCGACAATGGTTGAGGGGGTAGGACATATCTATAGCTGCAGTCCCATGTGGGCATTATTATTTGCGGTAGTAGCTTGAGTGAGTGTAGCATAGTCCCCATCCTCTGCAAAAGTTCCTCATGTTTTTCGACCTCGCGACTTGGCAATTGTGGAAGACTGTGATGGGACGACCACAAGCAGTGGGCAACAACGAGAGTCATGCATCAATGCTTGATCGAGGGCAACATGCATCACACCCTCCGATTCGGCATCGAGAGCATTAGTGGCCTCATCCAAGAGTAAGATAGGTAAATCTTTAAAGCGGGCAATTTTCTCCCACACATCAACCCAGATTCACTAAGCCTGCGTTTCATAACCATCTGGTATTATTGTTCTTGTCCTTGTAGATATCATCAATAGGAAATAGTCTCGTGTGATGCCGTTTTTGGATCACTGCCCATGTAATCAATGGCTTATAATCAAGATCCCCTACCTTTAACCTCATTCTGTAAAAATTAATGAAACTGACCTTCACTTACACCATCTCGAAACATAATTACACAATCTGGCCAGCGCCTTGTCTTCTCACAAAATTCATGTATGAGCCCCTGCACCATCTACCTGAGGTATTCAATTATCTTCTCTTTATGTGTTTGTCACGCTTGAAAATGCTACATATCTGTTGGCAAAAGGCCAATCCATGTTTGCTACAACCGCCACAATGGAGGGTCCTGTCTCATCATATGGAGGGTTGAGAGGGTTGCACTGTTGAGCCATTGTATAGCAGCTGGCTGTAGGCCTATCCCAGCAGGGATAGTAATTATTGGGCTTCATGTTGAATCACCCACAGGCTGGTCTTGTAAGGAATGCCGTGTTGGCCGCAGGGCTCGAGAAATGATAGGTTCGCTTTATCCAAAACATGTTCAAAATGAAAAATGGTAGGTTCAAATTTGGGCAAGAAGGTTTTCAAGCCGGTTCAAATTATGGATTTTTTGGTTATAATAAGAGATTGTTAGTGTGATTATCCCTCTTAAATTTAGAGCAAGCCTACTCATATGCGTATGAAATGGTTCCAAAGCCGAGTCCACAAAAAATGTTTCCCGAGCCCTGGAAAACTACTGCCGCAACATTAATTAACAATGGGCCGGCGTTGTATGATTATTCCATTGCAGAAAACCTGTCGTTAGCTTATGTGTCTTACACGACGTCAGCCTCCTTTGGCTGGGGTCAATACCAAGGTTTCAGAAAATCACCATGTTCATCAGGTCACAACATCGACCCCTTCATTCTCTTTGAGCTTCCATCGGCAAATCTGCATGTCAGCAACCAGCTACTCGTCTCGCCCGATTTGCAACCAGTCACCCATTGCCATTTCAAGCAAATCATGTACCATAACCACTCCATGTCATGCTACTTGGCACCTGATCTCACTTTGTGGGACATTGATCGTCATCACATCAACACGAACAGCGAGCCAAGCTACAACTTATTCATAAAGGAGAAGCTGCAAGGACCGCAGCCAAAGGTAGCTCGGGCATACGGCAAGCTCCTAGTGGTTCTTGTATGCTCCGTCATTTCCCTTGTCTCTAGCGATCCTTCTACATCTGCTCTACCTCTGGAAGGTGACGTCGGAGCTGATGCTACTTCATAATTATAGTTGTCCATGTCATAGCCCACGCATTTCTTACTCGGCATCCCTATTTGCCGGTGCAACCCATCATCTTGCCATGCCCTCCTTGCTCCACCTCTAGGATCTACACTGCCGCTTGCCCCTCTTACCATCTCTTGCCTAGCCACTTGAGCTATCGCCACCCTCGCTCCCTTCTTTTTCACATATTATGTCTGCCTCTCCTCCTCGACCTTCATGTGGCTCTTCCTCACCACCCCATCATCTGCTTTGCATGCTTCCTATGGGGGCTTATCTCTTCTTAATTCATCTTCACGCACGTATCTCTATGGCCATAATCAATCAATGGAGCACTGGCGGAGACATTTTCTGCCTACAGTTGTGGCTGCATGACCCCTCTATAGAGAAGAGGAGATCTCACAGAGAAGGTGAGTGAGAGAGAGAGAGAGAGAGAGAGAGAGAGAGAGAGAGAGAGAGAGAGAGAGAGAAGAAGGCTATTAAGCTAGAGGGAGAGGCAAAAAGCGTTATATTACTGATGACCAAGGGTGCAGTTATATACTATACATATGGTAGTTTACACGGCCACACGATGTTCATCGGAATGTGGGGTGAAAGAGAATTGCCCCTGGTAAGGGGTAGAAGTGATGCTCAAGAGGGAGGGTTACAATCATGTAAGCGTCAAGTAAATCCAACTTGACAAATGGATTTGTGGCCTAGGGATTGGCCTCAGCTTAGAGCTCGATGAAGGAGGCTTGCGAGGTGGCTCGCCGCCAAAGCGAGTCTTCAGTGTTGAGCAGGTTTTGTGTGGGCGTCTTTGGCAAAAGCGGCAAAGGTTGCAACCAGAGTAAAGACGGATACCATTATAGCCATAGTCAATGGAGTAAGAGCTGCAATTGAGGGAGGTTTGCTGCAATTGAGGGTGGGCAGCATTTTCGAGAGCAAGTGTGGAAGAAACATCAATATGGCTCTGGTTAAATATTGGCCTGCTAGGCCGCGTGTAGGTGAGCGTGACTGGCCGAGCCGGTCACGTCACTTTTTAGGGGGACAACAAACATTTTAAAGGTATCTACAGAATGCGCCACAGCCTATGCACATGCATGCACATAGTGCAGTGGTTAAGGCAATGCTTCTGGGATGCGAGGTCGAGGGTTCGAGACTGCGTGTCATCTCCGCGTATTGACTTTTTGGTCAACGGACGCCTAACGACTACATTCGACCGGCAACTGGCATGCGTTGCTTTGCCACGAGGCCTAGCAGGCCGAAATATAACCAAAACCCATCAATATTGGGATTTGGGAATTGTAGCAGCATCTTTGGCAACAGCGGCTTTGGCTTCATTATTTATGTCCACAGGGTTGGCGGCATGTTCGGCTGTTGTGAGGGTTGCACCAACGTCGTCAATGGCGTCGGCGCCATCAATATAGATGGCAGCGTAGGAGCCATGCAGGTGAGCATGCAAGGGCTCGCCATTGGAGGCCTTGGCTTCAGTTGGCTCAGTTTGGTTGAATTGAACCGCGGCGTTAATTTCAGCCGCATGACAAGGGCAGGTGAGTGTGCAGCATCTGCAGCTGCATTCCGTGCCATGGGTGGTTGGACCACTCGCTCCGCCAAGTTGGCAGGAAGGGCGCCAGCATTGCTTGTGAGGTGTCGGGCACAAATGTGGACACCGCCATCTGTGGCAACTATTGGGATAGCATCATCATCATCCACTATAGCAAGGATGGCAGCACCAGATGTCAGTAGGTTCTAGTGCTTTGGTGGCTGCCCTCCGCATGGTTTTTGCCACAACGTCATTGTCCTCAGCAGCAATGCCTTCATCTTCTGAGGCGTCAGGGAGGATAGCATGGTCACCGACAAGGGTTGCATCACCATTGCCGACTGCTGAGCAACGCTCTTCCAGTGAAGCAAGAAATGCTTCCATGATGGTGGTGTTGGCTTCGACTGTAACCAAGTCAATCGAGTTGGCATCGCCTGTAGGGACAGGCCTTGCTTGGGAGGACGCACCTGGATCACGGACTCAGTCCAAAGCAACGCGCGCGCTGCTTTTTCCCTTGGCCACTGGAAAGAGTACTGTAATGACTCCGCTGGAAAGACTGTAATGACTCCGCTATAATGTTTCCCTTTTTGACAGCTAGCCAAATCTGAGCCGCTTTGCAAATGTGTCCTCCAGGGGAGCACACTGAGGAGCAGCCTGCGCGCTGCTTTTTCATGGTGCTCTTTGCAAGCATCTTGGATCCCCTACATGACCACGCCACATGATCACGTGTCCACTTGGTGCAGACTTGCAAGTCCTCCACTTTGAGAATCCGCTAATTATCAGAGCAATGGCAGGCAGTACCCATAAGTGACAGCGACTCCCGCACACAGCACTGTGTTGTGATAAGTCTTGTAATCGACTGATCTCAGCTCATCATATCATCATCAGTCTTGCAGCAATAATAATATTATTACTATGTTCTACCATCCTTCTATTTTTGCAAGGCGCTAATCTTATCACAACCTGCACACGTCAATCTAGAGTTGAGTCTAATTACCAAAGATTACACAGGCGTGGAGCCCCGGAAGGCCCAACTGATCTCACTTCATCCAATTTTTTCAACAGACTTTTCCATGCATGCGAACATTAATCTTTTCAGTTATTTTTCAAAGCCTCTTTTGAAGTTTCTAAAAGTTAATTAGAGTCTTCAACCCTAGGCCCCCAAATAATTAAATATAATCTATACGGCAAGAGGCTCACCCGCCTGTTTTCATTTCAATCTCTAAGGCTTATATCTGCACTTGCTGAGGGTAAGTAAATGTGCAATCCTCTGAAATTCCACCCAATTACCATGCTATAATCAGCTCTTGAATGGGATAAAAGTGCCTCTTGATTCAATTGGAGCACGATATGCCCATCATGGCTGTGGCAAGGAAATTCTAGTCTATTTTCAAAAATTCTATGTGAAGGCCTCTTTCCAGATGCAACAAACCATGCTTGCACCTTCAAGGCCCACTAGACTATACAAGGGCTATTGAAAAAACATGTATTGCTAGTTGTGCTTTATTCACCATGTATGGTAAATATGGCCACAATGTCATATACTAAGGCACATTCATAGCCCAACATGGTTGTGGCAGGCAATCTCTAGGCTGCTCTCAACATATGCCAAGTGAAGGTCTTTCTTTAGATGCCATAGTTCTCTTAGGATGCAGATATTAGTGAAGGTTGGTATTTGGCCGCCAAAAAACTATGCATCATATTCTTGTGCCATGTTGATGTATATTTCCAAACATGGTGTGGTCTGAATTTGTACGTTGATTTAGTATGATGAAGGTGAGTGATAGGAAACAAGAGGATGTGCATGTTGTTAGGCATCTGGTGCCCAAAGTAGGACCAACAGATAATAAACAGTGTGAACACATGTCAATAGCATACTTAATATTTTTGTAAATTTGAAAGTTTATTAATACAACAGTGCATCTATATAGTGTTGTGGGTTTTTTCCTTGTACCCCCAAGGATTTTTTCATCCACATTTTGTGACTCCTATTTGAGCAGGAGTGTTCCAGCTATATAGAGAGCCCACACTTATGCTATATATAGCTAGGAGTCTCCATTATATATTTTTACTCAGTGTGTGATCTCCACATACTTTGGGGCTTGCAATTGTGGAGTCGTCTCTCTCTCTCTCTCTCTCTCTCTCTCTCTCTCTCTCTCTCTCTCTCTCTCTCTCTCTCTCATCTCAGTCTTCCTCCCTCGTCACCAAGCTACTAGTGGAGCTCTGGTTAGCTAGCCTGCTCTAGGCAGATAATCCCTACGCTTGTAGTTTTGATTTTCTATGAACATGAGTGTGTTTTCATCCATCATGAACTTGTTTCTAGATGTTTGAGTCACATACAATGGTTCAAAATTTCCTCAGCACCAACCCAATATGGTCTTTCTACAGGAGCATAAGCTACTCCCTCCGTCTCTCTCACATGACTTTTGATTGGATCTTTATAATAGATATTTGGTGGCATCATCGGTTAAGATACAAATGACAAATGACTCTGTAGGCTGAGCATAACGCACAATGGCTCGGTTATCATGTGGTTAAGGTGGATGCTACCCCAATATTGGTTGCACTTGGTCACCCTCTCCCCCCCCCCCCCCCCCCCCCCCCCCCCGCATCGCGTTGTAATGTTTCATCTGGTATCTCGAATTCTGCGGCAAATGTTGCACTCCGGTGGTCCATACGCCCTTTCCCTCACGTATTTATGGTTATAAACTTGCTTAAATATGGAAACATACGCGTAAGGACCTCTTGATCCACTATACTTCTTTGGTACACATTTAGCCACTTGGGAAGGTCACATTCTTTGTTTTTTTGCAACCATCCTCATCACTCTAGGTTCTCTACCCATGGATAGAATTTCTCATTTCATAACCACTCACAGGTGCTCTGGAAGGGATTCGCTCGGGTGCCCTTTCCTCAAGTCTTATGTCTGAAACTTCCTCTCTGATATGTGGCATTATTGTACTTAAGATAGTGTCTGCAATGGCACTACCTTGATGTGTTGACATAGGAACCCATCGGTTTAAGTGCAAACAGATGAGGTTAGCTGAATGAGTCTTCCACATGAGATTTCAAGGGACTCACTCTCGTAATTTTTGGTTTTCTATTTTTGAAACAGTAGGTCTGTGCAAGCTAGGGGCGAAGTATTATTAAATCAGTGGTCCAAGCTCGTTACAATCCCTTGAAGAATACTTCCGGCCATACTTGTCCAGCATAATATGTTTTGTTTCCCTCTCAATTTCAAATGTAAACACGTACTAGCATTTTTGCTCAGTTAACTCCCTCACATTGGACCACATTTATAGTAGAGCATTTGCTCTCTATTATCATACTTGTATAAGCCCACGTGGGTGTTATCGGTGTTGACACGTGTAGCCACGTTTACTCGCCTAAGCTTGGCATTAGGAATACTAGTGTTGGCGCCTTCTCTTCAGGCTTTGTGTCAACTTTCTTTTTGATGCATGTTAATCCCCATTTGTCCACAATAAAAGGATTGAACACAACAATATACATGTTTCCCACTTCATCAAAGTATCAATCACCATTGTAATCAACATCCACTACGAACTTGGCCTCTCTTCAATTCTCACACAGTATGGATCCATACCGTCTTCATAGATCTGAGCTCCTTGCTCATTCTTGAATTGATATTGTAAGTGCAATTTTTTTTGGGTTGGCATGTGATTAGATGATCCCGCCCCCATTTTGATATCTTCTTTAAAACTCACTGTTTTGGTTCCTTTAGCCATATAGTGATATCATCCTTTTGATAAAGTGTAAGAAAGACTCTCTTTTGAGAATGGATCTAAGGTGGGTCTGGTCCCTTTGTTGACACTACCCTCAGTGGCAATATGGCTCGCTTGGTCTCTATTGCTAGGGCTTCTATTCTAATACAATTTTCCTGACCGCAAATACATCAAGAAAGCAAAGCTTACAAAACCCTAACCTTTTACCTTGTATGGTGCATTTAGCCCTTCAACCAAAGACAACTCCACACAACTTGGACCACTGAACTTGTTCAAAATTCCCTTGGTGGCTATAACCTTACAATCGCTGAGTTAGTCAAAATCTACAAAATTTAAAATTTTGTTGATCTTTTGACACTTCTATTTTGCTTGCAATTTTCACATTACAATTCCCAACTGAATTTTGTAATGACCTTTGTGATTACCAAGGTTAGGGCTAGCTCTGGTATCAATCTGAGAACTTTTTGTGTGAGGAGGTCATGCATCGCGATCCATGTACCCCAGGATAGATTTGTTTGGGTTTTGATACACAAGGTTTCCACAATATCTTGAAAATTGCTAGGTGACTTTGAATGATTTGAGAAATTTTAGCTCCCCCAAAAGTCTCTTGGTCAATCTATTTTATGGATTTTGGTCTTATTGTCTCTAGCTTGTTTTGAGCCTCCTTTAGGTGTTTTTTGTTATGCTTGTTTTGGAGAAAATGTTTATTTTGGTCATTGCTATAAATCTGTGATGCAGGTACAATCCCAAAATCTAGTAGAGGGTCATGGATCCTGATCCATGTTCCTCCATGTCTAGACCCAAAACTTGGTGAGAGGATTAATTGAAGTATATGGGGTTCACCTATCCACTTGTTTTTGGATTTGAAGCCCTTTTGTCTTGACAAGGTCAAGTTTTGTCTTTGCTTGTATTTTTTGAGTTACAGCTTGTTTTTCGGTGTTTTGGTCAACAGTAATTCCAAATGGTGTTCACCAGGGATTTTAGTAACGTGATCACAAACACACGAACATGTTAATGACATTGAGTGATCACATTAAATATTAGCATGAAATTATTATTGACCTACAAAAACCACCCAAACTGGTAGTTTTTCCTTGTTTTTCCATCTTAGTGGGCCTACTGGTGGGTTTTGTCATATCCCAGCGGGCACGTCAAGAAAAGTTAATAGCCCAATAGGCTATTGGTGGGTTATCAATTCATCATTCATCGGCTTAAATGTGATCACATAAAGAGTAATTATGTGAATATGATAAAAACACATGTAATCACAAAAAATGTCATGTGATCACGTGATTATTAAATCCCTGGTATTCACTGGTCAATTCTCAGTGTCAAATGTCATAATGGGTAATCAATTGCGATCCACGTTCCACTGCATCTGGATTTGAAATTATATCAATTATATATCCAGACCAGGTATAAGTAAGATTACCATTTCTTTTACAATTTGGACACCAAAAAGTCAAAAAATCCAATTTCAGTCAATTTCCAAGATTTTTTGTGTTTTTGCCCAATTTCTTGGATTTGGTTGAGTTCTTGTGTCAATTTTCTCCACCAAAAGTGTATAGTTGGAGCTTTGAAATCATTCTGGACCAAGTGGTATCAGTTCTTGCCAAAAATGTATCAGGGGGTCATTGATCACGATCCATGTTCCTGCACAATCTGCATGGAGATTTCTAGATTCACTCTTTGTGGTTTGGTTATGCCTACTTACCCTACTCCTAAGTACTGAAATGAAACATGAAAGTAAAACAGACAAAATAGTACAAATTGAAGTTGACATGAAAAAAGGGTATAACACTCTGAAAGTAATGAGGAAATTGGAGAATGAAATGCTTTTGGCTATCCCACCCACAACCCTCTTATCTCTTGAGAATTAGACTCTACCCCGTGTTTAATTTCTTGACTACTAAAGTGTAAATATAGTGGAAATCAAAATCAAAGTTTCTAAGTAAAATATATCGCTCGATCATTCACCACCTAAGGATCATTGTCCCTGGCAAACAGTGCCAATGCTAGCGGGTCATCGTGAGACGATTCTCGTATGAATGTGACGTAACTCTCTCTTATATCATGGGTAGCCATAGTTGTATCCTTTGAGGAAAAGTCTAATTTTGTTCTCAAGGGGGGGGGGGAGGGGATCACTATGTAGAAATTGTTTATATTGCGTGCGTTTGAGGACTATTTTTTAAATTCCTTATTATTGAATTTTTGACAAATAAAATACACCCTTTTCCTATTCAATCTATAATTTTGTATTCCAATTTTATTTTACGATACCCTTCTAAATGTGAAAATGTATGAAAAAATAAAATTTAACAACCCCTTCTGCTGCATACACGTGGTAGTCACAAAATTCTTTGGTGACCCCCCAAGTTGTTGTTGTACTACAAAATGTACATGTAACATTTTCACAACATATAGTGTACAATCTGCATTGTGTAATGGATGGCCAAAAATATCCAAGTAGATTCTCTAAGTGTTATCTTTGATTTCTTGGTGCAAGCACTTCAAAACTTTTCACCGTCCTTTTTTTATCTTTGCATATTCACATGGCCATATTATTTTAATCATATCCTTCGTCACTTCTTTGTTGATCTCTTTCCATTGCATGTGGTTTGGATTTTCCCATCTCGATACTCAACGATCTATGCGCGTTTTTTCTTGTGCCGACATACCATGCGCTAGAGATTTCATGCATTGAAAAGTGATAATGGCGAATTGTTATTGCTATGTTGGCATTGTTTGTGTACCACGTGATTGCTCTTCCTTCAACTCTTCATGAGCCATGGTATCTTAGAACTGCAATGGATACATAGACAAATATTAAATATTTTTTATAAACATTTGCTCTTCGATTCCGTCCTCTCAAAAATAGAACAATTGACAAAAAACAATTGATTCAAATATGCTTCGAATGATGTGAATAACAATATCACAATTGGCTAAAGACAATCGATCCAAATATACATCAAGTGATGTGAACGACAATATCACAATTGACTTAAGATAATTAGTCCAAATATACTTGAAATGAAGTGAGCAACAATATCACAACTCACGATTTTTGGAGCAATCCACGACCTCTTTGGGAGCTCCCATTCCCATGCATCCTTTGCCTCCAAACTTGCAAAGTGGGATTGAGTTGCAAGGTGAACAAAATTGTTTGATGTGCCCTTGGCTAGGGTTCTAAGAATCATGCACAATCAATAATGTCAATGCGTGGTTTATTTGCATGAGTAAAATCTAGCATTATATTGTAGGGATGTAAGTCATCGTGCACTATATTGGCAGAGTGAGTAGAGGCAACGCCATCAATAAGAGCATGTAAAATTGTTGGCATTTGCTCAATCACTGCTCTAAATCGTATAGTCTCTATCTGTGATAATTGTTGATTTGCTGGTGATAAATTTCTCAAGCCATATTGTAGCATGTGCATGCAGCATCTGAACGCTCCTTGGGCAAACGCCAAATGGCACATCATGTCTCTCAGGGTATCCATATTGTATTATGGGGAGATTGTGATCCAAGGGGCCTCAATGGTAAAGCCAATGCAGCTTACAATGGAGAGGTGAAGTGTTTGCATGCTTGCTCTATCTGGAAACTGTCAAATTTTGCTTCAGCCCTTCCCTTGTAGCATTTTTCTACATATATGATGTACTTTGGAAAGAAAGAAATGTTTTTAATAGTGTATAATGTGAATACACAAAAAGAGCCTTCTCCAATCCTCGCACCTTCTACCAAGGCTTTGTGGGGAATGTGGATTAGATGTACTCACTTAGCATTCAATGTTGTGTGCATCATTGTACTGGTACCATTGGCATCTGATCAACCACCTATGGATCCTTGTGCATCTTGCGCCATCTTCAGTCGCGTGGGTAAGGTGGGTTGGTCTTGAGCTTTAACCCGCTGCATCTTTATCTTTTTCTCTTCCCATTTTTAATACCAGAGCTCTATTTTTGCCATATCTCAAGTGAGAGGGAGATCTTCTTTCAAGTCCCTATAATATACTTTCATATTGCCAATCAAGCATCGTCCTAATCTTGTGGGGAGGGGAGGAGATGGGGGGTCAAATTCTCTTAGCCCTGTAGGAACCAGCAACTCGTATTGGCCTTTGGCATGCAATCTGCGCTCTGTGTTCTCCCAAATAGTGCTTATGAGATCTTTAATGAAGACATTACTTTGATTTATTTGCTATATGGGGCCATCTACACATGAAGATATTGCCAGTATACACTCACAATGATTTTCTTTTTCTTGGGCATCATTTTGGTACTGGACAATAAAAGGCAACATATTAAAATACAATTTCAGGGTGCACCGACATGCTCACACTGGTTCGAACAAACCATAACCATAATCTAAAGGCTTCAAAAAATTTGTGTAAGATTAGGCTAATACATATTGATAACCATTTTCACTTTAAAACGTTGTGTTTGATCATACAATATGTATCAAAAATAAGTAAGAGGCTTGACGGGGAGTGGCGGAGGCGAGGAGACGTTTCAAGGTCCACAAATTCTTCCTCGTCCCCAAAGAGTCTTTTTTGCCAATAATGTAGTCTCACAGAGTGTGAGCTACATTCTTGAATATGTGCATGGGATCCAAGAGCGAGGTGTTGCATTTTTAAATCCTTCCAATATGGAAGCCTTAAAAATATGGAATACCTTGACATACCTATTGGTGGGGTAGTTGGGGTTGGATCATTGTTATAGTGCTCGAGACGATCACCTAAGAATAATGTAACCGATCATGTGAGTTCAACAAAAGGGTATTTAAAGTGCTTGAAATTTACATAAATTTAAATACCAAAGGATACTTTTTTTTCAAATTTGAAAAAAACTTACAGATTTTAAAAGAAAAGGGTACACTATTTCTATAAAAAAATCACAGATCAGGGGTTTTACAACCATGTCTTGAATGCACGTGCTATGGTAGTTTAACACAAGTGAACCCCCCGAAGCTCTTCGCAAATAATTTTGCCCAATGTGTCATTGTGCGCTTTAGTGGCGTCTTCCCATTTGTTGGAGCCTTGTATTTGCTATGACTTCAAGGGGCAAGAAACAATGGTTGTTTGGATAGATTACCTTGCACAGGTCATTTCGCCTCTCGGTCACCAATGATAGCCTACAAATAAAACATACATTATGGCTCGATGTGGACAACCTTGCACTCATATCACATCGTTAGAGAAAAGCTTCAAAGTCCAAATGGTAACAAGAAAGAAGAATGAGCATAACATACCAAAAATCTCTGCAAGCCCAAGATAGTCATGCATAGTCCACATAAGGATTTCCCTCACAATGGCCTCTCTCCTCTCCTTTGAAAGCGAGACATCTACAACTGGGATGCCTCTCTATAACTCCTCCAACTCCTTGATGACGGGATCAAGGTAGACATCAATATTTGTGACCTTGTAATTCCCTGACACATGCAAAGAAATAACTATATTTCCCTCCTTGGTTATCTCCCATGTGGAATCTTGTAGTTGATAATTACTATAGGCCAAGTGCTCCATGAAGTGGACTTGGTTGCAAAGGTATTGACACCATTGCTTGCCAAATCAAGTCTCAAGTATCGAGGCTCTAGGAAAAACTTTGGCCACAAAGTTTCTATGTGTCTCTATGCAGGTGAATCGACACGGACACGTATCATTCCACCATTTGAGTGGTGGTTGGTGTGCCATGTGAGAAGCTCCACCATAGACGTGCTTTTAAAAATGGGTTGAATGGGAAGGATTAGTGAAAAATGTTTCAATACCGTGCAGGGTAGGTGCATCTTGCGCACTCCGATCTTGTAGCATGCGAAGCATTTTTTTCATCAAAATACCCAAAAGAAAGTATTAATACAAATGCAAGCCCACACCAAAAATAGAGTTTCATGTATAAAAAATCATATATATAACTTATGCAAAGAGTGCATTTACACTTGCATTGCTCCAATCAAAACTTGCTTATAGGTTAAGGACTTCCAACGATGCCCGGAGCACCGATTATTGTGCACCATCATAAAGAGGTGTTCAGACACTCAACAACAATTTGTTCTCCGTTGTTGCCTATTCTTAAGTACATGGTCTACAATCCTCCTCCCACATGTTACCTTCATGAACCAATATTTCAACAATCATGTTAAACATGTGCCCATTCTCAAGCTCGAAGTGTCCCTGAGACGTGTGTGGAGGAGCTCTCAAAGTAAATCTAGTGGAAGGATCACCACGTGCATGTCTTTGCCCAATCACTCTTGTCTTTGTCTTTCGGCCTTGCGTACCAGAGCACCACCACCGAACACTAACTAATGGGGGGCATCCTCAAGCGAGGGGGGGATGCTCTCTCCTCTACTTGAGCGCTTTTGTTAAGAACGCCAAAGCCCTTCGTTTCCCACATGCTCCAAAACAAGGAATTGTCTGTTTGTACTTGATGCAAGGACTACACAGATTGTCCTTGAGCCATCGATCACTTTCGGGACCATTCGAGGACCACGATCATTCCAATCGTCCTGTAGACGCGTGAAAGTCCGTTAAGATTAATTCAAAACACTACAATGAATTAAAAACTACAATTAGAACTACTGTAAACATTCCTATGATATAAAATTTTTAATAAAGATGTTTTAAAAAATTCTCTAAAATTTGGAAAAAAAACATGTGCTCTATATTTAGAATAGTTTATAAAGTAGAGGGGCTATTTTTCAATAGTGAGTGGTAGAAAAGTAACTAAAGTATCAATTTTTATAAAAAAAGATTTATAAAGAAGTTGAAGAGATTGTATCTAAGTTACAATCTACGGGTAGAAGGAGGTGGTTTGTACCTTCCTGCTACCTCCAACCGTTGAAAAAGTATAAGTGTGGTAATAACTATCTCCCAATAAAAAGAGAGATAGCAGAGTATGCCGTATTTTTACAGTATACTCTGCTCTCAAGCTTTCCCCGACATCGCACATGTGTGCCCTCAAGCTTCTCCCCCATTCTATCTCTCTCCAATCTCCCTCTCTCTCTCTCTCACACACACATACACACACAAAGACTATTCCGAATTGCATTTGAAAGAGGTTTCATGGAGAAGAGCTTACCACGAACAACATAAGACGCTCAACTTAATCGACAACTTAACCTACAAGTCAGGGTAAACAGATAATCCCCCTCCCCCATTTTTCCTATTGTATTATACTACTAAAAAAGAAAAAGTAGAGACACACATACTTCGTCCATTTGCTTGTAGTAGATTAAAATTAAAATTTAGGATTTTTTCTTGTAAATCGATTGGTAGAATAGAATAAGCTTATTAAGGCAATCATCGTAGAAGATACCGATTTTTTTTTGTAGATCTTAGAGATTAAGCTTGCTTGAAACATTTCCTCAATAACCTAACTTGAAACTTGAAAAGAGATTAAATAAAGAGCATGTGTAGAAAAAAAAAAAAACCAAAGAAATGTTAAGTAGAAAATAAAAGAGTAACAATAAAAATTGTAAATAAAAAAAAGAAAGAGTAGAATAGAAAAAGAGAGAGAAAAAATGCAAGTAATGAGAGAGAGTTAAGGGAGAGAGGGAAATTAAATGACATATGTACATTATTAGACAAGATATCAAGTGAGAAAACAAGCGCTGACACGACATCAAAGGCCATGAGTCCCTTAAGAGGTATATACACGATAGTAACTACAGTAACGGCCTTCGCATATATCACTATATGTATATTGTTTCCTTCATTCCTATGCATCAGAAAGTTTAAAAAGTGAAGTCAATGTTTTTATTTCACATTGGGTGTGGCCTATGTGCCACAGCATGGCACCCTTGTACATCTATTGTTCACCAAGGGAGAATCTCCTTTCTTTGGTAGTGTACCCTCTTGATATGGGGGAAGTAGCTCATTGGGCAGATATTTGTGGAAAACATAACTCCTCTCAGAAGAGTTCTACTGACATTTCCTCCACCTAGTTTTTAAGCTAGCATAAAAGTTGATCTGTTGTCTTGTTCTATCTTTAAGCAAGGGAAGATCGTTCTGCTTTAAAATAAAAAGAGGAATAATCACATCTATAATGGAAAGAAAGAGGACACCAAGTTCTTTCTGTGTGCACCGTCTTTCCCTATTGTTTTCATGTCACATTTCTATGGCATTCATACCAGCACCTGCATATATATTGCTCAGACAGACATATGCAGAGCCATCTTCTTTGTTCAATTGTACAGCATGGTCAAAGGCCCACCTTCCAAGTTGCTTATCCATCCATTTATAACAAGCACCCAGCAAAGTTCGCCAAATGGTGACATCAATCAAGAAAGGAGCGTTTTCAATGAGTGCAACAGCCTTGTCCAAACGGCCAGTTCGACAAAAAAGATCAATAATACATGCATGGTGATCTGCGGTTGCTATCAGTTCCTTGTTTATACACTCGAACCACTGAAGCCCTTGATCTAACAGACCTCCATGACTGCAGGTGTAAAGAAGAATTGTCCACACTACAAAATCTGGTTCTCTACCTTTGCTGATCATGTTATTGAATAACAGGAAAACAGTTTCATCTCGACCATATTGAGCATACCCTGCCATCAGTGCCGTCCATGACACTACATCATGAATTAGCAAGTTATCGAACACGACTTGAGCCTCTTCAAGCATGCCACAGCTTGCATACATGACTAATAGTCCACTGTCAATAGATACTCCTGTCCCAAGGAAACCATACTTAACAGCCTCAGCATGCGTACATTGGCCTTTACATAAAAACCCAATGACTGAACAAGCTTTTGCCACACAAGACAATGTGATTGCATCAGGAGAGAAGCCTTGAACGTGCATGGAATGGTAACAACTTAATGCTTTTTGAATGTACTCATGGTCGGTGTAGCATGCTATAAGCACATTCCAGGAGACAACGTCTCGATTCCGTAGCTTGTCAAACACATCTTGGGCTTCGGAGAGCATACAACAATTGGCATACATATCTATCAGCGCATTGCCTAAAGCCACATACTCTTCCAACAACCCATGTTTCACAATCTTCACATGCAATTTTTGGCCCTTGTTTATGGCAGCAGTACTACTGCAAGCTCTCAAAATGCACACAAGAGTAATTGCATCTGGAGAGATGCCTTCGCACTCCATTATTTCAAGAGATTCCAGTACTTCTATGTCATGCTCATTGTACGCATATCCAGATATCAAAGCATTCCAGGAGACTACATCCCGGACTGGAAGCTCCATGAACACTTTTAGAGCTTCGTTCAAATCACCACATTTAGCGTACATGTCCACCAGGGCAGTCCCTATTACTATGCATTTGTCCTCCAAGCACCCCCCAGTGACCTGAGCATGTATCATTAGGCCCTTATTCAAGGCACCTGTATTGCCACATACCTTCAAGATGCACGAGAGAGAAAATTCATTTGGAGAGAACGCCTGCAGTAGCATAAGTTCGAAAAGTAACAATACATCCTCTCCACATTCCTGTTGAGCAAACCCTGCAAACAATGTATTCCACGAGACTAGATCTAGGAATCGAAGGGAATTAAAGACTTCTTGAGCATTCTGAAGAGCACCACACTTGGCATACATATCTATCAATGCATTGGCAACAAGGGTGTGTTTTTCCAACACGTGTTCTCTCACAATTTGACCATGTATCTCTCGACCCTTTTCTAAAGCGCCGATAGTGCCACAAGCTTTCAAGACACAACAAAAGGTAACCATGTCAGGAGAGAAGCCTGCTACTTGCATCTGCTCAAAACAGCTAAGTGCTTCTTGAATACTCCCATATTCTGAATATCCTGTGATTAAAGCAGTCCAGGACACCACATTCCGAGCTGGCATTGCATCAAAGACCTCCCTTGCTCGGTCAAGTGCATTGCACTTGGCATACATAACTATAAGCGCATTTGTAACCATGATATTTTTCCTAAGCATGCAAGCTCTCAGCAATTGGTCATGTATATCTTCACCCTCAACTAAAGCTCCTATGCTGCTGCATGCTTTGAGAGCAGCAGTGAAGGTGACAGCATTTGGGGCAAGTCCCCCTGCTTGCATCTCTTCAAAACAGCTCAGTGCTCTCTCACCATATCCATGCTCAGCATAACCTCCAATCAGCCCATTCCAGGTAACCACATCCCGAGTTAAAATCCTATCAAAGACTTCTTGTGCCTTGTGAAGAGCTCCGCACTTGGTATACATATCAACCAACGCATTTCCTATCACAAGGTCTTTTCTCAGCGAATGCTCTCTGGCAATCTGTACATGTACTTCTTGGCCTACGTTCAAAGCACCCACTATGCCACATGCTTTTAAAATGCAGGCAAAGGTATATGCATCAGGCGAAAAGCCTCCAAGTTTCATCTGTTCAAAAAACCTTAGTGCCTCCTCGCCTTGTCCATCCTGAGTATAGGCTGTTAATAGTGAATTCCAAGAGATAGCATTTCTAACTGGAAGGTCATCAAACACTTCTTGTGCTTTATCAAGTGCCCCACATTTTGCATACATGCTGACCAGGGCACTTCCAAGGAAAACATCCTTTTCAAGAAGGCCTCTTCGCACAATATCAACATGTAAAATGCTGCCCCCATGTAAGTCCTTTTGCTTACCACACGATTTCAACGAGGCAAGGAGAGTAGCCGTTGCTGGTGATGGAGAGTTTCCGTTTTTGTGGTGTATAATGAAGTGCCTTCAACTGCTTTTACTCTTCTGAGTGCTATCCTCCCATTTTCTTAGTCTTATCCAACCCAGCAAGGATTGAAGCCTACAGAAGGTCTGTGGGTGAAGTGGGAGGGAGAGAGGGTTGATGTGATAGACCACGCATTTCTTGAAGAAGCACCTGTAGAGCACAGCACAAAACGCTGCCCACCGCAGCTCCTCGCTACCAGCCATCGCAAGAAGCTGTGAATAAAAGGAACAAATGTATCCTCCCGGAGAGGAATGTGTCATTTTCATTGAAACAGGTTGCCACAGTTGGAAGAATTGAGCGAGGCCAGCTCTCGCTCACGCGCTCTCGCGCTCAGTCTCTCGTGTCGTGTGTGATATATATGTGTGTCTTCACTCGGGCGGGTCATGAGAGTTAAAAATCTATTTTAACAAGTGACAAAATCACAAGGCCGGCTCATAGAAATATATTTGGAATCCACAAGAGAAGAATAGGAAGGCGGGAATGAAATGGAGATAGGGAATGTGTCATGTAATTGTCATTGCATTCAAAAGAGAGTTACAAGAGTTGAATGAAGAGAAAAAAATTGATAAATTTTTATTTTGTACATTTCGAGATAAGTAGGGTTATTGATGGTGGGGATGGAGGATTGGATGCACGTCTTTTGTGTGTGTGTCTGTGTATGTGTCTCGTGTGTGTGTGTGTTTGGGGGTATGTTGATGAGTGATCACACCAAAAGAAAAATTTTATGGCGCTCATGGAATTCGATCTTTTTTTCTCACCCAAATGTCGTGGAGTTGAATTGTGGATATCTATTTGTTAAATTTATGAGTGTAGTTCTAAGTCCCATACTTAACCAAGACTTTTCCCTTTAAAGCAAAACAAGAGTGCATAGTCTCAAAGATCTAAAAAATAAGAAGCCCAAGGCCTTTACTAAAGTAAGGTGAAAGCTTCAATATTCAATCAAGGGCTCTTCTTTCACAAAGTCCTACATAGCTTTTTCACTTGGGATAGAGCAACATAGATTTTTTCCAACTTTAAGGAAACACAAAATAACACAATCGATTGTTGGTAATTAACTACACAACTCCATAACGACTCAGAACAAAACAAAATAAGGAAGTGTCTCCCCCAGGCTCTTGTTGGATTTGCATGCATTAGAGAGGTCATCTTTCACCTCTGTATCACTATCTACATCATAGCAAAACTGTAGGTGTTAGGATACAAGAAACTTAAAATCAAGAAGACAAGATTAAAAAAATTTAGCTAACCATTCATTGATAGATCTATTAAGGACCAAACAGAGCCAATTTCTTGGATTCAGCATACTTAACAACAAAAAAACTCTCTAGTGTTAACTTGCAACACGAAAAAGACATTGAGGTGAGAGGAGGATGGGATGACAAACAAATATCCTAAAATATGTTGTTGCTGATGAACATCAGGTCACATGTTTCTTTCTAAACAGAGGGAGAGTTAAAAATGAATTTGCTCGTGCTTGGTGTTGGTAAGGATGGATGACTACTAGGATTTGCCGATGCAAGCAAGAAAAGATGGAATAATGGAGCCTATTGGCCTATGTATATAAATAGATGATACTTCACCACCTAATAAGAGACACCACAAGTCATCATATTTCAACTATAATTAGGTATTAAATGGAAAGTTGACCATATCATAGGACATCTAAGCGATACATTTTTTGGGTAGACTAGAAGAAAATCTGAGGGAGAGAATGTGAGAGAGAAAGTAGAGAGAAGAAAAATCATTTTGAAAAGGCATTATTTCATAAGTTGATATCCCCATTATATATATATATATATATGGTACTTCCGACATCTAATAAGAAAATTCACATTAAATAACCATTAAATGGCAAAAAGATTTATCATAAGAGGATTTTTAGAAATACGCTTTTGGGAGATAGAAGGCAACAAGAGGGGAGAGAGAGAGAGAGAGAGAGAGAGAGAGAGATGAAATGAAATGAAATTTTATATTAACGTCTTCAAAAGGCCAAAACGACCTATGAGACTAATTTGTTACAAAATAGTGAATCTGATACCTTGTCTGGGTACAAAAGAACTAGAACAAAAATACTACTACTACTACTACTACTACTAAGAGAGAGAGAGAGAGAGAGAGAGAGAGAGAGAGGTCATTTTTATTAAAAAAAACTGATTTTGTAGTGATCATTTTTATAAAAAAAACTAATTTTGTTGGTTGGCTACTTATGAGAGAGAGAATAGCAAATACACCATATCATAAAAGGAGTTTCAAAAACATTCTTTTGGGGGATAACCTAATTTCGTAGGTTGGCTACTTGATGAAGAATAAATGGCGAATAAACCATATCATAAAAGGAATTTTGGAAATATGCTTCTGAGAGATAATGCAAGAGCAGGGACAGATATTTAGAGAGGAGAGAATGATCGTTTTAAAAAAACCTAACTTCCTAGGTTGTCTACTTATGAGATCTAAGGAGACATAGAAAATTGAAAGAGAATCATCGCTAGATAAACCAAGGGTGGGAAGAAAATTGGGCCGTAGAGATGCATAGTAGAGATGTTTGGGTGTGCCGAAGGAGAAGCCTGGCACCGCATGTGAGCTCTCCCTCCTAGCTGCACACACAAATAGGAATGCAACATAGTGCCCAAATCTGTTAGCAAAGGGACATGCGGATCCAACAAGTAGAGCACAAAACATAACAGTGACATCATGCACAAATCAAAAAATAAAAAGCTAATGCTAATATTGCTTTTCCTCACCTTCTAGGCCGTAGCACAAAATAAAACACTACGCCAGTGCGAACAATAGCACACTGAAGCCTATCAGCAAAGAGAACAAAGTTGCACAGATCGAAAAGCACAAACCATGCCACAACAACAAGTGCATGGAAGCTTTCACTCACATCACCTCTGGCCCACTAGGGTCTACTCCTTAACCCTGCATGGCTCTCTGCATGGGCGTGCAATTCTGGCACCAATGAAGCCTCCGCTTGCCAAATTCAGGACTTGCAAGGGGCCCTTTCCCATCGGGCCTCTCCAAATGCAACTCCAGCTGTAAAGATCTAGATCTCCCCTCCAACTTCTTCTCCGACCCTCTCCCTTCTGATTTGTGCCGCCGTCTTACTTATCTCACTGAGATCGACCTCTATATGTTCAATAGGATTGATCAGTGCAACAGATTGATTAATGAGATGGTGTCTTGGATGGCTCTTGAAATAGTGAGTTGTGGGGAGACAAGCTCGAAGGCGTGCCTGGTGTTGGCCACGATGTTGATGTTATCGGCCAACACCGTATACTGAATGATGTTCTCTCGGGGAATGCCCTGCTAGAAATAGAGCGATACCTTGGGACCCTCCCAGCTTCCCAGGGCGAAGAAGGGATCCGAAGGTCCATGAACACCAGCGTGAGCGACCCTGCCTTCTTGAACGGATTGGAGGGCGTGGACGTGTCGCCAAATAGATCCCCGCTCAGCACTGGTGCCATCACCAATCCTAGTCTCACCATCATCTTCGTCAAATCCAGCGACACCCTCATACCCTTCCTCGCCTCACAATTCGCACACCTCTGTGCCTGACCCCTTGCAAAGACCTCCATCTGCCCTGCAAAGTTGGGTATGCTCAGCAACGTGGCCGCAATTGCGTTCGCCTTCTATATAAACACCCTTATGATGAACGGCCCATTGAATACCCTCTTAATAATCCTGTCCACCACCAGCATCCACCTGTGTAGGAAGTTCTCCGGTGGCTCGTATAGCTTCAGCACCTAGGCAAGCATCTGCACCGGCGTCCAGCCTTCCTTCCTGGCCTGGAGGATCTCCGGATACGAATATCCGCAGCCAGCATCCACAAGGTGGACGGTTCGAGTTGATGAACTTGTCCGCCCGTGAAGAGAGGCGGAAGGGCATGAGCGGTGTACTAGGATTGGCCTTGCTATCTGTCACGTCTGTATATGTGTCCTCGTTGTTGAGCTCTAGCGGCTTTTGTGAAATCCAGGCTTGGGGATAGTAGTACTGCCACAGAGCTAGGAGGCGGTCCACATTTGCATGGTGGATGAAGAAAATGGGGTTGAAGGCAGAAATTATTGGGTAAGCTAGATGCCCGCCCAAGCCGCCCACGATGGTGTGCACGAAGTCATGCACCAGCTCGAGCGATGCGCAATGCTCATATTGTTTGCCATCGCCATGCGTGTTCTTGGACCAGAAGTGGTTGGAGAAGGGCGCCAGCCTCTGTTTATGGTGAAAGACTGCATATCCTCCACCAGAGAGAGAGAGAGAGAGAGAAGGCGGTGAGCGACAAGGAGAGCTTTCTGGATATCATGCGGAGCAGATCAATGAAGGGGAACGAGATGGTTCTGGAACAACAAGAAAGGGAGAGAGCTTGGCCTCGCGCGCGCGTGCGCGCGTGCACACACAGAGAGAGAGAGAGAGACATTCTCCCTGAAGGGAAGATCTCAAAAGATGTCTCAACCTTGCCTTTTTTTAAAATTGATAAGACATCTGACATACAACATTGGATCCTTCAACAACCCCCAAAAAGCTCAAAACTAAACCCACGTATTTTTCATTAGAGGCAACCCAAAATCCTTAATATTTAAAAACTCAAGACATGTCCATGAAAGGATGCCGCTTATCCAGTTCAGGGAGTTGGAAAGATTGTGCTCACTGTTGCTAATGGCAGTTCCTTCACACTTGTTGATGCACTTTATGTACCCGGGATCAAGAAGAATCTCTTGTTTGTATTCGCACTTGCTAGACTTGGACTTGTTGTCAAATTTGTGGATGGTAGATGTACAGTTCATGATCTCGGTTTTGGTGATGAAATTGTTGCATCTGGGCTTTTGTGCCGTGGGCTGTATAAGCTCACTTTGTATGACAAGTGTGGACAAAGTTTTTCAAATGCTATTGCGGATTCAAGGGCTATTTCAGATGCAAAACTTTGGCATGCACGTTTTGGTCATCTGAATTTTGCCAGTTTGCTGCGTTTGCAGAAATCTGATATGGTTGCTTCTTTGCCGCCTCTTGAAGCACTTGTCAAACATGTTTGTGAAGGCTGTATTTTGGGTAAGATGCAGTGTTCTAAATTTCCAAAGGATGGTTCAGTTTGGGCCACATGCAGGTTGCAGCTTGTGCATAGTGATGTTTGTGGTCCCATGCAAACTTTGTCCTTGGGCAATTACCTGTACTTCGTGACTTTCATTGATGATTACTCCAGGCATGCATGGGTATTTCCGCTTAAAGCGAAGTCCAAAGTTTTTATGTGCTTCAAACAATTTCTGGCTATGGCTGAAAATGTCTCGAAATGTACTATGGGCACCCTCCGTTCCGATCGAGCAGGGGAGTATATGTCTCATGAATTTAATGCATTTTTGGCTAGTCGTGGGATAAAACACCAATGTACAGTGCCTTATACACCTCAGCAAAATGGTGTTGCTGAGAGGAAAAATAGGTCACTGACGAAAATGGCACGATGTATGGTCAAAAGTCAAGCTTTGCCACATTCTTTTTGGCTTGATGCCATCATGTGTGCCACTTATGTACTTAACAGGTGTCCTACGAAATCTTTGCAGTCTATTACTCCATATGAAGCATGGCATGATAGAAAGCCTTCTATTGAGCACATGCGTGTTTTTGGCTGTTTGGCATATACTTTGGTGCCACAAGTGCAGCGCAGAAAATTGGATGATAAGGCTGTCAAATGTATTTTTGTTGGTTATAGTGCTGAAAGCAAAGGATACAGGTTGTATCATCCACAAACAAAACGTATTCTGGTTTCACGGGATGTAGTGTTTGTGAAAGATTCTGTTCAACCCTTGCTGTCATGTACTAGAGATAGTAATGTAAGCTCACAGGACATTTATGACACTTTGTTGCCTCTTTTCAGTTGTGGAAATACGAATGTAAGTTCCAATGAGGAAAATGTACAGCCTATGGGGGTTTCTAAAAATGTTTTAGATCAGCCTATTACTGATGCAGATGTACATGATGTACTTGATGAGGAAAGGGCTGAAAATGAGCAGGCTAGAGGTATGCCAAAATTTCTAGTGCACACTTTGCGTGACAGTAAATTGGATGCACCTTTGTCTTATGCATCAGATTATTATGCTTTGGCTGTGTCTAGCTTACATGATGTTGAGGAGCCTCTGTCTTTTGATGAAGCACAGAATTCAGAAATTTGGATGGCTGCCATGCAATCAGAATATGATGCACTTATAGAAAATGACACATGGACTTTATGTGATTTGACTCTTGGCAAAAAGGCCATTGGTACGAAGTGGGTTTACAAGTTGAAACGCAAGCCGGATGGTGAGATCGATCGCCATAAGGCTCCACTTGTTGCAAAAGGTTATGCACAGCAAAAAGGCATAGATTATGAAGAGACTTTTGCTCCCAGTTGTCGTATGACCACTGTACGTTTTCTATGTGATTGGAAGCTCATTTTGGTTGGGATGTACATCAATCAGACATTGTTACTGCTTTCTTGAATGGTGACATATTTAAGGAAGTTTATGTAACGCAACCTCGCGGTTTTGTCATAAAAGGACAAGAGGACAAAGTGTGCATATGTAAGAAGGCTTTGTATGGGTTGAAGCAATCTTCTCATGCTTGGTATGAGAAAGCTGACACTCATTTGGTCAAACAAGGCTTTCGTAACAGTCCAACAGAAAGCACATTGTATGTAAAGCGTGAGGGTGATGTACTTCTCATTGTGGTTCTTTATGTTGATGATTTGCTGATCACTGGACCAAATGAGAGACATATTGCTGAATTTAAAGCTGATTTGAATGCTACTTTCAAGATGAAATATTTAGGGTTGTTGCATCATTACTTGGGTATACAGTTTAAGCAGTGTGATGGTGGTATTGCCTTGTGTCAAAAAAGTTACATAGAGACATTGCTATGTAAGTTTGGACTTGAGGATTGCAAACCTATTGCCACTCCCATGGAAACAAGTTTGAAATTGAGTCTACATGATGTTGGCGATCCTGCTGATGTCACTCTTTACCAAATTGCTGTTGGATTCCTCATTTATGTATGCAACACGAGGCCAGATATTCAGTTTGTAGTCTCACATGTCAGCAGATTTATGCATAGCCCAGGGTCTAAGCATTGGCAGGCTGTCAAGAGGATTTTCCGCTACCTTAGTGGCACTTTACATCTTCGCTTGTTTTATCCCAAGGGGGGATCATTGCCGCCAGACTTACATGCTTTTTCGGACTCAGATTGGGCTGGTTGTTTTGACACGCGAGTGTCCACATCAGGTTTTTGTTTCATGCTTGGAAGTTCATGTATATCATGGTTGAGCAAGAAGCAACCTACTGTGGCCACTTCGAGTTGTGAGGTTGAGTATAGGTTAGTCTTCACAGCTACGATTGAGTATGTATGGCTCAGACGCCTTATGGCTGATTTGGGTGTTGGACAGACACTGCCAACACTATCTACACTGACAGTCAGAGCGCATTGGCAGTTGCGAGGAACCCAGTTTTTCATGCTCGCACAAAGCACATTGAGGTGCATTACCACTATGTCAGGGAGAGGCTCTCAGCAGGAGAGATCAACTTGGCTTATGTGCCAACACAGGACAACCTTGCAGATCTTTTCACAAAGGCATTGTCTCGTGAGAATCTTGAAGCTTTCCGCAAAGCTTTGGGCTTACTCCCCTTTGTGGACTGATCATGTCCTTAGGGCATGGCACTTCCCTTTACTCATGTGCCAGCTCTCGTTCACCGCATCACTCTAGGGGGGATTTGTTACCATATACATGTGGTAGTGATGTGTGTGAACACACTAGGACTGCCGGGGCATTTTTTCCCTCTTTGGGAGGTTTTTTCCCCCATGCATTGTATATACGCCCATCACTCTAGGGCTATCTATCTTTCCATTGCACACTAAGTAATACACTCTCTATCGTGTGCCTTGAGCTTCCTTCGTCTTCTCCAAGCTGTGTGTATTTCTCTGCAACCCTAATTCCAACAAAAAACAAGCAATGCATACTAAAAACTGGAAGAACACCAAATCAATAGATGTGTACTTGGAGATTGAACTGAATGTTCACTTACCCGTATTCAAAAACAGAGGAACATGTCATCCACGTGTGAAAAAACAAGCAACATTGCACTGAAAACCCTGGGTGTTGCCTTTGTAATCCAAACCCTTTGATTAGAATCTACGTAGGCAAACCCTTTGGTAAGACCCTTTGTAGAAACTGCACGACTAGCAGATGACGGTAACCAACCTAGTTAACCGTGGACAGAATGATGAGAGTCAACTTGAAAAGTTGAATTTTTTCGCTACCGCGTGGTAGATTGCGGAATTATTTCCTTGAAAGTATAATGGGAATAGATCAAATTGTGATCCTCAATGCACATGCGTGTAAAGCCTAGCTTGTATGGACAGCCATGCTGTCTCAATTGATTGTTGCATCTATACTTCCTTGTAGGGATGAGCTGCTGTGAGTTGAGATTATCAAAAACTCAACTTGAGTGTCGCACTGAAAACATGTAGTGCAAACATACACCCTAGACATCCGTAATGACAAGACTCTTGCTCGCCCATGAACATCGATGTATTCGATGTATACTCCATTGGGCAGATCTGTTCGAGCCTAAGACAATCACCCAAGAAATGTCAATAGTTGGGTCCTACCCAAAATCGGACAATGGATCTTAGCCAGCCTGTATGTGGCTCCTAGCTCGTATAGCAATTAGTTTTCAATCCAGAAAGTGATGAAAACTAATGTGAATGACATCTTGGCCAATTTCTAGCTGAGAGTTAGAGCACCTTGGCTCGTGCTGACTCCCCAATAAAACATGTGTCAAAAGCTTCTTAGAAAGTTTTCATCATTCGTGATAGAAATAAAAAGAGAGAGAAGAAGAGCATGCTGGGCTGAGGAACTTTCCTTTAAATTTCTAGAGTGTGTGCCTAGATGTGGTCTTAGGCATCTTATGCCTAATTTGCAGCTTACCTATAAGCATACAACAGTCTGTCTATATGACGCTCTCATCGAGAGAGGCAACAGAAAAAAAAAACACATATACATCCTGACCTACCTTCCTTGCAAGGGTCGTGATTGTATGAGAATGCTTGCAGTGGCACCTTGCCTCTTGTTTGTGATAGAGTTACTAGTGTGATAGTGAAACCGTAATGCATGAAGCGGTAGAATTGAGTCCACCTCGCTAGCATGCCTTGCATGCAGAATTGTAAGCCCTTGGATATGGTGACGACTCAAACATAAAAGCCAAAATCATAAGTGCCTTGCACCGTCGGTACTGGTAGGGAAGTTATGAGGAGATATTCCAATGCTTGCAGTGGCCTTACTTCACGTGTAACTGGCAAAGTTAAGATGTCGTTAACTTGTGAAGGTCGAATCCGACTCATAGCCAATTCAAACGAGCAAAAGAGGGTTGTCACATGTATCATATACACTCTCATATGGCATGCACACCCATCTGGAATGCAATGAAATATCATGCAAGCATAGTGTTAAATCCCTTTCAAGTTGGTAATTCTCATAGCATATGCCAAACATGCGAAGTCTCAATACAAAATTGAGCAATTATGAAAGCCGTGCATCACATAAATACTTCTATTCTCATAGCGAACATATATTCTTGCCAATTTACAAAGCAAAAGAAATTAGACCTTGTCGAATTGGCCCCATGTGCTGAAAAGCAGAAAAACTTGCAAAGTAATTACTGTGTACCTGCTTGGCTGGATTACTTGTCCTGGACCTATATGTAGATATGGAGCCCTCCTTCTGGAATCCTTTGCTTCCCCCCTCCAAGACATATCAAGAGATGTTAGGTAACCATATCGATGGCCCATAAGTGCATGGATCCGTGCTTCTCCTCATTGCATGGCCAAAACGAACAACAAGAATTGGGGACCAGTTTGCATCAACGCCAGAGGAGTTGTCGAGGAGGCTTACAAGAGAGAAGGCCATGCATATCTTGCCCTTACTTGTTAGGTAAGTTTGCCTTGTTCCGTTGTGAATGATGGAAACACCATCGGGTAGCATATGACGATGGTATACCAAAAGGAAGTCCCACCAATTTGTGGCTTTATCGAGAAAAATGCCATAAAGGCTTAGAAACCTTTACCGTAATGGCACAAACAAAGCGTGAATAAAAAAATAAAAAAATTAGTCGGCCATGCCAACATCTGTACCGTACCAATTGCAGGCATGGCCTGTAGTTTCCTGAATGCAATTGGATGACAGTACCAATTGGTAGCAACCTCGCAACCGTTAACGATTCGTGCATGTTTTGCCTAAAACTTTAGTCAAATACAAAAATTATAAACCATTTTGAGATGCGTACCTCCCTTGCATGTCAAATTTATGCAGTGGAATTTGGACGAATCTTCCGATCCTATGACAAATTGGTCGCTTTCCTGATCGATGTACTTTGCACGCCTTGCATGTTTCTTGCCTCTTGCGGAGTAATGTGGGAAAGGCATGAGTGCGTCTACTGCCTTCAAAACAATTGACCTCGAGTGTGGGTCCTCGATTCCAAGCCCTTGTTGTTTGTGAACTCCGAGGTGTGACCCTATTGACCTCACGCCTACCTAGTTTATCTCCGAAACTGTTGGTGGTGTCCGCAAGCTCGAGTTTATTGTTGCGAGCAGATGGTGACATGTGGGCACCCGTCCTTAAAAAAAAAATTAGGTTGTCCAAGGTGCCCTAATTGGGTGCCTTGGTTTGAAACTGTAATCGCCACAGGCTACGCAGGTTCTGCCGTCGACGGGAGGGGCGAGATGATGTAGTCAGCGGCCTTATCTTGCGTCGCCATAGAAACGAATGTTGAACCTGACAGTAGCGCAAGCTCAACGAGACTCAAAATCCTCCTTTTGGCGCATATTGACTGTCGACCGCCTCCCGCCCCAAGGGCGCCTGCACACGGGCATATCAATTGTCACCCTCCTCCCGCCCCCAAGGGCGCCTGCACACGGCCGGGATCCAGCCCTTTGCCAAGAGTCTATGCACCCCCGGTGTTCACTCACATGCATGTCCTTGCTGAAAATGAGGGAGAGAGACAAAAGACTCCCAAGCAAGAGAGAGGCCATGCTTCTTCGTTGCATGCTTCACGAGTGAGATCGAGAGAGAGAGAGAAAGGGAGAGAAGGCCATGCTTCTTCCCCTCCTCCATGGCTGCTCCCTCCTTAAGCTCTGATACCAGTGAAAGGACAGGGGAACTGAGCATGCTCATCACCACCCATCCATGCCCTATATACGCCCTTGGCTTTCTAAATATAGGGACCCCCTTGACTGCATGTCCGTCCTGGCCCTTGGCCCGAACTGGTCCTACCATTGTCCTGACAGTCCATCATTAGAGTTACACACTCTTCATTTAAAATGAGTGCCCACTATCCTATTTCAACCAATCATCATTTTTTGCCTATCAAAAATGCTTTAAAATATAACTTAATTTTTTTCTATTTTAGTGAGCAAAAAGAGAAGGCATCTCTATAGCCCTTGCCCTTTGGGCAGGCCAAAAAGGTAAAACTTCAACCTCTCACTTGTAACTGAAAGCCATGCGTTGCTCATATGCACCCAAACTACTAGATTCTGCTACCTGTGGAAAGCCAAGAACCGTCAATTGTTTTAGAATGACACCATGGTAGCTAGCTTCAAGTACATTTTTCACGAAAGCAATGAATTGATTATTACCATGGAGAAAAAGAAAAATTCGGACCAGTGGAGCCATGCATTTCTAGCGATCATTGTTAAGTATGGAGCCTGATTTACCCTTGTAATTTTCTGTGGTAAAAGCGCACATTTGTAAGGTTCCCATTATGAGGAGAAGCCATCGTGCGTGAAGGAAAATCACTCACCGGAAACCAAAATTTTCACATACAAGAATCAGGGGCAACTTTAAAGGCCTCGGGGGCGGAGGCCTCGAGACTTTTTTTTTCGCAAGAATATTCTTTTTCGCCGGAATATTATGGCCGGACGGCGGCCGGAAAGTGGTCGGAAAACAACCAGTCGGTTGGCCGGTGGCCGGTAGTCAATGGCCGATGGCCGGTGGTCGGAAGTCAATGGCCGGTGGCCGAATTCAAAAGCGGACTTGTCTTCTCAAGGGCGGCCACACATGGGCGGATTGGAGGGTCCGATTTGGACTTATTCGCACAAGGGCGGCTACACATGGCTGTCTCTCATAAGAGAGGGCAGCCCTTTTGGCCTATAAAAGGAGGCCATTTCTACACACATTTCATAGTGTGAAGTTGATGCAACAAGGTGAGTGTGAGGTGGTGAGAGTGAAGCAAGGCGGGAGCTCTATCAAGGGTTTAATCCCTTTGTAAACTACTTCTTCTTTTGAAGTGCTAAAGCCATTGAGTGGCTGCTTTTTCGTGGACGTAGCCCACATTGGGTGAACCACGTATATCGTGTGTACTCTCTCTCTCTCTCTCTCTCTCTCTCTCTCTCTACTCTATAATCTCTTGTGTGTGAAATCTATCTCTCTCCATTAAGTAATCTACTCAGTTATCTATTTAGCTACGTCTTATTTCCTAACAATCATGACCTCTTGCAATAAGTAAGGATGTGTGGGTCATTTCTCACCGTTACTTGGCATTATGTAAGCCTTTTGATGTCTCAAACGGCCCCTCAAGGCTCAATACAAGCTTGAGGCTATTGTACATTTTTTGATGTTTAATACAATACATCTACTCACAATTGTGAGTTTGACAAAAACAAAGATACTCTATAATTTTTTGTTAGTCTTTTCAATAAATTTATTGGAACAAAATCAAAACAAGAAAATATTTTTATGTTTTTTTATCAAATTAGTAGAAAAGAATAAAACAATTTAATAAATTCTTATTTTCTTTAAATCCTTAAATGAAAGGACCCTTTACCAATATCTCATATCATGGGATCAAACTCTCATATAGTGTGTACTCATTTGTTCTCTAAAAGCCTTTATCAAGTGTGCCAAAAAAAGAATGCACCTTTGAACTTTTCCATAATCTATATGTATTCTATAACGGCAGAGAGAGTACACTTTACACGTGTCAACGTCTGCGAGCTAAATGATAAATGCCAAAAGTGAGAAAAGCTCACATGTACGAGAGAGAGAGAGAGAGAGAGAGAGAGAGAGAGAGAGAGAGAGAGAGAGGCCACCTTCGGCAACCGGCTGTACTCGTAGCATTCAAAAGGCTAGGATTTCTTTCTATTCACTCACAAGACTTTTAAGTCCCTTTCAAGTTCCATAGGGACACTTGTCAAACAAGCAAATTTGAATGACCTTGGTCCTTGGGTGCTAGGCAAAAAAAGGTATCTTTTTATACAAAAACATATATATAGATAGATATGTATATAGTATACACCGTGACATGTATATCTATATCTATGTACATTGTACATATATATATCTTTCTATATCTATGTGAATGTTATGTACACACACACACACACACACACATATATATATACATGCTTGAGAGGTGTAACATTTAATGGTCTAGTAACTTGTATGTAGCGGAAAATAGCATGTACATATTGAGCATTTCATTAGAATAGATTCCTAATGAGAATAACAAGAGTGCTTGGGTGGAGAGAGCAACAAAAGCATAACACCTAGTTAGATAGCATGAACAATACTTCAAAAGAGAGACAAATTAAGCAATTGACAATAGTTGAGGACCTTATTTGCATGGAGCCGGTCCCTCCTCCAAAAGGCTTTGTATTATGGTTTCTCCCATCAAGAGAGACATTTTACAATACAATTCTTTGTGTTCCTTCAATACTAGCTAGTGCAATGAAGATGGAAACTTCAAGCACTAGACAAAACACTTATCAAACACAACATCAATTCCCTCACAGTCTCAGACCCAAGACCTCACACACCTTCGAAGATGGTGAGAGCTAGCGGGGTATGAGAATAGATTGAGAGGAAGAAGGAGTAGTCTTACGAGAAAGATGTACATCTCCTCACATAATCACTCATATTAGCATAGCTTAGCTTAGTAATTAGCATGGTAGAGGAGATGAGCATGCATTGAAGCTTGGCTCTTGGTTGGATTTGCATCACAAAGCCAAGAGTTGTTGGTGTAGGCCTCCCTTCTCACAAGCTTGGAGTAGATGATAAGCTTTCGATTAAAGCTTGAGAAGAGAGAGAGAGAGTCTTCTTACTCTACACATAGATTGTGTGAGTGTGTAAGTGAATAATGCCTTGGAAAAATCAGCCCCCTCTCTCTCTTGGTCGACTCCCCTTGCTATTTGCTCATGCTCTCTCCCTATTGGACCTCCCCAGGCTCAGCCAATGGAAATTAAGTAGCATAAGTGATAGCCTTCTGACATGTGTCCCCCTTTCCAGGCAAGCCATGGGGCTATTGAATGCTCATTGGACCCGTAGGGAGACTGTCCAATAGTCTTCTAGAGAGCTTAATTCTGATTAGTTCTTTTATTAAGTGTTTTTAAATTAATTAAACTAGACTTACTCTAGCCTAATTCTCATTGGTCCACCTCCAAGGCCATCCAATAGGATTTGAGTACACCTTGTGGGCATCTGGGCTAGGGAGCTGACATGTGTCCCTCTTTCCCCTTGTGTACAAAGGAAGCTTGTGTGTGTCTGTGTGAGTTTATCTCTCATCCCCTACTTCTTGGGCTCACCCCCCCCCAGCACTAAAGGGCACGGGCACTTTAATGAAGCCCAAGCGGTGGGATCCACGGCAGCGAAGTTCGGACACGGAAATCAAGACGCGCACAACCGTAGGATGTCGGGGAAAACTAGGACACCAAAAAGTAAACTTGGACAAGTAGGGGGGGTTGTCCAAGTTTAATTATCATTTGCCGGTTTGCCCATATGTCAACTTCCCCGTCGCGGGCATAGCAGTTAGTGCATTGGGCTCTCATGGTGGTGACGAGGGTTCGAGTCTCCATGGCCGCGATGGGCGCCCATTTTTTTCCACCCTCAGTCCCCCTCGAGATTCCCCCTTTCGACCTGCGCCGCCGATCCCATCTCTTTCTACCCGTGCCCTTTAGTGGCATGGATCACCCCCTCCTTTGTAGGGCTTGAGAAAGACTTTTAAGACACACACAAAGCATCCAATTTCCCTAGGCTTTTGACCTTTGGTCACAACCTTTGAATTTTGGAATCTTAGCATTTTGGAAGTCTTAATGGGTTGAACCTTAGGGTCTTTTAAGCCCATTGTTGCACATTTCTCTTTTGCAGATGGCCCTCCCCTTTGGATCCCTATTTTCCCTCCTTTGGATCCCTACTGTGGCCGGTCTGCTAGCTTTACCAATATTCTAGCTTTTTCTCCCCTGGCACTTCCCCATATTAAATGATCAGTTTAACATCACAAAATCATTTAGGAGAATTAGATATTGATTATTATGACAAGAGGACTTCATCAGTATAGCCTACATGTTGTTCTCTCTCTCTCTCTCTCTCTCTCTCTCTCTCTCTCTCTCTCTCTCTCACACACACACACACACACACACACACACACACACACACACACACACACACACACACACACACACACTCACTCTTAGGCGTTGCTAAATCTGATTTGGATCGTATTTTTTGTGTATAATACTCAATGGTTGGGAGGGTTTCATTGAAGAATTCTGTTGTCTATAAATCACTTCTCTATACTTTCACTCGGCTTTTGAATTTGCATATACCTAGAAACATTATTGAACAAAGGGTTGAACATGGGGTTACATCTAATGTACATACATAAGTAACACTTTATTGTACACTCATTGTGTATAGTCTTGATATAATGTAGACACAGAAGTAATGTACAATCAGAGAAGAAACTCTTGTATTGGGTATTTCTACAAAGAATGCTACCCTCTTTTTGGACTACATAAGGAGTCCTTAGTGAAGGGTGGATTTTTGGATGCAAATTTGGACCATTGAAAAAAGCTTGTCCATTAATGCCACACGACAAGCTAATGATAATTTTAAATTATTTTTTTAGGCGGTTGTGAGAGGATGTTGATATTTGTGTACTTCTATCTTTAAAGAGGGGCATTGAGTTTTGTGTCAAACATTATTTTTGATGCCTTTGGAATATAATGTATTGTAAACAGTTCATTGTTACACTTTTTTCAAAACAAGTGAAAGAATCATGATGGCTTTCTAAAATAATTAGAATGTGATAAAATCATTAGGTTGAGTTTAAGTAGAATCAGTGTTCAAGAAAGGATTGCCTCAGCTTAGCCTTGAGCCAGTTGAAAATGGAGACTAGGAAGAAACACTGGTGAAATATGTGAGAATATAATTCAAAAATAATGGAGACTACCTGGTTGCAAACCATGGTAAAGGGAAGAAAAACTTGTGAAATATGTGAGAAAATAATTCAAAACTCCTGCAAATTTTTAATTTATGCTAGTATTTCTAGTTCGCTTCTTTGTGGGAAGGAAACTCAGTCGACGATCGCTTAATAAAAGAGACTTTCCGAATATTGACTAGAATTAAGTTATAGAATGTAAGAAAAGTCAAGCCATGTGAGGCTGTGAAATGAAATGTGAAATTAAAAAAACTCATTAATATATATATGTGTGTGTGTATCCATAGAATTTACTAGAATTATGCAAGTGAAGTTTCACTTTAATATTCTAAAACAATAGAATGCAAAAGAAGTCAAGACATGTCACGATATGAAATGAAAGTGAAATAAATATTTAAAGTAAGTCTCCATCATGCACTGAAAGCAATGAAAGTCTCCCTAACCCAACAGAACACTAAGGTTTCTTTTAGAAAGCAAAACATAATATTGTATTGTGACACTGCATGTTTGAAAATAATAGTCACTTTCTATTTTTCTCAAAGAAGCTTTTTATTAGGAAATTCTTGTCAATAGCCTTATGTAGCCCATAGTGAATTTACAATGCACACACCCAAGGCCCGTATGGTGGAGGTGTGTATTGTATAGGTTACAATGTATACTATGTACACATCTATCTATATGTATGTATATGTATACACACATATGTATACACACATATGTATACACACACACATACATTTTTATATAAATAAATAAATAAATAAATATAAATATATATATATGCATGCTTGGGAGGACTTCATCACTGCAGCCTACAGGTTGTTCTCTCTCTCTCTCTCTCTCTCTCTCTCTCTCTCTCTCTCTCTCTCTCTCTCTCTCTCCAATAGGCATTGCTAAATCTGATTCGGATCATATTTTCTATGTATAGCACTCTATGGTAAGGAGGGTTTCATTGAAGAATTTAGTTGTCTATATATAAATTGTTGCATGTTCTTGTTGTCTGTAAATCACTTCTTTGTACTTTCACTCTTCTTTTGATTTTGCGTATACAGAGAAACACATTATTGAACATAGGGATGCATAAAATGTACATATGGAAGTAACACTTTATTCAACATAGGGTTACATCTAATGTACGTACAGAAGTAATACTTTATTGTACATAGTCTTGATACAATGTGCATACGAAAGTGTTATACAATCAAAGAAGAAACTCTTGTATTGGGTACTTCTACAAAGACTACTATCTTTTTTTTGGAGAGATACCTACAACTTGAAATTACGTCGCACACACCCAACCCCCATATCGTTGAGGTAGTCCAACCCTTAAGGTGGAGTCGTCCCAATCGGATAAGGTTGGCCAAACAACATGGGAAATGCCCTAAGGGCAAGAACATGTCTTTCAACAGTCAAGGGGTTATTGAACCCACTACCTTTGAAACCTTACGCTATGCTTATCTCGTGCCCTTCTCCCACCGCTATCTATCTATCATGGTTGTTTCTCTCTCTCTCTCTCTCTCTCTCTCTCTCTCTCTCTCTCTCTGTCTCTCTCTCTTAGAGATATATCCGTATAGATATATATAGATATATATAGATATATATGTTAGTGTATAGTATATGCATATATATCTACATGTTTGCATATGTATATGTACACACACACACACACACACATGCATGCATGCTTGGGAGGACTTCATCATTGTAGCCTACAGGTTGTTCTCTCTCTCTCTCTCTTTCTCTCTCTCTCCCCCCCCCCCCCCCCCCCCCCCCCCCCATAGGCATTGTTAAATCTAATTCATATCACATTTTCTATGTATGGTACTCTATGGTAGGGAGGGTTTCATTGAAGAATTCTGTTGTCTATAAATTGTTGCATGTTCTTGTTGTCTATGAATCACTTCATTGTACTCTCACTCTTGTTTTGAGCTTGTGTATACAAACAAACATTTTTATTGACCATATCGTTGCATATAATGTACATATGGAAGCCACACTTTATTGAACATAGGGTTACATCTAATGTACATACATAAGTAACACTTTATTGTACACTCATTGTACATAATCTTGATATAATGTACATACAGAAGTGATGTACAATCAGAGAAGAAACTCTTGTACTGGGTACTTCTACAAAGACTACTACCTTATTTTTGGAGAGATACCTACAACTTGAAATTTCAATGCACACACCCAACCCCTGTATGGTGGAGGTAGTCCAACCCTTAAGGTGGATTCATCCTGGTCCCATAAGGTTGACCAAATCACATGGGAAATGCCCCTAAGGGCTAGAACATGTCTTCGAGTAGTCAAGGGGTATTGAACCCACCTTCTTTGAACCCTTCGACTATGTCTTAACACAGTGGCCTTCTCCCACCGCTATCTATCTATCATGGTTCTGTGTGTGTGTGATGTGGGATAAACACTTTTTTGTTTTATGTGATACTCTATCTGCATAATGGTGGTTATTATTTATTCTTTGTGTAGGAGCAGAGAAAGACTTCCCTTTTGATAGTGTATGTGGAATCTCCTCTTTTACTTCATATGATTGATGTATTTAGTAAGGTAGGGGATTAAGAGGACCAGCTTAATGATGGAGTCTATGAGGGCGTAATTTTTTTGTACTTTTTTTGATATTATGTGAAACATGTTTATTGATATTCTCGCATTGTGTTCGGGTTGCATTCAGTAGTCATTTGACACGTATTACAAAAGTATGGCACTCTTGTCTCCTCTATCTTGGGTCTTGATGGTCCTATTTTGGTTGAGAACGACTAAATTTCTTGATCTATTGGCCAAAATTGCTATATTTAGGTTTTTCGATGATTAAGCCCATTAAATTTGCAGCTCAAAGTATTGAAGTCTGACCTTTTGTTCTATTTTATATTTCACAAAAAGATACGAAATCTTTGTTTGAAGGCTCTAAAAACAAGGTTATTAATGACAAATCACCTACTTTTTTCACCTTCCATCCATTTTGTGAGACCTTTTCTTCTTTTCGTCAATGTATTTTCATTTTTTTCTATAATCTCTAAGTTTCCATGGCGTCTTCTACACATCGCCCTTCTCATAACATAACTTCTTGTGACTTTGATAACGTTAGAGAGGACGATCTTTGGAAACCAATGTCTTTTCGTGTGGATGACTGGTGGGTAAGCATGCTTCGTTCATGAAAATGTGTACACAAGGTGAAGAGAACCAAGCGAGATAAAATAAAAACCCATTGGAAAGGTCGTGTTCTTGCCTTCAATGTGACCGATAATGGCTGGCTAGCTAAAGTTCAACATGTGTACATGGTCAAGGATATGGTGTTAAACTAGGATAAACATCCCATGCTTCATTCTTACTGTAAGGAATACAAAATCTTATCTATTTGATACGATGAATTCAATATTCTCCCATTGTTCTCTCTCGTTTTTTTATTCTATTTTAGTTATCTTCCTTCAACAGTTGTGGAGTGGCAGACTGTGGAGAGCCTAAGTGGGACATGAAAATTAATTCATAAGGGGATTGCAGATGTTATGTATGCTGACAAGACACCTTCCTTTGACAAAAAAACGGAAATGTTTGTCTATTTTGTAGAATACAGGGTTCTATCAAGAGAAGGTGCATATGGAGAATCACATGAGTCACGCGCTCCCACCAAAAGATTAGTTGATTGGGAAGCCCCTGATGCATGTACCATATCAAGCTTCAAATCCAAGATCAAAGCAGACATCCTTAACACTAGAATGGTAACCTAACAGGACATAAAAGTGTCCTTTCAAGGTTTTGGGAAAAAATTCCAAAACCATAGTAGATCCACTCATTTTGAGAAATCCTTTCATGAGCTTATAGTTCAATAACTAATACATATGGAAAAAAAGAGAAACTTGTAATTTTTCTCATCCCTTGGTCACTACAAGCCTCCAAAGTTGATGGGCCAGTACATTTTTCCCAAAACAACAATTTCTTACGGTTGATTGCATATAAGTAAGACTGGGGATTTTTGTAGGACATGAGATAAAATGCCTCGTTAACTTCAATGGGTTGGTGACCAAAACATATGGTTGCTTTTACCTCATTTGTTTTTGGTAAAAAAAAAAAGGTACAAAAAAGTTGCATTTTTGCCATTCTGCGGACCTATCATCAAAGTTTCTATAGTCACGCTCAATACAGATACTATATACATGTTTTCTTAGTTTCATTTGGGCCTTTAGATTCAAAAGGATCCATGGAGCGTGTCAAAAGGATAATGGATCTCTTACAATTGGAACCTTGGGGGCAATGATAAAGTGCTAAATACAGCAAACATGAAAAAACTGGGTTTAGCATTATGACCTCTAGAAACCCATAAAAACTACTCAATATCGAGCCAAGTTTGTAGTCTATGATTAGATATGGTTACTAACTACAAAATACACACAATTGGCCTAAGAAACTAGCAATATTGAGAAAGTTATACTTGCTACTCTAAAATGTATCGTATTCTTCAACAATCAAAAAAATCAACCATCATCATATACTATGCTATATAGCATATTAGGTCCCCCAAAACTCAAGGAAGATTAGCTTTATGTTATACATTACACTTACACAATCAAAATTGACTTTGGATATCAAGAAAGCCACCAAAAAAATCATAAAAGTGCTAATTTTGGCCAAAAAACAAGATTATGCATTTCTTATAAATTGGTCATAACTTTCAATTTTAACACTTAGCTCTCCATACAAGCATCAAAACATGTTGAGAACTATGAAGGCCTAACCTCTAGCCATCTAGACCTCACAAACATGAAGTTTAGAGTAGTATAGTTGCCAAAAATTGAAAAAAGGCCAAAAACAGGACCCATTTTTTCTCACAGTTTAGGTTCAAAAATGTTGTGCAAGAGTAAGGTTAATGGTGAGATCGATACTCAAAAAACAATGCTAAGTTTTTTTCAGCTCATAAGGCAACTTTGTGGATATATAGCACCTAGAAATTCATTTTCATACTCTTCAAATAATTCAAGCAAAATGGTCACTTAACAGGACACAAAAGTGTCCAAGGACATAAAAGTGTCCTGTTACCATTCTAGTGTTAAATCTATGTCTTTGGGTAGGATTTTAAGAAGGATTAAAGTTCAATGGTTCTTGCTTATATATGTGTTTGTGGCATGTTTCAAAACAATGGATTTGCAGAGGACAAGGATGTTGTGTCTTAATAGAAGACTTTCTATGATACCTGGATATTGTACTTGGAGAAGGTTGGGGTACCAAAGAAACTTTCCATATTGGTGATAATATCAATTGTAGAGTAAGCCCAAACTCTATGTCTATCTCATACCAACTATGTCGTCAGTCATTAGTTTTGGGCTATGGCTATAGGAGATGGAGAAGCAAGCTAGGTAGTTTGGTTCCTCTGGATTCTGAGGAAAATTATCCAGACTTTGAACCAAAGGTCATAGTCCACAACTATTTGATAAGCTCACTCACTCCTGTATCTTTACAAAGATAGACTTACTATTAGGATATTATCAAGTACGCACAAGCCTTGCAGCTATACCGAAGACTAGATTCTGGACACGGCATGGACATTATGAATTTTTGGTTATGCCCTTCGGATTGCCCAATGCGCTAGCTACTTCCATGACACTTATGGATAGTTTCTTGAGACCATATCTGAGCATGTTTGTTATTTTTCTCCTTGACGACATTCTCGTGTACAATGATTTTGAAGAAGAGAATCTATAACATCTACAGCAGGTGTTTGAATTGTTAGGAGAGCATACACTATATGCCAAATAATCAAAGTGTGATTCCCTCAAGGGGGAGATTCACTACTTAGGGCATGATATTTTCACTAAGTGGTTACACATGGATACAAGAAGGGCCATTACAAAAAGGATTGTCGTAGTTTCCTAAGAGATCAAAAAACATGCAAAATGATAATTCTGGCAAAGGAAAAAGTACGGTAAAGATTGAGAAGCTCAATGTGGTTGAGTCTCCCATACCTACCACTGGAGTAGAGGATGCTCCTCCTCCAATGATGATCATTATGCCAACAAATATTCATGTAGAGGTGATAGCAGATCACTCAGATGTTCTCATTTTCACTTCAGATCTCACTCCAGATGCTTTGGTTGCACAGGATGAGGGTTATGCATAGAATTGGATTCCTGATTCTGGTGCAGGTTTTCATGTCACACCGCATAGTAGCAGCAACTTCACCATGTGGAAAGAGAACATGAAAGATGTTTTCACAAAAAAAGGCCTATCATAACTGTTGAAAGAGTATGTAGAGGATGATGACTATACGCAAGCTCAGTGGGAGCTTTTGGATGTGAGAGCCATGGCTACGATACGTCTACATCTAGCTGAGACAGTATTCTTCACTATCATAGGGAAGACAAAAACCAAGGAACTTGGGATAGCTTATGTTCAGCCTGGGAGAGCAAAAGTACATCCACAACAAAGTTTTTCTCATGAAAAATCTTATGAAGATCAACATGAAAGAAGGTAGCACAGTTTCTGGTCACTTAAATGAGTTCAACTCCTTGTTCAATCAGTTGACATTTCACGGCTTTAAGGAGTTTGACGACGAACTCAAGTATATATTCTTGTTATGCTCTCTACACAGTTCATGGGACATCTTTTGCACAACCATTGGCAATTCGGCCTCCGAATGGCAAGTTACTGTTCAATGCTATCACATATGCATTGCTCACTGAAGAAATTTGACATAAATCTCTCAACGATGCTAGTCATGGAGATGCATATATGGCTGGGAGCTCAACGAAGGCAAGAGGCCATGACAGGAAAAAATACAAAAGTAAAAGTAGATAGGCAATCCTCATAGTCCTAGCAGACACAGGAACTCAAGTAAAGACCATAGTACCAAAAATGTTGAGTGTTACTATTTCCACAAGAAGGGCCATTACAAAAAAGGATTGTCACAATTTCCTAAGAGACCAGAACAAATGTAAAATTATAGTAAAGATTGAGGAGCTGAATGTGGTTGAGTCTCCCATACCTACCACTGCAGTAGAGGATGATCACCCTCCATTATACCAATAAAGATTCATGCAGAGATCCCTCAGATGTTCTCATTTTCACTTCAAATCTCACTATAGATTCTTTGGTTGCACAGGTAGAGAGTTACGTGCAAAATTGATTCTTGATTTTGGTGCAAGTTTTCATGTCACACCACATAAATAGTAGTTTTCCTCTTATGCATCCATGCATGGCATAGTCAAGCTTGGTGATTCCTACGAGCTTGGCATTATATTGGCATTGGTGATGTGAAACCTCAAATGCATAATGGCACTACTTTTATGTTATAGAATGTCAAAAATGTGCCCAAGCTTACAAAGAGCTTTCTTTCTATAGGGCAATTGGATGATCTTGGCTACACTACACTTTTTGGTAATCATTCTTGGTTGATCCACAAGAACAACCTTGTCATGATGAAAGGTCATAAAAGCGGATCCCTGTACTCTATGTTTGTTTTGAGTGTTGATGAACACTCTATCTATGTTGTAGAGCTGCCGTCTCTACTGAGTTGTGGAATAGCCGGCTAGGGAATATTAGCCAAAAGGGAATGAAAAAACTTTAGTGTTTTGGCTACTTACCTGTGTTAGATTACACGGAATTTCCATTGCGTGAGCATTGTCTATACAACAAACAGACTAGACTTACATCTTCGCCATTGAACAAAGAAACTAGGCAAACCCCTAGACTTAGTGCACAGTGATTTGTGTGCTCCAATGCCACATAAAACTCTAGGGGGGGGGGAAGGAAGAGGTCTTTTCTGAGTCTTTTCGATCTATGCTCCAAATATTCCTTGCCATGGTTGAGAACCAATCAAGAAAAAAACAAATCTTTTCGAACGGAAAAATGTGGAGAGTACGTTGTCGTGCCATGGCACATTCATAATGTGAAATCAAAATATCTACCTCACTTTCAATGCTTTTGTTATGTGGGAACAAATGTTATGATGTATATAGTGTGATATATGGGAAAACGGTTCCCATAGTTGCAGGCGTATACATACTGTGCTGGGCAGGCAAGGTCGGGGACGTGGCACCGTTGCATGTTTTAAAACATTAAAGAATGCCTAATTTTCTTTAGGAATGTACAAATGTCAAGTGTTCGAAGTGGCACACTCGTTTTGCCTAGAAAGTTTAATGCGGGCAATCTCGACCAAAAATAGCAGGCTTTGTGCGCGGCATAAAAGACGTGTCTAAAGTGATTACCAAGTGAACAAATGAGGTTCAACATGAAATTTGAGCCCAATTGTATTTTTCCACAAATTTAGGGATTTTTCCTAGCTCGTCTGGGCTTTTTACAAACAAAAGGGGGTATTTTTGGACAAAGAATGACCTTAAAATGGTTACAAATAGCCTAAAAATAGCTCAAAATGCCACATCAACGATAGTTCTGTCGTTGCCTAAGTTGTGTGGGAAATGTTAGAGCCAAGATTGAGCTTATTTGGGCACATGATAAAGCAGATATAGCCGTTTCTTTACAGGGTGCCAGTGCAGTCCCGTGCTGCTTCCACTACATGGTTGAGGCTGTGAGGCCTCCAATTAGGGTTTTCCCTCTATAAATAGCTACTTGCGATTCTCCAATTAAGTACTAAAGATTCCATGAAATGGTCGCAACGAATAATCAAAGCATATATTTAGGGTTTTTAACAGGTCGAATGAGCACTGCATATGTGCAATTGAGAGCGAGGCTACACCTAATCTTCACACACAGTCAAGAATTTTGAGTTGATCTTGGTTCATTCTCAAAGTGGAGCTTTCATGGCTGGACTTTTTTTTTTTATAGTGTGTTTTTGGCTTCAAATCATCTACGCCTTGCTTGATTTTGCTACGAATCCTCATAGTTAGAGGCCTAGCTCTTTCCTAGTCGCACTGCGCACTTCTTGACACATTTTTGATGAACCCGACGCAAAGTAGGCTAGGGTGAGGGTTTAAAAGCTTCATTGAAGGTCTTAAAAAAAGTTTTAAATCTATGGAGCAACAAGAGCAATAGGGGCTTCAGTTTGATTCGGTCACAATGCAAATGTTTCAAGCCTTTGCAGTGTTTATGGAGCAGTAGGCCACAGAAAAAAGGGAGCTTTCCTCAACCAAAGCACTTCAATGTGTGGTGAAGAAAATGGACCAATTTAAAGGTAAATATGTAACAAAGTATCTTTGTGGATATGTAAAGGAGATGGAGCTTCATCGAGTGCCCGAAGCAGAGATGGTGCAAAGTTTTGAACTTGCTGTGATTCCCGAGATCAGAGAGCATGTAAGAGGAATTAGAAATGAGCTTGGGCAACTTGGGAAGCATTCAAATTATCCTTGAAGGAAGAGTATTTCATGGAGGACTCCGAAAGGGTAACAAAGAGGACTTTTATAGAGTGGGTAGTTCGTCCAAAAGGGGGACTTTCGCCTACCAAACTACTAAGGGAATTTGAACACCGCTATTATCAACTTTCAAGGACTGAGAAGGCTCCCTTAAACTTAGAGAAGACAGAGCTCTTTTTGCAAGCCGCAGTAAAGAGATTCAAGAGAAGTTAGAGCTACTACTTGAGGATAAGGATGCGGAACAAGGCTTAAAGGCTAATTGGAATGAAGTTGAAGACACCATTTCACTGCTAACTAAGCGACAACGATGAAGAGACAGGATGATAGTCAACCCTACTCAAGTCCGAAGTGTTCCTAAGAGTCCCAAAGAGTGGCAAGTACATTCTAGATACAATTTTCAAGGGAATGCAAGAGGTCAAGTTAAAGCTAGAAAGGATAGAAGAAAAGGGGCAACCATCAAAACAATCTACAGGGCAAAGAACTCAAAACAGAGAAGGTTTTGTAAATAGATGCATATGGTGTGATAGTACTAACCATGGAAGGAGGGACTGTGAAAGTTTTAAAGACGCTTTGACAAAGGATCTTGTTTTCTTTAAAGATGGGAAAATCCACTTAATTGAAACAGGTAAGCTCTTGGGGACGAAGTTTGGAAAAGGTGGGATGAAGAAACTAGTTGAGGACATGGCTACTAGCCATGCCATCTCAATGGTTGAGGCATCCGCCTATGGGTTGAAGGTGGATCCTATTAAGAAAAAAAGGATTAGTCAAAGTTGGATAAGAGGAATCTAATGGTATTGGAGACCTATGGAAATGAGCTATAGAGTCTGCTATGAAGGGTAAAATGACTACAGAGGTTTTACATGAAGCTGGAGATTGCATTCGGCTTGAAACAGGTTGGAATGACCCTGTGGACTCTTTGTTAGTGCATGCATACATTGCCAAATTTCAAGCAAATGATGCCATTGTTGAAGAGAAACGTAGGCGCGAGAATGGGGATGAAGGGCCTTCAAAGCAGGCCACGAGGAGTGGGGGTAGAAATGACACAGTGCCTCCTAGATCACCTTCCCCGCAATAGATGCCTATCCCCGAAGTGCCTATGCAAGAAGCTTGTAAAGAAAAGAAGAAAAATGCAACAAAACCCAAAGCAAAGGTTCCGGCCTACAAACTCCGATACGATATAGAGGCAGCAATGGATCTCAAAAAGGTTTTGGAAGAGAGAATTCTAAATAGTAAGGTGGAATTTACCTTGGGTGAGGTCCTTCTGGCAAAGCGGGAATTCCATGAAGAAATAATTGATATCATAAAGAGGAAGCGATAGTCTCTTACTGAATCTATCCATGTATAGGGTGAAGAAGAGACTTTAAATGCATAGGGTGTATAGGTCTATGGCGAGCAAGGTGAAGAAATTGTTGTTGGATGCTACAAGTCTAGGAGAGGATTAAAACATGTTTTCTTCTTGGATGATGAAGATGAAGTGGAGACCACTCACAAGAGCTACTACTTGAAGAGTCAATGGGCAAGAGCAATTACTGAGACCCTGGTAAAAGTGGGAGACTTAGAAGAGCCATACATTGCGTTGATACATCATAGTGTACAAAGAGGTTTGAAGATGAATGGTTTGCTAGAAGATGATGAATACATTGCAGGTGTGTTCGATGAGTGTTCGTTTGTGGATACTATGCAAGATCTAGAGTCTTTAGTGGATTTCAATTTGCGTATGGGAAGTGAGGTGGTGAAAGTATGCTCAATAGAAATGTACAAGGTCATTGAGGATTTCAAAAATGCTCAAGGAGTTGATGTACGAGTGGAGGATAAGTATAAGTTCGTGGCAAAGAAAGTGAAACCAACAGCATTACCTCTACCAAAATATTTCACAAATAAGATGGAACAAGCTGTTTTTTTGCAACCTATCCTTCGTGGCCCAAGCAAGATTGGACACAAGTTCACACAAGATTCTTTGAAGGAGTTAAAGGTTGGTTGCGAGGACAGTTTGACAAAAGCTAAAAAGATATGCTTTGAAGACATGCTTGCCAAACACGAAAAAGCTTTTGCATTTGAGCCTTATGAGATAGGGTGTGTTGATCCATCCATTGTTGCTCCTATGGTGATCTCACTATCCCTCATGTACCTTGGAACTTGAGGCCTATTCCTGTTCCAAACTCTCATTTTCCAAAACTCATTGAATTGCTGAATGAAAAGATCAAGATGGGTATTTTGGAGGCTTCTTGTGCTCCATATTCAAACAGGTGGTTCACAGTTCCGAATAAAAATGGTTCTTTACGATTTATTCAGGATATGCAACCTGTAAATAAGGTGACAATCAGAAATGTGGATATAGGGCCAATTGTCGATGAGTTTGCAGAGGCATTTGCAGGAAGGGCAATACATTATATGGGAGATGTGTACTCAGGGTATGATCAACTCCAACTAGCAATGGAAAGCAGGGACCTAACTACCATGAGGACACCCTTGGATTTAGTAAGCATGTGCACCTTACCTCACGGGGCAACTAATTCAGTTGCACATATGATGAAAGGTATGAACAAAATCCTACGTGAATTCATACCACAAACTACAATGCCTTTCCTTGATGATGTGCCAATCAAAGGATGTGATGTAAGTGATATAGATGTGGCTGTAGACTCAAGGGGGTGCCGCAAGTATGTGGCAAACCATATCAATGATTGTGATGAGATCTTGTTAATATTGGAAGAAGTGAACCTTACCTTGTCTGGGCAAAAGTCAGTGTTTGGTGTGAGCGAAGTTCTTATTGTGGGACATATGTGCGGGCCATATGGTAGAAGAACTTGTCCTACAAAGATTGATGTAATTCAAAGAATGAAAGAGACATGTATTAATGTAAATGAGGTTCAAAGGTTCTTGGATGCATGTGTGTTCTATGTTATCTGAATTCCACATTATGCGCATGTGGCAGAACCTTTGTATCAACTTTTGAGAAAGAACCAAAAGTTTCAATGGGAAGGAATGGATACACATGCCATGAGGAAATTAAAGAAGTTGTTGCTTATGTCTTCAACTTTGAGAAAAACAAACTATGAATGTGGAAGATATGTAATTGTGACAGTGGATACTAGCCCGATAGGAATTGGATGGGCGATTGGGCAAGATAATGATGATGATGGTAAGCGATATGTAGTGAGATTTGAAGCAAAAGTACTAAGTGCTCATCAACGCAACTATGCACAGGTAAAAAGAGAGCTATGGGGAGTAGTCACAGATTTGAAATGTGACAAAGAGTGTTTGGTAGGAGCAAATGTAATAGTGGAGACTGATTTTCTACCCCTTCTTGAAATGATCACAAGTTGCTCAATTCCCGACATTGCTATGTTGAGAGGGATTGCCTACATAAAGTCCTTGAATCCACACTACAAGAGGTTCTTCATATTAGCGACGCTCACACAGCGACGCTTATAGCGACGCTCATAGCGACGCCGGCTGGGGTAAAAAAAATAACCGAGCGCGCCCAAAAACTCAGATCTCAGATCTGAGTTTTTCGACGCCCTCAAGCAAAGAGCAGGTAACGCTCTCCCTCACTCTCTCTCTTTCTCTCTCTTTTTCTTCTCCACACACACACACACACACACACACACGAGGAGAGGAAGGAGAGCCAGGTATGCTCCTTCCCTCTCCTCATTCTCATGTTCCCTTCCCCTCTTTCTCTCTCCCTCTCTTTCTCTCTCACACACACACATACACACACACAGTGTTTTGTGAGAGAGAGAGAGAGAGAGAGAGAGAGAGAGAGAGAGAGAGAGAGAGAGAGAGTACAAACAAAAACAAAAACGCACACACACATACATAAACAAAGAATGCACACACATTGAGAGAGAAAAAGAGAGAGAGAGCATGCATAAACAAAAAACGCACGCATTGAGAGAGGAAAAGAGAGAGAGAACATGCATAAACAAAAAACGCACACATTGAGAGAGGAAAAGAGAGAGAAAACATGCATACGATCCAAAAAAACGCACACACATTGAAAGAGAAAGAGAGAGAAACTAATTTAACGTCGTAGGAAACTAATTAAAATTAAAAGACCTAAAGATCTAACCGACGAGGAGTTGAACTGAAGACCTATTATTCAAGAGAGAAATGGCATAATCAATCTATCATACTTGGCATGGGTGATAGAAAGGTTATACCGTTTATCTCTTTTTATTGGCACACACATCCACACACGCGTACACACACAAGAAGAAGAGAGTTATAACGTCGTAGGAAACTATCTTAAAAGACGTTAAAGATTAGGTTATATGTAGACTTACATTAAATTAGATTTAGGTTTATTTTTAACTAGATTTACGTTTATTTAAGCTAGATTTAGATTTACGTTATATTAGATTAGATTTAGGTCTCCATAGACTGCGATGCCTACATGAAGCGGGTGAAGAAAGCCCTCAATGGAATATAGGGTATTGCTGTCTTCACTCATGGTGGGCTCCGTCGATCCAAAAGTACTGGTGAAATGTCTTCAGAAGATAGGGAAGAAGGTGGATCTTCAGGGCGGCAAGAGTCACTACATCCCCGACACAATGACCATCTAGACAACCTCTAGTCATTAGACTTACGTTAAATTAGATTTAGCTTTATTTTTAGTTAGATTTACGTTTATTTAGATTTACGCTTATTTACGTTAGATTGAGTCCACGCAAGAATTACTTACGGTTTAGGGTTTAGAGTTAGACGAACAGTGAAAAGATCTACTGTGAAAAGATGTTAAGATGAAGTGAAGTGCTACAGCTAGAGAAGAGGCAAAGGGATTTTGTCCACTACATGCAGTATCATGTAGACGTGGGTGTGTAGATTTCTTGTACCCACAAATATAGGTATTGACCAATAAAGACGAGATGATAACCCGGTGGTTCTGATCTCCGTGCACCTCTAGACCGAGGTGTGCGGGGATTGGACATGACTAGAGAATGTGAGATAAAGAGAGAGAGAGAGAGAGAGAGAGAGAGAGAGAGAGAGAGAGAGAGAGAGAGAGAGAGAGAGAGATAAGACGAAGAATGCCAATAGAATATTAAATTTGTTGTCCAGGTTATAAGTTTTTTATCCTCATTATGAGTAGCGACGAGGATGTGGGACCATCCAATCGAAACACCTATCTCTCAACGAGGGTCTTATGTCCTTGTAATCAATGCAAGCATGCTGTGCGACGGAGAAGACGTGTTTCTTTGCAGCACGTTCGCGAATTTGGCGAGTTCGATCCATCTATTATAGATCGAGTTGTTGCCAATTATAACTCGTCGGACTCTGACGCTGGCCAACAAGCAGCAATCTTGCAACCCAATAGACGTGTTCGCAGGCGCTTTGGTCAAGCAGCATATGTGAGGCCACAAGATGTAGCCTCTGACAGCTCGGGGGATGATCATGCAGAGCACATTCCCAACGAGGCAATGTCTGAGCCCGAGATTGATGAAATGATCGAGACGATCATGGATTCAGAAAGGCTTATCTATGATGATATGAAAAGTGAAGCCGATACGTCATTGTATAATGGAGCACGTATGTCTAGATTGAAAGCACTCCTGGTTCTTCTCAACATGCAGGCAAAGTTTGGATGGAGTGACACTAGCGTCACAGCGCTTTTCAGGTGATCTATTACAATTAGTTTACTTTAATAGAACTCTAAATGTATAATGATCTGATAGATTTTTACACGACTGTATCATATTTTTATATTGTGTAGATTGCTGAAAGATCACATACTACCAGCTGACAATGTGATGCCAGATTCCCGAGATGAAGCAAGAAAGATTTTGCAAAACTTGGGGATGGATTACAATTCTATCCACGCTTGTCCTAATGACTGCATTCTTTTCAGAGGGGAATACACAGACATGGAGAAGTGTCCGAAATGTGATTCCAAAAGATATCGAGTAGATCTCCACGGGACAAAAATTCCACAAAAGGTTTTGCGACATTTTCCTTTGCTTCCTCGCATCAAGCATTTCTTCGAATGTAAGTCCATGGCCGCCCTAGCATCATGGCATGAGGAGAATAAATCTTCGGATGGTGTGCTACGAATTCCTGCAGATTGCGCAGCCTGGAAACATATAGATGGAACATGGTCGGATTTTGCCAGGGAAGCTCAAAATTTGCGCTTAGGCCTGGCTATGGATGGCGTAAATCCATTTGGTCAAAGATCAACATCTTACAGTGTATGGCCCGTTGTCATCGTCAACTACAATATTCCCCCGTGGTTGACTACGAAGAAGGGGCACCTATGGCTAAGCTTGATTGTGCCAGGGCGATATAAAGTGGGGAATATGGATGTGTATCTTCGTCCACTATTGGAAGAGCTACAACAATTGTGGATTGGCATAGAGGTGGTGGATATGAGCCGACACACAGGACGACGGAATGCTTTCATCAGAGGTATTCTAATGTGGACCATGCATGACTATCCCGGGCTAACAGAATGCTCAGGTGATCTATTGACACTCCTCACTCAGACACTGTAAATCTTGTTTTTTCCCATAGTTGATCTATTATCATGTGTATACATGCAGGGATTCAAACAAGCGGATACAGAGCATGTGTCACATGTGGACCTAGACTGAATGCACGTAGGGCACCCTCACTGAAGAAGCAAATCTACGAAGGTCATCAAGCGTATCTTCCAGAGAATCATGTGTTACGCGACGGCTTTTTGGGAAGAGAGCCACCAAGGATGTCTGCACAAGCATGGTTAGAGCAGAAGGAGATGTGCGATGACGGATTGCCTCCAGGGATGAAGAGACTATCTCTATGGTACGAGTTACCATACTGGCCCCTACTCGTGATCAATCACTTGCTCGATCCAATGCACATATTCAAGAATGTGGGTAATCTACTATGGGACCATTTGACCGGCAAGAAAGATACTTTGGGAGCCAGAGTTGACCTTAGAAATGTGGATCGTATGGAGCAATATTGGCTGCAAACAGCGTCTGATGGATCGATAAAACTCCCTAAATCACCATGGATTTTCACAGGAGCCCAAGAACGCAAAGTAAAAGAGGCCATTCGATCTTTGCGGACCCCCACTGGCGTAATGCACTCGCTCCGAACGTGTTTTACTAAAGAAGGAAAGCTTACCGGTTTGAAGTCACACGATTGGCATAAAATGTGTCAGGTACGTTCATAGTGGACTTTAATATCATTGCATAAAATGTGGACTTTAATATCATTGCTACACATACTTTACAGTTTATCTTACCGGTTGCCATTGAGGGATATTTGTCTCTTGACATCCGTAACACAATCTACAAACTTGAAAAGCTGGTGCAATGGATCTCACAAAAGGAGATCGACGTAGACTCCATACCATTCGCCAAACTAAATGCTGCGGAGCTTGTGTGCATGTTTGAGAAACATTTTCCTACTACAATGCTAACCATTCAGGTGCATCTTCTTGTTCACATAGTTGATGAGGTGGAAATAGCTGGCACAGTTCATTCGAGATGGATGTTCTTCTTAGAGCGTTTCATGAAAACGCTTAAGGGATATGTGCGTCAAAAGGCACGTCCGGAGGGTAGCATGGCAGAAGGTTGGTTGGTATCAGAGTCCCTAGTGTACATTGGAGAGTGGCTAGACGGATTTGATAAATCCCGGGACACGCTATGGCGAACCATAGATGATGAGCGCATATCTGGGATTGTCATGTGCAATCTCGGTGTTGAGAAGAAGATGACGGAAGATCTAGAGGCTAAAATCAACCGATTTTGCATGCTTCACAATCCAGTGATGCAAAAGTGGATTTCACAATATGAGGATGCAAAGCAAGAGCGACAAAGGGCACGAATCGAGTGGAGACGGGGAAGACGACCACCGATGCACTATCCAGCGGTTCTGGAGAGCCTACCAACCTTCATGAGCTTAAGATGGTTGCACAACCAATTGAAAAGCGCACAACAATTCGGTGACGAAGTGACTGAAGAAGAGTGGGAGTACTCTTGGGGTTGCGCGACCAAGGTAAGTTTGCAATGTACGACTAGCAAGTGACTTTATTTATAAACGTTTGAACGGCCACTCATAATCTTTGTTCGTTGTAGTATAAGTCATACACAGCAGCATGGTGTAAAGGTCGACATTTTAGGGTGGAACGAATCGACAAAAAGCGTTTTACTCAAGATTGTGGAATCATGGCAAAATTTGAACAGTCTAGTCGACGACGTTCCTCTGATGCAGATCCTGTGGTGGCGGAACTCACTTACTTCGGCACGCTGCAAGAGATTTTGAGGATCGATTACAGAGGATTTTTTGTCGACTTATTCGACGTGCAATGGTTCAAGATAATCATGGAGGGTCGCAACGCTACTGTGCGTAGAGGAGAGTCTGGTTTTCTTGAGGTGGATTCTACTAAGAAATGGACTGACCTAAGAGACACTTTCGTACTACCCGAGCATTGTGAACAAGTAAGTATATAAATAGTTAACATCCCCCTTTTACAAGTTATGTGCTTGAAAGCTCTCATGTAAGTTATGTGGCTCTGGCAGGTAGTATTTCATCCTACAAAGTCTACATCAAACTGGTGGTACGTCATAGAGGTAGCCCCTCGTAGTGCAAGGACGTATGAAGGCTACCATGTGCCAATCACAACGACATCAATGGAGGAGATTAGAGAAGATGCTCAATCAGAAGCCGCTGCGGTGGTGCCAGACGAGCATCAAGATGCTACTACTCTATATGGGGTGCATGCAGAGGAGCTACAAAATGAAACAGAGGATATGTGTTTAAACGGAGAGCTCTATATAGATATAGGAAGTTATGCTGAGTTATGCGAGGATGAGAGAGAGATCTCTTAAAGCCACAAATATTGTATTTGAACAATTTTGCTCCGTGCTGTAAAAGCTCTGTTTTCGACTTGCCTCTTCTATCACTCGATTCATTGCGTCATTGTATTTATATGCGTCATTACGTCATTGTATTTAATGGTCTTTGCGTCATTGTCTACTCTATTCATTCAATATTAAGTTTAAATATTCGTGTGTTTAATGCAGGTATGGATGATGAGGAGTTTCTTTCTTCTTTGTCACCGCAGCAGAGACAGTGGTACGTGGAGCGTCATCGCTCTGGCGCATCATCGCGCATTCCTACACCATCCGCATCTCCCTCTCTTTCGGAGCATTCGGCGCGCTCCGAAGCTTCGGCGTCGACGAGACCAGCGTCACACTCGTCTAGACACCGGCGCTCTAGTGGTGGCGGTGGCGGTTGTTGTGGGGATTCCGCCACCGATGCCTCCACACCGCCTCGTGTTCGACGAGGCTCTTTACCCTCCCCTTCTTTGCCCGCCCCCACACCAGCCACAGCATCGCCGTCTACGCCAGGTTTTGCACGGCTGACCGTTCCTAGAAGCTACACACCTCTACCTACTCCGCCAGGAGCCACCCCACTCGACACTCCTCGCTTCGGGGCCCAGACGCCGGTGGAGACACCTGACGTCCGTACCCCCATCGACACACCGCTAGAGACCCCTGCCGGGACACCCAGGTTCACGCGTCACCGGCCAGAGGGCTTGCCTTACTCCGTCGACATCAGCGGCGGCATCATCATGGATGATGACGGCAAGAAGGTGATCTCGCGCATGCGTGGTCTTTGCTCTCAGCTGTTTAGACACTATATACTAAACAAATGGAGTGAAGTACCAAGTGATTTAAAAAACAGAGTCATCAGCATACTTCATGATGAGTTTCCCGTTCCAACACGGGATCAGCGCTTCAATGAAGACCTGATGAAGATTCGAATGCGCGAATACTGCAAACACAAGCGTTCCGAAGTGCAAAAAGCAATCAAGAATGGGTGGAACAGGCCAGATTGGCTGGCCAAAGAAGATTGGAAGAATGCGAAGAAAGTAGCGCGCGAGAATCCCGACAAGTGGAAGCAACAAAAGGATGCAGCCAGAGCGCGAGTAGAGGCAGGGAGCTCGCACCACTTGGGGAGCGGTGGATGGGCATCATTTGAGGCCGATTTTGTAAGTCTTTTCACATTGCTCTTTATGCATGTTCGATAGTTTAGGGTTTATGAGTTTTTTAGTTCTAACATAATGAAATCTTTGTATGTTTTGACAGTGGTCGATGACAGGACGTGATCCCACACCGTACGAGCGCGAGTACGCAGGCAGGAAGGGCTTAAACGCCCTGATGGACATTCTCAGTTCTCGCGGCGGCATGGTTAGTATTAGGGTTTACTCTTTTTTATTTTTTGTATTGTTTTATAAATGTCGTTATATGTTTATATTTACTGAAAACTGTCTTATTGTCTTTTTTTGCAGAATCCGACAGATATGCCGCTTGGACGCGATGAGACGTCTGACTAGACGACGTCAGTTTAGCCGTAGCTAGATAGCATTAGTTTAGGGTTTCTCATAGCTTATGTATCATGAGACGGATTTTATACGTCTTTTTGAACCATGTATATTATTACATTTGTCACCGCAGTTCCTTTTGCCAATAAATTCTTTATGCCTATGATGTTGTACAATTGTCATTATTACATTTGCCAATCAATTCATTTTGCTTATGATGTGTACAATTGTCAATTTTGCAAACAATGCGTCTTGTGGGTGACTATTTTGGGTCTCTTATTTACCTTTGCACTTTTTTTTAAAAAAGTGAATCAAGTACAATATGGTTGATGGGTGGCAGGGCATTCAATGCCCTGCCACCAAAAAAATATTCTCTCGGGCGTCGCTATAAGCGTCGCTATTTATGGCTCTGTAGCGTCGCTATAGTCTTCTATGAGACCGTCGCTATAGGCGTCGCTATATGCGTCGCTATATAGCGACGCTGATAGAGACGCATATAGCGACGCCTATAGCGACGCTCTCGTAGCGACGCTCGTAGCGACGGTTTTAGCGACGCCGGGGGTTATAAAAACCCAATGTATTTCCGTCGCTAACAGCGTCACAAGAGCACACAACCTCTTGTAGTGCCAAAATTTAAGCATATTGCAGGGAAAGATCATCCAGTTGTGGATATGCTTTCAAGAGCAAGGTATGAAAATAAAGAAGACATGGTTGTCGAGGGCGATGATGTAGGCACACAGTTCTATAGTATCTCTCATGCAAAGGGCGATCATGTTTGTCTATCAAGTGCACTTGAATCATTTACATAGGACCTATATCAAGGTGATTGGTTGCTCATTGGAAACTATCTGAGCTTTGACAAGGCAAGAAGGGTGGACTAACCAAGATTTCAAAAGAATACGGAGAAAGGACTATGGAAACTTTTTGAAAGATGGGTACTTATGGAAGCGTCCAAAACAAAGAAATGGAATGCCGATGAGAGTCGTGAATGATAAAGATGCTCAAAATGAGCTTATCAACAAGTTTCATGAGAGTCTTTATGATGGACATAGAGGTGTATGGGCCACCTTTACTAAAATAAAAGAGAGGTATTGGTGGAAAGGTATGAATAAAGATGTACCTCACTTTGTGGAGTCCTGTGAAACCTGTCAAATATATTTAAATGTATGTCATCGTGATGGGTTGCACCCTACTTACCCATTGGCCATGCATTATAAGTGGGTAGTAGATCTAGTTACAATGCCAGTGGGCTTATGGCAAGTGAGATACATAGTGCTTTCACGAGAAGACTTAACCAATCAAGTTGAAGTTCGTGCTCTAAGAACAAAAAGCACAGAAGGGGTATGTAAGTTCCTCTTGGATGATGTAATTAGCTATTATGGTTGTGTTGGAAAAATAACAGCGGACAGGGGTGAGTTGGATGCTGACAAATCAAGGGAGTTTTTCTCTAGGTTGGGCATTAAACTTTCTCTCACTACTGCATATAATCCTGAGGGAAATGGTAAATTGGAGCGTGGACATCCTCCTATCATTAAAGATTTGGCTAAGTCATGCAAAGGTAAAATGGGAGAGTGGCCTAGCTTATTGCCTTATGCTTTATGGGCTGATCATACAACTCATAGCTCAATTACTGGTTATATGCCTTTTGAGTTGATGTATGGTCAAAAACCTATAATTATAATGCCAATTGAAGATGTACTTCCCACATGGAATGTATTACCCTGGGAAGATGGAATGAGTAGGGAAGACCTTCTTGCTTTGTGCATACAACAGTTAGAAAGAAGGCCTCAAGATATTGAGAATGTAGTAGCATGATTGAAAGATGCAAGGTTAAAGAATAAAGACAGATTTGATAAGAGGCATAGGCTCAGACCCAAAGCTATTGAGGAAGATGATTGGGTGTGGTGTATGACAGTAGTCTTGACAACCAACATTCAACAATAAGAAAGCTTTCAAAGAGATGGTTTGGTCATTATGTGGTTCAACATGTACATGGGAATGCGACATACACCTTTCATGAACTAGATGGGACAAAAATGAAGATTCTCATCGCAGGGAAAAGAATCAAGTAGTCAAAAGAAGAGGTGATACAGATCCCTTTGCTTCGCAGGAAAGTCAAAATGAAGGATCTGATGAAAATGTTATGGATGTGGATGAAGAATGAGAGGATGATGCGTTAGATTTCGTTGCAAGTGATGACAAAATTGATAAGTATGTTGACTTAAATGAAGACTGAACCTGCAAAAGATGTGTGTGGTACATGCCGGAGGATGTGCATGTTTAGAGGGAGTGGATGTCGTGCCATGGCACGTCCATAATGTGAAATTAAAATATCTACCTCACTCTCAATGCTTTTGTTATGTGGGACCAAATGCTCTGATGTACATAGTGTGATATATGGAAAAACGGTTGCCCTAGTTGCAGGCGTATACATACTTTGCCAGGTAGGTGAGGCTGGGGACGTGGCATCGTTGCATGTTTTAACACATTACAACATGCCTAATTTGATTTAGAAATGTACAAATGTCAAGTGTTTTGAAGTGGCACGCTTGTTTTGCCTAGAAAGTTCAATGTGGCCGAAAATAACAGGTTTCATGCACGTCATAAAAGACGTGTCCAAAGTGATTACCAAGTGGAAAAATGAGGTTCAACATGAAATTTCAGCCCAATGGGATTTTTCCCAGCTCGTTTGGGCTTTCTATGGACAAAAAGGGATATTTTTGGGCCAAAAATGGCCTTACAACGGTTAAAAATAACCTAAAAATAGCTCAAAATTCCACATCAACATGGTTCCCTTGTTGCCTAAGTTGTGTGGCAAATTTTAGAGCCAAGAATGAGCTCCTTTGGGCACATGAGAAAGGAGATACAACCATTTCTTTAGAGGGTGGTAGTGCAGTCCCTTGTTGCTTCCACTACATGGTTGAGGCTGTGAGGCCTTCAATTAGGGTTTTCCCTCCTCAAATAACTACTTGGGCTTCTCCAATGAAGTACTGAAGCTTCCATGAAATGGTCACGGTGAAGAACTGAATCGTATATTTAGGGTCTTTAACAGGTCGAATGAGCACTGCATCTGTGCCTTGGGAGTGAGGCTACACCTTATCTTCACACACACAAGAATTTTGAGTTGATCTTGGTTCATTTTCAAAGTGGAGCTTTCATGGCTAGAGTTTTGTTTTTTTTTAGTGTGTTTTTGGATTCAAATCATCTACGCCTTGCTGAATTTTCTATGAATACTGGTAGTCAAAGGCTCGACGCTTTCCTAGTCGCACTGCGCACTTCTTGAGAACGTCTCCACAGAGTTCAAGGATTTTTGTAATCAAGGCATTCGTTATCAGTTTATTGCTCCATACACACTTGCAAAAAATGTGATAGCTAAAAGAATGAATCGCATGATTCAAGAGCGAGTTATCTCTATGATGTCTATGACAAACTTACTAGAGAGTTTTGGGGGAAGCTGTTCTGACATGAGCGCACATCATCAACAGGTCACCTAGTTCTCCTTTAAATTTCAAAATTCCAGGGGAATTATGGACTGGCAAGATGCCAAGCTATGAGCATTTACGTGTATTTCGATGTGAGGTATATGCACATGGGCCCAAAGAACTTTGTTTCGCAAGTTAGATCCTAGGTGACAAAAATATATTTTTATCGGCTATGGTGCAAATGGAGAGATGGGCTATTGTCTCTTGCACCAAGAATTGCACAAAGTCATTTGTAGTTCACATGTGATTTTCAATGAATCAAAAATTCACAAGAAGCACATTGAGGAAGTTGAGTGCAGACGCGTTCGTTTTGAGGATGTAGCCTCCGAACCAACTCATTTCAGTAGTGTTGCACCTAATCCTCAAGTGCAAGATACTACTATTGCTTCGAAGAGAGCAGAGTTTAGCAATAAGACACTGAGACACTCTCAAAGAATATCACGTGCGCCCGAGCGGTTTGATCCGGGTATACACCACATTTTGGTCACTGACAGTGGAGAGCCAACGTGTGACAAAGAAGCTATACAAATGGATGAAAGTGGGAGCAGTCTATGCAATCAGAATACAATTCGATTGTGGCTAATGAGACATGGGATTTGGTTGAATTACCAAAAGGAAAAAATGCTTTACCTTGCAAGTGGGTACACAACAAGAAGTATAGAGTGGAAGATCCCGAGCCTAGGTACAAGGCTCGTCTAGTTGCCAAGGGTTTCAGAAGCAAAAAGGTTTGGATTATGATGAGATTTTCTCTCCAATAGTGAAGATGACTACACTTTGCATTGTGCTTGGCTTGGTTGCTATGCAAGACATGGAACTTGTCCAAATGGACATGAACACAACATTTCTTAACGGGGGTCTAGATGAAGATGTCTACATGAAACAACCTAAGGGTTTTGTATGTGAAACCCAAAAGCCAACCAGGGCAGAATTAGTTTGTAGATTGAAAAAGACACTATGGCCTCAAGCAAGGTTCAAGGCAATGGTATCAAAAATTGGACAAATTCATGCAGTCTTAGGTTTACATAAGAAGTCAAGAGGATCAATGCTTATACACAAAGAGGTTGAACGATGGTTCTTTAATAATCTTGATCTTGTATGCAGATGATGTGCTTATCACAAGTAAATCAATTCATGAAATCAATCAAGTGAAAAAGATTCTAAGCACCAAATTTTCTATGAAATATTTGGTAAATGCCAATCACTTTCTTGGTATGCAAATCAAGAGAGACAGGCAACGTGGAATTCTTGAATTATCTCAAGGAAAGTACATCCAAAAAGTCTTGCAACATTTTAGTATGCAGGGGGGGAAGTCACTGAGTACCCCAATGCAAGCATACTCCAAACTTAGCAAGGAAAATTCCCCCAAGACAGTTGTTGAGAAAGAGGAAATGACAAAAGTTCCATATTCATCAACAGTTGGAAGTTTAATGTATGCTATGGTAGCCACAAGACCAGGCATTGCACATGTAGTGGGAGTGGTTAGTAGGTACATGGCAAACCCTGGCAAGAAGCATTGGGAAGCAGTGAAGAAAATCCTCAGATACTTGAAGGGTGCAGCTAGCAAGTATTTACGCTTCAAAAATAGTGATACATCTAATGTAGGTTACACAGATGCAGATTATGCGGGTTGCATGGATCTAGAAGATCCACATCTGGCTATGTGTTTATGTTTGTAGGAGCAACTATCCCTTGGAGGTCGTGTTTCCACTGCACGTCTTCATCTACCACTGAGGAAAAATATATTGCTGCATCTGACACAAGCAAGGAAGCCATATGGTTAGCTCATCTAGTGGGAGATTTGGGCATTCAGGAGGTTCCACTACTGCATTGTGATAGTCATAGTGCCATTGCTTTGGAAAATAATGCTGTGTTTCACTCAAAGTCCAAACACATAGAGGTCATGTAACATTTAATGGTCTAAAAACTTATGTGTAGCAGAAATTAGCATGAACATAGTGGGCATTTCATTAGAATAGATTCCTAATGAGAATTACAAGAGTGCTTGGGTGGAGAGAGCAACAAAAAACATAACACCTAGTTAGATAGCATAAAAAATACTTTCAAAAGAGAGAGAAATTAAGCTATTGACAATAGTTGAGGACCGGATTTGCATGGAGCCGGTCCCCCCTCCAAAAGGCTTTGTATTATGGTTTCTCCCATGAAGAGAGACATTGTACAATACAATTCTTTGTGTTCCTTCAAGACTAGCTAGTGCAATGAAGATGAAAGCTTCATGCACTAAGCAAAACACTTAGCAAACACAACATTAATTATCCCCGGTCTCAACCCAAGACCTCACACACCTTCGAAGATGGTGAGAGCTAGCAGGGTATGAGAGTAGATTGAGAGGAAGAAGGAGTATCTTACGAGAAAGATGTACATCTCCTCACATAATCACTCATATTAGCATAGCTTTAGCTTAGTAATTATCTTGGTAGAGGAGATGAGCATGCATTGAAGCTTGGCTCTTGGTTGGATTTGCATCCACATGCCAAGAGTGTGTTGATGTAGGCTTCTATCTCACAAGCTTGGAGTAGGTGATGAGCTCTCCATTAAAGCTTGGGAAGAGAGTCTTCTCTTTCTTCACACATGAGATTGTGTGAGTGTGCGTGTGATGATTCCTTGCAAAAATCAGCCCCCTTTCTCTCTTGGGCGAGCCCTCTTGCTATTTGCTCTTGCAGGCTCCCCATTGGACCTCCCCCAGTCAAGCCAATGGCTATTAAGCAGCATAAGTGATAGCCTTCTGACATGTGTCCCCCTTTCCTCTTTTGTGAGAGGTTAGTCAATTAAACTTAATTGATTTAAATGAATTAAATCCCCATTGGACCTTTCCCCATTCTGACCAATAGGAATTAAGTAGCCCATTGTGCTGCTCAATTCCTATTGGACCTCTTCACAGGCTGTCCAATAATCATCTAGGAGACTTAATTTTCATTTTTTATTTTTATTAAGTGTTTTAAAATTAATTAGTCTAAATTTACTCTAGCCTAATTCTCATTGGTCCACTTCAAGGGTCATCCAATAGGAATTGGGTACACCTTGTAGCATCTGGCCTAGGGAGCTGACATGTGTCCCTCATTCCCTTTGTGTAAAGGGAGCTTGTGTGTGTGTGTGTGTGTGGCCTTCTCTCTCATCCCCTACTTGCTAGGCTCGCCCCCTCCTGTGTAGGGATATTCAAAGACTTTTTTGGTCACACACAAAGCATCCAATTTCCCTGGGGTTGACCTTTGGACACAACCTTTGAATTTTGGAACCTTAGCATTTTGGAAGTCTTAATGGGCTGAAACTTAGGGTCTTTTTAGCCCATTGTTGCACATGGATCTTTTGCAGATGGCCCCCCCTTTGGATCCCTATTTTTCCTCCTTTGGATCCCTACTGTGGCCGGTCTGCTTGCTTAACCAATATTCTAGCTTTTTCTCCCCTGGCACTTCCCCACATTAAATGATCAGTTTAATATGAGAAAATCATTTGGGAGAATTAGATATTGATTATTATGACAGGTCACATACCATGTCATACAAGATGCATTGAGATTGTCAAGGTTCACACTGATGACAACCCTGCAAATGCTCTGATGAAGAGCCTAGCCTTGAAGAAATTTACACATTGCATAGAACTTATGGGTATGGGATGAGTTCTAGGAGATGCTTCATCAACTTTTTATAGAATAACTATAATGATGCCGTTATTGGCCATCATGACCTTCAAGTGGGAGGTTGTTTGGATGTAGGCCAGGTAGCCGTGGGAAACCACCCTTACACTTTTCTTCCTAATCAATATAGGGAGAGAAAATTCACTTTCCTCTCCACTAACCCACTATGATGTGCATCTTCTCCTTCTTCCCCAATTCCCCCTTGCAGACTCCAAAGCAAGATAGATTGCTTCTATAACAAATATTGTCAATAAATACCAAGGAAAGGTACATAAATTTTGGATCACAGAATTAGTTTTGGAATCAAAACCAAAACAAATAAGGATTTCCAAAACAATGTTGGCTAAATAATCTTTCAATACGAAGTATGACAAATCTCCCAGTGATGGAGCAACCAAAGCTTCAAGTTATCGCCGGAAGCACTTCAATTGACCAATCAACACTACAAATGGATTTCTAGATTACAAATGGATTCAAAAAGACAAGATTCACAAGAAAAATAGGTCAAAAAATGTCACCTAGGAATGGAGACCAAAACCACCAAATACGCAAACCATGCCACAACCTCTAAAACAAAAACGTAAGTGGATACCTAAAGTATGAACTACTTAGCGTGTAGAGAGCACGTCCATACAGAAACATCCAATCATGCCAACCATTTTGGAACAGCCAGCTCATCTTCAACTACTATTGTTTTGACACTGTAAAAGGCAGGAAACCTTGTAGCAAAAGCCACTGAATAGTGGCTATAGTTGTCAATTCCACACATTATAAGATAACAGGTTGAAGATGATGGGAGACTATGTGTACAGTGTGTAAGGTGTGTTCAATGCTTAAAATTTTCATTTTTTTGACAGTTTCTAACAGAGTTTTACTCGTATTCGGCAAAGTATTGAGCCATATCGACAAATTTTGATGGGCTAGATATCTAGAGTGAAGGTGTGTTCATACAAGTGCGAGGAATAATTTTGGCCAATTTTTTGGTCAAATAATAATAATTTTATATAATTTAATGTCCTTTTTAACCTAATAAACATAAAAAATGAATAACCTGAGCCATGAAATTGAGAATCAAGTTCTGAAAGAAAACACCGAACCTACAAAGCAAGAGCTTTGAGCATGATGAATAGAAAGTGATTTGACACCAATCAAATTTAGGGCTAACTTCAAACTGACCATAATCGCAAAATCAAGGGCAAATGATGAGAGAAGTCCAAACAATGCGCTGTCTAAGTTGTAGGTGGTATGGCATGGAAAAATTCACCAATTTTGGTCAGTATGCAAATTGCATTCAGGGTGAGTCGGACAAATATAGGCAAATTGGGTAGAAATTGACCTCATTGCAACTTGCAATATAGAGAGTGAGAGAGAGAGAGAGCTTTTTTGACCTAGAGCCTTGCTACATTTTTGCATGCTATAGTCACCCCACGAATCCACACCACACCATATTTCATAGGTATTCTCCCCATCAGTCCATGAAAACACTTGTATAGTCAAAACTGTACAAAAACTACTAGAATAAGAGTGTCAATCAAATCAAAGAAGGAACTGCACAAACTGGTAGAGGTCTTTGTGGGGGGCCAACCAAATCCAAAGTGCATCAAAATTATGCTCTCACTAGGCAACTCTAAGACATGCAATCACACTTTGAAATTTGGGTGGAACATGGATCGTGATCCATGACCCCCACTACCAGTTGGAAGAAAAAAGTTGGGCAAAATCATGCTAGAGAAGTCACTGACCCACTGCTGCAATCATAGAGAATTTTTTTTTACAAAATATGGATCCATGACCCCAACATGGCCAAACTGGGAGTTGTCAACACAAAAACTTTTAACCTACCTTGGGGAATGTGTCCTTCATGGGGTTTTCAGTGTGCAAATGGTCCTTTTCACTCATGATTGGAAAAATTTGATCCAAATCCAATAAAAAGCACACCAATAGCTTAGGGAAGATGCCTAGAAGAAAACCTATAAGTTTTGTCCCAAATAGTGTCTAAACATGGATCGTGATCCATCACCCTCTAGAGCAAATTGTCCATAAAGAAAGTGCATGGTTGTATTAATGATTTTTAATGTGAAATGTATCAATTTGTGTCAGAGTTCTCATCTCAAGGGGCTTTATATGTCAACATTAGCAAAATCAAAGTGCAAAGTATTAAATTTGTGATTTTGAACAAGTGAAAGACTAAAGTAGAGCTGGTAACTTGTTTTACTAAAGAAACGCTTTAAAATTCTTAAGAATGGACTCCAACTTATCGGAGAGCGCACAGTGCTCAAACAAGGTACAAATAAGTTACAACTAATCAAGTGACTGGGATTGGAACATATTCAACTCCAAGTCATTAGCAAAGTCAAATGTCAGGAAGACTAATCACAATCTCTGATCACAATCAGAGATCAAAAATGTCAACCAAAAAGACTTATGGCAAAGTCGGACCAAATTAGACCATAACTTGGGAAACTAGGAAAACAAGAGATAAACCTGTCCAAATTTGAAAAGAACTTCACTAGTGTATTAAAATAGACTCTATGAACAAGTACCCAAAGTTTCATCCCAAAATACTGCCCAATATGGATCGCGATTCATGACCCCCTAAAGGTTGACTTAACACAAACCACATCACCCGATTTGAAACATCAAGGATAACCTAACCCTAAAGATACAAGTCATTTGGATTTCAAATCCTTGAAAAACTGCCAAAAATCATAAATTTGAGAAGAAATCCAAAATTTGGCATAAAATCCCAACCAGTGATCTAAATTCAAAAAGACATGAACCATAACATCCCCAACTCACACTCAATCAGATGGTATCACTAGATCTTCAAAATGTTGTTGATCATGAATCAAAATCCATGACTCCCTCAACCAGATTTGAGATGTAGCAGCTTGCCCTAGTGCCTATAGCTAGCCTAAATGCAGTGGTGAAGTTTGGACCAAATTCGGCTTGTTTTGAGCAAGATATACTCATTTTTCAGTTTATGATCGCTGTTTGCCTATTTTTTACTTTTCTTGACAACTTGTTGGACAAATTCAGGAGCTAATTTTTGGAATGCTTGATCATAGCATGCCTCACAAACACCCCAAGAAGCAGTGGGAATCCCCATCCTACTAGGTCATGAATAAAGATTGCGTCAAATGAAAAATCACATGTATCACATGAAGAGCTGGCACCAATCCTCAACAAATATATTCGTTGGAAGGTTTGAAGATGTTGACAGAACAAAAGTAAAGACAATCATATTTCCTAAGGAGCTCTAGATTTACAGAGAGAACAAGAAGTGACAAAGGGATCAAGATGACTCCAGATGGACACCTTTTTTTCAATTCAACAATGGGGAACAAATTTCCATATGGCCCGTGAGATGATGTTCCCAATTCAGTACAATGGCCAAGCCATACTAACAAACAAAGATGAAGCTAAAGTCAAAGTACAAATCATTGCACTTGTCACTAGGAAGCCATAAATTGCTCCTAAAGACCGGCTACTGATAATGACAAAGCTTTTGTGAAGCAGCACGGGCATAAGTTCACCTATAAAGACCTGGTGTTTTTAGAGATAGAGCTTCTATTGTGGCTCATTTCTCAGCACCTCAAAGTACACAAATTGCCAAGATACACAGAGCCCAACCTGCACATTGCGGTGGTAATAGTGACAAGGTTTCATTGCGGCTAACGTCTCAGCACCTCAAAGTATAGAAGACGCTTAGATACACAGAGCCCAACCTGTACATTGCAGTGGTAATGGCAATAGGGTTATCCAAGCAAAGGACCTTAAAGTGTGATATAGGCCCCTATATTCTAGAAAATCTAGTGGTTGAAAACCTAACGAATAGTGACAAGAACAAGACATACATGAATGGTAGTTCAGTGTTGAACAAGGATTCCCTATCTAGCGTTAGCCATGATCAATGAGATACACCTACAAAGATGCAATTGGAATTGATACATAAGTCCAAAAGTGTAGTTAAACTAGTGGTGGCAGGTCTCTCTGTAGTAACACCTCCAAACAAGAAAGCAACTAGACAAAGATTAAGGAGAAAGAAGTCCGATAGCGAAGCAATTGAGTCAGATGTAAGCTCATCGAGGATACACCTTCCAGATACAAATCATTAGAAGACAAAGAAAAGGAGGAAGAAAAAGAAGATTATACAATATGCAAGGTTTGACTAACAAGAAACACATTTGAGAAAAGAGATCCCATTCTAATCTCTCAAGCACGAAGGTCGATGGAAGAAGCTGAAGAACTCACAATAGACCTCCACAAAAAGAGAATGGAAGAAAAGAGGGAGCGGGAAACTGATGCGGATGACAAAGGGAAACATGATCAAGATAAGACAATGGAGAAAAGAAAAGCAGATAGACTAGAGAAAATCAAGCGATACAAACAACAAGCAGCTAAACAAAATTTAGAAGTTGTCGAAGGAATGAGGTGAAGGATTAGGGAGGAGGAGCTCAAACATAAATCTGAGAAAATGGAACAACAAGAGTCCAAGCGAAAATGTGTCAATGATTTCAAATCATTTGACAAATCTACCATGTCCAAGGAGGCTAACAGGACTCATAATGAAGAGAAAAAAATATGAGAGGAGGGGGGTAGTGTGGATCAATGATTCACACCGAAAATATACCATCCACATCAAATCAACCAACAACGCCTCCTCCTATTCAAGAATCAACTAACCAAATAGTTGACAGAGAGAAGACAATAGAATTTCCAAAGGAAACAACCAACCAAGTGTTGCCAACACCATCTACAACTCAAAAGACGGATGAAACTAATTCCAAGAGACAAGGAAAGCTCCATGGGCACCTTAAGGAAAAAATGATAAGGAAAAAGAAGAAGACGCTGAAAAGGGGGAATAGGGAACACACCCATCACACCAAGTGTTTGCCTCTCTATAGCTCGGGGATTCCACAACACCCCTAAACTCTCAAATAACACCTTCAAATTGACTAATTTGCACTAAGGATCCAACTTTAGCATACCAAACCACCGCCTCGCACCTTGCAAGAAACACCCTTCAGCATAAACACCCCCACATTGCTCAACTCACCCTTTTCGACTCACAAAACATCCCAATCTACCCTCTTAGTGACACCCTTCAAGTTGCAGGCAAACCCTCTGCAAACACCGGCAAGTACACAAAGAGCAAGAGAAAAGGAGGGGGGATGGGGAGAAGCAACACAAGATGTAGGGGCTAATACTTGGTATTATTGCATAGGGGGGTAGTACAATAGAGTATACAAATCCAATGGCAAGGTTTTCACTACACAGGCTTGAAAACCTTCAATCACTCCCTCTAGCAAAAAAGCCCTTTAAGAATCACTCGTTTGTCCTTTTATAAGGCTTGGCTAAGGCTAAAGATGAAAAAACATGATCCATCTAGCTCGTACAACTTAACTGGAGCTTCTTTTAGAAATTTCCATTGCATGGCTACCACTTGGTATTTTCTTGGTTTTTGACATCTGCATGGTGCATACTTACTCCCTTTGGTTTCTCGGCTCACCTTTGGGCTATATCCTTTTGTTTTTTTCCTCTCTTACTCTTTCTCGACACATTTGTGGTGGGCTCCCATTTTTTGATTTGCACCTTGAAGGTTTCAAGTTCTCCCTTGCTACCTTTTGGTGGGATTCCTCCCCTTGACTGGTCTTACACTTTCCACCCTTCTTCTCTCTCTCTCTCTCTCTCTCTCTCTCTCTCTCTCTCTCTCTCTCTCTCTCTCTCTCTCTCTCTCTGTCTCTCTCTCTCTCTCTCTCTCTCTCTCTCTCTCTCTCTGTGTGCTGTGGGACACAACCCTTATTATGCACCGCGGAGGGGGAGGCAATAGCGAGTCGCTATTGCTCTCTTCCTTTAAATTCAAAAATCGGGGCCTTGTAAGTCCGCGGGCACGGGCCCCCAATAGGGTGGCCTGCCACATCATCACCTGGCGACACAGCAGCGCGCGCCACTGAAGCCATTACATTGCCCAAAACCACCACAGGCGTGCCCACGGGCCGCCTCGAACCGCCCGAGCAGCGCCCCCTCGGGGGTCCGTCATAGCTCACACCACATAGGAGTTCCTCCCCTGCTTCATGCGCTTTGAATGGCCACGGGCCATCCCATATACCCCAGACCTCGGTAGCCAACGCCCACATGTGGTTTTTTTTGGCAGGGCCACGTGGTAGCACCATTTCACTCCAGCCTTTTAAGGCTTTTTGAAAAAAAATGATGGGAGAAGATCTGGCAACTTTGGAAATGTGTTCTCTGTGGGGAACAAGGTTGCACTACCCCAATCACATATGCCTACATATACTCCAGCCCATCCAAAATGCAGCAAGATATTACTCCCATGAACATCATTGTGAGTGATGTTATTTGCATGCAAAAAGATGAAGGTTCGGAGCAATCCATTAATGATAGGCCATATATTCTTCTTGATGCCTTAAACAGTCCCCTCGGTGTCTCTGAAACCCTTGCTCATGGCCACATTATTCCCCTCCTTTTGGAGTCTCTCTAGCCAGGGTCGAGGTTTCCACCATTCCACATCTTGAAGATGAGGGTGGGCGCTCGCGTGGTGTGTCTCGCCAATCCCAGAGCCGCAATGATTCCACTATGAGTGATATTCATAATTGTGGCTTCATGCAACGCTATGTCATTGGCACTCTTCTAGCCATCACCCTTGATTAGCTTGCTAGCGTAAAATTCATATGTGAAGGTTTGATGGTTGAATTTCACCTTTGTGACCATGCCGTATCTACCTTCTCCAATGCTTGCCATTTGTGGAAACTCAATGAAAGCCATTCGCATGATGATGAGGTTTCATGGGTCTAAACTTCCCATGCTGGGAGGCATTGGATCATTGCTAGAGATTGGTACTTCCAAAGTGACAGGCGCTTCGGGTATATCCTTGGGATCTTCTTCGATCCTTGGTCTCTTTCCCTGTTGCTTCATGCTTCTGTAGAGGATCTCTACTTCCTTCATATGGTCCATGAAGCCAGACTTCCCTTTAATATGCTTGTCAAGGGTTTCTGCAACTCTGCAAACTTGCCCTATGATTCGAATCATGTCATGGCCCAACTGACCACCTGTAAGGACTTCAATCCCACCTGAAGCACCACAAAGTTTTGCAACTAGTGTTACATATGTAGCACTACATAACTCATCCAAAAATGACTTGTATGAGGACTCTTGCAAGACTTCCTGGGGAGGCGATCACTTCGTACTCCATAAAGATGAATGCATACAAATTCTTCGACATATTTGCGCTCAACTTTTGTTATCTTGCCTGTAGTACCCATGATGTGCGTAGAAGCTAAAACAAAAAAACAAAAAACAAAAAACAAAAAACAAAAAACAAAAACTTCTCAGCAGTATAAGTGACATTTAATACAATACATTCTAGTCATTCTTTACAACACAACCATTGGGCAATCACCCTAAACCCTAAACCACACGTTTACATGAATGTAATTTATGATTAATATATACACGAACATACACACGATTATGCATGATATTAATTATGATTTTTCATATCATAAATAAATATGTTATGATTTTTTGAATCAAAAACCTCGTGTGTATGAGACATTACCAATAGGAATGTGACGAAGTCATAGAAATACGCATTATTTTACAAATTACAAAGATTAATGTAAAATATGGTGTCACGTTGTCAGGAGTTTTTGGAGCAAGGGATTGCGCATATGTACATACACATGCATGGTGCATCGAATAAAGGATTGCCCATTTACCTTAGCCAGGTGGTTACGTGAGGCCCACATGTGTACAGGTAGGACACCATGTACATAGTGCATCGATTTTCATCGTTACCAGTACCAGTGTGTTTTTTCTACAATAATGAGGAGTTGGTAGCGCGTAAAACTTCTCGAGGAAGCTATCCACGGGCCGACGACATGAGGTCAATATTTGAACGTAGAGAAGTACGGACACGACCTGGGTGTTTCCTTGTGATAATTATGCAGAAAGGTCATCATGAGGACTAATTTTTGGGGCCACTTCACGTGGTGGCGGAATGCATTATTGCAAATAAATGAGTGTCAGGTGTGCAGATGATGCAAAAAGGTGTCAACTATGCACTGCGAGGTCACCTTTTGGCTTGTTCGGGGTCCGTTTGAGGTCATCTAAAAGGCCAAGGGTGCCCAAGTAATAAAGCTAAGTGTGGGAACTAAAAAAATAGAGAGAAGACCATAAAAAACGTGGATAAGAGAGGAGGAACAACCGCAACTGTGTTTTTGCTCATTTTGGAGCCTGTTTTGTCCGTAAACTGCTCATCCGAGGTCGGATTTGAGCACTTTGACATTGTAGACTAGGGTTTTGGGCCGTTCCAAACGCGATGGAGCAGTCCATTTTGCCAAATTCCTCACTCTTTTTCTGCTGTTTTTCTGTGTAATCTTCTCTAGTGAGTGAAGCCTCTGCTTAACTTTGTGGTTGTATCTGGTGTATTTCTTGAAAACTGTGTAAACTATTTGCCCCATTGGTGTTGGACCAAGCTCTATTGTATCTAAACATCAGAAATTATTCTCTTTTGAGCTGAGTTTTTTGGGTGTGTGTGTCTCTGTGTTGAGTGGGCAAGTGGGAAGTTTCTCTCCTCTCACTCCATTGGTGTGTTCCCTGTCTCGGCCAGGGGGATTGTGTAAGCCGAGTGGTGCCCCATAGCGTGTATGTGTATCTTCCCAAGAGTGTGTCGGGTTGTTATAGAGGCGTTCTGTGTGTTTCCATCCCGCTCACATTCTTTTGGCGCCCCTTAGGAGGATCTTCTTCGAGTACCTTCTGTTTCGAGCTTGGAGCTTCAAGCTTCAAGATTCTGGATTACAGGTTGCAGACTACAGGTTACAGGTTATAGGGACAGGTACAGGTACAAGTGATTCGCACAGGTACAGGTAGCTGGAGTACAGTGATATACTAGCAGTGGTGTCACTTGCAGTTGTTGTGGGTATCCATCACTTGGCGCCTGTTTGAGCGCATTGTCTGTTGGATTGTACGTTACTTGTGGAAACTGCCATTGTACGCCTTTGTGGAGCCATACTTGGTTTTATTTGGTAGTCCCAACCATTTCTGAGACTTGGTCTGGAAGATAGTCATTTCTGAGACTTGACTATACGCGATTTGCATTAGCCTTCGTGTGAGGGTCGATAGCGTGAGGTTTTATTGAGCTGGGGGATTCTCAAATGTGGAGATCCTTTCGGTGATACAGGTAGCTGGAGCACCCTTTTCGTGACCTCGCCATAGGCTTTGTACTAGTGATTCCTAATTGATGCTCGGGTTCTATTGTTGGCAGTTTATGCATACATAGACAGTCTATATTTTGGGTTCACACTGCTCTACTTCTGGGGAAACTCTGCCAAAATTTTTCCAAGTTATGATGGCTAGTTTTTTGGTCTTTTGAGCCATTTATGTTGTTATGCTGCTGAAATTTTGGCAAAATCAGAGCATAAGACAGGTGTTCCTTCTTGGGAGCTTCATGGTTGACTTTAATGGATGATCAAAATGGCCCTCAATTCACTCCTTTTCATTTAACTCAGAGAATCCAGATAAATGTTCATGTGTCCAGGAAGATTTTTTTCCAGCAGTGCATAGTCTTTATGTTCGGGCCAAGAAGATTAAGAGAGATCCTGGAATGTCCTTTGCTTGTTGTAATTCCAATGATCAACTATGAAAACTCATTTGATGTGCATGTGTTTGTCCTTATCTAAAGTCAATCTCCATTGAAGTTTCTAGAGGTTGAGTTAGTGAAAAGTTTTGGGTTCTTGCACGTGTGTTTGAAGGGGTTCTCAAGGCATAGTAACTTGGGTAGCCATGGCTTTCTCTTATCCGGAGTTTCATGGAAGAAGTGGTGAAGATGTGGAAGACTTTTTAGAAAAGATGGAGGTTGCCTGCATTAGCAACCAAATTCATGACCCGGCGCAGATGTTACGCCTTCTCCAAATTTGTTTGAAGAGTGATGCACGAGTTTGGTCCAAAGCATTTGAAGAGGAGTTGCGTGTGGCTGATCCACCTGTAAGATTGAGTTGGGACAATCTAAGGCATGGATTGGAAGTGGAGTTTGTGAAGACAGAAGATCCTGACAAAGTGTGGCAAGAAGTACAGTCTTTAGTGCAAAAGGAAGGTGAGCCAGTAGATGCGTACATACGAAAGTTTTCATTGGCATCGGAGCGAATGTGCAAGGCCTTAGCACCACAAGTACCCCCGCATGACATGATGAACAAGGACAGGTTTTTGGCTGGTCTTTGGGAGAATGTACGTCGGAGAGTGGAGCTAAAGAAGCCTAGGACATATGAAGATTCACTAGTGGTAGCAAGGAACAAAGAGTGGAAACAAAAAGTGCCCCAGGTCCTAGCAAGAAGAAGGGAAAGAGCCATGAAGGTGAGGATGTCAAGGCCAAGAGAAAAAGGAGGGCTCGTCGCAAGTTTCATGTTTCAGATTTTCCACTAGGGGATGGGCAATTAAGCTATGACTTGAAGGAGGATCTGACAAGCAGGAAAGCCGATGTTACTTTTGGGCAGCTTATAGAGATGGTGCCTAAGCTAAAGCGACAGTGAAAAAGGATGGTTAACCCAATGAAGAAAGAGCCAGAGAGAGGTTCAGTGAAGGTGTTGGCGATGGATGAGCTACCAGAAATTTGTCCAATAGTAGATGTATGGCACAAAAGAAAAAATTTGGGACAAGGTTATGTGGATGGTGGAGCCCAAATATACGTCATAAGACACTCATGCGTTGAGAAGATGGGTCTTATAGTGTCTGGGGTGTCAGGTTTCCGGATCAGATTGACAAACCATCAGAAAGTAAAATGTTTGGGTGTTGTAAAGAGCTTAGAAGTGGAAGCATATGATGCAAAGGCAGTGGTTGATTTTCATGTGATGCCAGCGGGGTTGGGAGCATATCGTATCATGGTTACGTGCAGTGGGAGTTGTTCAAGATTGGCGACATGGTACGATTAGCCTCTATGGAAAGACAGGTACCAAGAAGCTTTATAATATAGACACAAGGAAACGATTGGAGGAGCTTTATGAAGATGAGGATGAGTCTAGTGATGAAGACTACTCCACGGTGACAGATGAGGACAGTGATAGCACTACTAGCAGTGATGAGGATGTTGATGTTGCATTTGTTTTGATGGACAAAGAAATCCAGGAGTCTGGTTTAGTTGCATTTGCAAATGAGGTTCAAGATGAAAGTGAAGGGCCTTATGAAGTGATTGAAGGGCTGATGCAAACCAAGGTTGAGTTGTCAAAGAAGCAGGAATTGATGACACAAATGATCAGTGGAGACCTCTCAGCTATGGAGAAGGAGATATATTTGCACATGCTAGCTAGTTTTACCTGATTTGTTCATTACTTCATATGAAGAGATCAGAGGGTTCAAGGGTGAAGAGATGCATATAGAGCTGAAAGAAGGTGCTAAACCAGTGCAGCAAAGGCTAAGAAGGATGGGTCAAGAGCAAATGGAAGCCTTGCGAGAAGAGGTGGACAAGTTATTGAAGGCAGGGTTCATAGTCCCTGTGGAGACCACAGAATGGGTGAGTCCAGTAGTAGTCAGTCCAAAGAAGGATGGGAATTGGAGGATACGTGTAGATTTCAAACCCTTAAATGCAGCCACTAAGAAGAACCCATATCCTCTTCCATTCATTGATCAGATGTTGGATTCAATGGCAGGTTATGAGAGGTACAGTGTGTGTGATGGTTTTTCAGGCTATTTTCAATTGAAGATTGCTCTTAAAGACCACACAAAGACAACTTTTATTACGCCATGGGGCTGCTATTGCTACACGGTATTGCCATTTGGGTTGTCAAATGGACCATCTTTCTATCGAGAGAGAGCAAATTGGGTATTGGAACCATTCATTGGTAGTTGTGTTAAAGCTTTTACGGACGACTTCTGTGTCTACAGCAGTAGGGCTGAACACCATGAGAAGTTGCAGATGGTATTGGCTCGATATGATGAATGTGGAGGACAACTAAATCCAAAGAAATTTCATCTAGCACAGCCAAGAGTGAAGTTATTGGGCCACATGGTGTCAGAAAATGGCATTGAGGCTGATCTAGACAAGGTTAAGTCTATTATTCTTCTTCCATCACCTACGAGTACGAAGCAATTGGCAACCTTTATACAAAAAGTGAAGTACATGGCACGGTTTATTCCATTGTCTTCACAGATCCTTTATCCATTACACCAAGTGTCAAAGCATGATCCATTTCAATGGGATGACAAGTGTGAAGAAGTGTTTCAAGAGGTGAAAGAGGTGTTAGGGGGGTTGTCAGCCATGCAGGCTCCTGATTGGGAGAAAGTGTTTTATGTAAATCCATCAGTAGGGGATGATGCCATTGGAGCCATGCTATTGCAAAAGGGGAAGGGCAGCCATTATATGAGGCCAGTGTATTGTGCAAGCCAAGTGAAGTTGGTAGCGGAGAGAAAATTCTCGGAAGTAGAGCTAGTGATGGCTAGTGTAATATTTGCTTGTCAACGATTTCTTCATTGCTTGCTACCACGACCTTTTGTTTTCTTGACGAGTTATGCCTTTTTGCCACAGTTAATTAATGGCACTAACATGTCAAATGTGGTGAAGAAATGGGTAATTGAGTTGCAAGAGTTTGAGTTCTCTTTTTTAGTGGAAGACAGTACAAGGGCTACCCTAGCCGATTTGTTGACTTACAAGGAGAATCCCCTTCTTGTTAAGGAAGAGGCGGTGAGAAAGGTAGTTGAAGAAGTGCCACAGATCAGCAATGCACATGTTTTGTTCTTTGATGACTCATATAGGAAGAGCCATGATGCAGCTTCAGGGGGTATAGCACTTTATGATCCAGAGGGGAAGCTAGTATGCAAGAGAGGGTTCAAATTGGATGCGCATAGTAACAATGAGGCTGAATATGCTACTTTGGAAGCTGGATTACACATTTGTTTGAAGAATGGGATTAGAAGGTTGAGCATAAAAGGTGATGCCTTGTTAGTTGTGAAGCAAGTGCTGGGTGTGTGGAAGAGCAAGAACACCTCATTGAAGGAAATGTGCTTCAGAATTAAAGGCCTGTTAAAATATTTTGAGGTGCGGAGCATCAGACACATTGAACGTGCTCTAAATGGAGAGGCACATGAAGCAGCTCAAAGCATGATTGGGGAGCTATTTTTTTCGAGGACCACTTTACCTCTTTATCATGGCTGGGAAAGTTTGGCTCAAGAAGAGGAGTTTTTGCTAACAGGAATCATTCCAAAGGAGATTCAGAAGTCTAAGAAGTATGGTTTTGTGCGTAGAGCATACCGATACAAATTGATTGGTGATGTCTTATACATGAAAGGGACTGATCTCGTGTTGAGACGTGTACCTTGGAGGGAGGAGCTTTACAGAGTGTTGGAAGAGAATCATGAAGGCGCATGTGGCGGCCATTTTGCTGTAAAGATCACCTTGCATAAGATCTTGCAAGAGGGCTATGTATGGCCCAATTTGCACAAGGATGTTCACCATTGGTGTAGGTCTTGCAATAGGTGTCAAGCATTTGGGAAGAGAGTGTTGAAGCCAGAGCTACAAAAAACCATTATGACGTATGTGTTTGAAAAGTGGGGGATTGATGCAATAGGCCCATTACCTATCACAAGCAAGGGCAAAAGCTATATTTTGACTGCAGTGGACTATCTCTCTAGATGGGCAGAGGCTATAGCAGTAAAACAGATCACTATAGCAAAATTTGTGTACGATGAAATATGTTGCAATTTTGGGGTGCCATTAGAGCTACTTTCGGATAAGGGGCCAGGATTTAGAGCTAAACTGCTAGACTTTTTATGCGCGAAGATGAAGATTAGGCACCAGCATACCACTCCTTATTATCTGCACTGTAATGTCTTAAATGAAAGATTCAATGGTGAGTTGGTACAGATTCTTTCGAAAGTGACAGAGAACCAAGGAAAGAATTGGGATTTGGAATTTCCTAGTGCATTATGGGCTTACCGTACTTCGGTGAAGTTAGGTACAGGGTTTACTCCATTTCATTTGGTGTATGGAAAGGAAGCATTATTGCCTGTGGAGGTAGAGTTTCCTGCGGTCAAGATGTTAGAGAAGGTGCTTGGGCTACCTAGTGATGCATTCAAAGAGAGGCTCTTGCAGTTACAAGAAGTTCAGTTGGATAGGATGAGCGTATTGGAGCATTATGGACAGATGCAGGATAAGGCTTTGGCAAAGATAAATGAAAAGGTCAAAAGTAAGGGTATGAAGAAGCATGACTTGGTTTTGCGTTACAACAGTAAGCTGGACAACATCTTCCAAAAGAAGTTTCAAATTAAGTGGGAAGGCCCTTTCAAGGTAGTGGAGTGTTTTTCGAATGTTACATATCAGTTGGCTAACCTAGATGGGGTTCTACATAAGTCAAGGGTAAATGGATTGCGTCTTAAATTGTATCATGCCAGGTTAATGATGGTGGAGCAAGATGGGCTGTCTGTGGATCAAGCAGTGTTGGTGAAGGATGAGGAGACTTGTGACGCTGCGAGTCTCATATCGCTTTTTGCTGCTGCTGATCATGAATGATCTAGCAGGCTACGGGATGGGCAAATTATGTCAGGAGTTTTTGGAGCAAGGGATTGCGCATATGTACATACACATGCATGGTGCATTGAATAAAGGATTGCCCATTTTCCTTAGCCAGGTGGTTATGTGGGGCCCACATGTGTACAGGTAGGACACCATGTACATAGTGCATCGATTTTCATCGTTACCAGTAGCAGTGTGTTTTTTCTACAATAATGAGGAGTTAGTAGCGCGTAAAACTTCTCGAGGAAGCTATCCACGGGCCGACGACATGAGGTAAGCAGGTGCGTCAGATGGCATCTAGTGGCGTCAGGAGGCCGAATGGGGTCAATATTTGCACATAGAGAAGTACGAACACAATGTGGGTGTTTCCTTGTGATAATTATGCAGAAAGGTCATCATGAGGACCAATTTTTAGGGCCACTTCATGTGGTGGCAGAATGCATTATTGAAAAGAAATGAGTGTTAGGTGTGCAGATGATGCAAAAAGGTGACAACTATGCACTGCGAGGTCAGTTTTTGGCCTGTTCGGGGGTCCGTTTGAGGTCATCTAAAATGCCAAGGGTGCCCAAGTAATAAAGCTAAGTGTGGAAACTAAAAAAACCGAGAGAAGACCAAAAAAAACGTGGATAAGAGAGGAGGAACAACCGCAACTGTGTTTTTGCTCATTTTGGAGCCTGTTTTGGCCGTAAAGTGCTCATCCGAGGTCGGATTTGAGTACATTGACATTGTAGACTGGGGTGTTGGGCCATTCCAGATGCGATGGCGCTGTCCATTTTGCCAAATTACTCACTCTTTTTCTTCTGTTTTTTTGTGTAATCTTCTCTAGTGAGTGAAGCCTCTGCTTAACTTTGTGGTTGTATCTGATGTATTTCTTGAAAACTGTTTAAACGATTTGCCCCATTGGTGTTGGACCAAGCTCTATTGTATCCAAACATCAGAAATTCTCCTCTTTTGAGCTGAGTTTTTTGGGTGTGTGTGTCTCTGTGTTGAGTGGGCAAGTGGAAAGTCTCTCTCCTCTCACTCCATTGGTGTGTTCCTTGTCTCGGCCAGGAGGATTGTGTAAGCCGAGTGGTGCCCCATAGTGTGTGTGTGTATCTTCCCAAGAGTGTGTATCGGGTTGTTATAGAGGCATTCTGTGTGTTTCCATCCCGCTCACAACGTGTGTATCAGGATCTAAGCAAGTCCTAAGCACCAGACGCAAGGGTTTTATTCCCGTTGTAAAAAGATAAACATTCGATCCAGACATCGAGAATGATTACACTATAAAAATCAATAGCTCATCAGATAATGGTTTTTTTTCCACAAATTGTGTCTGAGATAAACTCCTCCCGTTGTAAGAACCGAAGATCGTGACGCAGGGAGTAGTTTAAAGATTACACTTCTCATTATACAGATCTACAATGTAGATCTACGAATCATGTGGTCCATGACTACCGATATTGAAAAGTGCATAGCTTAAAGACTCCCTAGATAAAAAATTCTTCACATACCGTGTCTAGGAGTATCTTCTTCCATTGTAAGAACCAAGGCTCAGACGCAGGAAGAAGTATGTTCTTTGTAAGCTCACATTTCATTGGAACTTATTTTACCTAAAGCATCGTACAAAGTAAGAGTGCCGTGAGACATATCAAACAAATGCACATGCTATCTAATGGTCTCCTAAAACGCTGTACAAAGTATGAGTGCCGAAAAGCATATCAAAACAATGTACGGTGTTATCTAAATTCCTAAAACATTGACTCAAGTAAGAGTGCTGCAAAGCATATCAGAACAAGAGTCAATATTTTCTTTAAAAAAAATTGACTACTATGGAAGTAACATATAAAATCACACAAGCCATAGTAATTTCTATATCCTAAATTTTAAACTGTTATGTGACCAAGAGGACCCGAAGGCGTATCAGAGACACATACAGTAATATAATCACCTGAAAGTAAAATTTAAATTATTCATGTATAGAAAAACAAATTTGAAGATAAAAGCTGCTTACCAATACGTGAAGCTAACCTGCTTGAGAGTATGAGGTAGAGAGTGTGAGCTGTAGGCAACTAGAAAGCTCAAAAGTTGGTATGGATCAAAAACATATCGAAGTACGATGCACGTTTTTTTAATATAAATCTAGCATATCGATTGATACTCTATTGATCGATAAAGTATCAATCGATAGAGTGTCAATCGCTCGATAGATTACAATTTATTTGAACGTACCTCGTATTTTACGATAATACACGAATAATACGAGTTATTCGATATAAATTACATTATTCAATCGCATAAATGCAATGCAGCTCTTCAAAACTTTTGATGGTGTTTCTTCCTTGCACTCCCCCTATCTCCAAATGTGTGCAACCCAAGTCTAAGTACATTAGTGGTACTAGCACACGCAACCTACCTTCGACAGGCCTTGCTTGCATTACCCAATGACACATCACATGGTATTGAACTATGGTGTGCATGTATTACCGCCCTGCTCATTATAGCACTCAAAGGCTAGGTTTTGAAGAGACCTTGGACGGACCTCTTCTTTCACTTCTAGTGGTGCCCTCTCTCCCATGTAGCTACCCCCACCTCCTTGCTCATATACCAGTAGCAGCCCCCTTGGCCCTCGTATAAACCGCCACCTTCTTCTTCTCGTTGCACTCGGAGCTCGTTTTTTTCTCTATCTACTAGTCCCCCCCTCGCCCCCCATTCAAGTGCTCCCTTCCTCTGGCTTAATAACTCTACCTGTGCATGGCAACCCCCCATGCAATCAAAAAGTGCCACCGTTCTCCCTCTTGTATTCCGCTACATGCAGCTAGTCAATAGTGGCTTCTAATGCCAACTAATAGCAACACGACCTTTCACCAAGTTTATGCTCTGATTGCCAGCCGATGCTTTAAAAAATCCTTCCATGTATTCCATCAACTTTGTACGGCCACTTGCCTCCAAGATGTAAACATAGATGGCAGCTTTTGGAGAAATCCCTTCCCTTCAAAGCTAGTATATACCATAATCAAGGCATCATAAGTGATGATATTTTGCATGTAAATCCCATCAAGATTTTTGTAAGACCACCATTTTAGGAATTTATGTTGGTTAGCATTGTCAATCACACATTCCTAATCTTAATCTAATTACCTATCAAGCATATTCTGCAAATCGGCTTGATCTTCATGTTTTGGATCCATTTCCTACCGTGGAAGCAGAGCGACACGACATCCACCCCCTCTAAACCTGCAGAGGCTCTAGTATCTGTCAACTGCACTTAATCAAATCATCATTTCATATTCCATTGCATATCCAGCACACCCAGTAGATTGAAGTCGTATATCATGAACCCCGTCAAACTCTAGTATGCTCCAACTAATTGTGCATGTGTCTTGACCATCAAGCTTGATTATGAACGCTCTCTCAAGCTCAAGTATGCTCTAGCATGTCTTGCACATAGAATGGTTGTCAAGTCCTCTCTTATGATATCAATTCGAAATATGTGAAGATATCTCAGCTACTGAGAGGTGGAAGTGCAAAATAGGCCTGGTGGCCTCTACACCAAGACTATACACAATGGCCTCATCATGGGAGCACAATCAAACATGCCATGGAAAAAAATTTCAAGATGCACGCCCAAGTGTGGGATGGGGTGGTCAGAAAACAAGATGAGAGGAATGGTGAGTGACTGAGAATGGGCTTAATTCTTGTGCATGTAGTAAGGAAGATAATGAGGTAAGAGAGAAATGCAAGTATGCTCACTTCTCATACCAGAGGTGGAGAATCCACAAACCTTAAGATGCAAGTAGCAAGATGATAGGAATATGAGAGGGAAAGAGAGTGTGTGTATGGTGGTGAATCCGCACACCTTAACATAAGCGAAACGGAAAGAACAAGCATAAATCATACTCACAAAGAAGTGTATCCCAAATGACAGAAGGTATGGCACCAAGATGGAGTGTGTTGATTGCTTGCAAAAGATGAATACAATAGGTAGCATAGAGAAAGAAGACGATGAGGGAACAAGACCGTAGGAAGCATAATGGAGGGATGAGAGGTTGATGGCCAGGAATATCATGAGTGTAGACATCATTCTTCTTCTTGAAATCGTGTCTTCAATCCTTCATTACAAGTGTGTGGAGATATGGTGCTCATTTTGTGTATGGTGATGGTGATGATGTTGTGATTATGTAATTAGGGTCCATTCTACTAGCATGTAGCACAAGGGTGTGTATGTGGGTATGGGATAGTGGTCATATGGGGTAGTGTGTGTGTGTGTGTGTGTAGTGTGTCTTTGTTTACAAAAGAGAAGGCCTCCTTTTATAGACAAAGATATTGATTAGGGAAGAGATTATGAGCAAGAGGAGTTATCACAGAGTAACCTCAATTAGAGGCATTCCCCCAATGAGAGAGCTCCGTCTGCCCTGTTTATTAACCAATTTCCTCCTAATCGCCTTCATCATGGAGAGATTTTTCTCCATGCCACCTTCCATAGCTTGAGTCCAAGAGATTCTTATAATATTTGAGAGAATCTTGATAAAATAAGAGAAAATAGAGCAATAATGGTGGGAAACCTATAAGAAATTGTGTGTGTGGAGTTGAATAATCATGACTTCTTCCCATGTGGATAGATAGGCTCCACCATTTTGGTGGGCCCTCCCAAACCGTAGCTCCAAACATTATTTTAAAAAAATATGGGCCAAAAGATCAGCTCAATGCCTACAACTTTGATGTTGAAAACGTTTTCCAATTCGGAATGGAAAAAATATAGAAAAATCCCACAAAAATATGTCTCCGTCTTTTCCCTTCCAAAAGTCTTCCAAGTGGTCAAATTTTAACTTCAAGTGCAATCCTTGTGTCCATAAGTGAATTATGCTTGAATTTGATAATATTTTGTTGACTCCAACTCCATAATGCATAAGATTGTCCTCCCTTTCCCTATTGACTTTTACTCTTTGCCTATAGTGATTGTCGGGTAGAATCAACATCCAGTGATGTTTTTCTTTTGATAGGGTTTGTTCCTACCTCTCCTTATTTTGAGATCCAAATATGTCAAAACCATAGCTATATACAAGAAAATACATAGTTTTTTTTTTATTTTCATGCATCAAGTGCATACCAAGAGAGAGATGGAGCAAAATTTGTTCCAAAAATATTTCAGGTGGTCCCCTCTTGACGTCATGTGCAATCCTTGTGTCCACAAGTGAATTATGCTTGAATTTGATAATATTTTGTTTACTCCAGCTCCATAATGCATCAGATTCTTTTCCCTTTGACTATTGACTTTTACTCTTCTCCTGTAGTGACCATCGGGTAGAATCAGCATTTAGTGATTTTTTTCTTTTCATAGGGTTTGTTCCTACCTCTTCTTATTCCAAGATCCAAATGTGTCAAAACCATAGCTCTGTACAAAATAAATACATAGGTTTCTTTGTGATTTTCATGCATCAAGTGCATACCAAGAGAGAGGTGGAGCAAAATTTGAAAAACAACCCTCACTGCTATAAATACAACTGCATTCCCTTGAAACCTTGATTTGCACTTCAGTATCCTACATGGTCCCAAGGCATATATATCAACCGACTTAAAGAAGGTGCACCATGATAGCCTCCTGGATCAAATGGTACCAACCACCTATATAACATTTGTATCAAGTACCCACATAATTGCATACATGCATAGGTAATACACTTTGCACTTAGGTCAAAGGACCGCATCATAGAGATAATCATCACTATCAATGATGTAGATATCAACAGTTCAGCATCACACTCTCTAGTTGAAGAGGTCAGAGCATCTGAAAGTAGCACATTTGATGCTCTCACATTCATAACCCTGTTTTCATATTGGATAACTACTTGAATGCCATTTGAAACATTCACAAAACCCTCTAGAGCCTCATCAGTCATCTACATCAACTCTTCTTCATTTGCATCATGTGCTGGATCAATTTGTAGACTTCTCTAGAAATAAGAGACTCAACATTCCTCGAGTGCATCATCCAAAAGATCCAAAATTTCTTTGTTTTCTTATCTTCATAGAGTCGTTGCACCACATTTTTCATCCCTCCAATCTCTCACCATGGCTGCTTCGCATTGGGTTCACCAAGAATATGTCGGAGTGGATTTTGTGTATTTGATAACACACGGGGTGCCTGTCTATGCGAGCATGTATGGTCAAGATCATGTAATCAAAGGAGAGAGTAACAAAAGGTGATGTGCACACGTGTAGAAGAGAGCGGCCAATAGAAGCACCAATATCCCAAGAAACAAATCCGTACACTATTTATATTCAAGTCCTTAACAAAAAGTTTTGTTTATCACCCTTTTGCATGAAGAGTTGTATTACAAATATGGCTATGTAAGCTTTTTAATGACAGCGAAGCGAGAGAGAGATAACATGATAGATATTTTAGCATAAGGGATATTAGATATGGCTATGGTCTCCTAAGCATGAGCAAAATATATGATGCCTTGAGGGAGAGAGAATGAAAAAATTCACTTCAATAGTGAGATTAGGGAGTTAATGATGATGTTGATCGGCTTTAATTTGATCTCGCATGTACATTAGATGATGATGCAACCCTTAGGGGTGAGATCAACCTCGCAAATGCCCTCCTTTTTGTTCATGTGCAATGCCTTGTAGTGCCCTTTGAGGTAGATTTTTAAAATCCTTGGTCATGGCCACCCAAACTCCCTTGTGGAAAGCCCCAGCTAGTGCTCTTGTTGAGCCTTCAATCTCTTGCACCTTTAACTTAATGTATCAAGTAATCTTGCCTTCAAACCCCCAAGGATAGTGTCCCCTCTATAGCTCTTGATAATCTCCTGCACTATCTAGCAACATCCCCGTTTCCAGCCCTGGATCCTCTTGGTCTGTAGCCATGTGCAATTGTGGTACCTCAGCCAGTCCCCCGTATCTCCCCTTTTCATGCACTACCTTCAACTAGTGCTCCCTCTCAACTTATCATGGCTTTTTTTGTTGCTCTTATCACAACACCTCTTGCATCAGTAGCACCCTCGTTTCTTACCTTTTATCCTTGCCTAAAACCTAGAAGGTAGTGCCCTATTTTCAATGGTAGCACTCCCCAATACTTGTAGCTTATGGCCTTCCCGAGGCGGTCACTTATCAAAAGCTTCCTATATCACGCGCGCTCAAGAGGTTATTAATAATACCTCAATATACATACTATATTTACACTACATGCCTATTTAAAAAACCCCCACCCCCCTCTGTATGTATACATTTTGATCTTTTAATAATCCTCTCCGGTTAACTCATGTGATAGCATACACATTCTAGAAAGTGACCGCCCCGGGATGGCCTTGATCATTATAGAACTCAAAGACTAGGTTCTCAACAACCTCAGATTACCCTTCCCTTTCACTTCCAGTGGTGTCCTCGCTTACTTGTAGTTGCCCCCACCTCCTTGCTCATGCTTTGATAGCGCCCCCCTTCTCCCTCCTGCAAGCTGCTTCCTTCTGCTCCTCAACTACACTGGACCATGTATTTCTCACTTGGTCAAAAGTTTCCTACAGGCTTTCTAAGAGTTGGGTAGTTCAGTATTGCTGGTCTTTTACTTTGCCAGTTGTAAAAGCTATCCCAGGTCTACCTTTTATTGATTGGGAAGTAAGTTGGATCAATCCTAAGATGTTGAGGTGAATTTATGTAATATGTCTCATTGGTTAGGCAGTTTTCAAACCATTTTCTTCTCTAGAAGGGTTGGTTGTTGAGTATTATTTGGACTCGTGTTGTAGTTATAGGGACATCCCTATTATTCCCTTTGTGGTTGGGCTTGCAACAACTAGGCAGCATTTTCCTTTTCCATAAGAGGGCCTTTGTCTCATTAACAACAATGCAATCATATTGTGCCCATGGTTCTTGACTACTTTGTCAGGTGTAATCATCAAAAGTGCGGCTGACTTCATTACCTTGCATTCATACTGCACATATTCTTTGTGAGAGGGACCACACGCTTTTCCAATCCATTGGTAAATTTTCTCTCAAGCATCTGTTTAATCTTCTTTATTATATGTATCTACAAAGTCATGTAGTCCTGCTTCTATAGAAGTGCCAGGTAGTTCTATAGGAGGAGGATCCATGGTACTTTGTTCCTATCCGGTTTTCTAAAGAAGATTCATGGTACTTTGTTCCTATCCGGTTGTCTGACGAACTCCTACTATGGCTGGCTAGGATTTCATGGTACTTATGGATACATCTTTTTGTTGTAAAGCCACAACATGTTCGGTGCTTTGGGTAGCCAGCTCTTTTCTTGATTTTGCCAACTCTTCCTATAGAAGTGCTATCTCATCTTCTTTTTGATTTTCAATGGTGTTATGCCTTGCTCTCATGACTTACCTATCATATGTTCCTAAGCTAGGTCCACCTTGAGATCTTTTTACTCTTGGAATGATGTAGTAAGTGTTACTGAAGTCAAAACTTGTGCAAGTGTTTTGCTGACAACCCCATACAATTTCCCTAGTTTTTTGTTCTTTTTCCTTTCTCTTTCTAGGTCTTCTTCTAGGTATTGTTTCTCGACCTTTAAATTTCTACTAGCCTCATTAACACTAGAATGGTAACCTAACAGGACATAAAAGTGTCCTTTCAGGGTTTTGGGAAAAAAATCCAAAACCATAGTAGATCCACTCATTTTGAAAAATCCTTTCATGAGCTTATAGTTCAATAACTACTACCTATGGAAAAAATGAGAAACTTGTAATTTTTCTGATCCCTTGGTCACTACAAGCCTCCAAAGTTGATGGACCAGTGCATTTTGCCCAAAACAGCAATTTCTTACGGTTGATTGCATATAAATAAAAGTGGAGATTTTTGTAGGACATGAGATAAAAAGCCTCGTTAACTTCAATGGGTTGGTGACCAAAACATATGGTTGCTTTTACTATTAGGACACGGGTCCTACGGGCAGGGCCCTACCCTAAGGGGGGTCACGGACCCCGGCCACGGGCCAGCTAGTAGTGTGGACAGAGGATCCTAGGGCTAAGAGCCTATAAGTATGGGCGGTTGGGAGGTGGATCCAGGTCTCTAGCTCCTAGGGTTCTCACATTGGTATCAGAGCAAGGTGGAGAGAAAGAAGCAGGGGGGCAGCCATGGAGGAGGGAGGCAGGGCCTTCTCTCTCGTTCTCTCTCTCTCTCTCTCTCTCTCTCTCTCTCTCTCTCGCTCTCTCTCTCTCTCTCTCTCTCTCTCTCTCTCTCTCTCTCTCGATATCTTTCTCTTGATTGGAGCTTTCGACACCACCATGGCCGCAGGAATCGGCTCTGTATAGATATGGCTGGTCGAGAAGCGTCAGGCGGGAAGGGTCGCTTGCGGGGAGAGGGAGATCGACCTGCACCAATTCGGGCAGGCCTGGCACCAAAAGGGTGCGCCCCGGCATGAGAATTACTTCTTGTCACAGGCCCGAACCCTGTAAGGGTGTCATTGGGACGGCGCCATCATTTTTTCCCTCTGCGCAGCCTGTGTCTGTTGCCATTGCTATGCAATAAGTTTTCAACTTTTTTTTTTTTTGGTGTTCTCACCTTGGCCGCCCACGGTAGGGCAAGGCCCTTGATTAAAAGGGTTAAGGAGGGGTGCCCACAGTCGGCCCCTTTCCTCTCCTTCTGTGTGTTGCCAGGACAGTCAAGGTGCAGAATTTCTGCAATCTCAGCAAATAGGCAGCGCTTGAGTCTTGCGCAATCATGCATGATGACCCTGGACTACATGCATTGCAAGGCAAAATTGTTGAGGGGCATGTGACAGAGTAACTTGACGAAACATGCTCGTCAGGCAAGGCTTGTTGTTCGGCTTGGCAAAGGGGCAAAGCTCCTAGGCAAAGACAATATTTTTGAACGAGTGGCGGATATGTTTGCCGCATGCAAGAGATCTATCAGCTATGGTTCTCGGCACTCGAGCATGGCTGCAGACTCAGCAAGGGTGTCGTCAAGGGCGAGCTGTAACCGATCGACAGGTGCTGAAAAGCTTCTCCGTAAGCTCGGCTGCGCTTTGAGGTCCTTGGACACACTAGCTGATAGGTCGAATTGTAGGATCAACCAGGTATACAGTAGCTTTTGTTTTGGTTTGATCACGTTTTCACACATGCTATGTGCACGGCTTGTGACAATTCCGTACGCATTCAACTTTTGTTGACTGTTTTGTTTCCCACGAACCATTGTTTGGTTGAGGGATCAACATCAAACACGGCTTGAGTACACAATACTTCGACAACACACGTTCATCGAAGGTTGATTGTTGATACAAAGGCAACTCAGGCAGGGCCTGTGACCTATCCGATTACGGTATTTGGCAAGGCCGACCGATAATTATCATTTCAAGTAATTGTTTACCATCAGCTACATTCCAGGAGCAAGGCTCCCTATAGCGTACAAACTCAACTTTTCAAGTTGATTCCAATCATTATGTACACGGTTAACTATGTTGGTTACCATTACCTGCTAGTTGAGCTGTTTCTACAAAGAGCCTTACCAAGAGGTTTGACTACGTAGTTTTTAACCAAAGGGGTTGGATTGCGAAGGCTACACCTACGGTTCCCAGTGCAATACTATTTTTTTTTCCAGGTAGGAGACGTGCTCCTCTCCGTTTGAATACGGGTAGGTGAACATTGCGTTCAAATCTCCAGGTACGCATCTATTGATTTGGTGTTATTCCTTTTTCAGTATGCTTTACTTGTTTTTTCAAGACGTATCAGTACGCTTGAATGTTACAGAGCCATGCCAAGGGCATGTCGGCACAAAGTATTTTGGGCCAAGTGTCCAATCTATTTTTCTGCCTTATGCTGTTACGAACCTACTTGTAGGGTTCAATTTGGCACATGTTGTCACATGGGATACAACATGGTCTAGGAACTCCAGGAGTTCGATTTAGCCAGTGTGGAGCATGATAAAGAGGGTCCCTCTCACTCGCGTTGCAGAGTGTTTGTAGTTACCTCCACACACAAGTACATCTTGTACTTGACGAATGTTCTTTTTTAGACATTCTTACATGAGACATATTCCACATGTGGAGGATATGAGTCTCTGGGACTGACACTGGCGCCCAATTCTTAATGATGTGTCGCGACAAAGTCCCTAGGTGTTGGTCATATCCGTTCATTAGACCAATCGAAGCACATAGTATGAGGTACAATTTCAGTGGCCAGAAATTGTCGGGTACTAAGTATAGACTTGTTGTGATTACAAGTGCTGTGAAACCACCTTAACGGAGGGTTGTTTCTACATATAGCAAAGTCTGCTACGTTCATGAGAATGTCTCATGGTTGGTACCTAGGTGTGACCGGGTTGTCACATTCTATTATGGTCCAACTTTTGCTGCAAAGTATGCTACGTTCATGAGAAGGTCTCATGGTTGGTTCCTAGGTGTGACCGGGTTGTCACATTCTATTATGGTCCAACTTTTGTTGCAAGATTTTCACGTAAGTATAGTGGAAAGTCTCGTCATGGAATTGCGGTTCGGATATCTTTGTGTTAAATGCATGCACACTAGGTGTTATGGGCCCTAGTGTTTAACACAAATTTATTCGGAGCGGCATGAAAATTCATGGACTTTATTGTTTCTACAATTTTTTGCAATGTCAGTGCAATTTCTCTTGCAGATTTTGTATGAGTTTACACCGTGCCATACAAGGTGATGGCTACGTAAGGGTGTTTGTGATTGGATGCTTGAAACTCCAATCTGCTTTCAACCTAGTTCGTTGTCTCCATTCCATATCAAGTATATGGCTGGATACTGAATGATTGAGTTATAGTTTGTCGTCAGTCGTGGGCGACTGTCTGTAAGTGGTTGGGGGCAAGCACCTCACTCTTACTGCTGCTACTCATCCGTGTAGGATGGGCAGCTTACAAGCATTCTATTTAGTACTAAAGGATATGCAAAGTGCATACGTTAGTAAAGTACGCTAAAGGATATGCAAAGTGCATACGTTAGTAAAGTACGCTAAAGGATATGCTAAGTGCATACGTTAGCAAGAAGTGAAACAACTAGATCGGTTACCTTTCTGGTTTGGAGTTTGCTTCATATGATGAAAGGCATGTTACGGCTAGTTCTAGTCTCTGCCTGTTATTCTCAAGTTATCAACCTTAATCATTAGTATGGATGAGGCTGACTATTGGCAAGAAACCACCGCAAGTCAAGGACTTGGTTGCTGCTGATGAGTATGTCAGCATAGTACTTTCATGGAAAGATGAGCCGAGGTTATATTGCACATTCCAGTACCTTCAGAAGTCTGAAACCTGGGTATGCATTTAAACACCTCGACATTGTGATAAGCATTCTCAAGTGAGTTCTAAATGGAGCCTTCACGCTCTTTTGATTATGGGTCGGTTAACCAAGACGATTGTACAGGGACAACAATGTGGAAAATCAAGATGTTATTCTTGATTTCATTGAACCTCCCAATGAACCGGGTTCTGGTTCAACAAACCGTTGGATCCATGAGGGATGCCACGGTGGAAAACATTAGTGTTCTTAGGCAGATACCACCACTTTTGTTTTCGAGGACGAAAACTCTTCCAAAGGGGGGAGTAATGTCAGGACACGGGTCCTAAGGGCAGGGCCCTACCCTAAGGGGGGTCACGGACCCCGGCCACGGGCCAGCTAGTAGTGTGGACAGGGGATCCTAGGGCTAAGAGCCTATAAGTATGGGCGGTTGGGAGGTGGATCCAGGTCTCTAGCTCCTAGGGTTCTCACATTTACCTCACTAAATTTTTTTTGGGCAAATAAAATAGGTACAAAAATGTTGCATTTTTGCCATTCTGCGGACCTAGCATCAAAGTTTCTATAGTCACGCTCAATACAGATACTATATACATGTTTTCTTAGTTCCCTTTGGGCCTCTGGATTCAAAAGGATCCATGGAGCATGTCAAAAGGATAATGGATCTCTTACAATTGGAACCTTGGGGGCAATGATAAAGTGCTAAATACAGCAAACATATATGAAAAAACTGGGTTTAGCATTATGACCTCTAGAAACCCATAGAAACTACTCAATATCTAGCCAAGTTTGTAGTCTATGATTAGATATGGTCACTACGTACAAAATACACACAATTGGCCTAGGAAACTAGCAATATTGAGAAAGTTATACTTGCTACTCTAAAATGTATCGTATTCTTCAGTAATCAAAAAACTCAACCATCATCATATACTATGCTATATAGCATATTAGGTCCCCCAAAACTCAAGGAATATTAGCTTTATGTTATAAATTACACTTACACAATCAAAATTGAATTTGGATTTTCAAGAAAGCCACCAAAAAAATCATAAAAGTGCTAATTTTGGCCAAAAAACAGGATTATGCAATTCTTGTAAATTGGTAATAACTTTCAATTTTAACACTTAGCTCTCCCTACAAGCATCAAAACATGTTGAGAACTATGAAAGCCTAACCTCTAGCCATCTAAACCTCACAAACATGAAGTTTAGAGTGGTATAGTTGCCAAAAATTGAAAAAAAGCAAAAAACAGGACCCGTTTTTTCACACAGTTTAGGTTCAAAAATGTTGTGCAAGAGTAAGGTTAATGGTGAGATCGATACTCAAAACAAAATGCTAAGTTTTTTGCAGCTCATAAGGCAACTTTGTGGATATATAGCACCTAGAAATTCATTTTCAAACTCTTCAAATAATTCAAGCAAAATGGTCACTTAACAGGACACAAAAGTGTCCAAGGACATAAAAGTGTCCTGTTACCATTCTAGTGTTAAAGGCTTGAGCTTCTTCTTGGTAGAAATGAGCAACATTTTATTGCTCCTTTTTTAGCTTAGCTTGAAGCTCTTGTTGGTTACCTTGTAAATCTTCAATCTTCTATTGTAACTTTTCGCTGACTTTAAGTGCTTTATCTACCTCTTCCATGGTATCTTCGAGCTCTATTCCTCATAGCTTATGGAGTGCTCTTTGACATTCGAGATATGATGATTTTCTCCAGATGTTCATCAAAGTCAAATGCATCTATTAACTCCTTTCCTTCTTCCATTATGTCCTATGAGCATGCAAAGCTTCGCTTTGGTTTTTTCATTTGAAGTAGGCTAGAGGTGCCAACTTCTTTCTTGTCTTTGGCGTTGGTACCGCCAAAGTGTGTTGACTCTAGAAGGTGGTATGGACAGATATGTGCAGGCTAGCAGAAGCTTGACAAAAGGAAGGAGCAGCTCGGAAGATCATGGGTTGACAAGCAGCAGTAGGAATGTATGCCTGATGTGGTATATAGGCCAAGGAAGTCTCCATGAAGGGCTAATTGGGGAAGTAAATAAAGGAGATGCAAAGTGAATTTTTTTGGCTCAGTAATGTAGAGCTTGAAGTGCAGAAAGAGAAGGTCCAAACAGCTCATCAAACTGAGCTACGGAGCCCAAGTTATTGAAAGATGAAGATTCTGGATGTTGCAGATTTTCGTCCCGGACAGGGCAGCTATGGACAAGTGGACCGGGCATGTGTGAAAGGTTATATGTGTAATGCTCGAGGTATGGAGCATACTTGTCTTCTCGGATTACAAATCGGAGCTGGGGCTAGCAAGATATAGTCAATTGAAGTTTTTTCGGGGGCCAGTTCTTAGCCCACTTACCCGCATTGGGAAATGCAGCATCTAGTGTTTTCATGAGCTTGCCAGGTGTTTGGTACATAGTATGCAGCATATGACGCTAACAGGAAGTGACTGCATGTCAAAATGAGTCCAGAGGGGGGAGATACTGGAGTCGAAAGATAAGATGCACTTATCTGGATTGGAGTGCAGATGATTTGATCAACTGTTTGCGGCCTCGATTCGAGGGGTTAGAGAACTACAAAAACAATGAATTTGGATGGGTTTGCACTCGACAACGTGGAGTCATGCCCGGGCTTTGCAGCCTGGCAGCCCGACATTGGAGCCATAAATGGCAGGCCTTGCAAACTGGAGGGAAGAAGGTTTTGGTTTAAAAATGAATTTCATTGTTTTTCAAAAAGCCTTAAAAGGCTGGAATGAAATGGTGCTGCCACGTGGCCCTGCAGAAAAGACCCACATGTGGGCGCCGGCTACTGAGGTCTGGGGTATATGGGATGGCACATGGCCATTCAAAGGGCATGAAGGAGGGGAGGAACTCCCGTGTGGTGTGAACTATGGCAGACCCCCGAGGGGGCGCTTCTCGGGTGGTTTGAGGCGGCCCGTGGGCGCGCCTGTGGTGGTTTTGGGCAATGTGATGGCACCAATGGCGCGTGCTGCTGTGCCACCAGGTGATGACATGGTAGGCCGCCCAATTGGGGGGCCGTGCCTGTGGCCTTACGAGGCCCCGATTTTTGAATTTAGAGGGAGAGAGCAATAGCGACCTCGCTATTGCCTCCTCCTCCCCGGTGCATAATAAGGGTTGTGTCCCACATCAGAGAGAGAGAATAAGAGTAGCAAGTGTAAGACCAGTCAAGGGGAGGAATCCAACCATAAGGTAGCAAGGGAGAACTTGAAAGCTTCAAGGTGCAAATAAAAAATGGGAGCCCACCACAAATGTGTCGAGAAAGAGTAAGAGAGGAAAAAAAAAGAAGGATAGAGCCCAAAGGTGAGCCGAGCAACCAAATTGAGTAAGTAAGCACCATGCAGATGCGAAACACCAAGAAAATGCTAAGTGGTAGCCATGCAATGGAAATTTCTAAAAGAAGCTCCCGTTAAGTTGTACGAGCTAGATGGCTCATGTTTTTTCATTTTTAGCCTTAGCCAAGCCTTATAAAGGACAAATGAGTGATTTTTAAAGGGCTTTTTTGCCAGAGGGAGTGATTGAAGGTTTTCAAGCCTGTGTAGTGCAAAGCTTGCCATTGGAGTTGTATACTCTACTGTACTACCCCCCTATGCAATAATACCAAGTATTAGCCCCTACATCTTGTGTTGCTTCTCCCCATCCCCCCTCCTTTTCTCTTGCTCTTTGTGTAATTGCCGATGTTTGCAGAGGGTTTGCCTGCAACTTGAAGGGTGTCGCTAAGAGGGTAGAATTGGGGTGTTTCGTGAGTCAGAAAGGGTGAGTTGAGCAGTGTGGGTGTGTTTATGTTGAAGAGTGTTTCTTGCAAGGTGCGAGGTGGTGGTTCAGTATGGTAAAGTGGGATCCTTAGTGAAAATTAGCCAATTTGAAGGTGTTATTTGAGAGGTTAGGGGTGTTGTGGAATCCCTGAGCTATAGAGAGGCAAACACTTGGTGTACTGGGTGTGTTCCCTATTCCCTTTGTCCATCTTCTGGTGCCCCCACTGAGGAGCAGTTGATTGCTCGTCGGTGTTGATCAAAGACGGTTGTTTCCATCAAGGATAGATGGCATCACATAGTTATGGAATAGTTTGCATTGGAGAAGAAGATCTGGAAGAGTGGATGGCCGATTTCGAGTTGTATATGCTATCACTGCATATGCCAAATCAAGATAGCAAAATGCAAACGATTCCGTTGCTGATGCGGGGAAAAGCAAAGACATGGTTCTATGCTTTGGAGGGAGAGCCAAGACTTATATGGCCGGTGTTGCGGGCCCGTTTTCTACAAGATTTTCCAAAAGAGGTATCTCCTGTTGATTTTGATGCAAGGTTGAAAAATTTGAAGCAGGACGTAAACAAGGAATTTGGTGTCTTCCTCGCCCGCTTCGAAGAGTACTGGAGGGACTTTGCAGTGGCCATGTAGTTGGTCAATGGTGGTGAGTACTTTAAATTGAAAAAGTTTATGGCTTGTTTGCATCCAAAAAATTGTGAAAAGGTGGATTTCGAGGGCCCGGAGAATTACAATGGGGCTGTTGCTATTGCACGGTCTAAGAGCCGGAAAATAAAGAAGAAGATTGATCAAGGTGCATTGGGGTATGAAGCGATGGTTCCCAATCCAACTTTCAGTCCGAGAGGAGAAGTTCAAATGGAGAATCAGCCCAATTGAGGGGTAGCAACCGTTCCTCAACAATGTGTACGTACAATTCAAGATTTGTCTGAGAAAATGCAAGAGTTGCGTTTAAGTGTTATGGACAGAGATCAAGCAAGGACAGAAAGAGCCAAGGCTAGGCAATTGCCTAGTAGGTGTTACAATTGTGTAGAGGAAGGTCACTATGCTCCAGATTTCCCTCACCCACCAAGGGAAAGGGGCGGCATGTATCCTCTGTTTGGTCAAGGCAAGGGTCAGGCACCGTTCAATGGCCAAAGGGAGCAGCAAGCAGTTGAAAACCAAGCACATGCGGCTCCATCAGGTAATGATGAAGTACAAAGGGTTAACATTATTGGTGTTGATAGGAAAGAGGTTGACATTATGGCCAATAAAAGAGCACTAGGTGAAAGAGAGACCGAGACAGAACATCAAACTAGAGCAAAGAAGGGGAAACAAAAGGTGAATGAAGGTAGAGAGTAGCAAGAGCCAAGCAGAAGAAGGCGATGACAAATATTACTCAAAAGGATTTTCAGTTGGGACGCGGTAATCCGGATATGATCTGGTAAGAGATGTTCAAAATAAAAAGGCTAACATCACTTTTGGGCATCTGCTTGCATTAAACCCTAAGTTAAGAAGGCAGTGGTCAACCAGTGTCAGTACGAGGCTTCCTCAAGTGGGAGGAAATGTGCATGCGATATAGAATCTAGCCTTAAGGGTGGGGAGTCCGACCGATGTGCTTCTAGTGGTGGCTGTTTTACTTGAGAAGAAGAAGCATGTTCGAGCCCGCTACATTGATGGTGGTGCCCAAGTCTGCGTGATTACTAAATCTGCCATGAGGGATATTGGCATTAAAGCTGTTGTCAGGTCCAATGTGCAAATGAGGATGGCCAACCATGCCAAAGCTCGGTGTTTAGGAGTGGCACAGGATGTGAAGGTAAAGGTTATGGGAGTTGAATGCTTAATCAATGTTTTTGTCATGAAAGCAGGAGAAAACGCTTATTCAATTATATTGGGGAGGCCATGGTTGTTGGCAATAGGAGCCAAGCAAGATTGGGAGACAGGGGTGTTTACCTTGCCGGATCGAGAGAATGGAGGACAGATTGTGTTGGATCTAAAGACCAAGGAGAGTCGTTTTCATCCATCAGTCAAGGGAAGCCTGGAGCAAGAGATATTGGTGGGTGGCTCTCGAATGTATATCAAAAAATCCTGCACGAAAGAGGCCAGTTGTGCTCCTGCCAGGTGAGCATTAACAAATTGTTACTATTGTGTCTCAAGGGGCTACACTAGCCAGCCAAGGAGAGATCATTTTCTCTCTACAAGAGAAGTTAGCAGCCAAAGAAGAAGAAGTAGGTGTTTTAAAGAAAAAACTTGTGAGATATGAAGCGCGGTACGGTCCTCTCTCTCCCTTGCCTGAGGAGGCAGGACCAAGTCACGAGGTAGATATTCAAGAAACGGTGGATATATACTTGAGGCAGCATTGAACGCAGATCTTGAAGAAGCGGTGGATATCACACTTTCTTAAAGACATTGTAGACTGTAGTTGAAAATTTTAATGGAAATTTATCCCGTCCTTTTTTGAGATGCATTGTATTCTCTCTACGTTTATGGCAATGAATTTGTTTTGGAGTTGCTAATTGATGACTTTGTTGAGAGTCAAGCAATGTCTTTTTATTTGATTGCCAAGCAATTTCCTCAATCCTTATGTTTATGCAAATTCTCTTCAATACTTGACTTTGTTGCTACTAAATAAAAAAAGTGAGATATGTAGCTCAATAGGGAGCTACAGTGAGAAAAAATGAGATACATTATCATGAAAAGATGTTTACATTTCTCCATCTATCACATTGAAGGTCCACAATCTTCTTGATCTACACTCACTTCTTCTATGTATGATAGATGACGCACCTGTCATACCCTGCTGTCTCTTAGGAAGAAGTCCCGCCTGTTTGCATTTCTTTACATACCCTGCAAAATGGACCCATATGTCCTTAGGTGGTGCTCCACATTCTTTCACATTGGGATTAGTGCCGAATAAATGTTTTTTGATGCGAGTTGCATTTCATGGAACGTTATGCCCACAATGTTTTCATTCCAAAAATGAAACTGTCTTGCCTCTCTCTTTTTCCTCCACATACAACCACTCTTTTTCTCGCACCATGCTTTCTGACTTCAACAAAATATATCCTACAATCAATAGATACACTATGATTATAATTTTTCACCTTAATAGCGCACTACGAAAGATAAAAAGTTATAGATATGATTTGCTAAATTAAAATGATGAATGAATAGTGTTAAGATAATATTTTAGGGAAGATCACCAATGGATATATCCTTCTTGGCTACTAGGTGGTAAAGAGCATTTGCTCAAGACAACCTAAATGAGCGATAGACTCATCTCACATTGCACTATCTATGTCTCTTGGAGGTAGGAGCTCAATAACATCCTAGGGAATTCTATAGGTAATCCACCATATTCACTTAGGGATAAGAGCATGAGCTCGGTAACAACCAAGTGAATCCTACTTCATACCTTACACCTCACTAGGAAGTAAGAGAATCATCTCATAACAACCAAGAGGCACTAAGTGGACCTATTCTATGCAAACAAGTGAATTCTACTTCATACCTTAAACCTCACTTGGAAGTAAGAGAATCATCTCATAACAACCAAGAGGCACTAAGTGGACCTATTCTATGTCTATATGGAGGTAAGGACATTTGTTCATCACAACCAAAAGACCTTACATGTATGTGTATATGCTCCAAAATGTATGAACTAACACTATTATTTGTGCACATATTTTAGCTATGATAGATTTTAACCATCAAATATCACTTTTAGTATCTATTCTAAGACAAATAGAACTAAGAGTATATATTCTGATGTTCAGAATTGTACATTTTCACTATAGCTAGAAAAGTAGCCTCTAATGCGTACAATTATTTATTTATCTATTCTTAAACAAGTAGAGTTAAAGTATAGTCTCTATTGTTTAAATTAATTTATTTGAACTTAGCAATAGAGTTAAAAAATAACTTCTATTGTTAAGAATTAAAAATGATTCAAATCTATATAATTATTTTATTTTTAATGTATAAAACATTAAAAATAAAATTTTCTTAAAAAATCAAAGATTTTTAAAGTTGACAACTCAACCTTTCTATGTCGGAGCTAACCTGACGCTTTGGTGAAGGGAATTGTAGCTAAAACACGCAAATTTGGCCTTTACATACTACTACCATATAGATCGATTTAACATATCGATCGATTAAATATTGATCGATAGTCTATTGATCGATATGTAAGCAATAATTTTTTTTTTGAGAAAAGCTGACGTGGTAGCGAATAATATGCATGAATAAATCTTTAGAATGTATTAATCGGCCATTATTTACGAATAAAACGAATGTCGAATAACAAATCATGCAACCTAGTTGAAGATTAGTGAGAGGAGAATAAGAAGGATAATAACTAACTTCTTTGAATTCTCTAAAGGTCTTCTATAAAAAAAGAGAAAGGATGGTGTCCCAAAACATAGCTTAATACCTTTAGGTTTGAAGGTATTAACGCAAGTCTAAGAGGGATTCTACATTCCAAGAAAGCTTTTTGGATGTGCTTATTAAGTAGAATCAGTTCCACCCATTGTCTAGGGGGTGACTTTGCTCTTACTGCAATTGCGAGATTGACTCTTAGAAGAATCTCCTTTCTAGATTTTCTCTATAGCTATCGACCACCTCCCCCTTGCTCGCCTCATGTCAGGCCAAGGGCTAGGACTCACATACAATTAAGAGCTTAATATATAATTGGCCAAGGGTCGATATATAGGAAGGTTGTGTGGAGAAGTGCATGTGCCAATTCATCATCTCTTACACTAGTATTGAATCTCAAGAGAGAGGGGAAGCATGCAGAAGACGTGGAGGCATGGATATTCTCTCTATCTCTCTCTCTCTCTCTCTCTCTCTCTCTCTCTCTCTCTCTCTCTCTCTCATCTTCAAGCCTCCATGCTTGCTACAAGCAACCCTTCAGAGGTATTCACTTTGAAGCAAGCGATATGCGGGAATGGACACTAGCATACACAAGCTAAAATCATAAACTTGCATCAAATCTCTCTCTCTCTCTTTTTGCGCATGGCTCTCCTCCATCTCTCCCCATTCCCCTCGTATTGTCCCCATTCCTTCCATTTCACCCACTAGCCCCCATGCTCCATTCTCGGGGGGTGCACTATGTGATCTTGTTAATGTATAACATGAGTTTAAAAGGAGGGGTTTTAAAATGCAATAGTTTTAGGCAATTTAAGAGAGAAACATTAAAATAAGTGGTTTTTATATTCAATTTCGAAAAAAAATCCTAAAAGAAGGGGTCATTTTATTCATTTAGATATGTTAAGAGAGGGATTCTTTTAATACCTTGTGAACACGTGTTGTATATGAGTTTCCTCAACAGTGAACCCCTGAGGCTCCATCACCGTGTCCAGCTCTTGCCTCACAAACGTCTCAGGGTATAGAACCTTCATCGTTTGCTAAGAGGTCTCTTGGGAGTGCTTCTACCATGAACCTGTGAGACTGAGGGAACTACCATGCCTTGAGTCTCTGGCTAACCTCCAGTTATAGGCCTTGCCCCTAGGATCCCGTCTCCATTGGTAGCTGACTGCCCTTGGCCCCGTCCTTGACCTCCCTTGAGTTTGCCCTTGGCATTACATTATTGCCCCCTTGGAGAAGCGTTTTTGTCCTTGAAAACAAAATTGGTGATATCTTCATAAGAACACTGATGTTTTCCTCAATTGCATCCTTCATCTCGAGTATGCTAAACGAGTAATCACACGTTCCATAAAAGTAATAAGCTGACGTAACTTATGAGCAAATAAGTCCTTGATGAAACTTATTAGCAACATATAAGTCCTTGATTAGGCATATCTTGCAATCAATGCATTCCTAGAAACGACATCTCAGATAGGAAGCTTCTCAAGCACTTTTTGTGCTTTATGAAGTGAAGCACTTTTTGTGATTTATGAAGTGAAGCACTTTTTGTGATTTATGAAGTGAAGCACTTTTGGCATACATGTTGACCAAGACAATTCCAAGCACAATGGTGGCATCATGTCCGAAGGTGCTATGTCGATTTTCTTAGCTTGGACATGCCAACACTATCTACATGTGATTCCTTTAGGCAAGCCAAAGAAGCCGCCATGAAAGACATGGTTGTCATAAAGCCCATGTGCCTAGGCTAGCTAACTTTCACTATGGGCTTTGACTGCATGTGTCTGATGATGCTATGTGGACTTTCACCATACAAAAAGCTCCGCATCAATGTGGAGCAACGCATATGAACTTCTCTTTCCCCCTTCCTTATTCACCCATTGCTCTATTGATGATTAACCTACGTAATGATGCCTTGACTCCTCATTCTCCTCCTAGTTTATAAAGCCAATTTTGCTTTGTGTTTTCATGTCTCCAAGTCCCAGGTCACTCCTGCCAATAGATTGTTTTCACCACATGGGGGGAAGGGAACCAACGTGCCACTGGCATGCACCTCTCTCTCCCTCCCTCTCTCTCTCTCTCTCTCTCTCTCTCTCTCTCTCTCTCTCTCTCTCTCTCTCTCTCTCTCTCTCTCTCTCTCTCTCTCTCTCTCTCGCGTGACGTGTGTGTCCCAATGTCGTCGGGCTACAAAGCTCACTAGCTGCAGGAGCAAGTAGCTTTCAACACGTGGTAGGTGGGGATGGGGGTGGTGGAGAGAATCCCTTCCCCTTTTTATATATCCTATAGATATAGATAAAAGTTGATGGTTTGTACACTAAATTTCTCTCCATGATGTACGTTTTCTCACCTTCAAATTTAAAACTTAGAGATAAATCTCAAAATTTCTAGGTGGGATTATATTAAACCTTGTTTTTTTTCAAGATTTGATCTCAACATTGATAGAGCCCCGCATCGACTCAATACAATGCATCTAAGGTTCTCTTTTCCACTTTATTCGCCTTCTTCTCTATTGATTATGGACCTGTAGAACAATGCCTCAATTTCTCCTCCTCCTAGTTTTTAAACGTGAGCTCGCTCTGTGTTTTATTGGATGCAAGCCTAGGTCACCCTCATAAGAAGATAATTTTCTTGACATGGGGGGAGGGAAAATAAAGACAATAATGGCAGCCACCTCTCTCTCTCTCTCTTTCTCTCTCTCTCTCTCTCTCTCTCTCTCTCTCTCTCTCTCTCTCTCTCTCGCTCTCTCTCATGTTAACTTAAAGTTTTCCATTTCCTTCGTTCTACTCATCAATCGTTCTCTTTATCACTTCCCCTGCCAATCTCCACCCCACTATAGACTCCTTCTTCTCCAACTCAAGTATACATTCTCTGTACAGAATTAGGCACCTTCCTTCTTCACTTGTTTAAACCCTCAATCCTTGCTCATTCTCGCCTCCCAACTCTCTCGCAACATACATACGTTGCATTTTGCACGCACACCCCCTTCCCCCCCTTCTCCCCCCCCCCCCCCCCCCCTCTCTCTCTCTCTCTCTCTCTCTCTCCGTCTCTTTCTCTCTCAAGATTGTTATGGAGCACAAAGATCTTCTTTTACTCTCTCATATATGAGACTTCCGATCAGTGTTTGGGAAAAATGTGTCCCACCTTAATATCGTCCCGTTTTCAATTTCAAAAATGTTGGTTGAGAGCGGGGGGGGGGGGGAGAGAGAGAGATGAAATCTCACTCTGAAATAGAGAAAAATGGTGCAAAACCCCCAAAAAAAATACATAATTTTCTAAAATTTCCTCTTGGGAATTAAAGGAAAGAACTTTTGTATGTATGGAAGAAAATGATTTTTTTAAAACTTTCCTTGTGATACAGGGAGTGTTTAATGAGTAAAAAACGCATTCAATAGGAATCACCAACTTTGATGCAATCAAAATCTAGGCCTCCCATTGGAGCATGCAACACAACGGGTTTCTACAGACACACACAGCGTACATGAGACAATCAGTGCGTCTGATGGCAAAATGAATGCACCCTGTTGTTGGTCACTTTCCACACATGAGGATCTTCAACCATCATTCATTGCAGCTGGCGTATTGCTGATGTTCAAGGTGCAGAGCAGGTAGGAACCAACGAGCTCCACATTAGTGTGTAGCAGCTTTTGCAGACTTGCAAGTGATTCAGGCTAGCTCCAGCCATGTGAACACAGGGAAAATTTGGTGAACGTGATGAAGTAGGGGGGTTCCATTGCGGTAGCAATGGTGGCTATCTGTTTCTTTGCCTGTAGGGACGTGGTAGGCCTTGCTAAGCTGGCATGCCCTTTTTCATCGAAAGCCCTTCATGAATGTTGCATGTGTGCATCACAAGAGAGTCTAGAGACACTGAGAGTTTATTTTGCTGGTTAAAGGGTGGTTCACATCTTGAGTGTATCAGCTTCTGGACATCTACTTGATTTTCCTCATGAGAGCTCTCAAAATCCATTTGTTCTTTAATGAGATCAACCTTTGCATGTTGTCAGAATAAAACACATTAAATACATAGCTAGTTTAATTATTGTAAAGGACAATAACATATGGCATACCTTTGTGACATCTTCAATACGAGCCAAGAAAGAACCATTTGAAGCTAAAGCCTCATCCTCTTCTTCTACATCCTAATAGTAAATAACTAGATTAAAGAAAGTGTAAAAAATAATTTGACATAGTATAAGTTGAGAAAACATACGTCTAAAAGGGCTTCATCATGCACGCTAGTGAAAATTGCCTCTGAATAGTTCTAGTCTTTCTCAAAGTCAATATGAGGATGATACACATCCTCATTGATAGGTTGTAAATGATTTTCCTCAATGTACAATTGTATAAAATTTCTAAATAACTTTAATTAAAAATAAACAAAAATAATAAAAGATGTAGAAACGGGCCCACAAGCTGTTTTTCTTTGTCTTTCGCCTTTGCATTCACTAAGTCGGTTCCCTACAATGCACAAATTCACATAATCAATCTTATTATGATAGCTAAAAACTATGAAAAAATAATGATAATGTGGCTTACAGATATTAAATTTGTGGTATTGACTAGTGTTGATTTTTTCTTTTCATTGTTTCGCTTTGCTTGCTTGTGAAGCAAGAAAAATGTGTAGATATCCTCCACTTTCCAATGGTATTCTGCACCAAAGAACTTCATCTCCTCAATTTCATCATGGTGCTCTTGAATGAAGCTCACAAGTTCATCCTTCCCCTCTAGATTGTGCCGTAGCTTGGAATCAAATGCTTGCATCCAACCTCTAACAGTTCTTAGATTGAAGCAATGGATTGCATGTACACTGTCAGCGTAATACTTTGCAAGGAACTCTTTTCCATACAAGAGTGTTGGATCTCTATCACTTTTCTTGAGTGGGAAGCGAAAGAGTTGCTCATATGTCGGAACTGGTTTTTCAAATGTGTCTTCCTTTGCAACTTGTATAGCCTTGCTATCTTTTCGAGACAATCTTCCAACTGCCATACTATTCTTATGATCAGCCTTAGAGGACTCTCCACCACTTGATTCTAGCTCTTTTGCCCTTTTCTCTAGCATTGCTATCGTCTCTTTGAGAGACATTGTTTCAGATGGAGAAGCCATATAATAGCCATATAATAGCTATAATGTCACAAGTTATACCTTAAATTATATAAAGTGTAAACAAAACTTAAAAACCACAACAAAATATATTTTCCAATCAATTAAGGTATTTTAATGTTAGATACATCAAAGGCTAAGCACTTGTGCATCTCCAAACTATGGAAAATTTAATTGTGCACCACTTCTTGAAGACATGCACCTCCTACTAACTACAATAAAGTCATGTATCACTACTTTACATGAGTTCCAATCTCTCTCTTCGTACTGCTGGCTTTGTATCCTCCATGTACAATTATCAAAACTATCGTGTACTAGCCAAGCTAATTTGCATTTTGTGCCCCGGTGGTCAATCTCTCTAACAACTGCGTGTACAAGATCATCTTCACCATCACTTTTGGTTGCTAGAATGATATCATCAACCTCTAACCAAGGGAGTGCATGTCCGACCTCTCCGAGAGTTGTAAGCCACTTTCTTTGAATCAAATACTTCACCTCATATGCTACAAGCCTGCTACCTGCCAACGGAAGAGGTATGAACTTTTGCATCAAAGATGAGATTGGTCTTACACAATCCCAAGTGCACGGCATAGTTTGTTGTTGTACAATGCTCATTCCAATTGCATGATGAACTATTAGTTCGTCAACGCCATTGTGTGAGGATATGCATTGTCTATAATACTCTGCCCCAAAATACAAATGATATTGACCATTGTGCTCGATAGAGAACAATGTTTTTATTTTGGCCTTCCAATGCCCTACAGGAAGAGCATCAGTATCACCATTGTCTTGCTTTACAGTCACATGATCACCAACTTTAAAAGCCTCACCCTGGTAAAGTATCTTTTGGTAGGTTGTGACAAGAGTATTTTCACCTTCACTAACTGTCATCACCCATAGTTGCTAAAAGTACCTTTTCTCCTCATTTGAAAGGTATCTCTTTGTGCGTTTCTTCTTGGTTATACCGATACCTTTTTCTCTAATCATGTTGTGGCAGTAAGCCGGTTCATAATCTGCCAAAATCTTATGCCATAGCTCCCTGGCTCTGTTAGAGATGAGAGTTCCAAGAGCCCTTCTTCATGGAAGATAAAGCATTGTGGACTCATAGGATGCAGTAGAGTGAAATCATCTGGGAGTATCAACCTTTGGTGTAAGAATGAAAATTCCTCTCGTGTGGCATGAATCCATCCTTCTCCTCTTGAAGCATGCAAGTAACCCATGTAAACAAAACACGCTTGTAAAAGTGGACATAAGTTATCTCATTATTATTTTTATTTGTCTTTATTCCCATTTATATGGAGACCATCCTTTCAAAATGTAACACCAATTACATCATGAGATCCATGCCTGATAATGTCATCAAGCAATTCCCCATTCCCAGCAACATGCTCCAATGGTGAAGAGTTTGGACCAAAGAATTCCTCGCTCCTTACTCGCCAAGATGAGAAGTATGATTGCATTATCTTGATACTCTCCTTTGTCCAACCCTTCTTACGACTAAAATTGTAAAATGCGTGGGCAATGTCTATTAGGAGAAGACCAAGCTCATACATGGGTCTTGATACCTAGTGGATGACACTCAATACATATGGTAGACACCACTGAACAAATTTTTGATTTTCCTCTGCCTTAAAACCTTCAAAGTACTTGTTAGGAGTTTGTGGCACCTGCCATTGCAAATTGATGGTGGTGCAAGCTTGCAACATTCATTCACCTTCTTTTTCGATTCATTTTGAAATCCTTGCATGACATTTGATGTATATTTACTAAACAAATTCAATGGAAGAACATGCATTGTATCATACACGAAGTCACATGACAAGTCAAAGCCATATAAGTCAAAGAACTTCCATAACACTGACTCTCCAGATAGTCCTGCATGTGCAAGATTAGTCTCTCTTTGAGTTTGAGAGGTTGCTCTTCTGGCCTGAGTTACTGCATTGGAAATTTCCAAAATGGAGCATTTTGTTGGTGGATATCTCGCTTGTTGTCTATTATCATCATAAACATATCGCCCTCTATACATTGGATTACTAGCATCAAGCGTTGCTTTGGGATTGTCTCTTTGACAACCCTCCTTGCCACCGTCCTTGAAGAATCCTATTTTGCACTGGGCAGGATGGTCTCCACTGACCATCATAAGCATCCCGCGTAATATGCATGTCTATTGCCGTTCAATTCCCATGCCAAATATTTTGTTGACATCATAGTTGTAGTGTACTTTTATTCTTGACATGAACAAGTCTTGCAATTCCTCCATAAGAGGACGTAGAAAAGCACCAAATAGACCACTATTGTTTCGGGCTACTTTCTTGGAGCTAAATGGGAGGAACAGTACTGGGAGTACACTAACATTGGAAGACTTGCCCATGTTCAAAATTTTTATCTCTACAACCCCACTGTCTTTTTGTGTGGTGCGAGAGGATTGGAACCCATACCAATGCAATAGAAGTGCCAGGTTATGGGGATCTCACTGGAAAACGATTATGCCATATGAAAATACTCAAAAAATAAACAAAAAAGTAAATAAAAATAGCATGCCAATATTTCTAAAACCATACCTCAATCAATCTCTTATCAGAGACTACACATTTGTGACAATCTCTACACACGAAAATATATTCTTGAGTCTGCTCATTCCACCCATGTTGAATCTCCTGCGGTGGACGGGATGAAGGAGGAAACATTGTGTACACCTTTTTACACCCCGGGGTTGTATAGATAACGAGAAGCTCAAATGTTTGATGTGGGTCCCAAAAGTGTTGGACTATACGACATTTTACACCATCCTGAAAATCATGGATAAAATCTGGTTGTAGTTCAGGTGGCTTTCCCAACCACTTGTCTTGGTTTCTCCACATGGAGAGCATGCCATGACACAAAGACTTACTCTTCAACATAAGCTCAATCTGTCTTCCAATTGGGAGATAATCAAAGGCTAGTGTCTCCTTGCGAGGCTTTTGACAACTTGGGCACCTTTCACAACATGCCAAGAAATCACGCTTCACTTTCCTTTTTCTACTATTAGTGATGCATGCACAAATTTCCACACTACATCCTTCATAGTTGTCCTCCTTGCTTGGGCGTAGGAGCTCTGGCTCATGGAGATTCCCTTCTTCACCCATGCAGACTCTATATCAAAGAGGTTGTACCATACCAAGCCCTTGAAATAGCGATTGCAATTGCTCCTAGCAAGCAGGCACCCTATAGTTATCAAACAAAAAACCATCCCAATCATGTTCAAGTCGAACCAAGATTTTTCTTAGGCTTGGATCCTCCCTAGTGGAGTCATGCTTGCCTATTTTTGTCCCACCCATGTCACCAGATAGTAGATGAAGCATTTTGTCTTGACCCCTAATGAGAACCTGATATTCATCCCATACTATCTGGAATTGAATGATCTTTGATAAAATTGCAATTCCAAGTGGTGCATGATCTGGACAAGAAGGTTGTTGGCAGTCTTCACCTGCTCCAGTTGTACTTGCCGATCTCACCTCTATGCCCTCTTCAAAGCCCTCTTCCACATTCAAAGAAGCATATGATGGTTCCAAGTCTGGTATATTGTCATCAAAGTGTCTTACCTCCACATCATCTCGATTTACAAACCCAAGCTCACCTGCTAGACTGCCTGGAACACCTTAGTTTTTCATGCCTAAAAAATGTCATTTTTTCAACATATTTTCCACCCTGGCAAAATGCAGAACATGTACACCACATTCTTCGTGTGGTGTCATTGTCAGATGTGCTCTGGAGAGGTGGTGTACTATCAAGCTCATTCACATTAGGTGATTGACCCTGAAGGGCTCCAAAATTTATGTTGTAATGGACATCTAGGTGAACTTTATGGAGTGCCTCCTGTTTTCTATGTTGAAAAAAGGTGCTTCTGCTCAGCATTTGATATCCTTTCAGTGTAAATGCACATTTATACGTGCATGCACACTTGAAAGTCTTGGAGGTGGAAGCCATGTATGCATGTATCACCTAAGTGTCATGAGCCATGGTTACACGGACTATAGTGACCCAAAAAAACACTTTTGCACATGATGCTAGTGGCAAAGGTTCTAGTACCGTGCATTCAAAAACTACTTTATTAATAACATGTGTGTGTCAATATGCAAATGACCTACTCAAAGGTGGCAAAAGGACTGTATGTCTGCCAGAGTAATACTTTGCAAGAAAATTAGAGCAATGGACTGCATGTACATGACGCTAGTGTCAAAGGTTGTAGTACCAAGTACTATAAGTCGTAGATACAAATCAGATACAACTTTGCAGCATTGTGCAACTTCAATAATTGGAGAATCACATACAATAAAAGATTGATGTGAACACGCTTGTTGGATCTTTTAACATAGGTGATGGATACATTCACGCAAGACGCAATTTCTTGCTCGGAATAAGGCTTTTAATCACAGCAAGCCATTCACTTAAAATCCTTGGAGAAAATTGTAGTCACATACAATAAAAGATTGATGTGAACACACACGCTTGTTGGATCTTTTAACATAGGTGATGGATACATTCACGCAAGACGCAATTTCTTGCTCGGAATAAGGCTTTTAATCACAGCAAGCCATTCACTTAAAATCCTTGGAGAAAATTGTAGTCACATGCAATAAAAGATTGATGTGAACACGCTTGTTGGATCTTTTAACATAGCTGATGGATACATTCACGCAAGACGCAATTTCTTGCTCGAAATAAGGATTTTAATCACAGCAAGCCAATCACTTAAAATCCTTGGAGATAAACAATTTTCATCATGGAAAACTAGTTTGTAATAATCAAGTGGATTTAAGGTTTCTTTCAAAAGCACTAAAGCCATATTCTCGGGCCACCACCTAGTGTCATCTATAACTATTCTTGAAATGTGTATCATTGGCCTTTCTCTCCCAAAGACATAAAAGTGTTTCTCTGGCCAAACAATCATTCCTTCAAGATGACAGGCTAACTCAACAACTAGTTCTTCTACTACTTCCTGTCGAGCCATAACCTACATATGCATGTTTGCAAGAATGAGCACCGTGCATTCAAAACTATTTTATTAATAAACTGTGTGTCAATATGCGTGATATCTATGCCAGGGCTAGACGTTGTTCTCAAGGAAAGAAAGAATCGTTCAAATTTTAAAAAATGAACATATTTGTTTTGCATTTGTAGTTTTATACATGCGTACACATACTTCGTGATTCACAACAACCTAGCACCAAATATGCTTACAATACAAAAGTAGAATTGCTTTACTGTATATATAAGAGAGCATGATATGATAAATTAAAATGATTTTGCACATCGATATGATTTTTTGGTTAGTCGTTTTTTTAATAAAACGTTTGCGTTTATATACTTTTTGTTAAAGTGAGATAGTTGTGCAAACTATGTGCGATCGATGTGCAAACTATGTGCGTGAGTGCAAAGGAGATAGCCGTGGATCAAAGTAGATAGTTAAAATGTAGCTACTTGACAAAAAAAAACGACGCAGAGAATCTTGTCTTGGCCTATGAAACAACCCGCTGATCACGGTTGAACCACTAGAATCGTCGTCGTTTCTCTCAATTTGAAAAACGCATGTACGCTGCAGTAGGTCGATTCCCTGTGTGCAAAAAATTGAACTGCAATGAGAACATATTGGATGCCAGCCTTCACATAGTAGCATAAAAATTAACACATTGCAATAAAACCAAATGAAAGCAGTACTAAGATATAAAAGAAATGTTAATTGGGCAAATTACCAAATCTGTGTGGATATACTTGCTAAGCTCGCTCAGAACGATCTGATGTGCTGGAGCTTCTAGACCATCTGAATTCAATTCTTGGCAGAAGGGCGAAAGCTGTACTCGCGCACTGCTGTACTTTAATAATTTCGGTGTGGAGTTTGCATATATTATACTGCACAACTGATCGATTGAAACAATTATCAGTAGCTCATGATCAACGCTAATTAATCCCGCACGCGAAGGTGCTGCGCCAGCCAATTCTCTGCACTGCAGACAGAGCACCTAATTAATTCTACGATCGAGCAGTGTACTGCTGTTCTGCTTGTAGGTCAGATCAAGCGGCATGCGCTTTGTACAGGTTTATGGGCGCGCCGGCTGAGCTTCACCTTCTGAGCGACTTCAATCAAGACCGCGCGCAGTAGCTGCAGCAGCTGGCTTCGCACCTTCGACAATAACAGCTAGCAGCTAGGCCGGCTGTTGTGATCACCGCCTCCAGCGCAAGCTTCACTCCCGATGGGCATCTTGCTGCAGGCAGTGGAGGAGGCACAATATGGCTGCAGGCAAGTGAAAAGATACAGACAAGCACAGCTGAAGAAGATAGCACATATAGATGCAGCGTCAAGATGCTCGAGCTGGGCTTGGAGAGCTGCAGCCATTGCCGATTTTGAATATAGAAGCTCGATTTCACCAAAACCCTCAGTTTGTGCGCCAAATGCAAGGCTCCTAGGTATGAACTATAATCACTCCACAGCCAGGGTTCATTTAGTCCCGCCTAGCAAATGCTGAGAGTCACTCCTAACCATTGAAATCGTTCCAAGGTGAGGTGCTACAAAATTTTCACAAATCTCCGACAAATTGTATTATTTTCCAAGTCAGAGGTACACTAACACTAACTCATCCTATTATGCATGGGTGTTTGTGCTCGTGCGAGCTCACGCGCATTTGCGCATGGCGAGCTCACGTGTGTTTGTGCATGCTTGCCTGTGCGTGCGTGTGTGTCCCAAGTCAGAGGTACAATAACACTAACTCATCTATTATGCATGGGTTTTTGTGCGTATGCGAGCTCACTTGCGTTTGCGCATGCTCGCCTGTGTGTGTGTGTGTGTGAGAGAGAGAGAGAGAGAGAGAGAGAGAGAGAGAGAGAGAGATGAAATGTTATATTGAACGTCTGCAAAATTCCAAAATGACATATGAGAGAGAACAATTGCGATCTTGGTGGATCTGACACAATGTATAGGTACAAAAATAGAATTAAATGTATAGGGAAGTAAATTAAAATCGAGAATAATCATCATCGTCACTCTCTCAATGTGTGTGTGTGTGTGTGACATAGAGAGAGAGAGAGAGAGAGAGAGAGAGATGGCATCCTTGCTGTGTTTTGCTTTTAGTTTCAGAAAAAAACTCTTGGAGGTATCTTTAACATTGATAGCTAGCTTTCGAAACCGTGCCCGTGAGAACCACACCCTAAGAAAGGAAAGGTTTGTTACCAAAAGGAAAAAAAAAACAAACAAAAAGAGCCCTTTGCCATTCACAACCACACCAGTGGGGCGTCGCCAGTTTGGCCACACCCCTCTATTATCACCACAAGACGATCTCTCTCTCTCACTGCCCAGCCCCGCCCATATTCTCTCTCTCCTACTCTGTCACCGCATCATCCGTCCTGGTAGGTGCCTTTGGTATCTCTGTCACACTCCAGCCCTGGCGGGCCGCCATAGATAGTGTCCTCTCTCTCTCTTCCAAATATTCCTCCCCTCTCTCTCTCTCTCTCTCTCTCTCTCTCTCTCTCTCTCTCTCTGCTTGTCCACACACCAGCCCAGGCGGGTCGCACCCCCACCCCCCTCCTCCACACTCCCTTCAGCCTTAAGCACCCTCCCCTTGTTTTCTTCATCCCCCCCCCACCCTGGCAGATCACTGGCCTAAAACACCCCCCCCTCATCTACACCTAGCTCTCTCTCTCTCTCTCTCTCTCTCTCTCTCTCTCTCTCTCTCTCTCTCTCTCTCTCTCTCTCTCGGAAGTAGCCACGGAGGGCCTTAGGGCAAGCACCATCTCTCCCTCCCTCTATCTCTCTCACCCTCTTCTCCTCTATCATCTAAACCCCCCCACCATATCCTCTCTACCCCTATCCCCCTCACTACCCCTATCTCCCCCTCTCTCCCTCTCTTCGCTTGGTGGGAGCCACCCCTAAGCCACTTACTCCTTCTCTCTCTCTCTCTCTCTCTCTCTCTCTCTCTCTCTCTCTCTCTCTCTCTCTCTCTCTCTCTCTCTCTCTCATTGACTAAGCACACCCACCCTGCCTTGTCGCGCCTGCTGTCGACTACCCCCCCCCTCTCGGGCCTCGCGCTGTCGGCGGAAAGTGTGCGGTCTAGCTAGGAAGGTGCAAAACCTCTGGCTGTGAGTTCGTGGTGAGAGTCACAAACCCTTTTCGAGAAAGCGTTTGTGGAAAATCACCAACCCTCTTTCTAAGGGTGACAGAGAATCTAAGAGCGTTCATGACAGTAAAGTCACAAATCCTCTTTCCTATCGTGCTTGGAAATTGCTTGTTTTTGTGGTCGAGAGTATGATGAGAGGATCATCAAATCACATTCAATTTCACTTAAAAAGACCATTGAAAACCACTAATGTTTCAGCCATGAAACCTTGATGCTCATACAAGCACAATTCTCAATCAAAACCCAAACCTCTTTGGTGGTATCATGTAGCCTCGCCGGCCCCCAATTACATAGTCGTAGAATCAAACAGTTGAAACGAATACACAAGCTTCCACCTTCACGGCGACCACTTGTTGCGTTTTCATAGGTTTAGGAGCTTCTAAAGTGAAGCCCACACACCATTTTGATAAGGGGAAACCCTAATTCACTCCCTCACTAGCTCAGATACAAGATTTCAAAGAGGCGGGACTGCCCTACACATAGATTGAGCAACCATGGAAGCCATTACACAGTAGTGATAAATTACAGATTTTTTAATGTAAAAAGACCCTTTTTCTCTCTTTCCCCACGGCAGTATGAGCTGTTGTGTCAATTTTTGGGCCATTTTGCCACTTTGGACCAAAACTAGGCCATTTTCAGCTCATTTTTTATCCAAAAAATGTCATTTTTTATGCATAAATTCCCAAACGGAGTTAGGAAAATCCCTAAATTTGTGGGATCACTCGCATAAGCATAAAAAGCATATATAAGCATCATTTTTTATCAATATACCATTTTGGGTCACTTTCCATGCAATTCCGCAACGGCGCTTGTTAGTTGCTATTTTTGGCAGTTTTTGCCCGCATCAGTCTTTGTAGGCGAGATGAGTGTGCCACCATGAAACAATTGGACTATGTACATTGTCAAACCAAATTAGGAATCTTATCAATTGAAAAAGCACGCAAATGAGCCACATCCAAGGCCACGACTCCCCGAATAGGTATGTACATGATAGAGACCGCTGTAGCTGCTTTAGCATATATCCCGGTATGTACATTATTGTTTTTCTTTCTATGCATCAAGAAGTGTCAAAAGTGAGGTGAATGTTTTTATTTCACACTATGTACTTGCCATAGCATGACATCCACCCCCTCTGAACCTGCACCTCCTCCGGCATGTGCCTACATTTTTCCTGTATAAGTTTAATCTTCATTAAGATCCACAAGTATTTCGTTATCATTTTCATCTTCTGAAAATTTTGGAAAATCATCCATTGATTCTTCATCCTCATCTGTAGCAATGTCATTAGGTTCTTCATTGTCATTTTGTGAATCAAAAGGATCATTATCATGTCTCCTCTTGAACATCTTGATTCTTTTGCCCGCTATGGGAATTTTAAGCTTTGTTCCATCGAGCTCCCTCAAAGTATGTGTAGCATTTCCATACACATGTTGGCAACATAGGGACCAAACCACCTTTTTTCAAGTTTTCTTTATGTGGTGTGTTGGTTGTCAAGGCTACTGTCGTACATTAGGACCCAGTCACCCTCTTCAATAGGCTTTGGTCGAAGCCTATGTCTTTTATCAAACCTATCTTTATTCTTTAGTCTTGCATCCTTCAATCGAGATTTAGCAATGTCTATGTCTTCCTGTCTTCTTTCCAATTTCCTTATGCGCAAAGCAAGTAGATTTTCCCTACTTACACCATCTTCGCAAGGTAACATGTTCCAAGTAGGAACTACATCCTCAATTGGCATGACTGGCTTCTGACCATACATCAATTCGGTAGGCATGTAACCAGTCACTGAGGTATGAGTTGTACGATCAGCCCACAAAGCATATGATAGCAACCTTGGCCACTCACGCATTCTACCTTTGCATGCCTTAGCCAAAGCTTTGACAATAGGAGGATGTCCTCTTTCACTTTTCCCATTTCCCTCTGGATTATAAGTACAAGTCAGGGCTAGCTTGATACCAATTCTTGTAAACAAATCCCTTGCTTCATCTGCGTCTAACTCACCTCTATCAGCAACTATTTTTCCCACACAGCCATAGCGACAAATTACATCTTCAAGCAAAAATTTACAAAGAGCTTCTGTAGTTTTTGTCCTCAATGCACGCCCTTCCACTTGGTTCGTCAAGTCTTCTCGTGAAAGTACCAAGTATCTCATTTGCCAAAGCCCTAAAGGCATCGTAACTAGATCAACAACCCATTTATAGTGCATGGCTAATGGGTATGTAGGATGCAATCCATCATGGTGACGTACATTGGAATACATTTGGCACGTGACATAAGACTCCACAAAATTCTCTACATCCTTATACATGCCTTTCCACCAATATCTCTCTTTCACTTTGAAAAAAGTAGCCCATACACCTCGATGTCCAGCATATAGGCTTTCATAAAGCTCTTTGATAACTTTGAGCTGAGCAGGCTTATCACATACTACTCGTAATGCAGTCCTATCTCTTCTTTTAGGATGTTTCCATAAGTAACCATCCCTCAAGAAGAATCCATATGCTTTCTTTCTGATCCTTTTGAATTTTGACTCACTCCAATCATCTTGCTTTTGTAAAGTACTCAGGTAGCGACCTATGACCAACCATTCATTCTCATAGAACTCCTCTGAAAAGGATTCAAGTGAAGATACAATGCATATATCATCACACTTTGCATGAGAAATTGTGTAGAATTTTGTACCCACATCTTCTTCGTCATCAATCATATCATCCTCATCTTCATACCTTGCCCTTGAAAGCATATCTGCCATTGCATTATCTTTTCTTGCATTGTGATCCAATTCTGGGTTCAAGGACTTTATATAAGCAACCCACCTAAGCATAGCAGTATCAGGAGTAGAGCAGCTTGCAATCATCCCTAGAAGTGGTAAGCAATCCGTCTCCACAACTACCGATGCTCCAATGAAGTACTCTTTGTTACACTTTAATGCTGTAACCACCCCCCATAACTCCCTTTTTACTTGTGGATATGCTCTTTGGCGAGATCTTAGAACCTTGGCCCCAAACCTCACCACATACCTATGTTTCTCTTCATCGTCTTGTCCTACTGCCCATCCAATCCCCGTTGGACTAGTGTCCACTCACAATCACCGGTCTTCCACACTCATAATCAATCTTCCTCAAAGTTGGTGAAGACAGCAACAATTGCTTCAACTTCCTCATAGCTTTTACATGTACATCATTCCATTGAAACCTTTGATTCTTCCTTAGCAATTGATAAAGAGGATCAATAACATGTGCATAATGTGGAATCCATATGAGATAGAAGACACATGCACCTAGAAACCTTCTCACCTCCGTGATATTTATGCATACTTCCTTCATCCTCTGTATTCATCCACTTTAGTTGGACAAGGTCGGCGGCCATGAGGATTACAAAGATGTCCCACTATCAATATTTCTTCAACCCCAAACACTGAATTTTGCCCAGATAATGTAAGGTTCACTTCTTCCACCCTTGTTAAAATTCTATCACAATCATTGATGTGGTTTGCTACATATTTACGGCACCCCCTCGAATCCAGAGCCTCATCTTTTTTAGCTAAGTCGCATTCTTTGATTGGAACGTCATCAAGAAAACGCATTGTAAGTTGAGGTATGAAGTCACGAAGGACTTTGTTCATACCATTCATCATGTGCGCAACCGAGTTGGTTTCTCCCTCTGGTAAGGTGAACATCCTTACCAAACCCAAGGGTGTTCTCATGGTAGTCAAGTCCCTGCTTTCCATTGCTAGTTGGAATTGATCATACCCTGAGTACAAATCCCCCATAGAATATATTGCGCTTCCTAAAAATTCTACCGCAAACTCATCTACAATTGGCACTATACCCATATTCTTGATTGTGACTTTGTTGACAGGATGCATGTCTTGAATAAGGCGTAGAGATCCATTTTCCTTGGTACTGTGAACCATCTCCTTGAGTAGGGGGCACATGAAGGTTCCAAAATCCCCATCTTTAACTTTTCATTGAGTAAATCTATAAGCTTTGGCAAGAGTGCTTTTGGAATTGGAATTGGTCGTAGATTCCAAGGCACATGAGATGTAGTGAATATTACCATTGGTTCGACTATAGATGGATCCACACACCCTATCTCATGCGGCTCAAATGCAAAAGCTTTTCCATGTTTGGAGAGTGTCTGTTCAAAGAATTTTCTTTCAATATCTGTCAAGGAGTCATTGCCTCCAGCTTTTAACATCTTCAATGACTCTTGCATAAACTTGTGTCCAATTCTTTTTGGATCTCGGAGACTAGGTTGCAAAGAAGCCTGATTCATCGTTTCCTTGAAATCTATAGGCAAAGGCAATGCCACTGGTTTCACCTTCTTTGCTATAGTTTTGTATTTTGTCTCCACTCGCACTTCTAGATCTTTTTGCACTGAAGAACTTTTCATCTTTGAAAGACTCAATGATTCTATACATGTCCATAGAAGCTACTTTACCAGGTCATTTCCTTGTTGAAAACTAGAACTTGCTATAGCATTGAGATCACCCAAAGCATCTACAAAAGAAATTTCCTCAAAAACACCTGAAATGTACTCGTCTTCATCTAACAAATTATGGTTTTTGTATTTTCTCTATACACTATTTACATATTGTTTTTGTCCTTTCTTTAAATCTCCAAGCATTGTGAAAGATACTGATCCATCCTTTGCTACTAGGGCACCTGTAGAAAAAGCTTTGTCTCCCTTCGGATCAGGCGAGAACCTTTTTCTTTCTGTACCACTGCACTCTCGCTTTAGAATGGTACTCGGCCAAAACCCCTCATCTCCCTTTGATCTCGAAACTCCTTGGTTGGTTTTGGTAGAGAATGGTCCCTTAAGCTGTCACGATTTCGCTCATGGTCAACGCAAACTATCAAGAATTGAAAAGCTCATTTTCCATCTTTGATTTTGACCCTGGCATAGGCAGATCTATCATCCAAAACTTTTGTCTCCATTAGCATTGCGGTGATGTATGGTTGTCCAAGGATTAGAGGATAGCTTGACATCTCTTGAACAAAAAAATTTGCTCACCTTTCACATCTCCTATGGTTACATTAACATTTGGACAAGCACCATAGAGATCCCCGGATGAGTTGTTTGCAGCCCTAATCATCCACCCATGGTCAGTATCAATTGGCCACTTTCCGTTCATCTATTTGATGTACTTGTATCACATGTGTCTTCGAAGCACTCTCTTCAACCTCTGATTGGATAGACTCCGTTAAAGCTTGTCGCTTCCTTCTTATGATATCAATGATTTCCTCGTGGAACTCTCTTTTTGCAATGCCAAGGACTTCTCCCAATGTAAACTCCACCTTGCTATTTAAGATCCTTTCCTCTAAAACTTTCTTTAAATCTGTGGTAGCTTCAATATCTGATTGTAGGTTGTATGATGGGCTTTTTCCCTTGATCTTTTCTTTATCTTGCTTCTCCTTTGGTGCATCATCCCTCACTAGTACTTCTTGTGATGGAGGCTCCCTTGCCATGGTCTTTTGAGAGGGACTCGGATCCTTTCTCCCTCCACCTCTAGTAGCCCTCTTGGAGGGGCCTTCATCCCCATTTTCTCTCCCGCGTTTTTCTTCAACAAGTGCCTTGTTTCCTTGACACTTTGCAATGTAGGCATGCACTGACAAGGCATCTACAGGTTCATTCCACCCACTCTCAAGACGGATACAATCTCCTGATTCATGTAAAACTTCTTTAGTCAACTTTCCCTTCATAGCTAACTCCATCACAGATGGCCAGACATCTTCACCATCCTCACTCACGTCTTCAATAGATTTTGACCCTTTGAGCATGACTTGACCAGCCTTTAAGCCAAATGCTGCTGCTTTAACCATTGAGATAGCATGAGTAGTTTCCATGTCCTCAACTAGATTTTTCATCCCTGCTTTGCTAACGTTGGTCGCCAAGGGCTTCCCTGTTTCACTAAGATGTATCTTCCCTTCTTTGAAGAAGACAAGATCTTTACCCAAGGCATCTTTGAAGCTTTCACAGTCCCTTCTTGAATGGTCTGGGATATCACACCAGATGCACCTATTTACAAATCCCTCTCTGTTCTGAGGTCTTTGACTTGATGACTGTCTAGATGTTTTCCCCTTTTCTTCAAGCCTTGCTAGATTTAATTTCAGCTCATGTATGCCCTTCACAAGTTCTTCAAGCATAGACCCATCATCCTTAGAAGCTACAATAGAAGGTTTTGGCTGCTTCTCAATAATAGAAGGGACTAGAGAACCATTGTTCACCACCATTTTGTCTCTTTTGCGTTGTCTTTTTGCTAATAGGGAGACTGCATCTTGTACATCATTCCACCTTGTCTTCAAACCTTGCTCTGTATCTTTGTCTTCCAAGAGAAGTTATAACTTTTCTTTAATTTCTTTGCCCGCTGCTTGTAGGAAAAGTTCTACCTTCTCCCTATCCAAGGAAGCTTGTTCAGTTTGTGATAGTTGAGCATATGGTCGTCAAACTCTCTGAGAAGCTCTAAACAAAGTGTGTAGATCAATTCACAAACTCCCACCCTAGCAACTTCGCGTCGGGTTCACCAGAAATGTCGGAAAGTGTGCGGTCTAGCTGGGAAGGTGCAGAACCTCTAGCTGTGAGAGTTCGTGATGAGAGTCACAAACCCTTTGCGATAAAGCGTTTGTGGAAAATCACCAACCCTCTTTCTAAGGGTGTCTGAGAATCTAAGAGTGTTCGTGACAGCAAAGTCACAAACCCTCTTTCCTATCGTGCTTTAAAATTGCTTGTTTTCGTAGTCGAGAGTACGATGAGAGGATCATCAAATCACATTCAATTTCACTTGGAAAGACCATTGAAAAACACTTATGTTTCAGCCATGAAACCTTGATGCTCATACAAGAACAATTCTCAATCAAAACCCAAACCTTTTTGGTGGTATCATGTAGCCTCGCCCCCAATTACATAGTCGTAGCATCAAACAGTTGAAACGAATACACAAGCTTCCACCTTCATGGCGACCATTTGCTGAGTTTGCAAAGATTTAAGAGCTTTTAAAGTGAAGCCCACAAACCATTTTGATAAGGGGAAACCCTAATTCACTCCCTTACTAGCTCAGATACAAGATTTCGAAGAGGCGGGACTGCCCTACACATAGATTGAGCAACCATGGAAGACATTACACAATAGTGATAAATTGCATATTTTTTTCTGTAAAAAGCCCTCTCTCTCTCTTCCCCCACGGAATTATGAGCTGATGTGTCAATTTTTGGGCCATTTTGCCACTTTGGACCAAAACTAGGCCATTTTCAGCTCATTTTTGACCCAAAAAATGTCATTTTTTATGCGAAAAATCCCAAACGGAGTCAGGAAAATCCCTAAATTTGTGGGATCACTCGCATAAGCATAAAAAGCATAGATAAGAATCATTTTTTATTAATATACCATTTTGGGTCACTTTCCATGCAATTTTGCAACGGCGCCTGTTAGTTGCTATTTTTGGCAGTTTTTGCCCGCATCAGTCTTTGTAGGCGAGATGAGTGTGCCACCATGAAACACTTGGACTATGTACATTGTCAAACCAAATTAGGCATCTTATCTAGTGAAAAGCACGCAAATGAGCCACATCCAGGGCCACGACTCCCCGAATAGGTATGTACATGATAGCGACCGCAGTAGCTGTTTTAGCATATATCACGGTATGTACATGATTGTTTTTCTGTCTATGCATCAAGAAGTGTCAAAAGTGAGGTGAATGTTTTTATTTCACACTATGTACGTGCCACTGCATGACAGCGCTCATCCCCTCCTTGCCGCGCGTGCTTTTTGCTATACACTCCCCCCCCCCCCCAACCCCATCCCCTCTCCCGTCCCTCACCATCTCCCCCATCCTCATGCTCTCCGTCTGGCGCTCTATCTCGCCCGCTTACTGCCCGGCTCCACACTGCCGCCGCTTGCGCTCTCCGCCGGCTGCGCGCTATCCACACACACACACACACACACACACACACACACACACACACACACACACACACACACACACACACACACACACACACACACACACACACACACACACACACACTGCACGCACACACACACGCCCCCCCATTCACCATCCTCACCCCCCCGTCTCTGCGTCGCCCACTGCACTGCCAAAAACCAAAAATTAGACAAAAAAAAGAAAAAAAAAATATATATATATACACACCACACCCCCCCGTTCGCACGCACGCTCCTACACACACATTCACTTACATATACACACACCTATATCCACGTATACACGCACCCATACATACATACACACACACCCATACATATACGCACGCACTTTAAAAAAATAAAAAAAAGGAGAAACCGCCATCGTTATCGATAAAAAAGAAGGAGCCCAAAGCATGCGCCGCCAACAACAAAAAAGAGAAATGTGCCGAAGGGATGCCCCGGCCGACTCCGAAAAGACGTACGCGCTAAACCAATGCACCGGCAGCACACCATTTGCTGGCATCACGCAACCACGATGCCATTTTCAGTAATTTGTAGGTTATGTCCATCATTTCTTCAGTTCTCACCCAAGCCTTGTAAAATTCCCAATTTGTAAATTCCCTCTCTCTCGGGGATGGTCACAAAGGCCCACCTAGAGATTCTCATTTTAAATAATTCTCAAGACAAAGCAAGAGTCAACCACACTGGGCCCACCGCTTGCTTTGTGTCCCCGATTAGCTTACCCTAATCACACCAGGATTACCATAATCCAAGCAGCCAACACCTATAAAAGGGCATTGAGAGGTCACTATCGGGGGGGGGGGCAATTCACGAGAGGTCAACACTTGATAGATTTTAGTGGGAAGAAGTGACACTATTGGCATCATGGGGAAGGGGGATTGTGTGTTGGTTTGGCTTAGGAATTGCACCTTGTGAAGGGAGCCACGTGCACCTCTCGACTCCAATGGTCGATACACACACATATACACGCTCTTGATAGCAAGCTTCACAATCATTGAGTCGTCTTAGAGAATGCACCAAGTAGTTTTCACCATTCTCTATCCCTACCTCTCTATCACCAGAGTGTGCCGCCTCGATGGAAGGAAGGTCATTGTAAATACTGCAGAATAATTCTCCCTCACACCCTCGAGGGTTTTTATCATTTGTCAATCTGTGTGTGTGTGTGTGTGTGTAAGTTTGTGGTGTTCATATCATCATGGTCTGCATCCTAGCCTCTCAAAGCTAGGTGGTGCCCCCTGTTTGCTTTATTGTGGCAGGCTCGAGGCGTGCCACTCGCCCCCGGCGTTTTAGAGGCCGTCGGGGTTCGGGGTTCGCTTAGCTCCCGTCATTTGGTTCCCCCACTGAAGAGGGATTCTAATACCTTCAGTTTACAATGCTGAAAGTGATGCACACCATCAATCATGGACAAATGGCTGGAGGAATTCTCTAACTGGAGGATGGAATAAGAGGAGATGAAGGCACTATCCGCCTTCATTGAAGTACTACTACCAGGCTGTAGTGTAGTCAATATTCAAGAGGTAAATTCCCTATCTCTTGTTGCTCGTTCTAACCACAAATTGAGAGCACCAGGTAGGAGGTCGGTGAAGTGCCATCACTGTTGTCAACAAAGACACACTGTCAATGAGTGCCAGAAACGAAGGCATCGAAGGGACTGAATTCGTCTACATCGACATTCATCGTGAAGAAGTCATCCACATCAAAGGAGGAAAGAAAATGGTGAGGCCTCTCTTCCCTGAAGAAACTACATTCAAAGTTATAACCTTTACTCCAAGGTGGCCTAAGGGGGCTGCTCGAGCCAAAGGTAAGGAAAAGATAAGCCAATTTGAAAACATATGACCCTGAAGGGAGAAACATCTGGCCAAGCAAGTGCATCAAGCTCAGAGATCTGGGTTGTTCCCAGCTTGCCAAAGAGAAAGTCATCCGAAGCTAAGCGACGGAAGGTCGCCTACCAATTTGCACGACACATGCGAGTGCTACCAGTCCACTTCGACAATCCTGAAGAAGTGGTAAGAAGATTCCCATGTCCTAGGGAAGAGTGGTTCGGCTACTGCTCTCGCTGTTTTGGGAGACGGGTAGAGGATCTTCCTCCTCTCCCTGTGCAATTTATCCTGAAGAAGCTCTCCACCACGGGTGAAACCGAGTCGGTTGGAGACGAGATGCAGCTGAATGGAGTAGAATTCATGCAAAACGCCGACTACGGAAATTATTTGCAGTTACTACTAGCCAAGAGGTTGGGAGTGGTCAGATGCATCGCCATCATCGCGTACGTGTTGAGCGACGAAGAAAAGGTAGAGCCCATGAAAGGTGACGACCTCCTGTGGATGTGCCGACTCATCAACACTGGCACGGTAAGAGTATAAATAAGTACTCCACCCTCTGTGCATGATGGAAAACGGGCTGACAACATTCCCATTCAGATTCTTGCAGCATATGCATGTGAATATCTATGTAGATAGAAAACTCTTCTACCAATAGAAGATCGTGTACCTATTTGGTGTGGCCGTACTAGGAGAAATCCTTAATTCCCCAAACCCTATCATTCTCCCCATATTGGATTACCATCATTCCTTTAATGTTTCTATCTTTATCTTGTTTTAACCTCTCCACTTTCCCCAGGTTCAGTGGAAAGAAGGGAGAAGATCTCACCATGGACTTTTTGGATGATTTCGACAGTCATCTCCAACAAAGATGACGACGCTTCACGACTTCAAATTTTTCCTCTACTGATGAAAGTAGAGGCCAAGTCCTGGTATAATGCATTGCCCCAGGCTGCCAAGAATGCATGGGATGTGCTAAGGGCTGCTTTTGTAAAGAGGTTTTGTGAAGGCACAACCTCGGAGAAGCTATGGCAGCTACTGACGGAATTGAAGCAAGGAGGTCTACTAGAGTATGCCACCTACGAGTCCAAATTTGTGGACTTATGGGAGAGATGGGGTACCTCACTGGACGAAGGTGAAGGAGTGCCTAATTTTCTAAAGAAGGACCGTTTCATTGCTGGTCTATGGTCGCCGCTTAGAGAGAAGGTGAAGGGAAGGTTTCCTGCAACATATGAGTTGGTAGTCGAAGTAGCCCGCCTGAAAGACAAGAAGCTGCACATGCAAGCAAGAGTAAACAAGTTAGAGGAAACAAGCGCAGGCTGACCAACCCCATTGACTGCAACAGCGAGTCATAGAGCCCAACCGCAAGAGGCATGAGAAGAGCAGCAAGACTTGCTAAGTCGCATCACCACCCAACTAGAGAGTTTATCCGTGCATCTAATGCAGCAAGGGCATGGACCTATCAGGAATCTAGAACAAGCAATAGGACAACGAAGGCAGAACCAAGAGTACCACTTCTACAACTGCGGGGAAGATGGCCATGGTATGTCCTACTGCCCACATCCAAGGAGGCACAATTTCAATAGAGGGGGGAGACAGAATGAAATCTCTCTGTGAAGGGCAAGACCATCACCACCTAGGCAACCAGGGCTGATCCCACCGGTCCAGATCCTTCAACCACCTGTACAATAACAACCACCACCCGAACCTCGCATTCCACCACTACCCCCACCACTAGCTATGAACCAAGTGGTGAGTGTTATTATCTTGGAGGCTAAAGGGAAGGCAAAGTTATAAGAATCAGTTCAAGAGAAGCACAAAGGAAAAACAAAGGTAGAAGAAGTGGATGCTATGGGAGTGAAGTGTGCCAGACACGCAGAGGCCTCTCAAAGCGAAGAGAAGATGAAAATGAAGGCCGATTCTAGCAAGCAAACAGCTAAACCGCGACGGAAGATAGACATCGTGGACTTATCACTAGGTGAGTATGCAAAACCCTATGACTTAGTTGAGGATGTGTTAACGCAGGGCACGAAGATAACTTGGCCCCAATTACTCGACCTTTCACCAAGAATGAGGAGGCAATGGACAAAAATGGTGAGTACCAAGAAATCAAGAGCCAAGATAGCTGGGGCTATCTCTGGAAGGGATCTTGACGACATCCTACCAACCATGGATGCCCACATCAAGGGGCAATGAATCTCAAACGTCTACATAGATGGTGGTGCACAAATATGCGTCATGAGTGAAAAGATGATGCACCATCTAGGTCTAGAGGTAATTAGGCTGGCACCCTGCCGAGCCAAAATGGCAAACAATGTAAGAGTAAAATGCGTAGGCATTGTGAATGTGGTCAAAGTAAGAGCATTCAATACAGAAGTGGAGATAGACATCTTTGTCATGCCACACAAAGGGGAGGGCTACCCCATCATTCTTGGGAGGCCTTGGCTTATGGCTATGGAGGATAAACAAGACTAGAGCACCGGAATGATTCATATGAAGGATGCTAAAGGGAAGTCCATATTCTACGACATGAGGACTGGGAAGCAACGGAACATGATCTTGGAGGCTTCAGAAGATAAGTCCACCAACAACTAATCGTCTACCTCAGGAGAAGAGACGACCACCACCAATGGAAGTGACAGTAGCATCGAAGTGATGGGGGTCATTCTTAAAGACCCAAAAAGATTGACACAATTTGAAACACACCCGACAAACCAAGAGGAATCATCAGGTATGCAGTCCTTGGAGGATGCAGGTAAATTACAAAAAAATGCTCTCAAATGAGTTAATTGATGAAGAAAGGAAGGAATATGTCTCCATGCTAGGAAACTTCACTAGTTTGTTCATTGATGGCTATGATAAGATCACAGGAATTACAGTAGTGCAACACCACATAAAACTCAAGGAAGGCAGTAAACCGGTAGTGCAGAAGCGCAAAAGACTTGGAGTAATCCAACAAGAGGTGCACACTACTTAAAGAAGTGAGAAGTTTGCTACAAGCAGGTTTCATCTACCCTGTCGAAGACTCAGAATGGGTCTCCCCAGTGGTAGTCACACCAAAAAAAAAAGGTAAGTGGAGAGTCTGTGTCGACTATAAATCTCTCAATGCAGCCACAAAGAGGGATCACTTTCCCCTCCCATTCCAAGATGAAATTCTCAATGAAGTGGAGGGTCATGAACGATACACAATGTGCAATGGCTACTTAGGATACTTCCAGATTAGCATTGCGGAATAAGATCAGAACTTCATAACACCTTGGGGATGCTTTGCTTACAGGGTAATGCCTTTTGGCCTCACTAATGCCCCGACCACATTTCAGCGCTATGTGACCTTTGTTTTCCAACCCTACTTTGGAACATCAATACGGGTTTTCATAGATGATTTTTGCATCTATAGTTCACGAGTCCTTCATTTAAGAAAAGTCTATGATGGCTTAACCAGGCTGCAAACCTTGGGTGGCCAACTCAACGTGGATAAGTGTCCCATTGGTGAAATCAAAGTCACTCTCCTTGTCCATGTAATTTCAACAAAAGGGATTGAGGCTGACCCTAGCAAGATCGAGGCCCTGGTATCTTTGTCATCACCCACCACCGTTAAGTAGCTGGTTTCTTTCCTTCAGAAGGTAAGATACTTAAGCAGGTTCATTCACTTGCTATCTCAAGTGGTCCTTCCCCTACAACAACTCACCGAGAGGGATGTCTTCTCATGGAGTGAAGAGAATGAGCAGCAATTTACTGAGGTAAAGCAAATCCTAGCTAAGCTTCCCACCATTTTACCTCCTAAGTGGGACGAGCCATTTTCTGTGAACCCTAGTATAGGAAGTGATACACTCGGAGCCGTGCTAATGCAAAAGGACCCCAAACTTCTTTCATGCGTCCTATTTACTTCGCTAGTCATGTCATGACCCCGTCAGAAAAGGGATTTACCGAAGTAGAACACATGGTTCTGGCACTAATGTTTGCTAGCACAAAGTTCTGCTCCTATCTCCTGCCTAGACCCTTTGTAATCCTGACAATGGAAGAGGTTCTCCCATTTGTAATGCGACACATGGATGTCTCATCTAGGATCTCTAAGTGGTTAATTACATTACAAGATTTTGACTACACTATGCTAGTAGAAAAATCCACCAGGGATAGTTTAGCAGGAATTTTCACTCATCGCCACTATGAGAAGAAGTTGAAGGTCAACACGGAAGCAAAGGAAGAAACACCAATGGTAGAGAGTCCTAGGCTAGAAAGAGCTCACTCTCTTTTCTTTGACGGAGCATACAAATGAGCGGTGGACCAGTCTGCAGTTGGCATAGTCATTTTCAACGAGCAACAAGAAAGAGTATTCTCCATCGGGCAGTTATTACACTCCCACTCCAACAATGAAGCAGAATATGCAGCCCTAGTTCTTGGGTTGGAGAAATGTATTCACAACGAATTCAACGCCTAAATGTGTTTGGCGATGCTTTGCTTTTGATAAGGCAGGTAAATGGCACTTGGGTTTGTAAGAATCAGGTTTTACTAGGTCAACTACACCAAGTTAAGGATCTTCTAAGGAGGTTTGAAGCAGTGAGACTATTTCATGTCCCCAGACCAGAAAATAAGGACGCAGATGCTCTAGCCAAAGAAAGAATACAAGACGTTCCCGTAGGAGCCATCAAACTGAAGCTACCCCTCTTTCAAGGTAGTGATGCTATGCCAGGTATCGTCAGCTTTCTAGATACCGGAGAATGTCCGGAAGGATACACCAAAGGCCAAAAGCAATGACTGGTAAGGAAGGCTACCAGATACTGCCTTGTAAACGACCACTTGTACTGTAAGGGCAAAGATCGGATTCTCAGGCGGGTGCCAACCTCCAGTGAGATCAAAGAGGTAATTTCAAGTTGCCATGATGGCGTTTGTGGCGGTCATTTTGCTCTAGATATCACCAGTAGCAAGATTCTATAGGCAGGATACTCTTGGCCTAGTTTGAATAGGGATGTACACCATTAGTGTAAAACATGTAAGGCTTCTCAAGTGGCCAGTGATCGCACATTAACCTATGAGCCACAAACTCCTATCATCTCATACGGTCCATTTGAGAAATGGGGAATAGATGCAATCGGTGCTTTACCAAGGGCCCAATCAGGTAAATTGTACATCATAGTGGGTGTAGACTACATGACTCGATGGACAGAAAGCAACAGCCACCACCCGCATTACAGCCCAAGAGGTAACAAAGTTCATTTTTTAGCATATCTATTGATGTTTCCGCACTCCTCTTGAGATAATATCAGATAGAGGACCAGGTTTCAGAGGCAATCTGGTAGGAGAACTGATGCAGAATTTAGGCATCACGCGTCGACATTCCACACCATACTATCCACAATGCAATGGTCTGGTAGAGAAGGTAAATGGAATGACTTGTAAAATCATCACAAAGTAGGTGAACAATCGCACAGGGGACTAGGATAAACATCTCATGTCAGCTCTTTGGGCCTACCGAACGACGTTCCGACACTAGGTTTCACCCCTTTCCATCTATTTTATGGGCAGGAGGCAATTCTATCCATTGAGGTATAGATAGCCAGCTTACGAGTTTTGGCTAGCCAGATACAACGTCCAATTGTAAATCTCAGAAACCATATCCTAGATCTGGAGAGACTCCAACTAGATAGGGAAGAAGCAATCAATCACTATGCAACACAGGCAGAACGACGCCGTCTCACTTTCAATCAAGGGCGAAAAGAAAAGGGACTGGAAAAAGGTATGTTAGTGCTGAGATACGACAATAGATTCGACACCAGGAAGGACAAGAAATTTCAACCCAGATGGGAAGGACCATTCGTCATCAAGAAACGCTATGACAATGGCAGCTATAAGTTAATGGAAACAGATGGGAGAATTCACAAGACTAGGGTCAATGGATGGAGACTGAAAAAGTATTTTCTTAGGTTTGATCTAGATTTCATGCTAGACATTCCAGAAGAAGGAGAACCCTCTAACTCCACAGCTAAAGATACAGAGGAAGGGCTAGAAGCATGAATGCCTCTAGCCAGATGGGAGGGCTAATAATAGCCGGCTTTCGAAACCGTGCCGTGAGAACCACACCCTAAGGAAGGAAAGGTTTGTTACCAAAAGGAAAACAAAACAAACAAAAAGAGCCCTTTACCATTCACCATACCCCCCCGCAAGGTTAACCACCAGTGGGGCGCCGCCAGTTTGGCCACACCCCTCCATTATCACCAAAAGATGATCCCTCTCTCTCTCTCTCTCTCTCTCTCTCTCTCTCTCTCTCTCTCTCTCTCTCTCTCTCTCTCTCTCTCTCTCTCTACTTCCCAGCCCCGCCCATATTCTCTCTCTCCTACTCTGTCGCGCTGCATCATCCGGCCTGGTAGGTGCCTTTGGTATCTCTGTCACACTCCAGCCCCGGCGGGCCGCCATAGATAGTGTCCTCTCTCTCTCTTCCAAATATTCCTCCCCTTTTATCATAGTTGACATACACTTGAGTACATTAATCCTCCTCGTGTGTATGCATGTCAGGCATAGAGCATGATACTAATGATGTGGGGAATGATTTAGTCGAAAGGAAAGACTTTAAATCATGAGAGGCATGTGAAGATACATTATAGAACCAAATTATTGCATTGAGTGAAAATTTCATCACTCCTTATAGGTCTACTGGTCAATTTCATGAGTCAATAGGCCGTAGCATGGATCCATACCTGGAAACATAGATTTAATAGCTACTCTTGTAGTCATGAAACCTGTCGAAGGGTTTGATACTTTGAAGAGCCTTATTTGTTGCCATCTTTAGACCTTGTTAAAGTCTCTTCCAAGCATACCTTGTGACCAATTTAGATGAGCAAGCCATCTCCACAACTCTATTCTAGATGCAACATCATTAGTAGCATAAACATTACTTATTTAATTTGCATTGGTCCCCATTGGGATTCCACTTGGAAGACAGAGCATCTCCCTGATTTATGGTCAAGGATCCATTGAGGCTTAAGGGACTTTCTGATATATGTCAAAGTACCTGAGTACTCTCCTTTTTTCCCACCAAAAAACAGATTGTATCCTTTAAAGTGAATACATCCCCAACTTTATCATGCAAGTTATGCCCTTGAACTAGACAGATATCCAAATCAGAGGTCAGCAACCAATTTTGAAATACAAGCAGCCTAGAGGGGTGGCTGACACCCTTAACATTGAAGGATGCAACTTTGATGAGGAGAATTATCGAGGGGTATCCATAACTAACTTTCACATTGTTAGGCATCTTCTTATTTGTGTTCCACACATAACACAAGCTCTGTTTGTATTGGGACAGTTGATAGAAGGGGAAAATAGAACTTTGCCTAGGGAGGTAGCCATATCCTTGATACAAGGCCACAAAAAAGCAAGTATGTCCACAAAATGAATCCATACTGGGCATTTAGACAACAATTCCTCCTTAATTTGCTTGACTGGCTGCCAGGGAAGAACATGAACACTTGCCCACATAAGATAATTATGAAAGGCTTTCTGATCCTCTACAGAAAAAAACAAAACTTCATACTGTCTTGACCCATTGTAGAAAACCTTGTCGACTACAGCTTTCTTAAAGCCCTGGTCCAGATAACCTGCTATCTCATTTAGGACCCGAAGTTTGCCTGTGAAATACACCACTATAGCACGACTCTTAAAAGCTGAGACCTGAGACATGGCTTTTATGGTAGGGATGCAAACTGTATGATTTTCTTTAACTTGAGGTTCGGAGGTTAATGCCTCAGTTAGGCAATTGGTTAGTTCAACTTCAAAGAGCGTGCCTTTGTCAGCCCTTACAAGTGGCATGGATGCTTCCTTAGGATTCAGAAAAAACACCGTTGGTAGAGCCATGGCGCAAAGAGGTCAAACGAGGACCTGAGATAAGACAACTGAAGTGAGTGCCAGCAGGAGAAGGTCCGATTCTGAGTCTGAGTAGAATACACGACCTGAGCCCTGGTGGGAGAACAAAGCCCAAGGATCCCTCAACCTCTCACAAAAGCATCGTCTAAAACGCTAAGCAAATCCCTCGCGTTAGAAATCCACATCCCGTTCTGTCTTCTCTCTCTCTCTCTGTCTCTCTCTCTCTCTCTAGGATTGCACACACATTCGTGACACGTGGGAACGCTCACAACTCAAGAATTTCTTAAGCTCTATAAACAAGTAGTATAGATGGTGCGTTTTTTCCATTGCTAAACAACTCCTGTGAATTTTTTTTATAGATAATAAAAGTTTTGACATCAACTACATTGTAGTTAAATACGTGTTTACATTTCCTATATAGAGAATATTGTCTAATAGAAGTGTGCTTGTTAACTATGGTTTTCCTATATAAGAAATAGAAGGTACAAGCATTCTCTTATATTGAACAGCATGTTACCTAGATAATCCACTTGTTTTCCTATATAGAATCATCGTGTTATGTAGACATTTCTTTTCCTAGATATATAGGAAATCCAACTTGGTATAACTAGTAGAATAGATACATTTTACAACCTACATAGGTTTTCCCTATGTAGGAATTGATTTAAAGTTCCTTGTGGATGTACTCTTCACCAGCTAGATAAGCGCCATTTGCTATTCGAGAAACTTGCACAATGCAAAGGAGTTATATGTTGGACCTCTCGTTGGGTCTACTGTAGACGCTGAAGGTCTGGTACTGCGCACAAGCAGTATCAGCGAGTAGCCCACTTGCATTCATATTGCATGTCTTGGCACCAACATCAACCCGATTGAAATATTGTGCACCGGTAGCAACAAGCAAACTCCTTGCACTACTGCACGCCAGCAACAACAGCAATAGCAGCCCACTAGACTCGCAAGGCCTCCAAAGCATAAAGGTAAGGACACAGCTTGGCGGAAGATCTAGACTCACAACAATTGAGAAGCTTCCTCACTGCTATGGCTACGTGCTGCATGAGCACCTCTTGACTTTCTTCATCCTAGCCATGGATCCTCTTGATTCGCAGCCTGTATACTTGTACAACCTCCAAAGAGGTCTTGCCACTCCCCCTCAACTCGACATTACAAACACATAGGATGACAATGTGAGATTTGCAGAAAACCTCTATGGTGGAAGTCGCAGAGCTCACAGGAGCTCTCTCTCTCCCCCTTTGTTTCTCTCCCCCCCCTATGAAGCACTACTCGTCAGTAATTACTACTCCTACTGGTTCAACTTTAAAACAAATCAAATTATCATAAGATTCCTTCTCCCACACCATTATGTGCCCCCTAACCTGCACAACGCTCCCCCATCTTCCTTCTACGCTCTCCTAATCTCCACCTTGCTGGCCCTCTCCATCTTCTCCCCGTACATCTCCTACACGATGGCTATGGAGAAGTTTACAGATAGCAAAAGAGACCATAGAGAGCCTCCTCTCCCTACGTGGTGCACCACGTGCAAACATGCACGCGTGCGCGCGCTCACACACACGCGCGCGCACACACACACACACACACACACACACACACACACACACAGAGAGAGAGAGAGAGAGAGAGAGAGAGAGAGAGAGAGAGAGAGAGAGAGAGAGAGAGAGAGAGAGAGAGAGAGAGAGAGAGAGAGAGAGAGAGAGAGAGGGTCCTCCTCTCCCTTTTGCATACGAGAAAGGACTTCCCTTTCCATCTCGTTGGGTGTACTGTCGCCATGCATGAATGAGAGAGAGAGAGAGAGAGAGAGAGAGAGAGAGAGAGAGAGAGAGAGAGAGAGAGAGAGAGAGAGAGAGAGAGAGAGAGAGAGAGAGAGAGAGAGAGAGAGAGAGAGAGTCCAGTTTGGCGCACCGTCGCCCTTCTCTTCCACTCTCTTAAGCATCTCATTTGATTCACCTTCCTTTTGAATTAAAACGATGGTAGCTCCTACTCGTGCAAAATAAATCTTAAGGCCACGTCTCACTTGATTAGCTCCCTCGTTGGATAGTTTTCTACGACGTAAAAATTCTCATCATTCTTTTTCTTCTTCTCTTGCCGGATGCATCCAAGAATGCCAAGTGTCGAGGGGAGGGTTCACAAATCCTTCCCCTTTTATAACAATAATAATATAAGATAAAATAATATAGATAACAAAGTACAATAGAAAAAAGGATGCATGTGTTGCAATCATTGATGAATCCATACCTCTCAAAAATCCTCTACTAGAAGAATTTACAATTTTTTTTGAGTTTCTTGATGATAGATATTTAGAGTTATAAAAGATTCTTAATAGAGGGGAGATCATTGATGAATCCAAACCTCTCAAAAATCCTCTATTAGAAGAACTCACAAACTTTTCTCAGTTTCAGATATTTAGAATTATTAAAGATTCTTAATAGAGGGGAGAGATGCTCAAAATTAGGTATCCATTACACCGACAAAGGCTTTGAGGAATGTAATACCTAGGAGGGTTATGATCCGATAGGATATCTTAAGTGCTATGTAAGGGAGATGAGATGTCACGGGGATCCACAAGGATTGATGATTATGTCCTACCATTAATAAGTTATGCCAAGGCCTATTGAGCGAGTTCAAGACCTAGCAAGGGAATATGAAGATATGTGGGATGCCTTTGAAGAAGTCATTAAGCAAGAATATCTTTAATATGTAGAATTGGAGATGGAATGGATTGCTTCCACAGTGTCAAATGGAATGTTGCATGTACCAAAAATGATGCATCTAGTCATAATCCAGTTTGCAAAAAGCTAAAAGTCATTATAGATGATGAGTGTCTTCTACAAGGCAACAAACTATTACAGGCCAAAGATGAGGACATCGTTAGTTGTTCCTCAACATCCTCATGCCCGATCTAGAAGGAAATACCTTAAAACACAATAGACGTACGGAAATAACTTTGAATGGAGAAAACACAACCTATGTGTTGAAATACCTTTGAATGGAGAAAACTCAACTGACGTACTACTGAAACTTAGCTAAACATTGTGGAAGAACCGGAATATAGGCACAACATGGAAGGATACTTAAATGTGGAGGCCATGTACCCTCTAAGCAGGACTATTGGTATGGCTTATTTGCACCATGTAGAGAAGGAACTAGCACTATTACGAGCTGGAGGAGAAGATAGCTCACGGTTGGGACAAGATTCATCAAAAACTTAATTTTCAAATAGCCACAATAGAGGATCCACTAGAGGCTAATTGGCATGCTTGTTTTGCAGGGTGGCAAGGAGAACCAACAACGAGTCTCTCTCTCTCTCTCTCTCTCTCTCTCTCTCTCTCTCTCTCTCTCTCTCTCTCTCTTTCTGGGTGCACTTACATGTACGACAAGTAAATTAAAAGTGCCATTTGCAAGCCTAGAAAGAGGTAAAGGAAGTTGGCTACTCGTCCATGCTCCCTTGGCGTCGACTACTATCGCTAGCCTACAAGAACTTGGCTATATATCCCAATAAAAAAGAACATGCCAATTAGCATCAACAAAAGGTCCATCATGTCAACTTGTAAAGCCTTTTCACTTCTATAAGGTTCTAACATGCAATGCTTTTTGTTGGCTGTTGGTATGCTCTTTTTTTACCCATTTAATGCACGACAAGAATTTTAAGAGCAGGCAAGCGTTGGTTGATGAGAGGAAAGGGATTTCATATGAGAGGGCAGAAGACCTTAGCTATCTATGGTGGCACTATTCCATTGGGCCAAAGACTAGAGCAACATTATTGGGCACACCTAAACATGTGATGTCCTTCACTTTGTCAGAAGAGAATGTAAAGCTTGAGCGCATAGAAAATAATATGGGAGAGTATTTTTATGCTATTGATCATGAGGGTTCTCATTTCTACAAGGTTTCTATGTCTACTTCTCTTTTACAAGTGACATCACTTCCAAGATCTCACCAATATTTATCAAAGAGGACCTTCAAGACAGAATCCATCACTAGGCAAAGTGTATCATTAGATACCTGCCATTGCATAACAATATTATCTTCGTGCTTAGTCAAGCTCAACAAGTAATGCAAGTTTGTGAGATTCCATTATGGTATGATGGATATCTTGCTTTTGAAATGCCACTAGAATGTGATAAGCATATATGATATGGAACAATTATTTGATTGATATTTGTGGAGTTTATGCATCATGCTGCACTCACAAAGGTGAAGCCTTTGTAGGTACTTGAGTGGCCAAACCTGCTAGAAGTTTATTAGTTCTAACCCTTTTTGGTGTTTTTGACACATCCATATTTAACTGCTTTATATGTACTTCTGTGACTTGGGAGCTTGTTAGGTCCTCAACATGTAAGGAGGTTTGAGATTTTGAAGCCTCCGCTACTTTGTGGAAATTTTAGATGCACGACCCTTTTGTGTTGAGATGCTCATTGAATCCAACATGAAATGATTATTTTCTTTAATATAGCTTGCTCGTGCATCAATTTGTCAAAGGGTATCGCTCATATTTTCTCGAAAACTGGCTTTTCTCGCTTTCCTTTGCTCATTGATTGGAAATCCCCAACTTGGTTAGTTAGGTCCTCTCGTGCAAGAACTAAGTATCTTATCTACCAGAGTCTTAAAGGCATTGTGACTAGATCCACAACCTAGTTATAGTGCATGGCTAGTGGATATGTATGGTGCAATCCATCACGATATCAGACATTTGAGCACATTTGACAAGCTACACACGACTCTATGAATTGAGATACATCTCTATACATACCCTTCCACCGATATTTTTCTTTCAACTTGGAGAAGGTTTCCCACACCCCCCTATGTCCAACCCATAGACTCTCATGAAACTCTTGCATGAACTTTTCTTGAGTCTCTTTTTGACATATAGCCCTTTTTGGTGTAGCATCCTTTTCTGTAGGATGCTTCCACAAATAAACATCCCTAAAAAAGTACCCATATTTTTTCCTATGTATCCTCCCGAATTCCTGTTCAGACGACTTATCATGTTTTGCTAGGGTACTCAAGTAGCTTCCAATAGGAAGACAATCACCTTCATAAAGTTCATTCAAGAGCAACTAAAATGGATTAGTCATTCATACATTGTTATCTTTGACATGAGAGATAGAATAGAGCTTTGTGCCTACATCATCTCCCTCGTCAATCATCTGTGACTCATCTTCATACCTTGCCCTTGATAGGATATCTACCAATGTATTGTCTTTACTTGGAAATGTGCTTAAACTCAGGATTTAAGGACTTAATGTAGGCAATCCACCGCAACATAGCAATGTCTGATGTTAAACAGCTTGTAATCATCCCAAGAAGTGGTAGACAAGTTGTTTCTACTACCACACATACACCAATGATTAGGTACTCTTTTCCATTTTTCAAGGTTGTAACCATACCCCATAGCTCTCTCTTTATCTATGGATAGTTTCTTTGATGAGAACTCAGTACCTTTGCTCCAAATCTCACCACATACATGTGTCTTTCATCATCATCTTGCCCTATTGCCCATCCAATTCTTGTAGGACTGGTGTTTGTCACAATTATTGGCCTTCTACACTCATAGTCTACCTTTCTCAAAGTTGATGCTGATTGGAGAAATTCCTTTAGCTTTTTCATGGATTTTACTTGTGCTTCTGTCCATTTAAACTTTTGATTCTCTTGAAGAGATTGATAAAGAGGATCAGCTACATGTGCATAATGTGGAATCCAAATAACATAAAAGACACATGCTCCTAGAAAACTTCTAACCTCAGTAATGCTTATGCATGTTTCTTTCATTCTTTGGATGGAATCTACCTTTGTTGGACAAGGTTTACTACCACATGGTTTGCACATGTGTCCCACAATGAGCACTTCATTGACACCAAGCATAGACTTTTTCCCTGACAAAGTAAGATTCACTTCTTCCAACCTAGACAAAATTTTACCACAATCATTTATGTGATTTACCATAAACCTGCGACATCTCCTGAGATCCAAGTCTTCATCTTTCTCAATTTCTTTACATCCTTTGATAGACAAATCATCAATGAAAGGCATTGTGATTTGAGGAATAAAGTCACGTAAGACCTTATTCATCCCATTCATCATATGTGCAACTGAGTTGATTTCTCCCTCTAGCAAGGTACACATTCTTACCAAACCTAAAGGTGTCCTCATGGTTGTCAAGTCTCTACATCTATTGCAAGCTAAAATTGATCATACCTCAAGTAGAGATCCCCCATTGAGTAGATTGAACTCCCTGCACACACCTCTGCAAACTCATCCACAATTGAGCCTGTACCTACATTTCTAATTGTCAGCTTGTTCAATGGTTGCATATCTTGGATGAAGCGTAGAGCACCATCCTTCTTTGGAACTGTGAAACACTTATTTTGAAATGGTTTTAGACCATACCTCATGGCTCTATTATGGATCTATAAACGTTGGAAAAAATATTTTTTGGTACTTGTTCAAAGGTGCGAATCAAGCACCGTAGAGTAGCACAAATCTAAAGCTTAAAAAACAAACAAGGGGAGTCTGTGAGAGTAGAATGAGACAGTAGATTGATAAATGTCTAGAGTTGGAAATTCCAATTGAGGGGGGAGTCTTGTCTCATTATTCTTAGAAATCTTACTCAATATTAAATTTGCATGCCATATTGTATAGCAAGAAACATACCACCCTAGAAGCATGCATCTTGGATGCTTTAGACTTGGGAGACAATTGTGAAATCTTCAATAGGAGCTACAATAGAAGGATCAACACATCTTATATCATGTGGCTCAAATGAAAAAGCCTTACCATGATTTGAAAGCATTTCTTTAAAGCACTTTGTCTCCTCCTGTGTTAGAAACCCCTCGCAACCAATTTGCAACTCTTGAAAAGACTCCTTTGTGAAGGTGGGCCCAATCTTTTTAGGATTCCTCAAACTTGGTTGCAAAGAATCCAGGGCTCAATCTTTTCCCTATTGTTGGGCGGTAAGGGTGAAGCTATTTTTTTCACCTTCTTTGCTACACTCTTGTATTTAGTCTCAACATGGACTTTTGGGCCAACTGTTTGCTTAAAAAATTGGTTTTCTTTAAAGGCTCCTATTACTTGATACATCCATAGAGCATACTTCCTTTTCAAGATGCAAACTAAACTCCATTATAGCATCAAGCTCACCCATAGTATCTACAAAAGAAACTTGTTCACACAAACCCAAAAAAATTTCAGTAGGCTCTAGCACCCCACTCTCTTTCATGCCTACTTGTACATTATATACATTTTCTCTCACATCTCTTCAAATGTTCAAGTTTTGTAAAACATATTGATCCATTCCTTGTTACCAAGGAGCCCGTTGAGAAAATTTCACCTATTTTTGGATCAAGCGAGACCCTTTTTCTTCTGTACCACTGCAATCCCACTTTACAATGGTACTTGGCCAAAACCTATCATTTACCTATGGTCATGAAACTCTTTGCTCACCTTTGGTAGAGTATGATCTTTGAGGTTCTCAGGATTTTTTTCATGGTTTACACAAACTGTGAGAAGTTGAATAGCACGTTTACCATCTTTGCTTTGTATTCCGTCATCTGCTGAACCATCATCCGTTACCTTTGTTTCCATTTCCACTCCCACAATGTAGGGTTGTCCAAGGATAAGATGATATGAAGATGTATCCTATACAAAGAAGTTTTGCTCAATGTTTACATCACTTATTGTCACCTTCACACCTGGACATGCTTCATACAATTCATCGAATGAATTGTTTGCCACTTTCACCATCCAACCATGATCTGTGCCCATTGTCCATTTGCACTCGTTGTGGAGACTATTTGACATTATGTTAATTTCTTAACCATGGTCAATCAAGGCAACAAATGGCTTTTCAAGATCACCTACTTTGACCAAAGTTTTTGTAGTAGCCCTTGCCCAGTGACTTTGTGAATAAGAGCTCTTAGGAATAACTTCAACTTCTTAATCATCATTTGAGAATTTCACTTGCTTCACTCTCCCACTAGATTGGTATCATCCTACCACACCTCCATCACCCTCGTTATCTTGAAATTGCATCCCTTGTGTCTTCAAGGTTTCACCTTCAACCTATGGACGAGCAACCTCATCAAGATTTTTTCTCTTTCTCTTGATGATGTCAATGATCTCCTCATGGAAATCATGCTTTGCAATGCGAAGGACTTCTCCCATAGTAAACTCAATCTTGCTATTCAGGATCATATCCTCCGAGACTTTCTTTAAATCTATACAAACCTCAATATCAGATTGTAGCTTATAAGTTGGGCCTTTTGGATTACCTTTTGTTGTCTTTTTCTTGTTTCCTCTTGTATCCTGCATGAGTACTTTAGGTGGAGATCCTCCTTGTGTAGGGGGTGTTTGTGAAGGCATTGAGTCACTTATTTCCCCACTTCTAGAAGCTCTTTTCAATTGTCCTTCATCAACATTCTCATGTCTGCACTTCTCTTCTACAATAGCCTCATTTTGTTGGCATTTTGTAATGTAGGCATGCACTGACAACGAGAGTCCACTGGATCATTCCATCCCATTTCTAGGCGTATCTAATTCACTACCTCATGTAGGATCTCCTTTGTAAGCTTTCCTTTCCTACAAAGTTCCAAAAAATTGGGCCACAACTTACCATCATCATTACTCATGAGATCCTTGGAGTGCTCAAATTTTGCTCCATAATTATCAGCCTCAGCATGGGTAGTTGCCATATCTTCAACTAAGGTTTACAGTCCCCACTTCCCAGAGTTAGTTCTTCAGGGTGGACCTTTCTCCCTAAAGTGGATTTTACCATCCTTAAAAAAGACAACATCTTTAGTCAAAACATCACTAAAACTATCACAGTCCCTTCTTACATGGTGTGTACTATCACACCAAATACATCTATTAACAAACCCTTCTTTGGACTATTCTCTTTGCCTAGGAAGTGGCCCTGATTGTGGGCCTTTTTCTTCAAGCTTTCCAAGCTTCACCTTCAAGTCACACATTCCCTTCACAAGATCATCTATCATGGAATCATCAAATGTAGGAGCTATGAAAGTAGGCTTTACCATTTTGCTAGAAGCTTAGGTGGAAGGACTTGTAGTGCTTAATACCATCTGGTCCCTTCTTCTTTGTCGTTTGGCAAGTAGTGAGATAGCACCTTCAACTCATTCCAGTTGATCTTTAGTCCTTGATCAACATCTTTATTGTCAAGAACAAGCTCCAAATTTTCTTGAAACTCTTTACCTGCAGCTTGTAAGAAAAAATCTTTCTTCTCTGCATCTAGTGTGGCCTTTTTTGTCTTGGTGAGTTGTGCATAGCGCTGCTCAAATTCCCTAAGTAGCTCTGTTATTGATAGTTCTTGCTTTGGCAGCTTGACTACCCATTTGAAGAATTTCCTTGTGGTCACTCTCTCAGAGTCCTCCATAAAACATTCCTCCTTTAAATATTTGAGTTCTTCGTAGTTTCTCCCATGCCCATCTTTAATTTCCCTAACATGTTCCCTAAATTTTGGAGCAACAACTAGCTCAAAGCTTGGAATCATCTCACCTTCTGACATGCAATGCAGCTCCATCTCCTTCACATACTTGTGCAACTACTTGGTTACATCTTTGCCATTGAAATGATCCATTTTATTGACGACCACTTGGATGGATTTGGTTGCTAAAATCTCTCTTCTTTGAGTAGCATGTTGTTGTTGCATGAACATTGCAAATGCTTGAAACATTTGCATTGCTGCTAGGTCAAAATACATACCCTGTTGCTCCACCTGATCACACATTGTTACTCGCAAACTCTCACCATGTTAATTTCACGTCGGCTTCACCAAAAATATGTCGAGAAGTTTGCGGTCTTGCGAGGAAAGCACCGGGCTTTTGGCTGTGAGTGTTTGTGAGAGAACTCCAAAAACTATTTGAAGGAGTTTAACCATAGATGCCATGAAGTTTAGGGTTTGGAAGGAAGTGCAATCAAAGAAGCCATGCTCTTTCTCTCTTGCATTTTCACACACAAAGAAAGAACACAAAAGAGTATATCACAACAACACAAAGATAAAAACATCAAGGCTATGGTTGTATCGTATCATGGGTAATATGAAAGGGTTAATAGATGAGTTAATGGCCTTCAATATTTTCCAATCAAATAGGCTACGAATTATTCTTTGGAATTGTAATTTTGTTCTTACCATAATATATATGTTTTGTTTAGTGATTGATATTAATTGTGTGTACAAATTCTCTTGGTTCATAGCAAGATAGCTACACTTATGTCAAAAGAAAAGTTATAGTCTATAAGGGATAGTATGATGGGATCCGATGAAAGAAGTATTTCAATGAGCCTTTCTGGGCCAAAGAGAAACACTATATGTTGTTGAAAGTGTAGTTTATGGCTAATCCGTAAGTTAATTGGAATAGATCGCACAGAGTGGAAGAGATAGGAATTCACATCATATGGATTATTCATCTAGGATAACTTTAGTATATGAAAAATGTAGATATGAGAGAAGTGAAGAGAAGAGAATCAAAGTTTCCCTCTGACGGGAGCAAAGCAAACCCCGAACCCCGACGGCCTCTAAAACACCGGGGATCGAATGGCGCGCCTCGAGCCTGTCATAGTAAAGCAAACAGGGGGCACCACCTAGCTTCAGTGGCTAGGACGCAAACAACACACCACCATAACAAAGTTCTCATCCAAGAGAGATGGATTCTTGGGAGTAATGATGAAGAGAAAAGGGAATGAGATCAAGTGAGAGAGAGAGAGAGAGAGAGAGAGAGAGGGAGGGAGGGGGTATAGCGGCTTAATATTTAGGCACCACAAAAGGATGGCGAATCCGCACACCCTTCACACATACACAAGCTCACTCCAAACACAAGACTAGGTGGCGATTCCACACACCTCACATGGGCAAAACATTGCAAGAAAACATAGTCACAAAATCTCAAGCTTTATTTAGAGAATAAGGCGATGAAATGGGGAGCATAGGGTAGGGGAATGAGAAGGGAGAGCGTGGTAGAGCACATGGCGGATAGGTGGGAGTTGATGGCGAAGACTCGCACGAGGGTTATGGCCATCATCCTTCATTTAGTTGCCCTTCATCTTCGATAGCTAAGGGTGTAGAGGTCATGCTCAAGACAAGCATGGTGATTGCGGTGATGGTGATGGTGTGGGTGTGTGTGTGTGCACTAGGTACACACAGTGCATAGTGTACTCTTTGGTGATGGTGTGTGTGTATTTAGTGTGATGGTGACCCCTGTTTATATAGGGAAGGAGGGGGGAGGAATTCTAGAATTTAGAAATGAAGAAATCATTATCTACATGGCCATGTGACTGCGGGCCCCACTTGTCTAGTTGTGTGTATATGTGCCAGAACAGCAGTCTCATGAGAGAGAGACTAAGCGAGAGAGATGGGTTGATGAAAAAAAGTGAGAGGTGACATGGAGAATAAAGTAATTACAATAGGGGAGAGAGGGGAGTGTGTTCAGAGGTGAATCTGTGTGCAGATGTGTGTGAACACAAGAAAAATCAGGTAACCACCGGGTGGGGATGGGTCTGTGGGCACCTTTTTCAGTGAAATTGAGTGTGTGCGAGTGTGGGGGAGGTTATTTAGCTACAAGACAAGAGACATGGCGCCCTTTAGAGAGAGAGGGGGGTATTTGGATCATGGGATATTATAGGAGAGAGAAAGAGGGGGTGGGGTATACTATTTTGGAAGATAGGATAAGTTGCATGTGAGTTAGGGTGCATTATTGGTGAGTTATAATGCATTATTGGTGAGAGGTGGGGTAGCTTGAGGGGAGAGAGAAAGGAGAAAGGACAAGGGGAAGAGAGAGGGGGTTGACCTTTTGAGTGGAGGAGAGAAAAAGGGACACCCGGCGGGGCAACAGTGAAGAAAAAGGAGGCAAGGTGGGGATGGGCTACCCCGAAGGCATGAGGTGGTCTATTTTACCTTTCTTATATATTTACATAATCATATAACTTTATTTTTTTTCTTACTTTTTCCAATGCCTTTTATCACTCCCTCCCTAAGAGGGGGTTTTCATGGGGTGGGGACGAGAGAAGAGGGGTATGGGAGCTTGGCTTGTGAAAAGCCCTCATCATTAGCCCTCCTCTTTTGGCTAGAGGCATTCATCTCTCTAGCTCATCTGTTTGATCATTATCGTCGGAGGTGGCGGCTGATGGTGTGTCTTCATCTGGAATGTCAATTGATGGAGCCTGCTCAAATCGAAGAAAATAAGGTTTAAGTCGCCAACCATTTACCCTAGTTTTATGAAGTTTTCCATCAGCCTCCATAAGCTGGTAGCTTCCATTGGCATACTTTTTCTTGATGATGAAAGGGCCTTCCCATCGGAGCAGGAGTTTCTTATCCTTGCGTGTGTCGAAGTGATTGTCGTAGCGGAGCACCAACATTCCTTTCTTCAATTCGTTTTTCCGGAGATGCTCGTTAAAGCTAAGCCATCTATGCTCTGCTTGTGCTGCATAATAATTTATTGCTTCTTCTCTGTCCAGCTGCAGTCTTTCCAAGTTGATGATGTGATCTCTCAAATGCATGTTGGGTTGTTGAAGCTGGCTTGCCATTACTCTGAGACTTTGTAGTTGCACTTCAATGGGCAAGATTGCTTCCTTACCAAATACTAGATGATACGGTGTGAATCCCAAGGATGTACGAAATGAAGTTCTGTAGGCCCATAAAGCTGGTAGTAGATAATTATCCCAGTCTCCAAGATGATTGTTTACCTGCTTGGTAATAATTTTAGAAACCATTCCATTTACCTTTTCAACTAGGCCATTACATTGAGGGTAATATGGTGAAGAGTGCCTTCTTGTAATGCCCAGTTTCTGCATTAATTCTCCTACCAAGTCTGCTCTGAAACCTGGCCCTCTATCAGAGATGATCTCTAAAGGTGTGCCAAACCTACAGCATATGTGCTCGTAGATAAATTTAGCTACCTCTACCACTGTGATTCTAGTGGTGGCTGTAGCCTCTGCCCATCTAGTCATGTAGTCGACCCCCATGATAATGTAGAATTTTCCTGAGTTGGCCCTAGGTAATGGCCCAATGGCATCAATACCCCATTTTTCAAATGTGCCATATGAGAGAATAGGTGTCTGTGGTTCAGGCATAAGTGACCTAGTTCCGGCCTTTTGACACAACTTAGATGTTTTGCACCTGTGGTGTACATCACGGTTGAGGCTAGGCCATATGAAGCCTGCCTGCAAGATTTTCCTACTTGTTATGTCGAGGGCAAAGTGACCACCACAAACCCCGTCGTACCTTCACCCTCCTCTCTCTCACACACACACACAAGGACAAAATAATTAGAAAATTAAAATTAATAAATAAGAATGAAAGTACCCCAAACCCCCAATTCCATCTCCAATTTCACTAATTTCATACTTACCCTTGCTAATTTTGCTTCGTTTCCATGCTAATTTTACTAATTTCATGCTAATTTTTAATAATCTTGTTAACCTAACCACTAACATTTGAAGTGTAAAGTATGTTAAATCCCCTTGTAAGAGGTGAAATCATCACTCTAATCAAGTTAATTGTTTTAATATATGCCTAATTTGATGATTTGAGTGTTTGATTTTGCATTACAAATGGTCAATTTTGGAACCGGTTTGATGGTGCACACACTTGTGTGTGCAATGATGCAACTTCGGTGGAGCAAAGGAATAGCTTGGAGTGTAATTATGATGTAAGAAGTGCACTCACTTGTTATGTCAATTATTGATTGATTCATGAGGTTCAATGTTGTTAATCATTTGCTAAAATTAGGTGTGTAACACAAATTGACCTACACTTTGCACCTAATTTGATACACTTGGAATGAAATTGGTAGTCAAATTGTGACTAATGAACTTTGTGTGTATCCAAATAATTCTTAATTCTCATCAAGAATTCATGTGTGCATAAGAATCATTGTGTGTGTGCATGCACCAGGGTGAAAGCATGTTAACCTGTCGCGCTTTTTGTGCTAGTTAGCAGTTTCAAATTAGCACATCTTCGAAAAGTTGGTCATCCGGTAAATTTTTTACAAATAATATCAAAATTTGTCGAAGGTTGTACATTTGGATTCCTTGTTTCAAGTGCTTTCTATTGATATATCATATGTCATAGATCTTGGAGATATAGCTCAAGTTATTGTACTAGTTAGCATATGTCAAAATTGTGCTAGTTAGCATTGTCCGGGACATGGAAAAGCATGACAAGTTAACATGCTTTCACCCACCAAAGAAGGAAAAAAACTATTAAAAATTTCAAGTGTGTGTGCACCTAATTTTTAGTGTGTGGATGCATATAAAGTGATGGAATTGATAATACATGAGTATGCAATCATGTAAATGATGAGTATACTAGGCTAATTCAATCATTGGAGAAGCCTAATTGCCAAAAATTTGGGCAAAAATTGAGTGTGTGCGCCTATCCAAGACTGCTTGATTTTCAATGATTGATGCTCAATTATGATACCTAAATGGTTTTTTATGAAGTTTGCATGAAAAGTGTGTGCAATAATTATGTGTAATCCTTAATTCATTGCCAATTGAGTCAAATTTGATTTTTTGTGCTTAATTTTTGAGTGTGTGCATTGCTTGATTGGGTCAAAATAGTGTTAATTTTTTAGAAATTAAGCATGCGTGCATTCAATTATGATTGATCGACCTTGCAATTTGAGCATTGCAATGGGAATTGATGTAATTTTTGCATAAAATTTTGGCCTAAATTTGGGTGTGTGTGCCTACTCAATGGCATATGCAATCCGGTACTTGAATGAATAATTGGTAATTTTTTACCAATTATGATGATTAATTTGGCCAAATAATTGATGTGTGTATCACAATTGTCTTTGATAGTTGAGATAGATTACTTAATTGGTATTCAATTGTGTAAATTTTTTAGTGCATTACCATGCTAATGGATGAATCAATTTGATGAACATGGAAAAAATGCATTAATGTGTGTACCTAGGCAATGGCATGATCAATCCAATGAGAGAATGAATGGTTGGTGCCACCAGCAATTATGATGATTAAAAGACCTAAAAGGTTGATGTGTATGATTGACTTGAGATGATTCAATTTTATGAACATGGAAAAAATGCATTAATGTGTGTACCTAGGCAATGGCATGATCAATCCAATGAGAGAATGAATGGTTGGTGCCATCACCAATTATGATGATTAAAAGACCTAAAAGGTTGATGTGCATGATTGACTTGAGATGATTCAATTGACGCAATTGAAAATGATTTTATGAATTACTATTGCTATGTATGCCAATGGTGTATGGTAATTTGTGAATGCCATATGAATCGAAAGTATGTAGCAACGTGATGACAAGCCAATTTAAGTTTGGATGATTTTGGAAATAAGTTATGAGCAATTCAAGATTGCAATGATGAAAATTGGGAATGGTTTTGCAAATGGGAGAATTGGTGCACTATGTTGTGCATATGCTATGCATCCATTTCATATGGTTTACCCATTTTTTATCATCAATGGATTAAATTGTTTGATGTGCATTATACCAAATGGCTAATAAATGCTCAATCGAGACCAAAATGTGGATAAACTTTATGAGCTTGTAACTGAATTTTGAGATCAATTGAAAGATTGAACTTATCTGTGAGCGATCCGCAATAATTTTTAATCACATGTCAAGATCAATTTGACGTGAGATTGACACTTAATTAATTGATATGTGTATTATGGTCAAGCTCATTTTACACTAAGATTCATAATTAAGTGGCTTTGGGAGTTTTGAGTCTATGAGAAAGTATGTCTTGATATGAATTAAAAGTCTTGATAACGGAACTTTTCTTACTTTAAGGTAAGTTCCATGAATTGTGTCGATTACAAGATCAAAAAGGGGAAAAAAAAAGAGACAAATTGGCCAAGCTATCTTCCTGCACGCTTTTCAGCCCTTTATTCGGCTTGGCATTTTTGCCACACACACACACACACACAACCCCGAACTCTTGAGTCGCTACTTTACTCACAGTCTTGAAGACTAAAAATTATACACCGTGCCTTGATTGCCGGGATTTGCACTGGCTTCGTCCACACCCACGCCTTTGGCCAGGATTCATGCCAGCACACCAACACACATAGACACACTCACGCTCAATCGATTTCTCTTATTGCTGTGATGATCCCGCATCAAACAGCACACGCCGTTCTGCTTGGGTCCCACACTGGCTCGTAGACCCCACACACACACTCCCACACACCCTCGATCCTTAGCACTCTTGGTTGTTATCAATACGGGTAACTTTTGTGTCCACTATTTGCTGCAGTGTTTGCGGCCATTGTTGAGGCACGTTCAATGGAGCTAGACCCTGGGATCCTGGATACACACACAACTGTTGGCTTGGCCGTTGCATACCGCCAAATCAGATACCAACCACACACACACACACAAAACTATGCACTCTTGCAATTGTGCACCCCGTGGCTTGCCCTCCTTACTTGCGTCCACAGTCTCTGAACACACACGATCGCCTCTAGATGTTGCAACCCTCACGATTGTGTCTCGATCTCACCTACCTTGGCCGAATGGACCTCAATGCTTTTGTGCTAACAATTGGATTCCCAATCCCACCTTTCCCCCTCGATGGGCATTTCAAGACGTAGTATAACACCATATATGCACGCAATACTACCATTGATCATGTGTTGACCAAGTTGGCAGCCATACCTGCTGTTTTTGAACACTTGGTGACTTGAAAAAACTCTTCCTGTAGGCTTGCACTGTTATCGGCTAATGACCATGCTCACTTGCACCCTATCTCTCTCGCCCTAAACTCCAACCCGATTTTTTGACTCAGTAAATAAACAAAAAAAAGGACCAATTTGTGGATTAAATTGGACGAGGGGAGGTTTTCACCTCCTTGGTTTGGATATTCAACCATCTTATTAATGCCGTGAGGTAGAAAACACACAGCCATCACTTGAGATGGAAATGGAGAGAGAGAGAGAGAGAGAGAGAGAGAGAGAGAGAGAGAGAGAAAACATTCCTTTTATTTGAAAAAATAAAGTAAAAATAAATGCTCTTTGAAAATTTCCTAATGAGAGTAGTCAAAATAAGATTTATCATGAAGAGATAGTGGTCTATGATGCAAAATCGAGAGTTGATTGGTGTGGCCATTGTGCTTTGTATGGATGGGATTTATGCTTGAGCATTTCTTTTTTATTGCTTGGTTTGAACATAAAACTTTTGTCATACACTAACAAGGGATATTTTTGAAAGAAGAATAGCAATTACTCCCGTGATTTCTTGAGAGAGAGGGACCTTCCTAAGTATTTGGTCCTTACCCTTACAGTACAGACCGTCATTGGTGAATCGATACCTTGTGGCCTTCCGCGTCAACCATTGCTTCTGACCCTTTATTAAATCTGATGGGCATTCCCCTGTTTCCAAAAAATGCATGATGTCAGGCAAGGCATCACTTCCTTGAAATAGAGGGAGCTTTAGTTTTATTGCTCCAACCACCACTTCCTGTAGTCTTTCACTTGCTAGGGCATCTGCTTCTTGGTTTTGAGCCCTTGGGATATGGTGTATTTGAACTTATTCAAACTTACCCAACAAGGTTTTTACACCACTTAAGTGAGTCCTTAAACTAAGATTCTTGCATGTCCATGCTCCATTTACTTGCCTTACCAGAAGTAGAGCATCCCCAAATACATTGAGGCGTTGTACACCTTGCGAGACACACCATTGTAGACCCTTGGTTAGTGCTGCATACTCAGCTTCATTGTTAGAATGTGAATCTAACAATTGGCCCAACGAAAATACCTTTGTCCCTTTGTCATCAAAGACCACTATGCCTGCAACTGCTTTGTCAGGCGCTCGCTTGTAGGCTCCATCAAAGTAGAGAGAGTATGCTCCTTCTACCATCGATGGTACTGGAGGTAATCGGACTTCTCCTTAGATTGCTTCCCCTTCCCTTCAAAGACTGGGTAGGTCATGAGTCCCCCCAAACTTGCCCTTGTTATGCTTTCTACCTGTACCGTGTAGTCAAACTCTTGCAGACGAACTAGCCATTTAGTAATTCTAGCAGACACATCCATGTGTTGTACAACATAGGGAAATATTTCATCCGTGGTTAGAATCACAAATTGCTTAGGCAGCAAATATGACCTAAACTTTGTAGTTGCAAATCTAAGGGCTAGGACTAAGTGTTCCACATGGGTGAAACCTTTCTCTCCTGCTGTCGTCATTCGACTAGAGAAGTAGATTGGCCTCATGAAAGATGTCGTCGTATCCTTTTGGAGTAGCACAACCCCCAATGAGTCATCACCAACACTTGAGGTGACATAGAATTTTTCATCCCACTTAGGTGGTGAGATAGTTGGCAGAGTGGCTAAGACCTCCTTTACCTTGTTGTAGTGATGTTCGCTTTCCTCATCCCAAGGAAAGTTGATCTTTGAGTGAATTGTTGCAGTGGTACAACAAGTTGTGATAGTAGATGTATGAATCTACTTAAGTACCTCACCTTCTGTAGAAAAGAGACCAGTTGACGTGCGGTCGTTGGTGAAGGTAGGGCTATGAGTGCGGACACCTTACTTGGGTCGGCGTTGATACCTCTTGCTGAAATTTCATGGCCTAGTAGAATGACTTTACTCTCCCCAATGTGACATTTATCCACATTTAATTGCCCACCTAGGCTCTGCAACCTGGCCAAACCTTCAGTTACCTTTTCTAAATGTGAAATACGGGAGCTATATATACAAAAATCATCAATGAACACTCTTATGGATGTTCCAAAGAACGGTTGAAAAACATATGTGACATATCTTTGGAATGTGGCAGGTGCATTTGTGAGACCAAATGGCATAACCCTGTATGCAAAACAACCCCATGGAGTGATAAAAGTGGTTTTTAGCTGATCTTCCAAGGCTATGCGTATTTGAAAGTATCCTGAATAACCATCACAGACGGTATAGCATTCAAAACCTGCTACTTCATTCAGAATTTCATCCAAGAAAGGGAGAGGAATGTGGTCTCTCTTTGTAGCTGCATTTAGTGGTTTGTAGTCAACACAGACCCTCCACTTACCATTCTTTTTAGTCGTCACCACTACGGGTGACACCCATTCTGAGTTTTCTACAGGATAGATGAATCCCGCCTCCAGAAATTTCCTTACCTCGACCAAGAGTGCCTTTTCTTGTATGACCCCCAGTCGTCGTAGCTTTTGCACAACTGGTTTTACCCCTTCCTTCAGTTTAATATGATGTTCCACCACTGTAATGCCTGTGATTATTTCATAGTTGTCAATGAACAGGTTAGGAAATCCCATCAACATTTGCAAAAAACTATCTTTCTCCTCAAGTGTTAATTCCGTAGACAACATACCCTTCAACCTACTTCCTCCTAGGCCAGGTGATTTTCTCTCCTCTTCATTGGGTTTCCCTTTTGGTGATGGATCACCAGTTGTGCTTACCCTTTGTGGATCCTTCATAATGATACCCATCACATCAATGGAACTGTCACTTTTGTCGGTGGATGTGGTCTCCTCCTCAGAACTGGAAGATTCGCTAGTGGTCTCATCTGCCGATGTTTCCAAAATCATTTGCTTCTGCTTGCCAATCCTCATGTCGTAGTAGATTGTCTCCCTTTTCTTACCGGTCATGCGTAGAAGGCCAGTACCCCAGTCCTATTTTGCCTTCATGGCCATTAACAATGGCCTTCCCAAAATTAGTGGATAGCCCTCCCCCTTAGTAGGCATTACAAAAACATCTACCTCTACCTCAGTGTTGAAAGATTTTATTTTCACGGCACTTACCACACCCACACACTTTACTTTTGCGTTGTTTGACATCTTTGCCTTGCATGGAGAAGGCCTATCAACCTCGAGCCCTAATCAAAGCATCATAGCTTCGCTCATTACACAGATTTGTGCACCTCCATCAATGTAGGTGTTTCCAACCCTCTTTACTTTTATGTTTACGTTGACAACTGGAAGGATGTCATCCATGTTGCATCCCGAAATTGCTCCGGCTACCTTTGTTTTGGAGCGTCTTGGACTTACCATTTTAGACCATTGTCGCTTTACTTTAGGTACAAGATGTAGCAGCTGTGGCCATGTAATCTTTGGTCCTTGCTCTACCACATCCAATGTTAGATCATAGGGCTTAGAACTTTCCCCTAGCTGGAAGTCGGTGATGCCCAATTTCTGTCGCGGCTTGGATGGTCTCTTGCTAGTTTCTCCTCTCATGCTTCTCTCATCATCTGATTGTGTAGCTTTCTCCCTCCTAGCTCTTTTCACAGTCATGGCTTCAAGTGGTTCTAAAAAGGTTACCTTCTCCTTACCCTTGTCCCTCTCCTTTTCTCTGGGTGGATCCACTACTACGGCTTTTCCTTTCTCTTCTAACCTTATGATGTTTACAGGGCGATCAGGTGGTGGGGCTGGTGGAAGAGGTGGGATGGATGCTTGTAGTGGTGTCTAGGGTGGACATAGAATTTGTGTTGGTGGGGGTGGTGCTCGGGGTGGGGGTGCTCTTTCTCTAGGGGGTGACAATTGGTTCCTCCTACCTCCTCTATTATAGTTTTGTCGTGGTTTGGGACAGTAGTACATACCGTGACCGTCTTCTCCGCAGTTGTAGCAATGATACTCCCTCTTTTGTCATCGTGCTCTTCCAGGGTCTTGATCTCTTTCTTGACTCCTCCCTTGCTGTATTAAGTGGACATACAAATTCTGTAGCTGGTTAGTAATATGGGCCAACATATCTTGTTGGTCATCTCTTATCCCAAGAGCCGGTGGTGGTGGTATGGTGGTTGTTGTAGTTGCTGGTCGACGCAATGTTCCTGCTTCTGTTGACTCGGTTTCTTTGGCTTTCATTCACAGCTTCTTGTCCTTAAGGTGAGCAATCTCAACGGCTAACTCGTACGTAGCCGGGAATCTACCTTTCACCTTCTCCTTGAGAAGCGGCCATAAGCCATGCGTGAACCGATCTTTTTTTAGGAAATTGGGTGTGGCTTCCCCCCTTGCCAGTGACTCAACCCACCGTTCCCACAAATCCACAAATTTGGACTCATAGGTGGCATATTCTAAAAGACCCTCCTGCCTCAAGTCTCTCAACTTGTCCCACAACTTTTCTGAAGTGGTACCTCCCCCAAAGCGCCTCTTAAAAGCGGTTTTTAAGGGTTCCCAGTCATCCTTGGTTGCTTGTGGAAGTGCATTGTACCATGATCTAGCTTCTACCTTCATGAGATGCTTAAAGATTCTAACCCGAGATTCATCCGTATCTTTGTTGCTCACTACACATGCTACTTCAAAGTCATCTAGGAAGTCTGTTACCAAATCCTCCCCCTTCTTTCCTTTAAATGTTGGAAATGCTACACTTTCCATGATTACTAAGAGAGAGCTAGAAAGACACATTGCTTAACTTGCAAAAGTTTTTTCTTCTTTACAAGGAGGCGTGTATACCCTCTTATACTAGGACATAGATTAAAACTTCAAACGGTACATTGCCTTGTACCAAAGGTAAGACAAATGGTGGATCTGATGCTAGAACCTCAAAAAATCGCTGCCCACCCAGCATGGTGTCAATGACGTGCTGGTTGTGAGCCTTCAAATCCAGTATTACCTTGATTGAGCGTACACGTGTTGGTATGTGTGATCTGTCTTGAGGTAGGTTGTACTGATTCATGTGAAGATTAGAGGTGCTTAGTCATTGTCCAAGCTTGTGGGAGAGGGTGGTGTTCTTTCCTGAAACAAACTCAGTAGATCCCCAGTTTCTCTAGTGAGAGTGTGAGCCAATGATTCCGTTATCTGTGCTGCAGCATCAGGTGCGACTTGACAACTGACTGTGATAATTACCTCGGTGACTTGAGTTACCCGATTCTCAAAGTAGAATAGTGTTGATTCTCTATTGTGTAGAGCTCCTTCCATTTTTTTGTTGTGGGTTGGTTGTAGGTTGTGGACATGGTTTCGACCTTCTCCTTCTTCTTCTTGGCACTTGGCCTATGTATATCCACTGGGTTTGGCATGTTGGTTGACTCTCCCACTGCAAATTGATTACCGTTACGCCTGGCACTCGAGCTTCGATGGAGATGCGGAGTTCGTCTAGTTGTGCTTGGAGATCTTCTTCTTCTGTCATCCAATTAGCAAATCCTGCTAGCCATTCATCAATTCACGATAGTTTAGGGGTTTCAGTCTTGTAAACTGAAGGGTTTCATGAAAAGATACTCAGTGGGGGCACCAAATGACGGGAGCAAAGAAAACCCCGAACCCTGACGGCCTCTAAAACACCCGGGACCGAATGGAGCACCTCGAGCCTATCATGGTAAAGCAAACAGGGGGCACCACCTAGCTTTAGCGGCTAGGATGCAAACAACACACCACCATAACAAAGTTTTCATCCAAGAGAGATGGATGCTTGGGAGTAATGATGAAGAGGAAAGGGAATGAGATCAAGTGAGAGAGAGAGAGAGAGAGAGAGAGAGAGAGAGAGAGAGAGAGGGAGTAAGGGAGGGGGTATAGCGGCTTAGTACTTAGGCACCACAAAAGGATGGCGAATCTACACACCCTTCACACATACACAAGCTCACTCCAAACACAAGACTAGGTAGCTATTCGGCACACCTCACATGAGCAAAAAATTGCAAGAAAACATAGTCACAAAACCTCAAGATTTATTTAGAGAATAAGGCGATGAAATAGTGATCATAGGGTAGGGGAATGAGAAGGGAGAGCGTGGTAGAGCACATGGCGGATAGGTGGGAGTTGATGGCGAAGACTCGCACGATGGTTATGGACATCATCCTTCATTTAGTTGCCCTTCATCTTCCATAGCCAAGGGTGTAGAGGAAGCATGGTGATTGCGGTGATTGTGATGGTGTGGGTGTGTGTGTGTGCACTAGGCACACACAATGCATAGTGTACTCTTTGGTGATGGTGTGTGTGTATTTAGTGTGATGGTGACCCCTCTTTATATAGGGGAGGAGGGGGGAGGAATTCTAGAATTTAGAAATGAAGAAATCATTATCTACATAGGCCATGTGAATGTGGGCCCCACTTGTCTGGCTGTGTGTATATGTGCCAGAACAGCAGTCTCATGAGAGAGAGACTAAGAGAGAGAGATGGGTTGATGAAAAAAAGTGAGAGGTGACATGGAGAATAAAGTAATTACAAGAGGGGAGAGAGGGGAGTGTGTTCAGAGGTGAATCTGTGTGCAGATGTGTGTGAACACAAGAAAAATCAGGTAACCACCGGGTGGGGATGGGTCTGTGGGCACCTTTTTCAGTGAAACTGAGTGTGTGTGAGTGTGGGGGAGGTTATTTAGCTACAAGACAAGAGACATGGCGCCCTTTAGAGAGAGAGGGGGGTATTTGGGTCATGGGATATTATAGGAGAGAGAAAGAGGGGGTGGGGTATACTATTTTGGAAGATAGGATAAGTTGCATGTGAGTTAGGGTGCATTATTGGTGAGTTATAATGCATTATTGGTGAGAGGTGGGGTAGCTTGAGGGGAGAGAGAAAGGAGAAAGGACAAGGGGAAGAGAGAGGGGGTTGACCTTTTGAGTGGAGGAGAGAAAAAGGGACACCCGGTGGGGCAACAGTGAAGAAAAAGGAGGCAAGGTGGGGATGGGCTACCCCGCAGGCATGAGGTGGCCTATTTTACCTTTCTTATATATTTACATAATCATACTTTATTTTTTTTCTTAATTTTTCCAATGCCTTTTATCACTCCCTCCCTAAGAGGGGGTTTTCATGGGGTGGGGACGAGAGAAGAGGGGTATGGGAGCTTGGCTTGTGAAAATCTCCCATCACCTCCTAAGCTCTATTCTTGCTCGTAGGCCATAAGGATACTTCGGGGGGAGATGTACCTGTAAGCAGAAGGAGATGTACCTTGTACACTAGTATTTTTGATAGAGGGTTGTTGCTTGAATGCCTTCTAGAGAAATAATAAGGACACAAGAGAGATAGAAATAGGAGTAGAGGTAGAAGTAGTAGAAGACATGGAGATATAGATTGGGCTTGGAGATGAAAAACAAAAAAAAAAGAAAAAAGAAACAAAAAAAAGCAAAAAACACCTTACTAATCAACACCTTTGAGTGCCCAATTTGATAAAGATGGCAAGAGATTGACGACTTCGGCTTTAATTAACTAGACTTGATGTTTACAAGGATGCGTTCAAGTTTAGTTAACCTTCCTCAAAGGCAAGTGTAGGGTTAAAGGATAATTTGGTATGAATCCTCTCACTCCCTCTTAAATGGTTTTCAAGAAAGAAGAGGTCTCCTTTTATAGGTGAAGGGAACCCCCAAGGGTTACACAAGAAAGAGAAGAGCCAATGTGAACATGAATTGGCAAAGTTTGAAATGTGTTGTCCCTGCAAGATGTGGGTAGATTGGATCCACCATTTTGATCATATCTCCTCAACCGTGGCTCCAAATAAAGAAATAAAAATAGGAGCAAAAAATGCAGCTCATGAGATATAACTCCCATTTAATATATTTTTTCCAAGTTAGATTAGAACTTTGTGTAAAAAAATCATAAAAATAGGATATCTTTCTGGCAGTAAAAGTCTTCTTGTGGTCTCCTTAGCTTAGACTTCCACTTGATTCCAATGACACCTCATGCAATATGAAAGCATGACATTTCTCCTTGACAAAGTGTTGTAACCATACTTGCACTAATGCTTAAAAATAGGTGTATCTTTTAAAATCATGCAAGCTAGCTACTAGGAAGGACTCAAATCCTAGCGGGACACTAGCTAGAATTTAGTATATATATATATATTGGAAGTTACCTTAAATATAGAATCTTGCTAGGGTGTAATGTTGGGGTGTAGGCCAGGTGGCCATGGGAAACCACCCTTGTACACTTGATTTCTCCTAATCAATATAGGGAGAAAAAGAGGAAGGGTTGACCTCTTCTCTTTCTTCTCCACTAACCCACACAGTGGCTACCTGTGCATCTCCCCCTTCCCTATTTCTCTTCTTCCCCTCTCTTGAATACACACTCCGTACACGCACATGCGAACTCATCAATTGGTATCAGAGCTACGGCTTGGCTGTGAACTAAGCATGCGCGATCTTTTTTCTGTCGATAGACTCGAAAGCACAAAGCTCGGCTATGGGAGTTTGAGCGAGGTGACAGCAATGGAGCTCGTCGCGTTACAACAGCGCATCGGATCGGATCGGATCGGCAACAATTGTGGCGAGGATTGAGCTCGTCGGCATCCCCGGCTACCGACCGCGTGTGCATTCTTCAAAGAGCTTGAAGCTCTGCACAGGGAAATCGAACTACGTGGACAACAAAGCAAGCATTGGCATCTTGGGGCAACAACAAATTTTCTTTGACAGCAGGTAAAAAGGTCTTGCAGTCGCGAGTTTTAGAGGTGAGGAGGAGAAGATGTGTTGCAGCTATCAGGAGAAAAATCTGCAAGCTACAAATTCGGCATGTGAGCTCGAGCTCGCAAGCAAGGCAGGCTGCTGAGAGAATTACCAAGCAGAGCTTGAGACCTGGAGTTGAATTGGCAGTAATGTCAATTGAGCAGTGAGTGCAGGGTCGATGTTCAATACTCAAGTAAATTTTCGATTGGAAAACAAGGCTTGGGAGATTGGGGGGCTAAATCAGGCTGTAGAGAAGATATCGACAGCAGGCTGCTTTGGAGATTATTGGGGAAAATCGAGTAGTGAGTCGGTAGTCAAAAGCCATGCAGGGAGGCAAAATTGGCATTGAGGTCTCGGTCGAGCAGTTGAAGCCAGCGTGGGCAGTGCAAATCATAGCAAGAACCACACACACACACACACTCTGTGTATAGCGAGCCAAGTGACGTGGATCGAGGAGAACTGAGCAGCGCTAAGCAAGAGAGGATCAAGCAAAGCAACACACACAAACACACACACACACAATCTCAAGCCTTGCTGCCTTGCAGAAGTAGGTCGAACACACTTGCACACAGACTCTTCTCGTCAGTACCTGCAGAAAACGACAGAGATTGCAATTGAATTTTTTTTTCTTTACTTGCACACTTAAGTGTGTGCAGGGGATCGCTCCCATGAGACCACCAAAAGCCTTCGACAGCCCCGACTACCCTTTCAACATCCTGGACATCTAACCCCGAGATTGAGCGCGCGCGCGAGAGAGAGAATAGGATTTACCAACTTCGACATCGACGCTGACATCTTCTTTGGCTTTGAGTCGTGAGAGCTTAGCACATCGATTTTCGACACCCGTCCGACTCGACCTTGACAACCAGACACCATCTTCGAGCATAGGCGCCCGCGGCTACCCGGCCAGCCACTTCCGCCCGGTGGCAGAAGGCGACATGGACATCGACACCGCTCATGCGCACCGGCTCGACACTCCTCATTGCGGCGGATCTCTGACATCCGACCCAGACACCGGGCGCTTCCCCACATGAGCACGTTCCTGCGATCGACGATCGTGCTTGCGACATGCACGGGTGAGGTACCTCTATCATAGAGGAGTGACACCAGGCATCGGCACCGAGCGCACCGATCACGCAGTACGACACAGTTTACACACACGACACCTTTGGCGGCTATTCGACTAGCATATTTCTGCCCGGCGGCAGAAAACGACACATAGCAACACCGACACGCAGGTTACAGGCTACAGGGGGGTTTTTCAACCCATTCACTCACAGATTCTCCAGGTTACCAGACACAGAGCTTTCACAGGAGATTTGACAGTCATTTCGACAGCAGATTCTCTGTGGACACATGCGTTGACCAATGCATTTTGTTATGAGCACGCATAGTGCTACTGAGCTCTTTTGAGAGCAGATATCCCCGCACGGATCACTTTCACTGCATGCAGCTGTTCTTGGCGCCTGTTTGAGCGCGATTTTACTCATGTACGTTGAGTTGCAGACACTGCCCACTGTACTACGTGTGGAGTCATTTTTGGCTATTTTGGTAGTTTTTGCCGGCCGTTTCTGAGACTCGGACCGGAAGAGCCCTTTCTGAGACTGTGGCTAGTCCATTTGTGTCTGCATTAGCCTTTGGAGGGTCGATAGCCTGAGGTTTTATTTGAGCTGGGGTGTGCTCGAATGTTGAGACACCTTCGGTGATACAGGTAGCTGGAGTTCCCCTTTTTCGGTACCCTCGCCATAGGATATGTATCTGGATAGTTATTTATGCCTTTGACGTCAAGTTGGCACTCACATAGCAGTTGTTTTGTGCAGCAGATGCCCAGTTAGTGCAGTTGGCACATTTATGTGCATTTTCAGTTGAGTTTTGACTCCTCATACAAAGGAGACTCTGCCGAATTTACTTCGCGCGAGTCGTGCCTTCCATAGTTGACACTTTTGAGTCTATTTCGGTTGAAATTTTACTCCTGATACAAAGGTTACTCTGCCCAAATTTGTACAGCGTCTCGCCATAGTTTGTCACCTCTCAAACCCTCTTATTAGCGATGGCTTCTTCTTCAGAAAAGGAGGAGTATTTCATTCGGAAGTTCGATGGCAGCAACTTCAACATGTGGAAAGAGCGCATGAAAGATGTTTTGATAAACAAAGGCCTCTCAGAACCGTTGAAAGAGCGGGCAGAGGATGATGACTATACACAAGCTCAATGGGAGCTTTTGGATGCAAAAGCCATGGCTACGATACGTCTACATCTAGCCGAGTCAGTCTTCTTCACTATCATAGGGAAGAAAACAACCAAGGAACTCTGGGATAGCTTATGTTCAACATGGGAGAGCAAAAGTGCATCCAACAAAGTGTTTCTCATGAAAAAGCTTATGAAGCTCAACATGAAAGAAGGTAGCATCGTTTCCAGTCATTTAAATGAGTTCAACTCCTTGTTTAGTCAGCTGACATCTCAGGGCTTTAAGGAGTTTGACGATGAACTCAAATCTATCTTCTTGTTATGCTCTCTACCCAGTTCATGGGATATGTTTTGCACAACCATTAGCAATTCAGCTCCAAATGGCAAGTTAGAGTTCAATGCTGTCACAGATGCGTTGCTCACTGAAGAGATTCGTCATAAATCTCTCGATAATGCTAGTCATGGAGATGCATATATGGCTGGCAGTTCAACAAAGGCAAGAGGCCGTGACAAGAAAAAATACAAAAGCAAAAGTAGAGAGCGAAATCCTCGTAGTCCTAGCAGACACAGGAACCAAAGTAGAGACCGCAATGCCAGAAATGTCGCGTGTTACTATTGCCACAAGAAGGGTCATTACAAAGAGGATTGATGTAGTTTCCTGAGAGATCAGAAAAACATGCAAAAGGATAATTCTGGCAAAGGCAAAAGTACGGTAAAGATTGAGGAGCTCAATATTGTTGAGTCTCCCATACGTATCGCTGCAGTAGAGGATGCTCCTCCTCCAGTGATGCTCATTATGCCCACAGAGATTCATCCCGAGGTGACAGCAGATGCCTCAGATGTTCTCATTTTCACTTCAGATCTCACTCCAAATGCTTTGGTTGCACAGGATGAGGGTTATGCACAGAATTGGATCCTTGATTCTGGTGCAAGTTTTCATGTCACACCGCATAGAGAGTGGTTTTCCTCTTATTCATCCATGCATGGAATAGTCAAGCTTGGTGATTCCTATGAGCTTGACATTATTGGCATTGGTGATGTGAAACTTCAGATGCATAATGGCACTACTTTTGTGCTGCAGAATGTCAGACATGTGCCCAAGCTTACAAAAAGCTTGATTTCTATAGGGCAATTGAATGATCTTGGCAAAACTACAATTTTTGGTAATCGTTCTTGGATGATCCGCAAGAACAACCTTATCATGATGAAAGGCAATAAAAACGGATCCCTGTACTCTTTGTTTGTTTCGAGTGTCGACAAACACTCTATCTATGTTGCCAAGCTGCCGTCTCCTGAGTTGTGGCATAGCCGGCTAGAGCATATTAGCCAAAAGGGAATGAAAACACTTCAGCGTTTTGGCTACTTACCTGTGTTAGATTACACGCACTTTCCATTGTGTGAGCATTGTCTATATGGCAAACAGACTAGATTGACATTTTCTCCATTGAATAAGAAACTAGGCGAACCTCTAGACTTGGTACAGAGTGATTTGTGTGGTCCAATGCCACATAAAACTCTAGGGGGGGCGAACTACTTTCTCACGTTCATAGATGATTCTACCAAAAAGGTGTGGGTGTATCTCCTTAAGCGTAAGGAAGAAGTTTTTTTTGACATTCCAAAAATTCCTCGCCATGGTTGAGAACCAATCAAGAACAAAGCTCAAAGCTTTTCGCACGGACAATGGTGGAGAATACGTCTCCACAGAGTTCAAGGATTTTTGCAATAGAAGAGGTATTCGGCGGTTGTTTACTGCTCCATACACACATGCACAAAATGGGATAGCTGAAAGAATGAATCGTACGATTCAAGAGCGAGTTGTCTCTATGATGTCTATGGCAAAGCTTACTCCCGAATTTTGGGGGGAAGCTGTTCTGATAGCAGTGCACATCATCAACAGGTCACCTAGTTCTCCTTTGAATTTCAAAATTCCAGAGGAATTATGGACTTGCAAAAGGCCAAGCTATGAGCATTTACGTGTATTTGGATGTGAAGCATATGCACATGTGCCCAAAGAACTTCTTCGGAAGTTAGATCCCAGATCACATAAATGCATCTTTATTGGCTATGGTGCAAACGGAGAGATGGGATATCGTCTTTGGCACCTAGAATCAAACAAAGTCATTCGTAGCTCACATGTGATTTTCAATGAATCAAAAATGCACAAGAAGCCTATCAAAGATGTTGAGTACAGATGCGTTAAGTGGGAGCAGGCTATGCAATCATAATACAATTCGATTGTGGCTAATGAGAAATGGGATTTGGTTGAATTACCGAAAGGAAAAAATGCTTTACCTTGTAAGTGGGTATACAAGAAGAAGTATACAGCGGAAGATCCCAAGCCAAGATACAAGGCTCGTCTAGTTGCCAAGGGTTTCAAGCAGCAAAAAGGTGTGGATTTTGATGAGATTTTCTCTCCAGTAGTCAAGACGACTACACTTCGCACCGTGCTTGGCTTGGTTGCTATCGAGGACATGGAACTTGTCCAAATGGATGTGAACACATCATTTCTTCACGGGGATCTAGATGAAGATGTCTACATGAAACAACCAGAGGGATTCGTATGTGAAACCCAAAAACCAATGAGGACAGAATTGGTTTGTAGACTGAAAAAGGCACTCTATGGCCTCAAGCAAGGTTCAAGGCAATGGTATCAAAATTCGACAAATTCATGCAGTCTCAGGGTTACATTAGAAGTCAAGAGGATCACTGCTTATACACAAAAAGGTTGAACGATGGTTCTTTAATCATCTTGGTCTTGTATGTAGATGATATGATTATCGTAGGCAAATCAATTGATGACATCAATCAGTTGAAAAAGATGCTAAGCACTCAGTTTTCCATGAAGGATTTGGGAGATGCCAATCACTTTCTTGGTATGCACATCAAGAGAGACAGGCAACGTGGAATTCTTGAATTATCTAAAGAAAAGTACATTCACAAAGTCTTGCAACGTTTTAGTATGCAGGGGGGGAAGTCATTGAGTACCCCAATGCAAGCATACTCCAAACTTAGCAAGGAAGACTCTCCCAAGACAGTGGCTGAGAAAGAGGAAATGGCGAAAGTACCATATTCTTCAGTAGTTGGTAGTTTGATGTACGCTATGGTAGCCACAAGACCAGACATTGCACATGGAGTGGGAGTGGTTAGTAGGTACATGGGAAACCCTGGCAAGAAGCATTGGGAAGCAGTGAAGAAAATCCTCAGATATTTGAAAGGTATAGCTAGCAAGTGTTTACGCTTCGGAAACAATGATGCATCTATTTTAGGTTACACGGATGCGGATTATGCGGGTTGCGAGGATCGTAGAAGATCCACATCTGGCTATGTGTTCATGTTTGCTGGAGTGGCTATCTCTTGGAGATCGTGTCTCCAAGATTGCACGTCTTCATCTACCACTGAGGCAGAATATGTTGTTGCATCTGACGCCAACAAGGAAGCCATATGGTTGGCTTGTCTAGTGGGAGATTTGGGCATTCAGGAGGTTCCAGTACTACATTGTGATAGTCAGAGTGCCATTGCTTTGGCAAAGAATCCAGTGTTTCACTCAAAGTCGAAACACATAGAGGTCAGATACCATGTCATACGAGATGCATTGGCTGGCAAGCGTATCGAGCTTGTCAAGGATGTTCACACTGACGACAACCCCGCAGATGCTCTCACAAAGAGCCCAGCCTCGGAGATATTTACACATTGTATAGAACTTATGGGTGTAGGATGAAGCCTCGGCAATGCTTCATCAATTTTGTATAGACTAACTATACTAATGCCACTATTGGCCACCATGACCTTCAAGTGGGAGGTTGTTGGGGTGTAGGCCAGGTGGCTGTGGGAAACCACCCTTGTACACTTGATTTCTCCTAATCAATATAGGGAGAAAAAGAGGAAGGGTTGACCTCTTCTCTTTCTTCTCCACTAACCCACATAGTGGCTGCCTGTGCATCTCCCCCTTCTCCATTTCTCTTCTTCCCCTCTCTTGAATACACACTCCGTACACGCACACACGAATTCATCATGTAAGATGCTAATGAGATAGTAAAAAAAAAAAGAACCAATGCTTTTTGCCCTAAGTTAAAGAAGCGAAGCTAGTGATGCTTTTCCCCAATATAGTACTTTCGAGGGGTAAGTAAGAATATGTTAACCTTGAGATAAATATTAGGATGAGAAAGAAAGCTTATTATTATTCTTAGATATGCATATGTACATTATAGTATATATACTTATGTATCTAAAATGCTACAAGATAGACCTTGTAGTATTCGTTCCCACTATGTACGTGTCACAGAACGACAACGTCCTCACCTTGCTACAAAAACTATCGTGCAAGCTATGTCGGCTACAAATTTTCTTAAAGGATTTTTCTTTTTCCATACAAAAGAGCAACGAATGAAACAAACAAACCTTAAGTATAAGTCCGTTGCATGACAAAAAATAGTGTTATTATACCACTAAAGAGACAGTATGAACCGAAAAGCATACGTTTAAAAAAAAAATAATCATATTCCTTGTGATGAAGATCTTCAAGATTGTCGAGTGTGCCTATGCGACTACTGCTCTCTTACCATGTTCAGATAAACAGAGACGAGGAAGACTAAGGCGAGAGAGAGAGAGAGAGAGAGAGAGAGAGAGAGAGAGAGAGAGAGAGAGAGGACTACAGATCTGCATGCCCCAAAGTGTGTGTAAAGCACACACTAAGTATATATATATATAATGGGGACCCCTAGCTATATATAGAAAAGGTGTGGGATCACTATATAGCTCAACACCTAGCTATATACAGCATAGGTGTGGGCTCTCTATATAGGTCCAACAAATAGAAGTACAACCAAAGGTCTTTGCGAATGTTTCCATCACATTAGATATTTCATTACATCTATTTACTCCATTACAGGGAAAAGAATTTAGGCACGCCACACGATAGGAAATACAAAATTCGCTCTGCAGCGTCATGATCCAAAAATCGATAAGGAGTGCTCGAACGACTAACTTAGAAGGTGAGTAGGCACGAGGCAGCTTATAGAGAGAGCTCAGAGACTGAGAGAGAGAGAGAGAGAGAGAGAGAGAGAGAGAGAGAGAGAGAGAGAAGAAGAAGAAGAAGAAGAAGAGGATTTTAAGGTTATAGGAAACTATCCCAAGAGACCTCAAAGATCTATCTGAGGAGAGTTGAACTCAATACCTGTTATTCAAGAGGGAACTCAAACTTTATGGGCTGATTTTGACAATTTTTATGCCTTTGTTGAGGGCTGACAACAAAGAGAGATCAAGGAAGAACTTAAGTTGCTAAAATGTACGGGGGATTCATTAGTAGTAATAGGGGGACGCTACATGCGTGTAACAAAATTGCCTTTTTAACCCCTACATACGGGACCCTCCTATGTAAAATCTATCCATTTGGCCTTAGTAAACCCCCTTATTGTACACTCACGTGATACCATACCCCATGCTAAAATGAAGATGTAGAGGTTGAATTGTGGCCTTTAACTTCACAAAAAAAAAATCATTTTCAGAGAATCACCTCCAACTGAGGAAGGCTTCCTTGTATGTTGGTTAATCTTCAATGCCGTATGACAAGGCCATATCTATGGCTGCATAGGATGTCCCCGGCACATTGAATGCAAGGAGGGAGTAAAGCTACTGTTGGTGATCTCTTTCTCATTATGGTAATTGGAGGCCCCCTTACTAAGAAGGGACGATCCTTTATGTGGGTCAAATTTGGCTACTTGGTGATGGGAGATACCATCAATTTCCCAAAATTTCTAGGATATAGAGAGGAAGCTATGTACTATTATCAATGGATGCAACAAGAGGGCATTGCCAAGACGTTGTCACTTCTATTCTCGGGGGGTTCACTATGTGTAAAACTACTATATCACGTGCGTTCATACCCTTTTGTATATATATTTCTGTAAGTTTCAAGAACTTTAAATACCCTTCTGTTGAACTCACGTGATAGGTTATATTTTTATTAGGTGACCTCCCCGGACTTCTATTTTTAGTGTGGTGAACAAGTATGATGTAGTGCCATGCGTGTCAAACCTTATTGATATGGCCGGTGTTTGCCTCGGCCTACAACCATGTAGGTCAACCCATTTACCTGTACGAGGACGCGTTCCACGAAATTTCATCCCACTACGTATAGGGTTGCCATCCCAACAAGCTTCTTCGACCGTAAAATAGATTTTTGCATAGCCTCCACGAGTGCGGTGCTTCAAGCTACATACTTACTAGCTAGCCATGGATAGATAATTCCGACCATCGTAAAGTATCCGTTATTGAGCAGTGAAGAGGTCCATTGGTAAGAGTGAGGGAGGCATGACGTAGGCAGGTCGCGCAAGCTCGTAGATAAAGATAGTAACAATCGCATGAGACCCAAATATTGTTAAGAGAGAGAGAGAGAGAGAGAGAGAGAGAGCTGGGAGAGTGAATTCAAGATGAGGGATGAGTAATTGTACATCTAAGTTAAAGCACGGTTATCTTTTGATTTGTTTTACATTTAAGTGAAAGGCACGATTACCTTAACGTAGCGGGTTGGTGTGATGTGCTTAAAGCAAGAGGAAGAGGGAAGAGGGCTATTGCATTATATTAGGAGTCGATCTGAGCAACATTAAATTAAGCTGAGATGGAAGAGAAATTATCTGCATGCAACGCGTCGTCCAATTACTCTGAATCAGTTCATCTTCATGACGAGGCTCATCTGCCTAACGTCTATGAACTGGAGGAGGCGGGTATAAGCAGTGCTTGTGTGGCAGTGCTTACGGGCCAGCCCTTCACAGTAAGCGTGAGGAGGCCCGTTCACACCATCAGAGAGCAGGGCTGCTGCCGCAATATTGTTGCCGGGGCGGCAGCGGTAGAGGCGGAGGAGGTATTGCGGGTGTGGCTGACGCTGCGGCGCCGCCAATTCTACCACATGAACCTCTTCATCAACCTGCCCTCCGCCTCCTCCGCCACCCCCATTGCCTCAACCCCCAACTTTGCTTCCGCTTTCAACCACACCCCGCTCCTCTCTCCACAACATCAACAACAAGCTGAAGAGGAGCCGGAGCTGGAGCTGGAGGGGGAGGAACCTCTCCTCCATACCATACTCTTCTCCATAGGTATTGGAGACATTGTGTCGCAGCTGGGACTCTCTCTGCATCCTCAACTCCTCCTCACTTTCGTCCCCACGGGCCGCTTCAAAGACACCCCTGTGACCATCAACGATATCATCATCGACCTCGAGTAACATTCCCATATAAGGGGCTCTCTCTCTCTCTCTCTCTCTCTCTCTCTCTCACTCACACACACACACACATTGCCATTTCCATCTTATTATCGTCAGTCTCTCTCTCTCTCTCTCTCTCTCTCTCTCTCTCTCTCACACACACACACACACATTCTCTTGGGATAGTTTCCTACGACGTTAAAATTCTCTTCTTCTTCTTCTCTCTCACACACACACACGCGCACACACATTTTACTTAGTCGTTGCCATTTCCATCTCATTATCGCCAAATTGCATTACCATATGTCTGCCAAAATACCTATCATACTTCTCTTATAAAAATAAAACCATCTTTACCCAGATTTTTTCTGTCTTTCTTACCCAATAAAACCATGGAGGTTGCTGTCCCATAATAAGATTGTACCATTGAATCAATCTTCTATGAATGAAAATGGAGTAATAAACGAACTTTATTGAAAAGTTTGAAACCAAGTTCTCCCGTGCAAAAAAAAAAAGTTATCAAGAGGTTGGTGCATAGTATTTTCATTAAGGCAAGGCAAACTACTATTTTCAATGGAACAATAGATTACTCTAAGTGTAGTGCATATATTGAACAAAAGATCAAATTCTTAACAAACTCCACTCCATTTTCATGTTATGAATGGGAAACAAATCGTAATAATTATTGCTTTCAAGGAAGGAGACTCTACGCTACATAGAACATGGTGTCGAAAAATTTCTATTAAAGGAGTCTTCGCTACACAAGAAATTTGGAAAAATACTACTCAGTTAGTTTGGTGCTCTTCAAATATTGAGATTTTGAACTTATGTTAGTAATTTGTCACAATAGGAAAATCCATGCAGGCAGAGGCAACGAGAGAGAGAGAGAGAGAGAGAGAGAGAGAGAGAGAGAGAGAGAGGTAAAAATATGGTTAGGTGCTATAACTTTTTGTGTTACAACATCAACTTTTGAGCACTTAGGGATTTTAACTTGTTCATGATAGCCTGAGAACTAAGATTTAATATTTACGTAACACATAAAATTTCTTGTGATCACAAAAAGTTATTAACATATTCACATAATCACAAACAAGCCGGTTTAGAGCGAGCTGGTAACTCACAAAAAGCTCGCCAAGCTTCGTTGTTTTCCCTGCGGGTCCATCGGGAAATAACAATTTCTTGGTGGACCCACCGGGAAAACAAAGAAACTCGACGGGCCCGTAACTTAATATATAGATGGGTCTACGGGGTGTTATTGATTTTGTGAGCATTTGAGAGAGAGAGAGAGAGAGAGAGAGAGAGAGAGATGACCTCCTCCACACGTACGTTGAGAAGAGATAGGGAGTGAGGGAGTCGTACGCGAGGATGCTTTTGCATCGGAGTGCATGACAGTAGCAGAGTATCTAACCACACGACTTGAGTGTTTTTTTAATGTGTGCATTGTGTGGTAGTGTGCCTTTTGTTGTATTGTAAGACAACAATAAAATACCTTATCACACAATGTAGATATGTGCGTAATCTATTCTATGGAATAGTGCTTACCACAGGGACATCACCTCAGTTACGCGAAAAATATGATATCCTTGTGGTAAGTATTGGCCCACCCCCATGCTTGATTGAGCTCGTCTTAGTCTATATCAAGATTTTTCTCTAGCTCAAGGCTTGTGCACAAACAGATCCAACATTTGAGTGTTCGTCTTCTTCATCATTGCAATCATAAATCCATATGGGCATATCTTCTTCATGTTCTTTGCTTTCACAACTACCTATTGAATTCCTTATCAACCATCGTTGTTTTAATCAAAAGACACATAAAATCCAATGAAGTTATCAAGAAATGCTTTGATACGTATAAAATATTATCCAATGTACTCATAAAAATTATAGCATATCACTTTTGTGCAACCTTAATAGTGACTAGCCCCAATGAATAGCACCTTCACAAAATAAAAGTCGATGTTTTACTAAAATTCATACTTTAGTGTTTACCTATTTGTTTGTTTACGAATAGCTTATATAGACACATTGTCAACTAGAAAATTTATATACATACTTACAATTTTTTTTCATAGCAATGATTTTTAAAAGAGATTATACACTATTAATATTATTAAATGAGCAATTTACGAGATGTTTGTGAGTTTAAACATGGAAAATTACTTTGCTAATTGAGGTTGACAATAAATATATTACAAACTTAAGTGTTACCTTGATATCATTCCATAATCTTTTTTGGATGTGAGAAGTATATTCAATTTATGAATTCGTTGTTTGTGAAAAATGCACCAAACTTTCATGATTTTTCACCTTCATATTGCTAATTTGGTTAAGAATTCACTATATCAAATTACTTGTGTTCTTAACTAAAAATACCATCCACATGTCTTCTTTTGTAGCGTTGTTTTTTGAAGTATTAATGTACAAACTCTCAACTCATGTCTTCTGGTGTAGCACAATTTTTGAAATGTTTACGATTTTTAACATGTATTTAACCCATACGTATTGTTTGATCTAATGTTGTTTTCTTAAGCATTAAGGGTTTTTAATCCATATTGTCGAATCAAACACATCTTTTTGAAGTGAAAATGGTTACAATCCGTATTATTCAAATCTTACAGAGGTTTTTGAAGTGTTTAGAGTTATGGTCATGGTTTGTGCCACTAGTGTGAGAGTGCCCGTGTTTCCTGCACATGTATTTAATATGTTATTTTTTGTTGGGAGAACGGAGAGTGTAGATTGCATATAGAAGGCCAATACGAGTTGTTTCTACCAACAGGGATAAGAGAATTTGAACCCCCCCCCCCCCCCCCCCCCCCCCCCCCCCCCCCTCCACACACACACACACACACACACAAGATCATGATGATGCTTGGCAACATGAAAATATGCTACAGAAATTTGAAAGAAGATCTCCCTCTCACTTGCAATACGGAAAAAATAGAGCTATGGGATAAACAATGGGAGGAGAAAAATATAAAGATGATACGGATTAAATTCCAAGACAAGTACAGTTTACCCAAGCGAATCAAGATGGCACTAGATGCACAATGGGCCATAGGTGGCCGATGAGATGCCAGCGGGACCGGCACAATTATGTGCACAACGTTGAATGCCAAGTGAACATCTAATAGGCATCCGACACAACCCTGGTAGAAGGTGCGAGGATTGGAGAAGGATATTTTTGTGTTCGCACATTATACATTATTAAAAGCATATCCTTTTTTCTAGAGCATATCATGTATGTAGAAAAATTCTACAAGGGATGGGTAAAAGTGAATTTTGATAGCTTTGACTCTTCACTCCTCCATTGTTAGATACTTTGGCTTTATCACTAAGCCCCCCTAGATTGCAATGTTCACATACTACAATGGGGGCTCATTGGGAGACATGATGTGCCGTTTTCCATTCATGCAAGGAGTGTTCAGATGTTACATGCACAAACATCAATACAACTGGAAGAGTTTGCCACCTACAAATCAACAACTATCGTAGATAGAGACTGCACAACTCAAAGATGTGATTGAGTAGATGCCACCCATTTTACACCCTCTGATTGATGGCGTTGCGGCCGCTCACTCTATTGATATTGTAAGAACATGGGTCCTACGGGCAAGGCCATCGACATGACTGGACAGTGTGTACGCTAGGGGGAGGCTATAAGATAGCATGGTTGGGTGGAGACTAGCACATAGAATTACTCCCCTCCTTTCAGTGATATCCAAGATATTTGGAAAAGCGAAAAAGCGGGTTGCATGTACATGGGACGCATATCTCTTCTCCCATGATCCACAGGCAAGAGGTGGGAAAGACGATGGTCCACAATACAACAAAAGAGAAGATATCCATAAAGGTCTATGCACATAATGGGAGGATAGACAACGAGCAGAAGCTCGCCCCATGTACACCCTTTCACAATGGGTGACCAAGGCGAGAGACTAAGGCAAACTGGATGGAAAACTCTACCACACCAAAGCTTCGTTGGCTCCATTGGCTGCGTGCTAGGAAGACCCTCTTAACCCTTGCATAAAGGAGGGTTGAATCCACCCCATGAGTGTAAGAGGCCAACACCCTACCATCCAAGCTATTGAGACTTGTTGTATACAACAAGGAAAGATAGCATACTTGTGTTGACAAAGAAAGTTAAAAGGAGAGGAAAACTACAAAATTCAAGGAAGTAGTTTCACCCTTCCTTTTCACTCCTTAGAGAAAAGCAAGTTTTATTTATAAAAAAAAACACCTTCAAGAAAGAAGCTTCACAAGTGAAAAAAAGCCATCACAAAAACAAGGAGTTTTTGTGAAGAATCAGTGAAGGAATTCTTACGAAGAACACAATGTGAAGTGCTACAAATTTCGCAAGGCGAGGATGGCATGCAACGCAAAAGTCATCAAGCATAAAAAACACAATGAATTCAAGCTTTACAAGGTACAAGTTGACATTCTTTTCTCTGTACATTAGCATGTGTTTACCATGGCCGGCGATGATATCCCACCTACACACACTTTTGATTTTGAGCACACACATCAAAATCCAGCAACCATGGGAACTGCCAATATTAATATACATGATGATCATGATTTAGGAGCTCATGGATTATTTCAAGACTTTGAAATATTACCAAAGCGTACTTGAACAAAACCCCTCTGCATTAAATGCAAATGTTACAAACCTTACTGAGCTACTCATGAAATCTATGAATTCACAGATGGCTCAAGGAGCCCAAGCTGACACGGTTCAAGGAGACCAAGCAGGCATGACTCAAGGAGTCTATGAGGCAAGTGCTTCAAAAGATACAGAAGGTAGCAATGCACTACTTAAGTATATCACCATTCCTAAGTTTCAAGGTGAAGAGCGTGATCGCAACAAGGATGCAGTTTATACGTTCTTACACAAATGAAGTGATATTTGTAGGTTGAGACACACCGTAGATATTAAGACAATTGTAGAAACAGTTTTCTCCCTTAAAGGCAAGGTCTATAAGTAGTGGATGGCATTTCCAGTAGATGCTCGTCCTCCATCTTGGGTTGCGTTTCACGCTTCTTTCTCTAAAGAGTTTTTGGGCTCCAATGAAGAAGATAGGAATTCATTAGCATGGGGTGCATGCTGCATGTCTGGCCTCTCTCTCACTCAATATCTTTCTAAGTATTAAAAAATCATATTAAAACTAGAAGGTCTAGATGAATTACAAAAGATAAAAGGTTTCAACTGGGATCTTGACAATGACTATCGTCTTCATGTCAAGACACAACATCCAAAAACATTGGAACAAGCCATCACTCATGCCCAAATGTATGATGATGACCAACAGAGGAAGGGAAATGTTTCCTACTCAAAGAATACTTTTGCTAAGAGCAATTCGGCTAAGAGCCAATGGCAGGTAGATCTCCCACACGTTCCAAGAGGAGAAAGAGACATTGTACCTCTCCGCACACTCAAAAGTCTAAGAAGACTAAGCAATCACAAGATACTCCACATGTGTCTCTCAATACTACCAATTTCAAGAGTGCAAAGAAACACAATTTGTATTTCAGATGTTTTTTGGACCATCATACCAAGAAGGATTGTCCTCTTTTGCAAGGCATGCACACAGTGCAACACCTCACATTAGATTCATCTCCTAAATATTGTGTTGTGGCTCACACTGTGCAACACCTCACTTAGATTCATCAAACTTCGGAGCGATAAAAGTAGGCTTTACCATTTTGTCAGGAGTTGAGGTGGAAGGACTTGTAGTGTTTACTACCATCTTGTCCCTTCTTCTTTGTCATTTGGCAAGCAGTGAGACAGCACCTTCAACCTCATTCCAGTCGGTCTTTAGTCCTTGCTCAACATCTTTATCTTCAAGAAGAAGCTCCAAATTTTCCTGAAACTCTTTATCTGTGGCTTGTAAGAAAAGATCTGTCTTCTCTACATCTAGTGTGTCCCTTTCTGTCCTAGTGAGTTGTGCATAGCGCTGCTCAAATTCCCTAAGTAGCTCTGTTATTCATAGTCCTTGATTTGGCTTGACTACCCATTCTAAGAATGTCCTTTTAGTCACTCTCTCAGAGTCCTCCATAAAATATTCTCCTAACATGTTCTCTAATTTCTGGAGCAATAACTAGCTCAAATCTTTGAATCATCTAACCTTCTGACACGCGATGCAGCTCCATCTCCTTCACATACTCGCGTAAGTACTTGGTTACATCTTTTTCATTGAACTGATACATTCTATTGATGACTGCTTGTATGACCTTCATTGCTGAAATCTCCCTTATTTCAATGGCATGTTGTTGTTGCATGAACATTACAAATGCGTGAAACATATGCATTGTTTTTGGGTCAAAATGCATACCCTGTTGCTCAACATGATCACCCATGGTTCCCCACAAACTCTCACCCTGGCAGTTTCACGTTGGGTTCACCAAAAATATATCGAGAAATTTGTGGTCTTGCCAGGAAAGCATCGGGCTTATGGCTGTGAGAGTTTGTGAGAGAACTAAATAAAAAACTGTATGAAGGAGTTAAACCATAGATGCCATGAAGACTAGGATTTGGAAGAAAGTGCAATCAAAGAAGCCCCACTCTTTCTCTCTTGCACTCATACACACAAAGAAAAAACACAAAAGAGAGTGTCAAAACAACACAAAGATGAAAACATCAAGGCTATGGTCATATCGTATCATGGGTAATATGAAAGGGTTAATAGATGAGTTAATGGCATTCAATCTTGGCTGACCAAATAGATTGTTCTTTGAAATTGTAGTTTTGTGCTTACCATAATATATATTTTTTGTCTAGTGATTGGGATTAATTGTGTGTACAAATCTTCTTGATCCATAGAAAGATAACTACGCTTACGTCAAAAGAAAAGTTATAGTCTATGAGAGGAAGTATGATGGGATCCGGTGATAGAAGTATTTCATTGAGCCTTTATGGGCCAAAGAGAAACATTATATGTTGTTGAAAGTGTATTTTACGGCTAATCCATACGTTAATTCTAATAGATCTTACAGAGTGAAAGCGATAGAAATTATCATCATGTGGATTATTCTTCTAAGATAACTCTGTATGTGCAAAATGTAGTTCTGAGAGAAGAGAAGGGAAGAGAAGAGAAGAGAGTTTCCCTCCCTAGCCCTATCCTTGCCCGTAGGCAATAAGGATACTGCGGGGAGAGATGTACCTGTAGCAAGGAGAACCTAAAACTTGTAGAGAGGATGAATTACTAAGAGTGAGAGAGATAGGTTTGGTTAAGAAGATGAGATTAAATATATATATATGTTGGATTAGAGATGAAAAAGAAAACAACAAGAAATCAAGAAAACATCAATGAAGAACACATCTTACATGACAAACACTTCGGCACCATTATTAATGGAGAGAGAACAAGAGCGGAGAATTCAACTTTGATTGATTAGCCAAGTCCAATACCTTCTTTGATTAGAGTTGATCTTCCAAGGATTGCGTGCAAGAATGGATAGTCTTCCTCTAGGAGAAAGTGTAGGCTTAGGCTTATGTTAATGGCTAAGTACAATTTGGCATTATTACTCACTCCCTCATGAATTCCTCTCATCAATGGATTGAATGCTTGAGTGGTTTTCAAGGAAGAAGAGGTCTCCTTTTATAGGTGATGGGAACCCCCAAGGGTTTACACAAGAAGAGAAGAGCCAGTGTAAAGAGAAACCGGAAAAGTTGGAAATGAGCTATCCCTGCATGATGTGCGCAGTCTGGGTCTAGTATTTGGATCATATCTCCTCAACCATGGCTCCAAATAAAAAATAAAAAATATGGGCAAAAACTTGAGCTCATTACCTACGATTTCGTTTTTATATGCAGTTTCCAATTTGTATTGGAACCTTGTGAAAAAAAATCATCAAAATAGGGTACAGTTTTGGCAGCAAAAGTCTTCTTGTGATCCCCTTAGCGTGGACTTTTATTTGATTCCAATGGACACCTCATTCCATATAAAAGCATGACATTGCTCGTTGAAAAAGTTTTGTAATAATGCTTGCAATAATGCATTAAAATAAGTGTATCTTTGAAATCATGCCACCTAGTGTTCCACTAGGATTTTATTCCCTCCTAGTAGCTATTTAAAAATAAATATAAGAAAAATATGAAAAATACATAGAATATATATAGATTGGAATTTACCCTAGATATAGGATCTAGATGGGGTGTGAGATAATAATGAGATGGTAGAAAGAAATAATCAATGCTTTTTGTCCCAAGTTAAAGAAGTGGAGCTATTGACGCTTTTCCCACAGTGCTTTTTGATGGTAAAGTAAGAATACGTTATCCTTGAGATAAATAATAGGATGAGATAGAAAGCTTATTGTTATACTTACATATGCATATGTACATTATAGGAAATATAATTATGTATCTAAAAAGTTACAAGATAGATCTTGTAGCATGCGTTCCCACTATGTACGTGGCACAACACGACATCCACCCCCTCTAAACCTGCACATCCTCCGGTATGTGCCACATTTTCTCTTTGTTGTAAGATCAGTCCTCTTGTACATCTTCCTTGCTTTCTTCTTCACTGGATGATTCCAAAGGTTCATCTTACATGTGTTTTGCTCTTCCTTCTCGTCAACATTTTCTAGATCATTGTATCTTTACTTTTGTACCATCTAGTTCAGACAAGCTATATGCACATGCTTTACAACATACGGTCCAAACCATCTTTTTGAGAACTTACGCATGACTATGTGTTGGTTATCAATGCTACTATCATACACTAAAACCCAGTCACCTTTGTCAATTGCTTTGCTCTTGAGCTGATGTCGCTTATCAAAGTAGTCCTTGTTTTTCAGCGTTGCAATTTTTGAGTCGTTCTTTTGCAGCCTCAATGTCTCCAGTTCTTCTCTCTAGTTGCCCTATGCGCAATGCAAGGAGATTTTTCGTGCTAAGCCCCTCTTGCCAAGGCAGTACATTCCATGTGGGAATTGTATCTACAATCGGCATCACTGGCTTTTGACCATACATTAGCTCCGCGGAATGTAGCCAGTTATTGAGCTATGTGTTGTACAATCAGCCCATAAAGCATATGGTAATAGTTTTGGCCATTCACCAACTCTTCCTTCGCAAGCCTTAGCCAAATCTTTGATGATAGGAGGATGCCCTCTTTCACTCTTTTGATTGCCTTCAGGGTTGTAAGCTGTGGTAAGAGAAAGCTTGATTCCTAATCTGGTAAAGAACTCCCTTGCTTCCTCAGCATCCAGCTCACCTCTATCTGCAGTGATCTTTCCCACACAACCATAACGGCCAATCACCTCATCAAGAAGGAATTTCCACACAGCTTCTGTGGTTTTAGCTCTTAATGCTCTTCCTTCAACCTGGCTAGTTAGGTCCTCTCGTGCAAGAACCAAGTATCTCATCTGCCAGAGTCCTAGAGGCATTGTGACTAGATCCACAACCCATTTATAGTGCACGGCTAGTGGATATGTAGGGTGCAATCCATCACGATGTCGGACACTTGAATACATTTGACAAGTTAAATATGACTCTACAAATTGAGATACATCTTTATACATACCCTTCCACTAGTATTTTTCTTTCAACCTGCAGAAGGTTGCCCACACATCCCTGTGTCTAGCCCATAGACTCTCATGAAACTCCTGCATGAGCTTTACTTGAGTCTCTTTTTCACATATAACCCGTTGTGGTGTAGCACCCTTTTGTTTAGGATGCTTCCACAAGTAACCATCCCTCAAAAAGTACCCATTTTTTGCGTATCCTTCTGAATTCTTGTTCAGACCAATCATCCTGTTTTGCTAGAGTACTCAAATAGCTTCCAATAAGAAGCCAATCACCTTCATAAAGCTCTTTCAAGAATGATTCAAGTAGATTAGTCATGCAGACATTGTTACCTTTGACATGAGAGATAGAATAGAACTTTATTCCTACATCATCTCCCTCGTCAATCATTAGTGACTCATCTTCATACCTTGCCCTTGATAGCATATCTGCCACTGTATTGTCTTTACCTGCAATGTGCTTAAACTCGGTATTTAAGGACTTAATGTAGGCAATCCGCTGCAACATAGCAATTTCTGGCGTTGAGCAGCTTGTAATCATCGCAAGAAGTGGTATACAATCTATTTCTACAACCACACATGCACCAATTAGGTACTCTTTCCCACTTTTCAAGGCTGTAACCATACCCCATAACTCTCTCTTTATCTGTGGATAGTTTCTTTGGCGAGCACTTAGTACCTTTGCTCCAAATCTTACCACATACCTGTGTCCTTGTTTGTCATCTTGCCCTATTGCCCATCCAATCCCCGTAGGACTGGTGTCTATTGTCACAATTACTCGCCTTTGACACTCATAGTCTACCTTTCTCAAATTTGTTGATGACTGGAGCAACCCCTTTACTTTTTCATGGATTTTACATGTGCTTCTGTCCATTTAAAATTTTGATTCTTTCTAAACAGCTGATAAAGAGGATCAGATACATGTGCATAATGTGGAATCCAAATAACATAGAAGACACATGCTCTCAGAAACCTTCTAACCTCAGTGATGCTAGTGCATGTTTCTTTCATTCTTTGGATGACATCTACCTTTGCTGGACAAGGTTTCCTACCATATGGCCGCACATGTGCCCCACAATGAGCACTTCATTGACACCAAACATAGACTTTTTCCCTGACAATGTAAGATTGACTTCTTCCAACCTAGACAAAATTTTATCACAATCATTTATGTGATCTACCACAAACGTGCGACATCCCTTGAGATCCAAAGCTTTATCTTTGTCACTTTCTTCACATCCTTTGATAGGTAGATCATCAATGAAATACATTGTGATTTGAGGAATAAAGTCACGTAAGACCTTATTCATCCCATTCATCATATGTGCAATAGAGTTGGTTGCTCCCTGTGGCAAGGTACACATCCTTACCAAACCCAAAGGTGTTCTCATGGTTGTCAAGTCTCTAGTTTCGATTGCAAGCTGAAATTGATCATAACCTGAGTAGAGATCTCCCATTGAGTAGATTGCCCTCCCTGAAAATGCCTCTGCAAACTCATCCACAATTGGACCTGTACCTACATTTCTAATTGTCACCTTGTTTACTGGTTGCAGATCTTGGATGAAGCGTAGAGAACCATTCTTCTTTGGAACTGTGAACCACCTGTTTGAGTATGGAGCACAAGAAGGCTCCAAGATTCCCATTTTGATTTTCTCACTAAGTAGCTCTACTAACTTTGGCAAATGAGCCTTTGGAACCGGAATAGTCCGCAGATTCCAAGGCCCATGAGGTATTGTGAAAATTACCATAGGAGCTACAATAGAAGAATCAACACATCCTATCTCATGTGGCTCAAATGCAAAAGCCTTACCATGCTTTGAAAGCATTTCTTTGAAGCACTTTGTCTCCTCCTGTGTTAGAAACTCCTCGCAACCAATTTGCAACTCTTGAAAAGACTCCTTTGTGAAGGTATGCCCAATCTTTTTAAGATTCCTCAAACTTGGTTGTAAAGAAGCCTGCTCAATCTTTTCCCTGTTGTTGGGTGGTAAGGGTGAAGCTACTGGTTTCACCTTCTTTGCTACACTCTTGTATTTAGTTTCAACATGGACTTCTGGGACAGCTGTTTGGTTTTTTTAAAGGCTTCTATTACTTGATACATTTCCATAGAGCAAACTTCCACAACTTCATTTTCAAGATGCAAACTAGACCCCATTATAGCATCAAGCTCAGCCATAGTATCTACAAAAGAAACTTGTTCATACCAACCCAAAACATTTTCAGTAGGCTCTAGCAACCCACTCTTTTTCATGCCTATTTGTACATTATGCACATATTGCATCTCACATCTCTTCAAATCTTCAAGTTTTGTAAAACATACTTATCCATTCCTTGTTACCAAGAAGATCGTTGAGAAAGTTTCACCTATTTTTGGATCAAGCGAGACCCTTTTTCTTTTTGTACCACTGCAATCCTGCTTTACAATGGTGCTTGGCCAAAACCCATCATTTCTCTATGATCATGAAACTCTTTCCTCACCTTTGGTAGAGGATGTTCTCTGAGGTTGTCACGATTTATTTCATGGTTTACACAAACTGTGAGAAGTTGGACAGCTCGTTTACCATCTTTGCTACGTATCCTAGCATATGCTGAACCATCATCCATTACCTTTATTTCCATTCTAACTCCCACAATGTAGGGCTTTCCAAGGATGAGATTATATGAAGATGTATCATGTACAAAGAAGTTTTGGTCAATCTTTACATCACCTATTGTCACCTTCACACCTGGACATGCTGCATACAATTCACCGGATGAATTGTTTGCCACTTTTACCATCCATCCATGATCTATGTCCATCGGCCATTTCTGAACCATGGTCAATCAAGGCAACAAATGGCTCTTCAAGGTCACCTACCTTGACCAAAGTTTTTGTAGTAGCCCTTGCCCAGTGACTTCGTGAATAGTAGCTCCTAGGAATAGCTTCAACTTCTTCATCATCATTTGAGAAATTCACTTTCTTCACTCTCCCACTAGATTGGTAGCATCCTACCACAGCTCCATCATCCTCCTTATTTTGCAACTGCATCCCTTGTGTCTTCAAGGTTTCTCTGTCAACCTGTGGATGAGCAACCTCAGCAAGAGTTTGCCTCTTTCTCTTGAGGATGTCAATGATCTCCTTGTGGAATTCACGCTTTGCAATGCAAAGAACTTCTCCTAGAGTAAACTCAATCTTGGTATTGAAGATCCTTTCCTCCAAGACTTTGTTTAAATCTGTAGCAACCTCAATATCAAATTGTAGCTTATAAGCTGGGCCTTTTGTATTACCTTTTGTTGGCTCTTTCTTCTGTCCTGTTGTAGACTCCTCCCTGAGTACTTCAGGTGGAGATGCTCCTTGTGTTGAGGGTGTTTTAGAAGGCATTGAGTCGCTTCTTCCCCCACTTCTAGAATCTCTTCTTGATGGTCCTTCATCAACATTTGCACGTTGATAGACCGCTTTTGGCGTGTACAAAGTAGCATTTATATGCATGGTCATATGTACAAAAGGATGTAAATACATGAATTTGGGGGCTTTGCAAAGTTGTTTCAACTTCAAGAAAAGATGCAACGTGTACACATTGTGAATAGTCAGGTTCGTGCGCTAGCAGTCGGACACATGTACATGCCCGTATAGGGTATCAGGGCCTTGGATATGGTTTTAGGTGGATTATTTTGGTTCTAGAAAATGTGCTTGAGCTTTATATAATGTAAATAATGCAAGAAAGAAGTGTGGGTACTCTCATCCCGCTCGAGAAGTTTGACACATGCGGTAACTGTCTATTTGCGGTGCCTGATCTGCAGGGAACATGCATCGCCCTAGAAGTGGTCAAAAATGGAATGTGGGGATGTGGAAATGTGCTTTGGGTATACAGGATAAAGAGTGCAAAATTTGGTGAATTTTGGAGTCCGTTTGGGGTTTTTCCTGTGAAAAATGCCCGCCAAGGGTCAAAACTGGCCAAAACTAGGCCAAAAAAGCTCAAAAAATGGTAAAAAAAAGGTGTGAAATGGCTTCAAATTTCCACATCACTCACGGTGGCGTGAGTGTTCCAGCTGAGGGAGGAATTTTGAAGAGGAATATCAACACTTTCACCCCTCTGTGTGTGGGAGGGAGGAGGGTTCCTACATGTGTTCTAGTGCAGTCTTGTTGCGTTCGCGTCCTGTTTTCGAGTGTGTGGAGGAGTGAGTGAGAGCTTTGTCTCTTCAATTTTGCACTTGGGAGAGTCTATGGGAGCTATGAGGTTTCCATGGATGTGTGTATGCAAGGAATTTAGGGAAGAAGGTGCGGCTTTCTGCCAGACTATGTGACCCTGTATCGGTGCCATTAGGGTTGGCGCTACTCCAAAGAGTCCAGCAAAGTGGAGTTTGGTGAAGCTTTTGCAATGGTTTGAGAGTGGAATTTTGTGGTTGGAGTTTTTTGTGTTTTTATGGTTTTTCTTGTATATTTTGGTCACCCCATCAAGTGTGATTTCAAGTGTTGATCACCTCGACTCACCTTGTAGTGTCTGCGGGCAGGCAAGGGCTTGTAGGTCGAGGCGTTTGGAGTTTGCCTTGAGCTTGTGAGTAGAGTTTTTAGGGAGTTTTTGAGTGGTAGTGAGTGAGGTGAGGAATTCAAGTAAATTCCTTGTGTTTTGTTGAGTTGTCTGTGTGTGTGAGTGTGCGCACGACATCTTTTGCTTCATCATCCTTTGACGATCCCGCTGGGGACCGGAAATTTGCCAGTTGTGCACCTAGGTGGAGAGGTTTTGCTGTGAAGTTCGAGCTTCATTGAAGAAAAGTCGTGGTTTGGTTGAGGTGCAAGACTTCAAATTTTGTGAAATTACTCACGCAAGGGAGAATCAACTTCAAAGGGATGGTGTATAGTCGGCCAGTGTTTACAGGCAAGGAGGATGTGAAGGATTGGATTGCGGACTTTGAGTGGCATACGCTTGATATGCACATTGTGAATGAAGAAGCCAAGCTTCATGTATTTCCTGCTGCACTCAAAGGAGAAGCTCGCGAGTGGTTTGAAGGTTTAGAGGAAGACAAAAAGCAAACATGGGAGCAGGTGAAGCTGGAAATTTTTGACAGGTTTGGGAAGAAACTAACCGCAACAGAAGCGATGACAAAATTGAGAGTTTTGCAACAAGATGTTCATGCTAACTTTAAAGAGTTTTTGCAACACTTCAAAGGACTTTGGGTTCAATTAGAGGCGGCATCCCAAGTACCTCAAGACGATTTCTTTAAAGTGCGTCAGTTTATGGATTGTCTCCATCCAAGTGTAAGGGATTTATTTAAAGTGCGTTAGTTTATGGATTGTCTCCATCCAAGTGTAAGGGATAATGTCGATCAAGAGGAGTCTGCTACATTTGAAAGAGCTGTGGAAATTTTTGAGGCCAAGAGAAAGAAGATCAAGAGAAGGTGGGAGCAAGACATGGCACACGCTGAGCCAGTTGTGGTGCAACCAATGGTCCCTGTGGCAACGGATGATAGAGTGGAGCGAGTGGTTCAAGGTCCAGATCCCGTTACAGGCCGGGTTTTGCATGATCTTGCCGGCCAGTTGCAAGGATTAAGAATTAACATAATGATTGACAACAAAAGAGAAGAGCGGCTAGCTGGGAGAGGTAGGGGATGAAGGCTACAAGGTAGATGCTACCATTGTGATGAAGAGGGTCATTATGCCCCTGATTAAGAATTAACATAATGATTGGGAACCAAAGAGAAGAGCGGCCAGCTGGGAGAGGCAGGGGACGAAGGCTACAAGGTAGATGCTGCAATTGTGATGAAGAGGGTCATTGCGCCCCTCATTTTCCTGAACCACCAAGGGCGAGAGGAGGGATATACCCCCTATATGGATGTGGTCCAGGAAGAATAGAAGAGAATCATCAAGAACGGGCACTAGAAGCACCGCCGCCGCAACAATAACTGCAACCGTTGCCTGCAAATGGAGAAAAGGAAAGGCTAAGGTAGAAGACAAACCAGAAAGTAGTAAGAGGCGGCGAAGAAGGAAAATTGTTCCAAAGGATTACCTCCTTTTCCAAGGTGTTGAAGACTATGATATTGTCGATGACATACGAAATCAAAAGGCAAATATATCTTTTGGTCAATTGGTGGCTTTGAATGCTAAATTGAGGAGGCAGTGGACCAAGTGTGTGAGTACGCGGCTTCCTTCCGAGAAGGAAAAGCATCAAAGCATGGAGTCGTCTTTGAGGGTTGGTCACCCTATGGATATGGTACCAATAGTTGAAGCTATGCTGGGAAAGAAGACGTAATTGAAATCATATGTGGATGGTGGTGCCCAGGTGTGTGTCATGACCGAGGCTATCATGAAAGAAGCAAGTGTCAAGATGTTAGTGAATGATTCGATCAGTATGAGAATGGCCAACCACAAAAAGGCAAGGTGTCTTGGAATAGCTGAATATGTGAAGATAAAATTCTTGGGGATTGAGTGCTTGGTTGATTGCTATGTGATGCAAGCGGGTGAGAATGCGTATGCAATCATTTTAGGGAGGCCATGGCTTATAACCCTTGGTGCTAAGCAGGATTGGGGCACGGGCTTGATCACCATCCCCGACAAAGATAAAGGAAGGACCATTATCTACAACATGAAGACACACGAGAGCCGTACACAGCCCCTAGTGGAGATGCAAGATATGGATTCGACAGAAACCACATCATACGATAGTGATGCTTCGTCTACATCATCAGAAGAAAGTGTAGAGAATGTCTTGATGCAATTATGTCATGATTTTTTTGGAATAAGTGTTGAAAAGGAAGCATCCATGCATGATGTGAAGGTCAAGGAGGAGAAGGATAGTCCAAAAGCAATTGAAGAGCCTGCCAAAGTGAATGTAAGAAGCATGCTAGGAGAGGACTTGACAGAAAAAGAAAAAAAGGAGTATGAAGAAATGTTCAAGGAATTTCCAAAGCTATTCGCCATTGAATATACAGAGTTGCAAGGAGCTAAAGGATTCGAGCATAGAATCAATCTAAAAGAAGGTGCCAAGCCAAAGGCTCAAAATATTAGGAGGTTGGGGGTCATTCATGAGAAGGCACTTCATGAAGAGGTGACGAAGCTTTTAAAAGCAGATTTCATCTTTTGAGTGGAAGAGTCTGAGTGGGTCTCTCCTGTTGTTATTGTGACCAAGAAGAACGAAAGATTTAGGATATGTGTCGATGTCAAACCTTTGAATGCTGCCACAAAAAGGAATCATTATCCACTACCCTTTCTAGATGAAATCCTCAATCAGGTTGCAGGTCATGAACGTTACTCAATCATGGATGGATTTTTTGGCTACTTTCAGATCTTGATAGCGATTGAAGATCGATTGAAGACGACCTTCATTACTCCTTGGGGTTGTTTTGCCTACAAAAGAATGCCTTTTCGGCTGGTTAATGCATATGCTACCTTCCAAGGATGGATGAATAGAGTGTTTGGTCCCTACTTGGGTAAGTTCATTCGTGTTTTCATGGATGACATTGGGTGTTATAGCTCAAGGGTCACACATTTGGAGAAGCTGAGGTTGATTTTTGAAAGGCTTCAACAAGAGGGTGGGAAACTCAACCCAAAGAAGTGTAAGTTTGATAGGACATGTGGTTTCCCAAAATGGAATAGAAGCTGACCCAGAGAAAGTTAAGTCTTTATTGCTTACGGATCTGCCCACCAACACAAAGGATTTGGCATCATTTGTGCATAAGCTCAAGTACTTGTCACGTTTTTTCTGGATGTTATGTCAGTATTTGTATCCTCTCCAGAAATTGAGTCAAAGAGTTCAAGGGTTTGAATGGAATGAAGACATGCAACAGGCTTTTGATGGCATGAAGGAGTTATTGTGTGCTTTACCAATAGTGAGTTCTCCTAACTTGCTGTAACTTTTAATGGTCTAAAAACTTATGTGTAGCGGAAATTAGCATGAACATAGTGGGCATTTCATTAGAATAGATTCCTAATAAGAATTACAAGAGTGCTTGGATGGAGAGAGAGCAACAAAAATCATAACACCTAATTAGATAGAATCAACAATACTTTCAAAAGAGAGAGAAATTAAGCTATTGACAACAGTTGAGGAACGGATTTGCATGGAGCCGGTACCCCCTCCAAAAGGCTTTGTATTATGGTTTCTCCCATCAAGAGAGACATTGTACAATACAATTCTTTGTGTTCCTTCAAGACTAGCTAGTGCAATGAAGATGAAAACTTCATGCACTAAGCAAAACACTTAGTAAACACAAATTTAATTATCCCCGTTCTCAGACCCAAGACCTCACACACCTTCGAAGATGGTGAGAGCTAGCAGGGTATGAGAGTAGATTGAGAGGAAGAAGGAGTATCTTACGAGAAAGATGTACATCTCCTCACATAATCACTCATATTAGCATAGCTTTAGCTTAGTAATTAGCTTGGTAGAGGAGATGAGCATGCATTGAATCTTGGCTCTTGGTTGGATTTGCATCCACAAGCCAAGAGTGTGTCAATATAGGCTTCTATCTCACAAGCTTGGAGTAGGTGATGAGCTCTCCATTAAAGCTTGGGAAGAGACAGTCTTCTTTGCTTCACACATAGACTGTGTTCGATACTTCCTTGCAAAAGTCAGCCCCCTCCCTCTCTTGGGCGAGCCCTCTTTCTATTTACTCTTGGAGGCTCCCCATTGGACCTCTCCCCATTATGACCAATAGGAATTAAGTAGCCTATTGGGCTGCTCAATTCCTATTGGACCCCTTCACGGGCTGTCCAATAATCATCCAGGAGACTTAATTTTCATTGGTTATTTTTATTAAGTGTTTTTAAATTAATTAAACTAGGTTTACTCTAGCCTAATTCTCATTGGTCCACCTCCAAGGCCATCCAATAGGAATTGGGCACACCTTGTGGGCATCTGGGCTAGGGAGCTGACATGTGTCCCTAATTCCCTTTGTGTAAAGGGAGCTTGTGTGTGTGTGTGTGTGTGACTTTCTCTCTCATCCCCTAGAAGAAGGGCCCACCCCCTCCTATGTAGGGATATGCAAAGACTTTTTAGTTACACACAAAGCATCCAATTTCCCCTCGGGTTTACCTTTGGACACAATCTTTGAATTTTGGAACCTTAGCATTTTGGAAGTGTTAATGGGCTGAACCCTAGGGTCTTTTTAGCCCATTGTTGCACATGGATCGTTTGCAGATGGCCCTCCCTTTGGATCCCTATTTTCCCTCCTTTGGATCCCTACTGTGGACGGTCTGCTACCTTAACCAATATTCTAGCTTTTTCTCCCTTGGTACTTCCCCATATTAAATGATCAGTTTAACATGAGAAAATCATTTAGGAGAATTAGATATTGATTATTTTGACATTACCTCTCTCTTGAAATCATAGTCGTCCTCGACTATGGTGTAGAGAAGATAAAGCATATTCATGAGTCCTTTTCTTAGCGGGTAGAGGATCCCTATGTTACCCTACGACATCATTCCACAATGGATGACTGGTCCATTTGGTGCTTGAGAGCTTGAGGCTTTCGCAAGCATGTCTGCCTATCAATCTTCCATGGTAGAGTGACAAGCTCTTCTTGGTGTTTGGGAGACGTCGTCTCCGAAAACTTGATCTAAGCATGCATACTACTTCATTTTTGTGCACAATAAAGAAAAGGAGAGTCTTATAAGACAAAAAAAACTTTGTTCATTTTTAACATTTTGTACATTTGCGTACTCTTGGGAAGCATTGTAAGCATTGACAAGGTTTAGGTTATCCTTTAATTGTATGCCTTGGATCCATCTAGCATCTTCAAAAGGATAATTCTTAAACTTAATAAGATATCGTCGGATAGTCTTAGCGCCTCTTAATACCTTGTCTTCATGTCGGAGAATGGACTCGGGCTGCAGCACCTCCTCTTGGTCCTCGATCTCCGGTGGGTCTTGAATTGTTGGTTCTTGAGGTGGATCTTCTTTGTAAGGCTTTAATAGTCTCACATGGAAAGCATTTTGTGTGAGCCAATGATTGGGCAACTTGAGTTGATAGGCCATCTCATTGATTGGCCTAAGAATCTGGAAGGGACCATAGTACCTTTTTGCTAGTTTAGCATAGTACTTTTGGTGGCCCGTAGGATTCTTGCATGTCGTGTGTCTTAATCAAGCCTTGGAAAAATTTAACAAGACCCAATGGTTTTCTTTAAAGGCTTGGGCTCTTCTGTGCTTGTCAGCAGCAGCCTTTTGCCTTTGCTGTGAGATAGAGAAAAAAACAGGCTTTTTGGTGAGATTTTTGGCACCCATCTCCACTCCGAATTTGGAGCAGTGGTCAAAAGAGAAAATGTGAAACAAAAGATGAATAATCACCTCAAAACATTTTGTGATTTTTGGAGAAACCACCGGTGAGCTATGATTTTTTGAGTGGACCCCAGTCTGCCCACTTCTCTCACAAAGTAACCCATAGTCTTCTCTGACCTCCTTTCCCACTTCCACACACATACACTCATTCCTCTCCATCTCTCACTCAAACTTGCAACTTTCATGGCTTACTTCATCTTCTTCACCATTTCCATCTCTCCTTACTCCATAGCTCAAAAGATTATCATCTCTACACACATATAGCTCAATTTCTCTCTCTAGAATCAAATTCATATTACCATAACCTCTTCATCCTTTCATAAAAAGAGAAAAAATCAAAAAATAACCAAGCTTAAGCCCTGCAAAAGGAGGATTTTGATCATGGAGAATTCAACTTCCCCATGGTCACAAGAATTGCACTGACAAAGTTCTACAACCGCTTCATTCATTGGAGGAGAAGGTGGAAAATTTCATTTACATCTTGTGGTTTCCACCAAATTGTGTATATTCTCATCCTTCTTTTACCTTTTATCATTGTATAAATTATATAATGCACCTTGAGTGCATATGACATGTAATTTTACGCCATTCTACTAACTTCAAACTACTAATCCTTTTTTTGTAAATTACACCCACTCTACTCTACTGTGGAGTACGCAACCTCACACAAAAAATCACTCACCTCTCTAGAATCTTCTCTATTTCATCTCAATAATTCTCTCCTCTTGAGCCCACATCCATGTGACTCAAGAGACAAGAGAGCCCCACTCTCATAAGAACATATAAAAAAATTCATAAACATGATTTTCTATCAAAATGTTGATTAGGTATAATCCTAATTAGGGCTCTTCTCACCTATAAATAGAGCCCTTCTCCCTTTGTCAATGGCAAGTATCCCTACACTATTGCTCACTACTTTGAGCGCGCCATTCACCATCTTAGTTTTAGGGAGTGAGAGTGAGCTCTCTATGCACCATTACATGTGGTGTATAGGAAAGCTTCTTTGAGCTAGTTGTAACATTGCAAGGGAGTGAGTGATTCATAACTTCAAATCAAAGTTGTACCTACTCTTGTGCATCAATTTAATCAATAAGTTGGGTGCAAATTGCGGGTCAAAACTCTCTTGCGTCTCTCCAATTCACGCTTGGCCACCTCATCTCGTTTGGTTTAAGGTGACGTGTTTTCATTTTGAGATTCTTTTGTAGTATCTGCTTGTATGTGACTCAAGAGCTCTTGTGTTTGTTTTCGTTGCTTGGGAAAACATTATAAGAGGGTTGTATGGTGAGAGGTCTCCCATAACCCTAAGATAATGTGTAGATTGCAACATCATCAAACTTAATCATGTCTCTTGACTCTCCTCCAAGCTGTTCATACACCCACGTCAATCATTAAAATTGAAGCTAAACTCTTGCACAAAGATCTCTCTCTTTCTTTTGTGTGTGCGTATGTGTATGTGTGTGTGTTTGGTGTGTGTATTTGTAGCATTTAAATTAGTGATAGTGTACCCTTCCTTCTCGCTTGTATTGCTAAGGGATTCTCCTCTTTTGCGTCCTAGTTCGCTCTCTAACTAGGTGGTGCCCCTATCTTGTTTGGGTTTGGTTGTGGGTTTGTTGTTGTGTTGTGCTTGTGGTTGCCCCCAGCCCCAATTAAGCAGCACGGGAGCCTTGAGGGGTGTTTACAGGTCGCCTCTCTTGTTGCCCGTCCCAGACCGCCTCAGTAGGTCTCGGCTATACTCATCTGCAGTGAAGATCTTCCCATGTACCTTAAAAGTAGCAAGGGACTTTTTGATCTTCCCTTAATTACCTCGAAAGGTTCTTTTCCCATGGAAGTATGTATAGTGTTATTGTAAGCATACTCCACTAAGGGTAAGTACTTCTCCCATTGGGATCTTGGATCTACTTCCGTTACATAGTCTTTTAGTAGATCGAGAATGGTTAGGTTAGCTATTTCACTTTTGCCATCCGTTTGTGGATGATAGGCCGAAGAGAAGTTTAGCCTTGTCCCTAAATTCTCAAAGAGACCCTTCCATAAATTACTGGTCATTCTAGGATCTCTATCCGACACTATGGACATTGGCAAGTCATGGTACTTGAAAATTTGTGAAATGAAGAGGGTTGCCATTTGATGGGCTTTGATAGTCTTTTTGACAGGTATAAAATGAGCTTGTTTACTGAACCTGTCTAGTATCGTCCATATTCCCGTATTCCCATGGATAGACTTAGGCAATCCAAAGATAAAATCCATGGATATGCTCTCCCATGGTGAATTAGGAATTGGCAAAGGTTGAAGCAATCCAAGTTGCTTCCCTCTATCAAATTTTGTCTTTTGGCAAACCACACATTTAGAAACATACTCTTGTATGTTCACTTTCATGGTAGGCCAATAGAAATATGTTTCAATTCCCTTTAAGGTAGACTGAATCCCTCTATGCCCCGCATACGGTGGAGCATGAGATTCATACATTACTTTGTCACGTAGTGAGTTAGTAACTCATAGTCTATTTCCATAGAGAAGATAACCATCTTGTAAAGTAAATGGTTCTTCTTTCTTACCTAATGCAAGGGATGAAATTACATCTCTAAAATTGGGATCAATAGCGTACTCATCTATCATTGAAGATAGATCATTGTGAGTTTCCATGGAAACCGCATTCACTCTCGGCCGTCTTGAGAGTGCATCAGCTACTTGATTAGGCTTTCCAGCAATGTGAGCAATATGAAAATGAAATTGCGAAAGGAAATTTTCCCACCTCATTTGTTTGTCGGAGAGCTTGGTCTGTGTCATGAAGTACTTAAGACTTTGGTGATCCATTCACAGAATGAAAGGAGTCCCCAATAAATAGTGCTTCCATGAGTCTAAGGCATGTAGAAATGCAAGGAGTTCCTTTTCATATATGCCTAGAGCTTGCTCAACAGGGTCGAGCCTTTGACTCTCATAGCCTATGGTGTTCCCTTCTTGGAGCAAAACAGCTCCAAGGCAATCAGCACAAGCATCACATTGGACCTAAATGGTTTTGAGAGATCTGGTAGTGTAAGCACAGGTTGAGAGATAATCTTTTCTTTAAGCTTTTCGAAAGCATTGTTCTCCTTAGCAGACCATGTATACCTAACACTTTTCTTTGTTAGGTCATGTAATGGTCCCGCAATTTGTGAGAACTTTTCTATGAAGCGTCTATAGTATGCACACATACCTATAAAGCTTCTTAGTTCATGAAGATTCCTTGGTTTAGGCCATCCTTTTATTACCTCTAACTTTGATGGATCCGTTTGGATGCCATCTTGAGAGATAATGTGACCTAAATACTGAATCTCTTGCAAGAAAAATTCACTTTTCTTTCGATTAACACAAATTTTATTCTCTCTCAAAACTTGAAATATTACCTGGAGGTGTTGCGTGTGTTCGTATAATGAATTAGAGTAGTTGATAATATCATCAAAGAACACTCCAGTAAAGGTTCGATGAGGCCGGAAGAGCTTCTCCATCAAGCGGTTGAATGTGGCTGGTGCATTGGTCAAGGCAAAAGGCATGACAATGTATTCGTAAAGACCAAATGTGGTGCGAAATGCGGTCTTTACAATATCTTGATCAACTATCCTTATCTGATGATAGCCACTTTTTAGGTCAATCCTACTGAAGTAGGTTGATCCTTGTAGCTTATCAAATAGGTCTTCTACCCGTGGAACAGGAAACTTATTCTTGATAGTGATCCTATTTAGTGCTCTATAGTCGACACACATACGATATGTGTCGTCTTTCTTTTGCACTAATAGCACCGGTGAGCAAAATGGAGATGAGCTAGGCCTAACCATGCCCTTCTCAACTAACTCATGCACTTGCCGCATAATCTCCTCTTGTTGAGCTTGAGAAACTCTATAAGGAGGTTTGTTAGGCGGTGAACTTCCTGGAAGAAGTTCAATTGCATGGTCATCATTACCTCGTTTAGGAGGTAGCTCACAAGGGACGTCGTCAATAAAAACATCTTGAAACCCCTTGAGAAAATTGGATAACTCTAATTCCTTTTGGTTGCTTTTATTTTCTTTTGCTAAAGCATTAGGTTCATTTTGAGAATCTTTAACAAAAATCATGTACACGGAAATAGAGCTCTTTATTGACTTGTTGAAAGCTGGTGTATGTACAATGGGGATAATGTTACCCATTTCCTTAGAATCTATATACATGTCTTTTTCCCTGAACTTAAAGGAGATTCTCCTTTCAAGAAATTTAACATCGACAACCAGGCGGTCAAACCATGGTGCCCCTAGGATTACATCCTCATGCTTGAGAGGAGAGATAAAGAAGTCCTCTTTGTCCACATAGCCTTGCACATGGAGCCTCAATTTACCGATTAAGGGAGTGACTGAAGCTTCTTGCCCCTTGAAGGTACTTTCTGCGGATAGGACATCTCCCATCTCATAGGATTGTATGCCTAGCTTGGTGGCTAGCTCTATAGATATAAAATTTTGAGTAGAACCAGGGTCAAAGAGAATAAAAGCATCATGTTCTCTTACCTTTCCCCAAGCATGGCATAGAGGAGATCCTTTGTGATGATTTTGGTGAGTCTCCTCCTCTTGGATTTCAACCAAGGAAGCTCTAGGAGGATCTTGGCGGTTGTTATTTTGGGGACAAGCACGGTACGCATGCCCTTGTTCGCCGCACTTGAAACACCGGTTATCCTTGCGATAACGCTCAAGCTCTTCAGGAGAGAGTTTGTTCTTACCTTTGTACACTCCCTTCTCTTTAGCTTTGTTGGAGTTTCCCTTAGGAGAATTTTGGACATTGTCCTTCCCCTTAGGCTCATTGAAACCCTTATTTTCCGGGGGCTTATTATTTCTTTTATCCCCTGTTTGGAAATTGATTTGAGAGGCCACCATAGTATGGTGTATTACCGCCGATATCATATGTGGCCTTCGAGAGTTGACATACTCCTCCATTTCTTCGGTTAAGCCCGCACAAAATTTTTTGTTTTGCTCTCCAAAATCCAACTTTTTGAAGACAGTGGCTTTGAGTTGTAGGTCCCAAAAATTGTCTACATATTTGTGGATGGATTCATTGGGAGAGAGCGTTAAGCTTCACCATTCGGTGAGTACTTTGTCTTTGGCATCATTGCTTGGCGGAATTTTGAAAGTGCATAGCTACATGGCGTAGCTTAGAGGACTCCGTGAAGCCCTCATCTCCAAACACCGCATCAAATTGCTGGATAAAGGCTAAGAATTTGTCCGTAGCACCAAAGGTACCAGCATAGGTAAGGAAAGAGATGCTCTTCCCTCCCTCTTTGAATTTCTTCAGCTTGGACGACCTATTCCATGCGGCATAGCATTTCCTATGGCCTCTTCTTTTTGATGGTTCAAAGGTTGCATCATCACTTTCTTCAGAAGGTGAAGAATTTGAAGAAGGTGACCTCTTTCTTGCCTTTTTCTTGTCTTGATCTTCGTTTTCTTCACCATCACTTTTATAAGAGAAGGAGGATGAAGAAGATGGAGAAGAGGGTGTCCTCTTTCTCGCCTTTTTCTTCTCTTGATTTTTATCATCCCTCTTTGAATTATGGCGTGGAGAAGAGTGTGATGGTCTTCTACGCTTTGGTGGTGATGGAGAACGTTTAGACCGCCGTCTTCGTGGAGCCATCTCCGCCGAGGTGGCAGGAGACTCATTTCTTTCTCGTTCCTTCGATGGAGGCTCTTGAGTTCTCCTTTGGGAAGGAGATGCATCATCAAGAAGTAAATTCTTTAGCCCTTCGTACGGATTCTCTTCTTCTTCCCGAATCGGAGAGAGACCTCTTTTGGGAGTCTCACAAGGAGGCTTCCTAGGTGTTCTCTCATCATGGTGATGAGCTTGGAGAATCCCGTGAGCACGAAGGTGCCGTTGCACTTCACTTTGGAGAGATGGATTGCCCATGGATTATTGAAGCCTAGAAACAAGATAGTTAACAAGCATTGAAGCATCATTAGTAGCTTGCTCATGAGAAAAATCAAAGTTATCAACATTAATTTCACTCTCTTTACTATTGTCAGCCATTCTAACTACTTTTAGGTGTAAACTTTTTAGGTGTACGTTGGCACTTCAAGCCCTAGTTGCTACTCCTCTTTACCCCTTTAGAAAAAGCACTCAAGCTACTGTACCCTCGGCTCAAATACCATTAATTGCAAGAAATAGAAGAGAGGGTCTTTCGACACCAAAACAGCACCGGCTCCTGTCAAGCTTCTAGTAGCTCAATAGTGGTTAAGCCGTAGGCAAGCCCCGTAGGACTCCACTATTAAGACCATAGCTCTCGACGGTGATGCCCCGTTAATTGCACAAAGGCAGGCGCACTGCAAGGCTGAAAAATCCATATTCTACTTACTCATAGGCAATTAATAATACCAACCATTTATAGATAGCTTGAGGACCTCCCTTCTTGAGCAAGAAAATCGAAACCTTGTGCTCTGATACCAATGTAACTTCTAATGGTCTAAAAACTTATGTGTAGCGGAAATTAGCATGAACATAGTGGGCATTTCATTAGAATAGATTCCTAATGAGAATTACAAGAGTACTTGGGTGGAGAGAGAGCAACAAAAAGCATAACACCTAATTAGATAGCATCAACAATACTTTAGAAAGAGAGAGAAATTAAGCTATTGACAACAGTTGAGGACCGGATTTGCATGGAGCCGGTACCCCCCTCCAAAAGGCTTTGTATTATGGTTTCTCCCATCAAGAGAGACATTGTACAATACAATTCTTTGTGTTCCTTCAAGACTAGCTAGTGCAATGAAGATGAAAACTTCATGCACTAAGCAAAACACTTAGTAAACACAACTTTAATTATCCCCGTTCTCAGACCCAAGACCTCACACACCTTCGAAGATGGTGAGAGCTAGCAGGGTATGAGAGTAGATTGAGAGGAAGAAGGAGTATCTTACGAGAAAGATGTACATCTCCTCACATAATCACTCATATTAGCATAGATTTAGCTTAGTAATTAGCCTGGTAGAGGAGATGAGCATGCGTTGAAGCTTGGCTCTTGGTTGGATTTGCATCCACAAGCCAAGAGTGTGTCGATGTAGGCTTCTATCTCACAAGATTGGAGTAGGTGATGAGCTCTCCATTAAAGCTTGGGAAGAGATAGTCTTCTTTGCTTCACACATAGACTGTGTGTGAGTGTGTGTGTGATAATTTCTTGAAAAAATCAGCCCCCTCCCTCTCTTGGGCGAGCCCTCTTGCTATTTACTCTTGCAGGCTCCCCATTGGACCTCCCCAGGGCTAGCCTATCACAATTAAGCAGCATAAGTGATAGCCTTCTGACATGTGTCACCCTTTCCCCTTTTGTGAGATCTTAATCAATTAAACATAATTCATTTAAATGAATTAAATCCCCATTGGAGCTTTCCCCATTATGACCAATAGGAATTAAGTAGCCCATTCGGCTGCTCAATTCCTATTGCACCCCTTCACCAGCTGTCCAATAATCATACAGGAGACTTAATTTTCATTGGTTCCTTTTATTAAGTGTTTTTAAATTAATTAAACTAGATTTACTCTAGCCTAATTCTCATTGGTCCACCTCCAAGGCCATCCAATAGGAATTGGGCACACCTTGTGGGCATCTGGGCTAGGGAGCTGACATGTGTCCCTAATTCCCTTTGTGTAAAGGGAGCCTGTGTGTGTGTGTGTGTGTGTGTGACTTTCTCTCTCATCCCCTAGAAGAAGGGCTCGCCCCCTCCCATGTAGGGATATGCAAAGACTTTTTAGTTACACACAAAGCATCCAATTTCCCCTAGGGTTGACCTTTGGACACAACCTTTGAATTTTGGAATCTTAGCATTTTGGAAGTGTTAATGGGCTGAACCCTAGGGTCTTTTTAGCCCATTGTTGCACATGGATCTTTTGCAGATGGCCCCCCTTTGGATCCCTATTTTCCCTCCTTTTGATCCCTACTGTGGCCGGTCTGCTAGCTTAACCAATATTCTAGCTTTTTCTCCCTTGGTACTTCCCCATATTAAATGATCAGTTTAACATGAGAAAATCATGTAATCATTATGACACTTGCAGTTGATTTTCTATGTATCTATTGGTGCGGGGTCAGTAGCTTTTGGGTCGGTTCTCTTACAAAAGCAAGGAAGGAACTTCAAGCCAGTTTATTTTGAGATCAAGATGAAGAATGTAAGCGGGTTCTCCTCCACGGAAATGGAACAGTGGGTATTCGCCTTGGTTCTTGCTTGTCGAAGGTTTAAAACCTATTTGTTGCCCCAAAAGTTCTATGTGCTCACCACATCGAATATTTTGCTGGATGTAGTACAACATTTGAAGCCTAGGAAGCGCATCTTAAAGTAGACTTTGGTGCTTCAAGAGTATGAGTTTGAGTTTAAAGTGGATCATTCTGTTAAAGCTCACTTGGAAGACATAGTCGTACATAAGGAGGGAGAGCTTCCATATTACCCAAGGGTTGACAAGGATGATCATGAAGAGGAAGTAGATATTACAGATACGTATACAATTATGTTTGATGGTGCATACAATGATGTGCATACAGGAAAGTTATTCAAAAGGCAATTGGTGGGGTAGTCATTAAGAACCCAAAAGGTGATGTAATCTTTTCTAGAGCTTACAATCTTGATGAAGCTGAAAGTAACAATGAGGCCGAATACCTCACGCTTTTCCTTGGGTTGAAGCAGTGTGTTGAGTTTGGACTAAAGAGGGTCATTGCAAAAGGAGATGCATTGCTAGTCATGAATCAGTTGCTTGGTTTGTGGAATGTTAAGAAAGACAATTTGAAGAAGTGGTTCTATGGCATCAAGAAGATTTTGCATGAATTTAAGAAGATAGAGTTTAAGCATGTTCCTCGTGAGCAGAATAAATAAGCTGATGAGTTGGCTAGGGACAATTTGGATGCCTTGGTAGCTCCTTTAAAGGTCAAGGAACCCTTGTTTGCAGGAAGGGAATCATTGCAAGATGTAGAAGTATTTCTTGGTAAAGGGCAATGTCCAAAGGGCATGTCAAAGGTTTGGCGTAAGAGAATAGTTGCAAAAGCAAGAAACTACACATTGGTAGGTGAGGATTTATGGCAAGGATAGCATTTTGAGAAAAGTGCCGTACAAAGAAGAGATAGGCTTGATTTTGTGGCACTTCCATGAAGAAACATGCCATCAAGGCAAGGATCAGGTTGTCTTTCCTGTTTTGAGAGCAGGTTACTGTTGGCCCTCTATGATGAGAGATGCTTATTTTTGGTGCAAGTCATGACATGAATGCCAAGTGTTTGCAAATCGGAAGCTTTTGGCTGAGCCTCAGAAAGCTATAATGTCTTTTGATGCATTTGCCAAATGGGAAGTAGATGATGTAGGTCCAATGCCAAGGACCAACAATGGTAAAAGGTATATCCTTGTGGCTGTGGACTATTTGACAAAATGGGTGGAGGCAAGAGCAGTAAAAGATATAACAGCAGAAAGAGTGGCCTCTTTTTTATATGAATAAGTGTTGCAGGTTTGTAGCTCCTATGGTTTTTATTTCTGATCGTGGACCAGGATTTAGGGGAAAACTTATTGCTGCTCTCATGGAGAAATTGAAAATTCCGCATAGACATTCTTCTCCTTAATACCCACAATGCAATGGGTTGGTTGAGAACTGCAATGGTAAAATTGTGAAGATGCTATCAAAGTATGCTAGAGAGCATCCTAAAGAGTGGGACTTGGACTTCGAAAAGTGTTTGTGGGTTTATAGAACTACGTATAGAGTGTCAACACAGTTTACAACATATGAGCTTGTTTATGGAAAAGAAGCTCTTATGCCCATACAAGTGCAGTTGGATGCCTTGAAGTTGTTGTGAAGAATGCAAGGTGAGCATAGTGACAAGCTGCAAGAAAGAATTCTTTCTCTAGAGTTGTTGCGAATGAATAGAGAGAAAGCCAGTTGATTATTATCTTCAACAAGCAAAGACAAGGATGGAGAAAATGAATAAGAGGATGCCATAGAAAGAAATCAAAGAGGGATATCTGGTGATGAAGTATGATTCTTGCTTGGATTTTACTTTTTAAAAGAAGACGAGGGACAAATGGTTGGGTCCATACAGAGTGAAGCATGTATTTCCTAATGCCACCTATGAGTTGGAAAAATTGTATGGTGAACTTTTGCGCTACAGAATAAATGGGTATCGATTGAAGAAATATTTTGTGAGGGATGTGGTTCCAGATGCAAATAGTCTCTTGGTTGAGCATAAATGCTCTACCTAGAGGGTGGGCAATGATGATAGACCGCTTTTGGCGTGTACAAAGTAGCATTTATATGCATGGTCATAAGTACAAAAGGATATAAATACATGCATTCGGGAGCTTTGCAAAGTGGTTTCAAGTTCAAGAAAAGATGCAACGTGTACACATTGTGAATAGTCAGGTTCGTGCGCTAGCAGTCGGACACATGTACATGCCCGTATAGGGTATCAGGGCCTTGGATATGGTTTTAGGTGGGTACTTTCATCCTGCTCGAGAAGTTTGACACATGCGGTAACTCTCTATTTGCGGCGCCTGATCTGCGGTGATACGTGCATCGCCCTAGAAGTGGTCAAAAATGGAATGTGGGGATGTGGAAATATGATTTGGGTATCGAGTATCAAGCGTGAAAATTTTGGTGAATTTTGGAGTCCGTTTGAGGTTTTTCCTGTGAAAAATGCTCGCCAGGGGTCAAAACTGGGCCAAAACTGGTCAAAAAATGGTTAAAAAATGTGTGAAATGGCTTCAATTGCCACATCACTCTCGGTGGAATGAGTGTTCCAGCTGAGGGATGACTTTTGAAGAGGAAGATCAACACTTTCACCCCTCTATGTGTGGGAGGGAGCAGGGTTCCTACATGTGGTCTAGTGCAGTCCCGTTGCGTTCGCGTCCTATTTTCGAGTGTGTGGAGGAGTGAATGAGAGATTTCTCTCTTCAATTTTTCACTTGCGAGAGTCTATGGGAGTTCTTAGGTTTCCATGGATGCGTGTATGCAAGGAATTTAGGAAAGAAGGTGCGGCATTCTGAAAGACTATGTGACCCTATATCGGTGCCATTAGGGTTTGCGCTACTCCAAAGAGTCCAACAGAGTGGAGTTTGGTGAAGCTTTTTCAATGGTTTGAGAGTGGATTTCATGGCTGGATTTTTTGGTTTTTTGATGGTTTTTCTTGTATATTTTGGTCACCCCATCAAGCGTGATTTCAAGTGTTGATCACCTCGACTTACCTTGTAGTGTCTGCGGGCAGGCAAGGGCTTGTAGGTCGAGGCGTTTGGAGTTTGAATTGAGCTTGTGGGTAGAGTTTTTAGGGAGTTTTTGAGTGGTAGTGAGTGAGGTGAGGAATTCAAGTAAATTCCTTGTGTTTTGTTGAGTTTTTTGGGTGTGTGAGTGTACGCACGACATCTTTTCCTCCATCAACGTCTGCGCTTCTCTTCTACAATTGCCTCATTTTGTTGGCATTTTGTACTGTAGGCATGCATTGACAATGAGTCCACTGGATCATTCCATCCTGTTTCTAGACGTATGCAATCACCTGCTTCATGTAGAATCTCTTTTGTAATCTTTCCCTTTTTAGCTAATTGCATGACATTTGGCCAAATTTGACCATGATGATCACTCACCTCTTCATCACTAAGATGCTCAATTTTTACTCCATAAGTAGCTGTCTCAACTGAAGAGGTGGCATGCTTAGTTTCCATATCTTCAACTCAGGTTTGCATTCCCCCCTTTCCAAAGTTATCTCTCAACGGTAGACCTTTCTCTCTTAAGTGGATTTTACCATCCTTAAAAAAGACAACATCTTTTAACAAAGCATCACTAAAATCCTCACAATCCCTTCTTATATGGTCTGTACTATCACACCAAATACATCTATTAACAAACCCTTCTTTGGGCTGTTGTCTTTGCCTAGAAAGTGGCCCTGACGGTTGGCCCTTTTCTTCAAGATTTGCAAGCTTCACCTTCAGGTCAGGCATTCCCTTCACAAGCTCATCTAGCATGGACTCATCAAACTTTGGAGCGATCAAAGTAGGCTTTACCATTTTGTCAGGAGTTGAGGTGGAAGGACTTGTAGTGTTTACTACCATCTTTTCCCTTCTTCTTTTTTATTTGGCAAGCAATGAGACAACACCTTCAACCTCATTCTAGTCGATCTTTAGTCCTTGCTCAGCATCTTTATCTTCAAGAAGAAGCTCTAAATTTTCTTGAAACTCTTTATCTGTAGCTTGTAAGAAAAGATTTGTCTTCTCTACATCTAGTGTGGCCCTTTCTGTCCTAGTGAGTTGTGCATAGCGCCGTTCAAATTCCCAAAGTAGTTCTATTCTTGATAGTTCTTGCTTTGGCTTGACTACCCATACTTAGAATGTCCTTTTAGTCACTCTCTCAGAGTCCTCCATGAAATATTCCTTCTTTAAAGCTACTTTGAGTTCTTTCCAATTTCTCCCATGCCCATCTTTAATTCCCCTAACATGTTCTCTAATTTCTGGAGCAATAACTAGCTCAAAGCTTTGAATCATCTTACCTTCTGACACGCGATGCAGCTCCATCTCCTTCACATACTCGCATAAGTACTTGGTTACATCTTTTCCATTGAATTGATCCATTCTATTGACGACTGCTTGTATGACCTTCGTTGCTGAAATCTCCATTCTTTCAGTGGCATGTTGTTGTTGCATGAACATTACAAATTCTTGAAACATATGCACTGTTAATGGGTCAAAATACATATCCTGTTGCTCAACATGATCACCCATCGTTCCCCACAAACTCTCACCTTGGCAGTTTCACGTCGGGTTCACCAAAAATATGTTGAGAAATTTGCGATCTTGCCAAGAAAGCACCGGGCTTATGGCCGTGAGAGTTTGTGAGAGAACTCAAAAAAAAAAACTATATGAAGGAGTTAAACCATAGATGCCATGAAGACTAGGGTTTGGAAGGAAAAATCAAAGAAGCCACACTCTTTCTCTCTTGCACTCACACACACAAAGAAAGAACACAAAAGAGAGTGTCAAAACAACACAAAGATAAAAACATCAAGGCTATGACATATTGTATCATGGGTAATATGAAAGGGTTAATAGATGAGTTAATGGCATTCAATCTTGGCTAGCTGACTAAATAGGCTACGAATTGTTCTTTGGAATTGTAGTTTTGTGATTTCCATAATATATATATTTTGTCTAGTGATTGGGATTAATTGTGTGTACAAATCCTCTTGGTTCATAGAAAGATAACTACGCTTACGTCAAAAGAAAATTTATAGTCTATTAGAGGTAGTATTATGGGATCCGATGATAGAAGTATTTCATTGAGCCTTTTTGGGCCAAAGAGAAACACTATATGTTGTTGAAAGTATATTTTACGGCTAATCCATACGTTAATTCTAATAGACCGTACAGAGTGAAAGCGATAGAAATTATCATCATGTGGATTATTAATCTAGGATAACTGTAGTGTAATAGAATTGGCAAATTTAACTTGAGAGTAGCGGAAATTAATGAAAGTACTTTTGAGAAATGAATTTGTGAGCATAGCGGGTGAACATAGTTGAAGATAGCAACATAATCATAGCAATTAGTTAACTTGGCATGAACAATACTTTTGCAAGAGAGAGAATTTATAGAGCATGACAACAGTTGAGGACCGGATTTATGTGCAGCCGGTCTCCCCTCCAATAGGCATTTGTATTATGATTTCTCCCATTAAGAGAGACTTGTTACAATACAATCTTTGTGTTCCTTGTGACCTAGGTGATGCAATGAAGATGGAAAGATTCATGCATCACAAACATAACATAAACTTGAAGAAATATTTAACTATCCCAAGCCTCAGTCCCAAGACCTCAAACACCTTCGAAGGTGGAGAGAGCTAGCAGGGAATGAGGGTAGGGAAGAGGAAGAAGAAACATTTCGTAGGAGAAAGAATTTGTTCCTCACTTATCATAACTCTTGTTGCTAGCATACATAATAGAATAGTAATTAAGAAGAAGGAGATGGAAATCTTAAGCATTGAAGCATGGCTCTTGGTTGGATTTGCACTCCATATCCAAGAGTGTTGGTGTAGGCTCTCAACCTCTACTTGCTTGGAGAAGGAGAGGGAGCTCTTGCACTTTGCATAGAACATAATGAGAGTGTTTGTGAGTGTGTGTGGGTGAGTATACCCCCTAAGCAACCCCCTTGCTTTCTTGGGTCGACCCCCCTTTGTAGCTCATGCTTGAAGCTCATTGGACCCCTCTAGGCCTAGCCAATCACAAGCATGAGGCATTACAAGTAGCGAGGGTAGCCTTGAGACAAGTGTACCCCTTTCCCCTTTGAGAGAGAGGGCTAGATAAGTGCTAAATCAATTAATGAAATCTCCTAAATTATTATTGGACCCCTTGGGTGGCCAACCAATAGGCTTCAAGCACACCATGAGGGCAACATGAGGAGGAACTTGACAAGTGTCCCTTTTGCTTTCTTTGTACCATGTATGCCTTGTGTGAGTGTGTGGGTGTTCTCTCTCATCCCCCCTTATGTAGGGCTCTCCCCCTCCTTGTAGCGATTGAATCTTTGACTTTTTGACACCGCAAGCCCCTCATGCATAGGCCCAGTTCCCACCACAAGCTTGGCTCACCTCAAGTGAAACCCTAGCATCTCAAGCATGTCAAGCACCTCAAGCATCTCAATAATTAAGCACCTAAATCATCTCAAGCACATCAATCATCAAGAACCTCAAGAACCTTAGTCATCAAGCATGACAAGTAGGACAAGCACCTCGAGCTGGGTCGGGTTCCCGTGCCTCAAGCTCAACCCTAGCTTACCTAAGGTCAAAGGCCTTTTACACACATTATTGGAGGTCTTCAATGAAGCTAACCCTAAGGTCTTATTCTCCATTTGTTAGCCTTTCTCTTTGATAGACCATCTCTCATTTGGGCCCCTTTACCATTGGCCCCGTGTTGAGATAGATCTATAAGCACATGTCTTTATCTTAACACTTGTTCCCGTTTATTCTCCCACATTAAGTGATAAATTTAATATGAGAAAAGCATTTGGGTTGGTTAGATATTAGATATTAGATTTTATGACATCTGGTACGTGCAAAATGTAGATATGAGAGAAGAGAAGGGAAGAGAAGAGAAGAGAGTTTCCCTCCCAAGCCCTATTCTTTCCCGTAGGAAATAAGGATACTGCGGGGAGAGATGTACCTGTAGCAAGGAGAACCTAAAATTTGTAGAGAGGATGAATTACTAAGAGTGAGAGAGATATTTTTGGTTAAGGAGATGAGATTATATATATATATATGCTGGATTAGAGATGAAAAAGAAAACAACAAGAAAAAAAGAAAACATCAATGAAGAACACATCTTACTTGACAAACCCTTCGGCACCATTATTGATGGAGAGAGAAGAAGAGGGGAGAATTCAACTTTGATTGATACGCCAAGTCCAAGACCTTCTTTGATTAGAGTTGATTTTCCAAGGATTGCGTGCAAGAATGGCTAGTCTTGCTCTAGGAGAAAGTGTAGGCTTAGGCTTATGTTAATGGCTAAGTACAATTTGGCATTACTACTCACTCCCTCATGAATTCCTCTCATCAATGGATTGAATGCTTGAGTGGTTTTCAAGAAAGAAGAGGTTCTCTTTTATAGGTGATGGGAACCCCCAAGGGTTTACACAAGAAGAGAAGAGCCAGTGTAAAGAGAAACTGGAAAAGTTGGAAATGAGCTGTCCCTGCATGATATGGGCAGACTGGGGTCCAGTATTTTGATCATATCTCCTCAACCGTGGCCCCATAAAAAAGTAAAAATATGGGCACAAATTTGAGCTCATTACCTACAACTTCCTTTTTATATGCACTTTCCAATTTGGATTGGAACCTTGTGAAACAAAATCATCAAAATAGGGTACAGTTTTGGTAGCAAAAGTCTTCTTGTGGTCCCCTTAGCCTAGAATTTTATTTGATTCCAATGGACACCTCATGCCATATGAAAGCATGACATTTCTCCTTGACAAAGTTTTGTAATCATGCTTGCAATAATGCATTAAAATAAGTGTATCTTTGAAATCATGCCACCTAGTGTCCCACTAGGATTGATGCCTCTTAGGAGCTATTTAAAAAGAAATATAAGAAAAATACATAGAGAATGTATAGATTGGAAATTACCCTAGATATAGGATCTAGATAGGGTGTGAGATAATAATGAGATGGTAGAATGAAAGAATCAATACTTTTTGTCCCAAGTTAAAGAGGCGGAGCTATTGACTCTTTTCCCATAGTACTTTTTGATGGTAAAATAAGAATACGTTATCCTTGAGATAAATAATAGGATGAGATAAAAAGATTATTGTTATATGCATATGTACATTATAGGAAATATAGTTATGTACCTGAAAAGTTATAAGATAGATCTTGTAGCATGCGTTCCCACTATGTACGTGTCATAACACGACACTGTGATGTGCAATATGGCATAGATGTCCTTTCGGGCACTAAACGATGAGTAAACCACCTTATCATATGAGTTCCAATGAGGCTAAGGAGGTTGAGTGCCAATTGGCTGATTACCTTGCCCGTGGTTGCCTTGGGAAACACCAACGTACCCTGTCATATACACCTCAGCAAAATGGTGTTACTGAGAGGAAAAACAGGTCACTTACAAACATGGCGAGATGTACATGGTCAAAAGTCAGGCTTTTTTGCATTTGTTTTGGCTTGAGGCCATCACGTGTGCCACCTATGTACTTAACAAGTGTCTTGCAAAAGATTTGTTGTCTATGAATCCTTATGAAGCATGACATGATACAAAGCCTTCTATTGAGCACGTGCACATTTTTGGTTGCTTGGCTTATGCTTTGGTGCCAAAAACGCAGCGCAAAAAATTGGATCATAAGGCTGTCAAATTCTTTTTTGTTGGTAATAGTGTTGAAAGCAAAGGTTACAGGTTGTAACATTTGAAAACAAAGTGTATCTTGGTCTCACAAGATGTTGTGTTTGTGGAAGATTATGTTCAACCCTTGGTGTCATGTACTAGAGACACTAATGTAAGCTCATAGGACATTAATGACACTTTGTTGCCTCTTTTTAGTGGTGGAAGTTTGAATGTAAACTCCAATGAGGCAAATGTACAACAGCCGATGGGGGTTTCTAAAAATGCTATAGATCAGCCTATTATTGATGCAGATGTGCATGATGTACTTGATGAGCAAAGAGCTGAGAATTGGCATGCTAGAGGTATGTCAAAATTGATGGTGCATACTTTGCATGACAATAAATTGTATGCATCTTTGTCTAGTTCTACTTGTTAAAATTCTTGCCATTCATCTTATGCATCAAATTTTTATGCTTTGGATATGTCTAGCTTATGTGATGTTGAGGAACTTCTGTCTTTTGATGAAGCACAAAATTCAAAAATTTAGATAATTGCCATGCCATCAGAATATGATGCACTTATAAGAAATAAAACATGATGTAGAAGGCGAAGACGGATCCAGCAGGTGGGAACTATCTTTTGAAAGCCGGACAGTGGATTGGTCACACAGTAGTAATTACCACGGCAGTTACTACAATAACTCTAGAGGCTATAGATAGACCCATTACTTTGTAATCGGTTTGCTTTTCTTTTTGAATTCGTACTCCTTAGTTCTCTTGGTTTAGCTTCCTAAGCAATTCCTGAGCTACAATCTCTCACCTGTAACTCCACTTTGTAATCATAACTACTGTAGTCAATTGAGCTTCAGTTTGATATACCTTGAACTGGTTATTTATGAGCTATGAATCTGAATTTGATATGAAAACACTTTTCTAGTCATCCAATCTATTTCTCATTCGAGTATACTATTTTAGTTGAGTTAACTATTTCAGTCCAGTGCTCACTTTCTATCCCAGTTTCTCTGAATGAACTCACGACTTACCAGTAGTTGTTGTAAGTTCTAGCACTGGAATCAGCTATCTGAAAGAGATCAGCTCCAATTCCATTTTGGCGATCACAGTGGTTAGAGTTGTTTGCTTGTTGACCAGAAAACTCTTCTCCTAGTTAGAATTTTCAGTTGAAGTGATGGCACCCGTAAACCATCCTACCGTGTTGACCCTGTCCTTGAGGAGTCAAAAAGAGATTCTGATTCTAAGAATGAACCGTGATTGATATTGAGGCTCAAGAGGAGTACATTCATGTTGATGAAGCCAGGGATTCTCAGCACTCGAGTCAGTCTAGAAGAAGAAGGGTTGAGAAGGAAGAACGCAAGGCCACGAGTTTTCGGACCACACAAAGGGATGAAGGAGCCAAAGGCAGTAAAGGTAGTCGCCACACTTCCAACAGAAAAGCGAGGGAGGAGAAAAAAACTGAGACTGATGAATCAATTGATTGGGACACCGATACGGACCATTACATGAAATCTTCAAGAAAGAGTTAGGTTCCTAAGGTTAGAAGAGGCAGAAACGATGATGATCAACATGATTATACCTCTTCATTAAAATTTTCTTTTCTAGTGTTCAACTGTGGGAAGAAAGATGATCTAGATGTTCATATCCAAGCCTTTGAAGAGTATGCTGAGTTGAAAAGGATCGATGAAGATGACTAGGGAGAATAATTTCCTCAAACATTGAAGGATGCATCAAGGAAATGGTACTACCATTACCGAGCTTGCCAACTCAGATCATACAACAAACTACTCCAAGATTTTTGACTAGAATATTTAGACAACAGAGGAGATGAGGATATCCTCTATGAACTGGATAAGATAAAGCAAGGAAAATTACCAATCAGAAGTTATGTTGAGAAAGTCAAGGAGCTCACCAGGCAGCTGCAGGAACCGCCATCAGAGAAGAGGTTGCGAGCATGGTTTTTAAATGGTTTCTACAGTAAAACTCTTAGGGAATGGGAGGTGCCCTCACTAACAAAGAAATTCAATAACTTGGTGCAGTGTGCCCTGAAGCTCGAACAATAGGCAAAGAAGGCGAAGAATCACAAGGAAAGGAGGTGTAGTGGTAATAGATATTCCACTAAGAATTTTGATTCTAGTAAAACCTCCAGCAGCTCGGAAAGAAGCTCACATGAAAAGAGCAAAGACAAGGCCAAGAAGGGGTCTTGGTCTAGAAAAATTGATGAGATGGCCCAGCAGATTGCTGAAATCAGCCAGACCAGACACAATGAGGAGAATGGAAACTTGGTGTTCACAGTGGAAATCCAAAGATCATGTTTCCAAATAGTGTCCACAATGTACTTACTGCAAAGCCTATGGCCATTTATGGAAAATTTGTGGCATTCATATTCATCATTTTAAGAAGGGAAAAGATCTATATATGGTGGCATTTACAAATGCTAAACCAGTTAGAGAAAAGACTACCAGTGTACCCCACGAAGAGAAATCAGGTACCATGGGCACTGGTGCTTGGCGTGGCAGATACCAAGGAGGGACTGGACGAGTCTGGGTTCGTGGTATTTACTAGAACAGAGGCCTAAACTATTAAACTTGTGGCAAGTATGGGCATTTTGCGGCTTAGTGTCTAGAAACATCTACTATTGTGGCTACTCAGGCGAAGGCCCCATAGCCACTTCCTGTACGGGCAGTTACAAGCAGTAAAGGGGTGTTTATTGAGGAAATTCCAAATTAGCCGGTAAAACCAGTCAGTCCTGAAGGTAGCAAATAGGCTTAGCAGAGAGAGGTGTGGAAGGCAAAGGGTAAAGAAAATCTAGTTGATGAATGGTAGGAGCAGAGAGAATTGGGGATAAAAATCACAAAGGATTTAGCCAAGAAGCTGCCAGAGTAGCCAGAGAGTTCTAATGCTTGGGTCATTCAGAAGATACCAGCCTAGTCTTTTGAAAAAGCACAACCAGATCAGTTAGGATCTGGGATTCTTGAGACCATGCTGGCCGCATTTGAGGGACTGAAGGAGGAATTAGGGACTGATAGAAGCGCTGAAGGCACTAGAAGAAAGGAATGGTACTGTGTGGAAACTTTTGATTATTCAAGTTCTTATAACAACTTTGATCATGAGAGGGAGTAAATTCATGTCAAGATTTGTGACAGAATTCAGAAACTCACAATTGAGATAGCTGACATTAGAAAAACTTTGCCTGAAGCAGCGAAGTTCATAAGACAACGCACGAAGACCAAGGCAGAATCCAGAGCAGTTGAATGGCTGCTGTCAGAGATGATGAGGTACCGGTGATCCAGGTAGATTATAAGGCTAGAAAATAGTGGAAGCCACTAGCTGGTGTCATGCAAGATGGAGGAGCAAGAGTAAATATCCTGGGGGACACATCTTCAGTAAAGGATGGGTATTACAAACCAGAAACCTACACCTTTCAAAGTTCAAATGGAAAATCATCACGTGGTGCAAGCAACTGGTATGATAGAGATTCTACAGATAAGACTAGGTAGAGAAAAGTTGAAAATTAGCTTCCTAGTACTGACCGTGCAAGGTACATATGGAATAGTACTAGGGCACCCAGAACAGCACAAGTTATTTACGACTATGCTAATCAGACTCTGACAATACAAGGTGCCAATAGAAAAATTCAGATTCAGACAAACAACACTAGCAGCTGGCAGAAGGAGCTGCGATCAGAAGAGCTATGCAAGAGGTGAAGAGAATTGAGAGGATGCTAGAGGCAATGAATATTCTTCCATTAGTCAAAATAGGTCTCAATGCAATGTTAGTGGACAAGGATCAGGTTGAAAAGAAAAGAAGCAATTTCCAGACTAGTTCATTGAACTGAACTTTGGAGAATGCCCAATTCAGCTAACTTGAAGGCCAAAAGAACCAATTGATTCCAGTACACCAGTGGTTTTTGAACAGGAATATTTTGTAGATGTCACTGAAACTCAGAATAGTGGACCGTCTTGGAATTATACTGAGCAGTCAACCAAACAAAAAGGTGGGGGGCCTAACTGGTTGCTTCTAGATGATCAAGAAATAGAGGAGTGGAATGTGGGTTCAAAGGAAAATCATAAAATGATCAAAGTCAACTAGCACCTAGATCTAGTAGTGAAAGAAAAGGCTGGACACATGCGTCAGCACTATAAAGATGTGTTCGCATGGTAACATACTAATCTCAAGGGCGTAGATCCAGAGGTATGTCAACATCGAATACCATTAAAACCAAATCCCAGACCAGTAAGGTTGCAAAGGTACAGAATGAATCCCAATTATGCTAAGAAGGTCAAGGAAGAGATTGATAACCTTCTGAAAACTGGATTCATTATTGAAGTAGCCAGTAGTGATTGGTTATTTCCCATTGTGGTGGTACCTAAAAAGAATGAAAAGCTTCGAGTCTGTCTGGACTCTCGGAAGTTGAATGCTTAGACCATCAAGGATCCATTTCCCTTACCCTTTACGGACATGCTTCTTGATGAAATTGCAGGTTATGAGATGTATAGCTTCATGGATGGTTATAGTGGTTATAACCAATCATAGATTTCTCATGAGGACTAGAGTAAAATGACCTTCATTATTGCGTGGGGAGCATTCATGTATTCTGGTAATGCCATTTGGTCTTTGCAACGCTCCAACGACTTTCCAATGCTATATGATGGAAATATTCAGCGAATTTCTTCACCGATTCCTTGCCATATTTATGGATGACTTCACTCTATATTCAATAGAGGAGAAGCATTTACATTTTCTGGAAATGGTTTTCCAGCACTGTCAAGAAAAGCGGTTCTGTTTGAACCCATTTAAATCTGTTTTCTTGGTCCCGAAAGGAAAACTATTGGGACATGTAGTGTCCAAGAATGTTATAAAAATGAACAATGACAAGATTCACTGTGTCCAACAGGCCAAGGCGCCTCGCAATGCATCAGAGTTAAGTTCTTTAATGGGATATATCAATTTTTATAGAATATTTGTGCACAAGTTTGCTTCCCAGGAATTACCTTTGTATGAACTCACAGAAAAGACCAGCAAGTTCAGTTGGATTGCTGAATGTGAGGAAAGTTTTTAGAGTGTAAAGAATGTTATTTTCAACAAGCCAGTACTTCGGCAACCGAATTGGGATGTCATTTTTCATGTACATGTAGATGCTTCAGGACTGGCGATGGTGATTGAAATTATCTTTTTGATTTTTTAATAAAATACGTTATGAGTAGGGGCCCCAATCTCAGAGAAATAGAAATTCTTTCAACAAAACATTCCAAGTGGATAAGTGAAGGGTAAGTATAGGAAACAAAAAGCCCCATTAAAATGGAAAATCAAAAGACATGTCATTTCCTTATAAAAGAAGTGGTCAAGTGCATTTATTCTCCGTTACGTTTCTTTTAGAATTTACTTCCCTTTAGAACTTCCTTTCACTATGTAGGTAGAGTTTCCTTGTCCTATGTAAGGTTGATAAAATCATATATGTAGGACTCCGCTATGCAGGGTTAGTGTAATCCCACCATTTGTAGATGGTGGATTACACTAAACCATATTTTGGAATCTTTGAGTTTTTTACCTTTTAAATTTTTTGAAGACATTAGGAATACCTTTTTTTTCAATAGATATGATATATTTTGACAAGAAAAGTTAAGCATTACAATTACAGACATTACAAAAGTTTGTATATAAAATACTCTTCACAATCGCATTATCAACCAAATATTTCATATACAATATTAAATAGTATTATTTAGACATGCATATATAGATTATATGGCATTCATTACGGAATTAATTAACGTGTTCACAAATATGTGAACACCTTAACACGTGTTAATAACATAAATTATGTTGCAATCACATCTATATTTCCAACCTTCGCAATGACCAGCTTAAACCTTCTCTTCCTATAAACCCGTCGGGCTTTCAAGATTACTCGATGTGATCACCGTGTATTAAATATTCCAAGCGGGCCTGCTCGGCAAACCCAAAAACCTATGGGCTATGTCATCACTTTATAGAGCGAATGATTAGGAGAATTTCTAGCTTTTTGAGAAAGATTTGTAGTGTTTAGAACTCCTTATCTAGGAGGGTCCTTTTGGGAAGAAGGTCCTTATTTTATGGACGATATTCTTGCCTTATAGGCTCGCCTAAGGCTACCGAGCCACGAGTCGCTAGTTCTTTGAGTTGTGGGTTGAATCTGGCTCGCAGCTAATACCTACGGAGATGAAACAAAGTTCGAGTCACTTAAGCTTGTTTTTATTTCAGCAACATAGGTCATTTACATGTTGCTTACTCCCTCAGTTGCTTTATAAAATGATTTGATGGAGCCAAGAGTCCGACTTAGGGGCTAGTATTGGTTCTTGATATGTGATATGTTCCACATTAAGCAAGGGTCTATTGTCTTATACTAGAGTATTGGGCATATATAGATCCTTGATTTGATTGGTGTAAATAATCCTTAATTGGGTACAACAGACATTATTCATTGGGTATGCAATTCATTGCCAATGTACCATGCTATGCAAAATCATCCAATGGAGAAATTCTATGTTCAAGTAAAAGAACATGTGCAAAGGGTAATTCTTAGCAATATAGAGCTTTCTAGATGTACCATAGTCGGCGATCGACTGGTCCAATGTACAAAGAAAACAACTAATTAATTAATAATCTTTTTACCTAGAGGTGAAACATTTGTTTGTGTCGTGGATTCGCATGGTTCAAATAAGTTTGGGGTTTAATATAGTCCATTTGTACCAAGCCTTTGCAAAATGTTTCATTATGTTTATAGTTGTCGTGTTCTAGCTTACACGGATCACTTGTTTTAGTAACGATACAGGAGTAGATGGCCATGAAACTTTGTGAGGGTAAGGGAATTCCCTAGCCTCATAAGGTTTCATTGGAATTGCAATCCATCTCGACAGTCAAGGGTTTTAGCTCGATGTTTCTTTGTGTATTAATCTTGATTTTCAGAGACCCCTCCTTCGTCACTTTTGGTGTAGGTGGGCAGTGGCGACGATTGCGGTTGCTCATTTGACCTAGATTTTGTGAATTGACTTTTGATCACGTTTTTGGGCTCTTGGTCTTATTAGCTAGGATATCAAGTTGCATCAAGTTTGGAGTCCGTTTGAGTCCTCTACGATCTTTAGGAGTCTTGGTTAGACAACACAAATGTTTCTCACTATTTGCTAGATCTACCTTGTATAGAGAGTGTGACATATTTCTCCCAAGCGCTTATCTTGTTGGAGCTTTGCATTCGATGTTTCCATGCACTAGTCAGGTTAGCTACGCCCTTAGATTGAAAAACTATGTTGGTTTGAGTTCTTGCTACTCTACATCGTCCATTGATTGCGACGATCCACCAACATTTGCGTCGTTGCTCGGAATGTAGGAATTACACTAGCAGGGCAATTATGCTCAAAAGGACATGTCATACAAAGATGTGTTATAAGTGAACTGCAAAACCAGAACAAATGTCTATAATCATAAACACACATTTTTCAAAGGGTTGGTACAAAGTTGTGGACTCCATAAACTAGAATGAGACGACTATAATCATAAAGACAAAGTTTGCAGAGGTTTGTTACAAATGGACTGCATAAAGTATACATGACAACTACACTTAATGAAACATATCGTAAAAATGTTTGATACAAGTGAGCTGCAAAAACTAAAACATGGTGACTAAAATTATAAGGACATCTCATACAAAGGTGTGATGTGGGTGAGCTCCATACTCAAACAAGATGACTATAATCATAAACACAATTTTTTCAAAGTTTGGGTATAAATGGACAACATTAAGTAAAACATTGAAACTGTGCTCATGCAAGGACACATCGCACAAAAGTGTTGTGCAAATAAGTTGCAAAACTAGAACATGGGGACTACAATCATAAGGACACATCGTGCAACGACAGGGTGCAAATGGACTGCATACAATATAACATGATGACTACAACCATATAAAAAATGCAAAAAAACACAAAAATATATACAAGTAAATCAATCTGAATCAGAGTTTGAGGCTACATGCTTTATGTACGGAACGAGCTATACCCTAGTAGAGGGGACCTGCACTACTCTTTGTGCTATGGTGCACTGATTGCTAAGAGTTGTAGTTTGCTAAGTGCGAGTCTCAACTCTTGCTGAAGACTCTCCAACCTCCACCTGAGATTTGTCACACTGGAACTGAATCCTGGCAGCTCTTGTTTGACTAGTGTGCGACGGGCCTACTGTCTCATCTCCCAAATATGTAAATTTGCATATACTCGTAAGGTAAACTGTGTGAGTAAGTACTCTCCTCCATAGCGCACAGCTCAACAACAAGTATTGGGTCAGCAAAGTATGACTCTATGGGGAAAGAAGCACCACCAAGTGGCATCCATAGTGCTCTCTCTCTTTGGAACTCTTTATGAGGACGTCCCACTATCAAAAGTGCTCTCACCTGCCCTCCTCAGCCTTTGTAACCCCTGGCCAAACTACACCCATTAAATCTTCCATCTGTAGTGCCTCCTCCTCTGAAACCCCATCCTCTAGCAACACATCTCCGACTGCATGTTTGTCTGCCTCATCACACTCTCCCCAAGAGGGCGGTGAGTGACGAGGTCTATTACGTGCCCTCGTGGTGGAAAAAGGTCTTCAATGGGTAATGGTGGTAAATGGAAAACGATATCTATCAACGGACAATCTGAATGCATGCACATGATGTGGACAAGGTAGTAGAGGTGGAAGCGGTGGCCACATACCAGATTTAGAAGCCGGCATTTTCAAACAAGTCAAGACAAATACAACACTTTGCATGGTATCCCAGTGTGACCCATATGCCCATTGAAAGCTTACACCTGGCTAAACACACATCAAGCATGTAAGGGTACAGTGGTATCGAGAGCTAAACTATGTGTGTGCTGGGGGAGCGGCTAAGGTAAGCGTGCAGTTGTGTGATGCTCTGCTTCAGAATAAGCAATACAATGATCAATGGTAGAGTCCCCCAAAGACACTCTAGTGTCTCTAAGTGCCTGATCTAGCTCTCCAACCCTCTATTGTGTTGTGGCCAGCTCTTGCTTGGGCTCCTATACACGACTACCGCACTCCAAAGAGGGGTCGTCCTACAACAAATACAACACCACAAAATTAGAGAATTGGATTTCCAAAAATTATTTTGAAATTATTAAAACCATAGATGAGTGAATGTACCAGAAAGACAGTACTAGGCAGTAACGGGGTCGAAGGTCTGGTTGATGGAGGTGGCTCCTCTTGTGGTGTAGAGAAAGCGGCTTGATTGCGATAAAACAAATAGTTAACAGTGCTAATCATAATGAATGACATTCATAACAAATAAGGAAAACTATGGAAAGGTTATGTATCCGTGGCGGAAGTAGCGGCTGTAGTATGGTCCTGTTCATTTGAACTAGCAAGCTATGTAGTAAGTAAGGCCGCCTAGTATATATACAAGTGTGGGATTTCCTTTTCTAGGCATAACACCTTTGATATTAGTGTATGCTAATAATAAATAACATGGAAAGGAGAAAGTTCCAACCACTTATTACAATGAGGGTGAGTACGAGGCACCGATTCTAACTTACAAAATCTACAAATCTCATGGAGGCAACCTAAGTACCTTGAAGCAAATGTGGACACAAATACCATTGTTTGCAACCCAAGGGAACTTTCAACCATAACTTCACAGAAGAATCTTAGAGATCACTAGATTAAGAATTTCCCATATGACAAGCCATAATTGAATTGGCCGTGTATTCTAACATTTTCTCAAGTGTGGAGTCACCCATCTTTCCATAAATTGACCAAAAAGATGAGAAGATTCTTCCAATCTTCAAGAAAAGATATTGGGAAGGATAGAGATAATACAATTTCCATCTTTGAATAATGCTATTCCAATGATACTAGCTATGTGAGTGGAGACCCAAAAGCCTTAGACAAGACACCAAGTGAAGGGCCCAAGAAGAGTAAAGAGAGGAGAAAATGGCCAAGGTGATATTTCTCACTTTGCATCTAGTCTATTGCTTAACACACAAATTGTGATCATAACCCTTATCAAAGGTGCCAAGAGTGTGTCGTCAAAAATTCTCTAGAAGGTTTAAGCAATACAACTTGGTCAAACTCTCTCAATGTTTTGAAGCCAAGTGTTACTGCCTAGCAATAATTACTTTGGTGGTTTTCATATTACTGGGAAGGACTCTCAAAACATGGTTTCTACCTCTAGTGAGAGCTCTACAACATTATACACCAAAAACTATTTTAGCAACCAACAAGAATTTTGGTTTTTAGTGAGAATTTCAAGGTTTTTGGAAGATTTTACACTAAAAAGCTCCAAATTTAGTCGGTTTCCATCAAGATGGCCCTCCAAACTAGCCGAAAATTTTGATGTTTTGTTCTTCAAAAATACACCAAAGGCTGGGTTTTTGTGAACACTGCTCTACAATGAGTAATATAATTGTTTCCCTATGCTCTCTCTCTCTCTCTCTCTCTCTCTCTCTCTCTCTCTCTCTCTCTCTCTCACACACACACACACACACACACACACACACACACCGACATTGTCTGCATTAGAATAATCTCTTCCCCTCCCTTCACACACACTTTGATGCGTCCCCACATTGTGTGTGTGTGTGTGTGTGTGTGTGTGTGTGTGTGTGTGTGTGTGTGAGAGAGAGAGAGAGAGAGAGAGAGAGAGAGAGAGGAGAGAAAGAAAAATTCTATGTGTGGCACTGCTTGGATTCTCTAAAAAACAACGTGCAAGTTGGAAATCTCTTAAAAACTAATGTTAAACAAACATTTCTTACTTTTTTCTTAATCTGTGGGCTCCAATGAGCATTAAAACCATGGAATCTGAAAATACTCAAAGAACCAATGTTTTTTATTGTGTTAAGGACTGTATTTCCTACATACAAAACTTTCCCAAAATCCCACCCTAACACCTTCAAAAGTGTCTTCCAAGGAGTGCCCTCGTTCAAAATTTCAAACTGAAGGAAAATAATCAGAATGAACTCCTAAACTCTGTACAAACTTTAAAATAACCAAAATTTCTTTCAAAAAATGTTATTACTAAAAATTTGAAAATAGACTTCCCTTGAAGTTCCCACGACGATAGAAATCAAAGGGTTTAAGGAGAGATGTGTGATCGAGGTTTATTCCGTCAAGATCTCTTCTACTTTATCAGGTCTTGTCATGTACAATATTACCAAACAAAAACAAATTTACACTTTAAATGACTACAAATCTTATTTAACTTATCAAACAATCTAAAATATGGTAGAGCTAGAGTGCTCTTTCACATTAACAAACAAAAAAGTCCAAATTTCTTCTCATTGACTTTGATAAACATACATTTGTGAACAACTTCCAAGGAGTAGTGCGGTCATAGTTCTTACATCCATTCCATGATATGGCATGGTATGGGGTGACCTATCACATAAAAATATATTTGGTAGGAGTGCCCTCATGTTAGGAAAGGGTGTGTTGCTGCTGATGAAAAGATGTTGCATTGTCCTACTAGGGATCTCTCCATGTTAGCATAATGATTTTTGGTGTAGTGGGAGCCACATTGCCGTTGAGGAGAGCTTTGTGCTACCGTAAAAGCTTCATATTATGCCAGTTCCTTGATCCATTCTTGCAAACAACAACACTCAACTAGCATATTAAGAGGTCACCTTGTAACAAAAACATGTATGAATTCAACATTTGCAAGCTGTATAATAAAGACACTTGTTAAGTATAAGTTGTACAAATGTACAAGTATTTCCATCCAACTGGGAATAAACAATCCTAAAATATACATTATGATGAGATTACCCACCTCTAATAATCATGGATTTGAAGCACCTACCTGCAAGATGTAATAAAGAAGACTGTTTTAGAGGAAAAGTGGTGACACTTGGCCTCTCTAACCTGCAGCTTTTCGTTATTTGTGAAGAAAAGCAACCTTTGTCCCAAGCACTACAAAACAAGTAGAGGCAACACATTATACTTCAAAGTTTATGATAAGAAGAACACAACCAAAAGAAAGAAGTATATTGTTACCTTGCACAAAGGGGTGTCTTATTCAAATATGTGATGGTATTGGCAAGATATTGAAGAACCATCAATATTCATCTCACCGACCGTACGACGTTCTTGGGATGACCTCTGCTCACCCTTAAGTGTGGCCTTCGGTGCAAACGCCACGAACAAGAAAACATGTATGCATACGATTTCAAATGTCGGTGAGCACCATGGCTGCTGTTGCATGAGGAAGAAAAAGATGAACAGAGAGAGGGGGGAGGGAGAGGAAGGAACATGGGAGGAGAGAAGGGGGCAGTGGGGGAGAGGGAGAGAGAGGGGAGGAGAAGGAGAGAAGGGGATAGGGAGGGAGAGGGAGGAACATGGGAGGAGAGAAGGGGGCAGTGGGAGAGAGAGGGGAGGAGGAGGAGAGAAGGGAGCAAGGAGGGAGAGGAGAGGGAGAAAGGAGGGAGGAGGAAGAGAGAACAAATGTGTTTTTTTTGGGGGGGGGGTTTATTTTGAAAAATTGGACTTTTAGTGCTTGTAGGTCTTAAAAAAGGTCAAAAAATGATTTTTTGATATGCATATATGTTGGGGGGAAGTTTTAAGAAAAAATAAGTAAAAATATTTTTTTTGAAAAAAGTCAAATTTTGGCTCTTAGTGACCCACTTTTTTGCTGATGTGGCCACACCTCTTTACTCCCTTCACTTTCAAAAAGCTAGAGAGAGAAGGTGACCTCCTAGGTCCACATCCTACATGTGTCTAAAAAAAAGGCTAGAAAAGCCTACTCAAAGTTAGCTTCTTGAATGCCCTTGTCCCCTTAACCCTACACAACATTAGCCTTAATCCTAAAAATTAGGATTCCTTACAAGGCCCATGCAAGGTCCATATTTCTCCTAATGTCCAGAGGAGAGATTATGCTAGGTTTGCAAGAGAGAGAAAGAAACAAAGGAGCACTATATCAGCCAATGCACGAGATACTACAAGATCCGCAACATTTTTCATTACTTATTCAGAGAGGGCTTTGGCCCCTTATCCTGCATCATGTGTTACTATGATCAACACTGCCTAGGTCTCTTCTTGATGGAGATCCATAGACTCAGAGAGAGTACCCTTAGGAGAAAAAGGCCTACAAATAGGGATTCAGAGAGGGCTTTGGCCCCTTATCGTGCATCATGTGTTACTATGATCAGCACTGCCTAGGTCTCTTCTTGATGGAGATCCATAGACTCAGAGAGAGTACCCTTAGGAGAAAAAGGCCTACAAATAGGGATTCACCCTCATCTTCTTGATCGAGCCATCCAGCTTGGCCATTGACGACTCGCATCATCTTCACACCGTAGACGAGGTCTACATCGGAGACTCCAAAGCATCTCTGAGCGATGCCCCTCCCCCACTCGTGAGAGCTGACCATGAACGACATTGAGGCCATACTATAGCTGCAGAGCAATTTTGATTCTGATTGCCAACTAGCTGCTTCTAGTCTCCAGTGCTCCCTATCCCTATGGGCGCTCTCCCTGTGACACATACATATATCCTCCCCACCTTGGAGGTTGGCAGTTAAATTGATCAAAACCCCCTGTGATGACCAGCTCACACATCTTTGCATCAGTGTCATCACATTAACGTGGCCATGCCATATTTGCAACCCGAGCCTTTTTCTAAAACTCCACCCATAGGCTGCGCTCCTCTCTCTGTGCTCTCTCTCTCTCTCTCTCTCTCTGTCTCTCTCTCTCTCTCTCTCTCTCTCCCCCCTCCCCCCCCCCCATGTGATAAAACCTGCAATACTAGATCAACTAGCAGAAATCATGAGGATGGGCGCTCTGCAAAAGGTCCCTAACACCCATACAACACACGTGTCTGGCTCAAGCAATCCCATGATGGCATGCCTCTTTGTAGCTCTTTCTCATATTTATCAGTGTTTCCTTTGTATGCATGCCATTTCATTTCTTTGCCTATTTGAAATGTGATGTAAGGTGGGTGGGCACTTGCAGGTCACATATGTGTGTGCAGTTGTGTGCGTGCACAAGTGCACACGAGAGAGAGAGAGAGAGAGAGAGAGAGAGAGAGAGAGCAGGCTACAACCGTGCACTTCCCAAATGCTAATCGACATGCACGCTACTGACAAACGGGCTACCGATAGATTCAACATGCCATGCCAAGACTTGAATCTCTACTAAGAATAAAGAGTGGAGGTTTTCTGGCCCTCCTCCTATGCCACATGTCGTGTCCTCCTCCATTCGACAAGAGCAGGGAGATTTTGGCTACCCAGCTGGCTGAGAGAGAGAGAGAGAGAGAGAGAGAGAGAGAGAGAGATGAGACTCTATATATACTAAGAATAAAGGGTGTAGGTTTTCCGGCCCTCCTCCACCGTCGCCCACCCAAGAGACTATGTCACATAGGACGAAAACCCTCTCGAAGCACGGATTTACAGTACACGTCGACCAATGCATATGAAGACAAGGGCCTCCCCTTTCATGATTGAACATCACAAACCCAAAACTTCAACATCAATTTCAAAATTTATAGATACATGTCCTCACAATTTGTCTACACACAACTTTCCACTAGATTGGCATAGCCATAACATTGCAAAGCACAACTCTAATTGGGTCACTTTAAAGCTTGAGAGAAAGCTTGAAAAATGACTGACGAGAAAGCTAAATATGACAAAAATTGAATTTACACGCCGCTATATGCGAAATTGACGGGAACAGGGAGTTGTAGTATGTCCAACACGACTACACGTACAATAGGTAAGACAAGGACAAAAACCATCAAGGAAGCTTAACCAGATCAAAACCTGCATTTTTCTAGAGTTTACCTGAACTTTTTTAATTTTTTACATGAGTTTAAGTTATATACAAGTCTCCCTTCAAAAAACTCACTCATCACGGACACTTACAATAGCCCAACAGTTGGAGCTATACTAGTGACTTGCCCTGCATGTACATGTGTTTGCTAAAGCAAGGTAAAAACTCCACAAAAAGAAATCCCACACACACTTTTGACAGTGGGTGCATTTCCATATGTACAAATTTATAAAAAATGGGGTGTCGAAAATGCGCCCAACATAGTTTGCCACACCCCAACCTGCTAGATCATTCATGATCAGTAGTACAAAAGAGATCTTGTAAACCACATGAGCAAGTCTTCACTTCATCTTCATCCTTAGCCACATGATCAACAAAATCTTCAAAAGAAGGCTCATCCTCAATTACAGTCATCAACCCAACAATATACTTCTTCAACCTATAGCCATTCACACGTGCTTTATGTGGGGTACCATCCAAGTCAGCAAGCTGATATGTTCTATTTGGAAACCTATTTAAGACCAAGAAAGGACCTTAGCACTTGATTTAAAATTTATTTTGAAAAGTGCTATCAAGCTTGCTATTATAAAGAAGCACCATGTCACCCTTCTTGATGTCTTTGTCCTTCACATTTTCATTTGCTTTTGCTTGATTGTTCTTCAAGACCTGCTCATAATGCTCAAAAGCCAATAACCTATCCAACTGTACACATTTCAAATATAGAAGCCTTTCCTTGAATGCATCATTGGGATCTTCTTCTATATTTCACATCATCTTCAAAGCTAGTATTTCCACCTCAATAGGAAGTAAAGCCTCTTTTGCCAAAAACTAGATGGAAGGGAGAGAAACTAGTACCTGATTTGATGGCAGTCCTGTAAGCCCATAGAGCACACGATAGCTCTAAATCCCAGGTCTTTACATTGTTTCTTGTCATCTTTGTAAGAGTCCTTATGAGTTCTCCATTAAACCTTTCATTCATGCCATTGCATTGGGGATAATATGGAGCAGTAAACCTGCGATGCACATGAAGCTTCTCACATAGATAATCCACCAGCTCTCCCCTGAAACTTGGACCCTTGTCAGAAATTAACTCCAATGGCATACCAAATTTTCAACAAATATCTTCATATATAAATTGGAAAACATCTTCTCTCGTGATGTGCTTAATGGCTTTGACTTTGGCCCACTTGGATAGATTCTCAACAGTAGTAAGTATGTAACATTTACCTCTAGTTGTCATAGGTAGAAGACCTATTGCGTCAATATCCCACTTCTCAAACAAATCATAAAACACAATGGTGCCTCTAATTTCTGATTTGAGAACCCTATTTTCCATGCTTTGACACTCTTTACAGGACTTGCACCAATAATGAACATCACGTTGAATACTTGGCCACACATAACCCTCCTGAAAGACTTAATGCAAAGTGATCTTTGAAGCAAAGTGACCAGCACAAGAACCGTCATGATTATCCACTAAAACTTTGTATAATTTTCTCTTTCCAAGGAAATTTTCTGATCACAAGATCAGCCCCCTTCATACACAAGGCATCACCAAGTAACACATACCTTTCGGTACGGCATAGGAAGGCATACTTTTTTGACTTCTCCAACTCCGATGGAAGCAAACCTGTTTGTAGAAACTCTTCCTCCCTCTCTTAAGCTTCCTTTCCCAAATAAAGAGGAGAATTAACCCTTATCACATACAATTGTCTAATTGAAGCTTGCGTTGCACCATGTTCTTCTTCATTTTGAGACCTGTCCACATGCCTTAAACTCCAAGCTTCAAAATTCTTAAGCAGATTCTTCACTTGAAAACACATATTTTTTAGCCTTGGATTCTTACTTTTCCACGTTCCAAGTACTTGCTTTACCACCAAAAGAGCATTACCTCTTACCCTCATACGATGAATGCCAAGCTCAAGGCAAAGGTTGAGTCCGTTCTCCAAAGTAGCATACTCGGCTTCATTGTTGCTTTGTGTTGTAAGCTTCAAACTCCTTATAGTTACCAAAGCACCTTGAGGATCATAAATTACAACACCTCCTGAAGCTTCACCGTGAATTTTCATGTAAGAGCCATTAAAAAAAAGAAAGATAGGCATTGTTTATGTCAGGAGCGTCCATGTGTTGCTTCTTCACTGTCTCCTCCTTAAGAAGAAGAGGGTTTTCCTTATAAGTAACCAAATTAGCCAATGTAGCCCTTGTACTCTCCTCAACAAGAAAAGATAATTGGAATTCATGTAGCTCCACAATCCACTTCGTGAGCCTCTTTGACAAAGTAGGTCTATTCACCAACTGGGGTAGAAGAGTGTACCTAGTGAAAAACGTGAATGGTTTAGGGAGAAACTTCACTCTTGGTTGAGCAAGATGACACTTCTTTGGGTTGAGTTGACCCCCACTTTCATCATATTGATTCAATGCCATACCAATATTTAATGATACTTTCTAGAGCTATAAACACAAAAGTCATCAATAAGATCCTTCACAAACTTGCTAAGACAGGGAGAGGACACCTTATTGATGTGCTTTTGATACCACACACAACCATTCATAAGACCAAAAGGAAGCACACAATAACAAAAGCATCCCCATGGTGTGGTAGATATGGTTTTATTTTGATCTTCTAAAGCCAAGGTGAGCTGAAAATATCCACCAGAGAATCCATCACATACACTATACCTCTCATGCCCTACAATAGAATCGAGTATCTCATCTAAGAAAGGAAAAGGGTATGGATCCCTCTTAGATGTGTTTAGAGGCTATCATCACATATCTTCCACTTTAAATCCTCCTTGGGTGTGAAAACAATAGTACTCACCCACTTTGCAGTACTCACATGACATATGAAACCTGCTTTAAGAAGCTTGTCTACCTCTTCCTTTAAAGCATTAAGTTGTACCTGTCCAATTCTCCTTAGCTTTTGGCGTACGGGACGAGCTCCTTGCTTGATTGTAATTTGAATTTACTCTCCCTTAAAGCCTCTAATTTTCTCATAAGAAGTGAGGAATAAATGGAGAAATTGTTGTCTCATATGTAGGTACTCACCCTTCTCAGTCAAGTCGGGAGACAATATACCTTGCATCAGCTCCTGTTTGACATTAGGTTGAACTTTGGGTTGCATCATATCTTCAATTTTATCATCAGGACCAGAGATATCCTCATTAGCCATAAGGCCAAGAAATCTTTGTTTCTCATTGTACTCTTCTTCAAGAAACAAGGAGGAAACATCTAGATCGTTATCACTGCTATCTTCCACTTCACTACCATCATTCCCATTGTCTTCTTCTTCACTTGGGTACTCTTCTTCATCAATTTTCTCATCAAAACTAGCCATATCAAACCTGTTCTTATCACCCCTTGTATTGTAGAGAGTGATGGTACCATGTTCCCAATCCTATACAGCTTTGGTTGCCCTAACCATGGTCTTCCAAGGATGAGAGGAAAAAACCAATACCTATGGGCATAACATGGCAATTGACCAGCATTTTAACATCAAATACATCCACCTACAAGTCCTTTATAACTCCCAAGCACCTCACCCTTGATTGGTTGGCAAGATTTATGCGAAAACCTGATTTCTTCACCATGTTGAGTCCCAACTTTGATACACAAGCTTGAGTAATAACATATACCTGTGCACCTCCATCAATATAAGCCTCTCCAATGCACTTCCTCTTATGCTTGTTAGGAAATAACACGTAGCTAAATAGATTTTTGAGTAGATTACTTAATGGAGAGAGATAGATTTCACACACAAGAGATTATAGAGTAGAGAGAGAGAGAGAGAGGGTACACACGATATACGTGGTTCACCCAATGTGGGCTACGTCCACGGGAAAGCAGCCACTCAATGGCTTTAGCACTTCAAAAGAAGAAGTAGTTTACAAAGGGATTAAACCCTTGATAGAGCTCCCGCCTTGCTTCACTCTCACCACCTCACACTCACCTTGTTGCATCAACTTCACACTATGAAATGTGTGTATAAATGGCCTCCTTTTATAGGCCAAAAGGGCTGCCCTCTCCTATGAGAGACAGCCATGTGTAGCCGCCCTTGTGCGAATAAGTCCAAATTGGACCCTCCAATCCGCCCATGTGTGGCCGCCCTTGAGAAGACAAGTCCGCTTTTGAATTCGGCCACCGGCCACCGGCCATTGAATTCTTACCACCGGCCACCAGCCATTGACTTCTGACGACTTTCCGGCCACCGTCCGGCCATAATACTCCGGCGAAAAAAAAAATTCTCGGGGGCCTCCGCCCGCGAGGCCTCTAAAGTTTCCCTTGATTCTTGTCCGTGAAAATTTTGGTTTCCAGTGAGTGATTTTCCTTCACTCACGATGGCTTCTCCTCATAATGGGGGCCTTACAAATGTGCGCTTTTACCACAGAAAATTACAAGGGTAAATCAAGCTCCATACATAACAATCTCCCACTTGGAGACTGATCTCCAAACCAAACATGTGAGTGCTTTCCATTCTGGCTTCTTATCCTTGAATTCCAATTGAAGATGAGCAAAAGCTCAAATTCTCCTTGTTGACCATCTTTGCAAACATGTCTGCAGGATTTTCACTTGTATGCACCTTTCCTAGGTTTAGCTGTCCCTCTTCCAAAAGAGTGCGTATGAAGTGATATCTCACCTCAATGTGCTTTGTCCTTGAATGAAAGGTTGAGTTCTTCGCAAGATGGATAGCGCTTTGGCTATCACTGTACAAGACACAATTGTCTTGTTTGAATCCAAGCTCTTCTAAGAATCTGTGAAACCACTTTCTGCAGCTTTGAAGCCCAGCTTACTGCTGTGCCTCCAACCGTGAACACATAGCCAGTAGTGCTCCTTCGAGTATCTTTGTCAGCTGCCATATCTGCATCAGCATACCCTTCTAGAAAAATATCAGTTCCTCCAAAATACAAAGCATTTGTTGTTGTCCCTTTTAGATACCTAAGTATCCACTTGAGAGCTTGCCAATGCTCTTTACCTGGGTTTTCCATGAACCTACTCACAACTCCCACTGCATGTGCAATGTCTGGCCTTGTCCAGACCATAGCATACATTAGAGAACCTACCGCTGCAGCATATGGAACTTTAGACATATAGGCTATCTCCTCTTGTGTCTTTGGACACATATCCTTCGTTAGTTTAAACTGACCAGCCAAAGGTGTAGAAACTAGTATTGCATTTTGCATTGCAAACCTTTCTAGTACCTTCTTGATGTAATCTTCTTGAGATAGCTTTATTGTCTTCTTCGTCTTGTCCCTTGATATTTTCATACCAAGTATCCTCTTTGCAGCACCTAAATATTTCATTGAAAAAGATTTGGATAGCTCCTCTTTTAGGTCTTTGATGTCCTACATGTTAGCACTTGCAATCAACATGTCATCAACATACAACATTAGGATGATGAATTTCCCATCTCCCAAATTCTTCGTGTAGACGCAGTGATCTGAGTTGCATCTTGTGAATCCATGATCCAACATCCATCGATCAAACTTCAAGTACCATTGTCTTGATGCTTGCTTTAAACCATACAAGCTCTTCTTTAATCTGCAAACCATTTTCTCCTTACCGTTTACTTCATACCCCTTTGGTTGAAGCATGTAGATTTTCTCCTCTAAGTCACTGTGAGGGAATGCCGTATTTACATCCATTTGCTCGAGATTTAGATCATGAGCAGCCATAAGGCTTAAGACAAGCCTAATTGAGTTCATTTTTACAATAGGAGAAAATATTTCATTGAAGTCAATACCTTTCTTTTGATAAAAACCTTTTACCACAAGCCTAGACTTGTACCTTTTCTTCCCACCTTCTTCTTCCTTCAGCTTGTACACCCATTTGTTTTGAAGTGCCCGCTTACCTTTAGGCAACTCAACCAACTCCCATGTTTGGTTGCGATGTAGTGAGTCCATTGCCACTTGCATGATCTTCGTCCATTCTTCTCTGGATTCATGTTGCATAGCTTCTTCAGATGATTCCGGCTCTCCAGAATCTGAGATCAAGAGATGGTTGAAGGAAGGAACAAACCTTTCTGGAGGTCTAATTGCTCTTGTAGATCTTCGGGGAATAGGTTGAGACTCCTCATTTGGTTGAGGTTGTTGCACATTGTCACCGTTTCCAGTCCTTGAGTCTTCACCGTCCTCAAGCTCCATGTACTCATCACCTGTTTCTTTTGTTTGTTTTCTTTCCAAGTAATCTTTGTACATATTTTGTTCGTTGAAAATTACATCCCTACTCCTTAAGATTCTACCATCTTCAGGATTCCATAGGCGATACCCAAAGTCTCCTTCTCCATAGCCAATGAAGAAACACTTTTTGGACTTTGCATCTAGCTTTGATCTTAGGCTTCTATCTATGTGCATGAAAGCCTCACACCCAAACACTTTAAGAAATGCATAATTCACCCGTTTACCTATCCATTCCTCTTCTGGAACTCCCCCACACAATTCCGTTGAGGATGACCGATTGATTAAGTACACAGACGTACTTACAGCTTCCGCCCAAAGCTCAAGCGGTAGGCCTGCATGTAGCCGCATGCTTTGTGCTTGTTCCATGATTTTCCTGTTCATCCTTTCCGAAATCCCATTTTGTTGAGGTGTCCTTGGGGTTGTCCTTTGCCTCCGAATGCCATTGCTAGCACAAAAGCTTTCAAAAGCTTAGCTGCAATATTCGCCTCCATTGTTGGATATGAGGCATTTAACCTTGGTACCTGTTTCATTCTCCACAAAGGCTTTCCACCTTTGAAATATGAAAAATACATCGGATTTATTCTTCATGACATAAACCCATGTTTTTCTAGTCGCATCATGTATGAATGTTACATAGTACAATGAGCCACCAAGTGATGGTGTACTTGCAGGACCCCAAACATCAGAATGAACCAACTCAAGTTTTTTATTTTTTCTTTCATTTACTGATTTTTGAAATTTTACCCTCTTTTGTTTACCATAAACACAATATTCACAGAACTCTAAGTCCACTTCTTTCAAACCTGGTAGAATCTTCTTTGTTTGAAAGATTTGCATTCCTTTGGCACTCATATGCCCAAGTCGGTAGTGCCACACCACACTGTCAACTTCTATAGTTGCTGCACAAGCTGAAGGTTGCGAGCTAATAGTACACAAGTAAAGTGTACCGACTTTTTCTCCCTTGGCAACCACCAAAGATCCCTTTGAGATCTACCACCGTTTGTTTCCGAATGCAATGTTGTGACCTTCATCGTCCAATTGTCCTGTAGAGATCAAATTTTTGCGAAGAGAAGGAGCATGCCTAACATCTTTAAGCTTCCATTCATTTTTGTTAGCAGTTTTGACAGATGTACCTTTGTCGACAATCTCACAAGCTTCATCATCTCCCAAGTATACATACCTAAAATTACCTTTGGTGTAGTCTTGGAAATGTTGCTTGTGTGGTGTCGCATGGAACGAAGCCCCGGAATCTACTATCCAGGAATTAGACACATTGTCTAATGAGAGAATTAGAGCATCTTGTTCTACTTTACCTGCCACATTGGCCTCCGATGTTGGCTTGTTGTCTTGAGACTTTGTCTCCTTCTTCTTCTTGGACCAGCAATCCTTCTTGACGTGGCCCTTCTTGCCGCAGTTCCAACATTCAAGAACTGACTTTGTGCGTGACTTGCTCCGCCTTGAGCGATCACGACCCTTTTGGTTTTTGAACCTCTCCTTAGGCCTTCCTCTTGTTTCCACTAATAGTGCATTACTTGATGATTCTCCTGTGCTTCTCCTTCGTATTTCCTTGCTTAGGAGAACACCCACAACATCATCAAACTTAAGAGTATTTGTGCCAGAGATAGAATTACTTACAGCCATCACAAGGCTGTCCCAACTATCCGGTAGAGATGATAGTATAAGGAGAGCTTGCACTTCGTCATTGAAATTGATTTTCACCGATCGAAGTTGACTAATGTTTATGTTCAAGTCATTTAGGTGTTATGCAACTGAACCATTCTCTGCCATCTTTAGATTGAACAAGCGCTTCATAAGAACTACCTTATTGGATGCCAATGGTTTCTCATAGAAGTAGTCAAGTGACTTCATCAAGTCCTCCGTGGTCTTCATCTCCGAGACATTGAAGGCCACCGTTGACGCCAAGCTTAACCAGATTGTTCCCAGTGCCTTTAGATCAAGGACAATCCATGCTTCATCTGCCATTGTTGCGGGCTTCTTCGTAAGACCGCCTAGTGGCAAATAGAGGTCCTTCTGGTAGAGATAGTCTTCAATCTGCATCTTCCAATGTTGGTAGTTTTTGCCGTTGAACTTCTCAATCTTGAGCTTCCCTTCCTCCGCCATAACTCCCACTCAATTCAAGGAATCCTTTCCTTGAGATAATTTAGCTACGAGCAAATGTTGCTCTGATACTAGTTGTGAGGAAATAACACGTAGCTAAATAGATTTTTGAGTAGATTACTTAATGGAGAGATACAGTTTTCACACACAAGAGATTATAGAGTAGAGAGAGAGAGAGAGTACACACGATATACGTGGTTCACCCAATGTGGTCTACGTCCACGGGAAAGCAGCCACTCAATGGCTTTAGCACTTCAAAAGAAGAAGTAGTTTACAAAGGGATTAAACCCTTGATAGAGCTCCCGCCTTGCTTCACTCTCACCACCTCACACTCACCTTGTTGCATCAACTTCACACTATGAAATGTGTGTAGAAATGGCCTCCTTTTATAGGCCAAAAGGGCTGCCCTCTCTTATGAGAGACAACCATGTGTAGCCGCCCTTGTGCGAATAAGTCCAAATTGGACCCTCCAATCCGCCCATGTGTGGCCGCCCTTGAGAAGACAAGTCCGCTTTTGAATTCGGCCACCGGCCACCGGCCATTGACTTCTTACCACCGGCCACCGGCCATTGACTTCTGACCACTTTCCGGCCGCCGTCCGGCCATAATACTCCGACGAAAAAAAAAGTCTCGGGGGCCTCCGCCCCCGAGGCCTCTATAGTTTCCCCTGATTCTTGTCCGTGAAAATTTTGGTTTTCGGTGAGTAATTCTCCTTCACGCACGATGGCTTCTCCTCATAATGGGGGCCTTACAAATGTGCGATTTTACCACAAAAAATTACAAGGGTAAATCAGGCTCCATACTTAACAATTCCATGCATCCATAGTAGGGCATATATCACGTAGCTCATTCAAAGACAAGACTCTCACTGACCCCCTTGTAGGCTCCTTCTTCATGGGGTTGACTACATGCTTCCATTGCCTCTTTAACTGACACATCTCCATGAGTTTCCCAAAGGTAAAATCAGCCTTTCTACCCACCAAATCAACCTTTAAACTATAATTTGGTTGCCCTTCTCCCAAAGGAAAGTTAGATGCATTGTAATGCTGCTTGGGATTTCTCTTCTTCTTCTCTTTACTTGTACCTGTTTCAACCTGTTTCCCTCTTTTATGGTTGGGACTTGCATCACTCATGTCATGATCTCTTGTAACCCTCTTACCTATAGGCATGACAATAACTCCCGAATAATCCTGTTTCTTCTCCAAATGGATTATGCTTACCACCTTTTTTTTCCCTTCTCTTGAGATGTCGAACCACCTGGCCTTGCTTCCCCTTTAATCTTAATTCCATAATCTTGAGCTCGAGAAGGAAATTGTGAAGGAAGAGGAAACATGTCACCACCCATTCTCTTTGGCTTGTCACATTGAGGGCTTTTATGCCCTCATTTAGCACAATTGTAACATTGAAACATATCCCCTCTTCCAACCATGCCTCTTCCTCTACCACCTATAAACCCCTCATTGCTTCCATATCCATAGCTTTGACCTCTTTCACCTCCCATCATATGCATACTAAGATTCTTCATAAGACCTCCTCAAACTTGCAAGAAACCTATCCTTCTTCAACATGGCTGGAGGAATTTCAGTCCCCAAAGATGTACACCACTTTTTCCATAACGCATTGAATGCCTTTACAAAGTCTTTTATGGTTTGGCCTTCACCCTGTACCAAGCCTTGAATAGACTGACATATCTTTTGTGGGTCTTCCACCTATTGAAAGTGTGTGAGAAAAGCATGTCTTACCATTTCATAAGTCATAACTTGAGGAGGTTGGGATGATTGTAGCTCCTTTTTGTAGCCTTCCAACCATTTTCTAACATCTCCCTTCAATCAAAAGTAGAGGATTTGTAACACCAACGTTGGGTCTTGTTTGTTAGCAAGAAGGCAAGCAAACTCCATTCTCTCAATGAAACCTTTTCAACACCACAAGTCCAACAAAAGTAGTCCCCTTGGGAATTTACTGGCCGTTGTTGATCCAAGAGACTACGTCACGTAGGAGCAAAACCCTACCGAAGCACGAATTTACAACACTCGCCGACCAATGCATATGAAGATTAGGGCCTCCCCTTTTAGAATTGAACATAACAAACAATCCACAAATTCAACATCAATTCCACAATTCATAGATACATGCCCTCCCAATCTGTCTGCACATAATTTGTCAGTAGGCTACCATTGCCATAACCCTGCACAGAACTAGTCGTAACCTGAAGAGCACAATTCTAATAGGGGCACTTTAAACCTTGAGATAAATCTTGAAACATGATTGGAAATAAATCTAAAGATGACCAAAATTGAATTTACACGCCACTAAATGAAAAATTGACGCGAACAGGGAGATGTCCCAACACCACTACACGCAAAGTAGGCAAGACGAGGAAAAAACCTAGAACAAAAACCATCAAGGAGGCACAATGAGATCAAACGTGAACTTTCTGGAGTTTGGTTGGACTTTTTTAAGTTTGTACATGATTTTAAGTTATATACAAGTCTCCTTTCAAAAAAACTCACTCACGGGCACTTACAACATCCCAATAGCTGGCGCTATACTAGTGACTTGCCCTGCATGTACATGTCCTTGCTAAGGCAAGCTAAAAACCCCAGAAAGAGAAATCCCACACACACTTTTGACATCCGACATCATGTTTGTATGTACAAATTTACAAAAAATGGGGTGTCAAAAATGCGCCCAATACCGCATATGAGGCTCTAAAGTTTTGGCATTATGGACAATTTTGTGTGTGTGTGTGTGTGTGTGTGTGTGTGTGTGTGTGTGTGTGTGTGTGTGAGAGAGAGAGAGAGAGAGAGAGAGAGAGAGAGGGAGAGAGAGGAACTTACACACAAATATACATCTCTTCTCATTTGCAATGTATCAGATTTTGAACCCCTTCATGTGATGCTAGGCAAGAGAGAGGAAGAGAGAATGGGAAAAAGAGAGGAATAGCTCCATTGAGAGAGATAGATAGGTAGATAGATAGATAGAGAGAGAGAGAGAGAGAGAGAGAGAGAGAGAGAGAGAGAGAGAGAGAGAGAGGATCTCCATCTACTCCACCTACAAGAGAGAGAGAATCACTACGGAATCAACTACACCTGAGAGAGAGAGAGAGAGAGAGAGAGAGAGAGAGAGAGAGACATCTATTTTGGGCTTCAGCTCTTGGCACACAATGCCTTGCCCTTGCCCACCTCCATCTCCAGTTCATCAGTCCGGAGGATCTGCTGCTTCAAATCACGGACAATGACCTTGTAATGCTCTCTCATTACCTCCCCCGTCTATCATCTCTTACTCTCCACGTGCCTCTGGATACCCTTATCAACCCGGCATTGAGGCCCTTGCACCAAGTGGGTGGAAAGCCCTTGATCTCAACATCATGATGGGTTGTTTGCAATTGGCAGGTTCATCAAAGGAAGCACTACTCAACACGTGTAACGCGAGGGCCATATAGCTAGGGCTGCGAAGGACCTTGCGGGAGCACTAATAGTGGGAGGACGCAGGAGTGCTTGGTGGAGGCCACATCAGAAGGCAAGAAATGTTGGGTGTAGCAAAACAAGCCAAAAGCCCATGAAAGTGGCTACATACCAGAATGCATATTCACTACCTCTAATTAGGAGAAGGAGGAGGCATAAGAGTGGCAGAAGGGTCTAAGAAAAAATCCATCGTGAGGGTTGGGGGCAAGCCAGAGTGTATATTAATGTTACCCTACTGCATTCACATAGAAAGAAGTCTATGGAAAGATGGTGACGATGCAATGCCCTTGAGGTGATTTTCTCTCCATTTTGCTAATCCCAGGTCCACACGCATAGAGAGGAGACCATAGGAAGTCGTGAATGATGCAGCCACACATAGCATCGAGAGACGCTTAGTACCTGACACCCTAGGTGTTGAGTCACACGGAAGGTGCTGCATCAGATCATGTCATCCAAGGCCAACACCTTCAACCAAATTTCTTGTGATCTTGCCGGACCAAGTTATTCTTGAAAGGGTTCTTGTCAATGCTACTAGGGCCTCATTATTGCACTTGTTTTGTCATCACACAACCTGGTTGGTGCATCCTTTACTGGTGCAGTACTGGACATGTCTTCCCTAGGGTTTGGATCTTCAAAGTACAAGGGCCCCATGAATTTTATTGGTGACACTCACCATTTTGAGGAGTTGCTAGGCGCCTTCACCGAGTCCAACAATACTATTGCTATGTCCCCAATTAAGCTCACGATGCCCTTGCTCTCCTTGAGTGCTCAAAAAGAAAACTCAAAACTTAGAACACCTATGTATAAAAGGTAAATTGACTATATTTGAAGGTTCTTACACTAATTTCTCTAAATTTTGTAGCTTTTCTTATATTTAAATTTAAATTTTTATGGGATTACACTAAAAATAGGTTTCTTTCAAGCATTGGTCTACTCTATCTCCCACCCTCGACCCACTAAGAAATGGTGAGGGTCATCCCGTCCTATGAGAGTCCACACCGTGCTTGGGAGAGGAAGGTATGTAGGGAGATATCATGGCTGAATATATGGGGAAAAGAGGATCTAATGTGGTCAAAAGCTCAGCACTCAAGTAGTGTGTGGTACTCACTCTCTCGCACTTGACGAGGGCATAAGGTGCAAAGTGGATGAGACTCCTTGCTAGTTCCCCGACGTCCTATCTCGTAGCGTAGAGAATGGGAGCTAAGACGAATGGAGGCAATGGTACAGATAGTACTCAACGGGATGGGATCAGGGATGTAGGGATGGGTTCAGTTACCTCGTTTGGACAAGAAGAGATATTTGTAGTTTGGGGCAACATGTGTGGAGTAATGGCTGAAGTGAGAACCTCCAAATTTCTTCCAAGCCGTGATACATTGGCATTGTTAGAAGGCCTCAATAACTTGGGAGTTAATCGACACATCCTTGACCAAGTGACATGCATCACATCTTCCAAACCATTTCTTGATGTCAAGTATCCACCCCAAACTTGGTATTTTGCTCTTGCATGTCTTCTGGACCTTTTGACTTGATTTATATGTGATTCTAGGAAGTCGATACAAAGGGCTACGTTGTGTCTTAAGCATGTACTCCACAGCCCTTTGCATGCCCAAGACCTCAATGGGAAGTGATCCGGACTCAAGAAGTAAGAGCATGTAGGGTGTTTGTGTCTTGACTTGGAGAAAGTTGGTGAGAAAATTCTTTTGGACATTCTCAAACTCTTTCCAAGTAGACTTCAAGATGGTACCACCCCACACCTCCACTCCATAAAGAAGCACTGATGCCACCAACGTGTCAAAGGGGTACTTTTTGAGAGCCCAAAACTTGATCTCTCCAGCATTCCAAATGTTCTCAAATGCATAAAAATCCCTCTTTTTGGCTTACAAGCAACGCATCGTGCAATCCTTCCATTTACGAATGGATGGAACCTCAACGTCAAGGTACTTGAAGCTATCTACCACTTCAAGTAGCTTAGTGTTGTATACAGTGCATGAATTTTTGTCATTGAGGGTCTTTCCAAGCATAACCTTGCTTTTGGATCCATTCACGATCAACCTGCTATGTTGGCAAAAGCATTCCAAGACACTCATAAGCTTTTGTGTGTATGTGTGTGTGTGTGTGTGTGTGTGATAGAGAGAGAGAGAGAGAGAGAGAGAGAGAGAGAGAGAGAGAGAGAGAGAGTATTCACAATGGCAATAGAAACCCTTGCACTTGGTACTTCATTCAAACAACGCTATTGGCATATCCTTTGCTGGTGCAATCACCAGAGATGTTTGCTCGAGAGTTTTTTGTATGCGATGTAATGATGCCCTCTTAAGCTGTCCTACAACGCTCACCATTTTGAGGATTTGTTGGGTGCCATAGCCAAGTCAAACACTACTATTGCTATGCCTCCACTTGAATTAACGTTGTCCTTGGTCTACTCGAGTGCTGGAACATTTTTACAAGAACTTATAAAACCTACGTAGGAGAAGTAATTAGATTATATTTAAGGGTTCTTATACTAATTTCTCTAAATTTTGTAGATTTTCTTACCGTCAAAATAAAATTATTATCTAATTATGCTAATCGTGGTTTTTTTTCGAGCGTTGGTCTACTCTATCTCCCATCTTGACCCACTAAGCAATGGGGAGGGTCCTCCTGCCCCCTTCTACACAACAGTCTAGATCTAAGTCTCTCTTGCAAGTTGCTTGTGGCCACTTGCCTATGGGATTCTACCTCTGATTCGTCGAGAGAGAGAGAGAGAAAGAGAGAGAGAGAGAGAGAGAGAGAGAGAGAGAGAGAGAGAGAGAGAGAGAGAGAGAGAGAGAGAGAGAGAGAGAGAGAGAGAGAGAGAGAGAGAGAGAGAGAGAACCATTTGTTCTGGGTTTCGTGATCTTGGTAGCCGGTGCACTACCCTCTTCCACCTCCATCTCTAGCTCATCAGCCTGGAAGATCCGCTGCATCACGGACAATGACCTTGAGCTGGTTTCTCATTACCTCCCTAGTCTGTCATCTCTTACTTTCCATGTCCCTCTGGCTACCCTTATTGACCCATCATTGAGGCCCTTGCACCCACTGGTTGGAAAGGCCTTGCACTAGACATCATGATGGGTTGTTTGCAATTGGCATGTTCAACAAAGGAAGCACTACTCAACAAGTGTAAGGGGATGGCCATATAGCTAGGGCTGCGAAGGAAGTCGACGGAGCACTGATCATGGGAGGACACAAGAGTGTTGGGTGGAGGCCTCATCAAAAGGCAAGCAATGTTGGGTGTAGGAGAACAAGGCCAAGCCCATGAAAGTGGCTACGTACCACAATGCATATTCACTACCTCTAATTAGGAGGAGGAGGCATAACAATGGCAGTAGAAAAGCCTAAGCAAAAATTCCTTGTGAGGTCTAGTGGTGAGCCAGAGTGTATTATCAATGTCATGCTACTATATTCACATAGAAAGAAGCCTATTGGGAGACAGTGACGATGCAGCACCCTCGTAGTGAGTTTCTCTCCATTCTACTAATCCCTCACTTGCACCCGCATAGAGAGGAGGCTATGGGAAATCCTTGATGATGCATCCACACATAGCCTTGACCTTGAAATGAGCTTGGGATAGATGATGAGTACCCAACACCCCAGGTGTCAAGTCACACTATAGGTGCTACACCGGATCATGCCATCCAAGGTTAGCACCTTCAACCAAATTTCTAGGGATCTTGCAGGTGCTTCTCTATTTAAGGGTTCTTTCAAGTGCTACTAGGGCTTGATTACTTCACTTGTTATGTCATTCCAACAACCCGGTTGGTGCATCCTTTACTGGTGCAGTCACTACAGATGTCTGCCCTAGAGTTTGGATATTCAAACTACTGGGGCCCCATTAATTTTCCTGGTGACACTCACCATTTTGAGGAGTTTCTAGGTGCCTTCACCAAGTCCAACACTACTATTGCTATGTGTTTGGCGGTACGAAGCAACGAAGCAAGGGTCTCTAGAGAAAGAGTCACATTTTTCAGAGAATCTACATTTTTGTGAAAATCTCATCCTTTTGTAAAAGAGCTTCTCTAAGCCGAGAGCTTGTAAAAAAAAAAATGATTATTTTTCTGAGAGCATTTGTATAGTGGAGATCAAGTTAGAAGTTTAGGACTTTTTGGCCAGAGAAGCTATTTGTAAAGACCTAAACTATAAAGGTTAGCTTTGTAAGTTTGAACATAATCCTTTTTTATGTGAAGAAGACAACGTACATTTGAGAGCTCTATCTTGCTCCAACTTGTAATCTTCGCTATTGTGGCTACAATAATCCGACTTTAGATTCGTTTATTGCATTGTGTTCCTCTTACTTTGCTCTTCCATTCAAGTGTAATCATTCAAGATTCAGTGTAGGTGTTCAACTATGAGTTGCAGACCTTAAATCATTGTTTTGAGTGTTTAAATGCGTATTTTATGTTGTTTTGACCCTAAGAGAGGCTTCAGGGACCCTAAAACGACCCTTTGGGATCACCTGTTCACTGTTTTTGCTGACTTTGGGATGATAGATTGCGATATTTGTACCTCTCCAGAATGTTGTGACAATGATAGGATAGATTCTAAATAGTCCCCTGTAGCTCCCCTTCAAGTTTTGTGCGATTCCGACATGATTTGCATGGTAAACGGGCGTGATGACTGTAGAGCTATGTAGAAGGACATAGACAGATTACTTGGCTTTAGTGCGTATGATTTTCTTGCAGAGTTAGTAGTTGCATCTCATCGAGTTCACTTCATTAGGAATGACACCCTAGTGAGTTTCCATGCCTCATCCTGGTCGCTTCCCTTGTATTGATATTTTCTGTTGATGCATGAGAGCTATGCTATGGACGTCCGTCGCGGTGACCCGCAAACATTGGCGCCGTTGCCAGGGAATGCACCTTAGGTGATGAGTGACCGAGTGTGTAGTTAGCTTCCTTAAAAGAAGATCAATCCACAAATCCATTTTACACCTTAGTTAGGCTGCTAGACAGGGGTCTAGAGCTTAGTGGAGTCTAGAGTCAGTGGACCGGCTAGATCCTCTCTTAGGAGATTTATGGAGCTATGAGACGGAGTGTTCAAAGCATTTTCTATCTTCAATTTCTCTAATTTTATTGAGTACTGAAATCTCACCCAAAATCCGTTTTGTTTGTTTTGGTTGATTCATTTTCTTATGTTCTTTCATTTCTGTACTTAGGAGTGGGATAAGTAAATCACATTCTAATCAGATTTGGGGCAAAAGATAGAATCAAAAACACCAGAAAACCATAACTTTGGCAAAAGGGCCATAAGACTCTGAATTTTAGAAAATCTAACCAAACAGGGTTGATATTGATTCAAATCACCAAGTGGTAGCACAAACCCCTGTAAAACACTTGTCAGAGGGAGAAAACTAAATTTCATCAGAATTGGCCCAAGTACTACGATCGCGATCGGTGTACGGGAGTGTCAGAATTATACAAGATTTGACAGGTGCCTTCCTGATAAGATTCTAAAGAAGTTTGTATAAAACAACCACACCCAAAATCATCAAAAATCAAGGAAATCAGGCCACTTGGGTAAAACTAGCATGATAGACCCATAAACTATAAAATCTTGACTTTTGGTAATCCAAATGCAAAAAGACTTGGGGGATAGCCTTAAAACATCTGTGTCTACAAGCATGCCAAATTTGGTTGAATTTGGGCTCAGAACTACGATCGCGATCGGTGTACCTAGACCTCAAATTTTTACCAGATTTGATGAGTAGACTCTTCAAGGGTATACAAACATAAAAGTCTAAAGAACCTAGGGTCAAAAACCACAAAAAACTGGTCAAAAGCATTGAATATAGATCCAAGTCAGAAACTGCTAAACTGGCATAGAAATTGACTTTCAGTAGATCAAAACACATCAAAACTAGGAAGAAACCATGCAGAGGGATAGCCTGTGCATAGGACAAGCCTAGGTATCTCTCAAATCCCAAAACAAACACCAAAATCAAGTCAAACTGACAGATTTAGGAAAACAGACACTTCCGACCAAGAACTGGTAAAAGCTTGACTTTTTGGGGTTTGAATACAAAAGTATTTGGTGGGTAGCTTTAAAATAGCCTAGTGAACAAGCTGGTGAAGTTTCATCAAATTTGGGCACTGTACTACGATCGCGATCAGTGTACCTCTTTGCCAGATTTGACACATTTTTGAAGTGTTAATAGACCTAGACTATTTAAGATATCACGAGTTGTCAAAACCCAAATTGGACATACTGTCAATAGTCTGCAAGCAAAATTGTGTTGAAGTCCTTGTGAAGTTGTCGAATCTGCTGACAGCTGGAATGATACAGTGATCTCATAGCCATCAAGTGTATTCATTTGCAGAGACCGATCAAGTAACAATCCATGCAGTCGTGAGAGTTGGAAGATTACTCCATCTCTAGGTAAGAGGTTTGGATTCAATCCGTAAATTCCACTTTCTTTATGTTTTTGAGATTGGGAAAACAAATCAACAACCAACAGGAACAAATCAAGCAAGTGTTTTATCAACAGAGGAGAGTGTAAACCAAGGTGTAGTACAACCGTTAGAGCCGATCCTTGAAGAAAGTATTTTCGATACTTCTTTAGAGAGATCTTACGAGTATTTCACGGAACACTTGGGACATTTAAACCTAAACGGAAGAGAGAACATGGTAGGAGGACCATCAAACCCTTCCGCCACAATGAATCTATTGTTTATCAAGTATCAGTATGTCAACAAGCAAGGTGCCAAGATTTACAAAGATGGTATGGACCGCTACAGTGTGAAAATAGAAGATAGATCAAGCGAGTTCAAGGACTTAGTGCCTGTGAGGTATAGAGGAGATAGGTACCTAGATGACGAAGGTATCATGAACTTGGTAGTCCTGAATCCTAACATTGTGGACAAGTGGGGATTGATGGGCACAAAAGCCAAAGTAGATGAGGAACTTGAGGAAAAAGAACCAAAAATGAGCTTCCGTGATCCGAGGTTATGGTGAGAAAACGAAACTTTGAGAGTCAACACAGACAACGTCTACTTGGGGTTATATAAGTATAATAATGGAGAGCAAGATCTCTATTATAGATGCGAGGAACCCTACGTCGAAGTGTTGACAGAGCGGAAAAGACTTTGTGTCTTCACCTGCACAGAGGGATCAGAAATGAAAATCGCCGCATACGAAAAATATGGAAGAGGATACGCAACAATTGATAAAAAGGAGTTGGAAGGATATACGTACTCTGGGGGACCACTCCACCAGTATTATGTCACTCCAAGCCCACTGAGACCAGCACCTACAAATTTCATGCAAGACCCGATGGCAATAGCTGGAGAGAGGACTCATGTAACTGATTCTTTTAGTCGACCTCAGTATTCTATGCCAAACCCCATGGGAACATTACATTCTAGAGAATCAATGGCTACGAATTGAGGTAGTGCGGTTTCTATCTCTACACATACCGCAATAGGTCCGACATTTGCAACAACACCATCACATTGGCCTCCTAGTAGTCGATTCGTAGCAGGGGATCCAACGAGAGCAACCCATGACATCCATGATACGAGAATGATTAAGTCGAGACACGGGAGCATTGACATTGGTCGCAGACCATAGACGGATGAGGCCATCCGAGGTAGGAAAATGCATGCCAAATAAGTATATCGGATCAGGGGATCCATATGCCCATGTGTCGCTCTTTAAGCAAGTCTTAAGAGCAGAGAAGATCACTGATTTCCATACTCAATATGAGGGATTCGGGCTGACCTTGGAAGGGACAGCCTTAACATGATTTCAACCTTTGAACCCTGAAACTTGTTTGAATATTGAACATGTATTGCGGGAGTTCACGGAAGAATTCTCAAATGGGGTATAAAGTATAATACTGTATCACAGATATATGCTTTTAAACAAAAGGAAAACGAAAAAGTGAAGGAAGCATCCTTGAGATTCAAGCAATACATTGAGAGGTTCCCAAGGAGAGAATTACCGTAGGACAAGAGATTGTCTGTGCTCTTCATTGAAGGACATAGAAACAAAACCTTGAAAAAGGACCTTCACTTGAAATCCTGTAGCACATTTGAACAGGTTACAAGAGAAGCGTTATATCTTATTGATAATTACAAAGTATATGGGGAAGTGTCAGAGGATACTAATTCAGTAACCAGTGGCTCTTCATCTATTAAGAGTGAACCCTCTACCAAGAAAGATGCCCAGGCTTCTTTGATGGTGATAGCTGACCAAATGATAGAGGAAGTAACGAAGAGAATGCAACAACATATGAGATCAAATCCGGTGATGAGACAGTCTCAGATGAGGAAATGTGACATATTTGCGGGGGATCACCTGACGCCGTGGTGCACACAACAGTGTAAAGTACTAGTTGCGAATGGACGAGTATTGAAATGGTGCACCATTGAGAAAAAATGGACGAACCATGGCACGGATGAGTGTTTTTACAACAAAAACTATGTGAGGGAAAGGTCGTATGGACCTCTAGCAGGATCACCCCCGCCACCTCCTCCAAGATACCAAGTTAGACCAAATGTGAATATGGTAGCCGGACAAGACAGACCTCAACCTATGTTGGGTCAACAACCTCCTTTAGCACAGGAAAATAGGGCCATGATTAGGTATGCTCAAACTTACGAAGCATCACCAGGAACAAATAATACACCTCAAATTTCTTATTACGAGGGACCAAATGACCCTTACGTAACTGAACCTGAACCACAGATGTACGCAGACGAAGCCTATCAACCGTGGGGAAATAATGAGGATATGGCACCACCAGCATATGTAGCAGAACCTTCAAGGGATCAATATTTGTTGGATGAAATAACTCTAATATTCATTGCGAACCAGAACTACAAACCAAGAGGATATCCTAATAGGGCGGGACAACCTATGGGACCACCTCCTCAAAATCAACCACCAATTGGACCGTGCTATAGCTGTGGAAGTACATATCATTGGGAGCATATTTGTCCTTTCAAAGGTGAAAGAGTGAAAATTTTTGGGTTTTGTGATGATTGTGGTGTGAATCACATACTACCTGATTGCCGAAGGAATCCGGACAACAAGGGAAAAGCAACTATGAATATTCTGGGGGTGTTACCGAGTGCAAGCAGTGGATCAGAAATTGAACCCATGATCCAAATCAATGCGGTAACCAGAGCCCAAGCCAAGGACTTAGAGAAAAAAAAACCATTGGAAGAAAAGGTCGAGTTGCCAATACCCACAAAAAACGAGAGTTTATCTGTGAGAACACAGCGGAAATCCTACAAGGCGAAACGAGACAGAATGAAAACAAGAAGGATAAAAACCCAAATTGCCATGCAAAATGATTTACATGAAACAAAAGAGCAACTGAAACAAGAGAGAGATAGTAAAACTGCTGAGGACAACAAGAAGCCGAGGAAAGCGTCCTCAGGGGGATCATTCTTGGTCGAGAAAGTTTTAGAGCCTTTAGATGCTCTATTACAATTGTATGAAGCAAGGCTAAAAACAAACCAAACCTTAGATCAGAGATGGTTGACTTATCCTCAACCAGAAGTGGAAACGAAGCATTTGGAAATGTGTAAACAACTCATTGAAACAACCCAGGCATTGATGGAACCTAATGCGATTAGAACCCTAGAACAAGAAGTGCTGATTCACAAAGAGCAAGAAAAACTAAATATCGATGAGTTAGAACATGTAAACGGACCCAGGCGTGAAACTATATCGTCATTGGATCACCAAGTGGTACCGAACACCATTGATGATGCTGAGTCAATGACTATAACGCCGATTCCAGAAGTGGAAGAACCATGGCCACAACACTTATGGGAAACCATTAGAAATAGAAAGAATGGAAGCGCGACATTACAGTCTGCACTAATTCCTGAGGTTAACATGGACAATGAATTTTATCCAGGAGATGTACAATCACTGTATGGAGATGCAGGAACGAAGGATTCGATGGAAAGCAAAGCTCAATCCCTGAAAACCCTGCCTTCATTTATAGGTGAACACGAGGCACAATCGGAGATAATATTAGTTCCATCCCTGAAGAGAGCTATTCCACAAATGATTGACTCAAAAAGTCTTTAAGAGATGCTCTCGACACCTGTAACATGCACAATCACACTGTTGGAACTCTTGAGAGTCAGACCACACTTATGGGAAGACATGGGAAAACATTTAGAGATCAAAGGAATAAAGATTCCTCTTCAGACAAACCCTACGGTAGAAGAAAACAAACGAGAAGGTCAACCCAAAGCCCCAACCCAAAGCCCAACATGTGCCCATAAACAAGGTCAGAGATTACTGTGAAGGTAAGGAAGGTAATACAACCTTACTTGTCGAATATCAGGATATAAAGATGATAGCTATCCTAAAGAGTGGAGCGGGAGTTGCTATTGAGACAAAGAAAATCTGGGAGAAATGGGGCCGTCTAGCTCTCAGAAAGACGAGACTGAAACTGAAACATGCAGATGGGTATGTAGAGAGACCATTGGGAGTCCTGGACCAAATAGTTGTAACTTCGTGTGGAATAAACTATGAGCACACCTTTGCCGTGGTAGATTTTGGGAAAACGAACAACTTTGACGTTATTTTGGGGTGACCTTTTATGCGTCAACTCAAAATGATACAAGATTGGGGGTATGACCAAATTTACCTAAGGCATGAGGAGCCAATAACGAAAATCAACATGAAAGATCATAGCTATAGAGACGTTGCAAAAACACCAGTGTAAGAATTTGATTCGACCACAATGAACGAAAAAGAAATACCTATGTGGTTATAAACAAAAGCACATGTCTGGATGTGTGGAGCATCTGATTGTGGAGACTTAATCAAAGAGGAATGTGTGTTGGAAAGGTCCGTAGAAGACGAGGCTTATCTCCCATAACCTTTCCCTGAACATTTATTTGAGCCATTTGGGTGGACTCAAATATTGTCAACCTTGGATGTATGTGTTAAAGAATGCACGCCTACAAAATTTTTTGACAAGATGAAGGATACGACCTAGTAACGTTGCAAATGGCTAGCGTCATCCTTGATTTAGGATCACAGAGAGAAGAACAAGAAGAATCACTGTGTAAGACTGAGTGTAAGAGAATAGTTGATGAGATATCTGTAGTGGACGATAGGAATCGAATAGAGGAGTAATTCATAGATTCACTAAGCGGTGACCTTCCATCATTGGGTGATGAAATCCAAATGATAGATGCTGACGACAAAAGATCAAGTGGATCAGAGACGAATAGGAAGTATATGTTGAGACCGGACAGGTTTTACGAGTTTCCTAACCAAAAAACTAGTCGACAAGAGCGGTATAGATCAAAGAAAACATGGAAATCAAGAGCAAATAAGCATAAACCCATGCCTATTGTCAATGACAAAACGAGATATCTAAGGCTTGTAAAATCTGACGATTGTGTCAAAGACAAGGTTACTGGCCGGTTTATCAAAACTAAAACATGGAAAAACAACAAGAAGAACAAGCGCCAAAAACAAACGAATGAGACACATAAGGAGGGGGAAACAGGGTTTAGAATGACCAAAATAGAGAGGAAAGCAGAGTACAATAAACTCAAACAGACCCTCAAAGACATATGGACAACTAAAATGGAAACAGATGAGAACATGAATTCTGACAAGATGGATGTGCCGTCCCACTATAAAAAGTATACCATACAAGATAGAAAAATCATAGTGCAAAGACCGATGAGGGAATTGAAGGAGCCTGGTACATCATACGACGGTCGTAAGAAAGCAAAATGAATAGATCTAGCGGAGCCAGAAGAAGATCCAAAACCTGCATATATTGCCACGGATCTTACTGAAGAAGAGGAAAAGCTTTTGATAGCTACTCTTAAACAGTATAGATGTGTCTTCATGGTCATACAAAGATCTTAAGGGGGTGGATCCAAGTATTTGTCAACACACAATACCCCTTAAGAATGACGCTAAACCAAGCAGACAACATCCTTATACTTACAATGAGACATTTGCAAGGAAGATCAAGGAGGAGATAGATAAGCTGAGAGAGGTAGAGTTTATTTACAAAATTGAGCACACTGACTGGGTTTCACGGATTGTGGTGGTCCCGAAGAAAAATGGAAAGTTGAGAGTATGCGTCAATCTCAAGAAGGTAAATGCTGCTACAATTCGGGACAACTATCCCCTACCCATTACTGATCATGTAATAGAAAGAGTGGCAGGAAAAGAAGCTTACAATTTCTTAGATGGCTTTTCACGCTACAATCAACTAGCAATAAAGCTAGAGGATCAGCACAAGACGGATTTTGCACTTGAATGGGACATTTTTGCATTCAGGGTAACGGCTTTTGGCTTAACGAATGCACCAGCCACATTTCAGAGGCTAATGGGTCATGCTTTTAAAGAATATGTAAGACAATTCTTAAAAATTTACATGGATGACTTGTGCGTTCACTCTCTCGTAAGATTGGAGCACATAGAGCACTTGACCAAAGTGTTCAACAAATGCAGACTATATCGGATTTGCTTGAATCCGGAGAAATGTGTCTTCATGGTGAGACAAGGCAAAATATTGGGACATGTAGTGTCCAAAAATGGTATTTTGACAGACATGGAGAAGATCAGCGTAATGGTTGATCTACCACGACCAGTAAAGGTAAAGGAGGTACAAGCATTTATGGGCCATTGTGGATATTATCGCAGATTTATCTACTCATACGCTATAATTGAGAAACCACTTTACACTGTCAGGAGGTTTTTTGAGCAAGGGATTGCGCATATGTACATACACATGCATGGTGCATCGAATAAGGGATTACCCAATTTCCATAGCCAGGTGGTTACGTGGGGCCCACGTGTGTACAGGTAGGACAGGGTGTACATAGTGCAACGATTTTCACTATTATTAGTACCAGTGTATTTTTTCTACAACAAGGAGGAGTTGGTAGCGCGTAAAAATTCTCGAGGAATCTATCCGCGGGACGACGACATGAGGTAAGCAGGTGCGTCAGATGGCATCGAGTGGCGTCAGGAGGTCGAACGGGGTCAATACTTGCACGCGGAGAAGTATGGACACGACGTGGGTGTTTTCTTGTGATACTTATGAAGAAAGGTCATCATGAGGACCAATTTTTGGGGCCACTTCACGTGGTTGCGGGATGCATTATTGAGAAAAACTGAGTTCCAGGTGTGCAGATGATGCAAAAAAGTGACAACTATGCACTGCGAGGTCAGTTTTTAGCCTGTTCGGGGTCCGTTTGAGGTCATCAAAAAGGCCACGGGTGCCCAACTAAAAAATCTAACTGTGGGAACTGAAAAAACAGAGAGAAGACCAGAAAAAACGTGGAGAGAAGAGGAGGAACAGCCGCAACTTTGTTTTTGGGATTTTTGGAGCTTGTTTTGGCTGTAAACTGCTCATCCGAGGTCGGATTTATGCACTTTGACATTGTAGACTAGGGTTTTGGGCCGTTCCGGACGCGATGGCGCTGTCCATTTTTCCAAATTCCTCACTCTTTTTTTTCCTATTTTTGCTGTGTAAGTTTCTCCTATGAGCGAATCTTCTGCTCCAGTTTGTGATTGTATCTCGTATCTTTTACCCATATTGTGTGAGCTATTTGTGCCATTGGTGTTGGCCCAAGCTTAATTGTATCTAAACATTAGAACTTCTCCTCTTTTGAGCTGAGTTTTTTGGGTGTGTGTGTGTGTTTGTGTGGAGTGGGCAAGTGGATAGTCTCTCTCCTCTCACTCTAGAGGTGTGTTCCCTGTCTCGGCCAGGTGTGTTGTGTAAGCCGAGTGGTGCCCCAGAGTGTGTGTGTGTGTGTATCTCCCCAAGAGTGTGTGTCGGGTCGTTTTAGAGGCGCTATGTGTGTTTTCATCCCGCTCACATTCTTTTGGTGCCCCCACGGAGGATCTTCTTCGAGTACCTTCTGCTTCGAGCTTCAAGTTTCAAGATTCGGGGCTACAGGTTACAGGTTACAGGTTACAAGCTATAGGGACAGGTACAGGTAGAAGTGATTCACACAGGTACAGGTAGCTGGAGTACAATGATATACTAGCAGTGATGTCACTTGCAGTTGTTGTGGGTATGCATCACTTGGCGCCTATTTGAGCGCATTCTCTGTTGGATTGTACGTTACTTGTGGAAACTGTCATTGTATGCATTTGTGGAGCCATACTTGGTTGTATTTGGTAGTCCCAGCCATTTCTGAGACTTAGTCTGCAAGATAGTCATTTCTAAGACTTGACTATACACAATTTGCATTAGCCTTCGTGTGAGGGTCGATAGCATGAGGTTTTTATTGAGCTGGGGGATTCTCAAATGTGGAGATCCTTTCGGTGATACAGGTAGCTGGAGCACCCTTTTGTGACCTCGCCATAGGCTATGTACTAGTGAGTCCTACTTGATGCTGGGGTTCTATTGTTGACAGTTTATGCATACATATATAGTCTATATTTTGGGTTCCTACTGCTCTACTTCTGGGGAAACTCTGCCTAAATTTTTTCGAGTTGTGATGGCTGGTTTTTTGGTCTTTTGAGCCATTTATGCTGTTATGCTGCTGAATTTTTGGCAAAATCAGAGGATAAGACAAGTGTGCTTTCTTGGGAGCTTCATGGTTGGCTTTAATGGATGATCCAAAAGGCCCTCAATTCAGTCCATTTCATTTAACTCAAAGAATCCAGATAAATGTTCATGTGTCCAGGAATATTTTTTTCCAGCAGCGCATAGTCTTTATGTTCGGGCCAAGAAGATTACAAGAGATCTTGGAATGTCCTTTGCCTGTTGTAATTCCGATGATCAACTATGAAAACTCATTTGATGTGCATGTGTTTGTCCTTATCTAAATTTGAGCTCCATTGAAGTTTCAGGGGATTGGGTAGTCAAAAGTTTTGGGTTCTTGCACGTGTGTTCAAAGGGGTTCTCAAAGCATTGTAACTTGGGTAGCCATGGCTTTCTCTTATCCGGAGTTTCATGGAAGAAGTGATGAAGATGTGGAAGAGTTTTTGGAAAAGATGGAGGTTGCCTGCATTAGCAACCAGATTCATGACTCTGCGTAGATGTTACGTCTTCTCCAAATATGTTTGAAGAGTGATGCACGAGTATGGTCCAAAACATTTGAAGAGGAGTTGCGTGCAGCTGATCCACCTGTAAGATTGAGTTGGGACAATCTAAGCCATGGGTTGGAAGTGGAGTTTGTGAAGATAGAAGATCCTGACAAAGTGTGGCATGAAGTACAGGGTTTGGTGCAAAAGGAAGGTGAGCCAGTAGATGCGTACATACGTAAGTTCTCATTGGTATGGGAGCGGATGTGCAAGGCCTTAGCACCACATGTACCCCCGCCTGACATGATGAAGAAGGACAGGTCCTTGGCTGGTCTTTGGGAGAATATACGCTGGAGAGTGGAGTTAAAGAAGCCTAGGACATATGAAGATGCACTAGAGGTAGCAAGGAACAAAGAGTGGAAGTTGAGGAAAATGAGCTAGTTAGGGGTGGATTCTTTGCCCATGAGGTCTGAATTTCAGCCTATGGACTCTTTACAAGGTCGCATGCCAGTGGTTCCTGTTACTACTCAGGTTATGCCAGCAGTGGTCACTACATTGGTGCAAGATGATGGGCTAAGGCAAGACATGAGGCAAGTGGTAGATTTGATGAAGAATCTCAGCCTAAACATGCTAGGTCAAGTGGGAAATAATCGAGGTCGAGGGAGGTTTGCAAATCAACCAGGAGGTGAAGAAAGGCCTAGGAATGGTGTTGGACAAAGCAATGGTAGGTTTTGGAGGCAGACACCCACATGTTACAATTGTGGAGAGTTGGGTCACATCAACCCGCAATGTGATAAGCCATCAAGGATGGGGGGAGACATGTATACATTGCCAAGATAGGTGCTAACTAGGTCCAATGATTATGGCATCGAAATTAAGGGAGATGAAGGAACCAGTGGATTAACCCAGGAGGAAAAGGGAAAGACAAAAGTGTTAAGTGTGGTTACCTTGGAGAAGGCATCAAAGCTAGAGGATACATTAGTGATGCCTATTGGGAAGAGAAACACGGAGGAAAAGGAAGGAAGAAGTGCCCCAGGTCCTAGTAAGAAGAAGGGAAAGAGCCATGAAGGCGAGGATGTCAAAGCCAAGAGGAAAAGGAGAGCTCGTCGCAAGTTTCATGTTTTAGATTTTCCACTAGGGGATGGGAAATTAAGCTATGACTTGGAAGATCTAACAAGCAGGAAGGCAGATGTTACTTTTGGGTAGCTTATAGAGATGGTGCCTAAGCTAAAGCGACAGTGGAAGAGGATGGTTAACCCAATGGAGAAAGAGCCAGAGAGAGGTTCAGTAAAGGTGTTGGCAATGGGTGAGCTACCAAACATTTGTCCAATAGTAGATGTGTGGCATAAAAGGAAAAATTTGGGACAAGGTTATGTGGATGGCGGAGCCCAAATATGCATCATAACACACTCATGAGTTCAGAAGATGGGTCTCACAGTGGCTGGGGTGTCAGGTTTCCGAATTAGATTGGCAAACCATCAAAAAGTAAAATGCTTAGGTGTTGTAAAGAGCTTAGAAGTGGAGGCATATGATGCAAAGGCAGTGGTTGATTTTCATGTGATGCCAGAAGGGTTGGGAGCATATCCTATTATACTGGGCAGACCATGGTTACGTGCAATGGGAGTTGTTCAAGATTGGTGACAGGGTACAATTAGCCTCTATGGAAAGACAGGTACCAAGAAGCTTTATAATATGGACACAAGGAAACGATTAGAGGAGCTTTATGAAGATGAGGATGAGTCTAGTGATGAAGACTATTCCACGGTGACAGATGATGGCAGTGATAGCACTACCAGCAGTGATGAGGATGCTGATGTTGCATTTCTTTTGATGGACAAAGAAATCCAGGATTTTGGTTTAGTTGCATTTGTGAATGAGGTTCAAGATGAAAGTGAAGGGCCTTATGAAGTGATTGAAGGGCTGATGCAAACCAAGGTTGAGTTGTCAAAGAAGCAGGAATTGATGACACAAATGATGAGTGGAGACCTCTCAGCTATGGAGAAGGATATATATTTGCACATGCTGGCTAGTTTTCCTGATTTGTTCATTACTTCATATGAAGAGATGAGAGGGTTCAAGGGTGAAGAGATGCATATAGAGCTGAAAGAAGGTGCTAAGCCAGTGCGGCAAAGGCTAAGAAGGATGGGTCAAGAGCAAATGGAAGCCTTGCGAGAAGAGGTGGACAAGTTATTGAAGGCAGGGTTCATAGTCCCTTTGGAGACCACATAATGGGTGAGTCCAGTTGTAGTCAGTCCAAACAAGGATGGGAAGTGGAGAATTTGTGTAGATTTTAAACCCTTAAACGCAGCCACTAAGAAGAACCCGTATCCTCTTCCATTCATCGATCAGATCTTGGATTCAGTGGCAGGTTATGAGAGGTACAGTGTGTGTGATGGTTTTTCAGGCTATTTTCAATTGAAGATTGCTCTTAAAGACCGCACAAAGACCACTTTTATTACGCCATGGGGCTGCTATTGCTACATAGTATTTCCATTTGGGTTGTCAAATGGACCATCTTTCTATCAAGAGAGAGAAAATTGGGTATTGGAACCATTCATTGGTAGTTGTGTTAAAGATTTCATGGATGACTTCTGTGTCTACAGCAGTAGGGATGAACACCATGATAAGCTGCAGATGGTATTGGCTCGATATGATGAATGTGGAGGACAACTAAATCCAAAGAAATTTCATCTAGCACAGCCAAGAGTGAAGTTATTGGGCCACATGGTGTCAGAAAATGGCCTTGAGGCTGATCCAGACAAGGTTAAGTCTATTATTCTTCTTCCATCACCTACGAGTACGAAGCAATTGGCAATCTTTATACACAAAGTGAAGTACATGGCAAGGTTTATTCCATTGTCTTCTCAGATTCTTTATCCATTACAACAAGTGGAAAAGCATGATCCATTGCAATGGGATGACAAGTGTGAAGAAGTGTTTCAAGAGGTGAAAGAGGTGTTAGGGGGGTTGTCAGCCATGCAGGCTCCTGATTGGGAGCAAGTGTTTTATGTAAATCCATCAGTAGGGGATGATGCCGTTGGAGCCATGCTATTGAAAAAGGGGAAAGGCAGCCATTATATGAGGCTAGTGTATTGTGCAAGCCGAGTGAAGTTGGTAGCGGAGAGAAAGTTCTCGGAAGTAGAGCTAGTGATGGCTAGTGTAATATTTGCTTGTCGACGATTTCGTCATGACTTGCTACCACGACCTTTTGTTTTCTTGATGAGTTATGCCTTTTTGCCACAGTTAATTAATGGCACTAACATGTCAAATGTGGTCAAGAAATGGGTGATTGAGCTGCAAGAATTTGAGTTCTCTTTTCTAGTGGAAGATAGTACAAGGGCTACCCTAGCTGATTTGTTGACCTACAAGGAGAATCCCCTTATTGTTAAGGAAGAGGTGGTGAGACAGGTAGTTGAAGAAGTGCCACAGATTAGCAATGCACATGTGTTGTTCTTTGATGGTTCATACAGAAAGAGCCATGATGCGGCTTCAGGGGGTATAACACTTTATGATCCAGAGGGGAAGCTAGTATGCAAGAGAGGGTTCAAATTGGATGCTCATAGTAACAATGAGGCTGAACATGCTACTTTGGAAGCAGGATTACACATTTGTTTGAAGCATGGGGTTTGAAGGTTGAGCATAAAAGGTGATGCCTTGTTAGTGGTGAAGCAAGTGCTGGGTGTGTGGAAGAGCAAGAACACCTCATTGAAGGAAATGTGCTTCAGAATTAAAGGCCGGTTAAAAGAGTTCAAAGCATGGAGCATCAGACACATTGAACATGCTCTAAATGGAGAGGCACATGAAGCAGCTCAAGGCATGATTGGGAAGCTATTTGTGTTGAGGACCACTTTACCTCTTTATCATGGCCGGGAAAGTTTGGCTCAAGAAGAGGAGTTTTTGCTAACAGGAATTATTCCAAAGGAGATTCAGAAGTCTAAGAAGTATGGTTTTGTGCGTAGAGCATACAGGTACAAATTGATTGGTGATGTCTTATACATGAAAGGGGCTGATCTCGTGTTGAGACGTGTACCTTGGCGAGAGGAGCTTTATAGAGTGTTGGAAGAGAATCATGACGGCGCATGTGGTGGCCATTTTGCTCTAAAGATCACCTTGCATAAGATTTTGCAAGAGGGGTATGTATGGCCTAGTTTGCACAAGGATGTTCACCATTGGTGTAGGTCTTGCAATAGGTGTCAAGCAATTGGGAAGAGAGTGTTGAAGCCAGAGCTACGAAAAACCATTATGGCATTTGATGTGTTTCAAAAGTGGGGGATTGATGTAATAGGCCCGTTACCTATCACAGGCAGGGGCAAAAGCTATATTTTGACAGCAATGGACTATCTCTCTAGATGGGAAGAGGCTATAGCAGTAAAACAGATCACTGCAAAGGATGTGGAAAAATTTGTATATGATGAAATATGTTGCAAGTTTGGGGTGCCATTAGAGCTACTCTCAGATAAGGAGCCAGGATTTAGAGCTAAACTGCTAGACTTCTTATGCGCAAAGATGAAGATTAGGCACCATCATACCACTCCTTATTACCCACGGTGTAATGGCTTAAATGAAAGACTCAATGGTGAGTTGGTATAGATTCTTTCGAAAGTGACAGAGCACCAAGGAAAGAATTGGGATTTGGAATTGCCTAGTGCATTATGGGCTTACCGTACTTCGGTGAAGACAGGTATAGGGTTTACTCCATTTCATTTGGTATATGGAAAGGAAGCACTATTGCTTGTGGAAGTAGAGTTGCTTGCAGTAAAGATTCTAGAGAAGCTACTTGGGCCGACTAGTAATGCATTCAAAGAGAGGGTCTTACAGTTACATGAGGTTCAGCTGGATAGGATGAGCACATTGGAGCATTTATATGGCCAGATGCAGGATAAGGCTTTGGCAAAGATAAATGAAAAGTTCAAAAGTAAGGGTATCAAGAAGCATGACTTAGTTTTGTGTTACAACAGTAAGCAGGACAACACCTTCCAAAAGAAGTTTCAGATTAAGTGGGAAGGCCCTTTCAAGGTAGTGGAGTGTTTTCCAAATGGTACATATCAGTTGGCTAACCTGGATGGGATTCTACATAAGTCAAGGGTAAATGGATTGCATCTTAAATTATATCATGCTAGGTTAATGATGGTGGAGCAAGATGAGCTGTCTGTGGAGCAAGCAATGTTGGTGAAGGATGAGGAGACCTGTGATGCGGCGAGTCTCATATCTCTCTTTGCTGTTACTGATCATGAATGATCTAGCAGGCTAGGGGATGGGTAAATTATGTCAGGAGTTTTTTTGAGCAAGGGATTGCGCATATGTACATACACATGCATGGTGCATCGAATAAAGTATTACCCAATTTCCATAGCCAGGTGGTTACGTGGGGCCCACGTGTGTACATGTAGGACAGGGTGTACATAGTGCAACGATTTTCACTATTATCAGTACCAGTGTGTTTTTTCTACAATAAGGAGGATTTGGTAGCGCGTAAAACTTGTAGAGGAAGCTATCCGCGGGCCGATGACATGAGGTATGCAGGTGCGTCAGATGGCATCGAGTGGCGTCAGGAGGTCGAACGGGGTCAATACTTGCACATGGAGAAGTATGGACACGACGTGGGTGTTTTCTTGTGATAATTATGAAGAAATTTCATCATGAGGACCACTTCACGTGGTTATGGGATGCATTATTGGGAAAAACTGAGTGCCAAGTGTGCGGATGATGCAAAAAGGTGACAACTATGCACTGCGAGGTCAGTTTTTGGCATGTTCGGGGTCCGTTTGAGGTGATCTAAAATTCCACGGGTGCCCAACTAAACAAGCTAAGTGTGGGAACTAAAAAAATAGAGAGAAGACCAGAAAAAACGTGGAGAGAAGAGGAGGAACATCCGCAATTGTGTTTTTGGGGTTTTTGGAGCCAGTTTTGGCTATAAACTGCTCATCCGAGGTCGGATCTGAGCACTTTGACATTGTAGACTGGGGTTTTGGGCCGTTCCGGATGCGATGGAATTGTCCATTTTTCCAAATTCCTCACTCTTTTTTTGTTTTTTTTGCTGTGTAAGTTTCTCCTATGAGCGAATCTTCTGCTCCAGTTTGTGATTGTATCTGGTATCTTTTACCCATATTGTGTGAGCTATTTGCGCCATTGGTGTTGGCCCAAGCTCAATTGTGTCTAAACATCAGAACTTCTCCTCTTTTGAGCTGAGTTTTTTGGTTGTGTGTGTGTGTGTGTGTTTGTGTGGAGTGGGCAAGTGGATAGTCTCTCTCCTCTCACTCCAGAGGTGTGTTCCCTGTCTCGGCCAGGTGTGTTGTGTAAGCCGAGTGGTGCCCCATAGTGTGTGTGTGTGTGTGTATCTTCCCAAGAGTGTGTGTCGGGTCGTTATAGAGGCGTTGTGTGTGTTTTCATCCCGCTCACAACGCGTTGCTAACTAAATTTGAGTGCACAGATGAGTACGAGAAAGATTTTTCAACTTTGAAGCAAAGATTGATATCCGCTCCAATTTTGAAGGCTCCGGATTGGGAAAAGATATTCCACGTCCACATAGATGCATCAGCATATGCTACAGGATGAATACTTGCACAATCTGGAAAAAACAACATGGATTTTTCTATCAGTTACTCCAGTAGACAACTAAACAGTGTAGAGAAGAATTACACAACAACTAAAAGGGAGGGTTTGGGTATGATCTATGCTGTGAAAAAGTTTATACATTACCTACTTTCGAATAAATTTGTATTCTTTGTTGATCACCAAGCACTATTGTACTTGGTAAAAAAACCTTGCAGTACGGGGCGGATTGTATGATGGTTCATCATACTGCTTGAGTTTGACTTCACGCTTGTAGTAAAAAAAGGAACTACACACCAAAGAGCGGATCACTTATCTAGAATGGTGCAGGGAGAAAACCCTGTAGAAGTGGATGATGATTTTGCAGATGCATATCTCTTCAACATAGAAATGGTTCCAAGATGGAGCGAGGATGTAATTCATTTGTTGACTATTCGGTCATTGAATTTGACAAGACAATCATCTACCATTGCAGCATCTAGGTCATTGGTAATACTGGCTAGAAGGCTATACAAACAGGGATAGGATCAAATCCTTAGGCTTTGTGTTGAATCAAGTGAATAGAACTTGTATCTAAACTAAGCTCATGTACAAACAACAGGGATTCACAATGGGCATGCACAGACGTATCAAAGACTGATGAGAATGGGTGTATATTGGCCGAAAATGCAACAAAGTGTTCATATGCATATCAAATTATGTATTATCTGCACTTTTCAAAAGAAGATAGATCACACGACTCTGTTCAAATCATCTGTAGCACACACATGGAGTAACTACATTGTAGAATACGTCACCATCGGGATACTGCTTGAAGGGATGAGTAGATCACGTATCAAAACGATCACGAAAGAGGTAGAAAACTATATATTGATTGAGGACAATCTTTACAAGAGGGGAAAGGACAATCAATTAGAATGTGTGCGATGGAAGAGAAATACATTCCTATCTTAGAGCAAGCACATGGCGGACAGTCTGGAGGACATTTATCACAGCTGACAAAACGGCCAAAGAAATTCTTATTGCTGGCATATGGTGGCCTACACTATTCATGGATGCCTAAGAGTTTGTGAAACGATGTGATGATTGCCAGAGGATAAAGATTCCTAGAGCACGAGATGAAATTCCCTTGAGACCAATGATGGGGGCAAGAGCGTTTGCAAAATGGGGATTAGATTTTGTAGGACCAATTGTGCCTCCTGGATATAAACGCACGCTCAATACATTGTTGTGGCAAAAGATTATCTAACAAAGTGGGTTGAAGCGAAAGCAACAACAAAAAATGATGCAAAAACGATAGCACAGTTTTTGTATGAGAACATTTTCACCAGATATGGCTTACCAATAGAGATAGTGAGCAATAGAGGGACTCATTTAGTCAATGAAGTGATCCAATTCTTATTAGATGAATTCATGGTAATTCACAAGAAGTCAGCTCCATATCATCCACAAGTTAATGGCCAAGCAGAAAGTACGAACAAGACTTTGGTCACAATTATCACGAAAATTGTTAGGAAATCGAGAGCCGACTGGGATCAGAAGCTGCATTCAGCTTTATGGGCATATAGAGTAGCATAGAAAACCTCAATCGGAATGACTCCGTTCAACATGGTTTATGGAATTCAAACAATTTTGCCACTTGAATTTTCTATCCCCACACTTCGAGTAACTAAAGAATTAGAATGGATGGGCCATGAATTATCCAATCAAATAGTTATCCTGGAAAAACTAGATGAAACTAGATTGAGAGCAGTTGCATCAATCTACATGCAAAAACGAAACATGAAATCATTCTTTGATCAACATGCTATCAGCAAGGAATTTGCTACGGGGGATTACGTCTCTATGTATACCCTGAAACAACAGTCCCGGAAACTCAAAAAGTGAGGCAATGGACCCTATGTGATTTATGACATATCATCTAGCGGTGCCATTAAGCTTGCAACATTAGAGGGAGAGGAGATGGCTAATTGGATTAGTGGCTGCAGGGTTAAAGAAGTACAACCTACCACTAACCTCAGAGATGCTTGCCAAAATCCACGCTACGAAGGAGCGCAAGAACAAAGCAAATGAGACAAAAGATCAAGCACAGAAGGAGGCCAAAATCAGGATTTTAAAGCGGAAACAGAAATTACAACAACAGAGACTTCCTCAACCAGCAGATACGGCTCAAATTCCTCTTTCTATAATTCACAATGACGAGCAATGGGAAATAGGAATTGATGTTTGCATCAATGTCAAACTTCCGAATGGCAGATATCAATGAGCATTGATTGACACAGGGGCAAGAGCCAATGTGGTCAACTTCTCCACTTACAAGATGCTTACCGATGAACCCCTAGTGCAATCCACACGATATTTACAAGCCACGACCGGGGAAAAAATGCCAACATTGGGCATAGTAAACTTACCAATCAATATTGATGGAAATAGTTGTCCTCATCAATTTCTCGTGATGAAAGACGAAGGAATGAGAGAATCACTATGTTTGGGAGTTCCATGGATGAGAACGTAGAATGTAGTTACCGAATGGTCAGAACATGTGCTGATGTTCACACAAAACTCCAACATGTACATGACTCCATTCACCGAAACAGATCACTCGTGGCCGATTATCCCTATCCACAAAAAGCAATCAGCTCATCAGCCAGAAACATCGAAAACGGCTGTTCAAAAAGTATGGATAAAGAAAACCGTCGTGCAGAACAAACAGAGATAGATATGGCTACCCAAGTCACAAATCTTGACGACAGCAACACCATATCAAAGACCTTTAGGAGCTAATCCAAAGTGGAAATGGCAACCATAGCTGGAGACAACCAAAAATTCGGCGACAAAGATCGAAGGGAGACCAAAAAGTCAACAGAGGAAGCCTAAACTAACAAGATGGCAATGGAAACCTAAGAAAATTCAGGAACCTACATTAAAATTGTCAAATATGAAAAAAATTGAATACAAATGGGTTTCAAAAATAGTTGCCATCAAAAAACCAACAATCAAGGAGAGAGCAATTAAACTGCAAGCTCTTCTGTTCCATAAACAACTAGCCTCGCCATCCAAAGAAACTGAAAATTACATTCAGTCCCCGCATCTTGCACATCACTTTGTTTTCGAATGCATTGTCTCAAGCATGAGGATAGGGCCACATTACACGGCCGTGCACAGACACAGATTTCAGAACCCATGCCAATTAATAAGTATTTTCAATTTATTTTGTTTGATTTTCGCTAATAATCTTCCAAAAATTAAAAATATCACCCACAGTGTCGGAATCAAGTTCTGGAAGCAAACGTCGAAGTATCATGATAGGGTTATCAAGCATGGAAGATATGAAGCTAATCTGAAGACGCCGAATTTCAGCCTTAATGATCATGAACACATTCCCCAGAATCGCATCAAACGGTGATATGACGCCAGAATGACAAATGGTTCCAGTATACAAATTATCTCGAGATCAAAGGTAAGGAAAATCATCCCTATGTCAGGAAAACCTGGGGAAGATATGGGTCAAGTAGGCCAAATTCTAGCTCATTGATCATTTTCACATTTTGAGAGAGAAGAAGAGAGCTTCTTGACCTAGAGCGAGCTGCCACATTTCTACCCCATACAGACGATTGGAGCCAGCAGTTCATATCAGATTTCACAGGTATGTTCCTTATCAAGTAAAGATCAAGTCTATTACGCATGCAAGCGCGAATCATTGCACAAATGGGCGAATGGATCAAATCAAAGACAGATTGGGTCAGGTAGATCTAGGGCCCTTAGAGGCATCAAAACAAATCTTTTTCAAGCACAGAACACATCAATGTGTTCCTCACAATGTTAGGAATAAAGCCATGTGATCAAATCTTAGTTTGGTGGTGGTACAACGATCGCGATCGGTGTACCCCACTGACCAAAATTGACACAAAATTTGCAAAAATCCTCCCCTCAACTTCGCCAACAACCTGTAGGTGATAAAAATCAATTTGGGTTCTATGGAACAATCTCGATTGGTGCCCCAGGATGAGATTTTGCAAATTTTGGCTTGGCCCAGGCTTAGAACTCAGTGAGGGATCCACTCTCTTGAATTTTCATGAAAAATGCTCAAATTTTGCTCATAGAATGGCCCAAATTGTCAAACTCACTCGAATCAGAAAAATTGACCTACAAATACCAAAATTCGACTGAAAATTATGACGGATGGTTTGAAAGGCATACCTGTCCGGCTAGGAATCAGCACGGCAGTCCATGTGAGGACGCAGAGATAAAGAAAGGAAGGTGGAAGGTATCAAAGTGCCTCCACAAATTTATCAAAGAAAACGCTAAGAGGATCTACTTGGAAGTTTATGGTCTCCATTTCACAATGCAGATTGTGCATTATAATTTACAAAAATGTTATATGTTCATTTTGTGCAACAGCGAACAATAGACTTTTCGTTGAAGAAGACAACGGTTGCCACCCATGATATCAGGGACAGCTGTGTCACTTTCACCCAAGATGACCAAGCATTGATAGTTGAAGGCGCTGACCTACAGTTAAAGACAGAGAAAGATATTTACATAACACAGCGGGCAAAGAAAGATGTAGAAATAACACGGCTTTCTATAGCCACCCAAACACCCCAACCCTCACAGTTTTGGATGGAGAAAAGAATTCACCATTTAAGCCAAGACATTGAGAATCTGACACAGTGAGTGAATCCTCCACTTGTACAAGGGACACACATCATTTACCTTGTCTTGCATCTAGATTTGGTCCCCTCGTCTAATGCAGATGCATCTTCATCTTCCCAATGCCTAGTTTGATACAATATTTTTGATGGATGGAGTGGATACTATACATTGACAGGTGGTGATTATTATCACTTCGTGTAGGGAGGCGTTGTCGCACAACCTAATCGCAACCCACACAAAATTATCAAATCCATGGATCGAGAAACCTGGCTAGGGCATGGAAGCACGAGCCTAAGATGAAAGGAATAGAGGATTCAAAAGATCACCTCTCCATTGCAAGTAGAGATTAGCCATGGCAAGACTAACTCTAAACCTACTCTAATCACTAATCAATTAATCTCCTACACACATCAAGCCCACCGAAGTCTGACTTGGTATAGACTAGAAACTCCAAACACACTAATGATAACCACACACTAATTACCACACTCAATTAAGGCACTTCATCAATAGCTTACACACACGAGGTGAATGGTGCTAGAGCTCCATAAAATCTATCTACACACACAAGCAAAGAATAGGGCACACACACAAATTAAAAGATGAAGACCCAACTTAATCACCCTAATTTATGATGCTAAATATCACAAATCAATTGCTCGTAGAGATATAAGAGTGGTTACTAGCAAGAAGTACATACATCTCTCAAATCTAGAATAATGAAAGTATACTACTACTTCATGACAAGATGAAATGTAGAGAAGAAGAGACTAATGAGATAATAAGAATTAGATTAATCAAGAAGAGCTTACACTAATTACAATGGTTAGCACTAGCCTCTCAAACATAGACATTAAGCTCAAGGCTAGGCCAAAGAGTAAACACTCTAGAGAGAGGGAGATCTCAAAAGTTGATCTTCAAGGGTGGATACTCAAGAATGAAGCCTCCTTACACAAAGGCTTCCTTTTAAGGGCTTTCACCACTTTCCCTTCTACTATGGGTTTAATCTTGAGCCCTCAAACTACCATGTACAACTTTGGAACTCCAAGTGAGCCCAAGACTTATACAAAGTGAGTGGAATATATTATGCACAACCATAGATATCTCCCGCTTGATGCATATTTGGTGTAGCCTATGTTAGCCGTTGCTAGCATTCCCCCCTTCCTAATTTGGCGCACGTCCTCGTGTGCCAATGAAGCAAGACACGGTGACATGGTAGAAAGAAAGTCCATGGAAGAAATGTTGACCTGCAAAACATAAGAACAAGTAATAAGCATCAAAGGCCACCAAGAATGAATAAAACATGAAGCACAAATGAAAAATCATACAAAGTGATTTTTTTCTTCTAAAAGATGGGTCAATCATAGTCAAAAACTAGACAACATAAAGCCAAAAAACACCTAAACTATTGTGAAGATTAAACCACTTGAAATTTTAGTTTTATGCATGAAACACAAGCAATAGATTATGACCCTAGGCTAATGCAAGTTCATAAACCTACTAGCCTAAAAACTATGTGAACAATCTTAATAAATCATTCAAGTCTATCATGTCTATGGCTATAAAAAATCTCCTAATCTATTAGTACATTGTCAAAGATTTTTGAAGCTCATGGAAGTTTTGTTTTTGTCGTTCATTGAAAAAAATAAAGCACAATCACAAGGCTACCACCCCAAGGAAAGTCTAGGTGCAACTCTCGGCTCCTTGAACCCTCAAGAAGGTGTTCCGAAATCCTACTAGCCTACCAAGGCGACGGCTAACCTCTATCAATCCACGGCATCGGTTTACGGCCTTGACCAAGTGAGCCAAGGTGATTCCCATCGCCTACCAAGTGCCAATAAGGCGTTAGGCCTCACAAAGACACGCCATAACATAGAAGTTTATTTTCATGTGTCTAGTAGCACTTTTTGCTACTTCTTTTTGACACTTTTTTGCTTCATTGATTCATTTTTTAGCACTTTTTTATTGCTTCGAACATGAGATGCGTATGGAAATTGGACTAAAGAGACTAAAGCTTAATCATAGACCTAGGTCATGACAAAAATGAATGGAATATTAAGACTATCACTAAGAGTCTAGGACTAATGAGAAATGAACCTACATTAACCTAAGGTCAAGGAAAATTACCTCTGATTAACACACATAAAACCTAATTTTTTGATGAGTTAATTTTCACAAAGCAAAGTGTTGAAACTTTAAAATGCCTAGCTTTTGAACATGAAAAAACCATAGCTTAGAAGCAGGTTTATTTAAGCCAAGCAAGAGAATGGAGAGATGAATAAAAGAGAAACATCATGGAAGGATTACACCTATTCATGCTCTTTGTGCATCCTTGATCAAGTATCCCCTTTGTAGAGAAGTCTCTTGATCTTTTTATTTGCAAAAGAAGCTTATTTGAAGCTAAGTGTGACCACAAGCTCCAAAGCCTTTTATTGAAAACCAAAACACACAAAAAACATTAATGAAACCCTAAAACTAGGGTCTTGCAAACCCGGATTTTCCAAAGGGAAAAAACCCAAGGGAAAAAAGTGCCTTTAGTTATGCACATGATGCTCTTAAGTAGAAAATTTATGCATATACAACAACAATGAGAGAGATAAAATGCTTCTACATAAGCAAATTTTGCAATGTTTACCATCTCTCATGCATGATTCAAAAAGTCGATTAATTTCTAGCTCATTAACATATGGAGTTTAAAAAAAACCAAGAGCTGAAAATAATGCAACTTTTGAATGAAATGAAGTGGCTCTCGATAGCCAAATTTTACAATTTAAGCTTTTCAAAAAGTTGGCTACTAACAACTAGCACAATAAATTTTACAATTTTAGAGCACCCTATGAGCTAGAGACGACTCTCGACAGCCAAATTTACTACTTGAAAGCTCTTAAAAAATTGGGTAAACACTAGCTCAAAAGAAAATATTTACATTTTAGACCAAGCTATGAGCTAGCATTTATACAATTTTTTAATCCAAAGAATTGGAATGGCTCTGACTAGCCAAGTTTTGCAATGAATTGCAATGACTGTTGCCCGTTTAAAACAAGCTCAATTTTAGTACTTTGCAATGATTTTTCATTCAACTCAAGCACTAAAATCATGCTCAAAGCTATCTCATGGCCATTCAAGAAGCCCAATTTAGTGCTATGCAAGGATTTTTGCATACATATTAAGCACTAAAAATATGAAGCAATGCCAAGTTCAATTTCTAGCACATTCTTCATTCACACACTGCTCTCCCATGTACAACAAGGTTCTTACATTAAATTCAAGCACTAAAATGTATTAGCTTAATCATAAATTGAGGGAGATTTTTTTCCTTTCTCTAATATGTATGTCATATTTGCTAAGTAAGAGCAAGCAGGTGGGCAATGAGTAATGCTATGATGGTATGTGTGAGCATTTCCTATGCATAGTTGAACATCATTGCAGAAAATGCACTTGGCTTATGCATGATTTGATGCTTGGTTTAATTGAAAGATTGTCCTTGTAATAAATGAAAGAAATTCTTGTGAATTTCATGTGAAATTTTTCAATTTTTAGAGCTATTTTGGATGAAAAGTGGTGCCTGGATTTGACATTTCTTTAAATTTTAGTGCTTAAAGTGAATGTAAAATCATTGAACACACTAAAATTGAGCTTTGAAAGACCAACGAGTACCACTGTCCCAATTGATGATGTTTTTTGCTATTTCAAGTGTTGATTTTACAAGATCAAAAATTATTTTGTCTCCCCTCCCAACTCTTGAGTTTTGAGACAACGCATAATTTTCTCTTTCAAATAGATAAATTTTGCATGTTGGTATTTACCCGCACTCCTCTCAATCGACTCATGGAGAAAACACATTTCTTTTCAAGGCGGGGGTGGGAACACCGCTTAATAAGAGATTTTTTTTTTTAATTATTATTTTATAATTCCTGGAAAGATTTTCCCGATTGCGAGCGATGCAGGTTGTGGGCAGCGTGGCCGTCTCTGAATGCAGGCCGCCATCGAGAGAGAGAGAGAGAGAGAGAGAGAGAGAGAGAGAGAGAGAGAGAGAGAGAGAGAGAGAATGCACCAGATATGGGTTTGAAGCTACGAGGATTCCTGGAGGGAAAAGTGGGATGCTGCAACCACACAAGTGTGTGTGTGTGTTGTAGTTTGCAGGCCCGAAACGTAAGGGCTATCACAAGCTGCGTGTGAGCACTAAAACCGAGCGCTGAGAAGGTGATTAGGAGCGCGAGTGTGGCCATATAGGGTCATCGAATTGAAGCTCCAAGCAGGGTGGAGTGTCAGCACTGTAGGCGAACGAGCTGTGAGGGTGCTTATGGGCAGGCGACAGCTACGGCAGGATTAGCTGGCCAAGAGCATGAGAAGTTGAGTAGGTGCACTGTGTGTGTGTGAGTTTGAAACTCTGGACGAGACGGGACTCTGCGCAGATCTTGCAGTTGAAGGGAGAACCACTGCAGTAGGTTCGAGCTGTGACCATTCTCCAGAAGATGCAGGCGTGTTGAGCTAGTAGCCCAAACATTTGCAAGGGCAGAGGAGGCGAGAGCATTAAGCTGCCTGACAATGCTTGTGTAAGCATGGCAAGGTGCATGTGCGCGTGCGCCAAAGTGTGAGCATTCAGTTGAGCACGTGGTAGGCAGAGCAAGGATAATGAGAAAGGCATCACGAGCCATCTCACTGGGCTGCAACAAGACACGAGAGAGAGGAGAGTTATGGAGCCAAGCAGGGGCGTGTGGATGGCACATCATTGAGGGGTCTGTGGGAAAAGACAAAAGGGATGTGTGTGTGTCCAGTGGCGCGAGTCTGGCATATAGGCGACAAACAATCCAAGGGATGCGGGGAGCTTGGCGTTCGAGCCTCTGTAAGACACACTTAGTTTGGCTCGTAGTACATAAAAGGTGTGTGTGGTGTGTGTGTTTGGTGCCAGCACTGAACACAACTTTTGTTTGCTTGTTGTTTTTTAAAAAAACTTGGAATATTTCTTGCTTAGAGAGTGTTCCCATGATGACCTAAGGGTGATGATGCGTGCTTGAGCTTGAGAATAGCCGTTGTGGCAAACTTCTTGGCTCTTTAGAATCGAGAGAAGGATGAGAGATCATGTATGGGAGGGACACTCTCGTATCAAAGTTCACGGACTAAACTACATGATAGAAAATGAGGATGTCTCAAGTCGAATATATCCAAAATCCATTTCAATGCACAGTTTGGATCGAAAAAATTCCATGCACAGTTGTTAATCTCAAATCCGTGAATTGAAAATTGCATATGCACATAATGAGAAATCCAATCTTTATTGGTTATTTTCAACCCAATTATCAATTATCGCAACTCATTGGCTCATATATTTGATATCCTCAATTATGCATACCAAATTGGCACAAACATTGGCCAATTCAAAAACAATTTTTAATCATTGCAAAATTAATCGCTCATATCTCAAAACCCTAATCATTCAAACCCCCCGGATTTGTCATTTTTGGTTTGCATGGCTACTCATGAGTGATTTTTGGGTACAATTAAGCACATAAATGAATGCAAGATTTCCATGTTCATCATCTAGATCAATCATTAGCATGGAATACAAAAAATCTTCACAATTCGGCATTATTTGAGCAATCTATCTCAAAATTTGACCCAATTTGTGATAACAATTATTTGACCAAATCATCATCATAATTGGTAAAAATACCAACTATTCATTTACCCATTGGATTGCACATGCCATTGAATAGCCACACACACCCAAATTTAGACCAAAAATTTATGCAATTAATCCATCAATTCCTCATTGGAATGCACAAATTGCAAGCTCAATCAAACATAAATGAATGCATGCATGCTCAATTTCTAAAAAATCAAACTATTTTCACCCAATCAAGCAATGCACACACTCAAAAATTAAGCACAAATGATCGAATTTTTTGCAATTGGAAATGAATTTAAGCTTATCCAATGTTTGAATTAGCTTCACATACTCATCATTTACATGATTGCATACTCATGTATCATCAATTGCATCACTTTATAAGCATGCACACACTAAAAATTAGATGCACACACACTTGAAAAATTTGACAGTTTTTTTTCCTCTTTGGTGCATGCACACACATTATTTTTTCTTGAGAATTAAGCATTATCTTGACACAAACATCATTCATTAGTCAAAATTGATCATAAATTTCATCCCAAAACAATCAAATTAGGTGCAAAGTGTAGGTCAATTGATTTACACACCTAATTTTAGCAATAAATTTGCAACACATTGGCATCAAATTAACCACTCAAAAATTGAATGGAGTAGGTCAATGAACTTACAATTGATTGCATCCAAGCTAATCCTTTATCCACGCGAAGATTCCATCATGCACACACATGTGTGTCTATTGCAAATTAGCCCAAAAATTGACATTTGTAGGTCAAAAATCATACACTTAAATCATCAAATTAGCCATGGATTAGCACAATTAACTTGATTAAAGTGTTGATTCCACCTCTTGCAAGGGGATTTAACATACTCTACACTTCAAATGTTAGTGTTTAGGTTAGCAAGGTTAGTAAAAATTAGTAGAAATTAGATGAAATTAGTGAAATTAGCATGGAAACGAAGTGAAATTAGTAAGGGTTAGCATGAAATTAGTGAAATTGGGGGTTTGGGGTATTCATAACTCAAGATTAGCATCAATTTCTTACACAAAATCATCAAATCAAAACCAAAAATTGAGTTACACACACACTCAAAAACCAACAAAATTAGTAGTGAAACTACTGTATTCTACACATCCTAAACTCACTAGCTTATGTTATCGATCCCCGGCAATGGCGCCAAATGTAAGGAGGCATTGTAGCACGACCTAATCGCAACGTACACAAAATTATCAAATCTGTGGATGAAGCAACCCGGCTAGGGCATGGAAGCACGAGCCTAAGATGAATGGAATAGAGGATTCAAGAGATCACCTCTCCATTGCAAGTAGAGATTAGTCATGGAAAGACTAACTCTAAACCTACTCTAATCACTAATCAATTAATCTCCTACACACATCCAGCCCACCAAAGTCCGACTTGCCATAGACAAGAAACTCGAAACACACTATGATAAGCATACTCTAATTACCACACGTCAATTAAGGCACTTCATCAATAACTTACACACACGAGGTGAATGGTGCTCGAGCTCCATAAAACCTATCTACACACACAAGCAAAGAATAGGGCACACACACAAATTAGAAGATAAAGAACCAACTTAATTACCCAAATTTATGATGTTAAATATCTCAAATCAATTGCTCGTAGAGAGATAAGAGTGGTTACTAGCAAGAAGTACATACACCTCTCAAATCTAGAATAATGAAAGTGTAATACTACTTCATGACAAGATGAAATGAAGAGAAGAAGAGACTAATGAGAAAATAATAATTAGATTAATCAAGAAGAGCTTACACTAATTACAAGGGTTATCACTAGCCTCTCAATCATAGACATTAAGCTCAAGGCTAGGCCAAAGAGTGAACACTCTAGTAGAGAGTGGGAGCTCTTAAAAGTGGATCCTCAAGAGTGGATACTTAAGAATGAAGCCTCCTTACACAAAGGCTTCCTTTTAAGGGCTTTCACCACTTTCCCTTCTACTATAGGTTTAAGCTTGAGCCCTCAAACTACCATGTACAACTTTGGAACTCCAAGTAAACCCAAGACTTATACAAAGTGAGTGGAAATATTATGCACAACCATAGATATCTCCCTCTTGTTGCATATTTGGTGTAGCTTGTGTTATCCTCTGCTAACACTTCGTTTGATGCAAAATAGCACAATTGGTCACAAGATATCCGACAAGGAATATATGTTATGTTTGGTATGGAAAATGAGTATAAATCTAAGCAAGCCCACCAAGATACCTTTAGCACAATTACAAATCTGTTTGGTGACCAAGATGTTGGTTCTGAGCATATCAATTGAGATCGAAAAACTATTTATAAGTGAAAATATGAAGCATTGTATATTATCAAAACACATTTAATACAAGATCTTTTATAATGGTTTTTGACACAGTGCTCCTTCTACTCAAGCTATATTGAATTTGTGAAGTTTTTATCTGCTTCTAAGTCTGAGTGTTGTGGGTCTCCTTGTAATTGAACTTGCACATCTATTACCAGACTCTCTTCTATTTCATCTATAGTGCGTTGAGATACACCGACATTGAACTGTTCTTCGTCTTCCTGTTGACAATCTTACAACCAGGTTGGCATTTCCTCTTCGTAGCGCTTTTGATGTGATGCAATATCTTTTTGTTGCAAAACATATACACTAATTTTTTTGCTCTGTCTGCTAATAGTTTGTTGCCAATAGTGCTATGAACATACCTGTACATACTCCAGTTTCTCTCCAAACTTGAGTTTGTTGCACATTGTGCCAATACTTTCATTGCAAGGGGACGTAAGGTCGAGTAATGCTCTCCACCATTCATCATCCACCAATTCCATGCAGGTTGCTATTTTTTCATTAACGGTACAAAAACATTCACAAAAGGATCTTCTTTTAATACAAATGTACTCATTTCTTTGATACAATCAATTCGGTCCTGGCGTTGGAGTAGAACGTGTTGACCACGTGATAGAAATTTCTAACCACCTCTCTATTGGACATTAGGTTTAAATTCCGATACTCCAGATTGACCATGTAAGCCACATTGTGAAGTGGACTACGAGCGCTCTTCCATCTTGCATGAAAATACTTGGCCAAAATTCATCACTGTTTACTAGAGAATGGTAGTCGCCACTCCTTCTCTACCAGACTCTTTCAGCTCCTCGAGATTTTCAAGACTTTGTTGGACTAACCACCATGTGATCCACACTTTGTCCATATCTGGCACCTTTTGATCAAGGTTGCAAAACGTGAACTTAATGGGAATCATTACATGGTATGCATCCATTACACTCCTCCACCAAGAAACCTTGTTTATGTGCCATGCAGACATGTAATTTTCTCTTTCACTTTTTCTTTCTGCTGCTGAAGCTACCAATCATCAAAGGTGGTGCAATTGAAGGTGTCAATCATAGCACACTTATTGCAGAGAAGTGATTCCAATGTATCAAAATTTGTGCAAAACGGAGTTTCAATAGGAAGTTTCAACATCACTTACATGCGCATTCTATACAAATCGAGCACTCTTTGTCGTTTCAAGATAAATTTCACAACCGGACACATTGTTTCAATTATTTTAGCGAACCATGTGGTTTCTTCACTCTAGTGTACCAATCCTTCCGCACCAAGTTTAAGTTGTGTGTACTACAACCATTGGCAAAAATGTGTAGAAAGCACTTCTTTATTAATTTGCTAACATTTTTACAACTCTTTGCATTTTCCATGACTACTTGAACAACATGTTCAACACCAATTTCTTTAATTACATAAATCAAGAACTCAAAAAAATATTTTCCACTTTTAATTGCACGAGAACTGTATATCATCTTTATGAGCGTTTCTCACCTTGGACAAGCCAGCATTACATTGATCAGTGGTCTTCTTTGAACATTTGACCAACCATCACCCACAATTGTGCACCTTGAAAGCAAAATATTCCCAAGTATTATTTTTCCAACACTCTCTTTGACTTCAATATGACATTTTTCCAAGAGAACATTTCATATTTTGTGATAAGAAGGAGCTGAAAATCCTATGCCAAGTTCAAGCGGCCTTCCAATGATTGTTGTCTACCATGACTAGAGCACTTCCCTTGAAGAATATTGCTTTGGCGAGTGCATTTTGTGCTTATTCTAGAGACTGCATCTGAAAGCTTTGATGCAAAGATTTTTGATATATTTGACCAATTCCACCTTCATTGTGACACTTAAAAGAAATCTTGCTTGACATTTACTCTTCCTGTGCAGTTTGTTCCCGAAGGTTAGTTGGTGTCACCACAAGATCAGTAGAGTTAATATTGGCTCTGACTGCTCTTGACTTGTATGCATAACAGATTTTTAAATATTTTTCTTCTTTTCAATATATATTAAAAAGCCTTTATTAGGAAAATGATCAAATTTGCACGATATGAGATTCACAATGCACACAGTCAATCCACACATCAATCGCCTATGTTGTGAGCAAACATACATGTTGCAATGCATGACATAATAAATACAACAATGCTATGAATTTATCAATTCAATTATTATTATGAATATATTTATATGTCCTCTATGATTTGCAAACAATAAGAGACATCTAGTTTCAAATGCTACAAAGGATAATCAACTCTACACTGAACGATGTCAGTTGTTTGTAAAAAAAATATGAAAGTAATGAAATTTATGATTGGTCATGTCATACAATAATAATCTTTCATAATACATAATGCACTCTTTGTATTAGAAAATACATGAAAAAACCCAAAGAAATCTTTAATATAATCACACAATTGACGACTACTTATACCTAGCCAAGGATTATAGCCCCCTTATACAACCAATTCAACATATAAAAGCTATTTTCACCCAATTAAGGATTATAGCTCTCATATTGTACAGTGACAATGTATATCAACTCAAAACTATGATGGTGAAAAGTGCAAGACTTCAAGGATCTTTATATGCCCAGTACACAAGTATAGGACACCCAACCCTGGACTATCGACTCGTCATTTACATATGCTAATATTTTATACTCAATTACAACCCTCATTTGGACCAATGGCTTCATCGCAATGTGGATGACTCTCCAAATTTTCAATTGTTTTGGTTTCATACCTTTATGTTCAACAAAGGAATTAAATATTTCTACAAGTAGTTACCAAATTAAGAATCACGTTTAGCCAAAAAAAAAGGACCTGTGACTGTGTAACCTTAGGTCAATTCACAAGGAGATGACAATAACCGGCACTCGGATACAATCCCCATGGATTTTTCTAGTCAAAGCATCACGCTAAGCACGCTATTTACTTTACATAATTACGTCTGCCTGGGTTTTCTATTTTCCTTGCGGGACTCATAGGGAATATTCTTTTACTCGACGAGCTAACCGGCTCTATGGTTTTTTGCAGGTCATCATCAAAGTCACGTTAACAATTAACATGACCACGTGTTTTTTTGTGTAATTACTAGAGTTATTAATATAATCACACGATCGTGATCACATCAAGGAAATCCCTATCTGGTGCATGTAATGCTTGTCAAACAATTTGTGTGGAAGAAGATAAGGTACCAAGATATAAATCTCCAATACCCTTTACTTGACAAGTCGTACCATCAAGAAGATAAACAACACGTGGATGATAGTTATGGAGCCACTTAGATTGATATGTCATATTTCCTGTTGCACGAGAATCGACAATAAAAATTGATCCATCACGTACATGAAGTATTCTGTATGGAGAAATTGAACATAGGATTCATATTGTTTCTGGTACAATATTGTTTTGATGTTCAATAGTGTATACTCTATTACGGTCTATGTCAAATCGACGCTTATAGCAAAAATGAGTGGGGTGATCAGATCGTCCACAATATTAACAAGAAGAAGAAGAATCTCTAGATAAACATGGGTGTTTAGTGATAATAATGTGTTCTTCATCATATTGATGTGCCCAAAAATCATCTTGAGTATGGCCATTTCTGTTGCAGTAAGAGAATTGCTTATTAGGAAATTTGAAAGGAGAGAAAATATTATTCTGACGGCCACCTCTACGGTTCTCTCGTTGAAATGGACGTCTTCGAGCATAAAAAGCACGTTCCATCTGTTGTTACTCAGTATCCTCTTGTGAAATCATAGCTGTATTATGATCAAGACTATGTCATTCTTGACGTTGAGAGTTGATGCATGGTTTTTAGGACCCCTTCTGAAGATGCAATAAAGGCACAGTCAGTTGTTGGGGAGATGAGGATACTCTAGTCCAAGGGATCTCGAAAGAGAAGAAAAATCTACTTCACAAGCACCAAAGAGTAAAAAGTGCCATGGACAGAAGATACGTGGGAACGAGCTCTTATGCATGCCTACAACCTATATCTTACAGAATAGCCCATTCTAGGTGTGAATTTCTAGTGAAATTTACACGAGGATGTTCGTGTGGACTCACAACACAGCATACTCCGTTTTCACTTTTTTACGAATAATAAATATTTTTTACCACAGTAAATATTTTTCACCTTCATGGTAAATAAAAATCACTTTTTACCTACAGTAACTTTTTTTACCCATGGTTAATAATTTTTTACTGCACCATAAGTATTTGGTAGGTAACAGTTCACTGTTACTAGAAGCAGTGATTGGGCATCAACAATGCAGTTATAGGAGGAGAAAAGGGGAAAATCTTATGGTAAAGGTGAGTCAATAGGGATAAAGACTTTTGAGTTGAAAAGAGACATGCTGATTTTTTCAAAGAACACATGTCAAAAGAAGCCATGGTTGAGGATTTTTTGAGAATTTGATATTCACGAGGACCCAGCTGCCACCTCCCCCCCGCAGATCCCCCCCTGACATGTGCAAAACCTCCAGTTTCAACAGCCACCTTACCTGCTCTTAAATGCTGGTCAAGGCCTTATCCTCATGTGTCACAATCAGAAAAATCAGCATTTACCCTCCCCTCTCACATCACTCTAGAGAATATCTTGATGGTGACATATCAGGTGACCTCAATCTGTTGACCACCCTAAGCAAAAAGTAACCCCAATCAGCGGATTTAAGCATGTTTATCCCTAATCCTAAACCCTCTCAGAAACCTATATAAGGAGGCCTTCTCTCACTCAAAACCAACACTCCACCCACTTCACCAAGAAACGAAGCTATGACGACATTGCTCACAACGAGGAGCTATGGATGGAGCTCTACTCTCTCTCCCTCTCTCTCTCTCCCTCTAGTATGCTACATTACTAGCCCTAAAACCTAAATAAGGAGTCTTCTCTCATGCTCCCTGGCCACCATCCTCGCCATCATTCTCTAAGGTATTGATGTGTTGCTAGTAGGATCATACCTACTTGCTGGGTTGATTGTTTTTGACAAGGGGTTATGCCATCCTTGGCTTGCTTCTCTATATCCTTGTTATGTATGACCAGATGCCGTTGTATTGTTAAGCTGATGTCTTGTGTACATATATGCTACATAAGGTCCCTAAGCTTAGTTTCTATGTGTTTTGCCATATGTTTTGATGCCATCATAATGCCAGAAGTCTCACTTGCCTATGTGCACTATGTGTGAGGTCCCTAAACCTCTTAATTTAGGGTGGTGCCCCCTTTGTTTTGTTCTTTGCTTGTTTGCATGAGGCGTGGTTTGTGGAGTGTGCATGAGTACAGAGGCCACCGGATTGCACTGCTCTTTTTCCCGCTATCATTTTGGTGCCCCCACGGAGGAGGGCTACACAGACCTTCAGTCCACAAGCAATGAAGATGTGCAATCTACAACATGGACGAATGGCATGAGGAGTTTGCAAATTGGAGAACAGAAGAGGAGGAGGCTTTAGAGGCCTTAAAAGCTTTCATGGAGGTCTTGTTACTAGGTTGCAGTGTCATTGAAATTCAAGAAGTAAGTTCTTCTACATGCGTTGTTCGTGATCGTCGCCAACGAAGGAGAGTGAGAAGAAGAGCTTGATATACCTCTCCTCTCAACCTATGAGTGCTCCAGAAACCTCCAACGCACACGAGCTTGAAATATTCTACATCAACATACACGAAGGTACTGTGACACACATTAAGGGAAGAGAAAGCATCACCAGACCTCTCTTTCCTGAGGAGCCTACTAAGAGGAGGAAGATCACCTCTACACCTAAGCGGCCCAAGGCCGCAGCGCGTGCTCAAGCGTAAGGTAACATTTGGCTTAATCTCATTAATAAGGGATTACATGACCACTACAGGCAAGAAAAAGGCTAGTGAGCAACCAACTTCAACCTCCAACTTGCAACCACGACTCTCACCCCTAAATCCTCCTGAAGCAAAGAGGCGAAGGCTTGCCTACAAGATTGTCGCCCGTTTGCGAGTGCTCCCAGTGCACTTTGTGAATCCAGACACCACCAATCCCAACCCAACCTCCTGTCCGCGTGAAGATCACTTTGGATATTGTCCAAAGTGCTTTGGAGACTGGGTGAAAAGCCTCCCTGCCCTACCTTTGCTGCTAATTTTCAAGAAGTTATCACAATATAAGGAATCTATCTTAGTTGATGATGTGCTGCACATTAATGGTGTCACTTTCATTCGTCATGCTGATTATGGTAATAGCATCCAATTGTTGCTTGCTAAAAGGCTCAGCATTGTAAAAAGTGTTGCCATCACGCCTTACGTCTTCACAGATGCATCAGGAAGAGTCGAAGTGATCCGAGGTGCTGACCTTCTGTGGCTGATCAGGCTTATTGGTCCCAAGGTGGTGCAACTAAGCTAGGCTCTTGTGTGTAAGTATGGATGCCAATAATGAGAATGATGATCCCCACATGTTTCCTTTCCATTTTGTGCATCATATTCGTGTGAATATTTGTATTGATAGAAAAATCTTTTATTAGCAAAGAATAGCCCTGTTGTTTGGAGCCGAGAGAGTTCGGGAAATCTTGCGCTCTCCTCATCCTATCATTCTACCCTTACTAGACTATTACCATTCCTTTGATGTGTCGATCTTCATCCTATTTTGAGCTAAGTTGTGCTAAAGCTCCAAATTGTAATTACCATACTCTATTTTAAAATAAATTGGAGCTGTTTGTGTAATTGTTTACTCTCTCACTTATGGCCTTCCCTAATTTTTATGGTAAGCCTGGGGAGGTTGCTCCAGACTTTTTGGATAATTTGGAAATGGCCTTTCTGGTATCGGGAAGGGATGACGAAGCTACTAAGTTAAGGGACTTTCCTTTGTTCTTGAGGGAAGGTGCAAAATTATGGTATCAAACTTTGGCACCTGAAGAAAGAAGAGACTGGGAGTCCTTAAAGATGGACTTCATCGAAGAATTTCGCCGCCATGAGCCTCTAGAGGAGATATGGAGACAGCTCTTAGAGCTACGCCAAACATCATCCAATGACTATAGAAGCTATGAAGGAAAGTTTTCCAACCTGTGGGAGAAATGGTGTGCATCACTAGGTGAAGGAGAAAGGGCGCCAGAATGCCTAAAGAAGGACTGTTTCCTGGCAGGGCTTTACCCCATCCTTCGAGAAAAGGTAAAAGGTAAATTCCCAGATACCTTTGATAAAGCTATGACTTATGCAAGGGAGAAGGATAGGAAGTTAAAATTCCAAGCTCAACTACAAGGGGGAATGGAGCCTCCACCGCTAGCTCAACCTACGGCAAGGGTAGTAGCAGGGACAGGAGCAACAGACCAAGAGTCCTCTCAACAAGAATTACTTCAACAAATCACCAATCAACTAGAGAGCCTGTCCATCAATCTGGTTCAAGGTGTAAGGGCTCCCCAGCCAGGACATGAACGAAATAGACAAGAAGGACAAAGGCAAGCACGTGAGTACATTTGCTACAACTGTGGAGAGGTAGGTCACGGCATGTATTATTGCCCCCATCCACGACGCTATCAAGGAAATGGTAATCAAAGACGGCCTCCTCGCCAGCAAGTCACTCCTCCTCGAGCTAGGCCACTAAATGGACAAAATGCACACGTGGCTCCACCAATCCAAATATTGAGACCCCCTCCTCCACCACCACAAGCACCAGCAGAGACCCCTTACTACCATCGGGAGGGGAGGACAGGGCTGTCTCTGTCATAAGTCTAGACAATGGTAAGGATAAAGGGAAAGAAAAAATGGAGGAAGCTGTTGCCATGCCAATAAAGAGAGTTAGGAGACAAAGAACTGATGAAATGGAAGCTTCAGAGCCGGATAAAGGGAATGAGGGTTCCTCCCAAGTGATAGGAGACAAGAAAAGGAAGAGTAGGTCAAGGAGGCACATAGGAGTAGAAGACTTTCCACTTGGGGTAGGATCCATACCTTACGACCTGGTAGCAGATGTGAGTAAGCAAGGAACAAAGATTTCATGGCAGCAACTCCTCCACCTTTTCCCAAAGATGCGTAGAACCTGGTCTAAGATGGTCAGCACCAGGAGGTCTAAGGCAAAGTCAGTTGGGTCTATTAGTGCAAGAGGCATGAAGGATATCGTGCCAGTCATTGATGCAAAGATTAAGAGTCAGCGAGTCTCCAATGTGTACGTAGATGGTGGAGCCGAGATTTGTGCTATGACAGAGAAATTAATGCACAGGTTGGGTTTGGAAGTAAACGAGCAAACTTCCTTACAAGCTAAGATGGCAAATAATGTAAGGGTGGCTTGTGTGGGAAAGGTTAATGGAGTGAAGGTTTCAGCTTTTGGTGTGGCAATCTCAATTGATGCTTATGTGATCCCAACTAAGGGGGAGGGCTATCCGCTAATCCTTGGAAGACCTTGGCTTATGGCTATGAAAGCTGGGCAAGATTGGGAGACAGGTTCCCTTGAGTTGCGACCAAATCATAAGGTAGGTGGCAAGCAACAAAAAATTGTGTATGACATGAAGCAGGGTAGACAACAAGACCTAGAGATGGAGACTTCTATGGATGAATGGAGCACAAGCAGCTGCTCTTCATATGAGGATGAGTCATCTGAGGAGGATGCTAGCTCTTTGGAAGTCATGGGTATAATACTGTGAAACCCAGAAGGAGAAGGTGGTCAAGACTCTCTAAACAAGGAAGAAGCCACAGGCTTAGAGGAGATGCTAGCTAAGGACCTACTAGAAGAAGAGAGAGAACCCTATTTGCAGGTACTAAAGAAGCATGCTGGCCTCTTTATAATTGATTACAAGCACATTAAAGGAGTGATGGTAACCCAACACCATATCCAATTAAAGGAAGGTGCCAAACCAGTGGTGCAAAGGCTAAGGAGATTAGGGCTAGTGCTAGAAGATGCACTCTTAAAAGAAGTAAAAAGCTTACTCAAGGCAGGATTTATCTACCTAGTGGAAGATTCTGAGTGGGTGTCTCCAGTTGTGGTAGCACCAAAGAAAAATGGGAAGTGGAGGGTATGTGTGGATTACAAGCCTCTAAACGTAGCCACAAAAAGGGACCATTTTCCTGTGCCTTTTCAAGATGAAATACCAAATGAAGTGGCTGGTCATGAAAGGTACACAGTGTGTGATGGGTACTCAGGCTACTTCCAAATCAGAATTGCAGATGAAGACCAAAGAAAGACTACCTTCATAACACCTTGGGGGTGTTTTGCTTATAGAGTTATGCCTTTTGGTTTAACTAATGCCCCAGCTACTTTCTAGAGGTTTATGAACTTGGTGTTTCAACCTTACTTTGGTAAGTCCATACGAGTCTTCATTGATGATTTTTGCGTTTACAGCTCTAGGGAAGTACATCTGTCCAAGGTTGATGAAGGTTTCACCCGTCTGGCCCAATTGGGTGGGCAATTGAATAAAGACAAGTGCCACATAGGTGAGAGCAAGGTCACTCTACTAGGCCATGTTGTGTCTCAAGATGGTATTGAGGCTGACCCTGAAAAGGTAAAGACATTGTTAGCTTTACCTACTCCTTCAAACGTGAAGCAACTAGTCTCCTTCATTCAAAAGGTTCGCTACATGGGACGATTCATACATCTCCTTTCTCAGGCAATCTATCCTTTGCAGCAGCTCACTAAACACACTACATTGACATGGAGTGAGGAGGGTGAAAGGTGCTTTCAAGAAGTTAAAACCATTTTGAGCTCATTGCCTGTCGTCCTACAACCCACATGGAGTGAATTATTCTATGTAAATCCTAGTGTAGGTCCAGAAGCTCTAGGAGCTGTCTTGATGCAAAAAGACCCAAAGACATCTCTCATGAGACCAGTCTACTTCTCTAGTAGAGTGATGACAGTTGCTGAAAAGGGCTTCAGCGCAACTGAGCAATTGGTGCTAGCTCTTAAGTTTGTAGTGGAGAAGTTTCGGGCTTACTTACTTCTGAGACAATTTGTGGTGATCACAACTGAGGAGGTTTTTCCATATGCCCTACAACACATGGAATTGTCTCAAAGAATAGCAAAGTGGGTGGTGCAGCTTCAAGAGTTTGACTACACACTACAAGTAGAGGATTCCACCCGTGCTTGTTTGGCAGATGTCCTCACACAAAGGTGTTATGAGAAGGCCAAGAAAGAGGCACCTAGTAAGGTACCGCCTATCCCGGAGCCTGAAGTTCTACTGGGAGCACACAGTCGATATTTTGATGGGGCTTACAAGAGGACCAAAGACAAGGCATCAGCAGGCATAGTAATATTAGGTCCAGAGAAGGAGAAGATCTTTGCAAAAGGTTTCATCTAAAAGAGGTTCATTCTAACAATGAGGCAGAGTACCATGCCCTTGTTTTAGGGTTGCAATGTTGTCTTTCTCAGGGCATCACAAAGCTAAATGTTTTTGGTGACTCCCTGTTGATTGTTAAGCAAATGGTTGGTGTATGGGCCTGTAAAAATGAAAAATTGTCTGTTAAGATGAGGGAAGCAAAGGCCTTGTTGAAGGGTTTTAAAGAAGTTCAAGTGCACTTTGTACCTAGAGATCAAAATCGAGAAGCAGATGCCTTAGCAGGTGAAGAACTACAAACTCTCATAGTAGGTGCTATCCTTGTGAAAAGTCCTTTATACCAGGGAAAGGAGGAGCTGCATGATTTACTTTACTTTCTTGAGCATTGTGAAGCACCCTCTGGTATGAGTAAAAGTGAACGTAGGTGGTTGGCAAAAAAGGCTACCAGCTATAGCTTAGTAAATGAGGACTTGTATTGTAGAGGGGAAGATGCTTTCTTAAGGAGAGTTCCTGTATCCCAAGAGATAAAGGATATTTTGTTTAGTTGTCATGAAGGTGTGTGTGGTGGCCACTTTGCACAAGAGATTACTAGCAAAAAGATTTTACAAGCAGGGTTCACGTGGCTAAGCCTCCATCGAGATGTACAACATTGGTGCCGCACATGTGAGGTTTGCCAAAAAGCTGGACCAAGGCGTCTTATCCATGAAAATCAGCATCCAATCAAAACCTATGGGCCATTTGAAAAATGGGGGATAGATGCAATAGGGCCACTACCTTGCACTCAATCAGGGAAGGAATACATCATTATGGGGGTGGAGTACATGACCAGATGGGCAGAAGCTCGTCCCACAAAGCGCATCACAGCCAAGGACGTGAGTTATTTCATTTTTGAATGCCTTTGTTGCCGTTTTGGCACACCTTTGGAGATTCTCTCGGATAGGGGACCGGGATTTTGAGCTAATTTAGTCGGGCAATTGATGAGCAAGTTAAAAATCAAGTGCAGGCACTCTACACCATACTACCCTCAGTGCAATGGTCTTGTGGAAAAGGTAAATGGTCTTATATGTAAAATCATCACTAAGCAACTACATTTACATCCTAAGGCATGGGACAAACACCTAGATGCAGCACTTAGGGCCTACAGAACATCCTTTAAAACATCCTTGGGGTATACACCTTTTCACTTGGTTTACGGGCAAGAGGCACTATTGCCTATAGAAGTGGAGCTAGCGAGCCTCCGAGTTCTAAAACCACATCAAGAGGATAGTCAAGAGAAGCAGGTGGAAGGAAGAATCATCGATTTGGAGAGGTTAGGGCTAGATCGAGAGTCATCAGTGAAGTACTATGCAGCCCAGGCAGAGAAGAAACGAAAGAAGTTCAATCGCAACCTTGTCAAGAAAGGTATCAAGGAAGGTTCTTTAGTGCTCATATACGACAATCGCTTTGATCGTAAGAAGGATGGTAAGTTCTTGCTTAAGTGGGAAGGCCCTTTTGTAGTGATACAGAGGTTCTCAAATGGTAGTTACCAACTAGGTGACCTAGATGGTAAGGTACATCAGACTCCGGTAAATGGTTGGCGATTGAAGGCCTACCAATGTCGTCTTTCGCAGCCATATGCTGGTGAAATCAATGCTAAGGATGGTTCAGAGGAGAGCTCATCATATTCGAGCTCCAACTAAGGTAACAATCATGTACATAGTCGTTTAAAAAAAAAAAAAAAAAGAGAAGACAAAAAAAAGGGAAAAAAGAGAAGAAAAAAAGAAAAAAAGAGAATGCTACCAGTGAAAGTGGATATTGACAATGGATGGGGTATGGCTTTCAAGGGTCTAGGAGACCAGTTGTTAGTCATGGATGGATACGATTCTTCATCAGAAAGGACTAAACAGGGTGCATCAGCCAAGAAAGCAGTAACATGGCAAATTCAATTGGTACCAGGTGGGTAAGTATTCAAGAGAACCCTATTGTAGCACAACCTACAGCTAGAGGCATCAAATACCTCTAGCTTAAGGGGGAGGGCTATATGATGCATGGTTTTTAGGATCCCTTCTGAAGATGCAATAAAGGCACAGTCAGTTGTTGGGGAGATGAGGATACTCTAGTCCAAGGGATCTCGAAAGAGAAGAAAAATCTACTTCACAAGCACCAAAGAGTAAAAAGTGCCATGGACAGAAGATACGTGGGAACGAGCTCTTATGCATGCCTACAACCTATATCTTACAGAATAGCCCATTCTAGGTGTGAATTTCTAATGAAATTTACATGAGGATGTTTGTGTGGACTCACAACACAGCATACTCCGTTTTCACTTTTTTACGGATAATAAATATTTTTTACCACAGTAAATATTTTTCACCTTCATGGTAAATAAAAATCACTTTTTACCTACAGTAACTTTTTTAACCCATGGTAAATATTTTTTACTGCACCATAAGTATTTGGTAGGTAACAGTCCACTGTTACTAGAAGCAGTGATTGGGCATCAACAATGCAGTTACAGGAGGAGAAAAGGGGAAAATCTTATGGTAAAGGTGAGTCAACAGGGATAAAGACTTTTGAGTTGAAAAGAGACATGCTGATTTTTTCAAAGAACACATGTCAAAAGAAGCCATGGTTGAGGATTTTTTGAGAATTTGATATTCAGGAGGACCCAGCTGTCACCTCCCCCCCGCAGGTCCCACCCTGACATGTGCAGAACCTCCAGTTTCAACAGCCACCTTACCTGCTCTTAAATGCTGGTCAAGGCCTTATCCCCATGTGTCACAATCAGAAAAATCAGCATTTACCCTCCCCTCTCACATCACTCTAGAGAATATCTTGATGGTGACATTTTTAGGTGACCTCAATCTGTTGATCACCCTAAGCAAAAAGTAACCCCAATCAGCGGATTTAAGCATGTTTATCCCTAATCCTAAACCCTCTCAGAAACCTATATAAGGAGGCCTTCTCTCACTCAAAACCAACACTCCACCCACTTCACCAAGCAACGAAGCTATGACGACATTGCTCACAACAAGGAGCTATGGATGGAGCTCTACTCTCTCTCCCTCTCTCTCTTTCCCTCTAGTATGCTACATTATAGCCCTAAAACCTAAATAAGGAGTCTTCTCTTATGCTCCATGGCCACCATCCTCGCCATCATTCTCTAAGGTATTGATGTGTTGCTAGTAGGATCATACCTACTTGCTGGGTTGATTGTTTTTGACAAGGGGTTATGCCATCCTTGGCTTGCTTCTCTATATCCTTGTTATGTATGACCAGATGCCGTTGTATTGTTAAGCTGATGTCTTGTGTATAAATATGCTACATAAGGTCCCTAAGCTTCATTTCTATGTGTTTTGCCATATGTTTTGATGCCATCATAATGCCAGAAGTCTCACTTGCCTATGTGCACTATGTGTGAGGTCCCTAAACCTCTTAATTTAGGGTGGTGCCCCCTTTGTTTTGTTCTTTGCTTGTTTGCATGAGGCATGGTTTGTGGAGTGTGCACGAGTACCGAGGCCACCCGATTGCACTGCTCTTTTTCCCGCTATCAAGAGTATTCAATTAAAGACATGAAGGATTGATCGAAATCGAGACCATCTTTATTAGAAAGAATGGTAACAATGTTATCATGAGAAGATTCCTTCACCGTGTCAAGGACAAGTGTAATCAGTTGTGGATTTTAAAGACTCAATATGTCTTTCATGGTAGTACCAACTTCATATTGTAACTTGTTAAGCAAACCCCTCAAATATAGTATTTTTGTAACAAGCTTATTCTAAAAGTTTACAATAAGGTACTTCCATACGTTGTGGGAAGTAGGCAGTCCATACACATCAAGAAAAAGGGAATCAATAAGAGTACATAGAATATACCAATGAGCTACTTTATCACATCATTGCCAATCCATATACGCAACATGCTAGTTTTCAAATATAGGTCCTTCAGTGATAAGCATGTTTTCATGATCCGTATCAATAGGCTAAGACAAACATACACAATTTCCAAGGACAATATTAGAGAGTTTATCACTTTCAAGAATTAACAACATCTTTGCTTTCCAACCTGGAAATCCTTGGCCTTGTAAAGGAGAAACAGAACGCTGGCCAAAAGAGAATCCGTGGACGAGAATATTCATAGCCATATCTGTTTGTGAGAAGACATATAAGATAAGATCGTAGAATGTGCACACTATATATGGTGAAGGCTGCAATTGAGAACGAGAAAACTATGATGATTGTGCTTTGCCAATGATAAATGCAAGAAAGATGCTCATGAACGATGTGAGGGATGTCACCAAAAGAGCAGAAAAAAGGAGATGTTAATAATAAAAGAGTCCTCAAAATAGAGTGATGTGAGACACAATGTGAGATTCAAGATTGACGGCCATAATATGAATATCAAAAAGGTAAATTTGCTCAAAAAAGTTGACACCAATATTAGAAACGGTCACGAAGACGTACGAGGACAAAATCTTTATCAAGTTTGATTGCATTAAGAACAACATAACTTTCTGATACGAGCTCCGTTTTCTGCAAACCTAGAACTCAAATTGAAGATCTTGAGGAGACAAACAAGTTTTGGATGAAAAGCGCCATTGTGCTCCGCTCCATTGTATATTTCACGTTTCTTCAAATTTTGAGCAGAAGACCTCTGAAAATTGAGACGAAATTCAGGGTGTCAAAAGACAAATCAACAAGAAAATGTAATCAATGATTCACCATATCGATTAGCAATAAACGCCACACAAAACACAAATCATGTTCTTCTTAACACAATCAACAAGAATCAATCCTCAAAAATAAAATTTGTAGCAATTATGAATCTTACATGTAAATCGCATACACATAGTCTATTTTGTCACCATAAATTGAATTGTCACGTGATCGTTACCACTCTGATACCATTGAGATGTAGAGAGAAAGATTCAAAGATGAGATAAGAGACACACCATGTATTCTCTCAAAGATTGATTCATATTCAGGACAAGATACAAAAATATAGGTGAGACCAAGTTGAGTAGAGTGAGCCATATATAGCTTTAACATAGTCTATATACTAGTAGATTGCATATGATTAAGATGAGTTATGAATTCGATTGGAGATCGGTGTAGTAGATGAATAAGAAGAAGAAAGAAGTAGGGGAGGAATGTATAGATTTATAGATAATGAGATGAGAGATTTTTGGTGATGTAGGATCATCCCAATTAGAAAAATATACCCCACTGATCTTTTTAACTTCTCTTGACCTTTCTTCAAACGAAGCTTCATGGTAGCTCATGTTTAACAACATAATCCATTGAGACCTCGAGGCTTATAGCTTCACTATATTGTAGTCAAGGAGCTGTCCTAGGAGACCCCAAGGGATTACCAGAAGAGTGGAGGGCAAGATCCACATCTACAGAAGAACTAGGAGTAATTGAACGAATGCAGGTGGGATACAACCCCAAGAAACTTCAAGGGTAGAAGGATTCCTTACTAAAAGCCTGCAAGATATCCTGCCACATTTTGTCACACACACGACATTTGCACACGGATCAACTAAGCAACACACCTACAATCATGACGGAGAAACACATCTTGTCGCAACGGAGTGGCACACTAAGCAATCGTGCTGGATTTTTGGGTACACACTATTCAACCAACAACCCACGGACATCGTTGTCATCAGTTGTCTATTAGGGAGCAACAAGATGCCATAATAACATCATCAGCAGAGTTGTTGCACCAACCAATTGCTATAAAAAAATAGTAGAGGCATGAACCCTGGTAGCAACCAATAGAAAACGACAACAACTTTCATGCAATGGAAAAGTGGTAGCACAAAAAAAAACCCGGCTCACACCATCTCGTCGAAAAAAAAAAAAGATAAAATGGGTCACCAATCCTTAGGGAGCTGCAATAGCCACCAACAGCTAACCACAACATGCATGCCACATGGCCGCATGCGACCCCTCATGCAACCTTTTGCACTGCAATCCGCATGAGATGAGGGTGCACTTTTTTTTAAAGATGTCACGCTTCACCTAAACCATGTATTTCTACCAACCACAACCATTGGTTTACCTTCACATATTGAATGGACAACCACAAGCACACATTAATTATTTCAAACCCTCTACACAAAGTGTAGCTTCAAAAATTTTGAGCATGAGAACATTGGTGAGACGTTGACCCGGGGCAGTCACGTTTTAGAATGTGTATGATATCACGTGAGTTAACCGGAGAGGATTATTAAAAGACCAAAATGTATAAAAATGTATACATATAGAGGGGGGTGGGGGTTTTTTAAATAGGCTCACAGTGTAAGTATAGTATGTATATTGGGTTATTATTAATTACCTCTTGAATGCACGTGATATAGGGGTCTTTTGATAAGTGACTCCCCCGGGGACGTTGATTTTATAGGGGGGGGGGGGGGGGGGGGACTCACACACACACACACATCTACACATGCACTCATAACAAACCATATCACCCTCTCTCTTTCTCTCTGGCTGCAATAGTCGTATGATGTAATATCTATCATCAAATCTCAAATTCAATTGCCCTTGTTGCTCAATCTCACGATCTTGGATATGAGAAGTGAGCCACCCGCTTGAGCTTTTAAGGGAACCTTGAGCTTCTAAGGGAATTGCAGCAAAATCTCTCTTTCCCCTTCATTTGCTGAATCTGACTCCCACACAACAATGGTTGGCCCCTGACTACTTGCAGAAGTGGACATTCATGAAGATATTCAGTGATGTGTGCAATATTGTCTCCTACAACGCCTGCTACCGAGCATCCTCTGGCATTGACAATGATGCTGATGATGATTCTTTTTACAGTTTTTTACTTTGTTTTGTTCTTTACTTAAACATTGGATTTGATCCATAAAGATTGCAGGAGTTTGATCCCATGGCCTTTTGAAGACGAGTAATATAACATTTCATTTCATTTCGCTCTCACTCTTTTCTCTCCCAATACCGCTACTTACAGCAGTGAGCATTGATGACATTCTTCAGCGAGCAATGCAATACTTTCTCCGACAATGTCGCCACTGACGATGATGATGATGTCTTACTCCAACGATTTTATACTTTTAGTTTCAGTCTTTCACTTTACTTAATTATATTTTTTGTAACCAAGCATTTGTATAGATCAACAATCATTGTATTAGTTTGGTGTCATGGCCTTTTGAAGATGGTTAATATAAAATTTCATTTCATTTACTCTCTCTCTTTCCCCCCTTAACCAAATTGTGGGCCTTACCTTGATATTTGATTGTCCACAACCTCGCAAATCGATGAATTTTGGGCACCCATATACACACTCACTTTTCAATTCGGATGATATACGCATACACATACACATATTGTGAGTGTCTCCATAGAGTGTAAAGTGGCATCCCCACTTGCTGGATCCTTCTTCTTCTATTCAAGCTAATTAGACATTTACTTTGCCCTAATTTTGAATAAAAGGACTATTCCTCGTGTGGTCTCTGATATCTGACTTTTAAGGCATTATTTCGCCTAGTTTAGGTAATTTGTGCAAGCTACAGTCTTCCTTACTACATACTACAAATTTAAACGAGAAGCTTTGGTATGTGGTTTTGCAAGGCATTTTCGTGATGCTCAAAAAACCTAAATTCTCTTACATAATTTTATGTATCACTTGAACCACCTGTCTTATAAATGGAGACTTCTAGGAAAGAGCAGCTAAGATCGAATTATTTTTGTGTTGGTTTTTATTTGTTGGACCAATGTATTGTCTATCGTCTGGCATTTACATGATATACCAGATGTACACTCGAGATATTGACTAAACACTAGTCAATTCCCTTTACACAAAAAAAACAATAATTATTATTTTTTAAATACATTAAGCATTTTAGAGACAACCGCTTGCCATATCAAGAGAACTCCTTTATTTAGTAGATGTATGTAAGTCATTAGTGTAATTTTGACTCTTACATTGACCTATACACTCAAATCGGACCTGGTTCCTACATTTTTTCTTTGAGACTCTACTTTATCTATGCTATTAAGTTAGAACTACAGATCTTTTCTTATCACTAAGTTGTCTCACATTTTAGTTTCAACAAGGCTGTGGATAGCTTTTTAGTTGCATTCAAACACTTATATAGAATCAAATTCTAGATAGGTGGAATATTCTTTTATTTCATAGCCAATTATTAACACAAACTTAACACATTTTGGATTTGTGAGCTATATATACTTTGGAGTAAGTTTGACAATTGCAGCTTTCTCTTACTTGTGCCTCTCTCCACATGCAGACAGTGGTATATATATTTACAAATGTAGTATTACATCCAGATATATACATCCAATGCCTCCTTGCTTTCTTATTTTTTGAGCTATGAACCTAGCCATTTCTCATATGGTGGCTTGAACTCTGCACTATAAGTAGTTTTTATCGAGAACATTTGACATTAAGCTATGTAGATACTCTCACAAGCTACGATACTTTTCAGTAATGAACAAATAGTTTGTAAGTGATTTGGTATACTCCATAGTGGTGTCAAACACATAGTAGATATTTTTCTCATTTATGTCTTGTTTGGTCCATTGGTCACATGCATACACATTCACTGATTTAGGCAGTGTGTCAATGCACATCCTTATGTAGATTTGCCAATTTAGGAAACACCACTTGTCCGTTCACATCCACCGATTTACGCAGCACAACAAAAAACTACAGATTCATGATCTATAAACAATACCAAATGCATATTCATTGATTTAGGCAGCATTAGAACAATTTAGGAAGCACGTCTTATTGGTGTAGATTCGTCAATTTAGGCAACACCGGTCATGAAATCATGTTGCAATGGCTGGCCACCACTCACCTTAGTATGGTTTTGCTACCCGGGTATATGTTGGCAGATATTTGGATTTGGAATTTGCGTATGATGCTTTTCTGTCGTGACATTATTTATGGCATTGAACTTGAGATTGATGGGACTTGATTTATTGAATGTTGAGTGTGAGCAATGATATCCTGATTCATCAGGGTATAAAATATACTACTTATTCTGGTGGAGGTTGTGTGTGGATGACGACACGCATAAGAAACATTATTTAGTTTAATAAATTTGTTTTCTTTTCTTATGAGATGTTTCTAGCACACAATACTAATAATAGTTTTTTTCTAAACCTAAATAGTTTGCAGATTTTTATCTTTGCAACTAAGGAAAGTTGCTTTTTATATTCTCAACTAAGCACAATTGCTTTCTACTGGAGAAATATGTAATGGAATTGATATTTTATTTGTTAGTGCAGCTGACAGGTGGAAAAGGCTAAGGTTTATGCGAAAGGATGTTATATTTTATGTATATTTGATTATTCAAGTTCTCCTTATGAGCTTTCGCCTTTGTGATCGGTCTGCCACTTTGTACCCACTTTGACCATTCAAGAAATCTATAAAATAAATACCTGCAAGAGGGAAATGTTCACTCTTGCATGGGGGGATATTGCATCCACTGTCTATGTTGTCTCGTGATCCTTCACTTTCACTAGGGGAAAAGCACAGGACTCATCTGATTGTTTTTAAGGTTTTGGTGAAAACATGGGAGGTTTTGATATGGTGTTTTGTAGTACTGGCAATGGTAGATAAGTATGCTAAATGCAGTGAGCTTTAAGGTTTGAGGACTTTATTACCCAAGATGGTGTCATTTGAACACGATCTTATTATCTGGGACGACGTGACTTGGAATACATTGATAGTAAGCAAAGGCCAATCTGGAAGTGGCAAGAAAGCTTTTGATGGAGTTTGATTTGTGTCATATGTTGTGCTTCGCGGTGCCAATAAGTTGAGAAATGACCATAAGGGCTTGGGGAATTAATTTCTAGGACGAAGCCACTTTAAGAACATTGATTGCGACAATGGCCAACATGAAGGTGCTAAAGATGCTTCGGAAAACATATGTTGGAAAATGATTTGATCGATAAGACTTTGCTCAACAGTATGCCAAATTATGTGGCCTTCCGAATGTGGCATGTGAATCATCTCTTGAATAGGAGATTAAAATAAAACTCAACAAAATCTATTGTTAAAATATAAAAACCGAGGCGGAGCGAGCGGCTGAAGAGAATGCTGTCAAAAAAAACAAGGTGAGGGATCACGAGGGCCTGCCAATGAAATTTTCTAAAATTTCTTCTTGGCAAACTCAAGGAAAGTAGAATTCAAGGGCAAACTCAAGGAAAGTTAACCGCTTGTTTAAACTTGTAAGATCTACGATGTTTTGTTGTCACATGTTCCCTCAAGAGGTGATAGCTCAAATACCATTTCTTGAGCGATAGGGCTAAAAGTTGGTTTCTACTTTGGGTGAAAATACCAAATACCAAATTTCACATCTTCACTTTAGTGTTCCCATTGATGAATTTAGATTTTCGTTAATGCCCACATCAACCTAATTATCTTAAATATTTCTCCCAAATATTGGATATCATTTTTCACGAGTAAGGAATTCTTCATGCAGGTATGGTTTATGAACATACAAGTATGGCTCAGTTAGCATTTACTACAATCTCACTTGCTATTAAGTCTCAATAGTCCGAGCACACGAACAAAAACTGTCCAAGCTCATTCAGGTTTTCCACGTTGATATAGCAGACGCGATATCACATTTCCTTGCTCAAACAAAGTTTCTAGATCCTTTGCATCAAAAAAAATTCCGTGATGATACAACATGGATTGCAATTACGAGCTCTAACAGGCAGAGCCAGGGCTTATACATCAGGATTCAAGGCATCATCAATTGTGTAAGTGCATTGTAGATATGGTGATGGAATTAAGTTTATATGTATAGTATATATATATATATATATATATATATATATATAGAATATATATAAAGATATGAATGTAAGGATTATGGTTAGCTTAAACAGTCACATAGTGGCCTTAATGATAAGCAACATATGAGCCTCAGATCGGGACGTCACCTATTGAAGAAATTAAGATGGCTAATCAATAATTCATCTGCAAGGAGTGAGGAGGCACTTGGCTTTTCCATGGTAGCCAGAGTTTGCTCGTTTGAAATTCAAGGCCCACTTAAGAACCTCTTTGTTCGAGCCTGCGAGAGCCTGGTTGAAATGATAGTTCACCGGCGTGTGCAACACATGAATTGATCAATAACTCATAGTGTGTCTCTCTAGATGCCTTAAAAAAGAGTCTTCCAACATACTGTATACACACACACACACACACACAATTTGACTATTTAAAATATGTTCCCTAATACTATGCCATGATGAACAACATATCACATACAAATATACACTTTCTTGTCCTTAGATAAAACCTATACATCATGCTATTTTCCTTGCCCTCTACTCTGCATCCATTAAATACCATCTAATTCAATACATCCGTGCTCACCTCAATAGCATTATAGTAGAAGGGCAGACTGTTGAAAGCATTGAGAGTAGCAACAATGCTTTCCTGAAGCAACACACGGTTAATTTCACCACATTCCAACCTTAGTCTTTGGTGAACACACTCTCCAATAGCATTTGTATTGAGGGTTCAACCAGTCCCTGCAAAAGATGTCTGAGGTTACTTCCAACGTGCTTCGACCAAAAGAAGTTTATCAACAGAGAGTTGTGCCACAGAGGTAGCAGACTATGTGATCACCAAAGGACCTTGCATTTCAACTGGAAATCATCTTAACCTAAGCAAAAAACCAGTGGCAAGGTTCTATCCAAGCATAATTGTGGCAAGCATCTCTCTCAGATCAAGACATTGTAGAGGAAGCTTCATAGACATCAATCAACATCCCAAGTGGGAAAACCCCCATAAAGACTTGGCTGGTTCAGATAAGCCGCCAAACAGTTCGAGAGAGCACTATGACATGCATGCACTTGGCATAAGAGAGCCCTTATCCATCGAGCTTCAAGCTTATTAAAACACCTGTCAACCAACTCATGCAGAGCCCTTGGTATGCAAGCATCAATAACATTACTATATCACCAATCAGCTACCTTGATGAATCTAAATTTTCAATTTCTTGCTCAATGGTATCAATCCGATTCACCAATGCACGCAATGCACATCGAAGGGAGACTACCCAGTTTATTTCATTTGCTTCCTGATGGACTAGCATCTTGCACACATTGTAAATCTACTTCAACTCCTACCTAAGCTAGACTTTACTAAGTTCAGAGGTATTTGCATTACCATTGATTAACCTACCATTCATTCCAAGATCCACACAGAGTTAAACATGGATGGGCAGAAAATGATTCAAACCCTTAAAAAATTGCAATATAAAATGTTCCAATAGTAATTTGCAATACCATTGATTAACCTACCATTCATTCCAAGATCCACACAGAGTTAAACATGCATGGGCAGAAAATGATTCAAACCCTTGAAGTAATTTGCAATAACAAATGTTCTGATTGTATTTACTGTTAGGAAATTGTAATAAACCAAATGTACCAATGTAACATAAGCAGATAATGATTCAAACCTAAGCAGATTGCAAATAAAAAAATGTCCCAATTGTACTCATTGTGCAGTGCATGCCGAGAAATTTGTGAAAGGGAGAGGAGGCAAAGAGACCTTGGGGCTAGGGGTAGTCTTTTTCGCATTTGGGCAAAAGGACATGGGTTTGGAGGGCTTGTAGAAGAGACCTTCTGCGGTGTACATGGCCATTCCGAAGAGCTTCCAGGAAAGCTCAAGAGGGCGGGCTGCAACACCCACACCAACACAAGTGCTTTTCGGACTACTACCTGCAAGCCTCACAGAGAAACCATCCAGCTTTTGTGAGCCATCCAGTTTGATGGCATATGTTCCTATCATGCTTGTGTCTGCCGCCTTTGATAGGGTTACCTTCCCATGGCTATCCTTGCACTCTAGCAGCACCTTGGCACCTGTTGTGGAAAAATGTAGGGTCACATCAACGAATTTTGTGGGGCAAACACTCCACTATCACAACACTACTAGTAGCAGAAAAGGGAGGATGTTGTATTACAAGTGCCATACGCACAATTGACCATGCTTCCTGAACAGATGCGCTCTCTCTCTCTCTCTCTCTCTCTCTCTCTCTGTCTCTCTCTCTCTCTGAGGTAATCGAGGGTCTGCAGGAGTATGTCTACATTTGGTGAAGTGCAGGAGCCTCAAGGAGACATCTGGACAGCTTGTAAAAAACTGAGGTGATGGAAATCCTGAGGACACGTCAAGCTCGCATGTGCTACTGCAGGCAGATTTGACTTCCTTGCAATGAGCAACACCACACGTGAAAAACAAGGTGAGGGATGGCGCGCATGCTCAGATGCTGAGCTCTGACAAGCCCCAATCCGTCCTCTTCGTTCCTGCAGACGGCTCTAAGCAAAATTTCGCACGCCTCTCACCTCAAAAAGTGTTGGCAGTCCATGTGGATGCCATCCGTGAAAGAACGCCCAAGCTAGCCCAACACTAAGGCCTTTCTTTAGCAGGCCAAAACGAGTGAGGGAAAAGCGCACCGCCAATTGCAAAATAAAGAAGTCCGAGAGTAGCAGTACGTAGGGCAGGAGCAATGTGAGAGCTTTCGGCGAGAGAGAGTAGCGCAAGTGTGTGAGCAGGGGTCGAGTCAAGCTACAGACGCCGCCTTCGAGCAGCAAGGCAATAAGGTGGCTAGTAAAAAACACCAAGTAAGGAGGCCACCGTCGAGGAGCAGCACCATCAGAGAAGCAGGTAAGGAGGGCGTCGTCAAGGTGGAGTGGCGTCAGAGAAGCAGGGAGAATGAGCCGGCAAAGAGCAGCACGAGGAGATCAGGGCGTCGTCATTTGCAGCTAAAGAGGCCGAGAGGAGCCTAAGAAAGCAAGGGTCGAGCCATAGCTGCAATCAAAAAGCAAAGTGGAGGCTGTCAACAGGCCAAGGCATCAGTGACCACATGCAAAGAGAAAGATGCACCCGTTGTAGTCGGCTTGCACTGTAGGAGTTGTAGCAAGGACGAGTTGCAGGAGCCGATGACAAGGAGGAGAGTTGCTGAAGGCCAAGACTCGGGGATTTGTAGTTAAAAGGGCCACCGACTACAGGGAGTAGATAAGGTATAGGTGAGTATATACAAGGACGAGCAACAGAGGCAAGAGAGAACATTGCAAACATAGGCCAATGAGCAATTGAAGAGACATAGCGTTAATTCCACTGCAAGCAAAGATGAGAGATTAAAGTGCAAGTGAAGCACTACGAGCAGAGGCAAGAGAGAAGCACAAGGATAGAATAAGTGGATAAAGGAGACATTGGAAAGGGAAAGGCGAGATATAGTTTCTCGTGCTCTTTTGATAAAGGGCTCCGTTTTTTGTGCATACTGCTTGTGTTTAAGCAGACTGTTAGATTCCTTGGTTTTGATTGTAGTTCTATTCTAGTCGAACTTTCAGTTGATAGTACTAAAAAGTTGAATTCTAAAGTGTCGCTTGCAACTCCAACATATTATTTTGTGTTGTTTCTCTCACTAGTTCCCATAGCAAGCAACCCACTGTTGATCCCGGCTCACTAACCGCACTTATTTTTCCCCAACATCTTTGGTGAACCCGATGCGAAACTGAGCCAGGGTGGGACTTTGGTAGCGAAAGATGAGCTTTACAAGAGGAGTACTTCCTTGAAGATTCTCAACGGGTTACTAAGCAGAGATAAATGAAATTAATACAACAGAAGGATAAAGGATTATCTGCGCAAAAGAATTGCTACGAGATTTTGAAAAGAAGTTTTAATAGTTATCTACTACTGCTGAGCAAAAACAATGCAGCCAAAAAGGTCAAACTATTTGTCCAAGCGGTAGATTCTGAAGAGTTTGGTACACTTGATCGAAGATTCATCGGGTGAGTTAGGCTTAACTTCTGATTGGAAATTGGTTACAAAAGCTATTAATATGATTGTGAAGCAACAAAAGAGGGTGAAAAAGTTCATAGTGGTTGATCCTATGGAAGCACTTGAAGAGGATCTAGTGGAGAAGCCCAAGCCCAAGCTGGAAGAGCCAGACCTTGACAAGCTAGTAAAAGGTATACAAGAGTTGAATTTGAATTTGAAAGCTGTTAAACTTAATGGTTTGAGTGCAAGTGGATCTTCTTTAGAGCCCAGACAACATCCTCCACAAAAGGCTTGGGATAAAGGATGCATGTGGTGTGATAGTTTAGATCATATATGCAAAAATTGTGATGATTTTAATGAAGCTTACAAGAAGAAAGACAGTTCTTAAGATTGGTGATATTGATGAGCCTATTTTAGCACATGTCAAAGAGCTTGTACCAGAGACCAAAGTGGCCTATTGATATGGATCACGGTTGGCGGATTCAAGCTGCCAACACCCAACCTTTGGCGAATTATATGGAGCATATGCAAGTGTCACGGTTACGATTGGAGATGTTTGTGATGTACATATTTTTTTTATACAGGAGCAATCCTCCTATCCAATTATTCTAGGGCAACCTTACATCACAGTTCTGCGCATTGAGACAAAGGTGTTGGATGATGGTTCAGCATATGCAAGGATCTGAAGCAAAGATGTTAAAAGAGCGGTTCAGTTTTTTATTGTTTGTGTTGATCATGTTAGGAATAAAGAAATCTTACGAGATCAGCCTTTGCCAAGGATTTGCAAAGAGTTCAAAGAGTATAGGTTTGCTCACGATTTTCTTGGGGTGCCAGTATAGAGCAAGACTATAGTGGTACAGAGAAGAAGAATTTATCACAAGAAGGGACTTTTTCTTCGGGGTTTCTGGAACTAACATCAAAAGGTTCAGTTTCATACAGGAAGTTCAAGGAGCTACCTAAGTAGGAGAAGCAATACGTGGTAAGTGTTCTTATGATGATGTTATCTCAGGGGTCTTTGAAGAAGTTTCTTATGTTGATACGATGTTAGAGTTTGAAGTTATTGAGAAGTGTGATTGCAAGATGGGATTGAATTTGTGCAAGTGCATTTGATGGACATGCATAACATTCTAATGAAGGTAAGAAGAGAATTGGGTGGTGCTTTTGAAGTGCAGGTGGATACAAAGTACAAGACTGTTTTGCAAAGAAGGTGAGGCCTGTAGCTACCCCTCTCCCAGGGGGAAGTGAGGAGGTTATTGAGAAAGATTCACAACAACCAAAGCTACAGGATCCCAAGAACATTGGCCACAAATTTACTAAAGGGACCTAGAAGCAAGTCGTCATTGGCAAAGAAGGGTTTCTTACTGATGAGGAGATCAAGTGCTTTCAAGAGATGCTTGCAAAACATGGTGAGCCCTTTTCTTTTGAGCCCACTGAGATTGGATGTGTAGATCCAAATGTTGTAGCACCTATGCTTATCTTTATAATTCCACATATGCCATGGAATTTGTTTCCTATTCGGCATGTTCCTAAAGCCCATCTACCCTTATTAAGTTGTTAAATGAAAAGATATGTATGGTTATTTTGAAGCCATCTTGTGCACCTTATTCTAGTTGATGGTTCACCGTCTCAAAAAAGAATGGAGCCTTGCGATTTATTCAGGACATGGAGCCAGTAAATAAGGTAACAATTTGCAATGTGGGCACATGTCCAATTGTGGACAAGTTTGCACAAGCTTTTGCAGGTAGGGCTTTATACTTCATGGGTGATGTTTACTCAGGTTAGGATTAGTTTCAACTAGCTTTGGAGAGTAGGGATCTTACTACTATGCACACGCCACTTGGGTTGGTAAGTATGTGCACTTTACCACAAAGTGCCACAAAGTCTGTTTCTCACATGATGAATGGCATGAATAAAGAGTTAAGAGAATTCATTCCTCACATTACTATGCCTTTTATTGATGATTTGCCAATCAAGGTCTATGAAGAAGGTTTGAAAGATGACGAGAGGCGGTGTCGAAACTTTGTTACTAAACACATTGCAGATTGTGAGGATATTCTATCCAAACTTTAAGAGGTAAATCTAGCACTTTCATGTCAAAAATTAGTTTTTGGTACCAAAGAAATATTGATTGTTGGACATATGTGTGGGCCACATGCATGACGACCAAGCCCAACTAAGGTAGAAGCAATATAAAGGATGAAGGACGCATGCACATCAGTTACTGAAGTCCGTCAATTTTTGGGTGCTTGCGTGTTTTATCGTATTTGGACCTTGGTTGCCTCACTTTGCTCATGTTGCATAATTATTTTACTAGTTGTTAAGAAAAGGAAAAATATTTGTGTGGGAAGATGCTCATACAAAGGCCATAAATTTTTTGAAAAAGATGCTTTTGGAAGCTCCCACCTTAAGGAAGGTTGATTACAAATGTAGAAGTCCAGTGATTTTGACGGTTGACACTAGTCCGGCAGGCATTGGATGGGTTATTGGTCCAAATGATGAATATGGTCATAGATATGCTATTTGGTTTGGTGCAAAGGTGCTTAACACTCGCCAACAAAGTTATCCCATAGGTTAAGAGAGAGATTTGGGGCATTGCTACTGCTCTAAAGTTTGACAAGGAGTATTTTATTGGAGCTTCATGTGTAGTGGATATTGATTGTTTTCCATTGATAGGAATGATCACGAATTTCTGAATCCGGATGTTGCTGTGTTATGGTGGATAGCTTTCATTAAGTCTTTTAATCCTGAATTCTCTCAGATTGTAGGAAGGGACAATCTGATAGAAGGTATGTTATCAAGAGCCAGGTCTGAAGATGAGGAGGATGTAGTGCTAGATGTAGTGCTCTTGCTCATATTTTTGAATCTTTTTTAGAGGATATTTATGATGGAGAGTGGCTTTTGATAAAGAAAAACAGCAGCATGTAATTAAAGAGTTTCATGAGAATTTATGGGCAGTACATAGAGGTGTTTGGAAACATAAGTCAAGATTAAAGACCACTATTGGTGGAAAGGCATGTACAAAGATATTTCTTGATTTGTGGAGACTTGCACAGTTTGCCAATAGTATTCAAATGTGTGACATAGAAATGAGTTGTATCCTACTTCTCCATTGGCTATGCATTAAAAGTGGATTGTAGAATTGATCACTATGCCATTCAGTATTTGGAAAATGAGGTATATTGTTTATGCTAGAGAGTATCTCACTAACCAGGTTGAAGGAAGAGCTTTGCATACCAAAGCTACAAGCTCAGTATGCAAGTTTCTACTTGAGAACATGATTTGCCGATATGGTTGCATTGGGAAGATTACTGCTGATAGAGGAGAATTAGATGCAAATGAAGCTTATGAGTTCTTTAATCGATTGGAAATCAAGTTGGATCTTACTACAACATATAATTCGGAATGCAATGGGAAAAGTGAAAGAAGACATCCACCTATTTTTAAAGCTTTGGCAAAGGCTTGTCAAGGACGAATTGATGATTGGCCTAAACTTTCACCTTTTGCCTTATGGACTGACAAAACTACTCATAGCTCAGCTACAGGATTTATGTCATTTGAACTTATGTATGGGAAAAAGCCAATCATGCCTACAGAAGAGGCAATTATTTCTTGGACCATATTGTCATGTGAATTAGGTACGCCAATTGAAGATTTGCTTGTTATCGCATTTGACAACTTGATTGATGCCAAGAAGACATTGACCACGCAATAGATAAGCTCAAGGAGGCATGGTTGAACAATAAAGCTGCATTTGACAATAAGCATAGGTTGAGACCATATACTATCAAAGATGAAGATTGGGTACTTGTTTCTGATAGCAGTTTGAAATCAATCTTCAGCCATGCATAAGATGGTCAAGAGATGGTTTGGATTGTATGTTGTGATGCACGTTTATGATAATGGAACCTACAAGCTCAGTGAACTTGATGGAATTGATCTTAGAGTGCCCATTGCAGGGAATAGAATCAAATTATTCAAGAAGCGTGAAGGACAGGTGGTTTTGGGTGACCTAGATTCTAGAGAATGTCAAGAAGATGATGAGATGTATCCGCTAGAATATGCTTCTAGAAATACTTTTCCTTATGAAGATTAACAACTTGAAGACAGTTGGCACATGCCGGAGGATGTGCACGTTCAAAGGGGATGGATGTCGTAATGCTTTGCTTTCACTAGGAGAAAAGTACAGGATTCGTCTAATTGTTTTTAAGGTTTTGGTGAAAACATGTGAGGTTTTGATATGGTGTTTTGTAGTACTGGCAATTGCACATAAGTATGCTAAATGTAGTGATCTTTAAGGTTTGAGGACTTTATTATCCGAGATGGTGTCATTTGAACACGATCTTATTTTCTGGGGCGGTGTTACTTGGAATACATTGAAAGGAAGCAAAGGCCAATTTGGTAGTGGCAAGAAATCTTTTGATGAATTTCTATTTGTGTCATATGTTGTGTTTGGCAATGCCGGAAGTTGAGAGATGAACATAAGGGCTTGGGGAGTTAATTTCCAGGATGAAGCCACATGAAGAACATTGATTGCAGCGATGGCCAACATGAAAGTGGTAAAAATTCTTCGAAAAACATATGTTGAAAAATTCTTTGATCAATAAGACTATACTCAACAGTATGCCAAATTAAGTGGCCTTGGGGATGTGGCATGTGAATCATTGCTAGAATAGGAGCTAAAAATAAAACACAACAAAAGCAATTGTTTTCTTTTTAAAATCCAGGCAGAGCGAGCAGCTAAAGAAAGGCTTTCGGCGACAGAGAGTAGCGCAGGTGTGTGAGCAGGGGTGAAACTTTGTACAAGTGGGGGGATGGGACTCATCCCCACCCTTGAAAATTCATGTAGCCATCCGATATGGTTTGAGCAGTCCCGATCCATACTATGTGCTAAATGGGGCCGTTTGGCTCATACAACCCATTTTAGCGCATTATGCATAGTATCGGCCTTGATCTCATATACCATAGTGGATGGCTGTGTAAATTTGCACAAGTAGGAAAATGTTTTTCACCTCCACCCCTAAATAGTTGCATAGCCATCCAAACTGGTATGGCTGGTCAAGGCCCATACTATGTGCTAAAATGGCCCGTATGGCCATTTGAGCACATAGTATGGTTCGCGACCACCCAAAACATATTGGATGACTACGAGACTTTTTGTGGGTGGGGATGAGAACCATTTCACCACCGCTGCAAAGTTTCATAGCCATCCAATATGGTATGGGTGGTGAAGGCCCATAATATATCCTAGATGAAGGGGGAGGGCTAATATGAGTAGCGTTAAATGGTAACCTTGCATTTGCACTACATTTCTACTCAAATGTATATATTTTTTATCAAAGTTTTAACCTAGTGTTCATTCTCTCTTTCCGTAATAGCCTTTTTCCATACTAACACCTTACCCTTATTAGATCTTTATGCATTTACATCATATTTCTCTTTTCATGCTGAATGTAAATAGTAAACTTAATTCTACGCTCCTAGTTTTTTCTCTGCATATTCTTTTAACTAATTACCTTTACTAATTTAAATACCTATCTACATCCCATAATTTGTAAATAAATAATTTATGGGCACTTATCTTACCCATCTTCTCTCAAGGGTAGGGTTAACCTTGTAGGCCTTCCCTTCCCCACCACTATGTGACCCAACTCTTGGATCAATTACTTGTGTTGGTCAACAAATCTTAAATATAATGTATATCCCCAATAAATCAAACTTTTTTGGAGCCTACCTCATTTGTTTAAGGTGGATTCTCTTTTGAAAAAAGCATGCTACACCTTGGATGCATGCTAAAGGGCCCCCTACAAGGAGACTTGGTTCAAAAGGTGTTTTGGATGCATCTTGAACGCCTTAGCTCGTGGGTATACTTGAGGAACACTCCAAAATCAGCTTAAACACTTTGAGAAGGTCAACTTTTCCTTTTACAGCACCCAATTCTGAGTTACAGACTGAAAGTTATTGTGAAAACAAGGTGCTGCGGACACTGTTACTACAGGTCAAAGTTACAATCAGGTAAACCACAAAGGTGAAAAGTTTTATTGACTTATCCAACATTCTAAAATACCAGTGGAGAGTTAAAAACCACTTGCACGTGGAGGGGTCGGCTCAAGATGCTTCCAGAGACACAACAAACAGGATGGGGACACTCTGCAGGAGCCACTGGAGGGACATCATGGTGGGGCCCACATACATTATCAACCCTCATGGAGCCTCCACGACCTAAAAGGCTATTTTTAATGAAAAAATAAGTCCCTTATTTGCATAATTGAAGGAATGGTCAAAAGGGAAGCTAACTATGGTTAATTACCTACCCTAGTCAAGTTTAACATAACCCAAGGTCTTGTACAACTATAAAAAGGCCCTTTGGCAAGCACAAAATTACACACACCTACTCCATTGCTGCAAATAAGCTCCTCTAAGGTTAGGGAAGCCCTAATCTCTCTCTCCTCTTGTCTCCCTATCCGTTTCCTAAGCTCGCTATCATAAGCGGCACCATAGAGAGAGCATCAATATGCTATTGCTACCATTCTCTTGCAAAGATTTCTCTTACCATACTCATCCCTAAATAAGGATTTTAGATTCTATATGAGAGCAAGGATATCAAGTTCAATGATCTATCTCATGGTTTGATCAACAAATTGTTGCAATTGGGGTGTCGTCGTCACACTTTTTCTCTAAACGCATGTAAAATTGGTAAGCCTATCTTGGCAGCTTCTCATATTTTGTGCTCATTGGGTTGCTTGTTTGTTGAGAAAGTTTTTTGTGCACCATGGTGTCTAATTTCTTGGATTCTCTCCTTATGTTGTGTGTAAGTAAGTCTTGGGGCTGCATAGATGGAGAAGAGCTCTCTATGCATGCCGCCTTATGTGTGTAAGTAGTCTCTTCTTTTGGGAAAGGAAAGGAGTTGTCAAGTATTTGTGCATTATGGTGTTTTGAGTTTTGAGGTTTTGTGCTTGCTTTTCTTAGAAGTATATGAGCACTAATATGATGAAGGTCAATCTTTGCATGTGAGTTTGTGCAGTGTTCAAAGGGATTGCTTAAGGAGTGTGTGTTGAATGGTTGAAGGGCATTTTGTGTTGAAGCACATAAGGAAGGTGTGAGTGTGTGTGTGTTGTATATGGTTTGTTTTGGTTTCCTTCTTTCTCCATAAAAGAGGGTGGTGCTCCTAAGAAATATGCGTGTGTAGGGTCTCACGGAGTGGTTGTCTGGTGGGAGACTTGAGTTGAGCCCCATCTCAAAAAATCCGCTCTCATAAAAGTGGTGCCCCCACTGAGGGACTTTCCTAATTGCCTTCTATTCTCCTCATGAACAATAGAGTTTCACCATATGCTTTTCATTTTTCATAACGCATCAGAATTAACATTTGTGAGATCGAATTTTTTTTACCAACAACGCATTGTTTTTATGTTTGGAGCAGAAAGACTTGGTGAAATCTTGGCATCTCCAAATCCCATCATTCTTCCATTCATTAATTATGATGATTCATTTGATGTCCATGTTTTTATTTTGTTTTGAGGCAGGGACAAGAGGCGCTTAGATAGCGATCCACTCAAAGGAAACTTTCTTCAAGAGAAAGAAAAAGGAGAACACATTGTCACATGAACCGACCTGGAGCTGCTTCTCCTTTTACACCCATAGCTCGTCAATTTGTGCACATCATAATTGCTACAAAATTTAGACTTCAAGCAACCATTAGGAGAATTTTTTGATCCACTCGCCTTAATGAAATTAATGCCTCAATCAACCCTTTTATTTTGCCTATGATAAATTATGAACTAACACTTGATGTATATATTTTCATTTTGATGTGATCATTCATCGTAGTCAAAACTTTGTGGTACACAAGCCTCCTTGTATTGTAAAAATGTCAAGCACTTTTCCTACCTTTCATTCTAAAAATGGTGAGGATGCACAAGAATTTCTGGATAATTTGGAGATGGCACACCTCATCTCTGGGAGAGATCAAGACGAGGTAAAGCTGCGTGCTTTTCCACTCGTTCTCAAAGGGGAGGCTAAGGCATGGTACGAGGCCTTGCAACCTCAAAACAAAACCAATTGGGAGAGGCTACGTGCAATTTTTCTTGCCAAATTTGGGCAAGGAGATACTCCAGAGGGTCTTTGGAAGTGTCTACTTCAACATAAACAGGTATTGTTTGAAGACTACCCATCTTATGAGGCCGTTTTCCTTAACCTATGGGATAGATGGGAGGCTACCTTACAAAACCAAGGTGGTGCACCAAACTTTCTAAAGAAATATAGGTTCATGGCTGGCTTGTATCCAATTTTGAAGACCAAGGTAGAGTTAAAATTCCCATCAACATTTGAGGAAGCACGTGAGGTGGCCATGGTCAAATTCAAGAAGTTAAATTTTCAAGCACATAGAACAAGGGACCTAAATGAAGTCATTGAGAGGGATTCTTCACCAAGCATGGGAGCACAAGTTAGGGGCTCTCTTGCCCAAACTTCACAAATAGGGGAAGGATCACAACAAGAGATCTTGCAAAGATTAACTCAACAACTAGAGAGTCTCACCTTGAATCTAGTGCAGGGCCTACCCCAACAACGACAACCAAGAGAAGGGAATCGCAATCAACGACGTCAAGCACAAGAGTTGAGATGCTGGAATTGCAACGAAGTTGGTCATGGCATGTATAATTGCCCTCACCCTAGAAGGCTTCCAGGGGACATATACCCTCCTAGACCCCCTCCGCTCATGGTGCAGCAAGAGCATGCTCAAGCCCAACAAATTCTTCGTCGACCACCACCACCTCCAATGGCAAACATCCCTCCTGTCCCACCAGTGGAGGAAGAGAGAGGAGTAAACGTCATAAAGCTGGAAGAGGAGATAGAGGTGAACCCTATACATTTTGATGTTATGCCAGCAGAAAAGCGCACAAGAGCACACAACAAGGATGAAGACACAAGGAATGAAGAGTCAGAACCTGCAAGGAAGGAGAGGAAGAAAAAGTCAAAGAAGGAGGAAGGAGGCAAGAAGCAGAGGTCAAGGCGAAGGGAGATCGGCATCAACGATTTTCCATTAGGAAAGAATATGGAACCCTACAACATCTTAGAAGATTTGCAAACTCAAAAGCCCAATATTTCTTGGCCTCAACTCCTACATCTATCACCCAAGGTGAGAAAGCACTGGTCCAAACTTGTAAGCACAAGACTCCCAAGAAAGAAAGAAAAGGTGACAGTAAAGGCATTGACTTCAAAGCCACAACAAGATGTGGAACCTATTGTAGATGCTTATGTAAGGGGTAGGAAGGTATCCAATGTGTATGTTGATGGTGGAGCACAAATGTGTGTGATCACGGAAAGAGCCATGAATAGACTAGGGCTTGAAATCACTAAATCCTCTAATTGTCAAGCTAGGCTGGCCAACAATGCAAGTGTGAAGTGCCTAGGGATCATCGAGAATGTAAAAGTTTCTGTATGTAATGTAGATGCACGTGTGGACATGTATGTTATGCCAGCCAAGGGGGAGGGCTATCCCATCATCCTAGGGAGGCCTTGGCTCATTGCTGTGAATGCAGATAAAAAATGGGGACGAGGACAATTGATTCTCAAAAAGGGGCAACATGTAGTATACGATTGGCATGAAGGAAAGCAGCTCGACATCAACTATGAGACCACGACTGATGAAGAAAGTGAAGAGAGTTTTGGCTCAAGCGACGAGGAAAGTTCAACCACTACATCCAATAGCGAAGAAGAATCATCTTCGGAGGTAATGGGAATCATCTTCAACACATCAAAAACTGCATCAATAGAGGTTGACCCAACAAAGGAGCAAACAAAGGATGACAAAGGTGACCACAAGCACTTTGAAGACTTTGAGAGGATGCTTGCAAAAGATCTTACCCCTAAGGAGAAGCGGTCCTACATCGATATGCTCAAGAGGTATCCCAATTTGTTTATCACTGATTACTCACAAATTAGAGGTGTGGATGTTATAGAGCATGGCATAGAATTAAAACCAGGTACTAAACCTGTGGCTCAAAAGCTAAGGCGCCTAGGAAAAATACAACAAGAGGCACTTTTGACAGAGGTTAACCGACTCCTCAAAGCTAGTTTCATTTACCGTGTGTCTAACTCTGAGTGGGTGTCCCCAATTGTAGTAACTCCTAAAAAGAACGGAAAATGGAGAGTCTGTGTTGACTACAAACCGCTCAATGCTGCAACAAAGAGGGATCATTTTCCTCTTCCTTTCCAAGATGAAATCTTAAACGAAGTAGCCGGCTATGAATGTTACACAGTGTGTGATGGGTATTCAGGGTATTTTCAAATCAGAATAGTAGAATAAGATCAATTAAAAACCACTTTCATCACACCTTGGGGTTTCTTTGCCTATAGAGTGATGCCATTTGGGCTCACAAATGCTCCTAGTACCTTTATAAGGTTTACAACTCTTGTCTTTCAGCCCTTCTTTGGAAAGTCAATTAGGGTTTTTATGGATGACTTCTGTATCTATAGTAGCCAAATACTTCATTGCCAAAAAGTTGAGGAGGGGCTTAGGAGGCTTCATCAATTTGGAGGACAACTTAATCCTGAGAAGTGTCACATTGCAGAGTCACAAGTGGTATTTCTAGGTCATGTGGTTTCTTTGCAAGGAATTCAAGTGGATCCATCAAAAGTAAGTGCTCTCTTGTCACTACAACCACCAACGACAACGAAGGAGCTCATGACTTTCAACCACAAAGTAATGTACATGTCTCGTTTCATTCACCTTCTAGCGGAAGCTATTGCACCTTTGCACAAGCTAGCAAACAAACCCACATTTGAATGGAGAGAGGAACACGAATAATGCTTTACTGAAGTAAAGGGCATTCTCAACTCTCTTCCAACAATAATGCCACCAAATCCAAAGGATACATATTACATCACGCCAAGTGTAGGAATGGAGGCCATCGGTGTAGTTCTCATGCAAAAAGACCCAAAAACATGCTACATGAGGCCAGTATACTTTGCAAGCAAAGTCATGACCGCTGCAGAGAAGGGCTACACCGATATGGAGAAGGTGGTATTCACAATTATGTTTGCGGTAAGAAAGTTTCGATCATATCTCTTACCTGCACCATTTGTCATTCTCACCATGGAAAACAATTTACCATATGTTGTGCAACACATGAGCCTCTCATCTAGGATAGCCAAATGGGTTCTAGAACTTCAAGAGTTTGAATACACTTTTCTTGTGAAGATAGCACAAGGGCAGGTCTTGCAGACATTCTCACATACAAAGTGAGAGAAAGGAAAGAGTCACCAAAGCCAGGAGACAAAGCTACACCACAAAATAATGAGGAGGAGATGGACAATGCACACATTTTATGCTTTGATGAAGCTTACCGACGACAACACGATTAGGCAGTAGGGGGGGTTCTTATTCTAAGTCCACAAAGGGAAGTTCTTGTTAAGAAAGGTATCACCTTGGAAAATGTTCATTATAATAATTAGGTTGAGTATGTCACCTTAAAGTTGGGGCTTGAAGAATGCAGAAAACTTGGCATCGAAAGACTTATAATAAGAGGTGATTCCTTACTAGTTATTAGGCAAATCCAAGGGATATGGAAGTGCAAGAACCCTACTCTAGTGGAGTGGCTTAGATAGGTGAAGGCTTTGATAAAGAACTTTGAAGCTACACAGGTACAGCATGTTGTGAGAACCCTCAACAAGGAAGCAGATTATCTCGCCAATGAGAAACTTCAGATCATGGTGGGAGGTGTGAAACTCTACGAACCAAAGTACCAAGGCCAAGAGGAATTGAAGGACATCATATTTTTCCTCCAAACTGGTGAGTGCCCTAAACACTTGGATAAAGTGCAAAGGCATAGGTTGGTAAAAAAGGCAACTCATTACCAACTCATAGGAGATGATCTGTATCATAAAGGGAAAGATTTGGTGCTAAGAAGGGTGCCCTCTGTTCAAGAAATAGAGAGAATCCTCTTTACATGCCATGATGATGTCTGTGAGGGTCATTTTTCTCATGATATTACAAACAGGAAGATTTTGCAAGCAGGGTTTGTTTGGCCAAGTCTACACCGTGATGTCCAACATTGGTGTAAGTCATGCAAAGGTTGTCAGATTGCTGGAGATCGACGACTCACTTACGAACCTCGAGTTCCAATAATTTCGTATGGTCCTTTTGAGAAGTGGGGTGTGGATGCAATAGGCCCCTTACCTTGCACATCTACCGGGAAGGTCTTCATCATTGTGGGAGTAGATTACATGACACGATGGGCGGAGGCAGCAAGTACAACACGAATTACAGCCGAGGAGGTATCAAAATTTATCTTTGATCACATATGCAGTAGATTCGGCACACCATTAGAGATTTTGTCAGATCGTGGTCTAGGGTTTAGAGCAGAGCTCCTAGATAATCTTTTGGCAAAGTTAAAAGTCAAACATTTGCATTCTACACCTTACTACCCTCAGTGCAATGGGTTGGTTGAAAAGGTGAATGGAATGATATGTAAGATCATTTCTAAGCAGGTTGTAGATCGACCAAACGACTGGGATTGTCATTTGACCGCAACTCTATGGGCATACAGAACATCTTTCAAGGTATCCACTCAATTCACTCCCTTTCATTTGGTATATGGACAGGAGGCACTCCTTCCTATTGAGGTGGAGATTGCAAGCCTACGCATTCTCTCATGGGGAGCAAAGAGGCCAAAAGAAGCTTTGCAGGAAAGAATTTTAGATCTTCAATGACTTGAGCTTGATAGAGAAGAGTCCATCGACTATTACATTGCCCAAGCCACAAGCCAAAGGGACAAAATCAACAAGAAGCTCAAGGGGAAAGGATTGAAGGAAGGTATGTTGGTTCTTCGCTATGATAACCGACTTGATACTCGACTTGACAAAAAGTTTTTGTAAAGATGGGAGGGACCTTTCATGATAAAAACAAAGTTTGGGAATGGTAGTTACAGATTAGCAGATTTATCAGGAAAACTCCACAAGACCAGAGTCAATGGATGGAGATTAAAGCCCTACTTTCAACGTATCAATCCGTTGATAGGAAGTCATCTACCTACATCGTCTAAGCTCCAAATTGGCATGGCTCCCTTTGGCTTGGCAAATTCTCCACCTATTTTTAAAGCTTTGATGTGCAAAGAAGAACCAGCCTTGGAATCTCAACATACCCCAGGCAACCCTCCCATCTCCGATTTATGGGATTGAGGTAATGAAAAACAGGTCTAATGGAGTAAAAGAGTGTATATCACTCCATTTTTTTAGAAAAATAAGAAAAAAAGAAAAAAAAAGAAAAGAAAAAGGAAAAAACTCTTTTGTTTCATCTAGGAGCATGAATGATCCTAGATGAAGGGGGAGGGCTAATATGAGTAGCGTTAAATGGTAACCTTGCATTTGCACTACATTTCTACTCAAATGTATATATATTTTATCAAAGTTTTAACCTAGTGTTCATTCTCTCTTTTCGTAATAGCCTTTTTCCATACAAACACCTTACCCTTATTAGATCTTTATGCATTTACATCATATTTCTCTCTCCATGCTGAATGTAAATAGTAAACTTAATTCTACTCTCCTAGTTTTTTTACTGCATATTCTTTTAACTAATTACCTTTACTAATTTAAATACCTATCTACATCCCATAATTTGTAAATAAATAATTTATGGGCACTTATCTTACCCATCTTCTCTCAAGGGTAGGGTTAACCTTGTAGGCCTTCCCTTCCCCACCACTATGTGACCCAACTCTTGGATCATTTACTTGTGTTGGTAAAAAAATCTTAAATATAATGTATATCCCCAATAAATCAAACTTTATTGGAGCCTACCTCATTTGTTTAAGGTGGATTCTCTTTTGAAAAAAGCATGCTACACCTTGGATGCATGCTAAAGGGCCCCCTACAAGGAGACTTGGTTCAAAAGGTGTTTTGGATGCATCTTGAACGCCTTAGCTCGTGGGTATACTTGAGGAACACTCTAAAATCAGCTTAAACACTTTGATAAGGTCAACTTTGCCTTTTACAGCACCCAATTCTGAGTTACAGACTAAAAGTTATGGTGAAAACAAGGTGCTGCGGACACTGTTACTGCAGGTCAAAGTTACAATCAGGTAAACCACAAAGGTGAAAAATTTTCTTGACTTCTCCAACATTCTAAAATACCAATGGGGAGTTAAAAACCACTTGCATGTGGAGGGGTCGGCTCAAGATGCTTCCAGAGACACAACAAACAGGATGGGGACACTCTAGAGTAGCCACTGGAGGGACATCATGGTGGGGCCCACATACATTATCAACCCTCATAGAGCCTCCACGACCTAAAAGGCTATTTTTAATGAAAAAATAAGTCCCTTATTTTCATAATTGAAGGAATGGTCAAAAGGGAACCTAACTATGGTTAATTACCTACCCTAGTCAAGTTTAACCTAACCCAAGGTCTTGTACAGCTATAAAACGGCCCTTTGGCAAACACAAAACTACACACACCTACTCCATTTCTGCAAATAAGCTCCTCTAAGGTTAGGGAAGCCCTAATCTCTCTCTCCTCTTGTCTCCCTATCCATTTCCTAAGCTCGCTATCATAAGCGGCACCATAGAGAGAGCATCAATATGCTATTGCTACCATTCTCTTGAAAACATTTCTCTTACCATACTCATCCCTAAATAAGGATTGTAGATTCTATATGAGAGCAAGGATATCAAGTTCAATGATCTATCTCATGGTTTGATCAACAAATTGTTGCAATTGGGGTGTCGTCGTCACACTTTTGCTCTAAACGCATGTAAAATTGGTAAGCCTATCTTGGCAGCTTCTCATATTTTTTGCTCATTGGGTTGCTTGTTTGTTGAGAAAGTTTTTTGTGCACCATGGTGTCTATTTGCTTGGCTTCTCTCCTTATGTTGTGTGTAAGTAAGTCTTGGGGCTGCATAGATGGAGAAGAGCTCTCTATGCATGCCGCCTTATGTGTGTAAGTAGTCTCTTCTTTTGGGAAAGTAAAGGAGTTGTCAAGTATTTGTGCATTATGGTGTTTTGAGTTTTGAGGTTTTGTGCTTGCTTTTCTTAGAAGTATATGAGCACTAATATGATGAAGGTCAATCTTTGCATGTGAGTTTGTGCAGTGCTCAAAGGGATTGCTTAAGGAGTGTGTGTTGAATGGTTGAAGGGCATTTTGTGTTGAAGCACATAAGGAAGGTGTGAGTGTGTGTGTGTGTTGTATATGGTTTGTTTTGGTTTCCTTCTTTCTCCATAAAAGAGGGTGGTGCCCCTAAGAAATATGCGTGTGTAGGGTCTCATGGAGTGGTTGTCTGGTGGGAGACTTGAGTTGAGCCCCATCTCAAAAAATCCGCTCTCACTATATAGGGATACATATGGTCATCTAAATGGTTGATGGTATGATCCTCTATACGGTCATCTTTATGGTTTCTTATAGTATTTCTCCAAGCCATTTCAAATGGTTCTTTGTATGGTTAACGAGATTAGATTATTTTTTATATCATTATCTTTATTGTCGCATATATGGCCAACCAGATTGGGACAACTAGCTCATAGTCTATATGGACAACTAGATTTTCATCAAATAAAATGTAAAAAGAAAACTCTCTTTCTTTATCTGTGTGTGTGTGTGTGTGTGTGTGTGTTTTTGTGTGTGTCTTTTTATTTGTGTGAAGAGGGGGATTCAAGGGGGGACGGCGCCCCCAAATGTTGGAAATAGATGTATTTTTTAATATGAGTTTGTATATAGTTTAACAAAAAATGATATGATATTTATCATGTGGTAGAGGGGCTCTTAAACACATTGTATGAGGAGGGAGAGAGAGCAAGATAGGAAAAAAGAGTCCCAATAGAGACAAGGAGTGATACAGATTTGATTGAGACATTCTCTGACTCTAGACACTCAATACGATTCTCGTCAAAAAAGTCCATGCACGCATACGGGTCTATGTTCAACAATCTCTACAAGTCTCATCCAATGCCACGTAACTCACCGAGTTGTGTGGCATGCAAACAATTGGAGATGCGTCTAGAGTCGGCTAGTTACGTGGCAATGTCGTGTGTGCATGTACGTGGAAATAAATTGTCGCCTTTGTGGCATGACAGGTCACTCAACTAGTTATGTGGAGCTTCTTACCAATAACTCACCGAGTTCTAGAAGTATACCACGCGTAGGAAGTTCTTGCTTCGGACACGAGGGTAACTCAGTGAGTTAGCTGCAGTTGCGAAGGTCACACTTAGTGTGGATTACAGGAAGTGGGTACACTCTATCTTGCATACACCCTCCTTAAGTAGCCTATTAATGGTTGATTTTGTTAATTATATTAGGGTAAGTGGGTCTGGGATCTATTATCAGTTTTGTTGAGCCCACTATGTGGGATATGGTGCACACCTCAAGCGCTTTGGTCTTAATAATGGAGTCTTCTTAGACTTGCCTACGGCTTTACCATTATTGAGCCATAAGAAGTTTGAAAGGATCTATCCCTCGGCAACTCTGCAATATTAGATCCACTTCACTACTATCTATAATTAACCAATTCGACCCGTGGGTCTAGATACTTAAGTGTTGATTTTCCAAAGGCTAAGAGAAGTAGCAACTAAGGTTTTGAATTGCCAAAGACTACATACATGATTTTTGTCAAAGAGTCCCTAAAAGGTCCTAATGTTTCATCAAATGTAAATGGTAGGAATCAAGAAGAGTTAGACTTTTCTAATTTTCTAAAAGGATTCCAAGATGTGTTCATCGATGATATCTCTATGGACTTACGTCCAAAACGAGGGGATGATGACCATCAAATTGAGCTCCTACCAGGAAGATCACCGCGTAACAAACCTTCTTGTCTAGTTTACTAAGCTCAACAAGAGGAGATCATGAGGCAAGTACAACAATTGATAGACAAAGGGATGGTGAGGCCTCGTTCTTCTACCTTTTTTTCTCTAGTCATTTTAGTGCAAAAGAAAGATGGTACATACCGTATGTATATGGACTATCAAGCACTAAACCATATCACTATCAAAAATAGATTTTTCGTGCCTCGGGTGCCTCGGGTAGAAGATCTTTTTGATAAGATACAAGTCTCTACCTACTTCAGTAGGATTGACCTTAAAAGTGGCTATCATCAAATAAGGATAGTGAATGAAGGTATCCTAAAGATCGTGTTTCGTACAACTTCTGGTCTTTATAAATAGTCATGGATTTTAGCTTCACCAATGCACCATCCACGTTCAATCGTTGTTGGGAAAACAAGAGCAAGGGGCACCTCTATAGCAATGTCTCCCAAGAGCATTGAAGACACAAGATCAGCACCACAAATGGTATCAAAAGAACCTCAAAAAAACCACAACTCAAAGACAAGTGATCTCTTGGGAATTTACCAGCACACGCCCACCCAAAAGACCACCATGAAAATTAGGAAGCACTTACCCTGGCATGGATTTACAGCACACGCCGACCAATTCACTTGATAGAAAGATCTTTCACCTTCACCAAATAACTCTTCAAAAACACAATTTTGAAGTGTACACACATCTCCAAACAAGAGAGATTCCACAATCTACCATACACCAAACTGCCTACAAGCTGCCATATCCTGTGCATTGTGGGAAATAGATTGTATCTCCCAAACCACAACTCCAAAAGCAATGCTTTCAAGCCTCAAAAACTCTCTGCATTTTCTACAACAAAAGCTCTGAAGACCACAAATTTCAATTCTATGTACCTCTATGTGCAAAATTGGCGTGAACAGCAAGCTGCCATGGCCCGCCGACTACGCGTAGGAAGGCTAGTTGAGGGCAAAAAACTGCATCCAAAAGCATCAAGAAGCCACAACGACCAAAAACCTGCAAATTTCTGATATTGGACTGAATTTTTTTTAGTTTTTACATGAGTTTTATTTATATACAAGTCTCCCTTCAAAAAACTCACTCACGGGCACTTACAGTAGGCCGACAATTGTCACTAGACTAGCGACTTGCAGTGCATGTACATGTGCTTGCTAAAGCAAAATAAAAAACCCAAAAAAATAAAGCCCACACACCCTTTTGATTTCGGGAATCATGTCCGTATGCAAAAATTTACAAGAAACATGGTGTCAGAAATGCTCCCAACATAGTTTGCCAACCCCCCAGTCTGCTAGAGCATTCATGCTCAGCAGTAGACTATGCAAAATATTATGTACAAAAATACATCATGTACAAGGAAATCAGCAGCATATACCCTTACCACAATCAAATGGAAAAGTATTATCCCTTGCATTCATCGTGCACACATAATGGCATCCTTCAAAGTCATAAGAACAATCATAAATCACTAGTGAGCTCCAACCATCAATGTACATGTCATACAAACCAAAATACCATGGATAAACATTCTCATCATCATGAGATGTATCACTCACATCAAGCCAAGAAAAAACATCCACTGTATCCATGTCATCATGGCTATCTCAACTCTCCAAGCTACAATCCTCTTCAACATCCATACATGCATGTGAGGTTTTCATAATCTTCTTCACCCTTGACAATGCATGGCTCACACTAACTTGCATCTCCTCATCCATCTCAACTTGTGGGTCATCAAAGCCCCAATCAATACTACCATCATCATACTCATAGGTCTCATAAGCATCACTTTCACTATATGCCATCTCTTGAGCATAACTAGTAAGCAAACATGAATCCCAACCAATGTCACCAACACCAATCCCAACATCCCAAATGGGTCCACATGCCCACAAGTCATCAGGATACCATGTCAACTCATAAGATGGAGGAGCAAAAACATCACCCATAATGTCAACATGTGTGTCATTTGTATCACAAGTAAGAACATCCATAGGCCCATAATGCAAACACATAGAGCTAGATAAGTCCTTAACTTTATGAGCATGCATACATGGAACTAAGTCAGCCATATCATTTCCCTCTTTGTCATACATGCACTCCAAGGTCCTTTCTTTCACAATATTGCTTGCACATAACTTCTCATCAATATCTACATCGAGAGAGAGAGAACCTCATCTTCTCATTTGACTCAACCTCATCATCATTGCTATAACCATAATTAGTGACAGAGGACATCTTCTGTGAAATGCATGAAGAAGTGCACGACTGATTGACATCTTCCAACCATCTTTCTTGCTTCAAGAAATCAACAATGCCTTTCACACCCAAAAAGTCAATGCAAGCAACTTCAATGCTGAAACATCCTGGAAGGGTACCAATGAACAAGAACTTCTCTTCCTTTGCATCCAAAACCATATCCTCAAGAACCTCTAGCTCTTGCTTGAGAGAGCAAAACCTCATGTAATGCATGTCCAACTCTTCTAGCCTGCTTAGCTTCAATTGTCTCATCGCATCATTCATCCTCAACAAGGCATCATTGAGCTTGACCATGGCTGCAATTTTATGTATGAACCATCCAAATTGAAGTTTTAACTCAAGCCAACAATCCAATCAAACTTGTAAACTGAAGGTCACTTTAAGCAACTCCTTGGTGGCGGGCACCAAAACACTGTTGGGAAAACAAGAGCAAGGGGCACCTCTATAGAAATGTCTCCCAATAGCGTTGAAGACACAAGATCAGCAACACAAACGATATCAAAAGAACCTCAACAAAACCACAACTCAAAGACAAGTGATCTCTTGGGAATTTACCAGCACGCGCCAACCAATGCACTTGAGAGAAAGAGCTTTCATGTTCACCAAATAACTCTTCAAAAACACAATTTTTATGTGTACAAACATCTCCAAACAAGAGAGCTTCCGCAATCTACCATACACCAAACTGCCTGCAAGCTGACATATCCTGTGTGCTGTGGGAAATAGACTGTATCTCCCAAACCACAACTCCAAAAGGGATGCTTTCAAGCCTCAAAAAACTTCTCTGCATTTTCTACAACAAAAGCTCTGAAGACCACAAATTTAAATTCTGAAGGCATTGTAGCACGACCTAATCGCAACGTACACAAAATTATCAAATCCGTGGATCGAGCAACCCGGCTAGGGCATGGAAGCACGAGCCTAAGATGAATGGAATACAGGATTCAAGAGATCACCTCTCCATTGCAAGTAGAAATTAGTCATGGAAAGACTAGCTCTAAACCTACTCTAATCACTAATCAATTAATCTCCTAGACACATCAAGCCCACCAAAGTCCGACTTGCCATAGACTAGAAACTCCAAACACACTATGATAAGCATACTCTAATTACCACACGTCAATTAAGGCACACACACAAATTAGAAGATTAAGACCCAACTTAATCACCCAAATTTATGATGCTAAATATCTCAAATCAATTGCTCGTAGAGAGATAAGAGTGGTTACTAGCAAGAAGTGCATACATCTCTCAAATCTAGAATAATGAAAGTGTAATACTGCTTCATGACAAGATGAAATGAAGAGAAGAAGAGACTAATGAGAAAATAATAATTAGATTAGTCAAGAAGAGCTTACACTAATTACAAGGGGTATCACTAGCCTCTCAATCATAGACATTAAGCTCAAGGCTAGGCCAAAGAGTGAACACTCTAGAGAGTGGGAGCTCTCAAAAGTGGATCCTCAAGAGTGGATACTCAAGAATGAAGCCTCCTTACACAAAGGCTTCCTTTTAAGGGCTTTCACCACTTTCCCTTCTACTATAGGTTTAAGCTTGAGCCCTCAAACTACCATGTACAACTTTGGAACTCCAAGTAAACCCAAGACTTATACAAAGTGAGTGGAAATATTATGCACAACCATAGATATCTCCCGCTTGATGCATATTTGGTGTAGCCTGTGTTATCTGCTGCTAACACTTCGTTTGATGCAAAATAGTATCCGATGCACAATTGGTCACAAGATATCCGACAAGGAATATATGTTATGTTTGGTATGGAAAATGAGTATAAATCTAAGCAAGCCCACCAAGATACCTTTAGCACAATTACAAATCTGTTTGGTGACCAAGATGTTGGTTCTGAGCATATCAATTGAGATCGACAAACTATTTATAAGTGCAAATATGAAGCATTGTATATTATCAAAACACATTTAATACAAGATCTTTTATAATGGTTTTTGACACAATGCTCCTTCTACTCAAGCTATATTGAATTTGTGAAGTTTTTATCTGCTTCTAAGTCTGAGTGTTGTGGGTCTCCTTGTAATTGAACTTCCACATCTATTACCAGACTCTCTTCTATTTCATCTATAGTGCATTGAGATACACCGACATTGAACTATTCTTCGTCTTCCTGTTGACAATCTTACAACCAGGTTGGCATTTCCTTCTCGTAGCGCTTTCGATGTGATGCAATATCTTTTTGTTGCAAAACATATACACTAATTTTTTTGCTCTGTCTGCTAATAGTTTGTTGCGAATAGTGCTATGAACATACCTGTACATACTCCAGTTTCTCTCCAAACTTGAGTTTGTTGCACATTGTGCCAATACTTTCATTGCAAGGGGACGTAAGGTCGAGTAATGCTCTCCACCATTCATCATCCACCAATTCCATGCAGGTTTCTATTTTGTCATTAACTGTACAAAAAATTTCACAAAAGGACCTTCTTTTAATACAAATGTACTCATTTATTTGATACAATCAATTCGGTCCTGACGTTGGAGTAGAACGTGTTGACCACGTGGTAGAAATTGCTAACCACCTCTCTATTGGACATTAGGTTTAAATTCTGATAATCTGGATCGACCATGTAAGCCACATTATGAAGTGGACTACGAGCGCTCTTCCATCTTGCATGAAAATACTTGGCCAAAATTCATCACTGTTTACTAGAGAATGGTAGTCGCCACTCCTTCTCTACTAGACTCTTTCAGCTCCTCGAGATTTTCAAGACTTTGTTGGACTAACCACCATGTGATCCACAATTTGTCCATATCTGGCACCTTTTGATCAAGGTTGCAAAACGTGAACTTAATGGGAATCATTACATGGTATGCATCCATTACACTCCTCCACCAAGAAACGTTGTTTATGTTGCCATGCAGACATGTAATTTTCTCTTTCACTTTTTCTTTCTGCTGCTCAAGCTACCAATCATCAAAGGTGGTGCAATTGAAGGTGTCAATCATAGCACACTTGTTGCGGAGAAGTGATTCCAATGTATAAAAATTTGTGCAAACGGAGTTTCAATAGGAAATTTCAACATCACTTACATGCGCATTCTATACAAATCGAGCACTCTTTGTCGTTTCAAGATAAATTTCACAACCTGACACACTGTTTCAATTATTTTAGCGAACCATGTGGTTTCTTCACTCTAGTGTACCAATCCTTCAGCACCAAGTTTAAGTTGTGTGTACTACAACCATTGGCAAAAATGTGTAGAAAGCACTTCTTTATTAATTTGCTAGCATTTTTACAACTCTTTGCATTGTCCATGACTACTTGAACAACATGTTCAACACCAATTTCTTTAATTACATAAATCAAGACCTCAAAAATATATTTGCCAGTTTTAATTGCACGAGAACTGTAAATCATCTTTATGAGCGTTTCTCCCCTTGGACAAGCCAGCATTACATTGATCAGTGGTCTTCTTTGAACACTTGACCAACCATCACCCACAATTGTGCACCTTGAAAGCAAAATATTCCCAAGTATTATTTTTTCAACACGCTCGTTGACTTCGATATGACATTTTTCCAAGAGAACATTTCATATTGTGTGATAAGACGGAGCTGAAAATCCTATGCCAAGTTCAAGCGGAAGGATGATTGTTGTCTACCATGACTAGAGCACTTCCAGTGAAGAATATTGCTGTGGCGAGTGCATTTTGTGCTTATTCTAGAGATTGCATCCAAAAGCTTTGATGCAAAGATTTTTGATATATTTGACCAAGTCCACCTTCATTGTGACACTTAAAAGAAATCTTGCTTGACATTTACTCTTCCTATGCAGTTTGTTCCCGAAGGATAGTTGGTGTCACCACAAGATCAGTAGAGTTAATATTGGATCTGACTGCTCTTGACTAGTTGTATGCATAACAGAGCTATATAGCTATTGTCTCTTTCCACCTTTTTTGGTGAGTTCTTTTCTCCAAGGCTTTGCAATTGCAAGTGCCTGAATATATTCACATTTCTTACAATTCTATTTAATGTTACCCAAAAAATGGTCCCTAATATGTGGTGCACCGCCTGATTTTGTTATCAAGCAAAACTTACATTGCCACTCCATATATCGACTGCATATGTTGTGAGCATAATCCAACTTTTTTCCAGTAGCTTTTTTATTTTTTGGCTTCTTTATACCACTTGTGGTGACATTTTGCTCCATTCCTTTAAATTAGAATTGAAGACAAAAGAACTAAATGTTCAGTTTTTAAATAATTTTCTTCTTTTCAATATATGTTAAAAAGCCATTTATTAGGAAAATGATCAAATTTGCACGATATGAGATTCACAATGCACACAGTCAATCCACACATCAATCGCCTATGCTGTGAGCAAACATACATGTTGCAATGCATGACATAATAAATACCACAATGCTATGAATTTCTCAATGCAATTATTATTATGATGATTATTTATATGTCCTCTATGATTTGCAAACAATAAGAGACATCTAGTTTCAAATGCTACAAAGGATAATCAACTCTACACTGAACGATGTCAGTTGTTTATAAAAAAAACATGAAAGTAATCAAATTTATGATTGGTCATGTCATACAATAATAATCTTTCATAATACATAATGCACTCTTTGTATTGAAAAATGCATGAAATAACGCAAAGAAATCTTCAATATAATCACACAATTGACGACTACTTATACCTAAACAAGGATTATAGCCCCCTTATGCAACCAATTCAATATATAAAAGCTATTTTCACCCAATTAAGGATTATAGCTCTCATATTGTGCAGTGACAATGTATATCAACTCAAAACTATGATGGTGAAAAATGCAAGACTTCAAGGATCTTTATATGCCCAGTACATAAGTATACGACACCCAACCCTGGACTATCGACTCGTCATTTACATATGCTAATATTTTATACTCAATTACAACCCTCATTTGGACCAATGGCTTCATGGCAATGTGCATGACTCTCCAAATTTTCAATTGTTTTGGTTTCAGACCTTTATGTTCAACAAAGGAATTAAATATTTTTACAAGTAGTTACCAAATTAAGAATCACGTTTACCAAAAAAAAGGACCTGTAACTGTGTAACCTTAGGTCAATTCACAAGGAGATGACAATAACCGGCACTCGGATACACTCCCCATGGATTTGTCTAGTCAAAGCACCATGCTAAGCATGCTATTTACTTTACATAATTACGTCTGCCAGGGTTTTCTATTTTCCTTGTGGGACTCACTGGGAATATTCTTTTACTCGACGAGCTAACCGGCTCTATGGTTTTTTGTAGGTCATCATCAAAGTCACGTTAACAATTAACATGACCACGTGTTTTTTTGTGTAATTACTAGAGTTATTAATATAATCACACGATCGTGATCACGTCAAGAAAATCCCTATCTGGTACATGTAATGCTTCTCAAACAATTTGTGTGGAAGAAGATAATGTACCAAGATATAAATCTCCAATACCCTTTACTTGACAAGTCGTACCATCAAGAAGATAAACAACACGTGGACGATAGTTATGGAGCCACTTAGATTGATATGTCATATTTCCTGTTGCACGAGAATCGACAATAAAACTTGATCCATCACGTACATGAAGTATTCTGTATGGAGCAATTGAACATAGGATGCAACTTGTTTCTGGTACAATATTGTTTTGATGTTCAATAGTGTATACTCTATTACATTCTATGTCAAATCGACGCTTATAGCAGAAATGAGTGGGATGATCAGATCGTCCACAATATTAACAAGAAGAAGAAGAATCTCTAGATAAACATGGGTGTTTAGTGATAATAATGTGTTCTTCATCATATTGATGTGCCCAAAAATCATCTTGAGTATGGCCATTTCTGTTGCAGTAAGAGAATTGCTTATTAGGAAATTTGAAACGAGAGAAAATATTATCGCGACGGCCACCTCTGCGGTTTTCTCGTTGAAATGGACTTCTTCGAGCATAAAAAGCACGTTCCATCTGTTGTTACTCAGTATCCTCTTGTGAAATCATAGCTGTATTATGATCAAGACTACGTCATTCTTGACGTTGAGAGTATTCAATTAAAGACATGAAGGATTGGTAGAAATCGAGACCATTTTTATTAGAAAGAATGGTAACAATGTTATCATGAGAAGATCCCTTCACCGTGTCAAGGACAAGTGTAATCATTTGTGGATTTTAAAGACTCAATATGTCTTTCATGGTAGTACCAACTTCATATTGTAACTTGTTAAGCAAACCCCTCAAATATAGTATTTTTGTAACAAGCTTATTCTAGAAGTTTACAATAAGGTACTTCCATACGTTGTGGGAAGTAGGCAGTCCATACACATCAAGAAAAAGGGAATCAATAAGAGTAGAAAGAATATACCAATGAGCTACTTTATCACATCATTGCCAATCCATATACGCAACATGCTAGTTTTCAAATATAGGTCCTTCAGTGATAAGCATGTTTTCATGATCCGTATCAATAGGCTAAGACAAACATACACAATTTCCAAGGACAATATCAGAGAGTTTATCACCTTCAAGAATTAACAACATCTTTGCTTTCCAACCTGGAAATCCTTGGCCTTGTAAAGGAGAAACAGAACGCTGGCCAAAAGAGATTCCGTGGACGAGAATATTCATAGCCATATTTGTTTGTGGGAAGACATATAAGATAAGATCGCAGAATGTGCACACCATATATGGTGAAGGCTGCAATTGAGAGCGAGAGAAATATGATGATTGTGCTTTGCCAATGATAAATGCAAGAAAGATTCTCATCAACGATGTGAGGGACGTCACCAAAAGAGCAGGAAAAAGGAGATGTTAATAATAAAAGAGTCCTCAAAATAGAGTGATGTGAGACACAATGTGAGATTCAAGATTGACGGCCATAATATGAATAGCAAAAAGGTAAATTTTCTCAAAAAAGTTGACACCAATATTAGAAACGGTCACAAAGACGTACGAGGACAGAATCTTTATCAACTTTGATTGCATTAAGAACAACATAACTTTCTGATACGAACTCCGTTTTCTGCAAACCTAGAACTTAAATTGAAGATCTCTAGGAGACAAACAAGTTTTGGATGAAAAGCGCCATTGTGCTACGCTCCATTGTATATTTCATGTTTCTTCAAATTTTGAGCAGAAGACAAATCAACAAGAAAATGTAATCAATGATTCACCATATCGATTAGCAATAAATGCCACACAAAACACAAATCATATTCTTCTTAACACAATCAACAAGAATCAATCCTCAAAAATAAAATTTGTAGCAATTATGAATCTTACATGTAAATCGCATACACATAGTCTATTTTGTCACCATAAATTGAATTGTCACGTGATCGTTACCACTCTCATACCATTGAGATGTAGAGAGAAAGATCCAAAGATGAGATAAGAGACACACCATGTATTCTCTCAAAGATTGATTCATATTCAGGACAAGATACAAAAATATAGGTGAGACCAAGTTGAGTAGAGTGAGCCATATATAGCTCCAACATAGTCTATATACTAGTAGATTGCATATGATTAAGATGAGTTATGAATTTGATTGGAGATGGGTGTAGTAGATGAATAAGAAGAAGAAAGAAGTAGGGGAGGAATGTATAGATTTATAGATAATGAGATGAGAGATTTTTGGTGATGTAGGATCATCCCAATTAGAAAAATATACCCCACTGATCTTTTTAACTTCTCTTGACCTTTCTTCAAACGAAGCTTCATGGTAGCTCATGTTTAACAACATAATCCATTGAGACCTCGAGGCTTATAGCTTCACTATATTGTAGTCAAGGAGCTGTCCTAGGAGACCCCAAGGGATTACCAGAAGAGTGGAGGGCAAGATCCACATCTACAGAAGAACTAGGAGTAATTGAACGAATGCAGGTCTGATACAACCCCAAGAAACTTCAAGGGTAGAAGGATTCCTTACTAAAAGCCTACAAGATATCCTGCCACATTTTGTCACACACACGGCATTTGCACACGGATCAACTAAGAAACACACCTACAATCATGAAGGAGCAACACATCTTGTCGCGACGGAGTGGCACACTAAGCAATCGTGCTGGATTTTTGGGGACACACTATTCAACCAACAACCCACGGACATCGTTGTCATCAGTTGTCTATTAGGGAGCAACAAGATGCCATAATAACATCATCAGCAGAGTTGTTGCACCAACCAATTGCTATAAAAAAATAGTAGAGGCATGAACCCTGGTAGCAACCAATAGAAAACGACAACAACTTTCATGCAATGGAAAAGTGGTAGCACAAAAAAAAACCCGGCTCACACCATCTCATCGAAAAAAAAATATATAAAATGGGTCACCAATCCTTAGGGAGATGCAATAGCCACCAACAACCAACCACAACATGCATGCCACATGGCCGCATGGGACCCCTCATGCGACCCCTCATGCAACCTTTTGCACTACAATCCGCATGAGATGAGGGTGCACTTTTTTTTAAAGATGTCACGCTTCACCTGAACCATCTATTTCTACCAACCACAACCATTGGTTTAACTTCACAAATTGAATGGACAACCACAAGCACACATTAATTATTTCAAACCCTCTACACAAAGTGCACCTTCGGAAATTTTGAGCATGAGAACATTGATGAGACGTTGACCCGGGGCGGTCACTTTTTAGAATGTGTATGATATCACGTGGGTTAACCGGAGAGGATTATTAAAAGACCAAAATGCATAAAAATGTATACATACAGAGGGGGGTGGGGGTTTTTTAAATAGGCTCACAGTGTAAGTATAGTATGTATATTGGGGTACTATTAATTACCTCTTGAACGCACGTGATATAGGGGTCTTTTGATAAGTGAATCCCCCGGGGACGTTGATTTTATAGGGGGGGGGGGGGGGGGGGACTCACACACACACATATCTACACATGCACTCAGAACAAACCATATCACACTCTCTCTTTCTCTCTGGCTGCAATAGTCGTATGATGTAATATCTATCATCAAATCTCAAATTCAATTGCCCTTGTTGCTCAATCTCACGATCTTGGATATGAGAAGTGAGCCACCCGCTTGAGCTTTTAAGGGAACCTTGAGCTTCTAAGGGAATTGCAGCAAACTCTCTCTTTCCCCTTCATTTGCTGAATCTGACTCCCACACAACAATGGTTGGCCCCTGACTACTTGCAGAAGTGGACATTCATGAATATATTCAGTGATGTGTGCAATATTGTCTCCTACAACGCCTGCTACCGAGCATCCTCTGGCATTGACAATGATGCTGATGATGATTCTTTTTACAGTTTTTTACTTTGTTTTGTTCTTTACTTAAACATTGGATTTGATCCATAAAGATTGCAGGTGTTTGATCCCATGGCCTTTTGAAGACGACTAATATAACATTTCATTTCATTTCGCTCTCACTCTTTTCTCTCCCAATACCGCTACTTACAGCAGTGAGCATTGATGACATTCTTCAGCGAGCAGTGCAATACTTTCTCCGACAATGTCGCCACTGACGATGATGATGATGTTTTACTCCAACGATTTTATACTTTTAGTTTTAGTCTTTCACTTTACTTAATTATATTTTTTGTAACCAAGCATTGGTATAGATCAACAATGACTGTATTAGTTTGGTGTCATGGCCTTTTGAAGGTGGTTAATATAACGTTTCATTTCATTTACTCTCTCTCTTTCCCCCCTTAACCAAATTGCGGGCCTTACCTTGATATTTGATTGTCCACAACCTCGCAAATCGATGAATTTTGGGCACCCATATACACACTCACTTTTCAATTCGGATGATATACGCATACACATACACATATTGTGAGTGTCTCCATAGAGCGTAAAGTGGCATCCCCACTTGTTGGATCCTTCTTCTTCTATTCAAGCTAATTAGACATTTACTTTGCCCTAATTTTGAATGACAGGACTATTCCTCGTGTGGTCTCTGATATCTGACTTTTAAGGCATTATTTCGCCTAGTTTAGGTAATTTGTGCAAGCTACAGTCTTCCCTACTACATACTACAAATTTAAACGAGAAGATTTGGTATGTGTTTTTGCAAGGCATTTTCGTGATGCTCAAAAAACCTAAATTCTCTTACATAATTTTATGTATCACTTGAACCACCTGTCATATAAATGGAGACTTCTAGGAAAGAGCAGCTAAGATCGAAATATTTTTGTGTTGGTTTTTATTTGTTGGACCAATGTATTGTCTATTGTCAGGCATTTACATGATATACCAGATGTACACTTGAGATATTGACTAAACACTAGTCAATTCCCTTTACACAAAAAAGCCAATAATAATTATTTTTTAAATACATTAAGCATTTTAGAGACAACCGCTTGCCATATCAAGAGAACTTCTTTATTTAGTAGATGTATGTAAGTCATTAGTGTAATTTTAACTCTTACATTGACCTATACACTCAAATCGGACCTGGTTCCTACAATTTTTCTTTGAGACTCTACTTTATCCATGCTATTAAGTTAAAACTACAGATCTTTTCTTATCACTAAGTTGTCTCACATTTTAGTTTCAACAAGGCTGTGGATAGCTTTTTAGTTGCATTCAAACACTTATATCGAATCAAATTCTAGATAGGTGGAATATTCTTTTATTTCATAGCCAATTATTAACACAAACTTAACACATTTTGGATTTGTGAGCTATACTTTGGAATAAGTTTGACAATTGCAGCTTTCTCTTACTTATGCCTCTCTCCACATGCAGACAGTGGTATATATATTTTCAAATGTAGTATTACATCCAGATATATACATCCAATGCCTCCTTGCTTTCTTATTTTTTGAGCTATGAACCTAGCCATTTCTCATATGGTGGCTTGAACTCTGCACTATAAGTAGTTTTTATCGAGAACATTTGACATTAATCTATGTAGATACTCTCACAAGCTACAATACTTTTCAGTAATGAACAAATAGTTTGTAAGTGATTTGGTATACTCCAGAGTGGTGTCAAACACATAGTAGATATTTTTCTCATTTATGTCATGTTTGGTCCATTGGTCACATGCATACACATTCACTGATTTAGGCAGTGTGTCAATGCACATCCTTATGTAGATTTGCCAATTTAGGAAACACCACTTGTCCGTTCACATCCACCGATTTAGGCAGCACAATAAAAAACTACAGATTCATGATCTATAAACAATACCAAATGTAGATTCATTAATTTAGGCAGCATTAGACCAATTTAGGAAGCACGTCTTATTGGTGTAGATTCGTAAATTTAGGCAACACCGGTCATGAAATCATGTTGCAATGGCTGGCCACCACTCTCCTTAGTATGGTTTTGCTACCCGGGTATATGTTGGCAGATATTTTGATTTGGAATTGTCATATGATGCTTTTCGATCGTGACATTATTTATGGCATTCAACTGAGATTGATGGGACTTGATTTATTGAATGTTTAGTGTGAGCAATGATATCCTGATTCATCAAGGTATAAAATATACTACTTATTCTGGTGGAGGTTGTGTGTGGATGACGACACGCATAAGAAACATTATTTAGTTTAATAAATTTGTTTTCTTTTCTTATGAGATGTTTCTAGCACACAATACTAATAATAGTTTTTTTCTAAACCTAAATAGTTTGCAGATTTTTATCTTTGCAACTAAGGAAAGTTGCTTTTTATATTCTCAACTAAGCACAATTGCTTTCTACTGGAGAAATATGTAATGGAATTGATATTTTATTTGTTAGTGCAGCTGACATGTGGAAAAGGCTAACGGTTATGCGAAAGGATGTTATATTTTATGTATATTTGATTATTCAAGTTCTCCTTATGAGCTTTCGCCTTTGTGATCGGTCGGCCACTTTGTACCCACTTTGACCATTCAAGAAATCTATAAAATAAATACCTGCAAGAGGGAAATGTTCACTCTTGCATGGGGGGATATTGCATCCACTGTCTATGTTGTCTCGTGATCCTTCACTTTCACTAGGGGAAAAGCACAGGACTCATCTGATTGTTTTTAAGGTTTTGGTGAAAACATGGGAGGTTTTGATATGGTGTTTTGTAGTACTGGCAATGGTAGATAAGTATGCTAAATGCAGTGAGCTTTAAGGTTTGAGGACTTTATTACCCAAGATGGTGTCATTTAAACACGATCTTATTATCTGGGACGATGTGACTTGGAATAATTGATAGTAAGCAAAGGCCAATCTGGAAGTGGCAAGAACGCTTTTGATGGAGTTTGATTTGTGTCATATGTTGTGCTTCGCGGTGCCAATAAGTTGAGAAATTACCATAAGGGCTTGGGGAATTAATTTCTAGGACGAAGCCACTTTAAGAACATTGATTGCAACAATGGCCAACATGAAGGTGCTAAAGATGCTTCGGAAAACATATGTTGGAAAATGATTTGATCGATAAGACTATGCTCAACAGTATGCCAAATTAAGTGGCCTTTCGAATGTTGCATGTGAATCATTGCTTGAATAGGAGCTAAAAATAAAACTCAAAAAACGCTATTGTTAAAATATAAAAAACCGAGGCGAAGCGAGCGGCTAAAGAGAGTGCTGTAAAAAAAAACAAGGTGAGGGATCACGAGGGCCTGCCAATGAAATTTTCTAAAATTTCTTCTTGGAAAACTCAAGGAAAGTAGAATTCAAGGGCAAACTCAAGGAAAGTTAACCACATTTAAACTTGTTAGATCTACGATGTTTTGTTGTCACACGCGCGTTCCCTCAAGAGATGATAGCTCAAATACCATTTCTTGAGCAATAGGGCTAAAAGTTGGTTTCTACTTTGGGTGAAAATACCAAATACCAAATTTCACATCTTCACTTTAGTGTTCCCATTGATAAATTTAAATTTTCATTAATGCCCACATCAACCTAATTATCTTAAATATTTCTCCCAAATATTGGATATCATTTTTCACGAGTAAGGAATTCTTCATGCGGGTATGGTTTATGAACATACAAGTATGGCTCAGTTAGCATTTACTACAATCTCACTTGCTATTAAGTCTCAATAGTCCGAGCACACGAACAAAAATTGTCCAAGCTCATTCAGGTTTTCCACGTTGATATAGGAGACGCGATATCACATTTCCTTGCTCAAACAAAGTTTCTAGATCCTTTGCATCAAAAAAAATTCTATGATGATACAACATGGATTGCGATTACGAGCTCTAACAGGCAGAGCCAGAGCTGATACATCAGGATTCAAGGCATCATCAATTATTTAAGTGCATTGTAGATATGGTGATGGAATTAAGTTTATATGTATAGTATATATATATATATATATAGAATATATATAAAGATATGAATGTAAGGATTATGGTTAGCTTAAACAGTCACATAGTGGCCTTAATGATAAGCAACATATGAGCCTCAGATCGGGACATCACCTATTGAAGAAATTAAGATGGATAATCAATAATTCATTTGCAAGGAGTGAGGAGGCGCTTGGCTTTGCCATGGTAGCCAGAGTTTGCTCGCTTGAAATTCAAGGCCCACTTAAGAACCTCTTTGTTCGAGCCTGCGAGAGCCTGGTTGAAATGATAGTTCACCTGTGAAACACATGAATTGATCAATAACTCATAGTGTGTCTCTCTAGATGCCTTAAAAAAGAGTCTTCCAACATACTGTATACAGACACACACACACACACACACACACACACACACACACACACACAATTTGACTATTTAAAATATGTTCCCTAATACTATGCCATGATGAACAACATATCACATACAAATATACACTTTCTTGTCCTTAGATAAAACCTATACATCATGCTATTTTCCTTGCCCTCTACTCTGCATCCATTAAATACCATCTAATTCACTACATCCGTGCTCACCTCAATAGCATTATAGTAGAAGGGCAGACTGTTGGAAGCATTGAGAGTAGCAGCAATGCTTTCCTGAAGCAACACACGGTTAATTTGACCCGATCCCCGCAGCCCTTGCTCAAGGGTAAGGGTGGACCCAAAATTTTTGGTCGCCGTTAGCCCATACCACATTCCAACCTTAGTCTTTGGTGACCACACTCTCCAATAGCATTTGTATTGAGGGATCAACCAGTCCCTGCAAAAGATGTCTGAGGTTACTTCCAACATTCTTCGACCAAAAGTAGTTTATCAACAGAGAGTTGTGCCACAAAGGTAGCAGACTATGTGATCACCAAAGGACCTTGCATTTCAACTGGAAATCATCTTAACCTAAGCAAAAAACCAGTGGCAAGGTTCTATCCAAGCATAATTGTGGCAAGCATCTCTCTCAGATCAAGACATTGTAGAGGAAGCTTCATAGACATCAATCAACATCCCAAGTGGGAAAACCCCCATAAAGACTTGGCTGGTTCAGATAAGCCGCCAAACAGTTCGAGAGAACACTATGACATGCATGCACTTGGCATAAGAGAGCCCTTATCCATCGAGCTTCAAGCTTATTAAAACACCTGTCAACCAACTCATGCAGAGCCCTTGGTATGCAAGCATCGATAACATTACTATATCACCAATCAGCTACCTTGATGAATCTAAATTTTCAATTTCTTGCTCAATGGTATCAATCCAGTTCACCAATGCACGCAATGCACATCGAAGGGAGACTACCCAGTTGATTTCATTTGCTTCCTGATGGACTAGCATCTTGCACACATTGTAAATCTACTTCAACTCCTACCTAAGCTAGACTTTACTAAGTTCAGAGGTATTTGCATTACCATTGATTAACCTACCATTCATTCCAAGATCCACACAGAGCTAAACATGCATGGGCAGAAAATGATTCAAACCCTTAAAAAATTGCAATATAAAATGTTCCAATAGTAGCATTCACATGAAGACAAGACTCAAACCCTTGAAGTAATTTGCAATAACAAATGTTCTGATTGTATTTACTGTTAGGAAATTGTAATAAACCAGATGTACCAATGTAACATAAGCGGATAATGATTCAAACCTAAGCAGATTGAAAATGAAAAAATGTCCCAACTGTACTCACTGTGCAGTGCATGCCGAGAACTTTGTGAAAGGGAGAGGAGGCAAAGAGACCTTGGGGCTAGGGGTAGTCTTTTTCGCATTTGGGCAAAAGGACATGGGTTTGGAGGGCTTGTAGAAGAGACCTTCTGCAGTGTACATGGCCATTCCAAAGAGCTTCCAGGAAAGCTCAAGAGGGCGGGCTGCAACACCCACACCAACACAAGTGCTTTTCGGACTACTATCTGCAAGCCTCACAGAGAAACCATCCATCTTTTGTGAGACATCCAGTTTGATGGCATATGTTCCTATCATGCTTGTGTCTGCCGCCTTTGACAGGGTTACCTTCCCATGGCTATCCTTGCACTCTAGCAGCACCTTGGCACCTGTTGTGGAAAAATGTAGGGTCACATCAACGAATTTTGTGAGGCAAACACTCCACTATCACAACACTACTAGTAGCAGAAAAGGGACGATGTTGTATTACAAGTGCCATACGCACAATTGACCATGCTTCCTGAACAGATGCTCTCTCTCTCTCTCTCTCTCTCTCTCTCTCTCTCTGAGGTAATCGAGGGTCTGCAGGAGTATGTCTACATTTAGTGAAGTGCAGGAGCCTCAAGGAGACATCTAGACAGCTTGTACAAAACTGAGGTGATGGAAATCATGAGGACACGTTAAGCTCGCATGTGCTACTGCAGGCAGATTTGACTTCCTTGCAATAAGCAACACCACACGTGAAAAACAAGGTGAGGGATGGCGTGCATGCTCAGATGCTGAGCTCTGACAAGCCCCAATCCGTCCTCTTCGTTCCTGCAGACGGCTCTAAGCAAAATTTCGCACGCCTCTCACCTCAAAAAGTGTTGGCAGTCCATGTGGATGCCATCCGTGAAGAACGCCTAAGCTAGCCCAACACTAAGGCCTTTCCTTAGCAGGCCAAAACGAGTGAGGGAAAAGCGCACCGCCAATTGCAAAATAAAGAAGTCCGAGAGTAGCAGTACGTAGGGCAGGAGCAATGTGAGAGCTTTCGGCGAGAGAGAGTAGCGCAAGTGTGTGAGCAGGGGTCGAGTCAAGCTACAGACGCCGCCTTCGAGCAGCAAGGCAATAAGGTGGCTAGTAAAAAACACCAAGTAAGGAGGCCACCGTCGAGGAGCAGCACCGTCAGAGAAGCAGGTAAGGAGGGCGTCGTCAAGGTGGAGTGGCGTCAGAGAAGCAGGGAGAATGAGCCGGCAAAGAGCAGCACGAGGACATCAGGGCGTCGTCATTTGCAGCTAAAGAGGCCGAGAGGAGCCTAAGAAAGCAAGGGTCGAGCCATAGCTGCAATCAAAAAGCAAAGTGGAGGCTGTCAACAAGCCAAGGCATCAGTGACCACATGCAAAGAGAAAGATGCACCCGTTGTAGTCGGCTTGCACTGTAGGAGTTGTAGCAAGGACGAGTTGCAGGAGCCGATGAAAAGGAGGAGAGTTGCTGAAGGCCAAGACTCAGGGATTTGTAGTTAAAAGGGCCACCGACTAGCAGTAGTGATTACAGGGAGTAGATAAGGTATAGGTGAGTATATACAAGGACGAGCAACAGAGGCAAGAGAGAACATTGCAAACATAGGCCAATGAGCAATTGAAGAGACATAGCGTTAATTCCACTGCAAGCAAAGATGAGAGATTAAAGTGCAAGTGAAGCACTACGAGCAGAGGCAAGAGAGAAGCACAAGGATAGAATAAGTGGATAAAGGAGACATTGGAAAGGGAAAGGCGAGATATAGTTTCTCGTGCTCTTTTGATAAAGGACTCCGTTTTTTGTGCATACTGCTTGTGTTTAAGCAGAGTGTTAGATTCCTTGGTTTTGATTGTAGTTCTATTCTAGTCGAACTTTCAGTTGATAGTACTAAAAAGTTGAATTCTAAAGTGTCGCTTGCAACTCCAACATATTATTTTGTGTTGTTTCTCTCACTAGTTCCCATAGCAAGCAACCCACTGTTGATCCCGGCTCACTAACCGCACTTATTTTTCCCCAACATCTTTGGTGAACCCGATGCGAAACTGAGCCAGGGTGGGACTTTGGTAGCAAAAGATGAGCTTTACAAGAGGAGCACTTCCTTGAAGATTCTCAACGGGTTACTAAGCAAAGATAAATGAAATTAATACAACAGAAGGATAAAGGATTATATGCGCAAAAGAATTGCTACGAGATTTTGAAAAGAAGTTTTAATAGTTATCTACTACTGCTGAGCAAAAACAATGCAACCAAAAAGGTCAAACTATTTGTCCAAGCGGTAGATTCTAAAGAGTTTGGTACACTTGATCGAAGATTCATCGGGTGAGTTAGGCTTAACTTCTGATTGGAAATTGGTTACAAAAGCTATTAATATGATTGTGAAGCAACAAAAGAGGGTGAAAAAGTTCATAGTGGTTGATCCTATGGAAGCACTTGAAGAGGATCTAGTGGAGAAGCCCAAGCCCAAGCTGGAAGAGCCAGACCTTGACAAGCTAGTAAAAGGTATACAAGAGTTGAATTTGAATTTGAAAGCTGTTAAACTTAATGGTTTGAGTGCAAGTGGATCTTCTTTAGAGCCCAGACAACATCCTCCACAAAAGGCCTGGGATAAAGGATGCATGTGGTGTGATAGTTTAGATCATATATGCAAAAATTGTGATGATTTTAATGAAGCTTACAAGAAGAAAGACAGTTCTTAAGATTGGTGATATTGATGAGCCTATTTTAGCACATGTCAAAGAGCTTGTACCAGAGACCAAAGTGGCCTATTGATATGGATCACGGTTGGCGGATTCAAGCTGCCAACACCCAACCTTTGGCGAATTATATGGAGCATATGCAAGTGTCACGGTTACGATTGGAGATGTTTGTGATGTACATATTTTTTTTATACAGGAGCAATCCTCCTATCCAATTATTCTAGGGCAAGTGCATTTGATGGACATGCATAACATTCTAATGAAGGTAAGCAGAGAATTGGGTGGTGCTTTTGAAGTGCAGGTGGACACAAAGTACAAGACTGTTTTGCAAAGAAGGTGAGGCCTGTAGCTACCCCTCTCCCATGGGGAAGTGAGGAGGTTATTGAGAAAGCTTCACAACAACCAAAGCTACAGGATCCCAAGAACATTGGCCACAAATTTACTAAAGGGACCTAGAAGCAAGTCGTCATTGGCAAAGAAGGGTTTCTTACTGATGAGGAGATCAAGTGCTTTCAAGAGATGCTTGCAAAACATGGTGAGCCCTTTTCTTTTGAGCCCACTGAGATTGGATGTGTAGATACAAATGTTGTAGCACCTATGCTTATCTTTATAATTCCACATATGCCATGGAATTTGTTTCCTATTCGGCATGTTCCTAAAGCCCATCTACCCTTATTGACTTGTTAAATGAAAAGATATGTATGGTTATTTTGGAGCCATCTTGTGCACCTTATTCTAGTTGATGGTTCACCGTCTCAAAAAAGAATGGAGCCTTGCGATTTATTTAGGACATGCAGCCGGTAAATAAGGTAACAATTTGCAATGTGGGCACATGTCCAATTGTGGACAAGTTTGCACAAGCTTTTGCAGGTAGGGCTTTATACTCCATGGATGATGTTTACTCAGGTTAGGATTAGTTTCAACTAGCTTTGGAGAGTAGGGATCTTACTACTATGCACACGCCACTTGGGTTGGTAAGTATGTGCACTTTACCACAAAGTGCCACAAAGTCTGTTTCTCACATGATGAATGGCATGAATAAAGAGTTAAGAGAATTCATTCCTCACATTACTATGCCTTTTATTGATGATTTGCCAATCAAGGTCTATGAAGAAGGTTTGAAAGATGACGAGAGGCGGTGTCGAAACTCTGTTACTCAACACATTGCAGATTGTGAGGCTATTCTATCCAAACTTTAAGAGGTAAATCTAGCACTTTCATGTCAAAAATCAGTTTTTGGTACCAAAGAAATATTGATTGTTGGACATATGTGTGGGCCACTTGCATGACGACCAAGCCCAACTAAGGTAGAAGCAATATAAAGGATGAAGGACGCATGCACATCAGTTACTGAAGTCCGTCATTTTTTGGGTGCTTGCGTGTTTTATCGTATTTGGACCTTGGTTGCCTCACTTTTCTCATGTTGCAGAAGTATTTTACTAGTTGTTAAGAAAAGGAAAAATATTTGTGTGGGAAGATGCTCATATAAAGGCCATAAATTTTTTGAAAAAGATGCTTTTGGAAGCTCCCACCTTAAGGAAGGTTGATTACAAATGTGGAAGTCCAGTGATTTTCATGGTTGACACTAGTCCGGCAGGCATTGGATGGGTTATTGGTCCAAATGATGAATATGGTCATAGATATGCTATTCGGTTTGGTGCAAAGGTGCTTAACACTCGCCAACAAAGTTATCCCATAGGTTAAGAGAGAGATTTGGGGCATTGCTACTGCTCTAAAGCTTGACAAGGAGTATTTTATTGGAGCTTCAGTTGTAGTGGATATTGATTGTTTTCCATTGATAGGAATGATCACGAATTTCTCTAATCCGGATATTATTGTGTTACGGTGGATAGCTTTCATTAAGTCTTTAATCCTGAATTCTCTTAGATTGTAGGAAGGGACAATCTGATAGAAGGTATGTTATCAAGAGCCAGGTCTAAAGATGAGGAGGAGATGCTTACAGAGAGTGATGATATGGGCTTAAACTTTTATACTTCTTCTCATTTGCATGCAAGATGTAGTGCTCTTGCTCATATTTTTGAATCTTTTTTAGAGGATATTTATGATGGAGAGTGGCTTTTGATAGGCCATTATCTTAGCACTCTCACCAGGCAAGAGGAATGGAGTGACCAAGAGTAGAGGAGGATCAGGAAGAGGAATTAATATGGTTATTTCCTTAAAGATGGACACTTGTGGAAGCAACTAAAACGTCCAAGTGGATTACCACAACTAGTAGTATATGACAAAGAAAAACAGCAGCATGTAATTAAAGATTTTCATGAGAATTTATGGGCAGTACATATAGGTGTTTGGAAACATAAGTCAAGATTAAAGACCACTATTGGTGGAAAGGCATGTACAAAGATATTTCTTGATTTGTGGAGACTTGCACAGTTTGCCAATAGTATTCAAATGTGTGACATAGAAATGAGTTGTATCCTACTTCTCCATTGGCTATGCATTATAAGTGGATTGTAGAATTGATCACTATGCCATTCAGTATTTGGAAAATGAGGTATATTGTTTATGCTAGAGAGTATCTCACTAACCAGGTTGAAGGAAGAGCTTTGCATACCAAAGCTACAAGCTCAGTATGCAAGTTTCTACTTGAGAACATGATTTGCCGATATGGTTGCATTGGGAAGATTACTGCTGATAGAGGAGAATTAGATGCAAATGAAGCTTATGAGTTCTTTAATCGATTGGAAATCAAGTTGGATCTTACTACAACATATAATTCGGAATGCAATGGGAAAAGTGAAAGAAGACATCCACCTATTTTTAAAGCTTTGGCAAAGGCTTGTCAAGGACGAATTGATGATTGGCCTAAACTTTCACCTTTTGCCTTATTGACTGACAAAACTACTCATAGCTCAGCTACAGGATTTATGTCATTTGAACTTATGTATGGGAAAAAGCCAATCATGCCTATAGAAGAGGCAATTATTTCTTGGACCATATTGTCATGTGAATTAGGTACGCCAACTGAAGATTTGCTTGTTATCGCATTCGACAACTTGATTGATGCCAAGAAGACATTGACCACGCAATAGATAAGCTCAAGGAGGCATGGTTGAAGAATAAAGCTGCATTTGACAATAAGCATAGGTTGAGACCATATACTATCAAAGATGAAGATTGGGTACTTGTTTCTGATAGCAGTTTGAAAATCAATCTTCAGCCATGCATAAGATGGTCAAGAGATGGTTTGGATTGTATGTTGTGATGCACGTTTATGATAATGGAACCTACAAGCTCAGTGAACTTGATGGAATTGATCTTAGAGTGCCCATTGCAGGGAATAGAATCAAATTATTCAAGAAGCGTGAAGGACAGGTGGTTTTGGGTGACCTAGATTCTAGAGAATGTCAAGAAGATGATGAGATGTATCCGCTAGAATATGCTTCTGGAAATACTTTTCCTTACGAAGATTAACAACTTGAAGACGGTTGGCACATGCCGGAGGATGTGCACGTTCAAAGGGGGTGGATGTCGTAATGCATTGCTTTCACTAGGAGAACAGTACAGGATTCGTCTAATTGTTTTTAAGGTTTTGGTGAAAACATGTGAGGTTTTGATATGGTGTTTTGTAGTGATCTTTAACACTAGGTTGGTAATGGGACACTTTTATGTCCTGTGAAGTGACCATTTTCCTTGAATTATGTCAAGAGTTTCAAAATGGATTTTGAGGTGCTATCTATCTAGAAAGTTGTCTCATGAGCTCAAAAAAACTTGACATTTTTTTGGAATATCAATTCCATCTTTAACATTGTCCTTGCACAACATTTTACAACCTAAACTGTGTGAAAAAACGGGTCCTATTTTTGGCTTTTTTCAAATTTTTGCAACTATACCACTCTAGAATTCATGTTTGTGAGGTCTATAATGCTAGAGAACTATCTTTAGTAGTCCTCAACATGTCCTGATGCTTCTAGGGAGAAATAAATATTAAAGTTGTAAGTTATGACCAAATTACAAAAATTGTCAAATCCTGTTTTTTAGCCAATTTTAGCTCTTCTATGATTTTTTTGGTGGATTTCATGATACCCAAATTCATTTTTGATTTTCTATGTCGCATATTGTAGCATAAAGCTAACATTCCTTGAGTTTTGGGTCACCTAATACCCTATTTTGCATAGTACACAACGGTGGTTGATTTTTTCAATTATGGAAGAAAATGAAACATTCTAGTATATCAAGTATAGCTTTTTCAATATTGTTAGTTTCTTGTGACAAATACATGCATTTTGTAGGTAGTAACCATATCTAGTCATAAGGATCAAATTTGGCTAGATATTGAATAGTTTCTATGGGATTCTACAACTCATAATGTTCAACCCAGTTTTTTCATGTTTGCTGTATTTAACACTTCATCTTTGTCCCCAAGATTCCCCTTGGTAAGAGATGTATTATTCTTTTGATATGCTCCATGGCTCCTTATGAACATAAAAGACAATAGGGAACTAAGGAAACATGCATATATTATTTGTATTGAGCGTGGCTATAGAAACTTTGATGATAGGTTTGCAGAATGGTAAAAATTCAACTTTTTTGTACCTATTTATTTTGGCAAAACAAAAAATAGTGAGTGAGAAGCAATCATATGTTCTGATCACCAACCCATTGAAGTTAGCTAGGGAATTTATCTCAAGTCCTACAAAAATCCCTAGTCTTATTTTTATGCAACAAAACATAAGAAATGGCTGTTTTGATGAAAATTCACTGGTCCATCAAATTTGGAGGCTTGGTGTGACCAAAAGATGAGAAATTTTACAAGTTTCTTATTTTTTTCCATGTTTAGTAGGCCTTGAACTATAACCTCATGAAAGGATTTTACAAAATGAGTGGATCTACTATGGTTTTGGAGGTTTTTTTCAAAACCCTGAAAGGACACTTTTATGTCCTGTTAGGTTACCAACCTAGTGTTAAGGTTTGAGGACTTTATTATCCGAGATGGTGTCATTTGAACACGATCTTATTTTCTGGGGCGATGTTACTTGGAATACATTGAAAGGAAGCAAAGGCCAATTTGGTAGTGGCAAGAAATCTTTTGATGAATTTCTATTTGTGTCATATGTTGTGCTTGGCAATGCCGGAAGTTGAGATATGAACATAAGGGCTTGGGGAGTTAATTTCCAGGATGAAGCCACTTGAAGAACATTGATTGCAGTGATGGCCAACATGAAAGTGGTAAAAGTTCTTCGAACTACATATGTTGAAAAATTATTTGATCAATAAGACTATGCTCAACAGTATGCCAAATTAAGTGGCCTTGGGGATGTGGCATGTGATCGAATCATTGCTAGAATAGGAGCTAAAAATAAAACTCCACAAAAGCTATTGTTTTTTTTTTTAAATCCAGGCAGAGCGAGCAGCTAAAGAAAGTGTTGTTAAAAAAAAACCAGGGAAAAGTGCAACCTCAATTGCAGAATAAAGAAGGCCGAGAGCAGCAGTGCGCAGGGTAGGAGCAGCGTGAAAGCTTTCGGCGACAAAGAGTAGCGCAGGTGTGTGAGCAGGGGTGAAATTTTGGATGGATGTGAAACTTTGTACAAGTGGGGGGATGGGACTCATCCCCACCCTTGAAAATTATTGTAGCCATCTGATATGGTTTGAGCAGTCCCGATCCATACTATGTGCTAAAATGGGCCGTTTGGGTCATACAACCCATTTTAGCGCATTATGCATAGTATCGGCCTTGATCTCACATACCATAGTGGATGGCTGTGTAAATTTGCACAAGTAGGAAAATGTTTTTCACCTCCATCCCTAAATAGTTGCATAGCCATCCAAACTGGTATGGCTGGTCAAGGCCCATACTATGTGCTAAAATGGCCCGTATGGCCATTTGAGCACATAGTATGGTTCGCGACCACCCAAAACATATTGGATGACCACGAGAATTTTTGTGGGTGGGGATGAGAACCATTTTACCACCGCTGCAAAGTTTCATAGCCATCCAATATGGTATGGGTGGTGAAGGCCCATAATATGTGCTAAAATGGGACATTTGGTTTGGGACTATCCAAACCATATTAGATGGCCATTGATAGTCGTTTTTCGGCTCTCCGTAATTTCCATAGTAAGCTACCTCACCCTGCCAAATTCACCCAAACACTATGGCTATCCCTACCATTTCACTGTACATAGGCGTGTGTGATTTACGGGACTTTTTCCATATCTCCTTAAAAACCCTCAGCTACCTAGTCACTGGGCTAGTTGAGCCAAAAAAATAAATAAAAACAAAAAAATAAAATATATTATGGCCCATTTGTGTGTAAATATTGCATTATGTATATGGCCTAGATATAGGGATTTTTATAATTATTATGGTATTTTATTTAAATATTTATACTTAGGTGTGTGTTTTATTAAACCTATGTACACCTTCTTTCATCCTCTTACACCATAAGTATTTTGCCAATGTGTAATACTCTAACCTTATATTTTTTCTTTTATACAAATCACCCCCACATTTTCACCCTCACCCTCGTGAAAACAAAAATTGATTTCTACTCTCTTAGTTACGTTTATTATATTATTTACTTGCATACCTTTTCCTCTTTCACCAAAATAATACAAAGAGGGACCATATCATATGATTCCAATATCTTTCCATATCCATAATTCCTCCATATTTTTATTATTATTTTTACTCATTATTCTAACACAATGTGCTCATTGAGCTAAAGTCCATGAATAGTCCATACACTAGTCCCACCATGTATATATTTCTTTATTCACCAATAATCCTCCTCCATGCATGGGTCAAGGGCAACTTGGATGCTTTGTATTATGATATGACAAAGAAGGGGCTCACTCTTGGATGCATTGTACAAATTCAACCAAGGAGGGGGCCACTAAAAGACTTTTGCAAGCATAAAAAAAGGCTTTTTGGTGAGAATTTTTGCACCTATCTCCACTCCGAATTTGGAGCAGTGGTCAAAAGAGAAAACGTAGCCCCCGCTTGGAATCATCACCTCAAATTTTTTCATGATTTTTGGAGTAACCGCCGGTGAGCTATGATTTTTTGAGTGGACCCCAGTCTGCCCACTTTTCTCACAAGTAGCCCACAGTCTTCTCTCACCTCTTTCCACACTTCTACACACACACACACACACACACATTCCTCTCAATCCCTCACTCAAACCTGCACCTTCAATGGTTTCTCTCACCTTCTTCACCATTAATCTCCCCTTTTACTTCCATAGCTCTCATATGAGCTCTCCATGTACATACACCATCTCTATGCCTCTCTCTATTATCTCCAAAGTACAATTCCATCTTACTCCTTATATATATACATACATTCAGCATGTGTACCATGCTTAACCTCTGCAAATCAAGAGATCTCATCAACGGAATTACCATTTTCATCACGATAATCAACCTTGGCGGCGGTGGCGTAAAGAAGGGAAGACGAAGAAGAAGATCGATAGTCATTTTGAGAACCTATACAAGTAAGTCCAAAACTTCTTCAAGATTCACCATCACAAGGATTCACTGACTTCATTCAACTGTATTAATTCAACCATTTCTCCCATTCTACCCATTGTAAATATATCATTAACTTTCTAGTGATTACTAACACTAACCACTAACATACTAACACAAAATAGCCATCGACCTAACCATAAAAGACACATCACCTCAAGACATGTGTATAGTAACTCTCTCTCTCTCTCTCTCTCTCTCTCTCTCTCTCTCTCTCTCTCCTTACTTACTTTCACCTTATCTACCATCAATAATGCTCTCTTTTGAGCCCACACCCATGACTCAAGCAGACAAAGAAGGCCCGCAATGTTTTGATATTCAAAAAAATCATAATCCTGATTTGTTAGCTTGTAAATTAGGATTTCAAATAATCTTAATGAGGGGTTTCCAACCTATAAAAAGGCCCCTCTCCTTCTTGTAAAACAACCTCCAACATCTCACATAGCACACCAACACTCTATGCGTGAGGAGAGACTTAGGTGTAGCAACCACTTGTGAGCTTCACTCTTGGTGTGAGAGAAGCCTTCGAGATACACATTGCAAGTGAGAGAGCGTGAGTTCCACAAATCTCAAAACCACTATTGTATATGCTCCTTTATCATCAATAAATTGAGGTTTGGTGCATCAAAGGCATGATTCGACGTTCAAATCTCCGTCCTTCCATTTGTGGAATACGGTTTGGTGAATTCAAGGTGACTTGTGTATTTTGAGTTTCTATCGGTTGATCTTGATTTTAGAAAGTGTTTTAGTGTGTTTTTCATTGCCAATTTTGTGTCCATTATAAGAGGGTATTGTGGTGAGAGGTCTCCCACACCCTAAGACACAGTGTGTGTGTGTTTTGGCAATGATTAGCAATCACTAAGCATTGAGTGAGTTTTTGTACAAGCTCTACGATAGCATCATAACAAACCATCTCCATTTGCAAATCACAAATAAGGTATTACGCAAGATCCTTTTCTCTCTCTCTTCCCTTTGCTCTAGCTCTCTCTGGTCCCTTTTGTGTGTGTCTTGGTGTGAGGTTGCTTGTGTGTATTGTGTGGTGCATCTTCTTGGTTGTACCAAAATCTCTCTTCCGTCCTAATTCGCATACCATAACTAGGTGGTTCCTCTATCTTGTTTGGGTTTGGCTGTGGGTTGTGCTTGTGGTTGCCTTAGCCCCAATTGAGCAGCACGGGAGCCTTGAGGGGTGTTTAGAGGTCGACTCTCTTGTTGCCCGCCCCGGACCGCCTCACCATGAGATGTTTCACGTATGGATGTGAGAACCACTTATGCACCCCTACAAAGTTTCAGAGCCATCCAACATGTTATGGGAAATCAAGGCCCATACTATGCGTTAAAATGGGACATATGGCTCATATTACCCATTTTAGTGCAAAGTATGGGTCGAGACCAACCAAACCATATTGGATGACCATGAGAATTTGCATGAGTGGGTGTGAGAACCATTCACTAACTCCTAAAATTTCACACAGCCATCCAATATGGTTTGGGCGGTCTAGGGCCATACTATGTGCAAAAATGGAACATATGGCTCATAGAACCCATTTTAGCTCTTCTACCATGGATTAGGATATGATCATCTCGTATTAATGGATCTTTGTCCATGTATATGGGTCTTTTTATGGTTGTCTATATTTTCATCTATATGATTAGACTAATTGCCACATATGTGGACCTTTATATGTACATCTACATTGGTATCCTTTTATAATGGATTAGGACATGCTTGTCTTTATAGTTTCTATATGGATGTTTACATGGTCCTCTACAAGTGTATCTACAATGTTGTCTCTATGGTTAGCTTTGCAAAGATTGGTTGTCTATGTGGATCATCAATATGATCGGCTAATGTCATGAATAGGGTCATCTTCATTGCTATCTTTCTATATAATAGATTAGAATATGATCGTCTTTATATGTCTCTATGGAAATCTATATTGGATTCTATATGGTTTTCTCTATGATTATCTACATGGGAATTTATATATTCCTCTACATTGGCATTCATATGGTCATATAAATATAGTGCTATCCCTTTTACATAGACCCCATGTATATGGTCAGTTCTATGTTAGTCTATATGGCCAGTTCTACGGTCTTCTATATAGGGATACATATGGTCATCTAAATGGTTGATGGTATGATCCTCTATACAGTCATCTATATGGTTTCTTGTAGTATTTCTCCAAGCCATTTTAAATGGTTCTTTGTATGGTTAATGAGATTAAATTATTTTTTATATCATTATCTTTATTGTCGCATATATGGCCAACCAGATTGGGACAACTAGCTCATCGTCTATATGGACAACTAGATTTTCATCAAATAAAATGTAAAAAGAAAACTCTCTTTCTTTATCTGTGTGTGTGTGTGTGTGTGTGTGTGTGTGTGTGTGTTTTTGTGTGTGTCTTTTTATTTGTGTCAAGAGGGGGATTCAAGGGGGGACGGCGCCCCCAAATGTTGGAAATAGATGTATTTTTTAATATGAGTTTGTATATAGTTTAACAAAAAATGATATGATATTTATCATGTGGTAGAGGGGCTCTTAAACACATTGTATGAGGAGGGAGAGAGAGCAAGATAGGAAAAAAGAGTCCCAATAGAGACAAGGAGTGATACAGATTTGATCGAGACATTCTGTGACTCTAGACACTCAATACGATTCACGTCAAAAAAGTCCATGCACGCATATGGGTCTATATTCAACAATCTCTACAAGTCTCATCCAATGCCACGTAACTCACCGAGTTGTGTGGCATGCAAACAATTGGAGACGTGTCTAGAGTCGACGAGTTACGTGGCAATGTCGTGTGTGCATGTACGTGGAAATAAATTGTCGCCTTTGTGGCATGATAGGTCACTCAACTAGTTATGTGGAGCTTCTTACCAATAACTCACCGAGTTCTAGAAGTATGCCACGCGTAGGAAGTTCTTGCTTCGGACACGAGGGTAACTCAGTGAGTTAGCCGTAGTTGCAAAGGTCACACTTGGTGCGGATTACAGGAAGTGGGTACACTCTATCTTGCATACACCCTCCTTAAGTAGCCTATTAATGGTTGATTTTGTTAATTATATTAAGGTAAGTGGGACTGGGATCTATTATCAGTTTTGTTGAGCCCACTATGTGGGATATGGTACACACCTCAAGCCTTTGGTCTTAATAATGGAGTCTTCTTAGACTTGCCTACAGCTTTACCATTATTGAGCCATAAGAAGTTTGAAAGGATCTATCCCTCGGCAACTCTGCAATATTAGATCCACTTCACTACTATCTATAATTAACCAATTCGAGCCGTGGGTCTAGATACTTAAGTGTTGATATTCCAAAGGCTAAGAGAAGTAGCAACTAAGGTTTTGAATTGCCAAAGACTACATACATGATTTTTGTCAAAGAGTCCCTAAAAGGTCCTAATGTTTCATCAAATGTAAATGGTAGGAATCAAGAAGAGTTAGACTTTTCTAATTTTCTAAAAGGATTCCAAGATGTGTTCATCGATGATATCTCTATGGACTTACCTCCAAAACGAGGGGATGATGACCATCAAACTGAACTCCTACCAGGAAGCTCACCGCCTAACAAGCCTCCTTGTCTAGTTTACTAAGCTCAACAAGAGGACATCATGAGGCAAGTACAACAATTGATAGACAAATGGATGGTGACGCCTCATTCCTCTCCCTTTTCTTCTCTAGTCATTTTAGTGCAAAAGAAAGATGGTACATACCGTATGTATATGGACTATCAAGCACTAAACCATATCACTATCAAAAATAGATTTTTTGTGCCTCGGGTAGAAGATCTGTTTGATAAGATACAAGTCTCTACCTACTTCAGTAGGATTGACCTTAAAAGTGGCTATCATCAAATAAGGATAGTGAATGAAATTATCCTAAAGATCGTGTTTCGTACAACTTCTGGTCTTTATAAATAGTCATGGATTTTAGCTTCACCAATGCACCATCCACGTTCAATCGTTGTTGGGAAAACAAGAGCAAGGGGCACCTCTATAGCAATGTCTCCCAAGAGCGTTGAAGACACAAGATCAGCACCAAAAACGGTATCAAAAGAACCTCAACAAAACCACAACTCAAAGACAAGTGATCTCTTGGGAATTTACCAGCACACGCCCACCCAAAAGACCACCATGAAAATTAGGAACCCTGGCATGGATTTACAACACACGCCGACCAATGCACTTGATAGAAAGAGCTTTCGATCACCTTCACCAAATAACTCTTCAGAAACACAATTTTGAAGTGTACACACATCTCCAAACAAGAGAGCTTCCACAATCTACCATACACCAAACTGCCTTCAAGCTGCCATATCCTGTGCGCTGTGGGAAATAGACTGTATCTCCCAAACCACAACTCCAAAAGGGATGCTTTCAAGCCTCAAAAATTCTCTGCATTTTCTACAACAAAATCTCTGAAGACCACAAATTTCAATTCTATTTACCTCTATGTGAAAAATTGGTGCGAACAGCAAGCTGCCATGGCCCACCGACTACGCGTAGGAAGGCTAGTTGAGGGCAAAAAACTGCATCCAAGAGCATCAAGAAGCCACAACGACCAAAAACCTACAAATTTCTGATATTGGACTGAACGTTTTTTAGTTTTTACATGAGTTTTAGTTATATACAAGTCTCCCTTCAAAAAACTCACTCACGGGCACTTACAGTAGCCCGACAATTGTCACTAGACTAGCGACTTGCAGTGCATGTACATGTACTTGCTAAAGAAAAAAAAAACCCACAAAAATAAAGCCCACACACCCTTTTGACGTCGGTCATCATGTCCGTATGCACAAATTTACAAGAAACAGGGTGTCAGAAACGCTCCCAACATAGTTTGCCAACCCCCCCAGTCTGCTAGAGCATTCATGCTCAGCAGTAGACTATGCAAAATATTATGTACAAAAATACATCATGTACAAGGAAATCAGCACCATATACCCTTACCACAATCAAATGGAAAAGTATTATCCCTTGCATTCATCGTGCACACATAATGGCATCCTTCAAAGTCATAAGAACAATCATAAATCACTAGTGAGCTCCAACCATCAATGTACATGTCATACAAACCAAAATACCATGGATAAAAATTCTCATCATCATGAGATTTATCACTCACATCAAGCCAAGAAAAAGCATCCACTGTATCCATGTCATCATGGCTATCTCAACTCTCCAAGCTACAATTCTCTTCAACATCCACACATGCATGTGAGGTTTTCATAAGCTTCTTCACCCTTGACAATGCATGGCACACACTAACTTGCATCTCCTCATCCATCTCAACTTGTGGGTCATCAAAGCCCCAATCAATACTACCATCATCATACTCATAGGTCTCATAAGCATCACTTTCACTATATGCCATCTCTCGAGCATAACTAGTAAGCAAACATGAATCCCAACCAATGTCAACAACACCAATCTCAACATCCCAAATGGGTCCACGTGCCCACAAGTCATCAGGATACCATGTCAACTCATAAGATGGAGGAGCAAAAACATCACCCATAATGTCAACATGCATGTCATTTGTATCACAAGTAAGAACATCCATAGGCCTATAATGCAAACACATAGAGCTAGATAAGTCCTTAACTTTATGAGAATCCATACATGGAACTAAGTCAGCCATATCATTTCCCTCTTTGTCATACATGCACTCCAAGGTCCTTTCTTTCACAATATTGCTTGCACATAACTTCTCATCAATATCTACATCATCGAGAGAGAGAACCTCATCTTCTCATTTGACTCAACCTCATCATCATTTCTATAACCATCATTAGTGACAGAGGAGATCTTGTGTGAAATGCATGAAGAAGTACACGACTGATTGACATCTTCCAACCATCTTCCTTCCTTCAAGAAATCAACAATGCCTTTCACACCCAAAAAGTCAATGCAAGCAACTTCAATGCCCAAACATCCTGGAAGGGTACCAATGAACAAGAACTTCTCTTCCTTTGCATCCAGAACCATATCCTCAAGAACCTCTAGCTCTTGCTTGAGAGAGAAAAACCTCATGTAATGCATGTCCAACTCTTCTAGCCTGCTTAGCTTCAATTGTCGCATCGCATCATTTATCCTCAACAAGGCATCATTGAGCTTGAACATGGCTGCAATTTTATGTATGAACCATCCAAATTGAAGTTTTAACTCAAGACAACAATCCAATCAAACTTGTAAACTGAAGGTCACTTGAAGCAACTCCTTGGTGGCGGGCACCAAAACACTGTTGGGAAAACAAGAGCAAGGGGCACCTCTATAGAAATGTCTCCCAAGAGCGTTGAAGACACAAGATCAGCAACACAAACGGTATCAAAAGAACCTCAACAAAACCTTAACTCAAAGACAAGTGATCTCTTGGGAATTTACCAGCACACGCCAACCAATGCACTTGAGAGAAATATCTTTCATGTTCACCAAATAACTCTTCAAAAAAACAATTTTTAAGTGTACAAACATCTCCAAACAAGAGAGCTTCCACAATCTACCATACACCAAACTGCCTGCAAGCTGCCATATCCTGTGCGCTGTGGGAAATAGACTGTATCTCCTTTCAAGCCTCAAAAATTCTGTGCATTTTCTACAACAAAAGCTCTGAAGACCACAAATTTCAATTCTATGTACCTCTATGCGCAAAATTGGTGCGAACAGCAAGCTGCAATGGCTCGACTACGCGTAGGAAGGCTAGTCGAGGTCAAAAACCTGCATCCAAAACCATCAAGAAGACACAACGACCAAAAACCTGAAAATTTCTGATATTTGACTGAACTGTTTTTAGTTTTTACATGAGTTTTAGTTATATACAAGTATCCCTTCAAAAAACTCACTCACGGGCACTTACAATAGCCCGACAATTGTGAGTAGACCAGCAACTTGCAGTGCATGTACATGTGCTTGCTAAAGCAAACTAAAAAACCCACAAAAAGAAATCCCACACACCCTTTTTACATCGGGCGTCATGTCCGTATGTAAAAATTTACAAAAAATAGGGTGTCAAAAATGCGCCCAACACTGTCTAATGGAGAAAATATTTATACCCTACCACAAATTCAGTGGAGTGTTCTTTGATGATATCATCATCTAATCAATGTCCTTGGAAGAACACAAGCAACATCTCTAAGTGATTTTTCAAGCATTGAGGGAGAACAAGATTTTTCTCAATGAAAAGAGAAGCAAATTTTTCCTTCAAGAGATTCAATACTTAGGTCAGATTATCTCTCAAGATGGTATTCATATGCATCCATCAAAGTTAGAGGTAATAAAAGCATGGACTAATCCAAGGAATCTACATGAGCTAAGAAGCTTTATTGGTATGTGTGCATATTATAGACACTTCATAGCAAAATTTTCTCAATAACAAGACCATTACATAAATTAACAAAGAAGACCATTAAGCATTCAAGGATTGATGAGGAGAAAAATTCTTTTGACAAGCTCAACACGAAGCTTACCTCCCAACCATTCCTCATGCTTCCGGATCTTTCAATGCCATTTGAGGTCCAATGTGATGTTTGTGGTGATTGCCTTGGAGCGTCTTGCTTCAAAAGGGCATGCCATAGCATATGAGAGCCGAAGGCTCAATATAGATGAACAGGTCTTAGGCATTTATGAGAAAGAGCTTTTAACTGTTTTACATGCCCTAGACACATGGAAGCACTATCTATTGAGACTCCATTTATTCTACGAACCAACCACCAAAGTCTCAAGTATTTCATGACGCAAACCAAGATTTCCAACAAACAAATGAGGTGGGCAAATTTTCTTTTGCAATTTAATTTCCATATTTCTCACGTTGCTAGTAAGCACAACCAAGTGTTTGATGCACTTTCACAACAACCAAAAGTTAATGCGGTGTCTATAGCAACTCACAATGATCTATCTTTTATAATAGATGAGTATGCCATTGACCCTGACTCTAGAGACATAATGTCAGCCCTTGCTTTGGGGAATAAAGAGGGACCATTCACCTTGCAAGATGGTTATCTTCTCCTTGGCAATAAGCTATGTGCTACCCACTCCCTTCCTGAGAAGGTCACGTATGAATCCCATGCTCCTCCCTACGCGGGGCATAGAGGCATTCAACAACCTACTCTCCGAGGAGTAGAGACGTACTTCTATTGGCCTACCATGAAAGTGGGCATACAAGAGTATGTCTCAAAATGTGTAGTATGCCAAAATACCAAGTATGATAGTCTTTAGGTATTTTGGCATACTACACATTTTGAGACATACTTGGGAATTTTGGAAAAAATTGGTCTAAGAGGGAAAGAACCTGGATTACTCAAAATGTGTGGTATGCCAAAAGACTATGTCTGATAGAGAGAAGAAACCTGGATTACTCTAGTCATTGCCCATCCCTAACTCACCATGGGAGAGCATATCCATGGATTTCATCTTTGGATTACCCAAGTCTACCCATGGAAATATGTGAATATGGACAATAGTCGACAAGTTTAGCAAGCAAGCACACTTCACTCCTATCAAAAAGACTATTAAGTTGCACCAAATGGCAACTCTCTTCATATCATAGATTTTCAAACACCATGGATTTCCAACATCCATCGTGTGAGATAGAGATCCTAAGAGGACCACTAATTTCTAGAAAGGTCTCTCTAAAAATCTAGGTACAAGATTGAATATCTCTTCGGCCTACCACCCACAAATGGATGGTCAAAGTGAGATAGCCAATATTATTATACTTGATCTACTAAAGACTTATGTAACCGAAGTAGATCAACGCTTACAATGAGAAAAGTACTTACCTCTTGTAGAGTATGCATACAATAATACTATACATACATCGACGAGAAAAGAACCTTTCGAAATCATTGAGGGAAGAACTAGAAGTCCCTTGTTACTTAAAGTGCATGGGAAGATCTTCGTTGCCGATGAGTATAGCCGTGATGTACAATAATATTTTCAAAAGATTAAGGAGGCTATATCCATCTCTCAATACAAGAAAAAAGTTATTGCTAACAAGCACAGAAGGCCCTTAGCATTCAAAGAAATGATAGGGTCTTACTTAAGTTTCCCAAGGTTGGATTGAGGCAAACGACGAGCAGAAATCCTATGGGCTATCAAAAGTATTATGCTAAGTTAGCAAAAAGATACTATGGTCCTTTTTAAATCTTGAAGCCAATCAATGAGATGGCCTATCAACTCGATCTGCCCAACCATTGGATCATTCACAATGCTTTTCATGTGAGCCTACTTAAGCCCTACAAAGGAGAGCCACCAAGTGAACCAATTATTGAAGACTCTCCCAAAATCGAACACCGAGAAGATGAAGACAAGGTATTACGACATGGTAAGGTTATCCGAAGGTATCATATTAAGTTAAATAATTCTCCTTTTGAAGATGCTAGATGGATGCAAGAAATACAGCTTAACACTAGACTGGTAACCTAACAGGACATAAAAGTGTCATTTCAGGGTTTTGGAAAAAATTTCCAAAACCATAGTAGATCCACTCATTTTGAAAAATCCTTTCATAAGCTTATAGTTCAAGAACTACTACATATGGTTAAAATGAGATACTTGTAAGTTTTCTCATCCCTTGGTCACTACAAGTCTCCAAAGTTGATGGACCAATGCATTTTGCTCAAAACAGCAATTTCTTACGGTTGATTGCATATAAAGAGCGGGGATTTTTGTAGGACATGAGATAAAATGCCCCGTTAACTTCAATGGGTTGGTGATCAAAACACATGGTTGCTTTTACCTCACTAATTGTTTTTTGGACAAAAAAAATAGGTACAAAAAAGTTGCATTTTTGCCATTCTGCGGACCTATCATCAAAGTTTCTATAGTCACGCTCAATATAGATACTATATACATGTTTTCTTAGTTCCCTTTGGGGCCTTTTGATTCAAAAGGATCCATGGAGCATGTCAAAAGGATAATGGATCTATACTAAGTGGAACCTTGGGGGAAATGATAAAGTGCCAAACACGAAAAAACTGGGTTTAGCATTATGACCTCTAGAAACCCATAGAAACTACTCAATATCTAGCCAACTTTGTAGTTTATGATTATATATGGCTACTACCTAAAAAATACACACAATTGGCCCAATAAACTAGCAATATTGAGAAAGTTATACTTGCTACTCTAAAATGTATCGTATTCTTCAGCAATCAAAAAACTCAACCATCATCATATACTATGCTATATAGCGTATTAGGTCCCCCAAAACTCAAGGAAGATTAGCTTTATGTTATACGTCACACTTACACAATCAAAATTGAATTTGGATATCAAGAAAGACACCAAAAAAATAATAAAAGTACTAATTTTGGCCAAAAAATAGGATTATGCAATCCTTGTAAGTTGATCATAACTTTCAATTTTAACATGTAGCTCTCCCTACAAGCATCAAAATATGTTGAGAAGTATGAAGGCCTAACCTCTAGCAGTCTAAACCTCACAAACATGAAGTTTAGAGTGGTATAGTTGCCAAAAATTGAAAAAAAAAAAACAAAAAATAGGACCCATTTTTTCACACAATTTAGGTTCAAAAATGTTGTGCAAGAGTAAAGTTAATGGTGACATCGATACTGCAAAAAAAATAAGTCAAGTTTTTTTCAGCTCATAAGGCAAATTTGTGGATGTATAGCACCTAGAAACTCATTTTCATACTCTTCAAATAATTCAAGCAAAATGGTCACTTAACAGGACACAAAAATGTCCAAGGACATAAAAGTGTTCTGTTACCATTCTAGAGGACAATATGAACCTTGTCAATGCTTACACTGCTATTTTAGTGTAAGCAAATGTACAAATTTTTTTGAATGACCAATGTTTTTGTCTTATAAGACTAGTTTTATTTTTATTGTGTACAAATTTAATTAGTATGCATACTTAGAATCATGTATCTCAAACATCAAGTAGAATTTTTCACTCTACTTGGGACAATGAAATGGACTAAAGAGCATACATGCTTGCGGCAGTTATGTCTCCCAACCACCAAATAAATTAGTCATCCATCTTGGAAATATGTCGTAAGGTAAAAAGGGATCCTCTACCCGCTAAGCAAATTGACTAATAACTAAGACTTTACCTCTTCTACCTCATAGTCGAGAATGACTATGATTTCAAGAGAGAGGTAATCAATGCCATAGAAATCTAATATCTAACCAACCCAAATGATTTTCTCATATTAAACTGATCATTTAATGTGTGATATTAAATGAGAACAAGGGCTAGAATATAGACATGTGCTTACAGATCTATCTCAACACAGGGCCAATGGTAAAGGGGTCCAAATAAGAGATGGTCTATCAAAGAGCGAGGCTAGCTCGCTTAAAAGACCTTAGGGTTAGCTTCATTAAAGACCTCCAAAGGTTAGTATGAAAAATTCATTTGACGTTAGGTAAGCTAGGGCTATGCTTGAGGTGGGAACCCGGTCCAAGCTTGAGGTGCTTGTCGTGCTTGATGACTAAGGTGCTTGTCGTGCTTGCTGACTAAGATGCTTGAGGTGCTTGTCGTGCTTGTCGACTAGGGAGCTTTGAGATGCTTGTGGGAACATTACCCAAGCTTGAGGTGCTTTGTCATGCTTGCTAACTAAGGTGCTTGAGGATAACGTGTTCCACAAAGTCAACAAATATCCCTACAAGGAAGGGGTGAGCCCTACAAGCAGGGGGGTAGAGAGAGAACCCATACACCCTCACACAAGGCAATCTTGGTACAAATAAAGAAGTCTATTGATTGGCCTCCCAAGGGGTCCAATAACAAATTAATTAATTTAAATAATTGTTTTAGCATTTATCAGTTACTCTCTCTCAAAAGGGAAAGGGGGACACCTGTCCCAAGGCTACCCTTGTTGCTTGCCCCTTGCATGTGATTGGCTAGGCTTGGAGAGGTCCAATGATCTTCAAGCATGAGCTTCAAGGGGGGGTTGACCCTTGGGGGGGTCACTCTTTTGGGACTATCACGTGAGGGCAGCAAAAGGGTTTATTAAATTTAAATTTTTCTCATAGTTTCACATACAGAAGGGACTGTAAAAATAAATTGAGAAAAAAACCTACATATTTAACATGAAAAAGTGTATTTTATTTGTCAAAATTTCATAGATAGGGAGTTTTATAAATAGTCCTTGAACTCATGCGATATACTCAATTTATACATAGTGACAACCCCCCCCCCCCCCCACCCCGAGGATTGACCAAAGCAAGCTAGGGGGTTGCTTGAGGGGTATACTCTCCCCCCCCCCCCCCCCCCCCCCCCCCCACACACACACACACACACACTCTCATTGTGTAAAGTGCAAAGTGCAAGAGCTCCATCTCCTTCTCCAAGCTAATAGAGAAGTTGAGAGCCTACACCAACACTCTTGGCTATGGAATGCAAATCCAACCAAGAACCATGCTTCAATGCTTAAGCTTGTCATCTTCTCCATCTTTATTATTATGTTATTATGTATGCTAGCAAGAAGAGTGATGATAAGTGAGGAACTATTTCTTTCTCCTATGGAATGTTTCTTCTTCCTCTTCCCTACCCTCATTCGCCACTAGCTCTCTCCACCTTCAAAGGTTTTTGAGGCCTTGGGGCTGAGGCTTGGGATAGTTAATGCTTTTTGCAAAGTTTATGTTATGCTCGTGATGCATGAAGCTTTCCATCTTCATTGCATCACCTAGGTCACAAGGAACACAAACATTGTATTATACCAAGTCTCTCTTGATGGGAGAATCTATAATACAAATGCCTATTGGAGGGGTCCCCGGCTCCACATAAATCCGGTCCTCAACTGTTTTCATGTTCTCTATACTAACTCTCTTGCAAAAGTATTGTTCATGCCAAGTTAACTAAGTACTATGTTTATGTTGCTACCATCAATTAAGTTCACCCTCTATGCTCACAAAGTAACCTCACAAAAATGCTTTCTCTAATTCTCCTAATTTCGCTACTCTCAAAGTTCATAGGCCATTTACATTACATCAGACGCAAGTTAAATGCCCTTTCTTCGAATCTGGTGAAAACAACCCAGATTTTCCTACTCTTGTCTCTCTTGGACATATCTCACAATCAATGCACTCCAAGAGATGACATTTTGGAAGAGAAGCTCTTGACACAAGCTTTGTGCTTTTTGAAGTACACCACATTTGGCATACATATCGCCCAAGGCAGTGCCAAGCACTATGATGCCTTCAAAGGTGATTGCACCTAGAGAGATGTCCTTGCTTCTCATCCGCTCCAATAGTGTGATCCGAGAGATGACGTTTCAGACAAGAAGCTTGTGAAGAAGCATAGGTTCTTTCTAAGGTACACCACATATGGCATACATATGAACCAAGGCAGTCCCAAACACAACATTTTGTTTCAACAGCTCTTGAATAACAATATCATCATGAATTTATATCTTGCCCATATGGTCGTTCTGGATAGTGTCACATTCCTTGAAGATGCAAGCATAGGTGATTGTATCTAGATAAATTCCCTCACTTCGTATTCACTAAAAACAGCCCAAGGCTTTCTATCCCTGCCCCTGTTAGGTATATCCTACGATCAGCATGTATCCTACTTCTTAGCACAGGCTTTAAGCGACGTCGCCTCTTCGTCTCCATGTTTGCTTGCATAGAAGATAGTGCTGATTTCTTGGTGCTTCCATGTGAATGTATGTCATCCCCACCGGAAATAGGGACTACGCCAGGGCTCGGTGGCGGTGAGGGTTGGGATGACGGGAGAGGGGGAGCCATGGCAAGGACTCTTGTCAAGGTGTAGGCAAAGACTGTGATTTAGGCAGAGTGTAGACGACCGCATTCACTACTGCATAACTAGCAGGAATTGATACGTTGACGAACTGCATAGGCTCAACTTTTATTTAAAACCCTGAAATAGCTGCTTTTGATCGCACTTTTTTTTTTTTTTTGGAGGCGCCACATTGTCGCTGCTGGGCTCAAAGAGTCCAAAAAGGACCTTTGGCTAACCAAGTAAATAAAGTGAACTTCTACTAGCTCAATTCCACTTTAATTGTTTTTTTTCTCCACAACTCACAAATTGTGAGTGATAAATGTATTGAAAACCAAAAAAAAAAACATAGAAAGCCATGCTTCATTGGAGCCATGGTATCAAGCAACATCCCCACTGCCTACTACCATAACTATTAATACATCGGCAGATGAAGGGCATCACCTCGAGACCAACAACACTAGGAGGAAACTTAGGGTGACTCAAGGTTTCCACCAAGGAGTTAGTCATGCCACAACACCCCCCTTCACCACCAGTACATGATTGTTGTTAAAAAGTGTGATGTCTGATACTTTAGAAAGCCTCTTATTTTATAGAGCGCGTAGCAAATATATGAAAGTTACTTACATTTTACTTGAACTCCTTAAATAGCAAATAAAGTGCACTTCTACTGTGACTCTATTTCACATCAACTGTTTCTAAGAATAATTACAAAATTGTAAAATTATACGCTGGTCTTGATGATAGTTATCGCGATGTGTGTGGATATCGCCTTATAAGACACATTGCAATGGGCCTCATTATAAAGGAATTCGATCTAAGCGGTGGCCCCAATGAGAAGGATACCACTTGCAGATTATTAGTACATGATAATGAATGGTCCTAATTAAAAACTAATTCGCACAATTTGCTTGACCAAGGATAAGAGTGGAGATTAGTCAAGAGGTTTAGGACTTTTAGAGAACATGCAGTGTGAAAGGGTCTCTTTTTTCTCTCTCTCACCAATGAATCATCATCCCCCAAACACACAAATAAAGTATTTTTGCAACTATAATTCCAGATTGCCATGAGGCAGAAAAGTCCGGCCGGCAGGGCCCCGGGCGGGGGCGGGGGCGTGCGCGCGCGCGGAGGATTCCCGCATGGACGTTGAACGTTTCAGTCTCAAGGTCCAAAGTCTTCCATAACTCTCCCCTTGAAATAAGCAGATCGAAGAAGAAGAAGAACTCACACAAGCAGCAGCAGTGCAGCACGTCCCAAAAGCTGCTTTCTTATCTGCAGCTTCTGAGCAAATAATACCATCACACTCTGCTCTATACTATCCACATATCATCATCGTCGTCATTTTGTACATCATCCCATGCAGCAGTGTATCGCCTTCTCGCGTGCTCCCATTTCTGCTTCTTCTTTCTCTTCATCTGCTCGACCACGCCATACCCAAATCAATATGCAGGCCGCCCGCCCCCTGCAGCAGCTCCTCGCTATTCTTTCTCTTTCCCTCCTTGTCGCCATCAATGGCGCCTATTGCATCGATCACGTTCCCTTGAGCTTCCCTCACACTAGCTCCCATGGAGACCTTGACTGCGCCAAAGCTTTTGCAGGCAAGGGCAAGCCCTCCTATGGCGGACGGGCGCACGCTGGCTTGGTCCATCCACACGGTCCCTGCTCGCCCATCCAAGAGCTTGCACACCTGTCCGGGGACATGCCCGCTCTCGCTCTCGAATTACTGAAGAAGGACCAAGAAAGATTAGAAAAGAATGCGTTCAAGAGGAGGTCACTCCCACCAGACATCCTTGGAAGGTCTTTGGCAACTAGCACTTCTAGTTCGGCATTCGGCGCAACCGCATCTGGGCTAAGTTTGGGGGTAGCCAATTACGTGATGGCGGTTGGTGTGGGAACCCCTATGAGCAATTTTCTCTTAGTACTAGACACAGGGAGCAGCTTGGCATGGACACAATGCACACCTTGTGATAGCCCAACCTCATGCTTTCAACAAGCAAGTCCTCTATTTGACCCCACCACATCATCCTCATATTTACCTATCGCATGCGCCACACTGAGTTGCACATTATGCTCAACCTCTGGGTTTTGTCAGTATAACTTGTCATATGGAGACACATCCACCACATTTGGAGAGTTAGCACAAGAAACATTCACAATAGGGACCGCATCCATTCAAAACTACGTATTCGGTTGTGCACATTCTAGCCAAGGTACCTTTGAAGGTGTGGATGGGCTTTTAGGGTTAGGGTGGCATACGTTTGCCATTCCCGACCAAACTCTGTCATTTTTTGGGGGTGCCTTTGCATATTGCTTACCTAGCATCCTCTCATCGACTAATTCAACAGGCTTCATTGAATTTGGTGTGGAGGCCGTTGCAAATACAAGTATAGGCTCTTCCTTCACACCTATGATACACAATGTCAATAGGCCAAGTCTTTACTTTGTGTGGCTTAAAGCTATAAGTGTAGGGGGGGTAACCCTTTCCCTTGCTTCAACCACATCCATACCTCCCACTTCCGTCGACGTTTCGGGCACTATTATTGACTCAGGAACAGTTATTACTCGACTGCCTCCTAGTGATTATGTTACTTTTCGTAATGCCTTCTTGGCAGGTAGCACGGGCCTTACTCTCGTCTCCCCCCAGGCAAATTCAATATTCGACACTTGCTTTCAACTCAATGCCGATTTAGCAATTCCTATTGTGACATTCCACTTTGATGGCATGGACTTCCCCTTACATGTTGAACACATGGTTTTTCCCTTGGATTTATCTACTAATACCATTTGCCTTGCATTTTCCCCATTGCCCACGAATATGGCCGATGAACAACTTCTCATCATCGGAAACTACCAGATGGCAGGTTTTCTGTTTACATTTGATACCGTTGGCTCCCAGCTAGGCATCTTAACCTCATCCAAAGTTTGCTAGCTTGTTCTTCACTTGCTTGCTTAGAGAGACTTTTGTAGTAGAAAATAGTACACACAAATAAATATAAATATGTATAAAAATAAATATATATAGTGTGAAAAGAAGCTTTCTACCAAAGAATATCTTACCATATAAAGAAAACAGATGCAAGGTTTTCAAGTGTTGGGATGGGGGGTATAGAGTATTATAGAGAGGGAAATATAATTTCTCTGTCTGTAAAGTTGTCATGCATATTAATGCAAGCAACTCAAAAACAATGTTTGTAACCAACCTTGTATAATCACCCATTACTCTTTTGCATGGTGCAATGCTACTTTAAATTTTGGTACTAGTTGAATACTGAAACCTGACTTGTTGTAAGTATTTCAAGTGTTGCCTCTGAGAATAAAGAGTGAAACTAAATCCTTTCCAAGTAGTGACAAAGAAGATCAACGTTGCAACTCATTGACTTTGTGCCCTCTACTTTTTCGTTCCTTGTTTAATGGTAATATAATCTGTAGCAAAATATGTTGATACGATTTTGGAAGTAGGTCAAATTTTGGGGTATCTTGGAAGATTCTCGCAATCTTTTGAGGAGAAAAGGGATGGACATGATACGTGTGTGTGTGTGTGTGTGTGTGAGAGAGAGAGAGAGAGAGAGAGAGAGAGAGAGAGAGATAATTTTATGAAGGCAAAAGGCTAGGGGATGGCGTGTGGAACACTGAGACGGGCGATGCCTGTTTGGGACGACGGGGCAGTGCGTCTCTCTCTCTCTCTCTCTCTCTCTCTCTCTCTCTCTCTCTCTCTCAATTCCCAACCGCCGACGCGCATGCTGGAGCAAGTTTGAAGGACTGTCGCGATGAGTGACTTTGGAGAATACGCAGAGTGGTGAGAGCTGAGAGTTGGGCTATGCAGGAAGAGCCGAGCCCTTACAAGTTGGTGCATCGCAGGCAGGGGGAAAAGGGGGAACGGGCGGAGGTGTGGTCGAGCGGATGCTGCGAGGGGATAATGGTGGGAGGTAGAGCGGATCTCTGTGAGAGCTGAGAGTTGGGGGATGTAGGGCAAAAAGGGGGGAAGGGCCGAGGTGGGAACAACAGTGAGGGGACACTTTCCATTTGACATTGGGAGAAGGGAGGGAATCTTTACGATTAATTAATTAATGAGAGTTGGTCTAGACCCTAGTAAATTGTCCACAAATTTGAACTTTACATCCATAGTTGTGATTTTGTTTACGTATTGAAATTCATGCAAGCCTCTTTAGCTTAGAATGTTAAATGTCCACAGGATTCACTAACGGTTACAAATTATATAGAAATATCCAATATATATACACTGATGTTGTCTTCTGCCAAGGGAGGAGTTTTGTAGTGAGTGTTTTATTCAAATTTGATGAGTAGTTTCTAAAAAAGATTTCAGAAAAATAGTGTGTGTGTGTGTGTGTGTGTGTGTGTGTGTGTGTGAGTGAGAGAGAGAGAGAGAGAGAGAGAGAGAGAGAGAGTGTACCACAGAGACCCGTCCTCTCTCTTTTTGCAACTCTCCTTGTCTCTCTTTGTCTCTCTTCATCTTTATCTTCAAATTTTGAGAGAGAGAGAAAGAGCTAGTTTCCCAAAGGCTCATTCTCTCTCTTTCCCTAGCTATCCCTCTCTCTCTCTATACAAGTGTTTAAGTCAAACAATTAACTAATTAACAGATCATTGTGGCCAAAATGATAGCTCATCAAAGAGAAAGAGTGAGGCATACATAAAGTGAGTGTGTGTGTGTGTGAGAGAGAGAGAGAGAGAGAGAGAGAGAGAGAGAGGCATGCATACAGTAAGTAACAAAATACATCATCGCATAAATTGCGAAAAACAAAAATGAAGCTTCAGAAAAGATGAAAAATTATCATTCATAGAATGCATTACATCTTGTATGACATGTAGGACATAAGGTGGCACTTTATATGTTGCGATTGCAGTCAATTTTTGGAGGATGTAGGCTATATAGGAGCATGGTCTTCTATGAGAAATAGATTATTCACGACGCACCCCAAGAGATCCTTATGTCTTTTCTCCTCCTCCTTTGTGATGATTCCAATTGTCTTCTAGTAGGATATGGAGAATTGGCCATTTTCATTCAAGTTGTATTTTGAGCTCCGTGCAAATGTAGGCCATACATTTCTACTATTGTCCTGACTGCCTACTTGAACCATTAAGCCCCATATTTTGCTTCCCCGTTGGTGATGGCCTCTAAGATACCCCAAGCATCCTTGATGGACATTTCAAGATCTTCAAACATTCTGGAAAAAATATAATGCTCTATACAAGCTAGTGCATTCTTCCAACATTGTCTATGCTATATGGTTTTGTCCCAACAAGAGGCTTTGAATCCTTGAGTATGTCATGGTCTACTCTTGACATTGGAAGCAATGTTGCTAGATTCTCAGTCGTAGTGAGTATGCTCATAGCTATCGCTATCGGCTCGAGTAAGCATGGCCAGAGTGAGAAAAGACATCTGCAATAACCAATGAACTCTTTGCATAGTATACAAATATATATATATATATAGCATACACAATAAGAACTCAAAGTACAAACATTAAATAAAATGCATGCTCCCGTCCGTCATCGTGTGTCAAGTAATAAGGATGCGGTAGTTGAATGCTTGAATCCATATTTACCTGCATCTACTTCTGACAAGTCGAGATGCTTGGTACGAAGTGTTGCAACCACTGTGCCATGTGGTAGAAGATACTCCAATGCTAAAGTGAAGGCAAAATCTAGGAGATCCCTATACAAAAAAAAACCATCTAGGGACTACACAATTCATTAGAAAAATTGCACAATGAGTTGGAAATTTTGCCCACACCAATTGCACCCCCCGCCCCCCAATTAGAGCAGGTTAAAAGCATATATTGGTGGTACCACTATTTCACTGGCTTAGCAAAAAGTAGGACACGATAAAATTTTGATAGATCTTATCAAAATTTTAGGGACATTGCAGTTTTGGATTCTTTGTGTCAAAATCTTTCCAACGACAGACAACATGGTTGGTATGTTCAAACAGGACACATGAAATTGGGATCCTTACGTTGCTATCAAAGTAGTGTCCAAGACACCACTTTTTGGACCACCAATACCTGCTTTGGCCTAGCAGTACAATTCATTTGTCGAGTGGAAGTTAAATCTAGTTTGGTAGCACAATCGAACATTACAGTACCCTTTTTGGATCATTTTGTAGAACATACCAAGGTAAAATCATAATGAATTTCTATAAACTTACATAGTGTCTAACTTGCCCCATGGGTATACTACACAAGAATACACTACAAAGTTGTTATGAGAATCACTAATTAACTTAAAAAAAGGTTCTTTACTACCATGTTACAAAAGTGTGCATGGATTCTAGTATGTGGTGCATAAATCATATATAAAAAATCCGTTGTCTTTGAATTACATTAATATGTGGTGTTTGTAAGTATATAGAGTGGTACATAAGGTATTGTGAAAAACTAAATTCATTTGGCCTAGGAAAAAAATCATTCAATATGAGTGGCTAGGACAAAAACAAGAAAAAAATACGGGACCTTGATGTGTCCATTAAGAATTGTTAAAGCTTTTTTATATATCGAAAATGGTTTTTTCTTGCATATTTAAGTTTCCTCCATTGGTAACTTTCCCCAACAAATCCGTTTGACGCTATTGGGTATATCTCGCGATCATTGCATTCCAAGAGGTGACATTCTGGACACGAATCTCTTCAAGCACTTATTTCCCTCTAGGCATTACCAAGAATAACCTTTAGGGTACATCCCGATCAAGCATTGTCAAATTACCATATTTCACATACAGACCGTCCATCGTAATGCTGAGCACAAATCTGGAAGCATACCCCGTTATCAATGCATTACATGAGATGAAATTCCAGACAAGCAGCTCCATGATTGCTTATTGCCCTATTATGTGCACCGCATTCCAAAACCTGGTCGACAGCCAAAAATCCCAATTGGCACACCCACCGAGGCAACCAAATTGATACAGAACTAGTCCCCAGGAACTTTGAAGGACATGGTGTGAATGGCCTTGGAAGTAGTAAAGTCACCAAGGGTTCTTGACAAATTGCCAGGAAATCACTAGTTTCATTTGTTTACAAGTCTCTTTGTGTTTTTTCCCACAAGATTCTCCTTTATTCTTCTCACATTAACACATTTACCATGCTGAGGGGAGACCACGAACAACACAATCAGCGAGGGCCACATGCAAAATGCAAGCATGGCCCTCAATGTGGTCTAATATCCCCCCATGTTGACCCTATTAACAATATGCATGCTATTTGAATTCTTAACAATGTGTATGCAATGAGTAATCTATGCATAGCACAAAGTGTATGTAACTACACGGAGGCTTTTTGTGTAGTCAACGATGTCACAATGTCCTTATTCAATGCTATGTATGAGCTTGATTTAAATGCACATCCAACCAAAGAGGATATTGAGGAAGGTATCATTATTGCCAACAACACAATCATGCTTTGGGATGAACATGGTTATCGCATTCCAAAGGAGTGTGCATCCAAAGGAGTGTGGATGGCATACATTACTATGCAAGGACAAGCCAATGGAGCCAACAATGATGATAGTGATTATGGAAGCAAGATTTCCCCATTGTAAGCTATTGTTAGAGAAATAAGCCCGTGAACTCATAAGAGTATATTGTACTATTTTGTTTTGCTCCATATCTATATTATTGTATTTTTTGTTGTTTTAAGATGTATACTTTCAAACCTATTAAATTTAGTCTATATGTGTTTGTTATTATAGTCTTTCAATGTTATTTATTCATTGATTTTTTAGAGGACAAAGTCAAATTGGATTATTATGCATTGTAAACCATTCAAATTGGCTTGTTGTGAACGATTTTGTGCATGTATCATTGTCTCGTTGATGGATAATCTTGTTGCATGAAATATATCATGATTTTTGTAAAGAGTGTGTATATTCTGATCTTTGCAGTGACATCCTTGATTTAATGTGTAGGATAGATGGGGAGACGTGATGGTAATGTCACCACCAATCTTAAAATATGACTCTCTCATCGTTGGATGCCTAATCGCCACTACTATCAGAAGAGGGATATTGCAAGGTGGGTAGTTTAGCTGGGGTGGATGCCTCCCAAAGAGTTGTTAGTGCCTGATCTGTCAGGGTATTCAGGATATTATATTTTGAACTGTACTAACTAAGGCCTTTAACTTTTGAACCTTAGGGATATGTGGACATTAGTACTTATATTTTTGGGTAGTTGTGAATGTGCCTTATGGTATCTGATGGCGTGACGCAGTTTTGGGATAACTATCGAGGCATTTCTCCTTCTCCTGATCTCGTACTAGTGTTTATGCTCTATAATTGGGTGATGATGATGAAGATAACTTGATGGCAGTCTCTTTTCCTCTTCTTTATGGTGTTCTTTGCTTGTTTACTTTGTAGTATTGTGTATAAATACTCAGTTTAGTGTTCCTGATTCCTGTAAACTGCATGTATCCTGCATTGAATACCTATTAGGATTGTGTGCCGCTAACATTTGGTGATCCTGCTTTCAGTTCGAATTTCGCCTGAACCATGTGGGCCTAAGGAATGAAGCAAGGAACTGAACTACTAGTTGACATCGACCAATTGCGGGAATTTTTGAATTGGGCAACCCCACTGGAAGCGTCTGACGAGTATGCAATGCAATTCTTGAAGGATTTCTTTCCACAATTGACAAGGGAAGTCTGAATTCTAATCGCTGACAAGGTAGTTACAACATGTTTACCCTTTGGAGCATGCAATTAACCTTCATGTTACAGTTTGTATAAAAGGAGAGGGTTAGCAAAATATTTTACACAGATAAGCAGAAGCATTGCATGAGTGGAACAGGGCAAGGGTCCAATGTACCGCAACACTCATATGGCGCAAGCTTTAGATTGAGGAGAGAATTCTCTGCAAGGGGAAAGCATCAAGAAGAGTTTGGTAGTGATGACCAAAAAGAACCTGTAAGGGGGGTCACTACAAGAGAAAAAATTGTTGGGCAGGGGATGAACTGCATGAACCTGAAAACAAGATGTAGGAAACCCTACCTACAAACCAAGAAGGCCAACAAGCAACTCCTCCCATAGTAAAACCCACTTTTGGGACCATTGGTGAATGTATTGTTAGCCCAAACAGTTTTGAAGTATCTGTGCAATTTATGTGTAGTTTGTTGCAGAATCAGTTTTAGTTCAATCCAGGTGATTACAGTTTGCTACTGCAGACAGTTTTCAGTTTTTGAAAGTATACAGTTTATGCAGTACACAGTTTTATGCAGTTTTTTGAAGGTTATTTTAGTATGCAATTATTATTTTTCTCTATTGATTTAATATTTGCTTTATGGCGACAAAGAAGAAGAAGAAAAAGTGTGCTATTTGTCAAAAAGATGGGCACTATGCAAAGCAATGTCCTTACATGTGTAAGCCTTGTCAGAAAGAAGACGTTTGTGTCAAGTACTGCATGTCAAAGTTGTGCAGGGAGTTGTATCAAATTATGCAGAGTTTTCAGGATGCATCATGCCATCGGGACATGTGTGATGCTCAAAGAAGATCTAGATTGCTTTTCTGATTTTCTTGATGATGCGCACAACTGGCATAATAGTCGAGTTGGTAAGAACAGGAAGTCATGCTCTACAGCTCGACGAATATCAAGGTTGCAAGAAGCATGTGAATGTATTTTAGAAAAGTATGAATATGAGTTTGATGATTACCTTAGTGATGATGATTCTCAATGGTGTTTTCAAAAACTTGTTACTGTTTCCAACCTAAAACAACCTCAAGTTATCAGTTTTCAGTTACCAATAGTTTTGCAGACACCTACAGTTTCAAAAACTGAAGTTTCAAAGCCTGAATTTGAATTTTCAGCACCTCAAGTTTTTCAACCTGATTTTGATGTTTTTGAATATGGGATCAAAGTTGTAGATACTCATATTTTTGAAGAGAGGAAGTTGATTCAAGAAGGAGATGTTGTTCAATGCAAGGAGATGAAGTCCAAAAGATGATGAAGGAAGAAGGAGGAAGCCATGAGCAACTCATGAGCCAAAGGAGCCAAGAGGACTACCAGCTATCCCCAAACCTCACATCGAAGAGACTCACCTATTTGCAGGAACAAAAGGAAACTTATCCAAAAGAAGAATGAATTATTGAGAAGAAGGGAATACAAGTGGGAGTGAGCAAGAGAAGCCACAAATATACCATACAAACCCATATACCAACATTTGACATCAATCTTGAAAGGTTGAAATTCAGGGAGACATCAGATTTCAGTGTAATGCAGTGGAAGAGTTGAAGATAGATAAATACATAACATGTGCTACTGATGAGGATGATGTGATGAATCAGTTTTGATGAATCTTGATGAGGAGTATTCGACAAGTGACAGGCCGGGAGGTGTTTGTGTTGATGGAGAATAATTTTTTGGAGTTTTGAAGATTGAAAGACAATTTCTAGGATCAGATATGAGTTATTCAGGTTGTGAAGACAAGGATCTTCAATTTCAGATCCCTGAATTATCAGTTTTGATACCAAAGGTCCCTGATTTCCAAAGTTTCAGAATTCAGGTCCCTGATCTACAAATTACTGATTTGCAAAGGATTTCAGTACCTGAAGTTGCTAAATTTCAAATTCTTGTTCTTTCTCAAGCGAAGATGATCAATAATCTCTCATTAGAGCTAGAGAAGAGAGGCATTCAAGTATGGTTGCAGCAAATGAAGAACTTTCCAAAATCAATCAACTTCAAGAAGAGAAGACATCATTGATGGCGGAGATTTCTCACGTTCAAACTGAAGCCGACTTGCATATTTTTTATTGTTATGAAGTTCATGATTCCCTTAAGCAAGTTGTTCTGGATAAGGATAATCAAATTGAGGACTTGAAGCTTCAACTTACTCAAATCAAGAATATGGAGTCTTCTTCAAATCTTGATGTTACAGAAGGTTTCTTGAATGATGATGTTGTTATCAATGATCTTTATGATGTTGGTGCTTTTGCAAATTCAGTCATGGATATTGGAAGTCCATCTTTTTTCAATGAAGTTCATTTTACTGATGATATTCTTGATGATTTATACCAAGTTTCTGATGTCAATGTTTTTGTTGATGCTGAGCAGATGGTTTTGACTGATGATTATGCAAGTATTTTGGAAGTTCCTGATGATGGTGAAGTGGATTTTCTTGAAGATGGTTCTACATCTCTATGTGATGTTGTTGATGAAGGAGATGATATTGATATTCTTTTATCTCATTGGTTTTATATCTTCATGCTTGATGACATAAGGGAAGTTTTTCAGGGAGCAGAAGTCAAAAGTTTTCAGTTTCATGGAGATATCACTGATTGGACATTTTTGCAGCTACACACTAGATTTCTTTCTATTTTCAAGAATAAATGTGAGCAAGCCATCTTGGGGGTGTTTTTTATGTGTAAAGTAGAGCTCAACTTATTATTTTCAAGCCTTGAATCAGATCAGTTTGATGAAGAAGCAGATCAGTTTTGGTTTTTCCTAAATCAAGATATTCAAGGAAATTATTTATTTTCGCATGCGGAGTCTAAATCAGGTCTTCGAGTGTTGCACGTACATGCAGAGATATTGGATGTGTTCAAGAGACAGTGTCTAATGGTTGCAAAGTTTACATCCTACCTTGAATCTTTCTTCATTCTTATTGAAGGGAAAACTGACCCTAAACCTGAACCTAAACCTGAACCTGAACCTGACCCTTAACCTAAACTTGAACCTGAACTTGCTACTGAATTTGGATATGTACTTGAATATGAAAATGGGCCTAAAGACCTAAAATCACTTGAAGAAGAGGAGAGTTTTCTACTTTGTAGAAGGTATCTCAATTCAAGAGATGTGGACAAAATGAAGACTGAAATGAGAGAATACATGAAGGGAGTATGGGAGCATATCAAAATAAGGATGTATGATGTGGTGAGTAAACCATATCAGATGTTTGTAGAGGAGGAGATGAAGGAGGAAAACTTGTTTATGGAGAAGCAGAATGTTGAAGTGAAGAAGCAGTATATTGACCTGAAAGGGCAGTTTGAGGAGCTGAAGATGCAGCTGCAGCAACAAGGAGGCCAAAAATCTGAGCAGGTGTTTGTTAATAAAAATTCTGAAGTGTTTGTAGGAATTGATGTGGCAGTAGGAGTTTGGAGCATATTAACTGAAGACATAGGGAAAGGTGCAGCTGCTGCAGGACAGGCTAAAGATGTTGCAGAGGAGGACACAGAAGCTGTAGGAGGAATTCACAACTTAAATCATCCAGTGCAAATGATTGTGGATGAGATATGCTGTCAGGAGACTGAAAGTACTAAGGAGGCAGTTACAGTTCAGGTGGATACAGAGGTTGAAGAACTTGGCAAGGAAACTCCAACTGCAGCAATTTCACAACAAACTGTATTCAAGGATTAGCTGGTGAAATAATTTTTGATCAAGGGATGGGTTCTCACAATGTTTGAGAAACATTGCCCACCAGGTGTGCCAAGTGTTAGTGCCTGATCTGTCAGGGTATTCAGGATATTATATTTTGAACTGTAAATATGACCTTTAACTTTTGAACCTTAGGGATATGTGGACATTAGTACTTATATTCTTGGGTAGTTGTGAATGTGACTTATGGTATCTGATGGCATGAGCCAGTTTTGGGATAACTATTGAGGCAGTTCTCCTTCTCTTGATCTCGTACTGCTGTTTATGCTTTGTAATTGGGTGTGATGATGAAGATAACCTGATGGCAGTCTCTTTTCCTCTTCTTTATGGTGTTCTTTGCTTATTTAATTTGCATTATTGTGTATGAATACTCAGTTTACTATTCTTGATTCCTGTAAATTGCATGTTTCTTGCATTGAATACCTGTTAGGGCTGTGTGCCCCTAACAAGAGTAACGGAGGTGTGCGAAGGTAGGATCAAGCTAATATTATAACATATTATGAGCATAATGGTAGAAGCCTATAAGACTTACTAGTCGGACAGAGACGAACGTCGGCCATAGTGATCCGGGAGTCCCGTGTGTAAGGTCTCTCACTCAATGGATCAAAGGTACGCCGGGGATACAATGATCCATGTATATTTTTTGTTCGTGTATACGGGTGTGCATGTCTATGAGTGCACACAAGTGGGACAAAAAAGAGAGAGATTTATCACAAACCTAGATTGGATTAATTTAGATTGTATAGCCTTTAAATTGGATTGTTGCAAATAAGGTAGGTGCATGCCTCATTGTCCAAGTGGTGGTTAAGCTTCTTTCTCAACGTATGTCATGATGTTTGAGAAGAATATGTGTGCAATGATTTGGGTGTAGTTTTATGCTTTTGTATGAGTGTATATGAGTGAGGTAGAGATAAGCTCGGTTATAGCATTTTCTAGCTAGTGGTTATTTTGTTGCTTGACATAGATTATGTTGCTTGAAAAAGTGTCTGTGTGTGCAATGGTTTGGGTCTATTTATGTGCTTATATGAGTGTACATGAGAGAGGCCAAAAAAGAAGGATATTTGTAAATTATGGATGTTTGATTGAGGTGTGTTTTCCAATGAGAGAGAGAGAGAGAAGAGAATTTTAAGGTCATAGGAAACTATCACAATAGACGTGAAAGGTATATTCAACAGGGAGAATTGAGCTCAAGACCTGTTATTCAAGAGGGAAATGACATAACCAATCTACCACACTTGGTTAATGGAAAGGTTATACCATTTTTCTCTTGTTTTTAGCATCCACACACACACTCCTGAGAGAGAGAGAGAGAGAGAGAGAGAGAGAGAGAGAGAGAGAGAGAGAGAGAGAGAGAGAGAGATTCATTATCATCACATGGGACCAAAGATGCATACAAAATCGTTCTCTTCCCTACAAAGGGAGGGTGGAAAGTCTCTTCTCTTCTCATGGGAGAGGGCGGTGTCCACAACCTACTATGGAGAGGGCTTACCACTAGCCCATCTCCTAGATGGACTTAATGGCAGTGTCTAACTCTATTTTACAAACAAAAGAGAAACTACGAATTATGTGGAATCATTGGGGACTGCCTTGGTCGACCAAAAGTCCTCAACGATTGCACATCCTCCATGTTCGACTTCCCATTTGCCAGTTGCTCTGGCTTCACAAACCTTTGTAATCTCTTCTCTCTTACATTGGAGTTGCAAAGGAGAGAAGTACTCTACAAACCAAAACTCGGTGACCTTGAGATTCTTTGATTGGTAAAACATAGTGTCGCGGGCTACTTTGGACTTGAATGTTATGATTCCATGAGAGCCACCATTTTTGGTGACATGTAAGGCTATGGATTGAACATGTGATGTGTCGATCGTTGTATCCCACTTGATTGTTGGCATTAAACTAGCAAGCTAACATATTAAAGCATGAAGATTACCTGTTGTGTGCCATTCTTGAGGCAGTTCTCCAATCCTCAGGTTGAGGGATGCAACATCTTGGTGTTTGATTCAATGAGAGCCACCATTTTTGGTGACATGTAAGGCTATGGACTGAACATGTGATGTGTCGAGCGTTGTATCCCACTTGACTGTTGGCATTAAACTAGCAAGCTAACATATTAAAGCATGAAGATTACCTGTTGTGTACCATTCTTGAGGCAGTTCTCCAATCCTCAGGTTGAGGGATGCAACATCTTGGTGTTTGAACTCGCGTATCTCCTTCTTGATATGAGTTTGGATTTGGGATGGAAGACTTGCAGTGATCTCTTGAGCATGTGCTTGAATGGTGTTTAAGGCCTTTGCCTCCATCCCTCCTTTAGTGGTATAGTGCTTTTGCTCGAGGTTCGTGAGACGTGATTCAATTGTATCTAGGAGTTGTTGAACAAGGAGGTTCTCTTCTTTTAATGCCTGGATTTGTGTTTGGAGGGCATCCCAATCCGCGGCTCATCCACTGAGCGGTTTCTTTGGGGTACGCAGTACGGATGCAAAAGCTTTCTCACAGCTGAGATGATGGCGCTAGAGAAGGGTGTACTTGGAGGTATAAGACTATGCAAGGCTCTATTCACTGCTAAACTGAGGGTTCTGGTTGGGTGATTGTGTATTGGAATTTGAACAAGTGGCTTTTCAACCTTGATAGGATTTTTGGTTGCCATGTTTTGCAGTTCGCAACTGAGTACTACATGGAGCGAGGAGGAGGCAGCAACAAGCATCGCTAACCTCTGTGACTGATGGAACGTGCTGTAGCACAGCTCGTAGGTCGAGAGGTGGACAATGATGCACTGGGGCAGCTGGCGGGCAAAGATTCGATGGGGCAAATGGCGAGAGAGAGAGAGAGAGAGAGAGAGAGAGAGAGAGAGAGAGAGAGAGAGAGAGAGAGAGAGAGAGAGAGAGAGAGAGAGAGAGAGAGAGAGAGAGTGAGAGAGAGAGAGAGAGTCTTTCTAGAATCTAATTTTTGGATTTCAAAAAGCACTCGCCCAAAAAATGCTCGCCAAAAACTTACGTCCATATTGGAAGTACTTAAAAATACAACATGTCTTGGATCCCATGCACATATTCAAGAATGTTGCTCACACCTTATGGGACCACCTTACAAGCAAAAAGGACTCTTTACGGGCTAGGGAGTATTTGAGGGCCTTGGAACATCTCCCCGCCTCCACCACTCCACGTCGAATCCCAAATAGAAGATTGTTCTTCCTAAAGCCCCATGGAATCTAACCAAAGTTAAGCTAGATCGTGTGAAGGGTTCCATTGCATCTATTTGCACACCCACAAGGTACATGACGTTAGTAAAGGGAGCATTCACAAATGAAAATAAAGGTGGAAGCGTTCAATTGTATGGATTGAAGGCCCATGATTTGCGTGTGAGTACATATGTGCGTGTGCCAGGATAAGAAAGTGTGGAAGCTATTTTCAAACTCAAGGTGTTAGTAAGGTACCTCATATCTCTACTTAACCAATCCTTTTTCTATATACACTATATATTCCACTCTGTTATCTTAGTGTACTTTTGTGTGTTATCTTGTGGGTTTGTGAGCTCCAAAGAAATTGAAATAGATTCCGCTCAATCATTTGTTGTGGAAACTATGTGTGCCATTGAGGATGCATTTCCTTGATCCATTCTTCTGAGTCACAATCCACCTTTTGGCTCATGTGGTTGAGGAGATAGATATATGTGGAGCATTAGAGAAATTTTAAGCTCATTTTTGGGCCTTGTAAGAAATTGTTGATGTGGTGTAGCTTGCAAAGAGTGGGGACTGGTATTTTTTTTGCAAATAAGTTACAAATTTGTCGAAGGTTGGATATTTCAAATTTACTCTTCCAATGATATCTATTGATATATAGCATGCATGTATTGGGCATTGCCTTCATATAGATCTAAAAAAAGGTGATTTTAGATTGCCACAACGGTAACAAAAAGTAGTTGATTGAAAGAAAATGACATAACTTTCATAGAATTCATCCAAATGTTTTGGGTCTTGGCTCTTTAGGCCTCATTTTTCAATTCTTCTTGACTATTGCACCTTGGGTAGTAGGTGGTTCTTTTCTGATGTTTGGTGTGGAGCACCTCTATCAATGCATGTACCATTTCATTCAAGAAGAGGGTTCCCTAGTCATTGATTAACTCTAGCAGGCAGCCATTTGTTCATAAAGAAAATTGGTTGTCATTTTGGTTTTGTTATCTGTTAGTGCTTTAGCCTTGACCCCTTTGTGACACAGCCAGAGTGTTGCTGCCACTATGTACTTGTATTTTCCCATATTTTTGACCCTTTTCATGAAAGACACCACATATAGAATAGGTAGTGATGACCCCATGTTACTGGGTAGTAGTCTCCCAATTTTGTTTCAAGCGCCACATCCTCTGGCCCATTCCTTGGAACCCTTAAGTAAGAACTTCCACCAATAACCTACTTACAATAGTTTTTGTGTTGTCACTTCACCTGGCATATGCCCTCTTGACTCCCTCTCATGAGCCTCTTCAAATATTTCCACTCTTTCTACCATTTGTATGAATCTCCTCAAGACTCCGTCCTTTCCTAGTTGGTACAATGCCCAGGTGAAGTTTTTGGCTTGCATAGTCATAGCACGTTTCTTTGTGATGGTTCAGCCAATCGATAATTCTTCTGTTTGTAGAAAATTTGACATTTCTTAATATTCTTCAATCCCTTCAATCCTAAAAAGAGTTTCATAAGGAAATTCATACTTTAGATTCTCACCTTTAGCAACTGTTAATTGTAGATCTGGATATAAAATTTTCCATAAAGTGACTTTTCCCTGGCTTGTGAATGATTTTGAATTCACATACCTATAGCAGTAGCATCCATCCTGTCCTAAACTACCACCTTATTGATAAAAGTAGAAGTTCTTGATGATCAACATAAAAAACAAAGAAATTTTGCAGTAAGTAATGTCTGAATTTTAAGACAACAAACAACATTCTAAAAGCTTCCCTCTCCATGGTGGTGTAGGCTTGTTCCACCTAGGTAAATCTTTTGCTTGCAAACCATACTGGAAAAATCTATTTCTCTATCCGACTATGCCAATATAGCTCTCAGTGCTAGTCCTAATGCATCCACATGGACATGGAAGATCTGATTCCACTTTGGTTTCAATAGGATTGGTTTTTGTGAGATGATATTCTTAATGGCTTGAAACACTTCCTAGCGTTCTTGTCCCCAATAGAAAATGGCTTCCTTTTGGTCAAGTCATACATGGGTGCTATCGATTCTGCTAACGTTTCTATGAATCTTCTGTAGAAATTGAGGTATCCCAAGAATCTTTCCAAAGTTCATTTGGAGCATTCTCATGTATGCTCTAAATGCACACTTGTACGGATTCAGTCATACCCTCATTTCCCAACATTGTTTAAACATGAGTTACAAACATTTCAAATGTTGATTCATGCTTGAATACACTCTGAAGTTATTAAAAAAAATAGCCATGAATCAAAGGTTACAATGTTAAATCTAATGTGACCATTGGGGAAATTCTATCGGCCTCCAACATTCTCCATAGGTCATGGGATTCTGTCAAGTCCTAGAACACTTGTAGATGATGTTGAAACAGAGATCTTTTTATTACCCACTTGCATTGTTAACCCATATATGCTCTAATTGAGTATTTCTCCTACCGCTGTTATCCAGGGACTTCCCAACAACATGTCGTATGAATTTCCTATTCCCAATATCAAGAACAAAGCTTCAATCTCCACCCCTCACACCTTGATTGGTATATTTTCTACCATTCATAAGCGATCTTAGATTGCCTGATCCTCCATCCTCACCTTGAATGGGTCTAGTGTGGCTTTCAATCCAAAGTGATTTCTAGTCTTTTCGCCAACATGATGTCTACCCCAGCTCCTCCATCTAGAGTTTCTATGTCCACTGGTTTCTAGTGTTTCTTGATCTTGCATTCTACCAGCACCATCGAGACTTGGTCTTCAGGTATTCCTATCATGTTAATTTTATAAGTTTCATTTCCATGAACATGTTTGACAGCATAAGAACCAAACCATCTCTTTGCAATCTTCCTTATTGTAGAGTTTAGGTTTTCAAGGCTACTATCATACACCAAAACCCCATCACCTTTTTTAATGTCTTTTTGGTCTGAGTTTATGTCTCTTGACAAATCTGTATTTTTTTCAGCTTTGCATCCATTAATTGAGCTTTTGCAAGCTCAATGTCTTCAGGCCTTCTTTCCAATTTTTGTACACACAATGCAAGAAGGTCTTCTCTACTCATTCCATCTTCCAATGGTAATACATTCCATCCAAGAACTACATCTTCAGTTGGCATCACAAGTTTTTAACCATACATCAATTCTATAGGCATATAGCTAGTGACTGAACTTTAAGCGGAAATACCCATGCATGCTTGGAGTAATCATCCATGAAAGTCACAAAGTAAAGGTAATTGCCCAAGGAAGGAGTTTGCATGGTCCCATGAACATCACTATGCAGAAGCTGCAACCTGCATGTGGCCATAATTGAACTATTCTTTGGAAACGTAGAACGATGCATCTTACCCAAAATACAATCTCCACAAAACGTGTTTGAGAGCTGCTTCAAGAGGTGGCAAAGAAGCAACCATATCAGATTTTTGCAAACGCAAAAAACTTGCAAAATTTAGATGACCAAAATGTTGACAACTTCAGGATTTCCTTGGGTCATAAGTCTCCACGTACAACACAATTCTGGTACGAATCTGGCAAGGCATCAAGAGCAATCTACACAAAGGAATTGTCTGAAATGACTCCACCTATAGAAATAAGTTTCTCATTGATATCCTTGACACCAACAAGGAAAGTGTCCATGTCATCTTCCTCGTGCATAATCTTTGATTCCAGCTCTTTACGCAGCAATGCAATTTTAGCCTCATTGTGACTTGCATAAAGACCAGCCAGAATCTTTTACATCCCAACGAGCTTGCTCAACTATAGCTAAAACAACCCTAACAGCAGCAAACCTTGTAGCAAGACTTTCAACATCCTCAACATTGCCTACATACTCAAAACCAGAACGTACATCAATGCCCTGCTCAATATTCCAGATTCCCTTCGACATAAGAACATGTTGCATCATATAAGCCCGCATAGGCTAATTGTACCCATCTAATCTTTCCTTAGTAGCAAACATCTTGAACACATCTATGTTGTTGTCAACCATGGTAAATGCGGCACCTGATGTGAAAACTAACCAAAAAGAGGAGAAACAAAACGGGAACAACACGTGCTATATAGCACAAACCGTAGAACACTATAAGGGACTTGTTATGTAGAAAACGGCACTGACAGAAATTTTGCACAAAATGATAAAATAGCATGTGCAGTACTGTCGGTATTGGAAATGGATTCCAAAATGAGTCTGAATTAGAAATCTGGGTAGACCGAACCTTGTAGCTCACCTCAAAGTTTTTTCGACCTGTGAACGGTCGCCAAAGCTCACTGGAATTGAAGAAAGTGAGCAGGCGTGTGTTGGAGCTGCTGGCGACTAAGCTTGGGAGGACGCAACCTGCTCTGATATCAATTGTTTGAATTAGTGTTGCAGGAAAACACACAAAGCTTGGAGAAGATGAAGAAAGCTCAAGGCACACAAAAGAGATTGTATTTCTTAGTGTGCAACAAAAAGATAGATAGCCCTAGAATGATGGGCATATATATAATGGACAGGGAAAAAACCTCTTGAAGAGGGAAAAAATGCCGCGACGGTCCTCAGTGTGTTCACACACATCACTATCACATTTATATGGTAACAAATCCCCCCTGGAATGATGCGGTGAATGAGAGTTGGCACATAGAGTAAAGGGAAGTTCCATGCCCCGAGGACATGATCACTCCACAAAAGGGGAGTAAGCCCAAAGCTTTGCAGAAAGCTTCAAACTTCTCATGAGACAATGCCTTTGTGAAATGATCTGCAAGGTTTTCTTGTGTTGGCACATAAGCCAAGCTGATCTCTTCTGTTGAGAGCCCTCTCCCTGACATAGTGGTTATGCACCTTAATGTGCTTTGTGTGAGCATGAAAAACAGGTTCCTTGCAATTTCCAATGCGCTCGGATTGTCAGTGTAGATAGTGTAAATACCAATTGTTGGAATTAGGGTTGCAGGAAAACACACACAACTTGGAGAAGATGAAGGAAGCTCAAGGCCCACAAACAAGAGTGTATTACTTAGTCAGCAATGGAAAGATAGATAGCCCTCGAATGATGGGCGTATATACAATGCACGGGGGAAAAGAGGGAAAAAATGCCCCGGCGGTCCTAAGTGTGTTCACACACATCACTACCACATGTATATGGTAACACATGAATCTGCGCATCTTTTACATCCAGATAAGCTTGCTCAACTGTAGGGAAAATAGCTATGGCAACAATACTCCTGCACCAAATCTTGCAACATCCTCAACATCACCTACATCCTCAGAACCAGGACGTACATCAATGACCTGCACAATATTCCAAATGCCCTTTGACACAAGGACATGTTGCATCATGTAAACCCACATAGGGTAGTTTTCCCCATCCAATGTGTCCTCAATAGCAAACATCTTGAACACATCTATGTTGTTTTCAGCCATGGAAAATGCCTGCACATGATGTGAAAACTACACAAAAAGAGGAGAAACAAAGTGGGAACAACATGTGGTATATAGCACAAATCAGAAGCCTATAAGGGACCTGTTATGCAAAAAACGACACTGAAAAATTTTTGCCCAAAATGAGGAAATAGCATGCATAGTGCTACCTATAGTAGAAACAGAGGCCGATGCTAAAGCAAGTAAGTTCCTTTCTTCAAGATGTGATCTGTCGTTATGGATGTGTGGGAAAAATAATTGTAGATAGAGGAGAAGTGGATGTTGATGAAGCAAGGGAAATCTTCTCTAGGATGGGTATCAAACAAACCAGCATTAACACTAGGTTGGTAACCTAACAGGACATAAAAGTGTCCTTTCAGGGTTTTGAAAAAAACCTCCAAAACCATAGTAGATCCACTCATTTTGTAAAATCCTTTCATGAGGTTATAGTTCAAGGCCTACTACACATGTAAAAAATAAGAAACTTATAAAATTTCTCATCTTTTGGTCACACCAAGCCTACAAAGTTGATGGACCAGTACATTTTCATCAAAACAGTCATTTCTTACGTTTTGTTGCATAAAAATAAGATTAGGGATTTTTGTAGGACTTGAGATAAATTCTCTAGTTACCTTCAATGGGTTGGTGATCAGAACATATAATTGCTTCTCACTCACTATTTTTTGTTTTGCCAAAAGAAATAGGTACAAAAAAGTTGAATTTTTACCATTTTGCAAACCTATCATCAAAGTTTCTATAGCCACGCTCAATACAAATAATATATGCATGTTTTCTTAGTTCCCTATTGTCCTTTAGGTTCATAAGGATCCATGGAGCATGTCAAAAGAATAATACATCTCTTACCAAGGAGAATCTTGGGGACAAAGATGAAGTGCTAAATACAACAAACATGAAAAAACTGGGTTCAACATTATGAGCTGTAGAATCCCATAGAAACTATTCAATATCTAGCCAAATTTGATCCTTATGATTAGATATGGTTACTACCTAAAAAATGCATGTATTTTTCACAAGAAAGTAACAATATTGAAAAAGCTATACTTGATATACTAGAATGTTTTGTTTTCTTCTATAATTGAAAAAATCAACCATCGTTGTCTACTATGCAAAATAGGGTATTAGGTGCCCCAAAACTAAAGGAATATTAGATTTATGTTACAATATGGGACATAGAAAATCAAAAGTGCATTTGGATATCATGAAAGCCACCAAAAAAATCATAGAAGAGATAAAATTGGCTTAAAAACAGGATTTGACATTTTTTGTAATTTGGTCATAACTTACAACTTTAACATTTATTTCTCCCTAGAAGCATCATGACATGTTAAGGACTACTAAAGATAGTTCTCTAGCATTATAGACCTCACAAACATGAATTCTAGAGTGATATAGTTGCAAAAAGTTGAAAAAAGCCAAAAACACGACCCATTTTTTCACATAGTTTAGGTTGTGAAATGTTGTGCAAGGACAAGGTTAAAGATGGAATTGATATTCCAAAAAAATGTCGAGTTTTTTTCAGCTCATGAGACAACTTTCTAGACAGATAGCACCTCAAAATCCATTTTGAAACTCTTGAAATAATTCAAGGAAAATGGTCACTTAACAGGACATAAAAGTGTCCCAGGACATAAAAGTGTCCCATTACCAACCTAGTGTTAACATGTGCTTATAACCAAGAGGGCATCCTCCAATAATTAAATCCTTGACTAAGGCTAAAGTATTTATGTGCTTCAAAAAATTTGTGGCTATGGCTAAAAATGTCTCAAAATGTACTATGGAGACCCTCCATTTGGATCGAGGGGGGGAGTATATGTCTTATTAATTTAATGCATTTCTGGCTAATTATGGGATAAAACACCAATATACACTACCTTATACCCTTGAGCAAAATGGTATTGCTGAGAGGAAAACATGTCACTTACAAAAATGGCATGATGTATGGTCAAAAGTCAAGCTTTTATGCATTCTTTTTGGCTTGAGGCCATCATGGTGCCACTTATGTACTAAACAGGTGTCCTATGAAAGGTTTGTAGACTATTACTCCATATGAATCATGGCATGATTGAAATCCTTCTATTGAGCACATGCATGTTTTTGGCTATTTGGCATATGCTTTGGTGCCACAAACACATCGTAGAAAATTGGATGATAAGACTGTCATATGTATTTTTGTTGGTTATAGTGCTGAAAGCAAAGGTTACAGGTTGTATCATCCACAAACAAAGTGTATGCTAGTTTCAAGGGATGTTGTGTTTGTGGAAGATTCTGTTCAGCCCTTGCTCTCATGTACTAGAGACAATAATGTAAGCTCACATGAAATTTATGGCACTTTGTTTCCTCTTTTTAGTGGTGGAAGTTTGAATGTAAACTCCAATGAGGAAAATGCATAGCCTATGGGGGTTTCTAAAAATGTTACAGATCAGCCTATTACTAATGCGACTGTACATGATGAGGAAAGCGTTGAAAATGAGAAGGCTAGAGGTATGCCAAAATGACTGGTGCATACATTGCGTGACAATAAATTGGATGCACCTTTGTCTAGTTGCACTTGTTAAGGCTCTTGACATGCATCTTATGCATCAAATTTGTATGCTTTGGTTGTGTCTAGCTTACATGATGTTGATGAAACCCAAAATTAAAAATATTGGATGGTTGCCATGCAATCAAAATATGATGCACTTATACAAAATGACACATGGACTTTATGTAATTTTCCTCTTGGCAAAAGGCCATTGGTAGGAAGTGGGTTTACAGGTTGAAATGAAAACCAGATAGTGAGATTGATTGCTATAAGGCTCAACTTGTTGCAAAGGGTTATGCACAACAAAAAGGCATAGATTATGAAGATATTTTTGCTCCCACATGTCGTATGACTACTGTGAATTTTCTATGTGCATTGGCGAATCATTTTGGTTGGTATGTACATCAATCAAACATTGTTACTACCTTCTTGAATGGTGACATATTTGAGGAAGTTTATGTAATGCAGCCTCACGGTTTTGTCAAGAAAGGACAATAGGATAAGGTGTGCAAATGTAACAAAGATTTGTATGGGTTGAAGCAATCTCCTCGTGCTTGTTATGAGAAGGCTGACACTCATTTGGTCAAACGAGGCTTTTGTAACAATCCAATAGAAAGCACATTGCATGTAAAGTGTGAGGGTGATGTACTTCTCATTGTGGTTCTTTATGTCGATGATTTGTTGATGACTGGACCAAATGAGAGACATATTGCTGAATTTAAGGCTGATTTGAATGCTACTTTCAAGATGAAAAATTTGGTGTTGTTGCATCAGTACTTGGGTATACAGTTTAAGGAGTGCGATGATGGTATTTCCTTGTGTTAGAAAAGTTACATAGATACATTGCTATGTAAGTTTGGACTTGAGGATTGCAACCTATTGCCACTCCCAGGGAAACATATCTAAAATTGAGTCTTCATGATGTTGGTGATTCTGCACATTCACTCTTTACAAAAAACTATTGTTGGATGCCTCATTTATGTATGCAACATGAGGCCACATATTTAGTTTCCAGTCTCACAGGTTAGCCGATTTATGCATAGCCTAGGGTCTAAGCATTTGTAGGCTAATAAGAGGTTTTCCACTACTGGAGTGGCACTTTACATCTTGGATTGTTTTATCCCAAGGGGGCATCATTTTTGCCAGACTTACATGCTTTTTTGGACTCAGATTGGGCTGGTTGTTTTGACACGCGAGTGTCCACAAGTGGTTTTTGTTTCATGCTTGACAGTTTATGTATATCATGGTTGAGCAAGAAGAAACCTATTGTGTCCACTTCCAATTATGAGGCTGAGTACAGGGCAGTATTCACAGCTATGATTGAGTGTGTATGGATCAAACGCCTTATGGATGATTTGGGTGTTGGACAGGACACGACCAACACTATCTACACAGACAGTAAGAGCGCATCGGAAGTTGCAAGGAGAGAATTTTTTTGTGCTTGCACAAAGCACATTGAGGTGAATTTTCACTATATCAGGGAGAGGCTCTCAGTAGGAGAGATCATCTTAGCTTATGTGCCAACATAGGACAACCTTGCATATATTTACACAAAGGCATTGTCTCATGATAAGTTTGAAGATTTTTGCAAAGCTTTGAGCTTACACCCCTTTGTGGACTAATCATGTATTGAGGGAATGACACTTCCCTTTACTCCATGTACTGGCAGCTCTCGTTTACCGCATCACTCCAGGGGGGATTTGTTACCATATACATGTGTAGTGATGTGTGTGAATACACTTAGGACCGTCAAGGAATGTTTTCCTTCTTCAATAGTTTTTTCCCCCGTGCATTGTATATACGCCCATTCTAGGGCTATCTACCTTTCCATTGCACACTAAGTAATACACTCTGTATTGTGTGCCTTGAGATTAGTTCGTCTTCTCCAAGCTATGTGTATTTTACTGCAACCCTAATGCCAACATCATGCATTGATTGTGCTATCTATGTGAAGCGCATCCATACATTAGTTCAACAAAATTTGCAAAACAGTCTTGGGGTACGTATTCTAGCTTGTCTTTATGCAAGTCGCAATGAGGCTAAAATTGCATTGCTACGTGAAGAGTTGGAGTCAAATATTATGCATGAGGAAGATTTTTGACAGTTCCCTTGTGAAAATTGTTCTTGATGCTTTGTGAGATTCTTACCAAACTTTTGCCAGTACTTGGAGACTTATGATGCATTATGCACACTACTATTGCAAGAGTTCCTTTAAAAAAAAAAACAGGGCTGAATAGTGTGCAGTTGAGTAGGATTTTATTGTTGCTCAAAGAAAAGGTGGTAACAACAATGTAACCACTTCTCATGGTTCTTTGAGTGGAAAATATTTTGTTCCCAATGTTTTTGCTCGCACCACTTTTTTTGGGAGTTCCAGTGATAAGGGCAAAAGAAGATGTGTTACCATTATTGTAAATCTTCACTTGATCAAGCAGTGTCCAAAATTGAAGAAAAACAAGGCTAAGAAGAAAGAGGCTGGATCAACTACAAGGTCCAATACAAGTGCAGCTGGTGTAGAGTCTTCTTTGAAAGGGGATTGTGATGTTGATGTAGATGTAGAGTGGAATTTTTTGGCAGAGCGTACTTATGATCCTGATGTCCATGATGCATGCATGTCACTTGCTACAAATTTATATGTGTGGTATTTTGATAGTGGTGCAACAAAGTACATGACCTCACATTGTGATTTGTTTATCTCTCTTGAGTCTATCCCTGATTGGACTAATGTCACTTGTGCCAACGATGACTCTTATCTGGTTCAAGGAGTTGGAAAGATTGTGCTTACTGCTTCAAATGGCAGATATTTTACACTATTGATGCATTGTAACTACATGGGATCAAGAAGAATATTTTTTCTATATCTGCACTTGCTAGACTTGGACTTCTAGTCAAATTTGTGAGTGGCAGATATATATAGTACATGATCTCAGTTTCAATAATGAAATTGTTGCATCTAGCATTTTATGTCGTTTGCTATATGAGATCACTTTGTATGAGAATATAGAAAATATTTTGAAAATGCAATTGTGGATTTTTAGGCTATTTCAGATGCAAAATTTTGGCATGCATGTTTTGGGCATCTGAATTTTTCCAATTTTCTGTGTTTGTAGAAATCCGATATGGTTGCTTCTTTGCTGCCTCTTGAAGCACCTATCAAACATGTTTGTGAAGCCTGTATTTTGGGTAAGATGTAGTGTTCAAAGTTTCCAAAGGATGCTTTAGTTAGGGCTACATGTAGGTGTTGTAGCTTGTGCATAGTGATTTTTTTGGGCTCATGTAAACTCCGTCCTTTGGCACCTACATGTACTTCATGACATTCATTGATGATTACTCCAAGCATGCATGGTTATATCCGCTTAAAGATAAGTTTGAAGTGTTTAGTGATTCAAGCAATTACTAGCTATGGCTGAAACTGTCTCGAAATTTACTATGGGCACCCTCCATTCCTATTAAGGGGGGAGTATATGTCTCATGAATTTAATGCACTTGTGGCTAGTCGTGGGATAAAGCACCAATGTATAGTTCCATATACACCTCAAAAAAATGGTGTCCTTGAGAGAAAAATAGGTCACTTACAAAAATGGAACTATGTATGGTTAAAAGTCAAGCTTTGCCACATTCGTTTTGGCTTGAGGCCATCATGTGTGCCACTTATGTACTTAACAAGCCTCCTACAAAAGCTTTGCAATCTATGAGTCCTTATGAAGCATGGCATGATAGAAAGCCTTCTATTGAGCACATGTGGAGGTTGATGCTAAAGGATACCTCTATCTACCCCTTCGTACACCTTTATTTGCATCCCATTTGGCCGATTTTGGAGATATTTTGGCCTCTGAAATCACATCAAGCATACATTTCAGCTACCACCTGCCTGCCCAAGTCTTCCATACCTTCTTTTGCACTCCAACTTGCACTTGTATACATACATATCCATGTTTATTCCCTCTGTTATGGTAGACACACTTTGGTTGTACCAATGATAGAAAGTAGCCAAATTTCAACCACCAAATTACTACAATCCATTGTGAAGAAAACTAACCAGTTTGATGGAAAGGAAACCACAAAGTATCTATGATATTATACAAACAAAATAGAGTTGAATCAAGTGTCCGGAAGACATGGTCCAAAGTTTTGAGTTAGTTTGTGTCCCAAAGATTAGAGACGGTATTAGGGAAATTTAATATGCTCATGGAAGAATTTGGGAGGAATTTAAGATTTCTCTCAAAAAAGACTCTTTATGGGGGACTCTAAGAGGGTGACCAAAAGAAAATTTTTAGACTTGGTCACAAAGCCTAAAGAAGGGATTTCTACTACAAAGCTTTGCAAAGAGTTTAAGCGACACTATGCTCAATTATCACAAACTAAGCAAGATTCCTTGGATAGGGACCCAGATAGGGAGAAGGTAGAAATCTTCCTATAAGCAGCGAGAAATTTTTTTTAAGGAAACTTAGAGCTTCTATTGAGGAAGACATAGATATAGAGAAAGGTTTGAATACGGGGTGGAATGATTCACAAGATGCAATCTCCCTATTGGCAAGAAGGCAATGCAAAAGAGACAAGATGGTGGTGAACAACGATACTCTAGTAATTGTTGTTCTTGAAATCCATTCAAAACTTTCTATTATAGCTTCTAAAGATGATGGATCTATGCTTGAAGAACTTGTGGAGGGCATACATGAGTTGAAATTGAATCTAGAAATACTTGAAGAAAAAGGGAAAAACTTTGGACAACCGACAAGTCAAAGAACTCAAAACAAAGGGGTATTTGTAAATATGTGCATATGGTGTGACAGCCCAGACCATCCAAGAAGGGATTGTTAAAGCTTTAATGAGGACATGGAAGACAATCATGCCATCTCAACAACATTTGTCTTGAAGGCTATTAGGTCATGCTCAAAGGATCAAAATTTATTGACGATGTGAATGAGGATGGTGAAGAAGTTTGGCCATCTGCATTGGAGCTAGCTACAAAGGGAGATTAACTAAAGAAATCTTGCACAAAATTGAAGATTGTATCTGTTATTAAGACTGGGTGGAATGTGTAGGATGCCTTGTCAATGCATGCCTATATTCCAAAGTGTCAAACTAATAAGGCACTTGTTGAAGAAAAATGTAGAAGAGAAAATGGGGATGAATGTTCCTCAAAGAGAGTTACTAGAGGTGGAGGAAGAAAGTATCCACATCCCTCTCAAGCACCCATATCAAGGATCCCCCATCATAATAAGTACCAAAAAATGAGGGATGCTTCACAAAGTAAAAGCAAGATAAAGAAAAAGGTAAAGTAAAACACCCAGCATACAAGCTACAATCAGATATTGAAGGTGCTACAAATTTAAAGAAGGTTTTAGAGGAAATGACCTTAAACAATAAGGTGGAGTTTACACTGTCAAAAGTCCTTGGCATTGCAAAGAGAGAGTTCCATGAGGAAATCATCAACATCATAAGAAGAAAACGACAAGCTTTAACATAGTATATCCCATTATAACTTGTGAAGGGCATACATGAGCTGAAATTGAAGCTAGCAAGGCTTGAAGAAAAAGGGAAAACTCCACAAGTCAAAGACCTCAAAACATAGAGGTATTTGTAAATAGGTGCATATGGTGTGATAGCCTAGACCATCCACGAATGGATTGTGAAAGCTTTAAAGATTCCTTGGGCAAATATCTTGTCTTCTTCAAAGAGGGAAAGATACATATTAGTGAAAAGGGGGATCCTTTGACAACGAGCTTTGGAAAATGAGGGATGGAAAACTTAGTTGTGGGCATGGCAGTCAGTCATGCCATCTCAATGAATAAGCAACAACATTTGGCTTGAAGGATGGTCAAGTCATGCTCAAAGGATCAAATTTTATTGAAGATGTGAATGAGGATGGCGAAGATTTTTTGGCCACCTCCATTGGAGATAGCTAAAAAGGGGGAGTTAACTAAAGAAATCCTGCAAGAAGCTGAAGATCGTATCCATCTTGAGACTGGGTGGAGCCTGTAGATTCCTTTTCAATGCATGCCTATATTGCAAAGTGTCAAACAAACAAGGCACTTGTTGAAGAAAAATGTAGGAGAGAAAATGGGGATGAATGATCCTCAAAGAGGGTTACCAGAGGTGCAGGAAGAAAGGATCTAGATCCCTCTCAAGAACCCATATCAAGGGATCCCCCATCACAATAAGTACCAATGAGGGATGCTTCACCAAAGTAAAAGCAAGATAATAAAAAAGGTAAAGTAGAAAACCGATCATACAAGATACAATCAGATATTGAAGCTGCTACAGATTAAAATAAGGTTTTAGATGAAAGGATCTTAAACAGCAAGGTGGAGTTTACATTGGGAGAAGTCCTTTGCATTTCAAAGAGAGATCTCCATGAAGAAATCATCAACATCATAAGAAGAAAACGACAAGATTAAACGGATTCCATCCAAAGAGGGTGAAGAGACTGGTTCAACGATGCATGTGATACAAATACAACAAAAGTAAAGATGCAAGCTACCAGTATTTGAGCAATACAAATAGGCATGTTAAGTTTAAAGATGAATATATGGAGGAAGCCATTCATAAGAGTCACTATTTTAGAAACCATTGGGCAAGGGATACAACAAAAACCTTGGTTAAGGTGGGAGATCTTGGGGAGACTTATGTGGCCTTTATAGACCATGGTTGCAAGATGAACCTCCTGTCCAAGATGTTTTATATGAAAGGAAATTGGCCAATTGATACTAACCCGGGGTGAAAATTAGGGTTGCAAACAACTTATCAGGGGCCCTCTCTGGTGCTTGTCCAAATGTTAATGTAACTATAGGGGATGTGAAAGATGATAACAAACATTTTGTCCAAGAGATGTCAACCTATCCTCTAATCCTTGGGTAACCATACATCACCGCAATGAGAATGGATACAAAAGGATTGGATGATGGCTCTGCTTATTCTAGGATCAAAAGCAAAAATGGAAAATGAGCCGTTAAATTCTTGATAGTAGTTCCACCAATCTAAGCAAGCATGATGGCCATGATAACAATGATGAAATGGACGATGACAAATTTGAAGCCAACACATCCACAAATGACAAATCAATTCTCTCTTTATTGATTTTGGATCCATAGGTCTAGATATAGATCAATCTATCATATAGAGTTCTTTTGGGAGATGATTCATAAACATTATTTATATTTTATTCTATGAATTTTTTTTTTCGTGTCTCCCATTCATATCTCTCTCTCTCTCTCTCTCTCTCTCTCTCTCTCTCTCTCTCTCTCTCTCTCTCTCTCTCTCTCTCTCTCTCTCTCTCTCTCTCTCTCTCTCTCTCTCTCAAATTTTGTCAAGCACGATAATTTATATTAATCAAGTGGATGTGATTAATTTAATGTAAAATATGTATTATATTTTGGTGAAATTATTCATGAAAAATAATAAATGCTTTGTAATTTCTTAAGGTAAAATAAGTACTCAAATTTGTATAGTTTGGCTCCAAACCATTGCACAATAGTGCTAGAGGCAATAACGGTAGTTATAACCTATCTCCCTTTCTCACATTCACCTTCACACATTTTCTTCTGTTGTTGGTCTGAAGAGTTGTGGGTGCAAGTGGAGTCAGTGTTTTGTGTTGTGCGTAGTGTGAGAGTACTTTGCTAATGAGGATTGCTTTGAAGAAGTGTTCCTTGCTCAACACCTCTACATAGCAAGAGAGCTCATTGCCACCACTATGTAAATCCTTTCAGACTATGCAAATGGATGCAATTGCTGGAGTGAAATGCATGCCATATTCAGGAAAAGAGTGAAAGCCTCTTCTATTTTATGTACGATGCGTGTTTTACTTTGGGGCCAACATTTGTGACAGCGTGGCTACATGCCTTGTGCAGCCTGATATATCTAAATAGCTATCATTTTATGTTTCGATACCACTCTTTATCCATTTAATTGAAATTAAAAATCATGTTTTTTTACAAAAACTGACAAGAAATACAAAGGCAAATACCCACTTCGAATGTTCTAGTACCAAAGCAGGGGTCGATAATAATGGCGGTAATATAAAAATCCCTAAAAAATGTCCCCCAATCCCCCTCTCTCTTCTTTGGCCAGTCCATTTAAATCTCTCTCTCTCTAGACAACACGGCAAAAGACCGCAGTAAACGTTTTCAAATTTTCATAGTGTTCTGGAGCCTGTTTTCATGTGGCAACTCATAGATAATGGTTCTCTACATATGTGCATACTCATTGTAAAGTGAAGATCAATAATTCCTATAAGCTCGAGATACATGGTGTTGGAGACATCAAGCTAGTTATGCATAATGGAAAAAAATTCATATTCAAGAATGTATGACATGTTCACAAGCTAGCAAAAAGTTTGATAGCTAGTGGTCATCTTGATGACTTGGGTTACACAACCACATTTGGAAATGGTTCATGGTCAATCAAGAAGGGAAAACTTGTGATTCTCAAGTGGATCAAAATCATGGAACGCTCTACTCTATGTTTGTCTTGTGTGTAAAAAAAGATTGTATACCCATAGCTAAGCTTCCATCTATTGAGTTGTGGAATAGCCAACTAGACCATATGAGGGCAAAGAAAATAAAAACCTTATCACATTTTGGTTATTTTTATGTGGTAAGTTATTCCATTTTTTCTATGTGTGAGCATTGAATCTAGAGTCAACAAACTAGCAACACCACATAGCCATTGAATAGGAAGTTCTTGTAGCCATTAGAACTTGTCTATAATGACATTTGTAGTACTATTCTAACCAAGTCTCTAGTGGAAGCTAGCTATTTTGTGACTTTCATTGGCAATTCCACTACAAAGGTGTGGGTTTATCCTTAACATCATAAGGATCAAGTCTTATCTACTTTCCAAAAATTCTTAGCATTGGTAGAAAATCAGCCTAGCAAGAAGATCAAGAGCTTGCAAACTGATAGTGTTGGAGAGTTTGTCTCCAAGGAGTTTGATTTTTTTTGTAGCGAGAGAGATATTAAGAGGCAAATTATTTCTCCTTACACACCCAATCACAATGGAGTTGCAAAACGGTTGAATCGAATTATTCAACAGCAAGTCATAGCCATGCTTTCTATGGAAAATATGACTCAAGGTGTTTAGACAGAGGTAGTATTGACAACAATTCATATCATTAACACGTCACCTAGTACACCATTGAATTACTAGATTATAAAGGAGTTTGGTAAAAAAAGAAGCCACATTGTGATGATTTATGTGTCTTTGGATGGAATGCGCACATGCGCTATGCCTAGAGAGCTTCCAAAAAAGTTAGACTCAAAGTCACACATGCATTTTCCTTGGTTTATGATGTCTTTGGATGCAATGTGCATATGCACTCATGCCGAGAGAGCTTCAAAAAAAATATAGACCCAAAGTCACACAAGTGCATTTTCCTTGGTTATGGTGAAGATGGAGAGATGGGCTATCATCTATGATACACACAATCTCACAAAGCTTTTTGCATTTTGAATGTTATCTTCAACAAATTGAAGATGCACAAGAAACCTATCAAAGAGGTTGAATATAGAAAAGTCACATTCGGAGAAACTACCTCAGAATCTATGATTATTTAAAAAACTAGTGATGTATATACCTTCCATTAGCAACACTCTAATTAATAGAGCAGTACAGGCTTTGATCGGTAACTTACTAGATCCCTCACATCCATTTGAGTGGTTTCATCTAGGGTTAGACTGTGTCATGCTAGCAGACTACAATGAGTCATCTTATTATATAGAAGCCATGCAAATGAATGACAAGGTCAAGTGGGAGTAGGCCATGGAATTAGAGTACAGATTGATCGTCAACAGTTAGACATAGGAATTAGTTGATTTCCAAAACACAAGCAGGAATTATCTTGCAAATGGATCTACAAGAAAAAGTTTATGTTGGATGATCCCAAGCCTAAGTACAAGGCTAGATTGTGAGCTCAGAGACTGAAGTAGTAGAAAGAAGTTGGTTTTTGACAAAATCTTCTCTTCTATGGTCAAGATGACTACATTGAGCACCGTGCTTGTCTTAGTAGACATTGAGGACATGAAGGTTGTCCAAATGGATGTAAAGATATCTTTTCTTCATGGGGATCTAGAAGAAGATGTTTACATGAAGCAACCTGAATATTTTGAACAACCTACTAGGGAGGAGCTTGTATGCAAACTCAAGAAATCACTTTATGGATTAAAGCAGGGTTCAAAGCAATGGTATCAAAAGTTTGATGCTTTTATACACTCCCAAGGATTTAGAAGGAGTCAAGAGGATCAATGCTTATATACACAGAAACCTAGTGGTCATTCTCAGTTTATATCTAGATGACATTCTCATTGCAAGAAAGTCCATTAAGGAGATTGCCAAATTGGAGCAAATTTTGAGCAAAAAAACTTCTATGAAAGATTTGGGCAAAGCAAATCATTTTCTTGGTACACATATCAAGAGAGACACGAAAAATGGGAATCCTTGAGTTGACTCAAAAATCTTATATCCACAGCATTTCAATATGCAAATGGGGAGGCAAAGAGTACCCGACTACCATTATATTTGAAACTTAGCAAGGAAGATTCTCCCAATTCAGATGTTGAGAGAGAAAAAATGGAAATTGTGCAATATTCTTCTACTATTTGTAGTCTTATATATGCTATGGTAGCTATGAGGCCAAGCATTACATTTGCAATTGGAGCAATCAGTCAGTATATGGCTAATCTAGAAAAGCAGCATTGGATAGAGGTGAAACACATCCTCAAATACTTGAAGGGTACATCGAGAAAGTTTCTACACTTTGGTGATAGCAATGCATTAATTGTTGGTTACACGAATGTAGATTATGCACGTTGCAAAGACAATAGGAGATATAGGTCTATATTTTCATATTTTTAGGAGGAGCCATTTCTTGGAGATCATCTCTCAAACATTGTACCTCTTCATCCGCTACAAATTTTGAGTACTTTGCAACATCATATGATAGCAAGGAAGCTATTTGGTTGGCACGTTTAGTAGGAGATTTAGTCATTTAACATGGTTTAGTTTTCCATTGTAATAGTTAGAGTGCCATTGCTTTGGCAAGAAATTCCATGTTTCACTTGGACACATCGAGGTGAGATATCACCTCACTTGGGATGTGTTAATGGATAATATATTAGAGCTTTTCAAGGTCCACACCGATGACAACCTAGTGGATGCTCTTATAAAGAGATTGGCTATAACGCGGTTTGCACATTGCATCGAGTTTATGGGTGTAGGGTGATCACAATCACGTACAAGGGTTAAGCTGTCACTTCACGGTCGTACATTTTATCTTTAGTGATAGCCACTTACCACCACATTGGCGTTTAAATGGGATATTTCTAGAGTGAAGTCCTTTCAATCATCCGGTTTGTGGCCGCTCGTCCAGGAGTCGCCATTAACTCTACTCTTCATATAGCAATAAAGGTAACACATACTCATTCTCTTGGCACCGTTTCTCACAATTTCTTCTCCTCCTTCCTCTTTTATGCATGCACGCATAGGTACACACCACACCCTTCATTTTATGCATGCTAATCTCTTCATTCCGTGTGTGTGTGTGTGTGTGTGTGTGTGTGTGTGTGTAGAGAAGAATGTGTTTGGTTTAACAAGAGGTACACATAGGTGTGTGCATGTGTGAATGGTAGAGAGTCATTGTGCCAAAGGGAAATAGAAGAGAGAAGCCGACCTTGGTTCTTTCCTAGATCCCATTTTCAAAGATTCCTCTTCATCTATCTCCATTAGAAGAGCTCTCTCACTTTGTGAGGGAATATCCCAATGTGATCCCAAAATTTATTTGGCTTTAAGTATTTATTTTACTTATTTGTCAAAGTCCTGGGTAGGGCAATTTGCTGAGGGGGGTATAAGGAGACCCCAAGCCCCTATTGCAAATCCTTAATTTATGGCCCAAATAAACTTCCACAAGTATAGACATTAATGCCACCTATCATGAAAAATGTACCAAAAATGGCTAATCACCCTATCAAATACTCACACTTAAAGATAGCTTTTATGTTTGATGAGAAATTTTTTTGTGTATGTAAACCTACATTCTAAAAGTAATCAAAGATTATTGTCATATGAAGTTTGGGAGGCATTAGATTAGTGTACTCTAACTCCTCTAGAGTTAATAAACAAATGCTGAGGATCTACCATCTTGAAAGTCCAAATAAACAACAAGTTCAAAAGGCAAAACTGGAGGGTTTTTGGGGTTCGAGCCTTTATGAACCTCTCTCTATTCTAGTCATCAATCTAATCCTAGTTGTCATGCCATGTAAGCAATAAATCCTAGTCAATAGATGGATGACACCTAGTCACCAAATCAACCCACAAATCACAACTCAATTAGTCTATCTTTTAGCCCTTCAATCAGGCTCATGTGCACCTATAATGCCAACTCATGTAGTTCATTTTACACTCTTACACTCCTATTGCAAGCACAATGTTTCTTTTATTGTCATTAAGTTAACTACGTTAGCATTAACTGTGATTTTGGTAAATTGGTATAGCATCATATGGTGCTCTTAGCCTACATCTATAATCACCCCCGAGTCCAACAATTGATACCTCTCATATCAAGCATATGGGTATATATCCAAACATAAATGATTCAAACCTTGTTGGCTTATGAAATTCATAGTTTTTTGGTGCACTAGTTTTCCATAGAATATCTATCATCAAGGACTTAGGAAAAGTCTCAAAGGTTGGTGGAATTGAGTTTAGCATATTCTCTTCCCCTTGTATCATGCAAAGATAGGTTTAACAATCCCCTCCTAGGTGAATTGTTTGAAGTCAAGCATACTAGAAACTTGTCCTGCCCCAGCTTGTTTGTCCCTTGTGGTATGTCCAATTGGAGTAGGAATTCCAAGCTTGTCCATGTTATCAAAATCTGAATTTATCACAAACAACTCTCCATCCTAGTCCAAATAATGGCTATCTTGGTTTTTGACCCATAGAGCTAGGTGTCGCAGAGACGGATGGTCGTCAACCTTGATTAGGTCTAGGTCTCTAATCATCGGATCATAATAGATCTTAGCTCCGAAGACATCGACATCTATAAATGCTATCTTGAAATTACATTCAATGGCTAATGCAAGATCATGTGTCTAGAGCTATTATGCATGTCTTACAATGGATTATATCCTAAGTTTGGTTGTTCAGCAAATTCCCTTGTGATCGGTCAATTATATGTCTTTAAGTGCAATGTATGATGGTTTTTGTTTTTAGACTTTTATATGTATATGCAATGCAATACTTAAGAGGTCATGTCTATGATAATTTTTTGCAAGTGTTTTAATCTCTAATGACGTTGTTTATGTCCTTTGTGCTGATAGCCATTTTTTGGTTATTCGAAATTGCCATAGTGAGCTATCTGACTCTACCAAGATCACCAAAACAGTGTGGCTATCCCTACCTTTTCATTGTACATAGGCGTGTGTGAGCTAGGGGACTTTCCTCATATCTCCTTAAAAAACCCTCACTTAGCTAGTCACTGGGCTAGTTGAGCCAAAAAATTAAATAAAAACAAAAACAAAAATATATTATGGCCTTTTTGTGTGTAAGTATTTCATTGTCTATAGGGTCTAAATATAGGGATTTTATTATAATTATTTTTATATTTATTTAAATATGTTTGTCTAGGTGTGTGTTATTTACATAAGTATAGTATATACACTTACTCACCATTACATGATCTTCCTTACCTATGTATTCTATACAAAATCATTCCATGCAAGTTTCTTTGGTGTGAATCCACTCCAGGGTTCAACTAAAAAATAACTCTCACCACCATTAGTCATTGCCTTTCACTAAATTCCTATTTGCTACAGGTATTCTTTCCTATCTCTGTAAATAAATATATATATAAAAAAAGGGACCCTCCTCATTTGATTCCCTATATTTTCATATATTTATTTTATATAAATATAACTCACACTATTCTATATTCCATAAATTATTTATATATATTAGTCTATTTTTCCCATCATATCCATATATTATATTTATGTCTTATCCACAACCATGCATATTTTCAAACCCCTAAGAATAAATTAGGTCATGCTCTAATGCAAGGAGAGGCTCACCGTTGGAGCCATATGCAAATTCAACAAAAGGGGGGCCACTGAAGACTTTTTCGTGAAGAAAAGTAGGCATTTTGGTGGGATTTTTTATGGCCATCTCCACTCCAAATTTGAAGTAGTGGTTAAATAACAAAATGTGAAGCAAGATTTGAATAATCACCTCGAAACTTTTAATAATTTTTGGAGCTACCACCGGTGAGGTATGATGTTTTTATTGGACCCCAGTCTGCCCACTTTTCTCACAAGTAGCCCATAGTCTTCTCTCACCTCTTTCCTACTTCCACACACACACACACACACTCATTCCTATCCATCCCTCACTCAAACCTACAACTTTCATGGCTTGTTTCATCTTCTTCACCATTTCCATCTCTGCCTTACTCCATAGCTCAAAAACTATCATCTCTACACACATATAGCTCAATATCTCTCTCTAGAATAAAACGCACATTACCATAACCTCTTCATGCTTTCACAATAAGAGAAAAAATTAGCAAATAACCAATCTCAAGATCTGCAAAAGGAGGAGTTTGATTATGCAAAATTCAACTTTTCCATGGTCACAAAAACTACACCGATAGAGATCTACAACCGCTTCATTCACTGGAGAAGATAGGTGAAAAATTCCCTTTCCATCTTGTGGCTTTCATCAAATCGTGTATATTATCATCCTTATCTTACTCTTTATCATTGTATAAATCATGTAATTCACCTTGAGTGCATATGCCATTGTAATTTTAACCCATCCCATTAACCGCTAACATACTAACACAAAATAGCCATTGACCTAACCATAAAAGACACCTCACCTCAAGACATGTGTACATTAACTCTCTCTCTCTCCCTCTCCCTCTCTCTCTCTCTCTCTCTCTCTCTCTCTCTCTCTCTCTCTCTCCTTTTCCTTAAAACTCTACTTTCAACTTATCTACTATCAATAATGCTCTCTTTTGAGCCCACTTCCATGGCTCAAGCAGACAAAGAAGGCCTTCAACAAAGAAGGCCCCCAATGTTTTGATATTCAAAAAAAATCATAATCTTGATTTGGTAGCTTGTAAATATGATTTCCAAGAATCTTATGAGAGGTTTCCAACTTATAAATAGGCCCCTATCCTTCTTGTAAATAACCTCCAATATCTCACATAGCACCCCAACACTCTATGCGTGAGGAGAGACATAGGCGTAGCAACCACTTTGTGAGCTTCACTTTTGGTGTGAGAGAAGATTTCAAGCTACACATTGCAAGTGAGAGAGGCGAGTTCAAAATCTCAAAACCACTATTGTATATGTTTCTCCATCATCAATAAATTGAGGTTTTGTGCATCAAAGGCGTGATTCGACGTTCAAATCTTTGTCCTTCCACTTATACAATACGGTTTGGTGAATTCAACATGACTTGTGTATTTTAGGTTTCTATCATTTGATCTTGTTTGAGAAGTGTTTTAGTGTGTTTTCATTGCCAATTTTTTGTACATTGTAAGAAGGTATTGTGGTGTGAGGTCTCCCACACTCTAAGACAATGTGTGTGTGTATCGGCAATGTTTAGCATTCACTAAGCATAGAGTTAGTTTTGTACGATCTCTACGATAGCATCATACAAACCATCTCCATTTACAAGTCACAAAAAAGGTATTATGCAAGCTCCATTACTCTCTCTCCTTCCTTGCTCTAGCTCTCTCTGCTCCATTTGGTGTGTATTTTGACGTGAGATTGCTTGTGTGTGTTTTGTGTCGCATCTTCTTGGTTGTGAGAAAATATCTCTTGCGTCCTAGTTTGCATCCCATAACTAAGTGGTGCCCATGTCTTGTTTGAGTTTGGCTGTGGGTTTGTTGTTGTGTTGTGCTTGTGGTTGCCCCACCCCCATTTGAGCAGCACGGGAGCCTTGAGAGGTGTTTAGAGGTCGCCTCTCTTGCTGCCAGCCCCGGACCCCCTCAATTTTGGTGTCCCCCACTGAGGACGGCATGTGTATGTTTTTGTGTAGGTTCAACCTTTTGCATAGTCAAGTAGTTTGCATGAATCACGAGAATTTGTATGATCCTTTCATTCCTATTGCAAGGCAAAACATATACATAATTATTAGTACTAAGTTGCAATTTCAACGTGTAATTCGTAGAATTTTAGGTCCTCTTAGGTTGGTTGAGATAAACGCTTTGGTAAATCCTTTTATTATGTCTCTCGTTAGGTATGAACTTAGTTTGGACGTCTATATTTTTGTTTTGTTTTAAGCATTAGGTAATGCATAAACCATGGATAATGGCCCACGAATGGAGATGTTTCCCTTCCATTTCACTCCACACATTAGAATAAATATTGCAATTAGTAGAAAGATCCATTTTCAACAACGTATGGTGTTCATGTTTGGTGCCCAAAGAGTATGAGAAATTCTTGCATCACCAAACTCTCTCATCTTGCCTCTTGTTGACTATCATAGATCATTTGATGTGCTTATTTTTATTTTGTTGTAAAATAGATTGCAATTTAGAAAACATTATTGTGTAAAAGAAAATTTAAGGGAAAAAAACTTATTATCTTTTAAAATTGATTCAATGGAAAGCCAACGCCAAATGTCCGGATATCCTCTTTTCTTTGAAGAGCCTTCAGAGGATGCAAAATTATTTTTAGCAAATTTCAAGATGTCTTGCCATATCAAAAGGATAGTAAATGATCAAGAATGTGTATAAATGTTTGAGGTGGTCCTTAGGAAGGATACTAGCACTTGGTTTGACTCTTTGCCTGAGGAAGCTAAGGGGAATTACATGGAAGTTGTGAATCGTTTCAAAAAATACTTCTTTGATCCCCAAAACACTCAAAATCTATGGTAAGACGTTGTTTCTCATAAGCAAAAAGACTTAGATGACTACTACTTGTACAAGAAAAAGTTTCTACGTCTTTGGGTTCTATGGATACAAAATGTTGCTAACCCTAGTGATGGTGCAAGATTTCTAAAGATGGAAAGGTTCATAGCCAGACTCTTTCCTGATCTTAAGGTAAAAGTTGAGGCAGGTGCACCTGCTACCTTTGATACAGTTGAAACTAGGGCTGTTGAGAAGTATAGGAAACTCAAGTGACTAAGGACAAAGGTTCCAATACAGGGTCCTAGACCCAAGGGAAAATTGCAAGCATCAACATCCAGAGAGATTCTTGAGGTAACGTCTAAAGTGATTGAGAAGTTAAATGAATCTTTAAGCAACATGTCAATTCACCTTGCACAAGTTATAGGTCCAAAGGGACAAGCAAAGAAGTCAAAAGAGTGAGAGCCACCACGACCTAGGAGAGTTTTGCAATGTTGGAATTGCGGAGAGTCTAGACACAGATGTATAATTTTCCTTAGCCCCGTGGGGAGCCAGGGAGACCTAACTTGAATTACCTAGTGATGAATGAAGGTGAACGAACTAGTCAAAAACCACGGCTTTTGCAAAGATCAAACGGGACAAGACCACCTGCAAGAGGAGTCGAAGGAGTTCCACCTTTGCCAGATCCAAATGTGCATGTGGTAGAGGTGACAAATTCATAAGAGGTTGATATGGAAGCAAATGACATTAAGCGTGGCCAAGGAAAAGGTAAGGAGAAAGAAGGAGTTACATCACAAAGTGACCATGGACAAGAAAAGAAGGCAAAGGAGACCAAGGAAACCAAGAGCACGCGACATCGTATCAACCTCCAAGACTTTTTCTCTTGGACATGGTATGGCTCCATACAACTTGCTGGAAGACATGAGAGGTAAGGGATCTGATATCTCATGGCCTCAATTTCTTTCATTATGTCCACAAGTTAGGAGGGATATAACGAAGGCCGTTAGGAGGCATTATGTCCACAAGTTAGGAGGGATTTAACGAAGGCAGTTAGCACTAGGAGAAAGGTAAAGAGAGTGTGCTTGTTGTTAAAATTGCACAAGCTGAAATGAATGAGGACATTACATCAGTGCTAGACTGTTACATCAAAGGAAGATTGGTTAGGAAAGGTCTAGTGAATAGGGGTGCACAAATTTGCATCATGACAGAGGGACTCATGCAAAGACTAGGCATGCACATCCATGAGGCACCTAAAATAAAAGTGAAAATGGTAAACAATAGCAAGGCTAGGTGTGTAGGCATTTGTAAAAATGTTTTTGTGGAGGCCTTTGTCATTAAGAAGGGAGTGCATTTTTTGGTTATGTTGACCAAGGGAAGTGGCTATCCGGTTATCCTAGGAAGACCATGGCTAATGAAAATGCAAGATTTGCAGGATTGGGAAAGTGGAAAGGTGATCTGTAGGAATGACAATCATAAGAAGGTTGTATTTGACAAGACGGAGCAACATAAGGAGGAGAGTCCATGAAGAATCATCTCAAAGTGAGACGGAGGAAGAGTGGACTGATACCACTTCAGAAAAAGAAGGTAGCGGTACCAGTATGGAATAGGAGTCTTCCATCCAAGTCATGGGGGTAAGTTTTAATCCAAGCAACCAAGAAACCTCTTGTCAAGTCTTGGAGGAGGTAGGTTCTCAAGAGAACCAAAACGTGGAAGATGAAGGAATGTTGTCTACCACACTTACAAAGGATGAAAGAGAGGAGTTCAAAGGTGTGTAATAAAGTCTCCTAAGATTTCTGCTAAAGACTACACTGATGTGCGTGGAGTAGATGATGTTCAACAAAAGATTGAGCTAAAGCCAGAGGCCACACCTAAGGCTCAAAAGCTACAAAGGATAGGAGTCATCAAGGAATAGGCTTTACTCAAGGAGGTAAGAAAGCTTCTAGAAGCAGGTTTCATTTATCCAGTGGAGAATTCAGAGTGGGTCTCTCCCGTTGTTGTCACTCCCAAGAAGAACGGCAAGTGGAAGGTGTGTGTGGATTATTGTCTTCTAAATGAGGCAACAAAAAGAGATCATTTTCCCCTCCCATTTCAGGATGAGATACTAAATGAAGTAGCTAGTCATGAGAAGTACACCGTGTGTGATGGCTACTCAGGTCACTTTCAAATAGTGATTGCATTGGAGGATCAATGAAAAACAACCTTCATCACTCCTTGGGGTTGTTATGCTTTTGGAGTCATGCCTTTTGCCCTAATAAATGCTCCTACAACTTTCCAACGTTTCATGAACATGGTGTTTCAAGCATTCTTTGGAAAGTCAATTAGGGTATTCATTGATGATTTGTGCATTTATAGCTCATAATCATTGCATCTACAAAGGGTAGAAGAAGATTTATGACATGGGAGATCAACTCAACCCCGACAAGTGCCACATAGGTGAGGATGAAGTGATCTTGCTCGGTCACAAGGTTTCCTATAAAGGCATTGAGGTGGATACTTCAAAGGCAAAGGCTCTTATTGAGCTCCCATCACCCAAGGATCTCAAAGAGGTCATCTCATTCATTCAAAAGGTGGAGTATATGTCACGCTTTATTCACTTAGCTTCGGAGTTGCTATCATGGTGGCAGCAGCTATCAAGCAACCAAGATACCAAGGATTGGAGTCATTGTCTCCCATTATTGGCTACATTCTAGAAGGCGAGTTTCCACAAGATTTCACAAAAGCTCAGAAGAGGAGACTCATTGGGAAGGCAAGTTCCTATCTCTTCCTAGAAGGATCCCTCTATCAAAGAGGGAAGGATCAAGTGTGCAAAAGAGTACCAACTATTGAGGATATTCCAGACATTTTAAAATGTTTGCATGAAGAGGCATGTGGTGGTCATTTTGCCCAAGAGTTAACTGTGAAGAAAATTTTGCTTGCAGGGTATGTTTGGCCAAGTCTGCATGTGGATGTTGAACATTGGTGTAAAAGCTGTCATAATTGTCAGGTAAATGGAAATAGGATATTGGTACACGGTCCAAGGAAAATTGTGCTTGCAAATGGACCCTTTGAAAAGTGGGGCATTGATGTTATGGGTCCCCTTCCTAGAACAAAAAGTGATAAACTCTACATTCTAGTGGTTGTAGATTACATGACTAGGTGGGTAGAGGCTCAAAGTGTGGCAAAAGTAAATGGAAAAACAATGACCAGGTTTGTATGCACTAATATTTGTTGTAGATTTGGCACACCTCTGGAGATTGTTTTTGATAATGGTCTAGGGTTCAAGAAGGGTTTACTCATAGAATTTTGTGAAGAGCTTCACTTTCTACATCGTCATAGCACACCCTACTACCCACAGTCAAATGGTTTGGTAGAAAAAGAAAATGGTATCATTGCAAGCACCATCAAAAACATGGTGAAAAACAAGACAAAGTTGTGGGATGACTTCTTGGATGGTCCCTTGTGGGTATATCGAACCACATATAGGGAAGCCACGGAGTTCACACCACTTCACTTGGTCTATGGTCAAGAGGCTTTGCAACCTATCGAGCTCATCATCCCAACGATACGGCTTCATGGAAAAGGTGCACAAGATGATCAAGAGGTATGGATGAATTGACTTATTACATTAGTGGAGCTTGAGTGAAAAAGAGAAGTAGCTTACAAGTGCTACAAGAGGAAATCCACACAAGGGAAGGAGAAGCTTGACAAGAAACTGAAGGACAAAGGCATCAATGAAGGAGATCTTGTGCTAAGGTATGACAATCAATTCGATAATTGTTTTGATGCCAAGTTTGAAACTAGATAGCTGGGGCCATACATAGTCAAGAAGGCTTTCAATTCAAGTTACTATCAGCTTATGGACTTGAATGGCAAAGAGCACTCCAGGAAGGTAAACGGGTATCGTCTGAAGCCCTATTTGAGTCGCCTTCTACCAAAGGATCTATTGAAGAACTATCAAAGAGAAATTATCTCATGCAAGTTTGTTGCATGAAGCATGAGTGTAACTCGAGCCAAAATGCCAAGGGGCCAAATGATGAAAATTTTGCTAAGGACTCAGAAGCACTCTCTTTGGAAAAGATGCTTTATGATTGTACATGAATATACCATCATCCTCAGGGAGGGCTAATGATAGCCGTTTTTTGGCTATCCAAAATTTCCATAGTGAGCTACCTCACCCTACCAAGATCACCAAAACATTGTGGCTATCCCTACCTTTTCATTGTACATAGGCGTGTGTGAGTTAAGGGACTTTCCTCATATCTCCTTAAAAAACCCTCACTTAGCTAGTCACTGGGCTAGTTGAGCCAAAAAAATATAAAAACAAAAACAAAAATATATTATGACCCTTTTGTGTGTAAGTATTCTATTGTATATAGGATCTAAATATAGGGATTTGTATTATAATTATTTTGGTATTTATTTAAATATTTTTGTCTAGGTGTATGTTATTTACCTAAGTATGATATGTACATTTACTCATCATTACCACGATCTTTCTTACCTATGTATTCTATACAAAATTATTTCATGCAATTTTCTCTTATTTTTGGTGTATGATCCACTCCAGAGAAAAACTTAAAAAATACCTCTCACCACCATCAGTCATTGCCTTTCACTAAAGTTCTATTTCTTACATGTATTCTTCCCTACCTCTTGTAAATAAATATACATCAATAAAAACAAATGAGGACCCTCCTCATTTGATTCCCTATATTTTATATATTTATTATATATATATATATATATATATGTATATATATAACTCACACTATTTTAGATCCCATAAATTGTTTATATATACTAGCATATTTTTTCACATCATATCCATGTATTATATTTATGCATAATCCGTAACCATGCATAATTTCAAAACCCTAAGAATCAATTAGGTCATGTTCTAATGCAAGGAGGGGATCACCTTCAGAGCGATCTGCAAACTCAACAAAAGGGGGGCCATTGAAGACTTTTTTGTGAAGAAAAGTAGGCATTTTGGTGGGACTTTTTATATCCATGTTTAATCCAAATTTGAAGCGTTGGTTCTAAGACTAAATCTGGACCAAGAGCTGAATAATCAGCTCAAAATTTTTGATAATTTTTAAGGCTACCACCGGTGAGGTATGATTTTTTTATTCAACCCCAGTCTGCCCACTTTTCTCACAAGTAGCCCATAGTCTTCTCTCACCTCTTTCCTACTTCCACACACACACACACACACACTCATTCTTCTCCATACCTAACTCCAAATTGTAACTTTCATGGAATATTTCATCTTCTTCGCCTATCTCTCCCTTACTCCATAGCTAAAAATTATCATCTCCATACACATATAGCCCAATTTCTCTCTCTAGAATCAAACTCATATTACCATAACCTCTTCATGCTTTCACAAAAAGAGAAAAAATCAACCAATAACCAAGCTCAAGATCTGCAAAAGTAGGAGTTTGATCATGGAAAATTTAGCTTTTTCATGGTGACAAAAGCTACACCGACAGAGATCTACAACCGCTTCATTCACTAGAGGAGTTAGTGAAAAATTCGCTTAGTGGTTTTCATCAAATCGTGTATATTCTCATCCTTATATTACTCTTTATCAATGTATAAATCATGTAATGCACCTTGAGTGCATATTCCATTGTAATTTTAACACATCCCACTAACCACTAGCATACTAACACAAAATAGCCATTGACCTAACCATAAAAGACACCTCACCTCAAGACATGTGCACAGTAACTCACTCTCTCTCTCTCTCTCTCTCTCTCTCTCTCTCTCTCTCTCTCTCTCTCTCTCTCTCCTTCCTTAAAACTCTACTTTCACCTTATCTACTATCAGTAATGCTCTATTTTGAGCAACTTCCATGACTCAAGCAGACAAAAGAAGGCCCGTAATGTTTTCATATTCAGAAAAAATCATAATCCTGATTTGTTAGCTTGTAAATTAGGATTTCCAATAATCTTAATGAGAGGTCTCCAACCTATAAATAGGTCCCTCTCCTTTTTGTAAATAACCTTCAATATCTCACATAGCACCCCAACACTCTATGCGTGAGGAGAGACTTAGGCGTAGCAACCACTCTGTGAGCTTCACTTTTGGTGTGAGAGAAGCTTTCATGCTACACATTGCAAGAGAGAGAGAGCCTAAGTTCAAAATCTCAAAACCACTATCGTATATGTTCCTTCATCATCAATAAATTAAGATTTTCTCCATCAAAGGCGTGATTCGATGTTCAAATCTTCGTCCTTCCACTTATGCAATACGGGTTGGTGAATTTAGGGTGATTTGTGTATTTTAGGTTTCTATCATTTGATCTTGTTTGAGAAGTGTTTTAGTGTGTTTTCATTGCCAATTTTGTGTCCATTGTAAGAGGGTATTGTGGTGAGAGGTCTCCCATACCCTAAGACAATGTGTGTGTGTGTCAGCCATGTTTAGCATTCACTAATCATAGAGTTAGTTTTGTACAATCTCTACGATAGCATCATAACAAACCATCTCCACTTACAAGTCACAAACAAGTTATTATGCAAGTTCCATTACTCTCTCTCTCCTTTCTTTCTCTAGCTCTCTCTGCTCTATTTGGTGTGTGTCTTGATGTGATATTGCTTGTGTGTGTTTTGTGTCGCATCTTCTTGGTTGTGAGAAAATCTCTCTTGCGTCCTAGTTCGCATCCCATACATAGGTCGTGCCCCTACCATGTTTGGGTTTGGCTGTGAGTTTATTGTTGTGTTGTGCTTGTGGTTGCCCAACCCCAATTGAGCAGCATGGGAGCCTTGAGAGGTGTTTAGAGGTCGCCTCTCTTGTTGCCCGCCCCGGACCGCCTCAGTGTAAATTGAAAAAGGGTAAAAACTTGCAACTTTTTGGACCACTTTAACTTTGGGGTGAAAAACAAGTGTCTTTTGGTCACTTTTTGTAAACCTCAACCAAATTATTTTGTAGAATGACTCCTACTATCAAAGCTAACAAAAAAACTTTTAAAATCGGATTTTCAAAGAAAGAGTTATGGTAGTTTCAATGAAAGTGAAGTTCTTAGTTCTTTTTTCAAATTCTATCAGCATGTAATTTGATGTTTGAGGTGTTCTAAATATTCTAAACATGCATTAGGTCCCCTTTTCCATGGTAGGTGTCAACCCCTAGTCTTATGTTATCATCTACTACTGATATGGATTCACATGTAGCTTCACAAATAAGTCTCTAGTTGGCATATTGACATGGTAGATTGATGGTGAAAAATTGACCAAGATTCATATCAGAGTAGACCTTGGTGTGGTGGTGTATTTTTCCTCTTCCTACAAACTCACAAAATTGGGAGTGAGATATCAATCTATCAAAAAAAGGATAGATTTTTGGTTGTTTTAGGTCTCTAGCACTACTAGAGAGAGCATGTTTGGACATTGTCATCATGTTTGATCTTGTAAAAACACCTCCCACAATCTCATTTCCCAAGAGAAAATTGACAGAGAAGAGTCTTCCAATCAAGAAATCGCACACTGTTGAGGCTTATCTTGTGCTACACAATCCGTGTACGAAGATTTGAGGCCTATGTCACTAATCCAACCAATGTGGCCTGGTAGACTAATTGTAAGCATCATAAATGCCCAAGTTAAACCTTTTCTATCAAACACAATTTAGAGACAGCCGCCTTAGGCCTTAGCAGTGCTGGCATATACTTTTGTAATAATGAAATTTTGCCTTTTCTGGCCCTTATCTCTCTCACACTTGTGTACCTATGCTTGCAAAATGTCATTCAACATATCAATAAGACCTAGTATGCATATGGCATGTAATCACACAACAAACTAATTACAAGCACTGCATACATCACAAGGTGCCATCATCGGGCCAGTCACGTAAATGTTGGTATAAAAATGACATAAATTACCAATATTCAACAATGGAATGCAGCAACAGGAAAGATTGTTGCATTAATAAAGGAGATCGAACTACCAAAATATAAGCAAGACTCACCAACATGGGGCAAAACTATTCAAAGGAAGCGGTATGTAAATGGTTTTTACATGCTAGGAAGTACACAACAACATGTGTCTCAATGCCATACATCCAGTGCTCCAAAAAAACCTACAAATTCAAAATTTACCTCTAAATTTCAGAAGTCAAGGTAAGAAAACCTAAAGAGTTGAAGCAATTCAGTGTAAAGATATTCAAATGGAGAGGTAAACTCCTCTAAAAATCTTCAAATATACTCAATTTACATGTTTCTCCATGTCTAACTTTTCCAAGTTCCTAGAAAAAATTTCTTTCCAAGCACTGCATACGTCACAAGGTGCCATCGCTCCGCTAGTCACGAAAATGTTGGTAGAAAAATGACATAAATTACCAATTTACAACAATGGAATGCAACAATTGGAAAGGATTTCTTTACAAAGTATTTAATGAAGGAGATCAGCCTATCGATATCTAATCAGGACTAACCAACATGGGAAAAAGCTATTGAAAGGAAGTTGTATGTAAATGGTTCTTACATGGTAGGAAGTACATAACAACATGTGTCTCAATGTCATGCATCTAGTCCTCCAAACAACCTACAAATTTGGAATTTAACCTCTAAATTTCAAAAGTCAAGGTAAGAAAACCTAAAGAGTTAGAGAAATTCCGTGTTAAAAAATTCATATGGAGAGGTAAAATCCCTTTAAAATCTTCAAATATAGTCAATTTACATGTTTCTCCATGTCTAAGTTTTCCAAGTTCCTAGAATAAATTTCATTACAAGCATTGCATACATCACAAGGTGTCATCGCCCCACCAGTCACGCAAATGTTGGTAGAAAAATGACATAAATTACTAATATACAACAACGAAATGCAGCAACTGAAAATATTTCTTTACAAAGTAATTAATATAGGAGATCAAACTACCAAAATCTAATTAGGACTCACCAACATGGGGCAAAACTATTGAAAATAAATGGTAGGTAATTTTTTTTTACATGCTAGGAAGTACACAACAATATGTGTCTCAATGTCATACATCCAGTGCTCCAAAAAAACCTACAAATTTGGAAATATACCTCTAAATTTCAGAAGTCAAGGTAAGAAAACCTAAAGAGTTAGAGCAATTCCGTGTAAAAATCTTCAAATGTAGAGGTATACTCCACTAAAAACCTTCAAATATAGTCAATTTACATATTTCTATATATCTGACTTTTCCAACTTCCTAGAAAAGAAATCATTACAAGCACTACATACATCATAAGGTTCCATCACCCCACCACTCGTGCAAATGTTGGTAGAAAAATGACATAAATTACCAATATACAACAACGGAATGCAGTAACTAGAAAGAATTTATTTACAAAGTATTTAATGAAGGAAATCAATTTCCCAAACTCTAAGTACGACTCACCAATGGGGCAAAACTACCGAAAGGAAGCGGTATGTACATGGTTTTTACATGCTAGGAAGTACACAACAACATGGGTCTCAATGCCATACATCTAGTGCTCCAAAAAAACCTACAAATTTGGAAATTTACATCTAAATTCCAGAAGTCAAGGTAAGAAAACATAAAGAGTTAGAGAAATTCAATGTAAAAATATTTAAATGGAGAGGTGAACTCCTCTAAAAATCTTCAAATATAGTGAATTTACATGTTTCTCCATATCTAACTTTTCCAAGTTCCTGAAAAAAAATTCATTACAAGCACTACATACATCACAAGGTGCCATCGCCCTGCCAGTCACACAAATGGTGGTAGAAAAATGACATAAATTACCAATATACAACAATTAAAGGGTGGTACTGGAAAGAATTTATTTACAAAATATTTAATGAAGCAGATCAAGCTGTCAAAATCTAAGCAGGGCACACCAACATGGGGCAAAACTATTCAAAGGAAGAGGTATGTAAATGGTTTTTACATGCTAGGAAGTACAAAACAACATGTGTCTCAATGCCATGCATCCAGTGCTCCAAAAAAACCTACAAATTCAAAAATTTACCTCTAAATTTTAGAAATTAAGGTAAGAAAACCTAAAGAGTTAGGGCAATTCAGTGTAAAAGTATTCAAATGGAAAGGTAAACTCCTCTAAAAATCTTCCAATATAGGAAATTTACATGTATCTCAATATATAACTTTTCCAAGTTCCTAGAAAAAAAATCATTACAAGCACTGCATACATCACAAGGTGCCATCGCCCCGCCTGTCATGCAAATGTTGGTAGAAAATGACGTAAATTGCCAATACAACAACGCAATGCAGCAACTAGAAAATATTTCTTTACAATGTCTTATTAAAGAAGATCAAACTACCAAAATCTAAGCAGGACTCACCTACATGGGACGTAGTAGTGGCTTTAGCATATATCAAAATGTGTATATTATTTCTTTTCTTTCCATGCATTGAGAAGTGTCAAAAGTGAGGTGAATTTTTGTATTTCACACTATGTACTTGCTACAACACGATATACACCCACTCTGAACCTACACATCCTCTAGTATGTGCAACGAGAGCATTTGTTAAGAATCCAAACTCATAGTCAAACAACATATCTTCACTTTCATCCTCAATTTGCGTATAGTTGGATCCATCATCCTCTTCACTTGGTTGTGCATCAAATGGTTCATCATCCCCTCTTATTTTGAACAATTTAATTCTTTTTCCTACAATGGGAATTTTCATTTCTGTCCCATCCAGTTCGCGCAAGGTGCATTTACATGCACATGTTTGACAGCATAAGGACCAAACCATCTCTTTGCAATCTTCCTTATTGTGGAGTGTTTTTTTTCAAGTCTACTATCATACACCGACACCCAATCACCTTTTGCAATGGCTTTTTGGTATGAATCTATGTCTCTTGTCAAATCTATCTTTTTTTTTCAACCTTGCATCCTTTCATCGAGCTTTTGGAAGCTCAATGTCTTCAGGAAACTTTTCCAATTGCTGTATGTGCAATGCAAGAAGGTCTTCTCTACTCATTCCATCTTCCCATGGAAATACATTCCATATAAGAACTACATCTTCACTTGGCATCACAGGTTTTTGACCATACATCAATTCGATAGGCATACAGCTAGTGACTAAACTATGTGTCGTATGGTCAGCCCATAATGCAAACGGTAGTAACCTTCGCCACTCTCCAAGCTTGGCTTCACAAAGCCTTAGCAAAATGTAATTATTGGAGGATGCCCTCTTTCACTCTTTCCATTGCCCTCTAGGTTATAAGCACATGTTAAAGCTAGTTTGATGCCATCCTAGAGAAGAATTTCGTTGCTTCATCAACATCGAATTCTCCTCTACCTGTAGTTATTTCTCCCACACATCCATAACGACAGATCACATCTTCAAGAAGGAATTTACATACAGCTTCTATATTCTTTGAACTGTTCATAATGCACTCCCTTCAACTTGATTAGAAAAATCTTCTCTTGCAAGCACCAAATACCTTATTTGCCAATGTCCCAAAGGCATTGTAACTAGGTCCACAACCCATTTTTAATGTATGGCCAATGTATAAGTAGAATATATCCGATCACGATGCCATACATTTGAATACATTTGGCATGTCACACAAGACTCCAAAAACTCAGGCACATTCTTATACATCCCTTTCCACCAATAGCTTTCTTTTACTTTGTCAAATGTTGCCCATACACCTCAATGTCCTACCCATAAATTTTCATGGAACTCCTTGATAATCTCTAGTTGAGCAGTCTTATCCCACACTACCCTCAATAGTGTTCCATCACTTCATTTAGGATGCTTCCATAAGTAATGATCCTTTAAGTTTGTTTTATCCTCTTAAATAATTGCCCAATCAAATCATCTTGTTTCTACAAGGTACTCAAATAGTGAACTATCAAGGGCCATTCACCCTCTTATAGCTCCTTTGAGAATGATTCAAGTGAAGATACAAAACATGCATGATTACTCTTTGAATGAAAAATAATGTAAAACTTTGTGCCTACATCATCTCCCTCAATAATCATGTCTTTTTCATCTTTGTACCTTGCCCTAGATAGCATATCTTCCATTGGATTGTCTTTCCTTGCAATATGCTTGAACTCCAAATTCAAAGATTTTATGTAGGCTATCCATCATAGCATTGCTATATCAAGAGTCAAACAATTTGTAATCATTCCAAGAAGAGGCAAACGATGAGTTTCCACAACCATTGATATCCCTAATTAGTACTCCTTTTCATATCTCAATGCAGTGACCACTCCCCATAATTTCCTTTTTACCTATGCATAGTCTCGTTGATGAGAACTCAAAACCTTGCCCCAAAACTCACAACATGTACCTTTTTCCTTCATCATCATCTTGCCCTACTTCCCATCCTATCCCTGTAGGACTCGTGTACACTGTCACAATGACAGGCCTTTGGCATCAATAGTCTACCTTTCTCAAGGTTGGTGACAAAAGAAGTAGCTTCTTTAGCTTCCTCATGGGCTTTGTGTTCTCTTCTTCCCATTCAAACTTTTGATTCTTTCTCAACATCCTACTAAAAGAATCTACTACATGTTCATTATGTGGTATCCAAATAAGATAGAAATCGCAAGCACCAAGAACTCTTCGAACTTCAGTTATAGTTGTACATGTTTCTTTCAGGTTTGTAATTGCATCCATCTTTTCTGGACAAGGACTTCTACCATAAGGACCACACATATGCCCCACAATTAGCACTTTATTAACTCCAAATATAGATTTTTGTCCTCACAGGGTAAGATTAACTTCTTCCAACCTTACAAAATCTTCTCATAGTCTTTGATATGGTTTGCAATAAACTTATGGCACTCCCTTGAATCCATAGCTTCATCTTTGTCTTTATCTTCACATCCTTTGATAGGCACATCATCAAGAAATGGCATTGTGATTTGAGGTATGAAGTCACGTAAAACCTTGTTCCTCCATTCATCATGTGTGCAATTGAGTTTGTTTCTCCTTGAGGTAAGGTATGCATCCTTACCAACCCCAAGGGTAAAAAACTCCAGAATTCGCAAAACTTGTTATATGGAACCACTGATTGGGGCATCAACAAATCACGTCGCATTACAATGTATGTTTAATATAGAAGTGGTTAGTTTCATAAATTTACTGGTTTTCCACCCAACGCCTGCCATTTCATCGCCTTGTCACCAACCATCGTCGGAATTGATCTTTTGCACTAAAAGCATGATATGATTGTGATCGCCTCACACTAACCACTTTCTCTATTCTGCATTTCAAGATTCTTTGCACTCTGGTATTCTTCCTTTATCTCCCCGCTAAAACTCTGTAGAACCAATTGAACATTTTTTGTAGAGCATTGCTCTTTTTTCTCCCACCTCCATGTCGTGTATTTTTAAAATACACTGCTTTTGCTTGATAGTGTGAGCACTCCATTCCTTGGCTACTCCAGATGCCCAATGAACCAAATGTGTCAAGAAACAATGAGTTATGAGCAAAAATAATGTTCTACAAAAATATAAAACTTTAGTTCAAACACTGATGTTTTTTTCACTGCAAAGACAAAGTGTTCAATCCACCGTGTAATGTGTTATGTGTGTCTCCCCCCAGGCATCCACCATTTGCGTTGTGAAACTATTGATTACAAACTTTAAGGTGGATATCTCAACAAAAGTTAGCTTTGCCTTATCAAGAAAACGAAAAATATCATCAACAAACTGCCACACATGAGCACGCTTAATTCCTAGGGCTAGTTCATTACCTCTATAAGTAGTAATGTCACACACCCTTCCACAATTGAAACTCATTGGGACTTTGGGAGTCAGAATAGTTTGAAAGCATATGCCTAACTTTACTACCACCCATACATATTTTATTAGGTGATCTTGTGTATTTCCAAATGCCTTATTGTCCTTTAATAACTCTATTGCACCCCCATGTAGGCCAACACTTGATAGAATAGATTCGAGTTCTCTGAAACACTCTTCCCTTCTTTTCTGCAGGCTCCACATTTCAAGAATAATTAATATGGAGCATAAGCAAGTTGTCAAAAATTTGTAGACGGGCATGAAGAGTGCACACATGCATATTTTTCAAAGGAATCGGTAGAATAGGATCCCAATTTGGATCGTCCATGTCTCGATCAGGCGGTACACTCTGGTTACAACTGAGGATACCTTGAAACCATTGTTATAGTGCTTTACCCATTGTTTTTGTAGTGGTCAAACCTTTTGCAGAGTTGATTGTAGCTTTTCCACCGTTACCCTTACCCTTGCCCTCAGTTCCTAATGATACTTTACTGTGGCAACAATAAATTCATGGAAAGGGGGTCATTGTACCTTGCTTGCATCCTAACATACACTTGAGAGTTTTCAAGTCTCCTGCCAAATCCCACTCCATTGGAACGTACCCAGACCTGAAACCTGAAATCATTGTCCTTCTTGTTGTTGCCAAATGAAATCAATGATTGGGGTGTGATTAAAATACCATTTGAGGGACTTATGTGTCTCATGTGGGAGATGAAAAGCTGCTAGCCACCAAATATTCTTATCAGATTGAACACCTAAACAGGTGTTTCCCTTCTTGTTGGCATTTAGCTCAACATCGATGCCCACCAAGGCTCTATTCATAAGCGTAATGCTTACCCTTTTGAGTCATTGACCTTTGACAATCTGGCACTCATCAAGCTTCATCACAACTTTTCCATCACACTCTTCATGTGTCAACCCTTAAAATTTGATCATTGACTCCTAGAGCTTCAACAAGTCAACATAGATATTATTGAACTCGTTGTAACAAAAGAATTTGTTCTCTTCTAATGTCAGGGCATCCTCCACATATTGAAATCCACCCAACAAGCTTGCAACATCATTATTGGCGCACCTTTTTGCAACGCTAACACTTTAAGGCATTGGCAGTAACCTAAACAAACTTTTTTCTATGTGATCTAGTGTGACAAGTCCATACAAAGCTTCATAGGCTTTGAAACTTATTCCTGCACTATCACACACCTCCATCATCTCTTGAGGTGATAAAATGCTCTTTAGCTCATTGAAATACTTCTGGCGCAAAACATTACCTATGGAAGCATTGGATGGATCATCTAATAGCTCCACCAACTCCATTGGTTTGATGATATGTTGCAGCAGAGTATGTTCATTCGTTTCAACATCGTAATCGACTCCCATCATCATCTGAGCCAAGTTCTTGCATATTGAAATAATATTACAGAAACCTGCAAGAAATGTATGAAATTAGAATCTTGCACTTGTATTCCTATCGAGTTTGACGGATACGTTTCTTTCGAGCTCCACCGCTTGAAGATAGCATAGACATTGCATGTCTCTTGCTCTTGCGAATTTGATAGTCCAATGAAATGTGTGTGAGATGATCGACTCGCCGGTGCATATTACGTGCAATGTGTTGTAGCTGAACATAATTGTCTAGACAGAACTCTTCTCCATTTTTTGATGCTCTGCTTTTTTAATAAGCTTTGATATCTTGTCGTCTAGCTACTTTGTCTTCTTGTTGTCTTCCTCTCTGACTTGCTGGATGTCTTTCATGTACTTCTCTTGCAATGATGAATAGACAGCATAGAGATGTTTTCTTGCTTCCCTTTCATTGACAAAAGCTGAATGTAATCTCCAACAGTTGCAAAACAATCCGTCTCTTCCATCTCCAATAAAACATAGTAGCTCAGTGACTTATGAAAAGGCCGTGGATTGGTCATTGAATCGCCAGGGTAAATATGGCCATCAACCCATAAGTTGATTGCTTTGCATCCATGGTTTCGTAGCTAGTCTCTAGCACTGGGATTGGATGTGCCAAGTTGCACAGTAGCGTACCCCTGCTCTAAATCAACGTTTAATTGATATCATTTTGACTTGTTAGTAATGTCTTACAGTGGTAGGGGAATGAATGACATTTGCCTTAGTTAATGAAGAAAATAAGTGAGAATGTGTAATGGTGACTGCTACAACCAGGTGAAGGTGGCTATGGAGGAAAGAAGTGGAGAGTATTCAGCGATAGGAGAAAAGGATTATGTTGTGGAGGGAAGAAAGAGGGGGAGTGCAGCTCAATCTCCTTTGAATTCGAACTGTTGATCATGAGTGTAGAGAGGGAAATACTGATGCACACAAAGGTAATGGAGTTTTCCATTGCTCTCAATTGGAGCTCTAGTGGGAGGAGAGAGAGAGAGAGAGAGAGAGAGAGAGAGAGGGAGAGAGGGAGTGGGAGATAGAAAGACAATAAAGGAAGAGAGAGTAGGAGAGAGGGTAGATCTGCAACCTTGGAGGATCTGCACTTTTTCAGAAAGAGGCAGCCAAGAATGTTCCTTAATGATTGCGAGAGGAAGTGACAAGAGAGCAAAGGGGCCAAATAAAGAGAGAGAGTTGGCTCATGTTTTAGAGAGAGAATGCAGTGAGAGAATGTGGAAATTTTGCTTTTCTAGGAAGGGGACTAAAAAGTGCCTCCTTTAATGAGTTCTAAGTGAGAGAGAGAGACAGTGTTTTATATGTTAGAGAGAAGAGGGGTGGAAAAAGGAAAATTTCAAATTCATTTACTGCATAAGTATCACAAGAAAACACCCACGTCGTGTCCGTACTCATCCGCGTGCAAGTACTGACCCCATTCGACGTCCTGACGCCACTAGATGCCATCTGACGCACCTGCTTACCTCATGTCGTCGGCCCGCGGATAGCTTCCTCTAGAAGTTTTACGCGCCACAAACTCCTCATTATTGTAGAAAAAACACACTGATACTAGTAACGATGAAAATCGATGCACTATGTACACACTGTCCTACGTGTACACATGTGGCCTTTATTTGATGCACCATGCATGTGTATGTACATATGCGCAATTCCTTGCTCCAAAAAACTCCTAAAATAATTTGCCCACCCCCTAGCCTGCTAGAGCATTCATGCTCAGCAGCAGCACTAGTAGATGCTCATTCCACCTGGATCAAAAGGCCAAAGTCATATTGCCTGATTCACAAGAAGAATCATAACACCACACCTACATTTGTCAACAATCAACCAAAATTTACCATAGGCATATCCAACTAAAACATCCCCCCTGTCTAAAGTTCCAAAAGCATAAATATTGCATGCCACATTCAGCCCAACCGATAGAGACAACTCAAGTGACTCATCACCTGGCATCTTGGCTTCACCAACCATAGCAACAACCTGCAAATCCTGCACCCAAGTAGCTAAAAGCATTGTGTGAAGGTAAAGTTGTTGATATCCAAAGCACAAAAGTATCCCCGCAGCACACATATCCCTAGCATAGGCATCCACATAGCTGAGATTGGACTCATATATGCCAAACCCCTTCTCATCATCATAAGCATACTCATCATCACACATAACTTTATCCACATCATAATCATGGCTAGCACCACTATCCATAGCTTCTAGCATGGGTTCATCAGTCTCCAAGAATACAGATCCCTGCTCTAAACCACAATCATGCTCACAAATCGGTTCAATCACTGCACATACATCAAAATATGGCTTCAAAACAGGCTCCACATCCAACAAATCCACAAAATGGCTCTCAACCTTGCCCTCTTCCCTAACTTCCAAGGAACTAGTATCCAAAGATACGTACTCATCATCAATAACCTCAACCTCACACTCACACCCAGAATCACAAGGTACACAAGTAGCCAATGCATCCTCTTCAAGACTTTTCAATCCTGTATCCAAAGCATTACTCACCTCTTTAGGCTCTTCCATAAATCTGTCAACCTTCAAGACCTCTTTACGCTTCACAATAGACGTTGGGAAGAAACGAGAAACATCATAGGATAGGCTACTTTTCACCTGTTTAGGCTTAACTTCATCTTCTATGTCAAATCCATCTTGCACATGCATACCTGTACTCATACCATGTTCCTCAAGACGCTTAAACTTCCATTACTTGTGCTTTGCAATGCATACTGCATCTTCAAAAGACTCGGGCCTCTTCAACTCAACCTCGAACCGCAACCAAGGTGACAAACCATCAACAAAAGAACTTTTCTTCAATGAACAAGGGGGGGTCTCATCCTTAAGAGAAACACACCAACGAGTCCATAAATCTGTAAAACCTTGTACATAGGAATCAACACCTTGACAAGAACCTTGCTTAAGAGCATTGAGCTCATTCCATACTGCATTTGTATCTTCAAAAACCTGGAAACGCTCTAAAAAAGCTTCTATAAACTTGTCAAGACTCAAACCATAAGAAGAAGCCACTGCTTCTTTAGCTTCCAAATCCATGAACCAAACACGGGCCTCGTCTTTCAAAAGCAATCCAAATAGCCTCAAAATCTTCTCCTCATCACACATATTGTTGCTTATGCATGCCACCTCGACTTCCTCTAGAAATTATTCCGCATCTTCACCACTTCTTCCATGTAATTCCGGATAAGAGAAAACCATGGCTACCCAAGCTACTATACTTTGAGAACCCCTTCAAACACACGTGCAAGAACCCACAACTTTTACTGACTCAATTCCCAGCAACTTCAATGGAGCTCAACTTTAGATAAGGAAAAACACATGCAAATCAAATGAGTTTTCGTAGTTGATCATTGGAATTACAACAGGTAAAGGACATTCCAGTATCTCCCATAATCTTCTTGGCCCGAACATAAAGACTATGCGCTGCTGGAAACAAATCTTCCTGGACACATGAACATTTATCTGGATTCTTTGAGTTAAATGAAATGGAGTGAATTGAGGGCCATTTTGATCATCCATTAAAGCCAACCATGCAGCTCCCAAGAAAGCACATCTGACTTATCCTCTAATTTTGCCAGAATTTCAGCAGCATAACAACATAAATGCCTTAAAAGACCAAAAGACCAGCCATCATAACTTGGAAAAATTTTGACAGAGTTTCCCCAGAAGTAGAGCAGCGTGAACCCAAAATATAGACTGTATATGTATGCATAGACTGTCAACAATAGAACCCGAGCATCAAATAGGACTCACTAGTACATAGACTATGGCGAGGTCACGAAAAGGGTGCTCCAGCTACCTGTATCACCGAATGGATCTCCACATTTGAGAATGCCCGAGCTCAATAAAACCTCACGCTATCGACCCTCACACGAAGGCTAATGCAAATCGCGTATAGTCAAGTCTCAGAAATGACTATCTTCCAGACCAAGTCTCAGAAATGGTTGGGACTGCCAAATAAAACCATATATGGCTTCACAAAGGCGTACCATGGAAGTTTCCACAAGTAACGTACAATCCAACAGAAAATGCGCTCAAACAAGCGCCAAGTGGTGCATATCCACAACAACTGCAAGTGACACCAATGCTAGTATATCACTGTACTCCAACTACCTGTACCTGTGTGAATCACCTATACTTGTACCTATCCCTGTCACCTGTAACCTGTAACCTGTAACCTGTAACCTATAACCTGTAATCTGCAACCTGCAACCTATAATCCCGAAGCTCGAAGCTTGAAGCTCGAAGCAGAGGGTACTCAAAGAAGATCCTCCGAGGGGGCGCCAAAAGAATGTGAGCGGGATGGAAACACACAGAACGCCTCTATAAAGACCAGACACACACTCTTGGAAAGATATACACACACACACACTATGGGGCACCACTCGGCCTGCACAACACACCTGGCCGAGACAGGGAACACACCGATGGAGCGAGAGGAGAGAGACTATCCACTTTCCCACTCCACACAGACACACACACACACACACACACAAAAAAAAATCAACTCAAAAAAGGAGAACTTCTGATGTTTAGATACAAATGAGCTTGGGCCAACACCAATGGGGCAAATAGCTCACACAGTATGGGTAAAATAAGCAAGATACAATCACAAACTGGAGCAGAAACTTCGCTCGTAGGAGAAACTTACACAGCCAAAATAGCAGAAAATGAGGGAGGAATTTGGCAAAATGGACAGTGCCATCACGTCCGGAACGGCCCAAAACCCCAGTCTACAATGTCAAAGTGCTCAAATCCGACCTCGGATGAGCAGATTACAGCCAAAACAGGCTCCAAAAACACACCTGCGGCTGTTCCTCCTCTATTATCCACGTTTTTCCTGGTCTTCTCTTTGTTTTTTCAGTTCCTACACTTAGCTTTATTACTTGGGCACCCTGGGCTGTTTAGATGACCTCAAACGGACCCTAAACAGGCCAAAAACTGACCTCGCAGTGCATAGTTGTCACCTTTTTGCATCATCCGTACACCTGGCACTCAGCTTTTCCCAATAATGCATCCCGCAACCACGTGAAGTAGCCCCAAAAAGTGGTCCGCATGATGACCTTTCTGCATAAGTATCACAAGAAAACACCCACGTCGTGTCCGTACTCATCCGCGTGCAAGTACTGACCCCATTCGACGTCCTGACGCCACTAGATGCCATCTGACGCACGTGCTTACCTCATGTCGTCGGCTTGCGATAGCTTCCTCTAGAAGTTTTACGCGCCACAAACTCCTCATTATTGTAGAAAAAACACACTGATACTCGTAACGATGAAAATCGATGCACTATGTACACACTGTCCTACGTGTACACATGTGGGCCCCACATAACCACCTGGCTCTCGAAAATCGGCAATCCTTTATTTGATGCACCATGCATGTGTATGTACATATGCGCAATTCCTTGCTCCAAAAAACTCCTAAAATAATTTGCCCACCCCCTAGCCTCCTAGAGCATTCATGCTCAGCAGCAGCACTAGTAGATGCTCATTCCACCTGGATCAAAAGGCCAAAGTCATATTGCCTGATTCACAAGAAGAATCATAACACCACACCTACATTTGTCAACAATCAACCAAAATGTACCATAGGCATATCCAACTAAAACATCCCCCCTATCTAAAGTTCCAAAAGCATAAATATTGCATGCCACATTCAGCCCAACCGATAGAGACAACTCAAGTGACTCATCACCTGGCATCTTGGCTTCACCAGCCATAGAAACAACCTGCAAATCCTGCACCCAAGTAGCGAAAAGCATTGTGTGAAGGTAAAGTTGTTGATATCCAAAGCACAAAAGTATCCCCGCAGCACACATATCCCTAGCATAGGCATCCACATAGCTGAGATTGGACTCATATATGCCAAACCCCTTCTCATCATCGTAAGCATACTCATCATCACACATAACTTTATCCACATCATAATCATGGCTAGCACCACTATCCATAGCTTCTAGCATGGGTTCATCAGTCTCCAAGAATACAGATCCCTGCTCTAAACCACAATCATGCTCACAAATTGGTTCAATCACTGCACATACATCAAAATATGGCTTCAAAACAGGCTCCACATCCAACAAATCCACAAAATGGCTCTCAACCTTGCCCTCTTCCCTAACTTCCAAGGAACTAGTATCCAAAGATACGTGCTCATCATCAATAACCTCAACCTCACACTCACACCCAGAATCACAAGGTACACAAGTAGCCAATGCATGCTCTTCAAGACTTCTCAATCCTGTATCCAAAGCATTACTCACCTCTTTAGGCTCTTCCATAAACCTGTCAACCTTCAAGACCTCTTTACGCTTCACAATAGACCTTGGGAAGAAACGAGAAACATCATAGGATAGGCTACTTTTCACCTGCTTAGGCTTAACTTCATCTTCTATGTCAAATCCATCTTGCACATGCATACCTGTACTGATACCATGTTCCTCAAGACGCTTAAACTTCCATTACTTGTGCTTTGCAATGCATACTGCATCTTCAAAAGACTCGGGCCTCTTCAACTCAACCTCGAACCGCAACCAAGGTGACAAATCATCAACAAAAGAACTTTTCTTCAATGAACAAGGGGGGGTCTCATCCTTAAGAGAAACACACCAACGAGTCCATAAATCTGTAAAACTAGGAATCAACACCTTGACAAGAACCTTGCTTAAGAGCATTGAGCTCATTCCATACTGCATTTGTATCTTCAAAAACCTGGAAACGCTCTAAAAAAGCTTCTATAAACTTGTCAAGACTCAAACCATAAGAAGAAGCCACTGCTTCTTTAGCTTCCAAATCCATGAACCAAACACGGGCCTCGTCTTTCAAAAGCAATCCAAATAGCCTCAAAATCTTCTCCTCATCACACATATTGTTGCTTATGCATGCCACCTCGACTTCCTCTAGAAATTATTCCGCATCTTCACCACTTCTTCCATGAAATTCGGGATAAGAGAAAGCCATGGCTACCCAAGCTACTATACTTTGAGAACCCCTTCAAACACACGTGCAAGAACCCACAACTTTTACTGACTCAATTCCCAGCAACTTCAATGGAGCTCAACTTTAGATAAGGAAAAACACATGCACATCAAATGAGTTTTCGTAGTTGATCATTGGAATTACAACAGGTAAAGGACATTCCAGCATCTCCCATAATCTTCTTGGCCCGAACATAAAGACTATGCGCTGCTGGAAAAAAATCTTCCTGGACACATGAACATTTATCTGGATTCTTTGAGTTAAATGAAATGGAGTGAATTGAGGGCCATTTTGATCATCCATTAAATCCAACCATGCAGCTCCCAAGAAAGCACATCTGACTTATCCTCTGATTTTGCAAGAATTTCAGCAGCATAACAACATAAATTCCTTAAAAGACCAAAAGACCAGCCATCATAACTTGGAAAAATTTTGACAGAGTTTCCCCAGAAGTAGAGCAGCGTGAACCCAAAATATAGACTGTATATGTATGCATAGACTGTCAACAATAGAACCCGAGCATCAAATAGGACTCACTAGTACATAGCCTATGGCGAGGTCACGAAAAGGGTACTCCAACTACCTGTATCACCGAATGGATCTCCACATTTGAGAATGCCCGAGCTCAATAAAACCTCACGCTATCGACCCTCACACGAAGGCTAATGAAAATCGCGTATAGTCAAGTCTCGGAAATGACTATCTTCCAAACCAAGTCTCAGAAATGGCTGGGACTGCCAAACAAAACCATATATGGCTTCACAAAGGCGTACCATGGCAGTTTCCACAAGTAACGTACAATCCAACAGAAAATGCGCTCAAACAAGCGCCAAGTGATGCATACCCACAACAACTGCAAGTGACACCAATGCTGGTATATCACTGTACTCCAACTACTTATACCTGTGTGAATCACCTGTACCTGTACCTATCCCTGTCACCTGTAACCTGTAACCTATAACTTGTAACCTATAACTTGTAACCTACAACCTGTAATCTGCAACCTGCAACCTATAATCCCGAAGCTCGAAGCAGAAGGTACTCAAAGAAGATCCTCTAAGGGTGCGCCAAAAGAATGTGAGCGGGATAGAAACACACAGAATGCCTCTATAAAGACCCGACACACACTCTTGGAAAGATATACACACACACACTATGGGGCACCACTGGGCTTGCACAACACACCTGGCCGAGACAGGGAACACACCGATGGAGCGAGAGGAGAGAGACTATCCACTTTCCCACTCCACACAGAGACACACACACACACACACACAAAAAAAATCAACTCAAAAAAGGAGAACTTCTGATGTTTAGATACAAATGAGCTTGGGCCAACACCAATGGGGCAAATAGCTCACACAGTTTGGGTAAAATAAGCAAGATACAATCACAAACTAGAGCAGAAACTTCGCTCGTAGGAGAAGTTTACACAGCCAAAATAGCAGAAAAAGAGGGAGGAATTTGGCAAAATGGACAGCGCCATCACATCCGGAACGGCCCAAAACCCCAGTCTACAATGTCAAAGTGCTCAAATCCGACCTCGGATGAGCAGATTACAGCCAAAACAGGCTCCAAAAACACACCTGCGACTGTTCCTCCTCTATTATCCACGTTTTTTCTGGTATTCTCTTTGTTTTTTCAGTTCCTACACTTAGCTTTATTACTTGGGCACCCTGGGCCTTTTAGATGACCTCAAACGGACCCTGAACAGGCCAAAAACTGACCTCGCAGTGCATAGTTGTCACATTTTTGCATCATCCGCACACCTGGCACTCAGCCTTTCCCAATAATGCATCCCGCAACCACGTGAAGTAGCCCCAAAAAGTGGTCCGCATGATGACCGTTTTGCATAAGTATCACAAGAAAACACCCACGTCGTGTCCGTACTCATCCGCGTGCAAGTACTGACCCCATTCGACGTCCTGACGCCACTAGATGCCATCTGACGCACGTGATTACCTCATGTCGTCGGCCTGCGATAGCTTCCTCTAGAAGTTTTACGCGCCACAAACTCCTCATTATTGTAGAAAAAACACACTGATACTCGTAACGATGGAAATCGATGCACTATGTACACACTGTCGTACCTGTACACATGTGGGCCCCACATACCCACCTGGCTCTGGAAAATCGGCAATCCTTTATTTGATGCACCATGCATGTGTATGTACATATGCGCAATTCCTTGCTCCAAAAAACTCCTAAAATAATTTTCCCACCCCCTAGCCTCCTAGAGCATTCATGCTCAGCAGCAGCACTAGTAGATGCTCATTCCACCTGGATCAAAAGGCCAAAGTCATATTGCCTGATTCACAAGAAGAATCATAACACCACACCTACATTTGTCAACAATCAACCAAAATGTACCATAGGCATATCCAACTAAAACATCCCCCCTGTCTAAAGTTCCAAAAGCATAAATATTGCATGCCACATTCAGCCCAACCGATAGAGACAACTCAAGTGACTCATCACCTGGCATCTTGGCTTCACCAGCCATAGCAACAACCTGCAAATCCTGCACCCAAGTAGCTAAAAGCATTGTGTGAAGGTAAAGTTGCTGATATCCAAAGCACAAAAGTATCCCCGCAGCACACATATCCCTAGCATAGGCATCCACATAGCTGAGATTGGACTCATATATGCCAAACCCCTTCTCATCATCATAAGCATACTCATCATCACACATAACTTTATCCACATCATAATCATGGCTAGCACCACTATCCATAGCTTCTAGCATGGGTTCATCAGTCTCCAAGAATACAAATCCCTGCTCTAAACCACAATCATGCTCACAAATCGGTTCAATCACTGCACATACATCAAAATATGGCTTCAAAACAGGCTCCACATCCAACAAATCCACAAAATGGCTCTCAACCTTGCCCTCTTCCCTACCTTCCAAGGAACTAGTATCCAAAGATACGTACTCATCATCAATAACCTCAACCCCACACTCACACCCAGAATCACAAGGTACACAAGTAGCCAATGCATCCTCTTCAAGACTTTTCAATCCTATATCCAAAGCATTACTCACCTCTTTAGGCTCTTCCATAAACCTGTCAACCTTCAAGACCTCTTTACGCTTCACAATAGACCTTGGGAAGAAACGAGAAACATCATAGGATAGGCTACTTTTCACCTGCTTAGGCTTAACTTCATCTTCTATGTCAAATCCATCTTGCACATGCATACCTGTACTGATACCATGTTCCTCAAGACGCTTAAACTTCCATTACTTGTGCTTTGCAATGCATACTGCATCTTCAAAAGACTCGGGCCTCTTCAACTCAACCTCGAACCGCAACCAAGGTGACAAACCATCAACAAAAGAACTTTTCTTCAATGAACAAGGGGGGGTCTCATCCTTAAGAGAAACACACCAACGAGTCCATAAATCTGTAAAACCGTGTACATAGGAATCAACACCTTGACAAGAACCTTGCTTAAGAGCATTGAGCTCATTCCATACTGCATTTGTATCTTCAAAAACCTGGAAACGCTCTAAAAAAGCTTCTATAAACTTGTCAAGACTCAAACCATAAGAAGAAGCCACTGCTTCTTTAGCTTCCAAATCCATGAACCAAACACAGACCTCGTCTTTCAAAAGCAATCCAAATAGCCTCAAAATCTTCTCCTCATCACACATATTGTTGCTTATGCATGCCACCTCGACTTCCTCTAGAAATTATTCCGCATCTTCACCACTTCTTCCATGAAATTCCGGATAAGAGAAAACCATGGCTACCCAAGCTACTATACTTTGAGAACCCATTCAAACACACGTGCAAGAACCCACAACTTTTACTGACTCAATTCCCAGCAACTTCAATGGAGCTCAACTTTAGATAAGGAAAAACACATGCACATCAAATGAGTTTTCATAGTTGATCATTGGAATTACAACAGGTAAAGGACATTCCAGTATCTCCCATAATCTTGTTGGCCCGAACATAAAGACTATGCGCTGCTGGAAAAAAATCTTCCTGGACACATGAACATTTATCTGGATTCTTTGAGTTAAATGAAATGGAGTGAATTGAGGGCCATTTTGATCATCCATTAAATCCAACCATGCAGCTCCCAAGAAAGCACATCTGACTTATCCTCTGATTTTGCAAGAATTTCAGCAGCATAACAACATAAATGCCTTAAAAGACCAAAAGACCAGCCATCATAACTTGGAAAAATTTTGACAGAGTTTCCCTAGAAGTAGAGCAGCGTGAACCCAAAATATATACTGTATATGTATGCATAGACTGTCAACAATAGAACCCGAGCATCAAATAGGACTCACTAGTACATAGCCTATGGCGAGGTCACGAAAAGGGTGCTCCAGCTACCTGTATCACCGAATGGATCTCCACATTTGAGAATGCCCGAGCTCAATAAAACCTCACGCTATCGACCCTCACACGAAGGCTAATGCAAATCGCGTATAGTCAAGTCTCAGAAATGACTATCTTCCAGACCAAGTCTCAAAAATGGATGGGACTGCCAAATAAAACCATATATGGCTTCACAAAGGCGTACCATGGCAGTTTCCACAAGTAACGTACAATCCAACAAAAAATGCGCTCAAGCAAGCGCCAAGTGATGCATACCCACAACAACTGCAAGTGACACGAATGCTAGTATATCACTGTACTCCAACTACCTGTACCTGTGTGAATCACCTGTACCTTTACCTATCCCTGTCACATGTAACCTGTAGCCTATAACTTGTAACCTGTAACCTGTAATCTGCAACCTGCAACCTATAATCCGGAAGCTCGAAGCTTGAAGCTCGAAGCAGAAGGTACTCAAAGAAGATCCTCCGAGGGGGCGCCAAAAGAATGTGAGCGGGATGGAAACACACAGAACGCCTCTATAAAGTCCCGACACACACTCTTGGAAAGATATACACACACACTATGTGTGAGGTCCCTGCCCCTAGGCGAGAGGAGCGGAGTACCTTTGATAGGTCTCCAATCCTGAGAAGGAAAAACCAACGGACATTGCCTTAGCTACTACGTAGCCACGGGCATGAACCGTTAGTGAAGGATTGGTCCTATCTCGCTATGGCGGAGCGTGACCACCATAACCCTATCTAAAAACTATCTATAATCAATTATACCTAAAAGTATAAATCTTAGAGTGACCAACCTGTGCGCTTTTTTCCCCATGTTTCAGAAGCACAGCCGCCAAGGTTTGTCTCTTTTAAGATTTATGACTAAAAAACAAAATTCTAGCATTGGAAAGTTACCCGACTCATCGGGTCCACCCATCCATAGAATGATACCGTCGGGGTATCATTCTCCCACTTTCCACACCACACTCACCCTTCTTTTGTTATCTAATTACTACCACACTGTTTAAACATACATGTTCCTTTACTTTATTTATGATACTGGTTCGTTAAACCAGCCCTTCAAACAGTATTACAAACAATTGTCAAACAAGAAGTCGTCCAATTTTAAACCAACAACCCTTGGATTCGGTTCACTCAAGAATCTCTACTGGCGCTATTATGTCCGATCAATATATACATTATTTATAAAAACCCTTGTCCTCATGAGCGTCCCATACCGCTCGACAAGTACTCGTTGTGCTAATCTGGACGTACTCCCGTCACAGCAACAACGGTGCCAATCTGGGCGTCATCCTCACGCCACCGCAAAACAAAACCGCAGTATCCAGCAGGGCTAATCTGGGTGTACTCCCACCACAGCATCAGCGGTGCCATCCTGGGCGTCATCTCACGCCTCGGCAACTGCCACATAATACCAGCGCTAATAAGTAGAGATACTTGAGAAAAACCATACCGAAGGTTTTGGACAAACATTCTTTCCTATAGCAACCAGTTTAACCAGACAATCTTTCCTACTTGTCAAACATATGACGCGTTTCGTGGGGTTAAGCCCCGTGGTTTCGGTCCGTGTTTTCTTTTCATAAGGTAAATAATATATTCCTATGGTCTCGCATATGCAATGATGCATAACTTGAAACTGCAATACTAACCTGTACCATAGCTCCGATTGGTCCGATTGGTGGAGACATAGCATTTTCCGCAGGAATTCCACCGTCACTTGTACCAGCTTCATGATCATTAGTGCCTTGTGTTCGAGCACGCTTTGGAGCCATTTTTTTGTACTACACTTATGTTATACACTTAGAACTTTAAATTAGTCAAATTTCCTAGTAATCTCCTTGTTTTCAGAGAGAGTCTGTAATTTGAATCCTCGCCAACTCGGATTCACACTTAGTATTGTTGTTCTATATCTAATTTCTATACACCAAATATTTGCTAATCTTAATTAATAAATTAAGTGTGTAAATTATGAGTGAAAGTTTAGGAATGTATGACATTTCTAATCCAATTCTAACTTCAATTCTATACTTCAACTAAATCAATTTTTAGTATTATTCAAAATTCTATTTAGCCTAATTGACAATAACATTGGTGAATGAGAATTTCATCATGTATAATAAGAATATGATGAGTTCTCTTATGTATTAACTTTCAATTAACAATATATAAGTTAATAGTAAAGATGTACTAACTAGAGAGAATAGGTATACTTAGAGAGATTAGAGTAAGAGAAAACATACACACACATCTTTTCTAAAGTTAATTGATTCTTACTATCCATTAGAAAGATTAGAGTAAAAGAGAACACACACACATACTTTTCTAAAGCTAATTGAATCTCACCAATCTATTAGAGAGATTAGAGTAAAAGATCACACACACACACACACACACATATCCTTCTTAAAGCTAATTGAATCTTACTAATCTATTAGAAGATTAGAGTAATAGATAGCACACACACACACACATAACTAATTGAATCTTACTAATCTATTAGAGAGATTAGAGTAAGAGATAGCACACACACACACACACACATAACTAATTGAATCTTACTAATCCATTAGAGATTAGAGTGAGAGATAGCACACATACACATAGCTAATTGAATCTTACTAATCTATTAGAGAGATTAGAGTAATAGATAGCACACATACACACATATCCTTCTTAAAACTAATTGAATGCTCAATTAATACACACCTTATTAGTCCACTAGAGTTTTTTGCTCTCTTAGTGGTTTGTGGACGCCTTCTCTCTAAGAGAAGTGGCAGCACTTCGTGAGCGCTATAGATGAAATCTCTATGTCTAAAGTGTGAGCATGGATGCTCTATTTATAGCAGAAATAAAAATGTCCAACTTTTTTTTTTTCAAAAAAAAAATTTGTATTTTTTTTTAAAAAATATTTTTTTATTTTTTTATTTTTTTATTTGTTTTTCAAAAATCATATCCGCGTTTTTGGTACCCTTGTGGTACCCATGAGCTTGACCACTTTGTCATTATCATCAAAAGATAAGGCCACTCCTTTCCATGTGATAATGTGTCCCACTTTGTCCCCTCCTATGTGATCCATGTGCCTTCATTTGTCATCCCTATGTATTATTTTATTTATTTCCTTGATGATAATTTACTTTACATTTTTAAGTTAAACTTTACAGTTTTATATTAACTTTACAGTAGTAAAAGAAAATTCTACAATCAGTAAATAAGTCTTGCAATAAGTTAGTTAGTGATTCATATAGCTAAACATGCCAGAATTTTGTAGCGTAAATTTTAAATTCTAGGTTTTCTCAACCTACGATTCATAATTTGAACTTGAATATCTTAAATAATGAGTGATGGTTAAAAAAATTCAATTGCGTAATAGAACTTGTGTGAAATTTAAAAGTAGAGACCTTACAATCTCCCCAACTTAGAATTTGAGATATCCTCATCTCAAGAACAGTGAAGGGTAATCCTTAAGAAGGGATGTCTCATCTTCCCAAGTAGCATCTTCTATAGGGAAATCCTTCCATAAGATAAGATGTTCTTTGATGGATCTATTCCTAAGCTTTCTCTCTCGAGTTTCTAGGATAGTATCAGGCTGGAGTTGTAGAACATCTTGAGCAGGTAAAATGATTTGCTCATCATCAAGGACATGGTCAAGGTTATATACATAAGGTTTTAACAGACTTACATGAAATACATCATGCACTTTGAGATGAGAAGGGAGTTTTAGTCTATAAGCTTGATCACTTACAACCTTGATTATTTCGTAAGGTCCACAATATCGGTAGCTAAGCTTCTTATACCTTCCGAGAGATAGATTGCTCTTTTTGGGCTTTACTCGTAAGAAAACTTTGTCACCTTCTTTGAAAATCCGATCAGATCTTTTTAAGTCGGCGTACTTCTTTTGTCGATCTTGAGCCGCTTAAATATCCCTTCGAATAGCTTTGGTTTGAGCTTCCATTTCTTCAAGCATTTTCTTTGAGGCTTCTACCCTTATAGTGGGGTCAGAAAAGTTAAGAGGTGATAAACATTCTTGACCATAAAGAGCATTAAAAGGTGTCATTCCAATACTTCTATGAGTAGAGGAATTGTATGCATACTCTACCAAGGGTAGGTATTGAATCCACTTGCAAGGTTCCCTATTGCAGTAGGCTCTAAGGATGTCTTCAATTACTTGATTAACTCTTTCAGTTTCGCCATCAGTTTGAGGATGATAAGAAGTACTAAAACATAATTGGGTTCCAATAGCTTGAAACAATGATACCCAAAACTTTGAAGTAAACTTGGCATCACGATCACTGACAATCCTCTTGGGTAAACCATGAATTCTGAAAACCTCCTTCACAAACAGACGAGCAATCTCTGAAGCTGTAAAGGTTGTCTTGACTGGGATTAAGTGAGCCACTTTAGTAAGCAAGTCGACTATGACCATGATTGAATCATAGCCAGCTTGGATAGAAGGAAACCCGGTGATAAAGTCCATGCTAATACATTCCCATTTCATTTGTGGAATATCTAAAGGATGTAATTTACCTGGCATCTTTAGTCTCTCTGCCTTAATCCTTTGACAAGACAAACACTGCTTGACATAGCGAAGGACATCACCCTTCATACCTTGCCAATAGTAACTTCTGCGAATTGCATTGATGGTTTTGGCATAACCTGGATGTCTTGAAGTTGGGCCATCATGTGCTTCATATAGGATAGCATTCCTTAGGGTAGAATCCTTAGGTATGCATAGTCGATTCCTATAGTAAATTTTCCCGTCTTCTAAGGAGTAATGTAGAGGTTTAGGCTGATTTGATGATACCCTCTCTTCACGTAGGATACTAGCAAGCATCTGGTAATCTACATCTCTGACAGAAGCATAGGAGACCTTGTCTAAAATAGGGTTGTTAGCCATGGAAATTGTCCCCAGAAAAGCTTTACGGCTTAGGGCATCTGCCACAACATTATCCTTACCTGGTCTAAATTTAATATCAAAATCATATTCGTGCATGAGCTCTATCCATCTCCTCTGTCTCATGTTAAGGTTAGGTTGGGTAAAAATCCACTTAAGACTCTTGTGATCTGTTACCAATTGGAATTTGCGTCCCAATAGATAATGTCTCCATAGCTTGAGAGCATGAATAACTGCTAGCAATTCTAAATCATGTGTAGCATAATTCACTTCATGAATCCTAAGCTTCCGAGAAGTATAAGCTACAGGCCTTCCTTCTTGAGTAAGGACTCCTCCTAATGCACTCTTGGGTTATCAATTGCAACATGTAGAGTTGCTCTTTCCTCTTGTTCTTCTCCCAATGTTGGCGCTCCTATGATAGCATTGACTCTGGCAGCCATTCCGCGCCCTCGACCTCGTCCTCCATTTCTTCCTCCACGATTTATTATTTGGCCTCGTCCTCTAGCTTGATTGGGTGTATTTGTTGTGGAGACTCGCCTAGGACATACATTCCTGAAATGTCCTAGCTCGTTGCATTCATAGCATCTAAGATCTGTATTTTGAACTCCATTTGCTGAAGCTGCAACTACTGGATGAGTTTGGTGAACGGGGTGAACTTGCCTTTGGTTCCACATCATAGACCGTCCTCTCCCTCCAGCATTCCTTAAATTTCCATTTCGTACCCTTTGAGAGTTTGATATCTCTTTAGCTAAGGGTTTAACTCTTAAAAGAGCATCTTGCAAATTTATAGGCCTCATGGCTTCTAGACGTGTATTTAAAGGAGAATTTAGCCCTTGGCAGAAACGGTCTACTTGTTGATCTGCGGTCATTGGCGGAGCATAGCGCCTAAGAGTTACAAATTTGGAGTAGTATTCTTCCACTGTAAGATGAAACTGACGTAAGTTGAAGAATTCATTCGTCTTAAGGGATTCGTGTGCAGGTGGAAGATAACGTCCTTTGACAACATACTTAATGTCTTCCCAAGTTTGAGTGTTTTGAGCTACTTGATTATCTTTGCAGTGTTGTTTCCACCAAAACTTGGCATCCCCCGTGAGACGAAACATAGCCAACATTGCCTGGTTATCGGGAGTAGTACCAGCAGCAACAAAATAATCCTCCATCTCTTCGAGCCACACTTCAGCATCGCGCTCAACTAGGGCTCCTTCCCCTTTGAAAGAGGGAAGTTGAGCTTGCTTGAGAAGTAGCTTTTTCTCTTGAAGAGATGTATACACCGCACTCTGTGCAATATAGATTAAGTGAAACTTTATTGGATACTCTAACTTTAATCCACTTTAAGGCAAGACTTGATCAGACAATAATACAAACAAAAGATAATATTAATCCAAACTTTATTTATATACACATTATTTACTACCAAGGTTGGTAGCCTTTAGGTACAAGGATTGTAATGTCTCTATATTTTGAGTTTAGTGACTACAAAAGGATAGGCTAAAGGATCAAAATAATAAGTTTCTTTTGGCCCTTGAAAGCTACAAGATACACATATGGGTCGAATCCTACCACCATGGATAACTTTTGTAACTTGGTTATAGACCCATTGAGTCTGAGATATCTTTTCTCCTCCGAAGGTAATGGTAGCATCTGGATTCTTAGTACCAATGAAAAGATACACTTCGATGACTTTTAACTCCTCTGCCCAACGAAGTTTCTTAAGATTGGTATCCATGCACCATATCTTGTCAGCATCGATGGTATAGATTCCTCCAGATGGACTCCAGTTGATACCCCATCCTCTATGCACCCTTCGAATAGGTGGTGCAAACACCCTATCCAAAATCATCATCACCCTTTTTCGAAACTGATAATTTGGTGATTGGCATGCATTTTCAAACATGATGGTGAACACCTGGAATTTCTGGTAGGCTGAATGAACATTTTCCTGTACCAGGAAAGTTCAGTCTTCAATACCATATAAAAACTCAAAACAATTTTTCTAGGTTCTTCTATTATTTCAAACATTCGCATCCTTCAATATCCAAACATCAATCTAAAAATCTCCCCAAGATTTAACCTAGGCTCTGATACCAGTGTGAGGTCCCTGCCCCTAGTCGAGAGGAGCGTAGTACCTTTGATAGGTCTCCAATCCTGAGAAGGAAAAACCAACGGACATTGCCTTAGCTACTACGTAGCCACGGGCATGAACCGTTAGTGAAGGATTGGTCCTATCTCGCTATGGCGGAGCGTGACCACCATAACCCTATCTAAAAACTATCTATAATAAATTATACCTAAAAGTATAAATCTTAGAGTGACCAACCTGTGCGCTTTTTTCCCCATGTTTCAGAAGCACAGCCGCCAAGGTTTGTCTCTTTTAAGATTTATGACTAAAAAAAAAATTCTAGCGTTGGAAAGTTACCCGACTCATCGGGTCCACCCGTCCATAGAATGATATCGTCGGGGTATCATTCTCCCACTTTCCACACCACACTCACCCTTCTTTTGTTATATAATTACTACCACACTGTTTAAACATACATGTTCCTTTACTTTATTTATGATACTGGTTCGTTAAACCAGCCCTTCAAACAGTATTACAAACAATTGTCAAACAAGAAGTCGTCCAATTTTAAACCAACAACCCTTGGATTAGGTTCACTCAAGAATCTCTACTGACGCTATTATGTCCGATCGGTATATACATTATTTATAAAAACCCTTGTCCTCATGAGCGTCCCATACCGCTCGACAAGTACTCGTTGTGCTAATCTGGACGTACTCCCGTCACAGCAACAACGGTGCCAATCTGGCGTCATCCTCACGCCACGACAAAACAAAACCTCAGTATCCAGCTGGGCTAATCTGGGTGTACTCCCACCACAGCATCAGCGGTGCCATCCTGGGCATCATCTCACGCCTCGGCAACTGCCACATAATACCAGCGCTAATAAGTAGAGATACTTGAGAAAAACCATACCGAAGGTTTTGGACAAACATTCTTTCCTATAGCAACCAGTTTAACCAGACAATCTTTCCTACTTGTCAAACATATGACGCGTTTCTTGGGGTTAAGCCCCGTGGTTTCGGTCCGTGTTTTCTTTTCATAAGGTAAATAATATATTCCTATGGTCTCGCATATGCAATGATGCATAACTTGAAACTGCAATACTAACCTGTACCATAGCTCCGATTGGTCTGATTGGTGGAGACATAGCTTTTTCCGCAGGGATTCCACCGTTACTTGTACCAGCTTCATGATCATTAGTGCCTTGTGTTCGAGCACGCTTTGGAGCCATTTTTTTGTACTACACTTATGTTATACACTTAGAACTTTAAATTAGTCAAATTTCCTAGTAATCTCCTTGTTTTCAAAGAGAGTCTGTAATTTGAATCCTCGCCAACTCGGATTCACACTTAGTGTTGTTGTTCTATATCTAATTTCTATACACCAAATATTTGCTAATCTTAATTAATAAATTAAGTGTGTAAATTATGAGTGAAAGTTTAGGAATGTATGACATTTCTAATCCAATTCTAACTTCAATTCTATACTTTAACTAAATCAATTTTTAGTATTATTCAAAATTCTATTTAACCTAATTGACAATAACATTGGTGAATGAGAATTTCATCATGTATAATAAGAATATGATGAGTTCTCTTATGTATTAACTTTCAATTAACAATATATAAGTTAATAGTAAAGATGTACTAACTAGAGAGAATAGGTATACTTAGAGAGATTAGAGTAAGAGAAAACATACACACACATCTTTTCTAAAGTTAATTGATTCTTACTATCCATTAGAAAGATTAGAGTAAAAGAGAACACACACACATACTTTTCTAAAGCTAATTGAATCTCACCAATCTATTAGAGAGATTAGAGTAAAAGATCACACACACACACACACACACATATCCTTCTTAAAGCTAATTGAATCTTACTAATCTATTAGAAGATTAGAGTAATAGATAGCACACACACACACACATAACTAATTGAATCTTACTAATCTATTAGAGAGATTAGAGTAAGAGATAGCACACACACACACATAACTAATTGAATCTTACTAATCCATTAGAGATTAGAGTAAGAGATAGCACACATACACATAGCTAATTGAATCTTACTAATCTATTAGAGAGATTAGAGTAATAGATAGCACACATACACACATATCCTTCTTAAAACTAATTGAATGCTCAATTAATACACACCTTATTAGTCCACTAGTGTTTTTTGCTCTCTTAGTGGTTTGTGGACGCCTTCTCTCTAAGAGAAGTGGCAGCACTTCGTGAGCGCTATAGAGGCAATCTCTATGTCTAAAGTGTGAGCATGGATGCTCTATTTATAGCAGAAATAAAAACGTCCAACTTTTTTTTTTTTCAATTTTTTTTTTCAAATTTTTTTTTTCAAATTTTTTTTTAAATGTTTTATTTTTTTTTCAAAAATCATATCCGCGTTTTTGGTACCCTTGTGGTACCCATGAGCTTGACCACTTTGTCATTATCATCAAAAGATAAGGCCACTCCTTTCCATGTGATAGTGTGTCCCACTTTGTCCCCTCCTATGTGATCCATGTGCCTTCATTTGTCATCCCTATGTATTATTTTATTTATTTCCTTGATGATAATTTACTTTACATTTTTAAGTTAAACTTTTCAGTCTTATATTAAATTTACAGTAGTAAAAGAAAATTCTACAATCAGTAAACAAGTCTTGCAATAAGTTAGTTAGTGATTCATATAGCTAAACATGCCAGAATTTTGTAGCGTAAATTTTAAATTCTAGGTTTGGTCAACCTACGATTCATAATTTGAACTTGAATATCTTAAATAATGAGTGATGGTTAAAAAAATTCAATTGCGTAATAGAACTTGTGTGAAATTTAAAAGTAGAGACCTTACACTATGGGGCACCACTCGGCTTGCACAACACACCTGGCCGAGACAGGGAACACACCGATGGAGCGAGAGGAGAGAGACTATCCACTTTCCCACTCCACACAGAGACACACACACACACACACACACACACAAAAAAAATCAAAAAAGGAGAACTTCTAATGTTTAGATACAAATGAGCTTGGGCCAACACCAATGGGGCAAATAGCTCACACAGTATGGGTAAAATAAGCAAGATACAATCACAAACTGGAGCAGAAACTTCGCTCATAGGAGAAACTTACATAGCCAAAATAGCAGAAAAAGAGGGAGGAATTTGGCAAAATGGACAGCGCCATCACGTCCGGAACGGCCCAAATCCCCAGTCTACAATGTCAACGTGCTCAAATCCGACCTCGGATGAGCAGATTACAGCCAAAACAGGCTCCAAAAACACACCTGCGGCTGTTCCTCCTCTCTTATCCACGTTTTTTCTGGTCTTCTCTTTGTTTTTTCAGTTCCTACACTTAGATTTATTACTTGGGCACCCTTGGCCTTTTAGATAACCTCAAACGGACCCTGAACAGGCCAAAAACTGACCTCGCAGTGCATAGTTGTCACCTTTTTGCATCATCCGCACACCTGGCACTCAGCTTTTCCCAATAATGCATCCCGCAACCACGTGAAGTAGCCCCAAAAAGTGGTCCGCATGATGACCTTTCTGCATAAGTATCACAAGAAAACACCCACGTTGTGTCCGTACTCATCCGCGTGCAAGTACTGACCCCATTCGACGTCCTGACGCCACTAGATGCCATCTGACGCACCTGCTTACCTCATGTCGTCGGCTCGCGGATAGCTTCCTCTAGAAGTTTTACGTGCCACAAACTCCTCATTATTGTAGAAAAAACACACTGATACTCGTAACGATGGAAATCGATGCACTATGTACACATTGTCCTACGTGTACACATGTGGGCCCCACATAACCACCTGGCTCTGGAAAATCGGCAATCCTTTATTTGATGCACCATGCATGTGTATGTACATATGCGCAATTCCTTGCTCCAGAAAACTCCTAAAATAATTTTCCCACCCCCTAGCCTGCTAGAGCATTCATGCTCAGCAGCAGCACTAGTAGATGCTCATTCCACCTGGATCAAAAGGCCAAAGTCATATTGCCTGATTCACAAGAAGAATCATAACACCACACCTACATTTGTCAACAATCAACCAAAATGTACCATAGGCATATCCAACTAAAACATCCCCCCTGTCTAAAGTTCCAAAAGCATAAATATTGCATGCCACATTCAGCCCAACCGATAGAGACAACTCAAGTGACTCATCACCTGGCATCTTGGCTTCACCAGCCATAGCAACAACCTGCAAATCCTGCACCCAAGTAGCTAAAAGCATTGTGTGAAGGTAAAGTTGTTGATATCCAAAGCACAAAAGTATCCCCGCAGCACACATATCCCTAGCATAGGCATCCACATAGCTGAGATTGGACTCATATATGTCAAACCCCTTCTCATCATCATAAGCATACTCATCATCACACATAACTTTATCCACATCATAATCATGGCTAGCACCACTATCCATAGCTTCTAGCATGGGTTCATCAGTCTCCAAGAATACAAATCCCTGCTCTAAACCACAATCATGCTCACAAATCGGTTCAATCACTGCACATACATCAAAATATGGCTTCAAAACAGGCTCCACATCCAACAAATCCACAAAATGGCTCTCAACCTTGCCCTCTTCCCTAACTTCCAAGGAACTAGTATCCAAAGATACGTTCTCATCATCAATAACCTCAACCCCACACTCACACCCAGAATCACAAGGTACACAAGTAGCCAATGCATCCTCTTCAAGACTTTTCAATCCTATATCCAAAGCATTACTCACCTCTTTAGGCTCTTCCATAAACCTGTCAACCTTCAAGACCTCTTTACGCTTCACAATAGACCTTGGGAAGAAACGAGAAACATCATAGGATAGGCTACTTTTCACCTGCTTAGGCTTAACTTCATCTTCTATGTCAAATCCATCTTGCACATGCATACCTGTACTGATACCATGTTCCTCAAGACGCTTAAACTTCCATTACTTGTGCTTTGCAATGCATACTGCATCTTCAAAAGACTCGGGCCTCTTCAACTCAACCTCGAACCGCAACCAAGGTGACAAACCATCAACAAAAGAACTTTTCTTCAATGAACAAGGGGGGGTCTCATCCTTAAGAGAAACACACCAACGAGTCCATAAATCTGTAAAACCTTGTACATAGGAATCAACACCTTGACAAGAACCTTGCTTAAGAGCATTGAGCTCATTCCATACTGCATTTGTATCTTCAAAAACCTGGAAACGCTCTAAAAAAGCTTCTATAAACTTGTCAAGACTCAAACCATAAGAAGAAGCCACTGCTTCTTTAGCTTCCAAATCCATGAACCAAACACAGACCTCGTCTTTCAAAAGCAATCCAAATAGCCTCAAAATCTTCTCCTCATCACACATATTGTTGCTTATGCATGCCACCTCGACTTCCTCTAGAAATTATTCCGCATCTTCACCACTTCTTCCATGAAATTCCGGATAAGAGAAAACCATGGCTACCCAAGCTACTATACTTTGAGAACCCATTCAAACACACGTGCAAGAACCCACAACTTTTACTGACTCAATTTCCAGCAACTTCAATGGAGCTCAACTTTAGATAAGGAAAAACACATGCACATCAAATGAGTTTTCATAGTTGATCATTGGAATTACAACAGGTAAAGGACATTCCAGTATCTCCCATAATCTTCTTGGCCCGAACATAAAGACTATGCGCTGCTGGAAAAAAATCTTCCTGGACACATGAACATTTATCTGGATTCTTTGAGTTAAATGAAATGGAGTGAATTGAGGGCCATTTTGATCATCCATTAAAGCCAACCATGCAGCTCCCAAGAAAGCACATCTGACTTATCCTCTGATTTTGCCAGAATTTCAGCAGCATAACAACATAAATGCCTTAAAAGACCAAAAGACCAGCCATCATAACTTGGAAAAATTTTGACAGAGTTTCCCTAGAAGTAGAGCAGCGTGAACCCAAAATATAGACTGTATATGTATGCATAGACTGTCAACAATAGAACCCAAGCATCAAATAGGACTCACTAGTACATAGCCTATGGCGAGGTCACGAAAAGGGTGCTCTAGCTACCTGTATCACCGAATGGATCTCCACATTTGAGAATGCCCGAGCTCAATAAAACCTCACGCTATCGACCCTCACACGAAGGCTAATGCAAATCGCGTATAGTCAAGTCTCAGAAATGACTATCTTCCAGACCAAGTCTCAGAAATAGCTGGGACTGCCAAATAAAACCATATATGGCTTCACAAAGGCGTACCATGGCAGTTTCCACAAGTAACGTACAATCCAACAGAAAATGCGCTCAAACAAGCGCCAAGTGATGCATACCCACAACAACTGCAAGTGACACCAATGCTAGTATATCACTGTACTCCAACTACCTGTACCTGTGTGAATCACCTGTACCTATACCTATCCCTGTAACCTGTAACCTGTAACCTATAACCTGTAACCTGTAACCTGTAATCTGCAACCTGCAACCTATAATCCCGAAGCTCGAAGCTTGAAGCTCGAAGCAGAAGGTACTCAAAGAAGATCCTCTGAGGGGGCGCCAAAAGAATGTGAGCGGGATGGAAACACACAGAACGCATCTATAAAGACCCGACACACACTCTTGGAAAGATATACACACACACTATGGGGCACCACTCGGCTTACACAACACACCTGGCCGAGACAGGGAACACACCGATGGAGCGAGAGGAGAGAGACTATCCACTTTCCCACTCCACACAGAGACACACACACACACACACACAAAAAATCAAAAAAGGAGAACTTCTAATGTTTAGATACAAATGAGCTTGGGCCAACACCAATGGGGCAAATAGCTCACACAGTATGGGTAAAATAAGCAAGATACAATCACAAACTGGAGCAGAAACTTCGCTCATAGGAGAAACTTACACAGCCAAAATAGCAGAAAAAGAGGGAGGAATTTGGCAAAATGGACAGTGCCATCACGTCCGGAACGGCCCAAATCCCCAGTCTACAATGTCAAAGTGCTCAAATCCGAGCAGATTACAGCCAAAACAGGCTCCAAAAACACACCTGCGGCTGTTCCTCCTCTCTTATCCACGTTTTTTCTGGTCTTCTCTTTTTTTTTTCAGTTCCTACACTTAGATTTATTACTTGGGCACCCTTGGCCTTTTAGATGACCTCAAACGGACCCTGAACAGGCCAAAAACTAACCTCGCAGTGCATAGTTGTCACCTTTTTGCATCATCCGCACACCTGGCACTCAGCTTTTCCCAATAATGCATCCCGAAACCACGTGAAGTAGCCCCAAAAATTGGTCCGCATGATGACCTTTCTGCAGAAGAAAACACCCACGTCGTGTCCGTACTCATCCGCGTGCAAGTATTGACCCCATTCGACGTCCTGACGCCACTAGATGCCATCTGACGCACCTGTTTACCTCATGTCGTCGGCCCGCGGATAGCTTCCTCTAGAAGTTTTACACGCCACCAACTCCTCATTATTGTAGAAAAAACACACTGGTACTGGTAACGATGAAAATCGATGCACTATGTACACACTGTCCTACCTGTACACATGTGGGCCCCACATAACCACCTAGCTCTGGAAAATCGGCAATCCTTTATTTGATGCACCATGCATGTGTATGTACATATGCGCAATTCCTTGCTCCAAAAAACTCCTGACAACGTCTAGGCTTCTCTTCCACAATTTCTTCATAATATGGCACTTTGCAAGGTATGTTACCATATACATGTGGTAGTGATGTGTGTGAACACACTAGGACCGCTAGGGCATTTTTCCCCTCTTTAGGAGGTTTTTCCTCCGAGCATTGTATATATGCCCATCACTCTAGGGCTATCTATCTTTTCCATTGCAAACTAAGTATCACACTCTCTATTGTGTGCCTTGAGCTTCCTTCATCTTCTCCAAGCTGTGTGCGTTTCTCTGCAACCCTAATTCCAACAATTGGTATCAGAGTAGGTTGCATCCTCCCGGGCTTAGTCGCCAGTTGCTCCAGCACGTGCCTACTTACTTTCTTCAATTTTAGTGAGATTTGGTGAGAGTTCGCAGGTTGACAAGTATTTCGGGTGTGCTCGTAGAGCTTAGGCTGCTCAGATTATTTATTCGGACTCATTTCCACCTCTTTTTCCACTACAAGCAGTGTTGCACAGGCTATTGCTTCATTTTGTGCAAAATTTTGCATAACAAGTGTCTTACAATCTTCTACGGTTTGTGCTATATCGCACGTGTTGTTCCCGCTCTGTTTCTCCTATTTTCGGGCAGTTTTCACATCAAGTGCAGCATTTACCATGGATGACAACAACACAGATGTCTTCAAGATGTTTACCTGAGGACAGGTTGGATGGGGAAAATTACCCTATGTGGGCTTATACGATGCAACACGTTCTTGTGTCAAAGTGTGTCTGGAATATTGTGCAGGGCATTGATGTACGTCCTGGTTCTGAGGATGTAGGCGATGTTGACGATGTTACAGGTCTTGCTGCAAGGATTGCTGTTATTAGAGTTGTTTTGCCTATGGCACAACAAGCTCGTTGGGATGTAAAGGATGCGTAGGCTCATGCATTGATTGAATTGTCTCTGAAGCGCACCATTGATTGAATTGCAAGGATTGCTGCAAGGATTGCTGGTATTAGAGTTGTTTTGCCTATGGCAGAACAAGCTCGTTGGGATGTAAAGGATGCGTAGACTCATGCATTGATTGAATTGTCTCTGAAGCGCACCATTGTTCCTCACATCCATTTAGCAAAATCTACAAAATAGGCTTGGGATATTTTGGTTGGTCTTTATGCAAGCCGCAATGAGGCTAAAATTGCTTTGCTGCATAAAGAGCTGGAGTCGAAGATTATGCATGAGGAAGATGATAAGGACACTTTTCTTGCTGGTGTCAATGATATCAATGAGCAACTTATTTCTGCAGGTGAAGTCATTTCAGATAGTTCCCTTGTGCAGACTGTTCTTGATGCCTTACCAGATTCTTACCAAACTTTTGCTGGTACTTGGAGACTTATGACCCAAAGAAATCCATAAGTTGTCAAGTTTGATGCATTATGCACATTGCTGTTGCAAGAGTCACTTTCCAGAAAAAATAGGACTAGACAGCGTGCAGTTGAACACGCTTTTATTGCTTCTCAAAGAAAGGGTGGTAACAACAATGCAGCCACTTCTTATGGTTGTACTACGAATGGCAAAAATTCTATTCCTACTGCTTCTACTGGTAGCAATTCGTCTACAAATTCTGGTGATAAGGGCAAAAAGAAAATGCGTTGCCATTATTGTAAAGCTAATGATCACTTGATCAAGTCGTGTCCTAAGTTGAAGGCCAAAGAGGCTAAGAAGAAAGAGGGTGGCTCCGCTGCAAATGCTGGTTCCACTACAAATGCAGCCATTGTTGAGTCTTCTGTGAAAGGAGACTATGATGGTGATGTTGATGCAGAATGGGCTTTTAGCGCAGAGTGCACTTACAATCATGTTGTCCATGATGCATGCTTGTCAGTTGTTGCAGATTCACATGTGTGGTATTTCGATAGTGGTGCTACAAAGCACATTACCTCACATCGTGAATTGTTCACCTCTTTCGAGTCTGTCCCTCATGGGAATTCAGTGACTTGTACCAAAAATGCCTCTTATCTGGTTCAAGGAGTTGGAAACATTGTGCTTATTGCTGCAAATGGCAGTTCTTTCACACTTGTTGATGTATTTTATGTACCTGAGATCAAGAAGAATATTTTGTCTATATCTGCACTTGCTAGACTTGGACTTGTAGTCAGATTTGTGGATAACAGATGTACAGTTCATAATCTCAGTTTTGGTGATGAAATTGTTACATCTGCCTTTTTGTGCCGTGGGCTGTATAAGCTCACTTTGTATGACAAGTGTGGACAAAATTTTACAAATGTTGTTGCAGATTCAAGGGCTATTTCAGATTCAAAACTTTGGTATGCACGTTTTGGTCATCTAAATTTTGCCAGTTTGCTGCGTTTGCAAAAATCTGATATGGTTTCTTCTTTGCCGCCTCTTGAAGCACCTATCAAACATGTTTGTGAAGGTTGTATTTTGGGTAAGATGCAACCTTCTAAGTTTCCAAAGGATGGTTCAGTTTGGGCAACATGCAGGTTGCATCTTGTGCATAGTGATGTTTGTGGACCCATGCAAACTCCATCCTTGGGCAATTACCTTTACTTCGTGACTTTCATTGATGATTACTCCAAGCATGCATGGGTATTTTTGCTTAAAGCGAAGTCCGAAGTTTTGATGTGCTCCAAACAATTTCTAGCTATGGTTGAAAATGTCTCAAAATGTACTATGGGCACCCTCCGTTCCGATCGAGGGGGGAAGTATATGTCTCATTAATTCAATGAATTTCTGGCTAGTCGTGGGATAAAACACCAATATACAGTGCCTTATACACCTCAACAAAATGGTGTTGCTGAGAGGAAAAACACGTCACTTACAGAAATGGCACGATGTATGGTCAAAAGTCAAGCTTTGCCGCATTCTTTATGGCTTGAGGCCATCATGTCTGCCACTTATGTACTAAATAGGTGTCCTACGAAAGCTTTGCAATCTATTACTCCATATTAAGCATGGCATGATAGAAAGCCTTCTATTGAGCACATACGTATTTTTGGCTATTTGGCATATGCTTTGTTGCCACAAACACAGTGTAGAAAATTGGATGATAAGGCTGTCAAATGTATTTTTGTTGGTTATAGTGCTGAAAGCAAAGATTATAGGTTGTATCATCCGCAAACAAAACGTATTCTAGTTTCATGGGATGTAGTGTTTGTGGAAGATTCTGTTCAGCCCTTGCTGTCATGTACTAGAGACAGTAATGTAAGCTCACATGACATTTATGACACTTTGTTGCCTCTTTTTAGTGCTGGGAATACGAATGTAAGTTCCAATGAGGCAAATATACAGCGTATGGGGGGTTTTGAAAATGTTACAGATCAACCTATTACTGTTGCAGATGTACATGATGTACTTGATGAGGAAAGGGCTGAAAATGAGTAGGCTAGAGGTATGCCAAAATGGTTGGTGCACACTTTGCTTGACAATAAATTGGATGCACTTTTGTCTAGTCGTACTCATTCAGACTCTCGCCATGCATCTTATGCATCAAATTGTTATGCTTTGGTTGTGTCTAGCTTACATGATGTTGAGGAGCCTCTGTCTTTTGCATCAAATTGTATGCTTTGGCTGTGTCTAGCTTACATGATGTTGAGGAGCCTCTGTCTTTTGATGAAGCACAAAATTCATAAAATTGGATGGCTGCCATGCAATCAGAATGGTGACATATTTGAGGAAGTTTATGTAACGTAGCCTCGTGGTTTTAACATAAAAGGACAAGAGGACAAAGTGTGCAGATGTAAGAAGGCTTTGTATGGGTTCAAGCAATCTCCTCGTGCTTGACCATATGAGAAAGTTGACACTCATTTGGTCAAACAAGGCTTTTGTGACAGTCCAACAGAAAGCACATTGTATGTAAAGTGTGAGGTTGATGTACTTCTCATTGTGGTTCTTTATGTCGATGATTTGTTGATCATTGGACCAAATGAGAGACATATTGCTGAGTTTAAGGCTGATTTGAATGCTACTTTCAAGATGAAATATTTGGGGCTGTTGCATCATTACTTGGGTATACAGTTTAAGCAGTGTGATGGTGGTATTGCCTTGTGTCAGAAAAGTTACATAGAGACATTGCTCTGTAAGTTTGGACTTGAGGATTACAAACCTATTACCACTCCCATGGAAACGGGTTTGAAGTTGAGTCTACATGATGCTGGCGATCCTGCTGATGTCACTCTTTATCAAACTGCTATTGACTACCTCATTTATGTTGAGGCGGTCCGGGGCGGGCACCAAGAGAGGCGACCTCTAAACACCCCTCAAGGCTCCCGTGCTGCTCAATTGGGGCTGGGGAAGCTACAAGCACAACAAAACAGCAAACCCACAACCAAACCCAAACAAGATAGGGGCATCACCTAGTTATGGTATGCGAACTAGGACGCAAGAGAGATTTTGGTACAACCAAGAAGATGCACCACACAACACACACAAGCAACCTCACACCAAGACACCACAAAATGGACCAGAGAGAGCTAGAGCAAAGGGAAGAGAGAGAGAAAAGGATCTTGCATAATACCTTATTTGTGACTTGCAAATGGAGATGTTTTGTTATGATGCTATCGTAGAACTTGTACAAAACACACTTAATGCTTAGTGATTGCTAAACATTACCAAAACACACACACACTGTCTTAGGGTGTGGGAGACCTCTCACCACAATACCCTCTTACAATGGACAAAAAACTGGCAATGAAAAACACACTAAAACACTTTCTAAAATCAAGATCAACCGATAAAAACTCAAATACACAAGTCACCTTGAATTCACCAAACCGTATTGCACAAATGGAAGGACGAAGATTTGAACGTCGAATCACGCCTTTGATGCACCAAACCTGAATTTATTGATGATGAAGGAGCATATACAACAGTGGTTTTGAGATTTGAGGAACTCACGCTCTCTCACTTGCAATGTGTAGCTTGAAGGCTTCTCTCACACCAAGAGTGCAGCTCACAAGTGGTTGCTACACCTACGTCTCTCCTCACGCATAGAGTGTTGGGGTGCTATGTGAGATGTTGCAGGTTTTTTTACAAGAAGGAGAGGGGCCTATTTATAGGTTGGAGACCCCTCATTAAGATTATTAGAAATCCTAATTTACAAGCTAACAAATCAAGATTACGATTTTTTTTTAATATCAAAACATTGCGGGCCTTCTTTGTCTGCTTGAATCATGGATGTGGGCTCAAAAGAGAGCATTATTGATGGTAGAGAAGGTGAAAGTAAAGTTTTAAGTAAGGAGAGAGAGAGAGAGAGTTACTTTGTACATGTCTTGAGGTGAGGTGTCTTTTATGGTTAGGTCAATGCTATTTTGTGTTAGTATGTTAGTGGTTAGTGTTAGTAATCACTAGAAAGTTAATGCTACATTTACAATGGGTAGAATGAGGTGGATGGTTAAATGAAGTGAGAAAATCCTTGTGATGATGAAGCTTGAAGAAGTGTAGGTTCTCAAAATGACTATCGATCTTGTTCTTCGTCTTCCCTTCTTTACGCCACCACCGCCAAGGTTGATTATCGTGATGAAAATGGTAATTCCGTTGATGAGATCTCTTGATTTGTAGAGGTTAATCATGGTACACATGCTGAATTTATGTATATATATAAGGGGTAAGATGGAATTGTACTTTGGAAGTAATAGAGAGAGGCATAGAGATGGTATATGTACATGGAGAGCTCATATGAGAGCTATGGAAGTAAGTGGGGAGGTTAATGGTGAAGAAGGTGAGAGAAACCATTGAAGGTGCAGGTTTGAGTGAGGGATTGAGAGGAATGTGTATGTGTGTGTAGAAGTGTGGAAAGAGGTGAGAGAAGACTATGGGCTACTTGTGAGAAAAGTGGGCAGACTGGGGTCCACTCAAAAAATCATAGTTCACCGCCGGTAGATCCAAAAATCATGAAAACATTTGAGGTGATTATTCAGAGTGTGGGCTACATTTTCTCTTTTGACCACTGCTCCAAATTCGGAGTGGAGATAGATATTAAAAATCCCACCAAAAGACCTGTTTTTTCTTCACAAAAAGTCTTCGGTGGCCCCCTCCTTTGTTGAATTTGTACAATGCATCCAAGAGTGAGCCCCTCCTTTGTCATATCATAATACAAAGCATCCATGTTGCCCTTGACCCATGCATAGAGGAGGATTATTGGTGAATAAAGAAGTATATACATGGTGGGACTAGTGTATGGACTATTCATGGACTTTAGCTCAATGAGCACGTGGTGTTAGAATAATGAGTAAAAATAATAATAAAAATATAGAGGAGTTATGGATATGGAAAGATATTGGAATCATATGATATGGTCCCTCTTTGAATTATTTTGGGTGAAATAGGAAAAGGTATGCAACTAAATAATATAATAAACGTGACCAATGAGTAGAAATCAATTTTTTGTTTTCACGAGGGTGAGGGTCAAAATGTGGGAGTGATTTGTATAAAGGAAAAATATGAGGTTAGAGTATGTACATATTGGCAAAAAATATACTTATGGTGCAAGAGGATGAAAGAAGGTAAATTTAATAAAACACACTCCTAGGTATAAATATTTAAATAAATATCAAAATAATTATAAAAATCCCTATATTTAGGCCACATATATAATGAAATATTTACACACAAATGGGCCATAATATTTATTTATTTTTATTTTTTTACTCAACTAACCCAGTGATTAGCTAATTTAGGGTTTTTTAAGAAAATATGGGAAAAGTCCCCTAACTCACACACGCCTATGTACAGTGAAATGGTAGGGATAGCCATAGTGTTTGGGTGAATTTGGTAGGGTGAGATAGCTTACTATGGCAATTACTGAGAGCCAAAAAACGGCTATCATTAGCCCCCCCCTTAGATAATGGTACATTCATGTACCATTTATCCGATCATACAACATGTAGATTGTGTAACGTCTGTCTTCGTTTGCTCTCATCTTTGTATGATTAAGAAACCTTGTGTGATATGAAAGCTTCTCAAAGCCAATAGCAGGATGTAATCAAGTGACTGAGTAAACCTCCTCCATTGAGAAAGTTTCCATAAGCACCCCCCAGGATCAAAGATCTTGAAATATCTTTCCCAAAGCGAGATGTATGGTATGGAATCACCTACTGATTTTGATTGAAGAAACTTGTAGATTTTACTGTTATCCATCATTGCATCTATCACTATGAATGTGATATAAAACATTGGTTGCTCTTCCTCTTGTGTAAAGTTGATGTATCTGCTACGATCTTCAAGAGCTTGTATGAGCGAATTCTTGAATTGTAGCTCATAAAATTCATTCAACCTGGGTAGGCTCACCAAGTCAAAAATTTTATGACCTTCATGATTTAGGAAATCTTGATCCATGCTTCTAGCTGCTATTGGAAGAGATTGCAAATAGTTTACCACATAAGTAGATAATAGACGAAGGTTTCTATTGCTTCCAACACATTGGAAGAGAATAGATTTTGGTACTGATTGATGAAATATCCACATGTAGCAATCAACAAGTTTTTCATCTATGATGAAGACCAGAAGCATCACAATGTGCGACCTCCATACACCAAAGAACCAAATGAAGAAGATTTGGAAACATCCGTTTATCACCAAGTATTCATGTCCTCTTCCATTTAAGAAGGTATGGTGTCCCCGATGAAAGGTATATGTGAAGAGAGGAGAAGTTGACCTTGAAGAGGTGAAACCCAATATGAAGATGATTGGGGCTTCAAAAGCTTGGATTTCCTTGCTAAGAGATTGTCCCATGAATGAAGAGCCACCCACTAAAACACCATTGGAGAGAATGATACCCTTCTGATAGTTTCCTTTTATGATTTTATCTTTTACTACTCTCCCATGTTCTTCATCCCCTTCTAAGCCCCCCATTTGGCAAGGTTTTAACTCCTCACATTGTACCACCTCAAAGGTTGATGGATTACTATTTGATTTTGTGAAAACTTTGGCTTCTTGCATGATAGGTTCCTCCATGCTTAATATACATGGGTCATACCAATGCTTTTCAACATCTTCAAACACTTCTTGAAGATTATTCTCACATGGATTCACAACTCACACTCTTCTACTTTGTTTTGGAGTTGGAATTCCATGTACACAATCACCTCTTTATGATCAATGTGGTCTATGATCTCTCCACCTATGATTTCATCTTCTTCTTCACTCTCTTCTTTTAGACAAGATACACTCTTAGAACATTCCATAAGATCAAGGTTACCTTCAAGGTCTTCATTCTCCATAGGGTCATGTTGCACAAAAGCTTCGTCTGCTCGGACTAGAAATTGATCCTCCGCCAAAGGGTTGGATATTTCCATTATTGAATCATCAATGCCATTTGAGATATCTTGTGTCGATTTTTGCATGCTTGTGATAAAGGTAGAAGAAAGAGATTCCACATTTGAATCTTGGCCACACACTTTAGCACTTGAATAATCAGCTGGTATGTAAGTAACTTCTTCAACATTTGTCGGAGTAGAAGGAGACAAGTATGGCAAAGGAGATGACTCTTTGATAGAAACACTTTCATGATGGTTGGATCTTCGAGCATGATGGAAACCATTTTTGATGTAGAAGTACTTGTGAAACTTCCTTCGGGCAATAGTGACCACTTCTTCAAAGGTAGAGGGTCCACTACAAGTAACCTTAGTCTTTAGGAAAGGAGACAAACCCGAAATAAATTGATCCATTTTTACATAATCTGGAAATGTAGAACTAAATCCACATCCTTCCCATTGACGAGAAAAAATATTCTCATAAGCATAGTAGTCTTCACCATGTTGTTGAAGTCTCTGTAGTGAAGCCCATGCTGTCTCTGTTGTTGGAATTTTAGAGAATCTGGTCTTCAAAGCTTTGGAAATTTGGGTATAGCCATCTTCAATCTGAGAAGACATACTCCAAAACCATTGCTCAGCGTTGCCTCTAAGGCATAGCAATAGAAAATCCCCTTTTTCAATGTCATCCCTTTTACCAAGGATACGACAAACCATTCTAAAATTAGCAAGAAAATCATCAACATCTTCTTCTAGATTCCCGAAGAAGATTGGGATATCCTCAAAGGTATAGCGTGTCATAGTCTCTCAATGCTCGAACCACACAAAGATTAGTTCCAAACAATCATCAACTAACTACACAAAGTTTTGAAAGGTCTTTCAGCATGAATTCTAGCTTCTTATGTGAAAATGTTTTTTTCCTTTCTTCTGTTATGCATAATCCGAACCATATTCTAGATCAATTTTTGTTTCCTTGAAATTAAACTCCATCATACATGTTTTCATGATTCATATAATCTACTTGATTATGCTAAAATTCAAGAATTCATGCAATACAACAACAATAAGCACACAATCGTTCCTCCGTGGGGGCACCAAAATTGAGGCGGTCCGGGGCGGGCAACAAGAAAGGCGACCTCTAAACACCCCTCAAGGCTCCCATGCTGTTCAATTGGGGATGGGGCAACCACAAGCACAACACAACAACAAACCCACAGCCAAACCCAAACAAGATAGGGGCACCACCTAGTTATGGTATGCGAACTAGGACGCAAGAGAGATTTTGGCTCAACCAAGAAGATGCACCACACAACACACACACAAGCAACCTCACACCAGGACACACATGAAATGGACCCGAGAGAGCTAGAGCAAAGGGAAGAGAGAGAGGAAAGGATTTTGCGTAATACCTTATTTGTGACTTGCAAATGGAGATGGTTCGTTATGATGCTATCGTAGCACATGTACAAAACTCACTCAATGCTTAGTGATTGCTAAACATTGCCAAAACACACACACACTGTCTTAGGGTGTGGGAGACCTCTCACCACAATACCCTCTTACAATGGACAAAAAACTGGCAATGAAAAACACACTAAAACACTTTATAAAATCAAGATCAACCGATAAAAACTCAAAATGCACAAGTCACCTTGAATTCACCAAACCGTATTGCACAAATGGAAGGACGAAGATTTGAACGTCGAATCACGCCTTTGATGCACCAAAACTTAATTTATTGATGATGAAGGAGCATATACAATAGTGGTTTTGAGATTTGTGGAACTCACGCTCTCTCACTTGCAATGTGTAGCTTGAAGGCTTCTCTCACACCAAGAGTGAAGCTCACAAGTGGTTGCTACACCTAAGTCTCTCCTCACGCATAGAGTGTTGGGGTGCTATGTGAGATGTTACAGGTTTTTTTACAAGAAGGAGAGGGGCCTATTTATAGGTTGGAGACACCTCATTAAGATTATTAGAAATCCTAATTTACAAGCTAACAAATCAGAATTATGATTTTTTTGAATATCAAAACATTGCGGGCCTTCTTTGTCTGCTTGAGTCATGGATGTGGACTCAAAAGAGAGCATTATTGATGGTAGATAAGGTGAAAGTAAAGTTTTAAGTAAGGAGAGAGAGAGAGAGAGAGAGAGAGAGAGAGAGAGAGAGATAGAGAGAGAGAGAGAGAGAGAGTTACTTTGTATATGTCTTGAGGTGAGGTGTCTTTTATGGTTAGGTCAATGCTATTTTGTGTTAGTATGTTAGTGGTTAGTGTTAGTAATCACTAGAAAGTTAATGTCACATTTACAATGCGTAGAATGAGGTGGATGGTTGAAGTAAGATGGTTGAATGAAGTGAGCAAATCCTTGTGATGATGAAGCTTGAAGAAGTTTTGGACTTACTTGTGTAGGTTCTCAAAATGACTATCGATCTTCTTCTTCGTCTTCCCTTCTTTACGCCACCGCCGCCAAGGTTGATTATCGTGATGAAAATGGTAATTCCGTTGATGAGATCTCTTGATTTGCAGAGATTAAGCATGGTACACATGCTGAATTTATGTATATATATAAGAGGTAAGATGGAATTGTACTTTGGAAGTAATAGAGAGAGGCACAGAGATGGTATATGTACATGGAGAGCTCATATGAGAGCTATGGAAGTAAGTGGGGAGGTTAATGGTGAAGAAGGTGAGAGAAACCATTGAAGGTGGAGATTTGAGTGAGGGATTGAGAGGAATGTGTATGTGTGTGTAGAAGTGTGGAAAGAGGTGAGAGAAGACTATGGGCTACTTGTGAGAAAAGTGGGCAGACTGGGGTCCACTCAAAAAATCATAGTTCACCGCCGGTAGATCCAAAAATCATGAAAACATTTGAGGTGATTATTCAAAGTGGGCGCTACATTTTCTCTTTTGACCACTGCTCCAAATTTGGAGTGGAGATGGATATTAAAAATCCCACCAAAAGACCTGTTTTTTCTTCACAAAAAGTCTTCGGTGGCCCCCTCCTTTGTTGAATTTGTACAATGCATCCAAGAGTGAGCCCCTCCTTTGTCATATCATAATACAAAGCATCCAAGTTGCCCTTGACCCATGCATGGAGGAGGATTATTGGTGAATAAAGAAATATATACATGGTGGGACTAGTGTATGGACTATTCATGGACTTTAGCTCAATGAGTACATGGTGTTAGAATAATGAGTAAAAATAATAATAAAAATATGGAGGACTTATGGATATGGAAAGATATTGGAATCATATGATATGGTCCCTCTTTGAATTATTTTGGGTGAAAGAGGAAAAGGTATGCAAGTAAATAATATAATAAACGTGACCAATGAGTAGAAATCAATTTTTTGTTTTCACGAGGGTGAGGGTGAAAATGTGGGAGTGATTTGTATAAAGGAAAAATATGAGGTTAGAGTATGTACATATTGGCATGCTTGGATGGTCTAGGAGATGAGTATGTACATTTTAGGTCTTCCATGAATACAAGAGACGACATCCCCGATTTCCAAGATTTGATTTCTATGCTTATTCTTGAGGAGAAGAACCTTGACACATCTTCTTCTCATGGCAGAAATAATTCTGAACAGGCCTTCTATTCTAACGCCAACAGAGGTAGAGGTAGAGGTCGTGGTCGAGGCCCAAGGGGTTGCAGGGGCCAATTTTTGGAAGGTCAATCAAATCAAAACAATACAGGTGGCAGGGGAAACCAGTCTCAAGGCAGGGGGAGTCAAAGAGGTCGTGGTGCAGGATCAAGCAGGCAGTAACATACTCCAGATAGTAGAGAATGTTGGACTTGTGGTGAAAGAGGTCACATGTCACGTGACTGTCCAAAGGGAAAAGCAAGTAGAAAGAGAGAACAGGGCAACTATGCATCTACTAGCAGAGATGCAAATGACAGCAAAAACGAGCGCATGTTTGTTATGCAACATGTAATGAATACAATGACTGCAGAGAATTCCACCCAAGATGATGTTTGGTATTTGGATTCAGGTGCCTCTAATCACATGACGTCTCGTGGAGAGTGGTTTAGAGATATGCGCAAACCAGATGTGTCAGGCTATGTGCAGATAGGAGATGACACAGTTCACCCCATTGCTCATGTAGGGGACATACCTCTAAATACGAAGAGTGGGAAATCAAAGTACTTAGCAGATGTACTTCATGTCCCAAACATTACAAAGAATCTTGTTTCTGTTGGACAAATGGTTGAGCAGGGTTTGCAGGTTCGCTTCAATCCAAATGGCTGTTATGTAGAAGATTTCCAGAATGGCTGTAAGCTGATCACAGAGGGCAAATGTGTGGGCAGAATGTTTACGCTGAATGTAGACATGCCTGAGGTAAAAGCTGCATTATTTGCACAGGGCACAGGTGTTGTGGCTGATGTTGACATTTGGCACAAACGCATTGGCCATGTCAATGAGCAGAGATTACGCAGCATGCAATCAAAACAGATTGTAAAAGGTTTGCCCAAATTCAAGGTGGATGGTATGCATAAAGTGTGTGCAGCATGCCAGTTTGGAAAACAGTCAAAGGGCTCATTTCCACATGAGCGCAATGTATGTAAAAATCCACTTGAGGTGGTGCACACAGATGTTTGGGGTCCAACCGATACTGCAAGTATACATGGTTGCAGGTATTATGTCTCTTTCATTGATGACCATACAAGGAAAGTATGGGTCTACTTCATGCGTAACAAAAGTGAAGTGTTTGGTCACTTTCAAGACTTCAAAGTCATGATTGAGAAGGAGACAGATATGCAAATCAAGACATTGAGGTCAGATGGAGGGGGAGAGTACTTCTCCAATGATTTTTCAGATTTTCTGCGAATGCATGGTATACACAGGCAGTTTACATGCAGATATACTCCACAACAGAATGGGGTCGCAGAAAGGAAAAACAGGCACATTGCAGAGGTTGCACGTGCATTGATGAATGAGAAGAACATGCCTCATCATTTCTGGGCTGAAGCTGTAAATACAGCTGTGTACATTATGAACAGGACACCTACAGCCGCGGTGCATGATGTAACACCTGGGGAAACGTTTACAGGTACAAAGCCTGATTTGGCACACTTGAAAGTGTTTGGCTGCATAGCTTACGTGCATGTACCAGATGAGTTGCGTAGGAAATTGGATCCTAAAGCAGAGAAATGTATTCTTGTGGGATATTCCCTTGAACAAAAGGGGTACAGGTGCTACAATCCTACTACACGAGAATTACGAGTGAGCAAAGATGTAGTCTTTGATGAGATGAGCAGCTGGTACAGTAATGCACATGGCACTATTGGGGCTAATGTAAAAGATGATGTGGTTGTACAAAATGTGAGGCCACAGTCACAGGTTTTGAGTGGACCACAAGAGTCCTCTTCTCGTGGCTCTGTTGAGAAACCATGGAATGGTAGACTACGTACGCAGGTTACTCCACCAACAGGTACAGGGAATGTATCACGAAAGGAAAGGAAAAGGTTGATGAACCTCCCTTTATGGTTGATGCATCATCAGGTTTTTCACATGTAGACATGGATTCAGATGGTTCTGAACAAAGTCTTGATGAGGAATTTGGAATTCCCGCTGTCAGGACACCTGGTGTAAGGAAAGTACAAGAAGATGCTAGAGGGCAAAGGAGTGACCCAGGACCGCGTAGATCTAATAGAGTCAGAAATCCAGTTCAAAAATTGACTTATGATGGGTATCTAGCGCATCACCAAGCCTACATGGCTAAGGTGATACAGGATGTGGAGCCCACAGGTTTTGAGGATGCAGTTGGAAATGTGCATTGGGATGATGCAATGAATGAAGAGATGGTTGCATCGAAAGCAAATGACACATGGGAGTTGGTGCCATTGCCAAGTGGCAAGAAAGCTATTGGCTGTAAATGGGTGTATAAAACCAAGCATAAGGCTGATGGTAACATTGAGCGTCACAAGGCAAGGCTGGTCGCAAAGGGTTATGCACAAACGTATGGCATAGACTATGAGGAGACCTTTGCTCCAGTGGCAAAGATGACGACAGTGAGAGCTGTCATAGCAGTGGCTGCATCTAGAGGATGGATTATGCATCAAATGGATGTAAAGAATGCCTTCTTGAATGGTGAGTTGCAAGAGGAAGTGTATATGGATCAGCCACCTGGTTATGTCGATCCAGGTTACCCAGATTATGTATGCAGACTTCTCAAAGCTTTGTATGGTTTGAAGCAGGGCTCTAGAGCATGGTATGACAGGATTGCCAAGTATCTTGTCAGTATTGGTTTTAGGAGAGCTCATGCTGATCATTCACTCTATGTACGTGAGAGTGATGTGGGTATTGTGGTCATTACCATATATGTAGATGAACTTATTATTGTTGGTGACAATGCTATGGAGATTGACCATGTGAAGGGTCTTCTCAAACAGGAGTTTGAAATGAAAGATTTGGGCGAGTTGCGCTACTTTCTTGGCATTGAGGTGATCAGGACTCTAGAGGGTGTATGGTTGTCACAGAGACAGTATGCTTTGGACATGTTGTCAAAGTATGGTATGGCTGATTGTAAGCCGATTTCTATTCCCTTGGATGTGAATGCAAAGCTGAGTGCAGAGAAGAGTGATGTTGTTGAGGATGTCAACATGTACAGGAAGATTGTGGGTAGTCTAATCTACTTGACTATCACGAGGCCAGACTTGAGCTACACAATAGGCTTGGAGAGTCAGTTCATGCAACTTCCGAGGAAGCCACATTTGGATGGAGTACGACGCACACTTAGGTATGTGCAAGGTACTCTTGACTACGCATTGTTCTATGCAGCAGATGCACCATTAGCATTGTATGGGTATACAGATGCAGATTGGGCAGGTAGCATTGTTGATAGGAGATCTACGAGTGGCTTCATGTTCTCTTTTGGGACTGCTGCTGTTACTTGGAGCAGCAAAAAGCAGCCTACGGTTGCTTTATCGAGCACAGAGGCCGAGTATAGAGGTGCAGCAGTTGCGGCGTGCTAGGTAGCTTGGCTACGCACATTACTTGAGGACTTGGGAGTGCAGGTGGACCAGCAGATTTTCATCCATTGTGACAACCTCAGCAGCATGCAGTTGGCTAGGAACCCAGTGTTCCATGCCAGGACCAAACAAATAGAGGTCCATTACCACTACGTTCGAGAGCGAGTGTTGGCGGGCGACATCGACTTGGTCTACGTCAGCACAGAGGAGCAGATAGCGGATATCTTTACCAAGGCCCTCGGAGCTGAGAAGCTTCGACGTTTCCGGACTATGCTTGGACTCTGCGACATGCAGAGCTCGAGGGGGAGTGTTGAGATGTCGAGCTCTACACCTTGAGCTGGCATCCACTACGGGTCTTGGCCGCTTACGGTATTTACTCACTGGCGCGTTAGGTGACCGACACGGAGGATCTCTGCCAGTGATTCTACAGCTGGGACTACACTTATAGTGCCAGCCTAGTACGCTTCTAGCGCGTTCACACTTAGTGACCGCATGTACATATGTGCTACTTTTCAGCTTTAGCACTTAGTCATTTTGTACTCTCTTTTCTGTGAAGAAGAAGAAGAAGCTTTCCATCTCTGTGTGCTTTGTGCTTGTCTTGTGTAGCTCTCTTGCATCCTCATTCTTTACAGGCTCCCCCCTGTCTATAGTGTTGCCCATCTAGTGGTCAGGATGGTGCTCTAATTGTGCTTGTTGGAAGCGGTGGTCGCTTGAATTCTCGTCCAAGGGTAGGATGATCTCCATGACGATTGAATGTTTGTGGGCCTTTGTTGTACCTGCTTGTGCTTGGTGTGTATTGTGTCTAGGTGTTTGCTCACAAGAGTGCCAAAAACACGCATTCCGATTGAATGCCTTCTATGCGTAATGCAATGTGAATGAAGTGCAACCAACTAACTAAAAAGGAAGGGTGCTTGAAGTGTCCGTGCAACACATGGACCACGTGGTCTATGGGTTGACATAGATATGGTCAAGTGGCATCCATTGTCAAGGCTTTCTACGGTTTTAGAGTGTGCGGTGCAAGACTCATCAATCTTTCTTTAAATACATAGACTTCGACTCTTTTGCTTACCCCACATCATAAGTGACCCACATAACTAGCCTTGCTCTCAAGCACAGATTGTAATCATGCATCAAAAAAGAAAGTCAAAAGAAAGGACAGGTTGAGATGTATGTACAGGCAACTATTCAATGCTATTGTAAAGTAGAATGGGTCAAAAATCCAAGCACTGTTTTGGTTTGCAATGCCGGACTCTAGACTCTTAAGCCAATGAGTGATTAAGTTGGCAACATGACCACTTGATGTCAAGGTGCATATTGTGGACCATAGTGTGTGACTGGATGCGCCCATTGTTGAGATTGTTTGCCCTGGATGGTCCATAGCTACTTCAGTAGCATGCTTGAAATTGGCTTTAACTATGGGATACTTGGTTGGATCCCGACTACTTCACCTACCTCACTTAACAAAGGTAAACTCAGACGGATGAAACAAGGCAAAGGAGCTCTATGGTGTGGAGGCATTACTGCAAGGTAGGACAAGCGGTTACAAACAAAGCAATAAGGATGCCACAAGCGAAGCAGGCAAATCAGAGAAATTTTTAGCCGGCTTTCGTTGCAGGTGAGGCACGCAAAAGGCCTTATGCTAATTGGAAAACAGTTGCAGAAAGGAAAGCTTTAATGGATGCCATGAAATGTTTTATTTGTGAGCAGGGAGAACATATCTCTAGAGAATGCCCGCAATGTAAGTCAAAGGCAAGCTCTGATGATAAAGGAGAAACAGAAAGGCAAGAAACCTAAGCCCTCTGCTGGATTAGTGCCTGACGTAGTCAACGAGCAGCCAAATGGGGATGCTACGGAGTTTTGTAGAGCATGGGGAAAAGTTAGAGATCAAACTGCTTTGGTTTTCTTTGATCCAGGAGCCGTGCAAATTTTATATCTCTAGAGTTAGCATCAAAGTTGGGAATCCCTATGGCTGAGGCAGGATTAGCATGTCCAGATCATTCAGGATGGAGCCTATAGCTGAGGTAGGATTAGCATGTCAGGGTCATTCAGATGCTCTTACTCCTATTATTGGGAAGCTATGGGTCCATATAAGGGCTATGTCGATAGAGAGGAGTTTCAGTTTATGCCTCTTGAGGGTTGTGACATACTGTTGGGCATCCCTTGGTGCCATACGGTTCATATTGTGGTGGTTGTATATAACAAGGAGAACTCACTTAATGTACATAGCGGAAAGAGTCATGTTTTGGATGTAAAGCTCCAAGGGAAAGTCCGTCCCTCTTGTTTCGGCTGCTGCCATTTCATCGACAATGAAAAGTCATCAAGTTCTACTTAGTTTCTGCAAAGGATCTTAATGTTGAAGATTCTAAGTCTAATTTGTCAATGCTAGATAAAGAGAACGAACAGATTTTTTGTATGATTTTAAAGATTGTTTTTAAGAGTCTTTGCCTGGGGAAGTTCCATGGTCAGAGGTGTGCCAGCTCTCTACAGGTGTGCCGCAGTCAGGTGCTCTTGGCAGGGGAAAGAGGGGAACGCTTCATGCTCACACGTTCGGGTATAAACCAAAGGTGGTACTGAATACAATCTTATGCACATCCTCTAATCTAATGCAAATTTGGTGACACCCACTTTTCAAATCTATCCGTCTGAAAATTGCAACTCCCTCAACCCATCAAGAATATTATCAATCCTCAGTATAGGGATGTATAGGGAATCTATTTCTTTATCGTATTCTTCTTCGATGTGCCGTAATCAATACACATACGCCAAGAACCATCCTTTTTTAGGACCAAGAGTACAGGTGAACAAAAGGGGGATGAACTAGGCTAGATCAACCTCTTTTCAACAAACTCATTAACCTCACTCATGATTTCTTGTTGTTGACAGTACTCACTCTTTAACGTGTCACCAGTTCACTTACGCTCGCTGCTCCTCTCTCACCCTCCTCGCTCGCGCCGACCCCTTGCCTTGCCCCCTTCTCTCGCCCGCGACCACCCCCGCCTGCCTCTTCCCCTCGCTCATGCTGCCTGCACCTAGCTCTACACCCCCGTGCTCGCGCATCCCCTACTCGACCGACAGCAAACACCCCCCCCCCCCCATGGCCTTCCTTTCTCTTCCGGCACTATCTTTGTTGCTCGACAACCCTTCATGGAAAGGACTCTCAACAAAAAGTTAAGTGTCGATGCCCCATTCATCAGCAGTAGGCAGACACAAATGAAAGCTCATTCTCTGCTCTTGCCAGAGGGACTCAGATGAAGCCTCCTCGTCCGACCACATCGAGCCTACCATCCGACTTGCTCTATTGTCAGCAGAGAAGGGAGCCTCGCAGCAGAGGTGGAGCGCCTATCATTTGCAAGATTATTGACAGCCGTCCCAATCGAGGAGAGATACGTGACCTTTTGCAAGCCCCCCTTTTAGCAGAGGTGGGAAAGAACATTAACATCCAGATTCTCGGGTGAGGGTACTATCAGATAGAGTTTAAGACTCCCGAGATGGCTGCCAAGGTCATCTTGATAAGACCGTTGGCCATCCGAGCAGTCAGAGCTTATTTTTGATAGTGGCACCATGGTTTCAATCCAGCATCGCATATTCTTGTCGAGGAGGCAGACTTGTCTATTTCGGTCTCCTTCCCTGGCATGTGGAGGGAGTACTTACCGCCTCTTTCCAGGATTGGTTCCGAGATCAGGACAGTCGTGCAGACCCCGCGTACGGCAGCTTCAATTGCAACCAGGTTGCCGGTGTGCCTTTAATACGCATTCTGGTTCGTGATAGTCACTCTCTCGAAGGTGGTCCTCCTACCTAGCGTGAGTGGGGGATGGTTACGCCAGAGGGTGGAGTATTTGGGACTCCTGAACCAGTGCTTCATTTGTAGATAGATTGGCCACTTGGCAAAGGCCTGTCCTCGCAAGACATCTTAGCCCCAGCGCATGCGTAGCCTCCCAAGACTGGGCACGCCCAGTAGACAGGTTCGAGGACACACATGCTAGTACTTCGACAAAGACCAGCGATCAATCATCTGACAGTTGGCATTAAGTGCCCAGCCGCCGTCGACACGGCCAGGCTTGCCACATTGCCTCCTCTGGTGGCCGACCTCTTGCATCTCAGCAGCATTGGGTTTCAATAAGGAACCGTTTTGACCCCCTCTAGTATCCACCTCCACCTCCACCTCCCACTCCTTCTCTCTCCTCAGTGGAGCCCTAAATCTCATCACCCAACCTATCCCACACTCCTCCTCCGAGACAATCTCTTGGTAGTGCTTTCGCTACGAGTCGCATGGCTCGAGAGGGACAGCCCCACCTGAGGAGGCCACTTCTGGTTCAGACCCCTCCTTTTGCAGCTGTCCCTTGGGATTTGACCAGCTTTGACATTAGTAGACAATGCTACTTCTGCGACTACAGCTTCACAGGCTTCCTTGGTGACCCCTCTCCCTACTTGGAGGAAGCTTGCTTTCTAGTTCACGTCTGTTACCATAAACATGTGGTAGTGATGTGTGTGAACACACTTAGGACCGACGTGGCATTTTTTTCCTCACTAGGAGTTTTTTTCGCCCGTGCATTGTATATACGTCCATCATTCTAGGGCTATCCATCTTTCCATCGCACACTAAGTAAAACACTCTATGTTGTGTGCCTTGAGCTTCCTTCATCTTCTCCAAGTTGTGTGTGTTTTCCCAGAATCCTAATTCCAACAATTGATATCAGAGCGGGTTGCGACCTCCCAGGCTTAGTCGCCAGTAGCTCCAACACATGCCTGCTCACTTTCTCCGATTTTTGTGAGCTTTGGCGAGCGTTCGCAGGTCGACAAAAATTTTGGGTAAGCTCAAAGAGCTTAGTCTCCTCATATTTTTTATTCAGGCTCATTTTGGCCTCTGTTTTCACTACAGACAATACTGCACTGGCTATTTCGTCATTTTGTGTAGAATTATTGTTAGTGTCGTTTTCTACATAACAAGTTCCTTACAGTCTCCTATGGTTTGTGCTATATAGCACGTGTTGTTCTCGCTTTTTTTTTCCTCTTTTAGGGTAGTTTTCACATCAGGTGTAGGCATTCGTCATGGCCAACAGCAACACAGAAGTGTTCAAGATGTTTCCTACTGAGGACAGATTGGATGGGGACAATTACCTAATGTGAGCTTACAGGATGCAACCATGCTTGTGTCAAAGGGTGTCTGGGATATTGTGCAGGGTATTGATGTACTTCTTGGTTCTCAGGATGTAGGCGATGCTGATGATGTTGTAAGTCTTGTTGTAAGGATTGCTGTTGTTAGAGTTGTTTTGCCAACAGAAGAACAATCTTGTTGGGATGTAAAAGATGCACAGAATCATGCATTGATTGCGTTGTCTGTGAAGCGCACTATTACTCCCCACATTCGTTCAACAAAATCTGCAAAACAGGCTTGGGATATTCTGGTTGGTCTTTATGTAAGTCGCAATGAGGCAAAAATCGCATTGCTGTGCAAAGAGCTGGAGTCGAAGATTATGCATGAGGAACATGATATGGACAATTTCCTTGCTGGTGTCAAGGATATCAGTGAGCAACTTATTTTTGCAGGTGACGTCATTTCAGACAGTTCCCTTGTGCAGACTGTCCTTGATGCCTTGCCATATTCTTACCAGACTTTTGCTAGTACTTGGAGACTTATAATCCAAGGAAATCCTGAAGTTTTCAAGTTTGATGCATTATGCACATTTTTGTTGCAAGAGTCGCTTTCCAAAAAAACAGGACTAGACAGCGTGGAGTTGAACAGGCCTTTATTGATGCTCAAAGAAAAGGTGGTAATAGCAATGCAGTCACTTTTTATGGTTCTTCTACGAGTGGAAAGTCACATGTTCCTAATGTTTCCTTCTGGACAACAATTCGTCTGGAAATTCTGGTAACAAGGGCAAAAACAAGATTCATTGCCATTATTGTAAAGCTAATGATCACTTGATCAAGCAGTGTTCTAAGTTGAAGGCCAAAGAAGCTAAGAAGAAAGAGGGTGGTTCCTCTACAAATACTGGCTTCACTACAAATGCAGCCATTGTTGCATCTTTAGTGAAAGGAGACTGTGATGCTGATGTTGATATAGAATGGGCTTTTAGTGCAGAGTGTACCTATAATCCTGATGTCCATGATGCATGCATATCAATTGTTGGAGATTCACATGTGTAGTATTTTGACAATGGTCTCACTTGTTCCAACAATGCCTCTTATCCGGTTCAAGGAGTTGGAAAGATTGTGCTTACTGCTACGAATGGCAGTTCTTTCACACTTGTTGATGCACTTTACATTCCTGCGATCACGAAGAATATTTTATCTGTATCTGCACTTGCTAGACTTGGTTTTGTAGTCAAATTTATGGATGACAGATGTATAGTACATGATCTCAGTTTTGGTGATGAAATTGTTGCATCTGGTATTTTATGTTGTGGGTTGTATAACCTCACTTTCTATGACAAGTGTGGGCAAAATTTTAGTTATGGATTCAAATGCTATTTCAGATGCAAAATTTTTGCATGCACGTTTTCGTCATCTAAATTTTGGCAGTTTGTTGCATTTGCATAAATCTAATATGGTTGCTTCTTTGCTGCCCCTTGAAGCACCTGTCAAACATGTTTGTGAAGGTTGTATTTTGGGTAAGATGCAACGTTCTAAGTTTCCAAGGGATGGTTCAGTTGGGGCCACATGCGGATTGCAAGTTGTACATAGTGATGTTTGTGGGTCCATGCAAACTCTGTTCTTGGGCAATTACCTTTACTTTGTGACTTTTATTGATGATCACTCCAGGCATGCATGGGTATATCCGCTTAAAGCGAAGTACGAATTGTTTATGTGCTTCAAAATTTTTTTGACTATGGCTGAAAATGTCTCAAAATGTACTATGGGCACCCTCCGTTTCGATCGAGGGGGTAAGTATATGTCTCATGAATTTAATGTATTTCTGGCTAGTCGTGAGACTATAGCTTCACACGCTTCCTTGGTGACCCCTCTCCCTACTTGGAGGAAGCTTGCTTTTGAGTTCATGTTTGTTACCATAAACATGTGGTAGTGATGTGTGTGAACACACTTAGGACCGCCGTGGAATTTTTTCTCTCACTAGGTTTTTCCCCCCATGCATTATATATACGCCCACCATTCTAGGGCTATCCATCTTTCCATTTCACACTAAGTAAAACACTGTGTTGTGTGCCTTGAGCTTTCTTCGTCTTTTCCAAGCTCTGTGTGTTTTTCCACAACCCTAATTCTAACAATTGGTATCAGAGCAGGTTGCAACCTCCCAGGCTTAGTCATCAGCAGCTCCAACACACACCTGCTTACTTTCTCCGATTTTTGTGAGCTTTGGTGAGTGTTTGTAGGTCAAATTTTTCTTTTGGGTATGCTCGAAGAGCTCAGTCTCCTCAGATTTTTGATTTGGGCTCATTTCGGCCTCTGTTCTCACTACACGCAGTACTGCACTGGCTATTTTGACATTTTGTGCAAATTTTTTGTCAATTTCTTTGTTTGCATAACAAGTCCCTTATAGTCTCCTATGGTTTGTGCTATATAGAATGTAATGTTACTGCTTCGTTTCTCTTCTTTTCGGGCAGTTTCCACATTAGGTGCAGGCATTCTTCATGGCGGACAACAACACAGATGTGTTCAAGATATTTGGTGTTGAGGACATATTGGATGGGGACAATTACCCGATGTGAGCTTACATGATGCAACATGTGCTTGTGTCAAAGGGTGTCTAGAATATTGTGTAGAGCATTGATGAACGTCCTGGTTCTAAGGATGTAGGCGATGTTGAGGATGTCGCAAGTCTTGCTACTGTTAGAGTTGTTTTGCCTACGGCAAAAGAAGCTCGAGGAGACAATCTCCCATTTCATGTCTTTTTTCCATTGCTCTTCTTTTGTCCCCACTATCCTTTAGTGATGTGTTGTCCTCTGGAACTTTGGCTCTTTTTGCATGGCATCCTGTTGTCCTTGGTCATTATATGCATGATCATCTATGTAAGGGAAATCTTACTGCTTGCAATCCAGCTTTGTCATTAATGTAGCCACTTGTGCTTTCAAATCTTCATTTGCCTTTCTAAGGGAAACATTTTTTACTTGAAGTACTTCCTCTCTAGCTAAGGTGATGGTAGTGGTGGTATCTTGATGCATTCTCTCATACACTTTAATTACCCTCTCTACCTCTAAGATTCTTGAGGTTGCATCTGAGGGTGATGTAATTGTCTCTGCCCTTGTCAATCGAGGATTGGCCTTGATTTTTTCTACAATGTGGCATTGAGCCATGAGCTCTTCCTTTGGCACTGACTAGCTATATCTCTACCATGGCCAAATGGTTCTCTAGTGTATCTGCTTAGTTATAAACATCCATAAACACTGAGTGACGATCACTAATTACTTCTTGGCGGACTACAATAACTCTTTTGGCGACTGCTATTTCTTTATGATCTTCATCTAACTTCTGCTTTTGCAAGTGCAGCTGATTTTGCGATTCTTGTGCTTCTTGTGGGGCTATGTGAGCCTCTATTATGAGTTCCTCTTGTTTGCTCCTAAGCATATGAAGCTGAGAATAGACTTTGGTGAGCTCACTTTGTAGTGTTGCAACAACATTTTGATCTTGCATGTGCTCTTGTACAACCACATTGTACAAATTTACAGGCACCTGTTGCAAAGCCAGGTAGTAGGGGTCGACCATGCTCCATTGACATACTAACAAACTGGGTATTGGCAGTGGTCGCCGTATTTTTTAGGTTATAGCAAGTGGATCTTGTGGCTTGGGGTAGCTATTATGATATTTGGTTTTGCCTTGTATGCCTTGCCCTTGTGAGGTTTTGGGTTGAGATTCTTGAGTGAGTGACATTTCAAACCCAAAATCTCCCTGAGATTTGTTTTCAAATTTAGAGTGGGAACTTCCCATGGAGCTATCCAACTCTTGGTCTCCACTATTCTCTTTGCATCCTCTGTGGCCTTTTGAGTTTTGTCCTCGGCTAGATTTCTCGCTCCATTTGTGCCTACATTTCTTCTAACTACTTTGTAGTGACAAGGATTGCCAACCGATTTTTGGTGCGAACCTTGCATGGAACCCACTTTTCCACAAAGTCACCTTCATCTAATGGTTTCTTTATAAACTCTTTTGCTAGCCTTTCCTCTTGGGCTTTCTTCTCATCTTTCTCCTCTTTTTCTTGTTTTGGCATCTGCATGGGTTTTTTCCTTTTCTGTCTTCTTGCTCTTCTTTAGAGGAATCTGACTCACGTGCTTTTCCTTTTTGAGCAGGTTTTGGCAATGGTATGAGTTAACCCAAATTTTGTTATTTCCTCCTCTCTCTCTTCCTCTTGAAGCCAAATCCATTCATTCTATGAAAGGAGCTTCTGCAAGGTCTGGAGCTGCTCAAATAGCCTGATATATGATTCTTGTCAAAAACTTCTGGTGCTGATAGGTAGGTGAGCTTGGAATATTTCTTTTTCTTTGTGAGTAACTCAAGTAAGTAATGGGAGTGGTTGATGGCCGCCGGCATGTTTTGCTGGTAAACCCAAGTGTAAGTTGTTACTACTACATGGTTTGGTGTAGTATACCTTCCCAGCCGCTTGTCATTGATATGGAAGAATTGCATGAACATGTGGGTGGGTAGCTTCATTTTTTTACATGTCATATCTGTAAAGATGGCTACAGATACCTTTTTTGCGAACATTTATGTCCCCATATCCTTCTTTCCATTCATAATTTCTCCTTTTTTTGATAGTTTTAGTGCTTCTAAAATCAGCTCAGATGGGATTTTAACTTGGAATTTGTCATTGTCGAGGGTGGAGATTTCTTATGTCCCCTCCTTCATGATGTTGGTGTACAGCTCGTGGGCTCTCTGGATGTCAATGAGCAAGTTTGCCTTTTCCAAGGCTTCTTCAATGGGATGCTTGCTCGCCAAGTTGTAGGCCTCTTGAGGGATCATGGGGATAGTGACCATATTATTCTCCATGTCCCTATATGCTGCTTCATAAAATGTTGCTCCTTCAAGCTCGATCCTTTTCTTTTCTATGTAAGTGGATGCCCCCTTGAGAGAGTCTTTGAGCAAAGTAAATGGTGGAATATGCTTGAGCTTCTTCTTGTGACTCAATCTCTTCCTGTTGCCTTTAGCTTCTGACTTCATGGCTCCTATGGACAAAAGTTGTAGTTTATTAGTTAGAGACTAAAGTGATGCCTTTTCACTTGTCATGTATCTAGCTGGCTGATTGATGTCCCATTTGCTCAAAATTCATGTATAAATGATGCAGAGTATCAACAATTGAAAATCTTTAATTTTCATGCAAGATAGAGAAAAAATCACGTTTTTTGCTCATACCTCTGCCCCGGTAAGTTATTTAAAGTGTTGACTACATGGACTTGATGTTCATTAATTTTATTGGTTCTAGAGTTGATTAGGTGTGATTTGGATAAGAGGTTTAGTTGCAATCGAGGTTTCAATCATTTGCTTCTATTGTTTGTCTCCATGGTTGATGTAGATGTGATTTTTTTTGTATTATGGCTTCATAGGATCTTCCATATGCTTCTTTAATAATGTGCCTAAAGTTGCTTTACCTCTAAACTTGTTGGTAATACTCTGCTGGAAAAAATCACGATTTTTTCCACTTTTTCCACATTAGACCTCTATGTGTCACTAGACTTGACGGGTTTGCTTCTTACATTGCTCAGAGATTATCCCTTCACCTGCATGCTAATTTTGATCATCTTGCCATGAGTTAAGTCAATTTTAGTCACTTTGCTCAATATTTAGTTTGCCTAGAAGGCTCTACACTATCCCACTAGGTGCGATAGCCTTGTAATGGATCATGAATAGCCAGGATGTTATTTGTACAACTTCAAATTCCATTGTTGGTTGTAAACACTGCTAGGAAAAAATTGTGATTTTTTCCCACTTCTTGCATTTGGCTTCTGAACCAAGTGAAACTCATGCCCTACCTTATACTTAGTGTTTGTAAGCTAGTTGATAGTGACATTGCACTATATTTGAAGTTACTTCCATCGATTAGGCTTCGGGTTAGGGCTTGTGCATGGGAATTTTGTGTCACAAAGCATCTAAAGTCCCCCCCAATTTAGTTGATCTCCTTCAAGAATGGATTTTACCCCTAGTTAGATATGGGGCCAAGTGTGCAACTCCCAACACCACCTGGGTCAAGGTAGTGAGAAGAAAACACAATTTTTTCTCTACCTAACACAATAATGAACTTTTTCAACTAAGCAGTGATTCATACACACTTATATACTTATTTCAAACATTTCTATGATGATTTATCATGGAACTCATTGCCAGGTGGACCATGGGGCCACTATGTCCCCCAGAAAGATCGAGTGACTTTGACATCTGATCCCTTGACTTTGTGTAGTGAAATGCACCATTTCTCATTTCTTGTGAATAGTCTCTTGAAGATCTTGGTGAGTTCTCAACCCATTTCACACTTCCATTATTGCCTTGCATTTATTTTGGCGGTCTCTCAAGTTAAATGAGATACATATTGGGTCTCACCTATACATACCCTAGGTTCTTGGGTCAAACTTTTCCCCCACTTCACAGTTAGTCCTACGTCATGTGTTTAATGTCCACCGTGTCAAATTTTTTTGAATTCGGACATCGTATGACGCCCATTCGTCCTATTTGTCCAATCAGGTGTCTGCATCTAAAAACATTTTTGGCAATTTCTTTTATTTTGGCCAAAACTTGCTCTAAATTGACTTCTTAAAATTTGTCTCTTTCTTGAGTCCATGAGCCCGTGTCTGACTTTTTTGGTAATTTTCTTAATTTTGTTGCCATTTACTGCTTAGAAAATCAATAAAAAATTAAAAAAACTAGCAAACGCGACCCAAAATTTTCTAAAAACTACTTGGATAAATCAAAGAAGTCAACTTTCAATGAAAATGTCTTTAATTGCGAATTTCAGTGGACTACTCCACTTCTTATTATTATTTTTTAGCAAAAAACCCTATAATTTGCTTATTTACACATACTTAAGGGCTCATTTTTTACATTTGTCGCTTGCTCTTGAGTCTCTCACCTCTACAACATAAAATCAACAATTGGCGCAAAACACAAGAAATCAAACGTGAGTTTCAATACACGATGCAAGAAAAAAATTGCATTTTTTCTTTCTAGTTTCACATTGTGTATTCGGAATGCTTTCGAATGCCTCCCCCCCCCATTGTCCGAGTCCTCTTGGACGACAGTGTATCATTGAGCTTGTGATGTGCATAGCCATAAAGTGGTGACTTATGCAAGGCCATGTAAGGGACCCTATGTATGCATATGCGGTTATTGCATGGAAAAATTGATGCTGTGTAAGAGGTGGGTCTTATGCTAATTGCTTACGGGCATTTGATGGCGAGGTTCACCTATGTGGTTGTCAATGAGCACATACCATGTACTAAGCATTGTAGTTTGATAGCTCATTGATGAATTGTCAAAGGTTGTTGTTGGTTGAAATTTCGAGATTGTGAGTGAAGTAGAGGCCGCCATTCTTTGGTCAAGACTTTGGTATTAGAAGATTTCAAAGGTCATTTGGAGGGCCTTCTAAGAAATTCTATTTCTCTCTCTAGAAAATTTTATGAAATGCCTTTGCACTTATTGAGTACGTCAAAAACAACAACTAGATACTTTGAAAAGTAAACCTAACTTTTCAAAATTTCTTGAAAATGGTCATTTTTTCATTAAATGCGAGTCTCTTTTTCACGAGTCGCTTATTTAATGTGGCTTACATCATCGTTGAAATAAAAAAATCACAAAACTTTCAACTAATGTCAAAATTTGAAGATTTTGACACCGCCAGTGCGTCCGAAATGCCCAGAAACCTAGAAATTGATTGTCTACTTGCCCTTTTGTGACACCCGAAGGGGAGAAATTACCAGAAACCCTCTAAAAGAGGCTTTTGCCCAAATGGCGCGCGAGGGTCACTTCAAACTTTTGCAATTGGGCCTCTGTGCACCGTTTGGAACATTGTGCCAAACGGTACACAGAGACCCATTTACAAAATTTTGAATTAACCCTGGCGCGCCATCATTGTGCCAAACTTTCAGGACAAGGGTCCTACGGGGCAAGGCCCAACCTAGGGGGTGAGGGACCTAGGCCAAGGACCTGGACTGGACCAATGTGCACTGGGGATCTTCTTAGGGAAAGAGCTAGGAGCTAGTCCTATATACAGGGCGGTAGGGAGGAGGATCCTACGTCTCAGTCTCCTAGGTCTTACACTAGTGTCAGAGCAGGTGGAGAGGAGGAAGGAGGGTGGATCCATGGTAGGGAGAATATGGATTTCGCTTGAGTACCTAAGCATGGGTTCTCTCTCTCTCTGAATCTCTCTCCCTCTCTCGTTGGTGGACCTTGGCATGGCGCAGCATGGCTCTCACCAAGGAGGAGGGTGGACGGTCGCTGGAGCGGTCTCTTGTCTTACACTGGTCCCTTGGAGGAGGGAGTAGTCGGGAGGATCCGTGTGCAGATGCCCTTGCTAGGCGAGAAGGCTGAGGCCGCAAGGACGCGGGAAAGCCCTCTTAGCAGGAGGAAGGGCCGAATTTAGGTCTGCATCATATATTGCATGGAAAGCATCTACACAAATTTCGGTCCTGTTGCACGGCCTTGAGATAGCCATACAGGCATAGATGATCACCATCTTGCCTGCGCAGTCGGCCGCCATGGCTGTAGCAAGAAATTCAAATTTTTTTTTAATTGGGCACCCTAATTTTGGGGTACCCACACCCAGTTAAGGGTCAAAGCCCACGGTAGGGCCATACACAGCGGGTGAACGATTTGGTTTGGGGTTTTTGGCGGCAAGTTTCCCATCTCCCTCCACTTCCACAAACCGTGAGCACCGCTTGAGACTCGGCAGCAGGGAACATCTGCACGGACATGAAAAGTTTAGCATGCATGCTCATGCATCATGCAAAACTTTGATGGCATGGGAAGTCGAGTCGCATGATTAAAAAGGTATGCATAGATTTTCTGTTTGATTGGTCAATGTTTCGAACACTGCATAGTTATATCATGCAACAGAAGTGAGCACACATCAAGCACTCCAAGCAAGCACGGCTTGTGACAATATTTGAAGCATTCAAATATTGTTGCCCTACATTATTGGCAAGGGCCAATTATTAGCTGCAAGCCCACATCAAGCCCTACACACAGTCTCGATCAGAAGCATGGCTTCTACTGAGTGCATGGATAGAGCACGCCCATCAACGGTTCAAGTTTTCTTCAAAGAAAAGGTATGCCTTCTTGTTTCAATAAATCATGTTTTTAAAGATATATAAACAATAGTCTGTACGACATAACCTTTCATGGTATAGTTGTTGACATGTACCACATGTTATGCACTTACTTTGATCTAGGAGTACATGCCACTATTTTACGATGATGTGACCTAGACGGTGAGCACGCCGGGCAACATGTAAGACATGTAACAATAGCTTGTCTACATGCCACTAGGCTATGAGTCTATGTCTACAACTTTAATACGGCATCACGTCTACAGATTACATTATCCTACAAGGATTAAAAACATATTTTTATTTTGCTTGAGTCGATATGACAAGCTCTCTCAAGGAGATTCAAGAATGCATGGAATGTTATTTTGAAGCCCTTGTAGTGACTTACGGTGCAATGATGGTTGTTGATCATGGTAAAGTCACCTAGTGCTTGAGACTATCCTATTGGCACCTATCCATCTTTATTATATATGTATATGATGGTTAGGAAGCAGCGGCTTGCATGTCATGGTATGCTTCTCAGTTATCAAATTGGAGTCATACACAAGAGGTGTATGAGCTGATTGCACATCCTACGAAGTTTGTGAGCAGTTTACGTTCTTTTATCTATCCAGAGTACTTTGAACTTATTGCCATGGATGCCATGTCTTTGTGCACATATGCACACTCCCAGTTGCGAGGTCGTATGAAGACTACAAGTAGTTTCTGGCATGTACAACATGTTCCGTTTGTATCTACGAGACATAACCTATGAATTAAAGCATGCATATTCTTCGTCACAAGGTGGGTAGAGTGGTCGCACAAGGTGTATGCTCTATTGGATTCCTAGTAGACCATCGTATGTAACATGTTGTTTGGGACTCTCTTGCTTGCATGAATCGGTATCCCTCCTACTCGTATGACAAGGCATACTCTATGAATTGGGCATGACCTCGTATGTTGAGTAAGGGTACATCTTTTTTTATGCATGAAGATGTTGGCTCCCTTGTGATTGCATCTTTTATGGTTTACGTGCTCCAGAGCTACATGACATACTGCTACGAGCATGTGTTAGATATTTCAATAGGGAATATGCAAGGCATAATTCCAGTGGTTGTCCAGTTGAGACTTTTTAATACTTTGGTGAGACACGGTTTCTCCTTTGTGTGGGAAAAAAGAGTTGTGTTCACCTCTCTTGTCTTTGAGATAACCTCTCATCAAGCAAAGGTTGCATGCTATGTATGCACCACATATAAGGCATGTGGGGAGTTGTAAGATGCAACACTAGATCTACTTGAGTTGTTGTTATTTCTTGACTTTTGCAAGACACAACTAGGATTTGGTAAGCAAGGCTTGTCCGACGTCAAGCTAGGCTAGGAGCCATGAACTTCTCTTGTGAACATCTAGTTGCTTCACTACAGTGTTGGGATTTAAAGGATGTCTACACTCATTATGCACAAAGTTGCAAGTGTAGTATACACTTGAGGTGTTTTGTCCTTACATGCAAGGCATGAGGATCAGTTTCAACAGATAAATGACCCTTTGTCTTGGTGCTTATTTTACCACAATTTTGACTACGAGTTACATTGTTGTACGTCACTTGGATACGAGTCTCATGACTATGAGTCATTCCTGTTTTCTTGTGAGTTGTTTCTCTTTTCAATGCCTCTAAGATAGTGACTTTTTCCTATACGATAGGTCAAGGTGAGTACGAATCTTTATTAAGATTGTTTTTATGTGTAAACAATCTATACGACTTACCACTCTCTTGTAGGTAGTCCTAATTTGCAGATCAAGGTCACGACATCCTGTCTATAGCATTCTATAGCCTGAGGTGGTTATGATGCTTTGTGGTCACGGTACCACCTACGTTCTTAGAAGGATTTTCTTATTTTTCTGTCATGGTGGCACAAATTTGGGTTTGCCATAAGCTAATATTCTGGAAAAGTACACATGGTTGTTTTCATAATGTGCAATCATGCACTAACAGAATGCTCATCAGTTAAGCAACTTTGGGAACCATATTCTTCCAATGTGTTAACCTAGATGGTTAGTATACGGTTTATTCTTCACTTTTACCCCAGGTAATATTACCTTCACAAGGGGCGAAGGATATTGTATCAAAACTCAGGATGGTATATACCATTCCTAATTAAGTTACCTAGATAGTACGACTATCCTATATGCTATGTTGGAAATACGATTCCAGCTTAAGTGCTATGTTGAGAATATGATTCTCACCTAAGTAGGCATAACATCTCTGGATAGAAGTCCTTAGTTGTTAAGTCAAAGCGCATCAGAATTCTTGGCTTATGAGATATAGTTTCTCCGCTAAGTCATGGTTTTTAGTTTTCTATATTTCTAACTAATATTTGTTTTTAGTGCTTAGTTCATAGGTTCAGGCATTGGTTCAAGTAACACCCTTTACTTCTATGGCCTATTTCGTCAAGGTAAGTATGAGGTACTTTTCCTCTTCATGGTAAGCGTTTCTTTTATGCTATGATTTATATGTGAACTATATGTTCGTTAGTGATTATCTGATGCACATGACATGGTCATGTTTTTTGATCAGGATTAGAGGTTTGTGTACGCAGTACCTACCTTTCCTTTCCACAGATAAGCTTTCCATACGATGCACAAGAAGTTGACCACAGACATTACCTGTCTTTTGGGTCAACATGTTTAAGACGGTCACATGACTACAGCGGTAGAGATCGTTCTTTTGGCACATGTTTTACGTTACGTGCACGTTGTCGGGGATATGGGTTTGCGAGGTGAGCCGGGTCAGCATCGAGCTGCTTGCTGTGGGAAATAAGAGAGGCAAGACGCACGACACAAGGCAAAAGATTCTGTCAACACTTTAATACTTAAACTTCACAACCAAAATGGTTTAAACTGCTAATGATTAGCCGAAGTGGATTTCGATTACAAATGGTTTCCGTTAACGGCACTAATGGAGTTAGGAGAGTTTAATGCTCTCAAATTAGATCAAGACTGTAAAATTTCCACTTATGCTCGCCATTAGAGTCTTTGTAAGCTGATTAGTACGTAAGTATCCGGCAAAATCCCCTGCTTGATACCCTTGTTGCTTTCTTGCTCGTCCCTTAAACCCTTCGAGTGCTTTCAATTAACCTCCTTGAGGTCGACATAGAGAGAGAGAGAGAGAGAGAGAGAGAGAGAGAGAGGAGAGAGAGAGTCTCTCCTTTGCTTGGTTTGGAGATTGAGAGAGAGAGAGAGATCTCCCTTGCTTATCCTCCTCGTTTCTTCTCGCCTTGCTTAGATTAGGAATTAAGAGAGAGGGCTCGCCCTTCTTGGCCCTTACCTCCTTGGCTTTGTGCCCTCGAGCTTCCACCTCCTTGGCTTCGTGCCCTCGAGCTTCGGCCTCCTTGACTTCGTGCCCTCGCATGCAATGACCTCCTCGTTTCTTTTAATAGAATCTCATGCAAAAGTGCCCCCCATTAATAAATTGCCCCCCTCCCTTAGCAATGACAGCGCCGTCGTTGCTAGGGAGCATTAAAACAAAACCCTGCTAATGTGGCAGCATCAGCGAGAACGCCGCAGAATTTCTCGAGAGTGGTGCCGAAAAAGTGCGCAACGGTGAGCTACACTTTTTTCCCTTCTTGGCCAAGCTCATCCAAGGCTCCTGTAGGCCGGTGCGACCTCATCTTCTCCTGTTGCGCTGCTCGTCCCTCTGTTTTTTGCCATGCCTCTCTTTTTTCATACCTTTCTTCCTTAATTTACATAATGGGTGGCCTTTGTTTGCAGGCAGACGGCCACTGGCTTGATTGGTTTTGGGCGGCCCTTGATATTATTTATGGGCCCTTGGGCCTTTGGGCTATGGGCCCTTGGCCTTTGGGCGGTTGGCTTCCCTCATAAGGGCACCACATTTGCCATACATATCAGCTAAGGCTATGTGAGAAATTGCTCCATGTGAGATGACATTTCGGACCATGGGCTCTTCGAAAGCTTTTTGTGCTTTCATAATGGCACCGCGTTTAACATGCATATCGACCAAGTACAGGCTTCATTTTTAGCAGTCCTTGAGTGATATTATCATCATGAATTTTGCTGCCATTTTCCATGACACAGCCTTCAAGATGGAAGTATAAGTGATTGCATCTGGTAAAAGACATTTCCTTTGCACTCGGTTATTTATTACTTGTATCAGCTTCTCAGATAATGCCAAAATTATCCAGCTCAGTAGTACCCGCAACTGACACTAGACTCTACCTGCCAAGCCGTAGACTTCTCAAACTGCATAGAACGCATACAAACCATTCTAAGGAGGCCAAAATTCTCAGATGGCATTGCGATCAAGCGGACCGGACTGGCACGAAACTGGGCCCCGGTGAATCTTTAACGGCTAATATCTTGGCAACCGAAACTCCGATCACTGATCTGAAAAGACCGACGCGCCCCACAAAGTGAGCACTTCAGGCCCGTACATTCATTCCATTTCTTCCACCTCAGTTGCAGTTGCCCAATCCGGTACGGATCTGCCAATCGACCTAAAATTCAAACTGCCATAACTTCTTCACCGTAAAGACAGGCCTGTAGAGCACTTCAAGCACTACAGTTCTAGATCATAAACTCACATATGTGCTCACTTCAAGCATACTCCTTTTTGGCATCATTAAGGCATCAATTGGCCCTTTAAAGCTGCATCTGGCGTACATTAATCATTAGACTTGGCCTGTTAACAAGCCCTCAACACTGACCATTAATCAAGTAGGCTTCAAAGAAGCTTAGCTTGCATTTCTTTGCTCTTTTTCTTATCATGGAAGCGGAGCTGCACGACATCCACCCCCTCTGAACCTGCACAGCCTCCGGTCTGTGCCAATTGCACTTCGATCTGCATCTGCTAAAGGTACCTTAAGTTCTTTCCATCATCAGACTTACATTACTAGTAAACCTATGAAAAACAAAATAAGGCTTATACCCTATCATCAATGTTCTAGCTTAAGCATTAGGTAGCTGCCCATAAAAAAATATATGAACTGTATCTGCCGAATCTTCAAAGCATTCAATTATGGAAAATATGTTTAGTGAACCCCGCCAGACTCAAGTGTTCCAGTTAATGATGCACACGGCTTGACCATTAAGCTAGGAACCCTGTCAAGCTCCCGGTGCAGTCACTTATCAAAAGACCCCTATATCACGTGTGTTCAAGAGGTAATTAATAATACCCCAATATACATACTATACTTACACTGTGAGCCTATTTAAAAAACCCCCACCCCCCTCTGTATGTATACAGTTTTATACATTTTGGTCTTTTAATAATCCTCTCCGGTTAACTCACGTGATATCATACACATTCTAGAAAGTGACCACCCCGGGGTCAAGCTCAAGTATGTCTTACTCTGTCTGCACACGGAATAGCTGTCAAGTCCTTTACTTCAAGTTCTGTTAGCAGAACCAAATCAAAAGATGTGAAGATACTTCATTAATTGTCCAAAGAAGTTAGCTGGAAGCCAGCCATGTAATCATATTGAATGCATAACCAAAACTCTTTTGACTTAACATAATCTAGAAAAACAAAACCTTGCATCATGTAGCCTGCTACATCAGGCATCTGGTATCCTCTGCATCTGCAAATTGCACTTTAGTAACCCCCAGGATCAAATGGGATAATAAGGAATTGCCGACACATTGGAGCAACATAACATCCACATGAGCATACATTTCTTGTATCAATCATCATCAAGCATTTTTGGTGCAAATATGCTATCTCTGGTTCAAATAGTACGCAATTGCTATGCATACTTAACAGTACCCATCCATATTGAATATGCTCACGAACATCCTTAGAATCTCCTGGATCAAACACCATTGAGATCACATAGCATTGATGGGCTCCGCAATGTACTAGAGCTTCACCTGAAGCATAGTGCAGCACCCACATCCCGTAAACTGTTGGCAACTTAAGCTCGTTACCAAAAAGCATTAAATGAATTTGACTCCCTTTTACTGGCAGCCAAGACATCACTGACATAAGCATCAATAGGCATAGCAGCCAACTCCAGCCACATTTGGTACATTGCCCGAGCAAATGAAAAACCATGTGCACTTTATGCAATATCAAGGATGATTTAGCATCATCACCCCCTCTAGCTTCATAGCCATCACGAAAAACCTTGGGAGTCTCTCGACTTGTATCATCATACGAATTTTCACCTGTTGGGATTTCAGCTTGACCATGAAAAACAGCTTCATCCTGTAGATCTTCATCCATAATATCCTAGAGAAAATCACCCTTGGAAGTATCAACATTAATCAAAACTGTAGGAGTTATCTCCTCATGCACTCCATCTACAAGCATAGATGTAAAATCCCTATCTATAATCTGTTCACAATTAGCATGATCCAAGAAATCTTCATACTCCTCAATATCATCCTCTGCTTCCTCATCTGCATGCATGTTACTTAGAAATACATTATAGAGCTGTAAAGGCTCATCTGACACCCCCTCTGAAGAGATATACGCATCAGAAAGCTCTTCTATATACTACAACACTACATGGAGATATCGACGTGCGTATATCGACAAAATTAGCAGGCGTCGATATACGCGTTGATATACGTGTCGCAATGTGCGTCGATATACACGTGGAAAGGCTTTATTTCCCACGCGTATATCGACGCGTATAGCGATGCAAAAAAAATTTGGGGAAAAAAAGCGAAACCCGCGAGCAACAGGGGCCATTTTTGCCTGCGCTCTACTCAAATCTTGGCCTCCATCTGCTGCGCAGGTATTATGCCCCCCCCCCCCCCGCCCCCAACCCCTCTCTCTCTCTCTCTCTCTCTCTCTCTCTCTCTACATCGTGTGTGTGTGTGTGTGTAGGAAAGAGAGAGAGAGAGAGAGAGAGAGAGAGAGAGAGAGAGAGAGAGAGAGAGAGAGAGGTGTGTGTGTGTGTAGGAAAGAGAGAGAGAGAGAGAGAGAGAAATGTGTGTGTGTAGGTAATCAAAGAGAGAGAGAGAGATAGAGAATTAATGTATGCTTAGGAAATTAAAATTAAATAAAAATAATTAAAGAGAGAAATGAAATGAAATGTTATATTAACGTCTTCGAAAGGCCAAAGTGACCTATGAGACATGAGACAAGAAAGTTACAATGTGATGGATCTGATACAAAGTCAGAGTAAGAAGATGACGAAATAAAATATTATAGAATCCTAAACTACTGGGTATGGACTAAACGGCTAAACTAGCTAGCTGGGATAGGTAGATCATAGGAGATCCAGCAGCTGTCGCTGGAGGATCTCATCAATCTCCTCCATGGTCAGTAGTCTGACCGGGCGTTATGCATGTCGAGCCAAAGTGACCTAGCTAGATCCTCTGATGCAGCCTCTGTCGATGTTGTGTAGTCCTCCGCAGTCATGGACGTCTAGATCTCCCTAGCTCAGTCGCTCGTTCGATCAGTAGAGAGATAGGGAAGTAGAGAGAGAGAGAGAGAGAGAGAGAGAGAGAGAGAGAGAGAGAGAGAGAGAGAGAGAGAGAGAGAGAGAGAGAGAGAGAGATAAGTAGAGAGAGAGGGATAGGAAATAGCTAGAGAGATACAGAAAGAGAGTTATATATATATATATATATATATATATATATATAGAGAGAGAGAGAGAGAGAGAGAGAGAGAGAGAGAGAGAGAGAGAGATAGATAGATAGATTTTATTATCGTCCTCGGAGGTCAAATATGACCTATGGGACCAAAGTTACATGTGATGTAGTATGTGTATGGCTGATGAGTGACTCTCGATGCTCCAAAATTGTAGTGATGAGAGTCGCAATGGAGAGCCCACACTTTGGTTGGGAGAGGAAAGTGTGTAGGTCTAAGTTATGGCTGAAAATGTGAGAGAAGCAAGTTCGGATGTGATCAAAAGCTGAGCACTCTAGTAGTGTGTGGTACTCACTCTCGAACTTGCAGTGAGCATAATGTGCACAATCGGTTTGACTCTTCTCCATTTCCCCAACGCACAGAGAGAGAGAGAGAGAGAGAGAGAGAGAGAGAGAGAGAGAGAGAGAGAGAGAGAGAGAGAGAGAGAGAGAGAGAGAGAGAGAGAGAGAAAGGTAGGGAAGTGAAGAGCGAGACAGAGAGAGAGATAGGAAAATAAGAAAATAGAGAGAGAAAGAGATAGCGAGAGCAAGATCGAGAGAGAGAGAGAGAGAGAGAGAAAGAGAGATAGCGAGAGTGAGATCGAGAGAGAAAGAGAGATCGAGATCGCTTTTTTGAGCAAGAACCATGCAAGGCTTCTAAATCTTTCTCAAGTTGCTCATCCATCTCCACATTATCTTCTGGCTTGGACATGGAGGCCCCGTCCGGTTTACAATCAGGTAGAAAACTCTCATTGGGCTGAGAACTTCCATGGCTTGTGCATGTGGTGAAAAAAACACCAGGATGGGCATAATATCCTTGGAAAAACCTGTGCAAAAAATTGCAAACAGACGGAACATTACAAAAATGACAAAAATGGTCATGCTTTAATATATGATTCATCAAGTGCGGCATTGGAAAGCTTTCTCTGACAGGCTACCTCGGAATGGAGGTAGGTGGGTTCGTAGATAGAGAAGAAACTATGGAACTAAAAGAGGCAAAGGGGTTTTGCCTGCTACATGCATTGCCATGTACACCTGGGAGTGCACGTATGTGTCTACCCATATAGGATTTGACCAATAAAGACGAGATTTTGACCCGGTGGTCCTGATCTCCGTACACCTCTAGACCGAGGTGTACGGAGATTGGGCAAGACTAGAGAATGCAAGGTAGTTTACATTGTGAGGAGTATATATATATATATATATATATATATATATATTAAAACAAAATTCATAATCATTGTAGATGGCAACGTCATCAACTAACATGGAGGAAAAGATTGCATGCTTGTGCACGCTCTGCAAGTATCAAATCCTGCGCAAGCGTAGGATATGTAACAAGCATGTGCACAAGTACAGAGAGTTTGCTAGAGAAACCATACAGAATCTGCGATATGACTCCTACGGAACGGGCATTGATTTCTGCGACATAGCACCTACTTCTGAGAGAGAGAGAGAGAGAGAGAGAGAAAAGATTATGCGTGAAGGTCCGACCAATATAGAGCCACGGATGGAAGCAGAAAAGGGCTTACAGAAAGAAGATGACGGCATGGAGGAGATGTTGGATGCCTTCTTCCAGACAAGCGAGGAGAACGCGAACGAAGTAGCACCAGAAGCCGTCCGCCTATCTCCTGAAGACATGTTGAGGAAGTTGGCACGTCAACCAATCTATGAAGGCGCTAAAATATATGTGCTTCGTACTTGTCTGGCGTTTTTGAATCTTCAGTCAGTGTACGGGTGGTCAGATGCAAGCATCACTGGTTTGTTTAGGTACATAATTTACAAAAGAGATTTTCCGATTGCAACGGTGATGTGCTCGGAGAGCTTTTTAATTTAATGTGGCTTAAACAGGTTATTGCGGGAGCAACTTCTCCCAGCTGGCAATGAAATGCCCCCCTCTAGGCCAGACGCAAAGCAACTTCTGACCTCGGTTGGCTTGGACTACAACAAGATTCATGCATGTCCAAATGATTGCATTCTTTTTCGCAATGAATTTGCATATTGTCTGTCGTGTCCTAAGTGCGGAGCAATACGCTACAAACAAGATGCAGTTGGCGAGACAGTGCCAGCTAAAGTGTTGCGGCATTTCCCTATTATTCCTAGGATAAAAAGCATGTTTCGTTGTGGCTCCATTGCAAAGTTGATGTGGTGGCATTCTACGAATAGATCCACTGACGCAACATTTAGGGTGCCCGCTGATTCGAAGGCTTGGAGGCACATTGAAGATACCTGGCCGCATTTTAAGAGTGAACCACGAAATTTGTGTTTGGGCATGGCAATGGATGGAGTCAATCCATTTGGCTTGAGAAGCTCGTCATGGAGCACTTGGCCTATGTGCCTTATCAATTACAACCTCCCGCCGTGGCTTGCTATCAAGAAGGGTCATTTGATTTTAAGCTTGATTGTACCTGGTAAGTTCAAGGCAAAAAAAATGGATGTTTATCTAGCTCCACTAGTTGATGAGCTCTAGGAGTTATGGCATGGGATCGACATAGCAGATGCGGTTGAACAGGTAGGAAAACAGCATGCAAGGATCCATGGACTTCTTATGTGGACTATGCATGATTGGCCAGGATACGGAGAAGCTTCTGGTAATGGTTATTGATTTACAAAATTCTCGCTATTCGCAAGACTTTTGCCTTGGCGTGATTCATGCTTTGATATATGCAGGACTAAAAACTTCGGGATACAATGCATGTCCAATTTGCGGGCAGTCTTTGGATGTGAGCTATTCTATCTCTCTTTGAAAGACAATTTATCAAGGCCACCACCGTTATCTTCTAGATGGCCATCACTTGCGCGAAGGCCAGCTTGGTCGCGTCGAATGTCGTCCTATTCATGTACAAGAGTGGCATCGCCGATGGGAGCAACATGAGAGGCAACCTGTTCTAGGAATGAAACATTTGTCCATTCTCCATACGTTGCCATACTTGGGTGATCTATTAATTAACCATTTGCTGGATCCAATGCATATATTCAAGAATGTGGGAGAGCTCCTCTGGAAGACAATCATGGAAATGAAAGACAATCGCGCTTCACGAGATGATTTGCAGTCGGTTGGAAAGATGCCAGAGCTGTGGCCTTTCACCAATGCAGCTGGTCAAACAAAACTTCCAAGAGCACCATGGGTATTGCTAAAAAACGAAGAGCGACAAGTGAAAAGGGTGATTTCAGAGTTCAAGACGCCAACAGGATATATGCGATGTCTCAAGACAGCATTCACCCGTGACGATCAACTATCAGGGTTGAAATCGCACAACTGGCATAAGTTCTTGCAATTCATTCTTCCAATTGCGATCAAGGGGTGTTTAACGAAGGAAGTGCGGAACTGCATATACAAGATTTCAGAGCTAGTGCAGTGGATCTCTTCCAAGGAGATACGGGAGAAATCTATTGCAGCCGCAAGGGCTAACTCCATTGAGGCAGTTTGCATGATTGAGAAGTATCTACCCACAAGCTGCCTAACTATCCAAATGCACTTTCTCGTCCATGTAGTAGATGAGGTTGCAGTGGCAGGTAGAGTCCACAGCCGTTGGATGTTCTTTCTAGAGCGGTTCATGAAAACACTTAAGGGTTTTGCTCGCCAAAAAGCGCGTCCAGAGGGGAGCATGGCAGAAGGATGGATGGTGCAAGAGTCTCTTGTATTGACGACCGAATTTCTATCCGTTTTTGACCCAGAAATGCCTCGACTGTGGAGCGATGAGGAGGATGCAAGACTGGTGGCAGAGGAGCTGCAAGGGCAAGGGGTGCCGAAGAAAATGAACCTGGCCATGCGAGAAAAGATCATGAAGTTCTGTATACTAAATTCAGCGCCGATGCAAAAATGGCTTGAAAGGTACGAAGAAGAGAAAGAGAGACGCAATCTAGAGCGACAGATTTCAGGCGAAGTCGAGCGACTAGAGGCTAACCCTTGCCAGACTATCTCGCTCCTCTACCTGAATTCCCTACAATGGCATGGTTGGACAAGACAGTGAGACCAGCTCGACCGATCGGAGAACCCATATATCTAGAAGAGGAAGAGCTGGCTATTGGATGTGACTGGAAGTATCATACATACATGGCACTGTGGTCGCATGGAAAGCATTTTAGAACATAACAAATTGACAGCAGAAGAAACACGTTTCACAGTGGGGTAATGGTTAGTTTCATGCAAAAGAGCAGGGCCAATGCTAGAGACACAAATGAGAGCACTAGCAACCTGGATTACTGTGGTCTGGTGTCAGATATCCTAAAAGTAAGCTTCAGGCGGTTTGAGATGTTTTTGTTGGATGTGAAGTGGTTCAAGGTGATTACTTCTGGTCGCAATGCAACGGTACGCAGAGATGGAAACAAACTTGTGAAAATAGATTCTACAAAGACTTGGACAGATGCGAGCAACACATTTGCTCTCCTCGAACATTGCGAGCAAGTGGTCTTTGTACCGGACCCTTGAGAGCGACAATGGTGGTTTGTGGTTCAGGGTGCTCCAAGAAATAAACAAGTATTTCAAGGGCAAGATCTCCTGGAGGAAAGTCAGTCAGACGACATCCATACTACTATGACATTAGATGAGATGGACAAAGATATGGCAGAGGAAGCTGACAGATATATGAGGGATGATGCAGACAAGCTAGAATTGACACTTGTAGATGAAGATGCAATGGATGAAGACAATCTGCGAGAACGAGTTGGGGCAGAGTTATGTTTGCAATTAGAGATAGACAATGATACGGTGCAAGATCTTATCGATGATGCCTCACTCGTCAAGGCCTAGGCCTGTAAGTGTTTGTGTGAAGACTTTGATTTAAAATTAAGCTTAAAGTTAATTTAAACAACTGTAATCTGACGCTTTATTTTACTTTCTTTGTGCAGGACTTTAGTATGGCAGACGAGATTCCAGATCCCGCTTCCATGAGTGCAGATGCATTCATGGGCTTCGTTACACGGATGACGCCTGCTCAGATGGCAGAGGCTTCTCAGTACTGGGTAGCCAAAGGCACGGGTACTACGCCTCCGAGCTTCACACCCGAGGGACCGACGCCTAGGGGGGGGGACGCCTACGGGGTTCAGGAATCCTATGGGTACAACACTTATGGGTACGACGCCTTCTTCTCCCATCACAGCCGCTTCGACACCTAGGGGTGGGGCAGAGGCGGGTACGTCCTCATCTCCGCAGCACAGGCGCACTCGCCGATCTCGGCGATCGTCAGGCGGAGGTGGTGGTTGCTATGGAGGAGGGTCCACAGATGCTTCGACCCCTCCTCGCTCACGACCCCTGTCTTACCCAGGCACACCTCTCGACACACCTCTTGGCACACCTCGGACACCTTGGGGGGCACACGATCCTAGTGCCTCCAAGCTCTATACTGTACGGGGAGATGGTTCTGTTGACATGGATAGAGTCGGGACTGAGATGCGACAGCGGATTCGCCAGCTCGTGGAGCTACAGTTTTCGACCAGCATTCTGACATCTTGGGATCAGCAAGAAAAGGAAAAAGTCACTTACATAGTGGAGAACATCCTGAGAGAGTACCAGCCTGCTCCGGGTTCTTCCGTTGTTTCGGCGCGGTGGATCAAGGGTGTTGCACGGGACACCATCAAACATCGACGATATGCAGCTCGGAAGACTTTCAGAACCGGCTCGCCGAAGCCTTCGGGCATCCCACACGAGACGTGGCTGCAGATCAGGGAGAATGAGCGGACAGCGGCCACGCGGTTCAGACAGCAGCGTGAGGCCGCGCAGGTACGACAGATGACTAGGGGGACATCTCATCTTGGCAGCGGAGGCTTCGACACCTTTCGCTATAAGTTTGTGAGTTTCTAATCCAATCTTAACTATGGAGTTTTTTAAAATGCGATGAATCATGTATTCTTATTACTTTGATTTTTGTATAAATGCAGAATCTTGCGATGCATCGAGCTCCATCACGCGAGGAGGAGTCAGATGGATGAGGTATCTATGAAGTACTGAATGATCTTGAAGCTTCACGAGAGCCTGTAGATTGGGAGGCCTTACAGTCTCGCTGATCGCTTGAGGTGAGACGTTAATATGTGTTAGTTGATTTAATTAAGTCAGTATATGTGAAGTAATATCAATACTAATTTTGTGAGTTTTCCTATGTGCAGGTTGCGACGCCTAGTCATTAGTGGACCAGATTTCATCTATATGCTTTGTGAGACACAGACACGCTTCTGTGTCTCTTTTCTGTACAAAGAGTTAGTGTTCAGACAGTTATTGTTTCCCTTGTGGTTATGATTATTGTCATTGTCATTGTATAGACAGTTATTGTTTCTCTTTCTGGTTATGCTTATGGTTATTGTTAATTTTGTTTATGGTTATGGTTATCTGCATTATGGTTTTGATCAAAGTGATTATAGCCGGTTATGGTTTTAAGTTATGGTTATGCTTTTAAGTTATGGTTATGGTTCGTTATGGTTATGCTTTTCAATTGGTATGGTTGTCTTTCATTGGCCTTAAATCTCATGTGAGATCCTACATGGATAGCATGTAGGAGGCGTATACATGATATGGTTTTTTTTTAAAAGTTTATGTAAAAACAAAGGGAACTCTGCCGAAATTTCTGCGCGCAGGAGCATGGTTGATATTTTGGTGCTGCTCGCTTTCTTGGGCAGAGGGCAGGAAGTCTGGCTGTGGCTGTGTCCATCTTTTAACTGGGCACAGGCCACGCTACCTGCCCTCTGTCGAAGAAAAAAATTTCTGCTATGGTCGTCTCTATATGCGTCATTGTGCGCGTCGCTATACGCGTCGCTATCAGCATCTTTAATAGCGACTGGTTTCACAACGACGAGTATAGCGACGCACATAGCGACTGGCAGCGTCGATATATGTGTCGATAACACCTTCTTTTGTTGTAGTGATACTGCCATAAACATCTCCTTCAGATCTAGACAAAAATTCATCGATTATAGCATCCTCTTCTGTGATAGCATCATCTGCAAGCATATTGTTAGTAGCAACCATAGGTTCATTGACATCCTCAGGCTCATCCTGTGTTGGGTCCACAATCTTAGTCACTTCATCAGCTACTGTGTATATAATAGCTTTGTTTATGCAATCATCTGCAACAAACATGTTAACATGCTCACCTATAGTGCTGATAGTTTTAGAAATATCCTATAGAGGCTCATCTGCTTGATGAACTCCTTCATAATAACCCATGTCAAGGTCAACAGCTTGTGAACCACTTGCTGTACAGTCTATGTCTTCACTGAAACCATTATTAGAGGTAGCGTCCATGTGAGCAATCTTTGAAAAAATTTCATATAAATCTGTTCCAACATTAAATTCATTGTTTACCTTTTCTTCGTTGCTCAAATTAAGCTCCTCTGAAACTGAATCTGCTACTTCCAGCTTAGCATTCTCTTTGGCTTTACTTCTTGCAGAAATATGCTCCCAGAATTCATCATAGTTGAGGATCTGCATCTGATCCCCTTCACCTTTACTAAAGACAACCTTATTTCGTTTAGTAATCTCCTTTATGTCCCGATCTAGAATCCTTGAGCTTTCGTAAATAAATTCCTCTGCAAAATACTCCCACCGTGTGGGATATTCTTCTGCCACTTCTTGAACCTTCTTCTTTAAACCCATGTTTACAACCTCCTCAAAAGCTAAGACCATATTAGGTAAAGTGGGAAAATCCCAATTCCTAGGTTGGACAACTTTCAATATATCATGTATAAAATATAGAGATTTTGTCAAAAATTTGAGTTTTCTTAAGGTCTCATTCCACTTTATGCACATACAATACACAATGAAAACAACTAAAATATCATGGTTTCAATCAATTGGATTATTAGGAGAGGAGTATATTGCATCCATTATCGTTGTCTATGTTCTAATGTCCTACCTACAACTTATCTCAACATGGAGAGCTTGGTTTCTAGGTCCACCACTTGTCCAAGTTAATGTAAAAGTGACTCAAGGTTCACAACTTGTGAAAGCAAGGATCCATTGAGGAATACAATCCACTTGGCTATTTTTCCTTAATTTATTGCATGTGACATTTAAGCAAGGTCCACTTCTAATCTATAACTTCTTAATTTGAGGCATGGGGCATACATAAAATATGTAGCATATGCTCTATTGCCTCATAGGAAGGTTGGTTTCAAGGTGCACTTATCCATGCTAGCCTATCTTGGAGAAATGATGGAGCTTGCTTCTCTCCTTGTTTCAATGGAGACTAGCTTGGACAAGTGGTGGACCTTTGCTTCTCTCTATGTTTCAATAGAGTTAGCTTGGACAAGTGGTGATCTTGGAACAAAACCCCCATGTAAAACATATCATGGGTATTCCAAGTGATTAGAAAGATTACCATTTAAGATATAACCTTATAGGTTGGACAACTAGATCTTGGCTTGGAGAAATGGTGGACCTTTGATTCTCTCCATGTTTCAATGGAGTCTATCTTGGAGAAATGGTGGAGCTTGCTTCTGTCCATGTTTCAATGGAGCCTAGCTTGAACAGTTGGTGGACCTTTGCTTCTCTCTATGTTTCAATAGAGTTAGCTTAGACACGTGGTGGATCTTCAAAATAAACCAACTACTATCAATGTTGCCTAGCTTGGACAAGTGGTGGAGTGTTTCTCTACTCCATGTTTCAATGGATCTTAGCTTGGACAAGTGTTGGACCTTAAAACAAAAACCCCATGTACAACATAGAATGGATTTTCTAGATTTCAATGGAGTCTAGCTTTAACAAATGGTGGAGCTTGTCTTCATCCATGTTTCAATGAAACTAGCTTGGACAAGTGGTGGACCTTGTAACAAACCCTCCCATGTACAACATATCATTGGTTTTCTAAGTGATGGGAAGGAATACCATTCAAGATATAAACTTATAGCTTGGATAAGTAGTTGACTTTAAAACCAAATTCATCATAATACAATGAAATACAGGTCAGCCAATTCCTAAATCTTGAGACCAAACCTCCCATGCTATTAGAGATAATATATTGGATAAGTGGTGGACCTTCTATTATTTTCCCATGCCTAGTTTAGACAACCGGTACACTTCGCAGCTATAAAGGTTGGACGAGTTGTGGAGCCTTGTTTCTATCCATGTTTTAATGGATCCTAGCTTGGACAAGTGGTGGACCTTGGAAAAAAGCTTCCATGTACAACATATATGAGGTTTTCCATGTTTTAATGGAGCCTATCTTGGACAAATGGTGAAGCTTTCTTCTCTCCATGTTGATTTTGGAACTACCTTAGACAAGTGGTGGAGCTTTTCTTTTCTACTCTTCATAATACAATGAAGTATATGTTGGTTACATGGTGAATCTTAAGGCCAAACCTCCCATTTTACTAGAGATGATAGGTTGGACAAGTGGATCAACCTTCTATCATTTCTCCATGACTATATTGGACAATTAGTAGACATAACATCTCTCTATGTTGTCTAGAGATGAGCTTGGACAAGTGATGGACCCTGCTTCTCTCTCCCCTTGGTTTACTAGTTTGAAGACTCAGTATATATACTTTCTTAGATCTAACTTGAACAAGTGGTGGACCTTGCATCCACAATCTTAATTCAGTATAAAAAAGTATATGAAAAAATAACATAGGAATCTTGGTTTGAAGGTCAAGCAATTAGGTTCCAAATGCACATAATAATATATTTTCCACCCATATTAAAAGAAAGTTAAATATGCACATAATAATATATTTTCCAAATGCACATAATAATATATTTTCCACCCATATTAAAAGAAAGTTAAATATGTTATTACCAAATTGACAAAGGTAACGTCCAAGAATTATATCTTTCCATCTTGTCAGATCTAAATCTTCATCAAGGCGACATGCATGTATACATCAACTTTCAAGCCATTCAAGAATACATGCACTTAGATTCCATAGTTTTGTTTTCAAAGTCTTTTAGGTTCTAAAACTCTTTCACATAAAGTATGTAATGACAAAATTCTTGAAGCAAACATTTGTGCCCAAGAAAAAGATCCCTCTCACATATTTAAAGTCCATGAATTCTCTGATCCACACTTACAAGTTTTATTTTGACATCAAACATCAATTCTTTCATAGTTCCAAATAAATGCAACCTCGATATGAATTGACAAAAAATGAATTTCTTTTACTATATGACCCAACATAGGCCCCAATCAAATAAAAAATGAGTCCCCAAAAATTTGGGTGCACTCTAGCAATACATCAGAGTCCCCTTACAATAGGATGCACTCCAATAGTACATTGAAGTCCCCTTAGAGTAGGGTGCACTCCATTCAAGTGTTCATAAAATTGACACACCTTTTATAAAAAAAAAAAAAGACTATATCAAATTATACAAATGTTGAAAGATACACACTAGAATAAAAAAAGCATCTTATAGCCATATTTATTCAATGCTTTCGTGTTGACAAGTACACACCAAGGACATAATTTGTCTCAGAATCACTATACTGATTTACAATTGTGTTATATGTATAGACTCTCTTATCTCTTGCATACAACCATCCTACCAACCATGGAATTATGGTTCTCTGCAAGAAGTTTTGAAGTTGCTCGGAAGTTTGCCTCCACATCTTTGGAAATATAAGATATGTCCCTGGCATGTTCCACATCACCCTATATGGAGTGTCATCAAAAATTAAGGTATTGTTTGCATCCAAATCCTCAAATATCTTCCAAATATCACTCAGATTTTTGTGATAAACCCTTGTAAATCCTAACATGATATTTGGATTTTGGCAATTTTTGTTACTCATAAACACCTTGAACTTGGTATACTGCTCAGGAAAACACTTTTGTGTGATGCGTTGCACCCTTGTTAAGTTATAGCAACTCCATATCCATAGCTCAAAGTATTCAGCACAAAAATCCAAAAAACTTTGTGCGTCTGGTCGCACCACATGATAAACTTCATCTTTGTCCTCCACAAGTCGCATGTGTTGAGCCCAAGATGGCATAGAATCTCCATGTTTCATTTCAACTGTCTTGAGAAGTAACCCCTCTAGATCCAAGATAAGTACTCTTTTGATGTCCTTGAAAGCAAGTGGTAGGTGATAAGGAGGTGATTCATTCCTTGGACAAGGTCTTGGAGGAGGTTGGATGGGTAATTCAATAGTTTTCTTCAATTTATGCCAGCATATAGCCAATCCATTTTTCTGTAATGGTTCTGAAATTAAAGAACAAGAACACTTAATGCAAACACAACAATAGACATGATTTTTACATTGTCTACCCTAAGGTTTTATTAGATACCAAAATCCATCTATGATCTACTCATTAATAGAAAGAAATCAAATTAAAATCCTGACTCTTTTTTATGCTACACTCTCTCTTAGTCTCAATACCATGGAGTTCAACTAGATTTAAGTCAACTAATAACTACTACTTGTTGTTAAAGGTATGCTTGAAGTGTATAAGGCTTAACCAATGCTCTAGTGTAGAATGGGTATTTAGGTCTCAAGGTCTACCACTTATCCAAGCAAAGATCCATTTAGATATGGAAACCCAATTTTTCTTAATATAATGATATAGAGTGGACAAGTGGTGAATCCTGAGACCAAGCCACTCATGCTACTAGGGATAATAGGTTGGACAAGTGGTGGACCTTGAATGTAAACCCCCCATGTACAAAGTATCAGGGGTTTTGGGTATTTCAATGGACTCTAGCATCTTGGAAACATGGTGGAGCTTACTTCTCTCCATGTTTCAATGGAGTCTATCTTGGATAAATGGTGGAGCATCATTCTCTCCATGTTTCAATGGAGCCTACCTTGGACAAGTGGTGCATGTTTGTTTCTCTCTATGTTTGAACAGATCTAGCTTGGACAAGTGGTGGACCTTGGAACAAAATCCCCATGTAAAACATATCATGGACATTACAAGTGGTGAGAAAAAATACCATTCAATATATAACCTTATAGGTTGGAAAAGTGGTGGACCTTAACACCCAATTATTATTAATATAATGACATAGAGTGGACAAGTGGTGAATCTTGCGACCAAACCTACTAGGAAAAGTACGTTGGACAAGTGGTGGACCTTGAATGCAAACCCCCCATGTACAAAATATTACTCATGCTACTAGGAATAATTTGGTATTAAGGTCCATGTTTCAATGGAGCCTAGCTTGGAAAAGTGGTGGACCTTTGTTTCTCTCTATGTTTCAATAGAATTTTCTTGGACAAGTGGTGAACCTTGGAACAAAACCCCCATGTAAAGCATGTCATGGGCATTACAAGTGGTGAGAAAAAATACCATTCAAGGTATAACCTTATAGGCTGGACAAGTGGTGGACCTTAGCACCCAATTCCTCTTATTATAATGACATATAGTGGAAAAGTGGTGAATTGTGAGACCAAACCTACTAGGGATAATAGGTTGGAGAAATGGTTGACCTTGAATGTAAATCACCCATGTACAAAATATCATGGGTTTTGCGTATTTCAATGGAGCCTAGCATCTTGGAGACATGGTGGAACTTACTTCTCTCCATGTTTTAATGGAGCCTATCTAGGAGAAATGGTGGAGGTTCCTTCTCTCCATGTTTCAATGGAGCCTAGCTTGGACAAGTCGTGGACCTTTGTTTCTCTCTATGTTTGAATATGGTTAGCTTGGACAAGTGGTGGATCTTGGAATGAAACTCCCATGTAAAACATATCATGGGCATTTCAAGTGGCGAGAAAGGATACCATTTAAGATATAACCTTATAGGTTGGACAAGTGGTGGACTTTAACACAATATAATGACATAGAGTGTACAAGTGGTGAATCTTGAAACCAAACCACTCATGCTACTAGGGATAATAGGTTAAACAAGTGGTGGGCCTTGAAATAAAACCCCCTAGAGTGTTTCAATGGATCCTAGCTTGGAAACATGGTAAAGCTTGCTTCTCTCCATGTTTCAATGCAGCCTATCTTGGATAAATGGTGCAGCATCATTCTCTCCATGTTTCAATGGAGCCTAGATTGGACAAGTGGTGGACCTTTGTTTCTCTCTGTGTTTAAATAGAGTTATCTTGGAAAAGTGGTGGACCTTGGAACAAAAACCCCATGTAAAACATATCATGGGCATTACAAGTGGTGAGAAAAAATACCATTCAATATATAACCTTATAGGTTGGACAAGTGGTGGACCTTAACACCCAATTATTCTTAATATAATGACATAGAGTGGATAAGTGGTGAAATTGGGACCAAACCTACTAGGGAAATAGGTTGGACAAGTGGTGGACCTTGAATGTAAACGCCCCATGTACAAAATATCACTCATGCTACTAGAAATAATTTGGTATTAAGGTCCATGTTTCAATGCAGCCTAGCTTGGAAAAGTGGTGGACCTTTGTTTCTCTCTATGTTTCAATAGATTTATCTTGGATAAGTGGTGTACCTTGGAACAAAACCCCCATGTAAATCATGTCATGGGCATTACAAGTGGTGAGAAAAAATACCATTCAAGCTATAACATTATAGGTTGGACAAGTGGTGGACCTTAACACCTAATTCCTCTTAATATAATGACATAGAGTGGACAAGTGGTGAATCATGAGACCAAACCTACTAGGGATAATAGGTTGGACAAGTGGTGAACCTTGAATGTAAACCCCCCATGTACAAAAAATTATGGGTATTGGGTATTTCAATGGAGCCTAGCAACTTGGAGACATGGTGGAGCTTATTTCTCTCCATGTTTCAATGGAGCCTATCTAGGAGAAACAGTGGAGGTTCCTTCTCTCCATGTTTCAATGAGCCTAGCTTGGACAAGTGGTGGACCTTTCTTTCTCTATATGTTTTAATAGAGTTAGCTTGGACAAGTGGTGGACCTTGGAATGAAACCCCCATGTAAAACATATCATGGGCATTTCAAGTGGTGAGAAAGGATACTATTTAAAATATAACCTTATAGGCTGGACAAGTGGTGGACTTTAACACATATTTCTTCTTAATATAATGACATAGAGTGTACAAGTGGTGAATCTTGAGACCAAACCACTCTTGCTACTAGGGATAATAGGTTGGACAAGTGGTGGACCTTGAATGTAAACCCCTCATGTACAAAATTATGGGTTTAGGGTATTTCAATGGAGCCTAGCTTGGAGACATGGTGGAGATTGCTTCTCTCAATGTTTCAATGGAACCTATCTTGGAGAAATGGTGGATCATCCTTCTCTCCATGTTTCAATGGAGCCTATCTTGGACAAGTGGTGGATGGAGTTAGCTTGGACAAGTGGTGGGTCTTGGAACAAAACCCCTTTGTAAAACATAGCATGGACATTACAAGTGATGAGGAAAAATATCATTCAAGATATAACCTTATAGGTTGGAAAAGTGGTGATGGACCTTGATAAGTGGTGAAGGATACCATTTAAGATATACCCTTATAGGTTGGACAAGTGGTGGACCTTAACACCCAGTTATTCTTAATATAATGACATAGAGTGGATAAGTGGTGAATCTTAAGACCAAATCACTCATGCTACTAGGTATAATACGTTAGAGAAGTGGTAGACCTTGAATGCAAACACCCCATGTACAAAATATCATGGTTTTAGGGTGTTTCAATGGAGCCTAGAATCTCGGAGACATGGTAGATCTTGATTCTTTCCATGTTTGAATGGCACCTATCTTGGAAAAATGATGGAGGTTACTTCTCTCCATACTTCAACGGAGCCTAGCTTTGACAAGTGGTGAACCTTTGCTTCTCTCTATGTTTGAATAGAGTTAGCTTGGACAAGTGGTGGACCTTTGCTTCTCTCTATGTTTGAATAGAGTTAGCTTGGACAAGTGGTGGACCTTGGAATGAAACCCCCGTGTAAAACATATCATGGGCATTTCAAGTGGTGAGAAAGGATACCATTTAAGATATAACCTTATAGGTTGGACAAGTGGTGGACCTTAATACATAGTTCTTCTTAATATAATGACATAGAGTGTACAAGTGGTGTATCTTGAGACCAAAACACTCGTGCTACTAGGGATCCTAGCTTGGACAAGTGGTGGACCTTGGAAAAAAGTCCCCCTGTACAACATAGATGAGTTTTTTCATGTTTTAATGGAAGAGAGATTCGACAAATGGTGGAGCTTGCTTATCTCCATGTGGATTTTAGAACTAGCTTGGACAAGTGGTGGAGCTTTGCTTTTTTACTCTTCATAATACAATGATGTATAGGTTGGTTACATGGTGAATCTTAAGGCCAAACCTCCCATCTTACTAGAGATGATAGGTTGGACAAGTGGTCAACCTTCTATCATTTCTCCATGCCTATAATTAGACAATTAGTAGAACTAGCATCTTTCTATGTTGTCTAGAGCTGAGCTTGGACAAGTAGTGGACCTTGCTACTCTCTTCCCTTGGATTATTAGTTTGAAGACTCATTATATATACTTGCTTAGATCTATATAATTACTCATTAGTTAGGTTACAAGTGGGTATGTAATTTGTTAGCCTCAAGGGACTTTGAATATTGAATAGTAAGACCAAGTGCTGGTTTGAAGATCTTTTGCTTATCTAAACTAGACTCTAACTCAATAATAAGTTTCATAAGTTCCACGAATTGTCCTATCTAGGCTCCAAAAGAGTCTTAATTGGTTTGTGCTAGATTATAACTTCCTTGATGGGGTAGAATCCTAGAAAAATGAGGCACTATAAGTTTTACCTTAGCTCAAATGGATTTTTCACTTAAACTCGACTGCAATTTGGCTATCTAGTCTTTGTCTCGATGGAGTTTAACACTAGATACATAGTAGTGATATTTAAGCTTCATGTCTCTTCACTTGATCGAGATATGAGACCATACTTTCAAGGTCACCACTTGTCTTACCTAAAGACCAATGTGAGACATGGGAGCAAGAAAGCCATCCGATATTGTTTTAAGGACTATTACATAGGCAATCAATAACTTAAGTAAAGAAAAAAAACTTGGATCTTTCACAATTAATAACTTAAGTAAAGCCAAAAAGACTTGGATCTTTGACAGTTTTTTTCAAACTAAAAAAGCACAATCTCATGCTAACAAAACTATAAATCACAATTGAAAGGTTTGAACAAGAAAAAGATCAACAATCTTAATAAGAAGGATACTTTTCATTTCATTTGATGATTACAAACTAAAATAAAGTCTCTCAAGAAATTGATAAACAAAAAATGTAGGTGACTGCTTCATTATTTTGAGCAAAAATATCAAAATCTCTATTGATTGAGCTCCATCTAGTAGTATCCTTTGTAAGATCCTGCAAGAAGGAATAAAAAGAAAGATTTGTTAGATACCATGCACATGAGTGTTCAAGCATGTGTATCAAGAATATATGACATGTCACTAGTACCTTAGGGTTGCTTTCTATCCAGCCTTAGAAGATTGTTCTCAGCTTTCACCTTATTTATATAAGCCTTTGCTGTGGTTGCCTTCAAAACTCCTTTTGTGTTACAACCCAATTGCCTAGCTAAAGTGGTCAATTGTGACGCCTTCATGCTTTCAATGGGTGTACGCTCCTTTGCCAAGATCTCTTGTATTTGGGCTCTTCTCATTTCATTGCGGTGGCTTGTGTCACTTGCATCTTCAATGATAGTTTCATCTCTGTCACCTTTTGCAGGTGGTATTCTTCTTGTAAAGAACACCTTAGCTGACCAAACATCATTTTTCTGCTTCCAATACTCCATGATTTGTTTGTATTCACTATCATTTGTCACTATAGGTTGTCCATAACGATTAGAAGCAATTAAATCACGCACATCCCTTCTCTCATCAAGCTGAATCAAGTATGGCAGTAGCTCCTCCAAGAGCATATTGTCAACCATCTTCTCAGCATCAAATTGTGGTGGAAAAATGCAATTGTTTGCTGGTGAAATACATCCCTTGTAAGGAGAGTCATCAATAAGCACTGTTCTTTGTGGATCACATTCAAACCCCATGGCAATTTTGGCTAGAGGCTTGAACATTGCCTCAACGTTTGGATTGTCGGGTCTAAACAATTTTTGAGTTTGAGCGGTGTAGCAAACATCTTGCGACCAAATTGCAAAGAAAGGCAATGTATCCTCAGCTAAGTTGTTTAGTGCTGCAAGGATTTGATACACATTATTCCTAGTAGCTGTCGACCAAATTGCAACATTAAACCTTTGTAAAATAGTCTTCAAGAATTGGATGCAACCTGGCCTGAGTATAATATATCTTTTTGAATCCATTTGCACTGAGTTGTGGTGTGAGGATGGTTGAGGGGAACGTTTCAACAATAGACCATTTAAATCCAATATAATTGTAAGCATGGATTTCTCAACATCTACGCTACATGACGTAGTACCAATTGGCAATAGCTCGTGAGTGGACTTTTCAGTCTCTTTTGATGTATGTTGCATTTTTGAAGCATCGATTTCTTGGTTCTCATTATTGGAAGCTTGCTCAAGTTGCACAACACTAGACTCTAGTATAGAAATATCATCCATCTTGGGCACTTTAGAAACCATAGAATCTATGGATTCTATAGTTGTTGACTGAACCATAGGAGCGTTATCCATCCCAGTTTGTGAATCTAAGAAAACACACACACAAATGGTATCTCAAAACCACTAGAATTTTATTCACCATATTTATATGTAGAACTCCTAGTAAGAAATTTATTTAAGGTAAAGTCGTTGTTAGAATCCTTGCAACCATTTTCAGCATTCGTACACCAAACACCACTTGTCTAAAATACAATCTACTAACTCAACATTTTCCATCCTACACTTTATTAAAGATGAGTACTTAAAGTGAAAACTAAAAGCCACCCTTGTTGAGGAAACATGGATACAAGGTCCACCAAATGTCCAACCTAGACTACAAGAAAATAATTAGAGATTTGGCTTAGATTTGGATTCAAAGGCCACCACTTATTCAAGTAAGATAACTCCACTTGTTTAAGACAGTAATGTTTGAAGCCCCACCACTTGTCCAACCTAGACATTGATTAAATTTTGGTAAGATTTATCACAAATCTAGAGTAGAATCAAGATTCTATGGCCAAGGTAGTCAAATATGTTAGACAACACACAAAGCATAAGAGCACTCTAGATTCTCGTTGAGCATAAACTAAACAATAATCAAATGTTATATTCACTTGAGATTTCATCCATGAAAAATGAAAATGATGCATGTACTTGAGATTTCCATCCATGTACAATACTTTACAATGTCAAGTAAAGTTATAGTCAGCAAACAACTCTTCTCCTGCTTCAACTTGACAAATAGTCTCAATGCATACATGGCCATATTCTTCTGACTTGATGTGTGAAGAGGTGCATTTATGCCAAGGTGGCAAATTTGGATCAAATGTATAGCGTACGTTGGGACAGACATTTGTACTGTGAGAACTATTTATATAGCCCGACACGTTTCCTTCTTCTACACAACCAATAATGTATGATTGATCTTCCTCTTCTTCTATGTTTGGATCCTCTAGAAGAGAATATTTATAAGCTCTTGGAAATATTTTGCATATCTTTTTCCAGTCTTGAAATCTATACTTATGCCCTCCATAGTTTAGAATAGTCAAACCACTTTCCAGGGTAGTATGCACAAATAGCCCATAACCAGCTCCTTCAATACATGAAAGTCGCACTTCAAAATCCACACCGTTAATATGGAAAATTACATCTTTGGGAATAGGAAAAGTTGGTGTCCCAAAAGGATCTTCATGCCAATCATAGTGTGAAATACATCTAGATTTTATATCACTTAACTCCTTTGTGTCTGCAAAAAGAAGAAAATATTATGCATAAAATAATGACAATATCAAAGAAAGATATCATTATTTTATAGTCCAATAGGTCCATTGTATGGAAGACTTAGAGTGCCTCTTACATGGTGCCTCCAAGGTTTCCAAAAAATAAAATCATTGGAAAAAAAAGGCCACTGTGTCTCCAATCTATTGCCCATTTGAAGCATAGAGAGAACCAAGGTCCACCACTTGTCCAAGCTAGACATGGAGCATTGACACAAGATCCAACACTTATCCAAGAACCCTATAGTATATGTGGTAACATGGGATGCATTGATGCAACAAAAGTAGTCTAGCCTCCTCATCCATCTCTTTTTTCTTGTAGCCTAGAGGGATTAGTTTCAAGGTCTATCACTAGTCAAAAACTACACATAGAACATTGATACAAGGTTCCACCACATGTGAAACCTATCATCTCTAGTAGCATGGATGGTTTGATATCAAGGTTCATCGCGTGTCCTACCTATACTCTATTGTAGCATATAGATTCTGGTTTGGTGGTACTACACTTGTCCAAACTTGGCTTGTTGTTGATATCTGGAGGTAATCAAGGGTCCTCCACTTGTCCAAGTTAGGCATATAAAACAATTGCAAGGTCCACCATGTGTACAACATATGATTGATTATAGCATGCATGGTCTTATTTCATGGGCAACCATCTTCTCTCCAACATGTGTCCAACCTCGGCTCCATTGAAGCATGGAGAGAAGCAAGGTCCACCACTTATCAAAGCTATTATTTTCTCCCAGTGCTTTCAAAACCCATAATACGTTGTACATGGGGGGGGGGATTCTTGTTTCAAGGTCCACCCCTTGGCTAAGATTGGATCCATTGAAACATAAAGAGAAGCAAGCTCTACCATTTGTCCAAGCTAGGAGCCATTGAAACATGAAAACCCCATAATATGTTGTATACGAGGGGTGTTTTTCAAGGTCTACCACTTGTCTAAGCTATGGTCCATTGGAACATGGAGAGAAGCAAAGCTCCACCACTTTTCTAAGCTAGGATCCATTGAAACATGGAGAGAAGCAAGCTCCATTGTTTGTCTAAGCTAGGCTCCATTGGAACAAGGAGAAAACAAGCTCCACCACTTGCCTATTATTGCATAGAGATTCTGGTTTGAAGGTCCACCACTTGTCCAACCTTGCCTTCATGTATGGAGATAATCAAGAGTGCAATGCTTCTCTAAGCTAGGGACATAAAAGAGTTTCAAGGTCCACTACATATACGATCTATGATGGGTTGTAGCATGGGAGGTTTCATTTTAAGGTTGACCACTTCTCCAGCTCCGCTTGTCCAACCTCAGATCCATTGAAGAATGGAGAATAAAGGTGTACCAACTCTCCAAAATAGGCAGGACAATCTCTATAAAACCCATGAATTGTTAATATATGCTATGCTGTGGAGTTTTGTTTGAAGTTCCACTCCTTATCCAAGCTACAATCCATTGAAGCATGGAACTAAGTAAGATATATCTCTAGTCCAAGATAGGATCCATTGAAACATAGAGAGAATCAAGGTCCACCACTTGTCCAAGCTATGCATGGGTAATTGATATAAGGACCACTACGTTTTCACCTATACTATGCTCTATCATGGATGGTTTCATATCCTACCAATTTTCCAACCTATTTAGTAGGTTGTATTATGGGGGTTTGGTTTCAAGGTACTTCACTTGTCTGAGGTGGGTTCCATTGAACCATGGAGAGAAACTATGTCTACCACTTGTCCGAAATATGCTCCTTTAAAACATAAAAACAAGGTCCACCACTTGTCCAAGCTAAAGTTTCTCTCCATTGAAGCATGGAGAGAAACAAGGTCTACCACCTGTCCAAAATATGCTCCATTGAAACATAAAAGCAAGGTCCACCACTTGTCCAAGCTAATATAACAAATGGGTGTTGGTTACAAGGTGTACCACACTTGTCTAAACTAGTCTTCATGCAAGGTCTACCACATGTCCAAGCTATATGAGCTTGTTTTGAAGGTCTACCACACCTCTTGAAATTAGGATCCATGTAAGGTCCACCTTTTGTCAAGCTATGCATTTAATGAGTACTAAAACTAAGTAAATTGCAGTACTTAAATACCTTTCCAAGCTCATTAAGATTTTGGTCTCTAAGGCCGGCCACCACCACATGTCTAATCTATGCTCTAATTGATTACTTATGCTATTTCTCTCAAAGTCCAAACATAAGCTCCCTTCTAGCAAGGTTAGTTTAAATTTAGGCTCCAGCACCTGTCTAAGCTAGGTTCAATTTATGAAGCATCACCATTTAACCATGCTACGATCTAATGTATCATATCAAGGGGGTATTGATAAAAGGTCCAAAACTTATTGAGTTCAAGCTCTTAAGTAATTAAGTCTTTGTGAGTATTAAATGTTTTAGTTTTAGTCTACAGATCCACCATTCAAAAACTCAAGTAATTTACTATTTACATTCAAACCTTGAATGCTTGAGATAAAAAATACAAGCTCAATCAATACTATATAAAGCAAAATCTAACATTAAGAGTATCAAATCAGTAACAAGAAACACTAACATGCACAAGAAACTCAAAACATACGTGTCTCCATTTCCAAAAAGTCCTCCATTGACAGAGGATGGTGTTGTTGTTGTTCTTCTTCTCTTTGTGGAGAGCACTCCTCTGTAACAGGCACAATGTCGCCTGATTGCGAAGTGGATTGTTGAAGTCCAGCCCATTTTTCTATATCTTCATGAGACTTAACAAAGTCTAGCAGCATGGTCTCCATGCTTTTTGCCTCCTCCACACTATCAATTAAGCAGATGACTTCTTTTTTCTGTTGTATTCCTTCTTGTGCAACCAAGGAGCCATCACCAAAAACATCAACAAGCTTGCGGTCTTCAAAACAATATGTACGAATGTAGTGCTTGACCAAAGCTCTTTTTTTGGCCTCCAAATATTGCAAATCTGACATATCGTTATCTGCTACTTGAAGAAGAGAACAATCAATTGGCATGGGATGTTCCTCTGATCTTCTTCTCAGGTCTTCAAATGCATTGCCTTGTCCCAAGAAGGCAATAACTGTTAGGAATTGAATTGCTCCTTTGCAAGGAGCTGATGGAAAGTGATGCAATGCACCACAACAATGGTAGCTCAAATTATCTCCCATGGCGTGAAAGGCACATTGCAATTTTGTGAAGTTAGTGAAATCCACAAATGCAAGAAAGACAAATCCAGGATCTGTTGACCCTCCAGCAATAGCCAAGATCCCATCCAAAGCATTGTTAAATGTCTCCTCACTCCACTTCAAATTGCCTCCAACGTTTTTTGTCATATCTAAAACACATAAGCCAATAGGCACTTTATTATTGAAGTGGCGCATCAAGTAGAGATTGCCTTCCATTTGTAGGCTCACCACATAGATTGACCATGGCAAATCTCTAGGCTCAGTTTTCTCCTTTTGAAGGTGAATTGCCCATTGCATGTATTTTATTGCTCCATCTGGAAAAGCCATTTTCTTTGTTCCACGCGTCAAACTAGATCTGATCCATTCCTCGCATAGCATTAAAATTGTTTTATAAACAACATCATTGATGTTATACATTTTGACCACCTCCTCCCAGTCTTTACATGGTGAAGACTCATTCAAATTGTTGAAGCCTTCAAGAAGTGCATCTTGAATCAATTTGTCTTGCTTCAACTGCTTGATTCGATCATACATGTCAGTTGCATCACCATCCTTTGCACTCTTTGACAGTAAAATCTTCTCATCTCTAATCTCTTCTTGAATAGTCTTTACCTCTGATTCCTCAAGGCCACAAAGATATCTAAATACAGTTGTTGGGGGTTTCTTATTCTCCTCTTCTAGATTTTCAATGATTTCTATCCAGCAATCATAAACTAAATCAGAGTAGGTGACCATGTGTGCCTGTTTAGCAATCCAACTTGCTGCTGCACTCATTCTTGCCAATCGAAGAAAACCCTGAAAAGAAATAGAGAAATAATTAAACTATTGAGCAAGATTTGTTAATTAAACACTATCAAAAAGACAAAGAAAATAACTTACATCCCATCCGGCACGAGATGCATGTCCCTCTGCAATTCCACTTGCTGCCTTTGGTGGTCGTCCTGCGAAGATCCATTGACTCCGTAAATGTCTCAATATTTGGCTGTAAGGTTGCTTGACATACAATGCCTGAGCCTCCTCATTTGCAATGGCAGATATAGCAGTTGCAACAAATGGAGGAGCATTCACAACAATGCGAGCCTTTCTAAATTTATACACGCTAATCAGTCTTTCAAAGATCTCTTTGTTGTTTTGTTCATTGTGAAGCAAAACTTTTGCAGCATAGATTGAATGCTGCCCATCAAGAATCCAATAATGATAATCTTTAATTTTTTGCTCCTCTACCTCTTCTACTGCCAAAGGAGTCCCCTTCTTTGATTTTGCATTTCGAACAGGCATCAAATATGCACATGCTGCAGGCTTGGTCGTACTCCGTGAAAATCCAAATAACACACTTTCAGCGTGTTTTTTATCCATAATACGTGCATTATAGTGATCAGGAGCAAGCCAACAATTTTGAATAGGGATATCAAATTCCCTATATTGGAAAGGAAAATAATTTATGTACTTATTCATTCCACCTGTATCTTTTTCTTGTCCTTTCATGGCCTCAGCTTCTAAAACATCTGGATCCACAATTCTCATCTTTGACATTGAACCCTCTGTTGATGAGGATGCCAAAGATGCCTTGTCTACATCCAAAATGGAGCTAGTTCGCTTAGCTTCTACTTTCTGCACTTTTGCTTGCTTCTTTGTGGATGGTGGTCGTGAAGCTTTCACCTTTTTTCGTTGTAGTGTGGCAATGATGGAGCTTTGAAGTTGATCTGCTGTGATATTTGGATTTGATTCTGCAAACTTCCATCCTCGAGAAAACATTGTCTCTTCTTTGTTTCTAGACATGCGCTCCAATGCATATGCTCCTGGAGATAGTTGAAATTCTAGATTCATTGGAACTAGAATGTCAATGCATTCCACCTCTGGATGACTATCAACTACAGAGACAGATGCTTCCACAACTTGTCCAACATCTTCAAACAAGCTGTCATTATCCTTTTTGGCAATAAATAGATGCACCTTATGAAATTGTGCACCCTCTATACCATGTATGTCCAAATACCATTTCCTAAGATCATTGCAAGTATAGTCAACTGAGACAGCAACCCTTGCAACCTGTTTTTTTGGAGCCATCTTTCCTGAAACAAAAAAAACCAAATGTTATTTTAACATATACTTTTTTGTAATGGATTAAGTTTGTGTGAATACAAGTTCCACCACTTGTTCAAGCTAGATCTAAGCAAGTATACATAGTGATCATTTAAGCTAGTAAACTAAGGGAAGGGAGAAGTAAGGTCCACCACTTGTCCAAGCTTAGCTCTAGACAACATGGAGAGATTGGAGGTCTACTAATTGTCTAATATAGGCTAACTATATTGAAACATAGAGAGAAGCAAAGGTCCACCACTTGTCCAATCTAGGGTCCATTGAAACATGGAGAGAAGGATGCTCCACCATTTGTCCAAAATAGGCTCCATTGAAACATGAAGAGAAACAAGATGCACCATGTCTTTGAGATGCTAGGCTCCATTGAAATACCTTAAACCCATGATATTTTGTATATGTGGGGTTTAAATTCAAGGTCCACCACTTGTCCAACCTATTATCCCTAGTAGCATGAGTGGTTTGGTCTCAAGATTCACCACTTTTCCACTCTATGTCATTATATTAAGAAGATCTGGGTGTTAAGGTCCACCACTTGTCCAACCTATAAGGCTATATCTTAAATGGTATTATTTACCACCACTTGGAATGCACATGATGGGTTTTACATAGGGGTACGGTTCCAAGGTCCACCACTTGTCCAAGCTAACTCTATTGAAACATAGAGAGAATCAAAGGTCCACCACTTGTCCAAGCTAGGCTCCATTGAAACATGGAGAGAAGGATGCTCCACCATTTGTCCAAGCCAGGTTTGATTGAAACATGAAGAGAAGCAAGCTGCACCATGTCTCCAAAATGCTAGGCTCCATTGAAATATCTTAAACCCATGATATTTCGTACATGGGGGGTTTACATTCAAGGTCCACCACTTGTCCAACCTATTATCACTAGTAGCATGAGTGGTTTGATGTCAAGATTCACCACTTTTCTACTCTATGTCATTATATTAAGAAGATCTGGGTGTTAAGGTCCACCACTTGTCCAACCTATAAGGCTATATCTTAAAGGGTATTCTTTCTCACCACTTGGAATGACCATGATAGGTTTTACATGGGGGTTTGGTTCCAAGTTCCACCACTTGTCCAAGCTAACTCTATTGAAACATAGAGAGAAGCAAAGGTCCACCACTTGTCTAAGCTAGGGTCCATTGAAACATGGAGAGAAGGATGCTCCACCATTTGTCCAAGATAGGCTCCATTGAAACATGAAGAGAAGCAAGCTGCACCATGTCTCCAAGATGCTAAGATCCATTGAAATACCTTAAACCCATGATATTTTGTACATGGGGAGTTTACATTCAAGGTCCACCACTTGTCCAACCTATTATCTCTAGTAGCATGAGTGGTTTGGTCTGAAGATTCACCACTTTTCCACTCTATGTCATTACGTTAAGAAGATCTGGGTGTTAAGGTCGACCACTTGTCCAACCTATAAGGGTATATCTTAAAGGGTATTCTTTCTCACCACTTGAAATGTCCATGATATGTTTTACATGGGGGTTTGGCTCCAAGGTCCACCACCTCTCCAAGCTAACTCTATTGAAACATAGAGAGAAACAAAGGTCCACCACTTGTCCAAGCTAGGCTCCATTGAAACATGGAGAGAAGGATCCTCTACCATTTGTCGAAGCTAACTCTATTGAAACATGGGGGGTTTACATTCAAGGTCCACCACTTGTCCAACCTATTAACGCTAGTAGCATGAGTGGTTTGGTCTCAAGATTCACCACTTTTTCACTCTATGTCATTATATTAAGAATATTTGGGTGTTAAGGTCCACCACTTGTCCAACCTATAAGGCTATATCTTAAGGGTTATTCTTTCTCACCACTTGGAGTGACCAGCATAGGTTTTACATGGGGGTTTTGTTTCAAGGTCCACCACTTGTCCAAGCTAACTCTATTGAAACATAGAGAGAATCAAAGGTCCACCACTTGTCCAAGCTAGGGTCCATTGAAACATGGAGAGAAGGATGCTCCACCATTTGTCCAAGATACACTCCATTGAAACATGAAGAGAAGCAAGCTACACCATGTCTCCAAGATGCTAGGCTCCATTGAAATACCTCAAACCCATGATATTTTGTACATGGGGGGTTTACATTCAAGGTCCACCACTTGTCCAACCTATTATCTCTAGTAGCATGAGTGGTTTGGTCTCAAGATTCACCATTTTTCCACTCTATGTCATTCTATTAAGAATATATGGGTGCTAAGGTCCACCACTTGTCCAACCTATAAGGCCATATCTTAAACTTTATTCTTTCTCACCACTTGGAGTTACCAAGATAGGTTTTACATGGGAGTTTGGTTCCAAGGCCCACCACTTGTCCAAGCTAACTCTATTGAAACATAGAGAGAAGCAAAGGTCCACCACTTGTCCAAGCTAGGCTCCATTGAAACATGGAGAGAAGGATGCTCCACCATTTGTCCAAGATAGGCTCCATTGAAACATGAAGGGAAGCAATCTGCACCATGTCTCCAAGATTCTAGGATCCATTGAAATACCTTAAACCCACGATATTGTTTACATGTGGGGTTTAACGTCAAGGTCAGTCACTTTTCCAAGCTATTATCCCTAGTAGCACTAGTGGTTGGGTCTCAAGATTTACCACTTTTCCACTCTATGTCGTTATATTATGAAGATCTAGGTTCTAAGGTCGACCACTTGTCCAACCTATAAGGCTAGATCTTAAAGGGTATTATTTCTCACCACTTGGAATGACCATGATATGTTTTACATGGGGGTTTGGTTTCAAGGTCCACCACTTGTCCAAGCTAACTCTATGGAAACATAGAGAGAAGCAAAGGTCCACCACTTGTCCAAGCTAGGCTCCACTGAGACATTTAGAGAAGGATGATCCCCCATTGGTGGAAGATAGGCTTCATTGAAACATGAAAAGAAGCAAGTTGCACCATGTCTCCAAGATTCTAGGATCCATTGAAATACCTTAAACCCACGATATTGTTTACATGTGGGGTTTAACGTCAAGGTCAGTCACTTTTCCAAGCTATTATCCCTAGTAGCATGAGTGGTTTGGTCTCAAGATTCACCACTTTTCCACTCTATGTCATTATATAAAGAAGATCTAGGTGTTAAGGTCGACCACTTGTCCAACCTATAAGCGTATATCTTAAAGGGTATTCTTTCTCACCACTTGAAATGTCCATGATATGTTTTACATAGGGGTTTAGTTCCAAGGTCCACCACTTATCCAAGCTAACTTTATTCTTCTCATAGAGAGAAGCAAAAGGTCCACCACTTGTCCAAGCTAGGCTCCATTGAAACATGGAGAGAAGGATGCTCCACCATTTGTCGAAGCTAACTCTATTGAAACATGGAAGGTTTACATTCAAGGTCCACCAGTTGTCCAACCTATTAACGCTAGTAGCATGAGGGGTTTGGTCTCAAGATTCACCACTTTTTCACTCTGTGTTATTATATTAAGAATATTTGGGTATTAAGGTCCACCACTTGTCCAACCTATAAGACTATATCTTAATGGTTATTCTTTCTGACCACTTGGAGTGACCATGAAAGGTTTTACATGGGGGGTTGGTTCCAAGGTCCACCACTTGTCCAAGCTAACTCTATTCAAACATAGAGAGAAGCAAAGGTCCACCACTTGTCTAAGCTAGGGTCTATTGAAACATGGAGAGAAGGATGCTCCACCATTTGTCCAAGATAGACTCCATTGAAACATGAAGAGAAGCAAGCTGCACCATATCTCCAAGATTCTAGACTCCATCGAAATACCTTAAACCCACGTTATTTTGTACATGGGGAGTTTACATTCAAGATCAACAATTTGTCCAACCTATTATCGCTAGTAGCATGAGTGGTTTGGTCTCAAGATTCACCACTTTTCCACTCTCTATCATTATATTAAGAATATTTGGGTGTTAAGGTCCACCACTTGTCCAACCTATAAGACTATATCTTAATGGTTATTCTTTCTCACCTCCTTGAAAGACTATATCTTAATGGTTATCCCTAGCTATTATTGCTAGTAGCGTGAGTGGTTTGGTCTCAAGATTCACCACTTTTATTAAGAATATGTGGGTGTTAAGGTCCACCACTTGTCCAACCTATAAGGCTACATCTTAAAGGTTATTCTTTCTTACTACTTGGAGTGACCATGATAGGTTTTACATGGGGGTTTGGTTCCAAGGTCCACCACTTGTCCAAGCTAACTCTATTGAAACATAGAGAGAAGCAAAGGTCCACCCCTTGTCTAAGCTAGGGTCCATTGAAACATGGAGAGAAGGATGCTCCACCATTTGTCCAAGGTAGGCTCCATTGAAACATGAGGAGAATCAAGGTGCACCATGACTCCAAGATGCTAGGCTCCATCGAAAAACATTAAACCCATGATATGTCGTAGATGAGGGGTTTACATTCAAGGTCCAACACTTGTCCAAGCTATTATTGGTAGTAGCCTGAGTGGTTTGGTCTCAAGATTCACCACTTTTCCACTCTATGTCATTATATTAAGAATATGCGCGTGTTAAGGTCCACCACTTGTCCAACCTATAAGGCTACATCTTAAAGGTTATTCTTTATTACCACTTGGAGTGACCATGATAGGTTTTACATGGGGGTTTGGTTCCAAGGTCCACCACTTGTCCAAGCTAACTCTATTGAAACATAGAGAGAAACAAAGGTCCACCACTTGTCCAAGCTAGGGTCCATTGAAACATGGAGAGAAGGATGCTCCACCATTTGTCCAAGATAGGCTCCATTGAAACATGACGAGAAGCAAGCTGCACCATGTCTCCAAGATGCTAGGCTCCATCGAAATACATTAAACCCACGATATTTCGTAGATGAGGGGTTTACATTCAAGGTCCACCACTTGTCCAAGCTATTATTGCTAGTAGCCTGAGTGGTTTGGTCTCAAGATTCACCACTTTTATTAAGAATATGTGGGTGTTAAGGTCCACCACTTGTCCAACCTATAAGGCTACATCTTAAAGGTTATTCTTTCTTACTACTTGGAGTGACCATGATAGGTTTTACATGGGGGTTTGGTTCCAAGGTCCACCACTTGTCCAAGCTAACTCTATTGAAACATAGAGAGAAGCAAAGGTCCACCCCTTGTCTAAGCTAGGGTCCATTGAAACATGGAGAGAAGGATGCTCCACCATTTGTCCAAGGTAGGCTCCATTGAAACATGAGGAGAAGCAAGGTGCACCATGTCTCCAAGATGCTAGGCTCCATCGAAAAACATTAAACCCACGATATGTCGTAGATGAGGGGTTTACATTCAAGGTCCACACTTGTCCAAGCTATTATTGCTAGTAGCCTGAGTGGTTTGGTCTCAAGATTCACCACTTTTCCACTCTATGTCATTATATTAAGAATATGCGCGTGTTAAGGTCCACCACTTGTCCAACCTATAAGGCTACATCTTAAAGGTTATTCTTTATTACCACTTGGAGTGACCATGATAGGTTTTACATGGGGGTTTGGTTCCAAGGTCCACCACTTGTCCAAGCTAACTCTATTGAAACATAGAGAGAAACAAAGGTCCACCACTTGTCCAAGCTAGGGTCCATTGAAACATGGAGAGAAGGATGCTCCACCATTTGTCCAAGATAGGATCCATTGAAACATGACGAGAAGCAAGCTGCACCATGTCTCCAAGATGCTAGGCTCCATCGAAATACATTAAACCACGATATTTCGTAGATGAGGGGTTTACATTCAAGGTCCACACTTGTCCAAGCTATTATTGCTAGTAGCCTGAGTGGTTTGGTCTCAAGATTCACCACTTTTCACTCTATGTCATTATATTAAGAATATGCGCGTGTTAAGGTCCACCACTTGTCCAACCTATAAGGCTACATCTTAAAGGTTATTCTTTATTACCACTTGGAGTGACCATGATAGGTTTTACATGGGGGTTTGGTTCCAAGGTCCACCACTTGTCCAAGCTAACTCTATTGAAACATAGAGAGAAACAAAGGTCCACCACTTGTCCAAGCTAGGGTCCATTGAAACATGGAGAGAAGGATGCTCCACCATTTTCGAAGCTAACTCTATTGAAACATGGGGGGTTTTCATTCAAGGTCCACCACTTGTCCAAGCTATTAGTGCTAGTAGATGAGTGGTTTTTCTCAAGATTCACCACTTTTCACTCTATGTCATTATATTAAGAATATTAGGGTGTTAAGGTCCACCACTTGTCCAACCTATAAGGCTATATCTTAAAGGTTATTCTTTCTTCACCACTTGGAGTGACCATGATAGGTTTTAAATGGGGTTTGGTTCCAAGGTCCACCACTTGTCCAAGCTAACTCTATTGAAAATAGAGAGAAGCAAAGGTCCACCACTTGTCCAAGCTAGGGTCCATTGAAACATGGAGAGAAGGATGCTCCACCATTTGTCCAAGATAGGCTCCATTGAAACATGAAGAGAAGCAAGATGCACCATGTCTCCAGATGCTAGGCTCCATCGAAATACCTTAAACCCACGATATTTCGTAGATGGGGGGTTTACATTCAAGGTCCACCACTTGTCCAAGCTATTATCGCTAGTAGCATGGTTTGGTCTCAAGATTCACCAGTTTTCCACTCTATGTCATTATATTAAGAATATCTGGGTGTTAAGGTCCACCACTTGTCCAACCTATAAGGCTATATTCTTAAATGATATTTTTTTTTGACCACTTGGAATGTGCATGATATGTTTTACATGGGGTTTGGTTCCAAGGTCCACCACTTGTCCAAGCTAGATCTATTACATAAATATTTATACATACAATATTCAACTAGATTCCTACCTATCTGTCCAGTAGCATGGATGCTCTAGCTGAAGGTCCACCCATTGTCCAACCTATACTTCTTATGTAAGGGAGAGAGAAAAAGGAGATCTCGCTATAAATTCAAAACCTTCCCGCCTAAATTAAAATATCCCTCCCAAATCTAAATATCCCGCCTAAATTTTAACTTCCGCCCCGCCCAAATTTTAATATTCAAAACTTTTTTATAAAAAATTTAAATTTTATACTACATTTAAAATATTCCACGCAAAATTGATTTTAAATTCAGTTTACCACAAAAGATATCATTATACACCTAAATTCCAAATATGCAAATCAAATCATTATATTGTACATAAATTCAAACAAATCAATGTAAGCCTAAACTGATATTAGTTTGCATTAGATATGAATTTATCACACCTAAATTATGTCACCATGTTTAGAGAGAGTGGTTGAGATTTGAACAAGGTCCACCACTTGTCCAACCTAGATACCAAGAAGGATTGACGTGTACAAGGTATTGTGGAGGTCCTTATAGTCCATTGGTCTTAAGGTCCACCACTTGTGGTCAGGGTCACCAAAAAGTGTATATATTCATCCAAAGAAATACACGTTATTTTGGGTCTACATGTCCTAGTTTAAACCATTTATGTCCATTAGGTGTATCACTAAAACAACCATACTATTTTGAGAAACAGAAGTTCCAATCATATCTACAAATGGATATTTTCATTCCAGAGGGAAAATCAGCTCAGCATACATCAGAACTGCTCAGAATCGATTTTAAACAGATCACGAAGTAAGTCTTCATTCAAATTTACTGTATTACAAATGTGTTTTATTTGGATATTTATGTATGTATATATACTATGTGTGCATATCGTAATTAAGTGTAATTTGTGTATATGCATTATGTATGAGTATTACAATGAAATAACACAAATATACATACATACAATAGATAACACAGACGCACACATACATGAGCATGTATTTTCAAGAGAGAGATAGCAAATACAGAGATAGATAGATAGAGAGAGAGAGAGATAAATATCTAGTTTTTAGAGAGTGGAGAGGAAGATAACAGATTTCACTGTGTTTATGTATGTGGAAGAGAGGAAGACGAGTGGATGGGAAATATGTGCATGTATTTTCAAAGCAGGAGACAACAAGATAAACAGATTTCATTGTGGTTATGTATGTGGAAGTGAGGAAGACGATGTGTGGGAATATGTGCATGTATTTTCAAGGAGAGACAGCAAGATAACAGATTTCACTGTGGTTATGTATGTGGAAGAGAGGAAGACGATGTGTGGGAATATGTGTATGTGTGCGGGGATACTTTTAAACTATGTATCTCTGTCTTTTGACGAGAGAGTGTGTGTGCAAGAAGAGTTACAGAGAACCATCTTCTCTATATGGAGAAAGACAGAGAGTGAGAGAGAGAGAAAAACCTGTTTTTTCTCTATTCGTGAGGTGTGCAATGTCTCCTGAGAAGACTGCCCGATCCTGCCCTTCTGGAAAGCGTTGTGTACGCTGCTGTTTCTTTGTCTTGTGCGCGAACTTTCAATCCTGTGCACTCCACCTTGTGTTGTGTACGATGCCGAGCTTGCTCCTCTACGCGCGCGTATACTCCAACTGTGTGCGATCCGTGTGCGCTTTCTGTGTTTTTGCTGCTCGCCTGCTTTCTCTGTGTGCGTTTCTCGTGCGCTCTCTGTGTGCCTAATCTTGATAGGGTTTTATTAGAATGCCACGTATGCTACAAGTCCATGTTTTATCATAGGATTAAAAAAAATCAAAAGCAATATAAAAAAAACCAATTCACACAGGCCAAAATTAAAGAAATCATGGTTGAAAATATGAAAAACATGCATAACTCTATACTAGGAATTCACTTTAAAAAAAAAAAATCTTTGGCGCTGCCCCTAGCCCCGCGGGGGCGCTGCCCCTGACCCCGCCCGGGGCGCTGCCCCAGGACCCCGCCCAGAACAATATCCCAAAATCAACCTCCCAAGCCCCGCCATCGAGAGCGCTATATTCCACATCCCCATCAAGAGCGCTACCCCAAACCTCACGTGAAGCGCTGCCTTGTCACCCCATTGTGGCATTGCCCTAAGACCCCGCATCTGGAGTGCTAAATGGGAACATTCTTCATTAGTGAAATTTGAACATAAATTATATTAGCACATACTTAAATATAATACAAATATTAACATATTAGCTATACTACTAATTTACTATAGCAGTTCTAGATTATGTCCCATACTATATTTAAGGTGCCAAAGGTTTGGCCTTATGGTCCAGATTTAGCCAAGTGGTCAACACATATAGGACCAAGTGCACACTGTGCCACAAACTTGGCCACCACTTCACTGCCAAAGTTTAGCCACATGGTCAAATCCTAACTTTCCATGTTCTTATTATGTCACCTTTTGCCTCGTGGAAAACCTAGGCTTGTTTTCACATACTCAGGCACTTCAAGCCACAATAATTTGTCATTACTCTTCGACAACCCTTTTGTTCAAGTCTTTGAAAAAACATTGTTTAAGGCCACCCTAAACCATTTTCATTAGGGGTGTCTAAAACTAGTTTGGCAATTCGAGAAGAAAATGTTCAAAGTTTATACTTAGTTTTAACCACTTGACCAATTTCAATATTGGAAAGCAAGTCTTGTAATACTTTTCTTGGGACATCACACATTAAAACTAGGTCCCCTCACTTGTCCAAGCTATGCTCTAATACAATAAAGGGCTTTTGGTTTCAAGATGCACCACTTTCCAACCTTGATTCCATTAAAGAAGCTAGCTCTACTTAGACATTTAATAGCAAGGTCTTGCAGCAGTTCAGATTGAACATTTTCCATGGCAGCTAGTCCACACTTATCTAAGCTATGCTCTAATAAGTAAGGGGTTTTGTTTCAAGATCCACCACTTGTCCAAACTTGAATTTGGGAAAGCAAGGTCCTATAATAGTTTGCTTTGGACATTCACCATTACAACTAAGTCCACCACTTCTCCAAGCTATGTTCTAATACACTAAGGAGGTTTTGGTTTCAAGGAGAACCACTTGTACGACTCTGTTTTTGGAAGTAAGGTCTTTACATAGTTCACCTTGGACCTTGGACATTGGATACTACAACTAAGCCCACCACTTGTCCAAGATATCCTCTATATATAGCCAAAGGGTTTGGGTTTCAAGATTCACCACTTTTCCAACCTTTCTTCCATTAAAGAAAGGAGGGGCTTTATAACTAGGTCCACCACTTGTCCAAGCTATGCTCTGATATGGAAAGGGGATTTTGGTTTCAAGGTCCACCACGTGTTCAACCTTGCAAGACTCAAGGGATACTTGGACATTGGAAAGCATAGTCCTATAGTAGTTGATAGGTGGCAGTGGGTATTACAACTAGGTCCAACCTATGCTCTCATATCGCAAAGAGGCTTTGATTTCAAGGTCCACCACTTGTCCAACCTTGCTTCCATTAAAGAAATGAGGGGCTACGTAAACATTGGCAAGCAAGGTAGCAAGGTTCTAAGGTGTTTCACCTTGGATATTGGGCATTATAACTAGGTCCACCACTTGTCCAAGCTATGCTCTGATAAAGAAAGGGGATTTTCGTTTAAAGGTCCACCATGTGTTCAACCTTTCTAATATAGAAAGGGGATTTTTGTTTCAAGGTCCACCACGTGTTCAACCTTGAAAGACTCAAGGGATACTTGGACATTGGAAAGCATAGTCTTATAGTAGTTGATAGGTAGCAGTGGGTATTAAAACTAGGTCCAACCTATGCTCTTATATAGCAAAGAGGCTTTGGTTTCAAGGTCCACCACTTGTCCAACCTTACTTCCATTAAAGAAATGAGGGGCTACGTAAACATTGGCAAGCAAGGTAGCAAAGTCCTAAGGTATTTCACCTTGGATATTGGGCATTATAACTAGGTCCACCACTTGTCCAAGCTATGCTCTGATAAAGAAAGGGGATTTTCGTTTCAAGGTCCACCATGTGTTCAACCTTTCTAATATAGAAAGGGGATTTTTGTTTCAAGGTCCACCACGTGTTCAACCTTGAAAGACTCAAGGGATACTTGGACATTGGAAAGCATAGTCTTATAGTAGTTGATAGGTGGCAGTGGGTATTAAAACTAGGTCCAACCTATGCTCTTATATAGCAAAGAGGCTTTGGTTTCAAGGTCCACCACTTGTCCAACCTTACTTCCATTAAAGAAATGAGGGGCTACGTAAACATTGGCAAGCAAGGTAGCAAAGTCCTAAGGTATTTCACCTTGGATATTGGGCATTATAACTAGGTCCACCACTTGTCCAAGCTATGCTCTGATAAAGAAAGGGGATTTTCGTTTCAAGGTCCACCATGTGTTCAACCTTTCTAATATAGAAAGGGGATTTTTGTTTCAAGGTCCACCACGTGTTCAACCTTGAAAGACTCAAGGGATACTTGGACATTGGAAAGCATAGTCTTATAGTAGTTGATAGGTGGCAGTGGGTATTAAAACTAGGTCCAACCTATGCTCTTATATAGCAAAGAGGCTTTGGTTTCAAGGTCCACCACTTGTCCAACCTTACTTCCATTAAAGAAATGAGGGGCTACGTAAACATTGGCAAGCAAGGTAGCAAAGTCCTAAGGTATTTCACCTTGGATATTGGGCATTATAACTAGGTCCACCACTTGTCCAAGCTATGCTCTGATATAGAAAGGGGATTTTTGTTTCAAGGTCCACCACGTGTTCAACCTTGAAAGACTCAAGGGATACTTGGACATTGGAAAGCATAGTCCTATAGTAGTTGATAGGTGGCAGTGGGTATTACAACTAGGTCCACCACTTGTCCAACCTATGCTCTCATATAGCAAAGAGGCTTTGGTTTCAAGGTCCACCACTTGTCCAACCTTGCTTCCATTAATATAGCAAGGAGGATTTGGTCTCAAGGTTCACCACTTGTCCAACCTATGCAAACCTTTTTCATGTTGTAGCATGATTTTTGGTTTGAAGAGTATTTTTCTATAACTATGGATTTAACAATGTAATCTTTTTACTTACAGGATGGACTTCGAATCTGGGGAGAAAGTACATATGATACTTGACAATGAAATCGTTGGTATTGGTTGTGTGTGTAGAACAGATCCATATTCCACTTGTGGTGGTACAAAGATAGGGCTGGGAAATGTCTCCATACTAGTGGAGGAATGCTTGAAGGATGTGGTCCTACCTTTTCCTACAATGGATACTTCATCTCTCCAAGGCTCATTATGGAGTGTTGTTCGATGGTCAAAGCTTCTTTTGCAATCTTTTGTATTAAATGGGAACTTAATTGATCCACACGAAAGCTACAATGGTGATGAAGAACATGATCATTCTGATCCTCTAGTTACAGATGCAATACCTATGACAAGCCCAGAATTTGAAGCAATGATTCGAGAGTCTTGGAGAAATCAGAGGGTCCTTTTAAAAGATGACACAATGATGCAAACCATGAATGAAGGGACCATCTTATATGTATTTCCACATGATTATGTCAACTTTCAGGAACTTGGTCCTGATTGTGTGGGTGTGGGTATTGAAAGAGAAAATGCAAGCATTCATGATGTGGTTGAAGTGGGTAGCATCACTTTGCTAAAGTGGCCCATCAAGCAGACAACAATGTTGAATGGGAGCCCATTACAACGCTTTGTTCCTGTTGATGGCATGCATGCTACATATGAGGATGTATCCAACGATGGCAATGTTGGAAAAAAACTTGATGGGAGTAATGTTGTCCAGTTGTCAAGGAAGAGACGATACACTTTCATGAACAGGACTCAAAAATCAAAAGCAGCACCAGCTTCGACTTTTTACCTTTCAAACAAATCAATTCAAAGGGTATCATGCATTGATTGTTGTGCACAAAAATGCTGCCAATTTGCAGATCGTGATATGGTGACAAGGTTACGACAACAATTTTGGGGAGAGTCTCAAAAATCACGCACTAATTATGTTTATGATGTTCTTTCTATATGTTATCAGAAAGATGAGAAGTCACGATACCAATTCAGGCTAAATGGCTCTATTGTTTGTTGTAGAGCATGGTATGAGCTACATGGAATACCAAAGACATCATTTTATCGATACAAGGAGAACTTTGAAAATGGTGTGCGCCAATATGTACATGGGAACACATGTACATTGAGAAGGGGACTTCAACATACTAGTTTAGCAAGAGCACTACTAAACGAGTTTGTGGAAAATAACTCTGAGAAAATGCCACATAGAAGTAGAACACTGCTAGATGGCTCAAGAGAGACTCAATTGGTGATTCCATCAACATACAAACAAGTGGATATTTTATGTGAAATCAACACGACACTTGACCAAATGGGCTATGAGAAGAAGCTATCCCAATCTTCTTTTGGTAGAATTTGGAACAAAGAGTACCCACATGTCACTTTAACAAAGACGAGTGAGTTCTCTAAGTGCAATATTTGTAGTTCAATCAAGGCAAGGTTAGAAGCTAAACCTTCTCTTGAAGAGAGAGCTCTTCTCTTGAGGGAGAGAGAAGTTCACATGGCACAACAAAAGAGTTGCAGAAGCCTATATTATGCATGGCGCACGTATTCAGAAACTCAACCACAAAAATATGTATGCATAATCCATGATAAGATGGATCAAAAGAAGACTGCCATTCCTAGATTACGCATTGTTCCCAAGGGTGTGGATTCAGGATATAATCTGCAGGTGGCATTGATTGGCATGATCACTCATGGACATGGAGAAGGTCATTACGGACACTTTGTCTTGAATGGTTTGTGGCCAGCTGATCCAAATCTTACAATTGGCTCAATTGCTAATTGTTTACATAACCTCGAGAGGATAGATAAGCATCCTCTTGGTGATCTAGTAACAAATGGACTTCCAAGGAGCAATATTTCACTACTACATGCTTTGAACTCAAGGGATGCTTTGGACTACCATAACTTGAGTGATGGAAAAGAGCCCATTGTGCAGTCGTCAGAAATTGCAGAAGAGGAATTGGGGTCAACATTTCGCAGATTGCCAGAGAACTTGTTGCTACAATTGGATAATTGTGCAGGGGAAAACAAAAATCGATACTTATTTGCCTATTTGTCAATGCTTGTTGCAAGGGGTGTTTTCAAAACCATCCAGCTGGGATTTTTAATGGTTGGGCATACACATGAGGACATAGACGCCATGTTTAGTAGGTTTTCAGAGAAGTTGAGAGTTACACAAACCTATACTTTGCCACATTTGATGGATACATTACGAAACAGCTCATCTTCATCTCCAGCTCCATTTTTTCTCACAAAGATCCCTGATTTCAAGCAATATTGTGATGGCTATCTTTGTGATGGACAAGACATACTTGTTGGACATTCCAAACCGCTTCAGTTCAGGTTCTTTATGCAGGATGAGACACCAATGATGCAATATAAGGCACATGTAGGTGTATCAAGTTGGAGTGGAAGTATTCGCCTTTGGAAAACAGACACAGAAGGCAAGCCAATGTTACCACATGGAGATCCACCTCTAGTACAAATGGCGGAGTATGTCAAGGCCCACGAAGAAGTCATTTTGGGGCTAAAGAACTATATAAAATTTTGGAAAAATTTAGGGAATGGTTCAAGTATTCCGCGATATTATAGACCCGTGATAGATTATTGGAGTAAGGTAATTGAAGAGATTGGAAAAGCAATCATATCAGAGGGAGTCTTGTATGAAATATTTTGGCCAAAAACTCAAGAATATTCTCATCTACAAAGCACTACAATGAATTTGCAACAAGGAGCAGAAAGATTCCTAGGCCTTGAAGAGTTGAACGATCATTTTTGTGGGCCTCAACGAGATAGGCCAAGGGAAGAGTTTGACCCTATGTCTGATGTGCACCAAGGTGACTTTCTTATGCTTGTTCCGAGTGACACAGAAATCTATCCAGTGTGGCTTGCAATGGCTTTATCTGACATTGATAATGAGCCTACATCACCAAACTACAGAAAACTCTTGATTCAATATTGGGCACCTTGCGCGAGAAAAAGTGGGATGACAGATACTCAAGCTTACAGTAATTGTTGGAAGGGTTATTGGGCTGTCAACTATAAGGACCCACAAGTGTGGGAAACTATAGATGCAATTGTTTGGTCCTGGAGACCCAACAAAGAAGGACCATTTTCTAGAATAAAGATTCCAGAAAGACATGCTCTAAAAGCCAAAGAAGGCCTCACTCGTGCACATCAGCCACACTTGGATCAAAGTTCAGATATGGTATCAAATGTGGAGTAGAATTATGTGGAGCTTCTATTGTGACTATACTAGTCAATTTGTAAACAAAATCTTTTTTGTATCTTCCTTTGTTTTATGTAATTTATAGTTATTATTCAAATCCATGTGTTGTACATCCTCTTGACTTTTGGTGTTTATCAACACCACAATCCTATGAGATTTTCACTTTATTTACTAGCCACACACCTCAATTTTTCCCACTTTAAGTGGAAAATTCCCAAATTACATGAATTCGGTCGATTTGGAGATTCCCATAATGTGAGATTTTTACCAAAATACCTAATATGGTCTTAGCTACAATCATCCGATCTTTTGGAACATTTCTGCTTTTCATCTCAGCTTCGTAACATGCAATAAAGCTTCTGGATCATATCCCTGAAAATTATAATATTGCTCCCGAACAGCATCAAGTGCTAGCTCTACAGCATCATCAATCTGCTTTTTTATTTGAAATGCTTTTGCTTCTCGCAGATACCCCTGAACCAATTCCATCATTTTTTGGCAAATCTGCAACTGCTAGATTTGTATCAAATCCATTGGCACTAAAAACTTCAATAAATTGATTTAATTGTTCTAGCATCTCCATCTTTACCTCCCACCCCGGCTCGTTTCGCATCGGGTTCACCAAAGATGTCGAGGGATATGTGTTCGCTACGTGAGCCGGGCAGGCGCTGGTCCTCTGGCTGTGAGAGGTGAGAAAGAGAAAGAACAAGAACAATTGATGCAACTGACTCTGGTAATCACCGTAATCATCAATTAATTGATTAATATGTTTGAGTACCACTTAATCTTTAGCCAAGGCGGGCTGTTAATAGAGCCGTCACTTGGATCATCTGCTGACTAGGAGTTTAAGCTCCCGCTTTAGAGAATTAATTGGGCCATTAACGACACCGAGTTTAACAGAATGATTAATCAAACATTAGCTGATGACGGTGATGAAATTTTTTCTCTGTCGCTTTATCTGCTTCAAATGCCTCTCGGATGCTGCAAGCTTCAATTCACTTAACTATTGTCGTTCTCTTGCTCTTGACCTCTTGCTTCTTTAGGTTGATTCACTTGCTTATGCATGAGAGAGAGACTGCCTTCTCCTCCTTCGACTTCAAGCTTATCCGAAAACGAGAGCGAGAAAAGAGAGAAAGCTTCCCTCTTCTACTTCTTCGAGCTCCTGAATCCCCTTTGCTTCATCTCCCTTAAGCATCTCAAGGGCCGAGAGAGAGAGCCTTGCTTTGTATCACCAATATGAGAAGAGAGAGAGCGGGAGAGAGCCTTTGCTTTGGTTCTCTAATCCCGAGAGAGAGAGAGAGAGAAATAGTCTTTGTTCTACCCTTGCTCAATCTTGAGAGCGAGAGAGCTTGGAGCTAAGATCCTCCTTTGATCAATTGAGCACGAGGGAGAGAGAGCAAGGTTGCCCCTTGTGAAAACGTGAGAGAGAGAGAGAGTTCTTTCTTAGGCCGAGAGACAAAAGATTTTCCTTGTTTACCTTGTCAAGCATGAGAGCGGGAGAGAGGGAGCTTTCTCCTCGCTACAACCCCTCTCCGCCTTCCTCTTCTTTGCCTTTTGACTCCCTTCCTTTGCTTACCTCGTTCAAGCTCGCCTTCCTCGCTTGCCTCAAGCTTTTCCTCCTTGCTTGCCTCGTTCAAGCTCGCCTTCCTCGCTTGCCTGAAGCTTTTCCTCCTTGCCTGCCTCGTTCAAGCTCGCCTTCCTCTCTCGTTTTCTTTTTTAACCCTCATGCAAAAAAAACTCCTATTTATAATTCCCTCCCTCCCTTAGCAACGACGGCGCCGTGGTTGCTAGGGAGGCCATAAAAATCGTCCCTTGCTTGCTGACGTGGCCAGGCGGATTTCGAACAGGGTAGAATTCCGCGGGAGTGGCGCCAAATCTATGCTCCATGGCGAGCTAAGTATTTTTCGTCACATGGCTGTCTCCGCGAGAGGCTTCCCCAGCTCGCTGCGAGCTCATTCCCCCCTGTGCACTCCCTCTCTGGCTGTCCACGCCATGCTTGGCCTTTTGTTTTCCTCCTCTCCACACTAAAACCTTTAATTTCTTTAATGGGCGGTCATTCCCTATTATGGGCGGGCTTTGATGAGCTAATGACCGCTTTATGGCTCATGTGGGCGGGCAGACATGCCCTTGGCTTCTGAAAGGGCACCACATTTAAGCATACATATTGGCCATGTCCAGGTAAGTATATCCCGCAATCAATGCATTCCAAAAGATTACATTCCGAACACGAAGCTCTTCAAGCACTTTTTGTGCTTTTGTAATGGCACCACAATAGGCATGCATATCATCCAGGCAATGTTAAGCTTGACATTCGGCTCCAAACATTACTGTAAATTAATATGAATCTCCCTGTTTGGCATATGTATCGGCCAAAGCTCTGTTAAGCACATCATGTTTTAGCCGGCCATGGAATTCAATTCAGCTGGAGCATTAGCTATCAATGCACTGCAGGAGATAACATTTCGAACAAGATATTCCTCGAGCACTTATTCTACCGTTTTCCAGAACTCGGATGAAGCTCAAAACTCCCCGATCGCACTCCAGCCGCGAGCTGACTAGACTCGCACGGACCCGGCCCGCGGTGAATCTTGAACAGCCAATAACTTGGCAACCGGAACTCCGATCACTGATCTGAAAAGACCGACGTGCTCCACAAAGTGAGCAGTTCAGGTCCAAGCATTTCTTTCATTTATGTCGCCTCAACAGTTGCCCAGTCCGGTGCGGATCTGCAATCGACTTAAACTTCAAAGTGCCATAACTTCTTCACCGTAGCTCCAATCGAGGAGCCGTAAAGACAAGCCGGTAGAACACTTCAAGCACTGCAGTTCTAGATCATAAACTCACATATGTGCTCACTTCAAGCATAATCCTTTTTGGAATCATTAAGGCATCAATTGGCCCTTTAAAGCCGCATCTGGCATACATTAATCATTAGACTTGGCCTGTTAACAAGCCCTCATCACTCACCATTAATCAAGTACACTTCAAAGAAGCTTAGCTTGCATTTCTCTGCTCTTTTTCTTATCATGGAAGCGGAGCTGCAGGACATCCACCCCCTCTAAACCTGCACAGCCTCCAGTCTGTGCCAATAACACTTCAATTTGCATCCGCTACAGGTACCTTAAGCTCCTTACCATCATCAGACTCACTTAACTGTTAAACATATGAAAAATGAAATAAGGCTTATACCCTATCATCAATTTTTTTGTTGAATCATTAGGTAGCTGTCCATCAAAAATCTCTGAACTGTATCTGCCGTATCTTCAAAGCATTTAATCATGGATAACTTGTTTAGTGAACCCCGCCAGACTCAAGTACTCCAATTAATGATGCACACGGCTTGACCATTAAGCTCTCTCTTAAGGAACCCTATCAAGCTCAAGTATGCCTTACTCTGTCTGCACACGGAATGGCCATCAAGTCCTTTACCTCAAGTTTTGTTAGTAGAACCAACTCAAAAGATGTAAAGATACTTCAACAATTGTTCAAAGAAGTCAGTTGGAAGCCAGCCATGTAATCTTATTGAATGCAAAACCAAACACTCTTCTAACTTAACATAATCTAGAAAACAAAACCTTGCATCATGCAGCCTGCTACATCAGGCATCTGGTATCCTTTGCATCTGCATCTTTCACTTTAGTAACCCCCAGAATCAAATGGGATAATAAGGAATTGTCCATACATTAGAGAAACATAACATCCACATGAGCATACATTTCTTGTATCAATCAACATCAAGCATTTCTGGTACAAATATGCTACCCTTGGTTCAAATAGCACGCAATTACTATGCAAACTGATCAGTATCCATCCCTATTGAATCTTCTTATGAATATCCTTAGAATCTCTTGGATCAAACACCATCGAGATCACATAGCATTGATGGGCTCCGCAATGTACTAGAGCTTCACTTGAAGCATAGTGCAGCACCCACATCCCGTAAACTGTTGGCAACTTAAGCTCGTTACCAAAAAGCATTAAAGAAATTTGACTCCCTTTTACTGGCAGCCAAGACATCACTGACATAAGCATCAATAGGCATAGCAGCCAACTCCAGCCACATTTGGTACATTGCCCGAGCAAATGAAAAACCATGTGCACTTTATGCAATATCAAGGATGATTTAGCATCATCACCCCCTCTAGCTTCATAGTCATCACGAAAAGCCTTGGGAGTCTCTCGGCCTGTATCATCAGACAAATTTTCACCTGTTGGAATTGCAGCTTGATCATGAAAAACAGTTTTATCATGTAGATCTTCATCCATAACATCCTCGGGAAGATCACCCTTGGAAGTCTCAACATTAATCAAAACGGTAGGAGTTATCTCCTGATGCAGTCCATCTACAAGCATAGATGTAAAATCCCTATCGATAACCTGTTCACAATCAATATGATCCAAGCAATCTTCATACTCCTCGATATCATCCTCTGCTTCCTCATCTGCATCCATGTTACTTAGCAATACATTATAGAGCTGTAAAGTCTCATCTGGCACCCCCTCTGAAGAGGTATACGCATCAGAAACCTCTTCTATACTGCCATAAACATCTCCTTCAAATCTAGACAAAAATTCATCGATTATAGCATCCTCTTCTGTGATAGCATCATTTGCAAGCATATTGTTAGTAGCAATCATAGGTTCATTGACATCCTCAAGCTCATCCTGTGTTGGGTCCACAATCTTAGTCACTTCATCAGCCTACTGTGTATATAATAGCTTTATTTATACGCTCATCTGCAGCAAACATGTTGTCGTGCTCGCATATAGTGCTGATAGTTTTAGAAATGTCCTTTAGAGGCTCATCTGCTTGATGAACTCCTTCAGAAGAAACCATGTCAAGGTCAACAGCTTGTGAACCACTTGTTGTACAATCTATGTCTTCACTGGAACCATTATTAGGTATAGATTGAACCATTATTAGGTAGCGTCCATGCAAGAAATCTTTGAAATAAATTCATATAAATCTGTTCCAGGATTAAATTCATTGTTTACCTTTTCTTCGTTGCTCAAATTAAGCTCCTCTGAAACTGAATCCGCTACTTCCAGCTTAGCATTTCTTTGGCCCAGAATTCATCATAGTTGAGGATCTACATCTGGTCCCCTTCACCTTTACTGAAGACAACCTTATTTCGTTCTGTAATCTCCTTCATGTCCCCATCTAGAATCCTTGAGCTTTTGTAAATAAATTCCTCTGCAAAATACTCCCATCGTGTGGGATATTCTTCTGCCAGTTCTTGAACCTGCTTTTTAAAATCCGAGTTTACAACCTCCTCAAAAGCTGCAATCATCCGATCTTCTGGAACATTTCGGCTCTTCATCTCAGCTTCGTAACATGAAATAAAACCTTCTAGATCATATCCTTGAAAATTATAATACTGCTCCCGAACAGCATTAAGTGCTAGATCTACAAAATCATCAATCTGCTTTTTTATCTGCATAGCTTTTGCTTCCTGTAGATACCCCTGAACCAATTCCATCATTTTTGGCAAATCTGTAACTGCCAGATTTTTATCAAATCCATTGGCACTGAAATCTTCAATAAATTGCTTTAACTGTTTTGGCATCTCTATCTTTACCTCTCCCACCCCCGCTCGTTTCACGTCGGGTTCACCAGAGATGTCGGGGGATATGGGTTCGCGAGGTGAGCCAGGTCAGCACCGGGCTGCTTGCTGTGGGAAATAAGAGAGGCAAGACGCACGACACAAGGCAAAAGATTCTGTCAACACTTTAATACTTAAACTTCACAACCGAAATGGTTTAAAGTATTAATGATTAGCCGAAGTAGATTTCGATTACAAAAATTTTCCGTTAACGGCACTGATGGAGTTAGGAGAGTTTAATGCTCTCAAATTAGATCAAGACTGTAAAATTTCCACTTATGCTCGCCATTAGAGTCTTTATAAGCTGATTAGTACGTAAGTATCCGGAAAAATCCCCTCCTTCATACCCTTGTTGCTTTCTTGCTCGTCCCGTAAACCCTTCGAGTGTTTTCAATTAACCTCCTTGAGGTCGACATAGAGAGAGAGAGAGAGAGAGAGAGAGAGAGAGTCTCTCCTTTGCTTGGTTTGGAGATTGAGAGAGAGAGAGATCTCCCTTGCTTATCCTCCTCGTTTCTTCTCGCCTTGCTTAGATTAGGAATTAAGAGAGAGGGCTCGCCCTTCTTGGCGCTTACCTCCTTGGCTTTGTGCCCTCGAGCTTCCACCTCCTTGGCTTCGTGCCCTCGAGCTTCCGCCTCCTGGGCTTCGTGCCCTCGCATGCAATGACCTCCTCGTTGCTTTTAATAGAATTTCATGCAAAAGTGCCCCCCATTAATAAATTGCCCCCCTCCCTTAGCAACGACGGCGCCTTCGTTGCTAGGGAGCATTAAAACAAAACCTTGCTGACGTGGCAACGTCAGCAAGAACGCCGCACAATTTCCCGAGAGTGGTGCCGAAAAAGCGCGCAATGGCGAGCTACACCTTTTTCCCTTCTTGGCTAGGCTCATCCAAGGCTCCTGCAGGCCGGCGCGACCTCATCTTCTCCTGTTGCGCTGCTCATCCCTCTCTTTTTCGCCATTCCTATCTTTTTTCATACCTTCCTTCCTTAATTTACATTATGGGCGGCCTTTGTTTGCAGGTGGACGGCCACTGGCGTGATTGCTTTTGGGCAGCCCTTGATATTATTTATGGGCCCTTGGGCCTTTGGGCTATGGGCCCTTGGCCTTTGGGCGGTTGGCTTCCCTTATAAGGGCACCACATTTGGCATACATATCAGCTAAGGCTACCAGAGCAATTGCTCCATGTGAGATGACATTTCGAACCATGGGCTCTTCAAAAGCTTTTTGTACTTTCGTAATGGCACCGCGTTTAACATGCATATCGACCAAGTACATGTTTCATTTTTAGCAGTCCTTGAGTGATATTATCATCATGAATTTTGATGCCATTTTCCACGACACAGCCTTCAAGATGGAAGTATAAGTGATTGCATCTGGTAAAAGTCATTTCCTTTGCACTCGGTTATTTATTACTTGTATCAGCTTCTCAGATAATGCCAAAATTATCCAACTCATTAGTACCCGCAACTGACACTGGACTCTGCCTGCCAAGCCGTAGACTTCTCAAACTGCATAGAATGCATACAAACCGTGGTGAGGAGGCCAAAATTCTCAGATGGCATTCCGACTGAGCGGACCGGACTGGCACGGAACCGGCCCCGGTGAATATTTAACGGCTAATATCTTTTAACAACAAAAACTCCGATCAATGATCTAAAAAGACCGACGCGCCCCACAAAGTGATCACTTCAGGCCCGTGCATTCATTCCATTTCTTCCACCTCAGTTGCAATTGCCCAATCCGGTACGGGTCTGCAATTGAGTTAAACTTCAAACTGCCATAACTTCTTCACCGTAGCTCCAATCGACGAGCCGTAAAGGTAGGCCGGTAGAGCACTTCAAGCACTACAGTTCTAGATCATAATATCCCATATGTGCTCACTTCAAGCATAATCATTTTTGGCATCATTAAGGCATCTGTTGGAACTTTTAAGCCGCATCTGACATACATTAATCATTAAACTTGGCCTGTTAACAAGCCCTGATCGTTGCTCATTAAATGTGTAGGATTCAAAGAAGCTTAGCTTTCATTTCTCTACTCTTTTTCTTATCATGGAAGCAGAGCTGCACGACAACGTTCAACATGGTCTAGGAACTCACGGATTTTAGTTTAGCCACGGTGTGGAGCAGGTTTAATGAGGGTCCCTCTCACTCATATCGCTGAGTGTTTTACGTTTCCTCCACACACAAGTACATTTTTTACTTGACGGATGTTATATTTCTAACATCCCTATGTGAGACATATTCCGCATAAGGAGAATATGCGTTCTCAAGGATTGACACTGGCGCCATTCCTTAATTAGGTGTCATGACAAAGTCCCAAGGTGCTGGTCAATTCCATTCCCCAAGACCATTCTAGCACGGGTACTAGGAACAATTTCAATGGCCATAAATTGTCGGTACTAGGTAGGGCTTGCTTACGGTAGCAAGTTATGACTACAAGATGGTAGGGCTTGCTTACGGTAGCAAGTTATTACTACCAGATGCAACTTTATTGGACACTTTCTTAACAACAAGTTTCTATGGATGCACAAGTGCATTTTAGTTACACACTTTAGACTGGAACATGTGTTTTCTGTTATGATCTAATGTGTTACCTAAGTAAATGAATGCTATCAATCTATGTTGATTCATGCATTCTTGTATTCTATAGGCTAGGATAAAATTTTGTTATTGCATGCACACTAGGTGTTATGGGCCCTAGTGTTTAACACTCTTTTGTCTGAGGTGGCATGAGACTACATCTCCAATTGTTTCAAGGATGAAACCTCTCTTCCGAATGGAAGGAGTAAATCATCAATCATTCATGTAACTTAAGTTATGAGAATGTTATAGACAAAGGTTTATATTCTGCAACTTAATAAACGACAATAGACATGCTAAGAGCATGTCTATACCGGGAGCACAAGGCATAGCCAATGAAATAATCAGCTAAAGAGTGTTTAATGCGATAAGCTAGAAGCAATCCATAAAGTGTATGAGAATGTTATAGCCAAAGGTTTATATTCTGCAACTTAAGAAATGACAATAGACATGCTAAGAGCATGTCTATACCGGGAGCACAAGGCACAGCCAATGAATGGATCAGCTAAAGAGTGTTTAATGCAGTAAGCTAGAAGCAATCCATAAAGTGTATGAGTAGTGCCATGTACAAAAGCTAAGTGTTGTGCTACGAGCATAAACTATAGGTGGCTACACCATTTAGAGGTGCTAAGAGCATACACTCAAGATATGCTAAATAGCATATGCACATTACAACTCTTGATATGATTCTTATGGTACGGTTTTAAGATGATTTGACTAGTCTATAGTCAAGTCTATTGCTTTACGGCTTTTGTGAAAACTTAGTTTTCGAGGACAAAAACTCCTCCTTGTTTGTATTCCAATTGGACGAAGATTCCAATTGATTGTATTCTCTGAGCACTAGAGTTAATCAGTATGTGAGTAGGTAACATTCCAACTTCTAGCTTTATAGCAATGTATGGGTCCACATTTCCCTTATCTTCCTCCATGATGGTAATCTGATAAACCTTGTGTTTCATTTTTTCGGTCGCTCTTTCGCTTCTTCTTGTGCCTGTTTAACTTTGAGTTTTTGCATCTCCTTCCTGTTTTTAGCTACATGTGCTCTTTCGAGCATCTCTTGTGTGAGTGGCAAGTGATATTTCTTTAGTCTTCATCCACTTATCCAATTTGGAATTTCTTTTCCATCTAGCGTAGCAAGCTTAATAGCCCCACTTGGTGATCAAATGAATAACGAAGAGTCTCATTCCTTGCTTTTTCAACTTTTTTGTTTTTAGTTTAAGAGTATAGACAACACATGATCACCTAGTGCGAAGTCCTTATATTTCACATGTATGTCATGAAACTCCTTCATGCATCATTTCTGGGCGTAAATTGTGACTACAGCCTTTAGTCAAACTTCATCCAACTTTTCTAGTTTGTCAAGACAATCAGACAATTCATGTCTGGTCCATTCAAGTTTTGTGGTGATCCGCAATGTGGGGATCAGAAACTCTATGGGTAATATGACATTAATTCCAAACACCATGTTATAAGGTGTGGTCCCCAATATCGCATTGTATGCAACTCTATAAGCCCAAAAAATAGTGTAATTTTTTATCCCAATTTGACCTATTGCCGTTCATAATTTTAGTGAGCACTGTGCACAAGACTTTGTTGGTGCTTTTAGCTTAACCATTAGCTTGCGGGTGATATGGGGCTAATTATTGATGTATAACCATGAACTCATCAAGAAAATATTCAATGACTTTGTCAACAAAATGGGTTCCACGATCACTAAAAATTTCTATTGGCAAGCCATATCTTATAAATACATTTTCATACAAGATTTGTGTGGTCATGTGTAAGTCATTTCTTTGTGTAGCTTTAGATTCAACCCACTTAGTCAAGTAGTGTGTGGCTACAATGAGATATTTTGCATGAGTTTTGTAAGCCATGGTGCTATGGGCCCCACACAATCTAGACCCTAGTTGGTAAATACACATGCTTCTATCATGGGTCTCATTAGCATTTTGTCCTTTTTAATTGGAACCTTTGTCCTTTGACATTCATCACATAGTTTCAAAAATGCCTCAACATCGATAAAAAGTGTAGGCCACCATATTCTGACCAACATTATAGCCTTAGCTATTTTATCTGCTAAAAAAAAAACTCTCGCTTGCCCAACATATGCCTCCTATAAGATCCATATGTACTCACTTTCTGATGCGCAAGAGTCTAAGTTGATTATCTTTGCAACACTTATACAACTATTTTTTCCAATCAATTTGTATGACTGTGCTTCAATTTTAATTACATCCATTCTTGTTTTAGATATGCTCTCACGGAAAGGAACCTGGTTCAAATAGTCCACGATATACTTACGCCAATGTGCTACTACGTTTTTGTGGTACAATGTAGTGTACTCCTATGGTTTTCCATTTGCACATGACCTACAATTCTTAACACACATGTGTGCATCAAATTTCATACTAGGCCAAAAAACTCCCATTCTCAACATTTTATTTTTCCATGATGGATGAAGTCCATGGTGACATGCACTTAATGTCAGAGGCTTCAATGCACAATCGCAATATGCTATCCAAACCCATATGATATAATCGATTGCTAAGCATTTGGAAAGGGTTTCTTTGATCAATTTAGTATCTGTCAGCTATCTTGTTCTAGTCTATCAATAATTGTCCTATGGACAAAAGTGGACTCCATCTTGGTATTATTTCTACATGAAAGAGATATGCATCTGGCAAATTATCCTCAACCCCATCCGGGTTCTATCCATTTAGTAATCTTGATAGGTGATCAATCTGCTGATGAGTTGTCTCTTTTTAAACCACAACTATAAAGTCAAATTAATGAAGACAATAAACCTCTCACTATCCACTTTGTGTTGCATGGTTTGTTGACCAAATACAACAATGCTTGATTATCAACAAAGAAAATGAATTGGTTGGCTAGTAGGTAATGTCGTAATTTCTTCACAACATACACCATATTCAAGGTAGTACAAATTGTAATGTCATTTTTTATTTGTATTGAATATCATTTAGTATAACAATTCAATTCCTGTGTTGTTTCAGTACTTGGAGAGAAGCTCATATTTATTCTTAAGCTAGATGAATGTCAAATTGTCAAAGGACGGAGATTGGAACGTATGAGTGTGACACTCATGAATGCGGCAATGTTTTTTGCAAAAGTCGATGCTATCGGTGATCATTCTCAGAAACCATCATTTAGTGTACAATCGGAAAAAGAAATATGGTGGTTAGGAGCTTTTGAAGTTCCGAAAGAGACTCATGAGGTGTCGGCATGGGTCTTCTCTATGATCCCGTGGATCACAGAGGTTATTAAGGCACAACTAGAGGGAGAAAAGCTAGAAGTAGATGGAGTAGGTACATTTGATGTTGAGTGGCACTTAGGAGGTGATCTAAAAACAATCAAATGTATACTTGGGTGTAAACAAGGTGCTTCATCACTTCTTCCTTGTCCATATTGTGTACGAGGATACAAAGAGAGTACTCGTGGCTCCACGTCTTCAAAGAAAAATGTCAAGGGAAGTCAGGCAACAGGGTCAATGGATGATGATGCAAGGGATTGGGTGTGCTCGGTGTTGAAGTGTCCTATCATGGAGGTCCCCAATCGGTCGACAAAAGATAAAACATGGCATCCCATTATCAATTTTCCACTTACAAATGTACACTTTTGCACTTTGCATGCCTTTATGCGTGTATTTGATCACTTGTTAAAGCTTCACATAGAGTACGCTTTCACAATGAAACCACTTTCCAGATCCGTGGAAGCCATTGGAATAGTTGAAACAATTCTAAATTCGATTGGATGTCATGGTGGCAATGTTTCTATCATTGGTGAGGTGGAAAATATGCATGAAGTGCCACAAAAAGTATCTATGAATAGTGTGAAAGCACGTAGGTTTTTCAAGAAACCAGAGATGCGAAAGGAGAGGGGTGAGGAGGATGCTCCATGGGAGCTATGGAAAGCGCTTTGCAAGTGTACGACCGATCAAGATTCAAATCCCGTGCTTGTAAATCTACGTAGGAAAGTGCGGCACCACTTGGAGTTAGTGCTTCAAATCATGTGGAAACCCCAAACCACGAGCGAGCAAAAAAATTTGTTCAAAGATCACATTTCGAATTTCACTAAAGCGTTTGTGCAAGCGTGGGGGGAGAGCAATATCACACACTACATGGTAAGTTACTTTGTTCAGTTCAAATTTTGATGCTATACATAAATATTTATTTGATCTAAAGATTTTTTCTTGATGCAGCATATTTTGTATGTGCATGGAGCATTCTTTATGTCAAAATATGGTTCATTAGACATGTGGAGCACTCAAGGAATGAAAAAATCACATTATCGATCCAAAGGTGTTTACTTTAAAAATACACGTCACGGTGGTGGAACTACGAGATCCAACTACATGAAGGAGATGTTTGATTGGTTCTTTCGTTGTTCTTTGGGGAGATGTCATGCCATAGAGCGAGCGCGAAAGTCAAGTCTTGCCAAGGAGGTTAGGAGACAATCTCGACTTACTGCTAAAGAGAAATGGAGAAACTCCATCGGACCCCTTAATCATGCTAGGTGGCGTGAAAATCGCCATAGAGTAGGCAAACATTGGTTACCCAACATGTAAAACAAATGATGCTATGCAATGTAATGTTTATGTTTGTAGATGTCTTTGTTGAGTTGCATATAATACTTCTCCATTTATCCATTTTTTTTAATTTATATTTTGATGATATTAAGAGTTTTTTTAAGTGGCCTGGTCAAGTATGAAGAGACCTTTTTTTAATAAAATAGAGGGCTTTTAGAGAAGAGGGAGTCTCATTTTCAATCTTGCCCCTTCTTACACCATGGCACGCACAAAGCAAACAGCAAGAAAAGATCAACCTTTTTTTGCTCACCCTCACTCAACCGTCCAAGGTGCTCAAAAACCACATTGGGTACACGAACAAGAGCTCTTAGAAGAGATGGAGAGGGAATGGTCAGGTGAAGAGCAACAAGATGGACAACCTTCACACAAGAAGAAACGGGTAGTGACATCAGACACGAAAACCGAAACGGACAATGAAGCACAAAGCCCACCATGGAGCGGACAGGAGATCCCAAGAAATCATTGAGTTCCGGCTGGGAAGACATTGCCACGTGGCTTCGGCGCTCTACCGTCAGATCAGCCTAGAGGTGATCATGGGTTACTAACTGAAGAGGATTTTGAAGATGTAGAAGACGAGCCAGTTGAAGCGCAGGGTGGAGTTGAAGAGCCAGTCAGAGCACATGGTGGCCTTGAAGATCCGCAAGCTCCTCCTCGCAAGCCCTCTCGTAGAAAGAAAAAGTTTTTCAAGGTTCGCCCTCGCAAGGCCCATGTCCCAGATCCTACCATCCCTCAACAACAGGCTCCTACTGTGAAGAGACACATTCCAAAGGCGTTGCAAGAGATTCGGCACTATCAAAAAACTTCAAACCTTCTCATCCGCAAGGCACCATTCGCACGTTTGGTGAAAGAGATCATGCAAAGTTATCGAATGGCGTTTCAAGTTCAAGGTATCGCCGTAGAAGCTCTGCAAGAAGCGGCAGAATATCATCTAATTTCTATTTTTGAAGACACCAACTTGTGTGCTATTCATGCAAAACGGGTGACAATAATGCCCAAGGATTTAGCTCTTGCGCGCCGAATCAGAGGAGAGAGAGATTGAATTTGACTTTTATGCAATTTTGGCAATGTAAAGATATCTTTTTGAAATATAACGAATCGTGGCTTTTTCAAATATAACGAGTCGTGTACATTTGTGTTTTAAGTGATATAAGTAAAACTAAGTAGAGAGAGAGAGAGAGAGAGAGAGAGAGAGAGAGAGAGAGAGAGAGAGAGAGAGAGAGAGAGAGAGAGAGAGAGAGAGAGAAAGAAAGAGAGAGAGAGAGAGAGAGAGAAAGAGAAAGAAAGAGAGAGAGAGAGAGAGAGAGAGATGTGGATAGAAGAGCTGTCAACCAAGTGTGGTTGATTGAATAACCAAAAAAAGCATAATATCATTGTATTCTTATTAATTTAGCCTAAAAAAGGTTTAAAAAGGCTTTCTAGGGGCCTGCCGCAGAGGAGCGCGAGAAGGCAAAAGTAGATGTTACTTTTGCTTTCTCGCGCGCCTCTGTGGCAGGCCTCTAGACAGCCTTTTTAAACCTTTTTTAGGCTAAATTTATAAGAATACAATGATATTATGCCTTTTGTGGTGTTATTTATATGAAAAAAACTCTATATTTTGATTCAAAGAATTGCACAATCGTATCACAAGATAGAACCAATCACGTATTGTTTATCGGACCATAAACTCAATACAGAATATGTAAAGTACCAGTTAAAATCAATTCCCATTCAAAATTTGAAATAACAAAGTACAAAGATGTGATATATCTCATTACAAATTTGAAGGATTACAAGATTTATGGAGCTATTGAGTGCTTGAGCCATCTAAGATATGGCGAGCAATGTTTTCTCGGCGCTCTTGGGCGCAAGGAAGGTGTTTGTGCAGCACATCCCAAGCAATTTGTTCCACATTGCTTAGACCTACAGCTTGGCTTAAGGCCACGTTACAAAGCACAAGACCACGAATGTGTGTCGCAAATGCAACACTGGCCAGAGATTTATTTACAAGATATATAACTTGGGAGGCTTGAGATATGGTTGAAAGGCATAGGATGCGGCTCATTGCTTTCATCATTGACACCCAAAATTGACCACAAGGAGTGTACTCCTTCTGGATTATCACAAAGCCGTCCTGGGGAATCTTGCCAAGGTAATGCGCAAGAGACGACTGCCATCCAAAAGCTTGGCGCCTACCATCTCCTCCCCGACCTGCATGCTCATCCAGCTCCACAACATTCTACAAAGTAATCAATAGGTAAATAATATTTCAGAATGCAACAATGAAAATTAACGTAATCACAAAAAAAATTTAATTAATACCTCTTGTTTTTCGTCGTCCTCATCGTTTATGCCTTTGCTGTCAAGAGAAATAGATGAATTGGGAGCCATAGTGACACTCTCAAGTTCATCTATATGAACAGGCATAGGAGTGCGTTGGGCTTCAAGCAATGCGCATGTAGCTACAAACTCATCCTCCGACACAGATGAGTGCGGTGCATCTGTCACCGCCACCATTGCCAACTCCACTGTATCTACCACACTCTCTCCAAGGGGAAGGAGGCTTCGATCCAAAGGATCGGAGGAGGGGTCAATGGCAGAGGACTCTACAATGGCACAGAGGATAGACAGACACTCATCCATGCGGATGTCAAAAGTCTTTTCAAGATCATGTAAAAACAAATATTCCTCCCCATTTATCACAATTGGGGAGAGGTGTTCAAAAAAAACCTCCGGAGTTAATGTCTCCTCCGGCGCAGCGGGCTTAAAGGATGCTTCCGCACCCTCATCACCCATGGATTTGGAAGCATCCATGACACCTCCTGGGTAGGTTAGGGCAAGAATATTGCCCTCTTTGCTTGCATCCCAGGGCGCTATAATGGGATCCTTTGTGTCCTTGACGACACCCCCAAGGCGCAAATGAGGCAAACTCACCTCAGATCTTTCAGGCTCCTCCGCAAGAAGAAACACAAAAGTCGCCAAGCGACTTAGAAACTGGGTGCCGACCTTCTTCTTTTTCAATCGTGAATCTTCAATGTACTGACCTACCTCACCCACAATTACACAAAATCGTTGAAGCCGCTGGGTAAAAGGCCGATCGCCTTTGTGTATGTAGCAAAGAAAATCGCATGGAATCCACAATTCCCCTTGTCCGACAATTAGTACAACATACTTGTCGATGTAGAATTCAAAAAATTCCAAGACAGGTTGAAAAGATTGGCTGTTTAGGTGAATAGTTGCGTTCACATCAGGGAATTGGGTGAAGAAATTGTGAAGATCGTCACGATCTTGCCACTCGGTTGTTTATAAAAATGCTTGGAAACGTTGTAACGCCGTGGCTTCGGGAGGGGTGGAGGAAGATGCCATAATGCTAGCTCTTAAGGTAGGAATGCAAAGAGTGCTAGAGCTCAAATGAGAGTGTGAATAGGCTATGTAGATGAATTGTGAAAATAGTAGGGTTTAGGAGGCTTTATATAGCACGCCCCCCCCCCCCCCCCTCCCCCCCCCAAAAAAAAAAACAAAAATTTAATAACTTTAATTAAAATATTAAACAATTTTCATAAAGTAACACAAATAACAAGAAGTTATAAAAAACTTTCAAATTAAATTACAATCATTTAACTCTAAAAACACATCACTACGACTTTAAGATAATGTGCATTGCCCAAATTTGATACAACCATCTGCTTGAACTTACAATTGTGATATTATAAAAAATTTAAGTACAAAACATAACTACTCTAATAATAAAATCAAATTCTCTTCCGTCGTCCACGCCTTTTCAATTTGAATCGTGCTCTCCATGCGGCTACCAATCTAGCAGAAAAAAAAAGAAATAGCATACCCACCTTAGAGCAGGGAATAATCCAAAGAACATAAATATAACATAATTAAGAGAGAAAAATCATTCACCTTACGTCGTCCGATGCAAAATTTTGTATCTTCTCCATGCTCTAAACCCATTATCACTATGTGCTCCCGCACATTGGCCGGGAGCACATTGGCCAATGTCCAATGCTCATTCACTTGGACGGTTTCAACGGCACCACTCGACAATTTGATTGCAATATCAAATACCTCAATTGTAGCATCGATGGATTGCAATGGAATCCCTTTACCAAGCTTGCACATCCATCTTTCATAGAAGTACCGCACGTAAAGGGTGGAGCGCACCTTGATGAAACGGATGGCAATGCCAAAACTTCCAACCTGACACCGAAAGCGATCTCCGTTGTGAAGTCCTTCAAGATACCCCCACTTTCTCGCCAAGGATGGCTTCCAATGTATCGTATTGTAGATCTTTGCAAACATACATAGTATTTGTATGATGGAAAGGCAAAGATCCAAAGATGCTAGCAAAGACATGAGCAGGACAACACCATCCAAGCCCAACGGAATGCGAGGCTTTTCCAAATTTTAATGATGCTCTCACATCAGCTACAATCTTGGCTTTCAAAGACATTACAGTGAATGCATCTAGCTTTCGCCACTCCATGCTACGCAAGGTTGTAGCCTCCAAAGGTTGTAGCTCTCCGTAGCCTTCCTCATGTGTAGGTACAATGTACTTGTGGGTGTAGAAGAACACCCTTTGTCGTGCAAGGTTTGATGAAGTTGTGTTGGAGAAGAGCATATCCCCAAGAATTGCATGCATGGCTGTAAATGTGGCTAAAAGGCACGAGAGTGGTTGCTCCTCCACAAGGCTAGAAGGGAAAACATCTACATAGAAACAAAACATTCTGTGAGATGTAAAAAGTCTATTTTTTTGTTACCACCAAAACCAGTGAAGTGCAAGGGACATACAATTACAAGGAAAATCCCTTGGGTTGGTGATCACTCATAGACGCATGCATGTGTCCAAACATGAAAACATGTTGAACAATTGCCACCGTACCCTTGTCTCTTACTTGCTTGAAGCCTATTAGTCTTCCCTTCCAATGGAGATCAACGTTTGTTCTTTCACGAACACGATGGGGACCGATTGTGGAAGGTTGCATGTAGACCTATGCACCTTCTTGAAAAACCTGAGGTTCCCATTGCTGCTCCTCATTCTTCGAGTTGTGGAGAACCATACTTTGAATGATGGGTTTGGGGCGTCTATTTTGACCATTGTTTGCCATGGATGCTTAAGTGGGAGCTTGAAATTGCAATGAAGAGCCTCGGGAAGGAGGAGGGAGACAAAGTTTAGAGAGAGAGTGGGAGTTTAAAGTTGCAATGGAGAGCTTGAGGAAGGAGGAGGGAGACAGAGTTTAGAGAGAGAGTGGGAGCTTAAAGTTGCAATGGAGAGCTTGAGGAAGGAGGAGGGAGACACTTTAGAGAGAGAGTGGGAGCTTAAAGTTGCAATGGAAAGCTTGAAGAAGGAGGAAGGTGTAAGAGTTTAGAGAGAGAGTGAGAGCTTTGTGTTATGGAAAGGGGCTATGGAGGAAGGAAGTCTTGGGAAAAAGGTTCTAGAGTGAGAAAATGACTTTTTGATCATAGGGTAGGCTTGGGGGGAGTTTTGGATGGAATATTTTGAATTTAAATTTTTTTTGAAAATTTTGAAATTTTAGGGTTTTTGCAAAAACGTATTTGTGGACCCACCACTCCCCCCTCCCTCTTTTACCCATCCACCTCCCTCTAAGATACAAAGCAATAAATGAGTGGACAACCCTATTATTCTCTCTACTTTCTTAGGTTCTAGACTTATATACATTGCTCTCTTCCTATTGGCTGGAGCCTAATTAACCTTAATCCTATATGGACCAAGGAGAGTTTACATTTTTCCTAATGCTGTGCTGATATCAAAGCCTGTTTCAACTTTAGAAACGATTTCTCACAATCTTCTATCCAGTCCAAGGTTATAACTAAACCATAGAGAGGCTTAGCAATAATAACATACATGTAAATATACTTTCTATAGTATCTACGATGTTCCATGAATGATTGAACCTATTTCACTATTTCTGGGTGCGGCTTATCCACAATCACTTTGATCTTGTCCATGTCAGTGGATATTCCGTTTGGTGACACAATAGGTCCGAAGATCTTGCCGTATATAACCATGAAAACACACTTATTTGGATTCAAACAAAATAATAGGTTTGGCATTTTCAAAGACTTTCTTTAGATGTTCTATATGGTCTTTGCGTAGCATTGAGTGCACACATAAATTATCCGTATAGATTTCTAAAAAGAATACGCAAGTATTCTCTTAACACTAGAATGGTAACCTAATAGGACATAAAAGTGTCCTTTTAAGGTTTTGGGAAAAATTTCCAAAACCATAGTAGATCCACTCATTTTGAAAAATCCTTTCATGAGCTTATAGTTCAATAACTACTACATATGGAAGAAATGAGAAACTTGTAATTTTTCTCATCCCTTGGTCACTACAAGCCTCCAAAGTTGATGGGCCAGTGCATTTTGCCCAAAACAGCAATTTCTTATGGTTGATTCCAGGACATGAGATAAAATACCCCGTTAACTTCAATGGGTTGGTGACCAAAACATATGGTTTCTTTTACCTCACTAATTTTTTTTTGGGCAAAAAAATAGGTACAAAAAAGTTGCATTTTTGCCATTCTGCGGACCTATCATCAAAGTTTCTATAGTCACGCTCAATACAGATACTATATACATGTTTTCTTAGTTCCATTTGGGCCTTTGGATTCAAAAGGATCCATGGACCATGTCAAAAGGATAATGGATCTTTTACAATTGGAACCTTGGGGGCAATGATAAAGTGCTAAATACAGCAAACATGAAAAAACTGGATTTAGCATTATAACCTCTAGAAACCCATAGACACTACTCAATATCTAGCCAAGTTTGTAGTCTATGATTATATATGGTTACTACCTACAAAATACACACAATTGGCCTAAGAAACTAGCAATATTGAGAAAGTTATACTTGCTACTCTAAAATGTATCGTATTCTTCAGTAATCAAAGAACTTAACCATCATCATATACTATGCTATATAGCATATTAGGTTCCCCAAAACTCAAGGAAGATTAGCTTTATGCTATACATTACACTTACACAATCAAAATTGAATTTGGATATCAAGAAAGCCACCAAAAAAATCATAAAAGTGCTAATTTTGGTCAAAAAACAGGATTATTCAATTCTTGTAAATTGGTAATAACTTTCAATTTTAACACTTAGCTCTCCCTACAAGCATCAAACATGTTGAGAACTATGAAGGCCTAACCTCTAGCCATCTAAACCTCACAGACATGAAGTTTAGAGTTGTATAGTTGCAAAAAATTGAAAAAAAGCCAAAAACGGGACCCGTTTTTTCACACAGTTTAGGTTCAAAAATGTTGTGCAAGAGTAAGGTTAATGGTGAGATCGATACTCCAAAAAAAATACTAAGTTTTTTTTAGCTCATAAGGCAACTTTGTGGATATATAACACCTAGAAATTCATTTTCATACTCTTCAAATAATTCAAGGAAAATGGTCACTTAACAGGACACAAAAGTGTCCAAGGACATAAAAGTATCATGTTACCATTCTAGAGTTAAAGCATGAGCCATAAGTCTTTGGAAGGTGAAAATGCATTTGTCAACCCAAAAGGCATTACTCAATAAGAAAATTGCCCCATTTATTCACAAAAGTTGTTTTGTGGTTCAACCAACAATTGATTATAACCTAAAAATCCATCCAAAAAGCTATATACTCTTTTTCTTGCTACTCTTTCCAAGACATGATCAGTGATGTGAAGAGGATATTTGTCGTGAATATAGATGCATTTACTTTTTTTGAAGTTGATATACACTCTTAACTTACCATTCTTCTTAGGTACCACAATAATTGGGGATACCCACTCTGTGTGCTCAATTTTATAAATGAACTCTGCTTCTTTGGGTTTGTCAATTTCTTCTTTGATTTTTTTGGAAAATGTTTCACTGTAAGTGTAAGGGAATTTTTTGCTTGGCTTAACATCAGGCTTTAGGAGAATTGTATGCTGAAAGATGGCAGGATCGACACCTCTCAAGTCCTTATAAGACCAGGCAAGCACACCCTTATACTCTTTGAGTATTTGAATCCACAACTCTTCCTCCTCTGGTGATAGAATTGTAGAGATGTAGACAGGTTTAGGCTCCTCTCCTGGTTTTTCTATATCTATTCTTTTAGCATCCTCAAGTCCATTGTAATATTTTCTTGGTTCAATCTTCTTCCTCATTGTCTTTTCAACGATGATTTTGCGGTCTTGAATAGTGTACTCTTTGTAATGCAAGGGTATACTTACTCGGTCTTTCCTAGATTCTTTCCCATTTTCATTGTCATCTTCCATTTTTGTTGTCCAAATCTCTTTCAATGTTTGTTTCAGCTCATTGTATTTCTTCTTCCGTTCAGACTTGGTCCATTTTGGTTTACAAACATCATTCCTTGCATTTGATGCATCTTTTTGATGTCCTTTTTTCTGTTTCAATCTGTTTGGCTGAGAAGGCATTGTTGCCTTTTTTGTTATCTTGTCCTCTATGCAATCATGAGCTCCCACTAGTCTCAAGTATATTATTTTCCCTTGATATGTGGCATTAGGTTGTTTCTCATTCCTTTTTTGTATGCTTGTTCTTGTAGCGTTGTTGTCTCCTGAGTTTCTAGTTTGGAAAATTAAAAAAAAAAAACCACTTTTTGCTTTGGACCATTTTCATGATCTTCTGATTTCTCATAATCTGCACTAAGCTCCTCATATCCTTAGGTTTCAAAGGTGTCATGATAACATTCATCACTTGATTCCTTGTTTCGCTCCAAGGTGTGGCTTGGATCACTTTCCAAGGTAGGATCTCTAACCAGTTTCTATGGTCTCTCGATGATTTCTGCTTGGACGTACCCTAATCGTGCAACTGGAAACTAATTCTAAGCCATTCTCGTCACAAAACTTGGTGGGCATGATTTCATTAACATACACATCTAAGGTGGCCAAGATCCGAGTCCATTCTAAGGGCTCCATTTTCTCTTTAGGAAAAGGCTTAGGTGTATAGTCCAAATGGTCAAATGGTCTCTCTTTCTTGTTTTTGTCCTTGAAAGATATGTCACAATCAAAAACTCCACACATCCACATATGGGCTTTAGAGTTCACCCATGCAGGTACTTAGACTCTATAGAAGTTTTGCAGAGTCAATTTTCTCTTCAGGTGTTATTTTCATGCCTCTATAGCTATGGTCACTTAAGTTGATGCATGTTGTGGTCTCCATGTCGCATAAGTAGATATAATCATAGCCCCAATCTTTGACCATCTTTAACTAGCACATTAGTGGCCTTCCTAGAATAACATCATAATTATTCTCAGTACCAAAATCTATTATTGCGAACATATGTTTATACTCAATCCGACAAGACGTCATCAATACTTGTTCTAGAATTTTGATAGGCTTTGCGATATAGCCATCAGCTAATTGCAATTTCATCCTAATTTTCATAAGGGTTGGTTTTTCCCATTTCTCCCAAGTCAACTTTGTTGCTATGGATACCATTGCCCCACTATCCAAGATAGCAAGGGTTTCTACTCCCTGATGCTCAATGGGCAATGTGGTATTTCCTTCTTCTCCCTCGCAACAATCCCCTACCTTGTTTATGGGAATTTGTTTTATGTTCTTTTTTGGGTTGGTTCCACTTTTCTATTTCAAGATCCAAAGTCTCCACTAGTTTTTTAATTCCCATTTTCTCATGACATTTCTTGACATCCGTCCACATATGTGGTCTGACTTTCAATAGTTCTACCATCATTTGGGTGCATCTCACTAATGGGGACATAAGCTCTTGCAACCCTTGAGAATCTATGATTGGTTGTAAGGTCCCTCGTTGTGATGGTAGAACCATAACATCCAATTTTCTCGTAAGGACCCGAGTAAAAAGGTAATTCCTTAAATGTGTCCTCTCGACTATCCTTAGATTTCTCTATACCTTGATCCCCGTACATTGATTGAATGTTGACATCAATCATGCCTTTGTCAAGATCAACTTTTGAAATGGGTGATGTCCTTTCAGGTCAATTCTCACTTCTTTGATCATCTTCCATAGTTCTTCTTGCCATTTGTCTCAGACCTCTAACACGTTAGGCAGTATTCGGTGGTCCGAGTTATCCGTATTATTCTCTGCTATTTGGTTTTTTGTAAGGTTTTCACCTTTTCAACAGCAAAAAAATGAACCCTAAGATTTAATGGAGAGCGTTGGACGTACAAATTGGTAAACCACTATCTCAAAAGAAGTTAGAATTGGTATTTTTAGAATCTTAAGAATGACAAACATATAGCTAAGAACTCTCAAAACTAAATTCTAATAAAATTTGACACTGTTATCCCCTCTGGAATTTTTATTGTCACTTTAAATTCAAAAATAATTGAATGGTTTTTACTAATAATTTAAGCTTAAAACTTTCATTATAGCCTCTATATATTTTTTTGTATATTCTCTAGAAAAGCAAAAAATAAGCCTAAAAATTAACAGTTTTGAATTTTAAAATGGTCGGCAAGAGCTTTGGAAGGTCACTATTGACTTATCAAGCATAGATTTAGTAGCAAGTGGCACTAGATGGAGGCTTGGGGCTACTTGGACTACAAGCACCTGCCAATTTTAGCCTATGAGAGCTTGTGAGTGCTGGAAAAAGCTATAAATAGGACCCTATGCTTCACAAACACACACTCGCAGTCCTAGCCAAAAATATCTTGTGCAAGAGAGATACTTCACAGAAATCACTAAGAGAGAAAAAATCTAAATGATTCAGCGAGGCAATTAATGCTAATCTCAATTAATTAGCAACTTATATTAATTTATATCTAATTTTTATAATTAGGTCATTCTCTACTATTAATAACTTTGTTATATACTATGAAACTATTGATTACTTAATCTTAACTAAGATTAATAATCTACTTAATTATTAATCTCTAATTAGGACTGAAATTGATTAACTTTAATCTTAATTAACGAGAAATATATTAAGTTAGCTTAATTATTTCTAAGGTGGTTATTAAGATCATAAAAAGTATTAAAAAGTCAAAGAAACCATATAAAAAATTTTAAGATAATTTTAATAATTAATTAGGCAAAAATTAGCTGCTTGTAATCGTAAAACTGATGGAAAACTTAGCAAACTAATTTAATTAACCATAAGATAGTTATTAGAGTTAGAAAACATTGTAAAGAACATAGGGTAACTAGCTCATGAACAGGAATTGAGTTTATCTATTTAATTAAGCTAAAATTATTTGACTTTAGTTGTAAATCAAAGAAGATATTAGTTAATTAAATTAGGTAATTACATGATAATTATCAGAGTTAGAAAACATCAATAATAAGTTGGGTTAATTAGTTTATAAACACAAAAATTATTTAGCTATTTAATTAAGCTAAAACTATCTAATTTTAATTGTAAATAAAAAATAGAAATTAATAATTTATATTAGATAATTACGTGGTAGTTCTTAGAGTTAGAAAACATTATTAGAATGTTAGGATAATTAGATCATGAATAAAAAAGTAGTTTAGCTATTTAATTAAGCTAAAATGTTTTGATTTTAGCTGTAAATTAAAGAGAAAAATTAGTTAATTAGCTTAGATAATTACATGGTACTAATTAAAGTTAGAAAATATCATTAGAAAGCTGAAAAAATTAGCTTATGAATAGAAAAATAGTTGAGTGATCTAATTAAACTAAATTTGTATAATTTTAGCTATAAATTAATTTAAAAAATTAGTTCGCTAGCTTAGATAGCTACATGGTAAATATCAAGGTTAGAAAACATCATTACCAAACCAAAATATCTAGCTTAATAACAAAATATTAGTTTAGTTATTTAATTAAGCTAGAATTCTTTGATTTTAGATATAAATTAAAGAGAAAAATTACTTAATTAACTTAGATAATTGGGATAATCAGATCATGAACAAAAAATTAGATCAACTATTGAATTAAGCTAAAACTATTTGATTTTAGATATAATTAAAGGATAAAATAATTTAACAAGATTAGATAATTATATGGTAATTTTCAAGGTTGACAAAAATCATTAGCAAGCCAAGGTATCTAGCTCATGAATAGGAAAGTAGTTTTGCTATTTAATTAAGAGATAATTATTTTATTTTAGCTATAAATTAAAGGGGAAAATCAGTTAATTAGCTTTGATAATTACATGGTAATATTTTAAGTTAGAAAACATCAATAGTAAGTTGAGATAATTATATCATAATTAGTTAACTAGATTAAGTAAGTATAATAGCTCAAAAATTCTATTTTAAGTAAAACTTTAATAAATAAAAATCACAATTAAAATTTTTTAGAAAAATTATTGGAACTATAAACCATTGTTATAAAGTTGTGAAAATTATATCTTTATGAAATAATGAGTCTAATAAATATTAAGTAAAAAATAAGTCAATTTCTGGGCTAATAAAGAAGAGAAAATTAGGAAAAAGATTCAAAAATTCATAAGATACTTAGGGAGACCCAAAATACCTAAAAGGAATTTAGGATCATAATATCTTAGTTATATGATTAAATAGAAAAAACTTTTACTAAGAATTTACCATTTACCAAGTGCAATTTAAAGAAAATTTCAATAAGAAAGTTATCAGTTAATTAGAAGGTTCCTTAGGCTATCCAAAGGTATAAGGAAGTGCAAAAATGATATTAAAAAAAAACAGAAGTCTTTTGTAAACAGCTAAACTACTCTAGGATCTAAGCACTTATACTTAGAAATGGAAATACGTTATAAAATGATATAAATCAAAATTATGATGATTTATCTAATAAATAGACATCCTTTTTATAAGGATTGAAGTCATGGATCCAAAGAGAACCCGAGAAAACTCTCAGTTTGATGAGGAGACTAATGTTCCCAAGAGAGCTACAGCGTCACATGACCAAGCGACTAGGCCGAGTACTAGGCCTACAGATAAAAGCAGTTAGGCCCAGGTATTGTAGCAAATGCCTGACCAGTCTCAGGTGGGTCTACATTATAGTATAAGTTCAATAATTCAAGTTCCTTTTTAAGTATTAACATTGCATACGTAAAAGAGTGGGTAAAGATTTAGAATATGAGATTGACTAAAAAACGAAAGATATCTTCTAAGAAATCAATGTACACTTATTTGTAAAGTAGGAACAAATTGTTTGGACTAAGGCTGGTTGATTTAGGAAAGATATGATTGTTCATCCTTAAGACAACTTATCTCAAGACACCTCCGACTCCTTGGTATATATATTGATGAATAATGATGGCTTTTCAGCCACGGATAATTTGATTACTCCCATGAACAATGAGTCTCTACTCCATCATGTTTTGATATTTCTACATAAGTTAGGATACCATTTCTTATCCTAGGGGAGCCGCCTGATTGTATGGGTAATTGGTTTGGTGTATGGGCTCCTCGAACTTTGAGTGATGTATCTCCACCCAGATTATGAATAAGGAATGGGTGCTGTTTTTCACCCTTAGGTGTGCTTAAGACAATTGGGTACGGGTCAGGGTTGTTAAGAAATATTATAAGTGATTGTACCCTGTCTTAAGTCTAAAGATGTACATTTGCTAAAAGACTATTTTTAATGATGATTCTCAATACTTGTTTAAAGGAATCACTACATTGGGAAGCTAAAAGAACTATTATTTTAAATGTTAAAAGAGTGTGGTAGTAATTAGAAAATAAAGAATCATGTGTGTGTGTGGCGTGGTAAGTGGAGATTGACTAAGGTTGTCAATGAAGGACGGGTGGACCTGATTAGTCAGGTAACTATCCATCCCCACACACTAAAAACTTTTAGAAGACTTCTTCAATTGGAAGAAGAGTCCACCAACGGCTATGTGCTCACATATTCTCGAGGGGGAAAAGCGTTGGTTGAGGATACCTTATCCCAATTTGCGGTAGTTGTAGGGCCAAAAAAGTTTTGGATTTTAAGGATTTTGTCCCGTCTCCTCTGTGAGACAGGACTAGGTCTTCTTCTAGGAATATAGTCCCAAGCGATTGCCAATGGAAAAGGTTTATTCCCTGGACCCTTCTTGTTTAGAGACTCCAACTTTTAGTAGGCCTAGAGACCTCTTAAGGACCCCATCTCGACCTTGGCGTATGGGCAGGTTGAGGACCTCTCACTTGGTATTAGAGCATGTGTTGATTAAGGTCTTGGACCTAGGAAAAAGATTAAGATATTGTAAAAAATGATTTTTGACAATAGAAATTTAAAAATGTGTGTAATTGAAATGAGAAAGAGAAAGAGAAAATTGTTCCCATCTTTGCAGGACGATTTCCATCAGGGCCTATCACAAATTCATGGGTTTCAACATTAGGTTCATGAAGGCTTTCCTATCTCAACACTATTCAATGCGAAAAAGCATGATGAAATGGCTAGACATGAATTTTCTCCTCCCACTTGGAGGATCAGGTTGGGAGCAGGGACTTGACGTGATCACGATCGCGTGATTACGTTAATAGCTCTAGTAATTACACAAGAAAAACATGTGATCACATCAATTGTTAACGTGACTTTGATGATGACCTACAAAAACCCATAGAGTCGGTTAGTAGCCCGCCGGTTAAAATAATATTCCCTACGGACGGGTTATTTTATTTTCCCAGTGGGCCTGCCGAGAAAATAAAAAAACTCGGTAGGCGTAATCATATAAAGTAAATAGCGTGCTTACCATTGTGATTTGACTAGGAAAATCCTTGGGGAGTGTATGCGAGCGTTGGGTATTGTCATCTCCTAATGAATTGACCTAAGGTTACAGAGTCACAAATCCTTTTTTTTGGGTTGAACGTGATTCTTAATTCGATGGAATATTACCGAACATAAAGGTACAAAATCAAACAATTGAAAAATTGGAAAGTCGTGCTCATTGCGACGAAGCCATTGGTCCAAATGAGTGTTTTAATTGGTTTTAGAAGATGAGCATATGCAAAATGACGAGTTGATACTCAAGGGTTGGATGTCCTGTACTAGTGTACTAGGCATATAAAGATCCTTGAAGTCTTTGATTTTTCACCATCATAGATTTGAGTTGATATACATTTTCACTGCACAATATAAGATCTATAATCCTTAAGTGGGTGAAAATAGCTTTTATATATTGAAATGATTGCATAAGGGGGCTACAATCCTTGACTGGGTACAGTAGTCCTCAATTGTGTGATTGTATTGTAGATTTCTTTGTGTTATTTCATGCATTGGTTTATACAGAGAGTGCATTATGTATTATGAAAGATTATTAGTGTATGACACGAACAATCATAGATTTTGTTAGGAAATAAGACGTAGCTAAATAGATAATTGAGTAGATTACTTAATGGAGAGAGACAGATTTATATACACGAGATTATAGAGTAGAGAGAGAGAGAGAGAGAGAGTACACACGATATATGTGGTTCACCCAATGTGGGCTACGTCCACGGGAAAGCAGCCACTCAATGGCTTTAGTACTTCAAAACAAGAAGTAGTTTACAAAGGGATTATACCCTTAATGGAGCTCCCGCCTTGCTTCACTCTCACCACCTCACACTCACCTTGTTGCATCGACTTCACACTATGAAATTTGTGTAGAAATGGCCTCCTTTTATAGGCCAAAAGGGCTGCCCTCTCTTATGAGAGACAGCCATGTGTAGCCGCCCTTGTGCGAATAAGTCCAAATCGGACCCTCCAATCCGCCCATGTGTGGCCGCCCTTGAGAAGACAAGTCCGCTTTTGAATTCGGCCACCGGACATTGACTTTCGACCACCGGCCATCGGCCATTGACTACCGGCCACCGGCCAACCGACCAGTTGTTTTCCAACCACTTTCCGGCCGCCGTCTGGCCATAATATTCCGGCGAAAAAAAAAGTCTCGGGGGCCTCCGTCCCCGAGGCCTTTAAAGTTGCCCCTGATTCTTGTTTGTGAAAATTTTGGTTTCCGGTGAGTGATTTTCCTTCACGCACGATGGCTTCTCCTCATAATGGGGGCCTTACAAATGTGCGCTTTTACCACAGAAAATTACAAGGGTAAATCAGGCTCCATACTTAATAATCTCCCACTTGGAGACTGATCTCCAAACCAAACCTGTGACTGCTTTCCATTCTGGCTTCTTATCCTTGAATGCCGATTGAAGATGAGCAAAAGCTCAATTTCTCCTTGTTGACCACCTTTGTAAACATGTCTGCAGGATTTTCACTTGTATGCACCTTTCCTAGCTTTAGTTGTCCCTCTTCCAAAAGAGTGCATATGAAGTGATATCTCACCTCAATGTGTTTTGTCCTTGAATGAAAGGCTGAGTTCTTTGCAAGATGGATAGTGCTTTGGCTATCACTGTACAAGACACAATTGTCTTGTTTGAATCCAAGCTGTTCTAAGAATCTGTGAAGCCACAGAATTTCTTTGCTTGCCTCCGTCATTGCTACATACTCTGCTTCCGTGGTAGAAAGTGAAACCACTTTCTGCAGCTTTGAAGCCCAGCTTACTGTTGTGCCTCCAACCGTGAACACATAGCCAGTAGTGCTCCTTCGAGTACCTTTGTCACCTGCCATATCTGCATCAGCATACCCTTCTAGAAAAATATCAGTTCCTCCAAAATACAAAGCATTTGTTGTTGTCCCTTTTAGATACCTAAGTATCCACTTCACAGCTTGACAATGCTCTTTACCTGGGTTGTCCATGAACCTACTCACAACTCCCACTGCATGTGCAATGTCTGGCCTTGTCCAGACCATAGCATACATTAGAGAACCTACAACTGCAGCATATGGAACTTTAGACATATAGGCTATCTCCTCTTGTGTCTTTGGACACATATCCTTCGTTAGTTTAAAATGACCAGCCAAAGGTGTAGAAACTGGTTTTTCATTTTGCATTGCAAACCTTTCTAGTACCTTCTTGATGTAATCTTCTTGAGATAGCTTTATTGTCTTCTTCGTCCTGTCCCTTGATATTTTCATACCAAGTATCCTCTTTGCAGCACCTAAATCTTTCATTGAAAAATATTTGGACAGCTCCTCTTTTAGGTCTTTGATGTCCTGCATGTTAGCACTTGCAATCAACATGTCATCAACATACAACATTAGGATGATGAATTTCCCATCTCCCAAATTCTCCGTGTAGACGCAGTGATCCGAGTTGCATCTTGTGAATCCATGATCCAACATCCATCGATCAAACTTCAAGTACCATTGTCTTGATGCTTGCTTTAAACCATACAAGCTCTTCTTTAATCTGCAAACCATTTTCTCCTTACCTTTTACTTCATACCCCTTTGGTTGAAGCATGTAGATTTCCTCCTCTAAGTCATCGTGAGGGAATGCCGTATTTACATCCATTTGCTCGAGATTTAGATCATGAGCAGCCACAAGGCTTAAGACAAGCCTAATTGAGTTCATTTTTACAACAGGAGAAAATATTTCATTGAATTCAATACCTTTCTTTTGAGAAAAACCTTTTACCACAAGCCTAGACTTGTACCTTTTCTTCCCACCTTCTTCTTCCTTTAGCTTGTACACCCATTTGTTTTGAAGTGCCCGCTTACCTTTAGGCAACTTAACCAACTCCCATGTTTGGTTGCGATGTAGTGAGTCCATCTCCACTTGCATGCTCTTCGTCCATTCTTCTTTGGATTCATGTTGCATAGCTTCTTCATATGATTCCGGCTCTCCAGAATCTGAGATCAAGAGATGGTTGAAGGGAGGAACAAACCTTTCTGGAGGTCTACTTGCTCTTGTAGATCTTCGGGGAATAGGTTGAGGCTCCTCATTTGGTTGACGTTGTTGCACATTGTCACCGTTTGCAGTCCTTGAGTCTTCACCGTCCTCAAGCTCCATGTACTCATCACCTGTTTCTTTTGTTTGTTTTCTTTCCAAGTAATCTTTGTACATATTTTGTTCGTTAAAAATTACATCCCTACTCCTTAAGATTTTACCATCTTCAGGATTCCATAGGCGATACCCAAAGTCTCCTTCTCCATAGCCAATGAAGAAACACTTCTTGGACTTTGCATCTAACTTTGATCTTAGGCTTCTATCTATGTGCATGAAAGCCTCACACCCAAACACTTTGAGAAATGCATAATTCACCGGTTTACCTGTCCATGCCTCTTCTGGAACTCCCCCATCCAATGCCGTTGAGGGTGACCGATTGATTAAGTACACAGACGTACTTACAGCTTTCGCCCAAAGCTCAAGCGGTAGCCCTGCATGTAGCCGCATGCTTTGTGCTTGTTCCATGATTGTCCTGTTCATCCTTTCCAAAATACCATTTTGTTGAGGTGTCCTTGGGGTTGTCCTTTGCCTCCGAATGCCATTGCTAGCACAAAAGCTTGGCTGCAATATTCGCCTCCATTGTCGGATCTGAGGCATTTAACCTTGGTACCTGTTTCATTCTCCACAAAGGCTTTCCACCTTTGAAATATGGAAAATACATCGGATTTATTCTTCATGACATAAACCCATGTTTTTCTAGTCGCATCGTCTATGAATGTTACATAGTACAATGAGCCACCAAGTGATGGTGTACTTGCAAGACCCCAAACATCAGAATGAACCAACTCAAGTTTTTTATTTTTTCTTTCATTTCCTGATTTTTGAAATTTTACCCTCTTTTGTTTACCATAAACACAATCTTCACAGAACTCTAAGTCCACTTATTTCAAACCTGGTAGAAGCTTCTTTGTTTGAAGGATTTGCATTCCTTTGGCACTCAGATGCCCAAGTCGGTAGTGCCACACCGCACTGTCAACTTCTGTAGTTGCTGCACAAGCTGAAGGTTGCGTGCTAACAGTACATAAGTAAAGTGTACCAACTTTTTCACCCTTGGCAACCACCAAAGATCCCTTTGAGATCTTCCACCGTTTGTTTCCGAATGCAATGTTGTGACCTTCATCGTCCAATTGTACTGTAGAGATCAAATTTTTGTGAAGAGAAGGAACATGCCTAACATCTTTAAGCTTCCATTCATTTCTGTTAGCAGTTTTGACAGAAACTGTACCTTTGCCGAAAATCTCACAAGCTTCATCATCTCCCAAGTATACATACCCAAAATTACCTTTGGTGTAGTCTTGGAAATGTTGCTTGTGTAGTGTCGCATGGAATGAAGCCCCGAAATCTACTATCCAAGAATTAGACACATTGTCTAATGAGAGAATTAGAGCATCTTGCTCTACTTTACCTGCCACATTGGCCTCCGATGTTGGCTTGTTGTCTTGAGACTCTGTCTCCTTCTTCTTCTTGGACCAGCAATCCTTCTTGACGTGGCCCTTCTTGCCGCAGTTCCAACATTCAAGAACTGACTTTGTGCGTGACTTGCTCCGCCTTGAGCGATCACGACCCTTTTGGTTTTTGAACCTCTCCTTAAGCCTTACTCTTGTTTCCACTGATAGTGCAACACTTGATGATTCTCTTGTGCTTCTCCTTCGCATTTCCTCACTTAGGAGAACACCCACAACATCATCAAACTTAAGAGTATTTGTGCCAGAGATAGAATTACTTACAGCCATCACAAGGCTGTCCCAACTATCCGGTAGAGATGATAGTATAAGGAGAGCTCGCACTTTGTCATCAAAATTGATTTTCACTGATCGAAGTTGACTTATGTTTGTGTTAAAGTCATTTAGGTGTTCTGCAACTGAACCATTCTCTGCCATCTTTAGATTGAACAAGCACTTCATAAGAAATACCTTATTGGATGCCGATGGTTTCTCGTATAAGTCGTCAAGTGACTTCATCAAGTCCTCCGTGGTCTTCATCTCCGAAACATTGAAGGCCACCGTTGACGCCAAGCTTAACCGGATTGTTCCCAGTGCCTTTCGATCAAGGACAATCCATGCTTCATCTGCCATTGTTGCGGGCTTCTTCGCAAGACCGCCTAGTGGCAAATAGAGGTCCTTCTGGTAGAGATAGTCTTCAATCTGCATCTTCCAATGTTGGTAGTTTTTGCCGTTGAACTTCTCAATCTTGAGATTCTCTTCCTCCGCCATAACTCCCACTCAATTCAAGGAATCCTTTCCTTGAGATAATTTAGCTACGAGCAAACCTTGCTCTAATACCAGTTGTTAGGAAATAAGACGTAGCTAAATAGATAATTGAGTAGATTACTTAATGGAGAGAGACAGATTTATATACACGAGATTATAGAGTAGAGAGAGAGAGAGAGAGAGAGAGAGTACACACGATATACGTGGTTCACCCAATGTGGGCTACGTCCACGGGAAAGCAGCCACTCAATGGCTTTAGTACTTCAAAACAAGAAGTAGTTTACAAAGGGATTATACCCTTAATGGAGCTCCCGCCTTGCTTCACACTCACCACCTCACACTCACCTTGTTGCATCAACTTCACACTATGAAATTTGTGTAGAAATGGCCTCCTTTTATAGGCCAAAAGGGCTGCCCTCTCTTATGAGAGACAGCCATGTGTAGCCGCCCTTGTGCGAATAAGTCCAAATCGGACCCTCCAATCCGCCCATGTGTGGCCGCCCTTGAGAAGACAAGTCCGATTTTGAACTCGGCCACCGGCCATTGACTTCCGACCACCGGCCAACCGACCGTTGTTTTCCGACCACTTTCCGGCCGCCGTCCGGCCATAATATTCCAGCGAAAAAGAATATTTCAGCAAAAAAAAAGTCTCGGGGGCCTCCGCCGCCGAGGCCTTTAAAGTTGCCCCTGATTCTTGTCCGTGAAAATTTTGGTTTTCGGTGAGTGATTTTCCTTCACGCACGATGGCTTCTCCTCATAATGGGGGCCTTACAAATGTGCACTTTTACCATAGAAAATTACAAGGGTAAATCAGGCTCCATACTTAACAGATTTTATTGCTTTCATGTGTTTTTTGCAAACAACTCAAATTGTTCAGTTTAGAAGTTGATTATTCTTTGTAGCATTTGAAATTAGATGTTTCTTATTGTCTGCAAATCAAAGAGGACGTATAAACAATCATCATTATAATAATTGCATTGAGAAATTCATAGCATTGTTGTATTTATTATACCGTGCAAAGAGTACATTGCAATGTGTATGTTTGCTCACAACATAGGTGATCAATATGTGGATTGACTAGCATGCATTGCAAATCTCATGTTGTGCAAATTTGATTACTTTTCTAGTGAATGACAACTTTAATATATATTGAAAAGAGGAAAAATGTTCTAAAAACTAAACATCTAGTTCTTTTGTCTCAGTTTTAATTTAAAAGCAATGGAGCAAAATGTCGGTACAAGTGGGAAGAAGCCAAACAATAAAAGCTCCTCGAAAAGAGTGGGATTATGCTCACAACATATGCTGTCGATATATGGAGTGGCGATGTAAATTTTGCCTCACGACAAAATTAGGCGGTGCACCACGTATCAGGGACCATGTTCTGGGTAGCATTAAAAAGAGTTGTAAGAAATGTGAACGTTCTCAGGCACCTGCAATTGCAAATCATTTGAGAGAAGAGCACGCCAAAAAAAGGTGGCAAGAGACAACAGATATATAGCTCTGTTATGGATGCAAGTCAAGAGCACTCAGAGCCAAATATTAATTATGTTGATCCTATGGTGAAAACAACTAACCTTGGAGAACAGCCTGGACAGGGAGAGAAAATGTCAAGCAACGTTCCTTTTAAGCATCACAAGAAATGAAGGGAGACTTGGTCAAATGTGTCAAAAATCATTGCATCAAAGCTTTTAGATGCAGTCTCTAGAAGAAGCACAAACTGCACTTGCCAAAGCAATATTCTTCATTGGAAGTGCTTTGGTCATGGTAGACAGCAATCGTTGGAAGGCCGCTTGAAAGAAAATCGGTGAGTTTGGCCCAGGATTTTCAGCTCCCTCTTATCACATAATACAAAATGTTCTCTTGGGAAAATGTTACATCGAAGTCAAAGAGCGTGTTAGAAAAATAATACTTGAAAATATTTCGCTTTCAGGATGCAATTGTGAGTGATGGTTGTTCAAATATTCAAAGAAGACCACTGATCAATGTAATGATGGTTTGTCCAAGATGAGAAACGTTCATAAAGGTGATTGACAGTTCTGGTGCAATTAAAAGTGGCAAATATATTTTTGAGGTCTTGATTAATGTAATTAAAGAAATTGGTGTTGAACATGTCGTTCAAGTAGTCATGGACAACAGAAAGAATTATAAAAACGATAGTAAATTTAAAACGAAGTGCTTTCCACACATTTTCTCCAATGGTTGTAATATGCACAGCTTAAACTTGGTGCTGAAGGATTGGTACACTAGTGAAGAAACCACATGGTTTGCCAAAATAATTGACACAACACGTCAGGTTGTGAAATTTATCTTGAAATGAAAAAGAGTGCTCAATTCGTACAAAATGCACATGTTAATGATGTTGAAACTTCCTACTAAAACTCGGTTTTGTATGCATTTTTATACATTGGAATCATTTCTCCGCAATAAGTGCATTGTGATTTACACTTTCAATTGCACGGCCTTTGATGAATGCCAGCTTGAGTAGAAAGAAAAAGTGAAAGAGAAAATTACATGTCTACGTGGCAACATAAACAAGGTTGCTTGGTGGAGGAGTGTAATGGATGCATACCATGTAATGATGCCAGTTGTGTTCGCAATTCACAACCTTGATCAAAAGACGCCAAATATGGACAAAGTGTGGATGACATGGTGGTCAGTCCAACAAAGTCTTGAAAATATCGAGGAGCTAAAAGAGTCTATAATAGAGAAGGAGTGGCGACTACCATTCTCTGGCAAACAATAAAGAATTTTGGCTAAGTATTTTCATGCAATATGGAAGAGCGCTCATAGTCCACTCCATAGTGTGTCTTACATACTCGATCCGCAGTATCGGAATTTAGATCTGATGTCCAATAGAGGTGGTCAGTGATTTCTATCACGTGGTCAATACGTTCTACTCCAACGCTCAGGAACAAATTGATTGTATCAAAGAAATGAGTGCATTTAGATTAAAAGAAGGTCCATTTGCAAATGATTATGTATAGTCAATGGCAAAAGAGAAACCTTCATGGAAGTGGTGGATGATGAATGGTGGAGAGCATTACTCGACCTTATGTCCCCTTACAATGAAAGTACTGGTACAATGTGCAGCAAACTCAAGTTCAAAGAGAGACTGGAGTATGTATAAGTATGTTCATAGCACTATTCGCAACAGATTGTTAGCAGACAGAGCGGAAAAATTATTGTATATGTTTTGCAATGAAAAGATATTGCATCACATTGAAAGTGCTGACTATGAAGAGGAAATGCCAACCTGGTTGTATGATTGTCAAAACAAAGATGATGAAGAGTTCAATGTCGGTGTATCTCAATGCACTATAGAAGAAATAGAAGAGAATCTGGTAATAGATGTGGAAGTTGAATTACAAGGAGACCCACAACACTCAGACTTAGAATCAAATAACAACTTCATAGATTCAATATAGCTTCAGAGTAAAATGAAGATTGTTTCAAAAACCATTATGAAAGATCTTGTATTCAATGTGTTTTGATCATACACAATGCTTCTAATTTGCGATAATACATAGTTTGTCGATCTTAATTATTATGCTACGAACCATCATCTTGGTCCCCGAATAGATTTCTAATTGTGCTAGGGGTATCTTGGCGGGCTTGCTTGAATTTATACTCATTTTCCATGCCAAACATAACATATATTCCTCGTTGAATATCTTGTGAACAGATGGCACATCAGCTACTATTTTACATCAAACGAATAAGACAGACAAAGTGATAATAATGACCACATGTCAAATATATAGTATCCAATCCATCCATCAAAATTCTTGTAGAAAATTGGACATTGGGAAGATAAAGATGCATCCGAAGTAGACAAGGAGACCAAATCTGGATGCAGGACAGGGTGACTGATGTTTCTCCCTTGTAAAGGTGGAGGATTCACTCACTGTGTCAGATTTTGAACGCTTGGCTTAAGTGGTGAATACTTTTCTCCATTCGAATATGTGAGGGTTGGGGTATTTGGGTGGCTATAGCAAGCCATGTTATTTCTGCATCTTTCTTTGTCAGTTGTGTTATGTAAATATCTTCCTCTCTCTTTAACTATAGGTTGGCACCTTCAACTATCAATGCTAGCCCATCTCGAGTGAAAGTGAAACAACTTTCCTTGATATCATGGGTGGCAACATTTGTCTCCTTTGATGAAAGGTCTACTGGTCGCTGTCACACAAAATTAACATATAACATTTTTGCAATTTTGCATTTTGCAGTGGATGACCATAAACTTCCAAGTAGATCCTCTCAGCTTTTTCTTTGATCTCTTCATGAAGGCACTTCGATACCTTTCACCTTCCTTTCTTTATCTTCGTTTCCTCACATGGCCATATTGTTTTGATCATGTCCTTGGTCACCTCTTTATTGATCTCTTTCCATTACATGTGGTTTGGATCTGTCCATTTTGAAAGTTGTCGAGCAATGCGCATCACTTGTTGTGTCAACATTCTGTACGCTAGAGACTTCATGTGTTGAAATGCATTAACAGTCGTTTGTTGTTGATCATCAGGAACTGATTGGGTGCCACAAACTTGTTCTTCATTGGCCATTTTATCTGAGGGTTGCAAGGGACAAATAGACAAATATTCAATATCTTTGAAAAAAATATATTCTCAGAATTCATCACTTTCACAGATACACAAAGTAGATCCATCTCGTCCACTATTGATGCAACTAAACAAAACCACAACTGACGGACCCAATTGAACCACAAGACAAATTTGAAATGACTAAAGATAATTGATCCGATTAAAATACAAGACAATTGATCCGATTGAAATACAAGACATGACTGAATGGGTGAACCACCCCGAACTAGATAATACACATCAATACAAATGAAATACCCCGGACAAGAAGAATATATATCATAAAAATGTTTAGGTCGGGTAAAAAGATGGCGCAAGTTCAACAAGAGGTCGTTGGACAGGATTAGGGTCTGTCTTTAAATGTTCTTTGAACTTTAATCTGAATGGCCCTCATAACATCTTGGTTGGGGTGGTAAAATACTTCTTCTAGAAAATAAACTTTCCTGGTTGCACTCCAAAAATCTATTAGCATGTCGAATAGATAAACCAATGCATAAATATTGTCAATTTTGTGTACACATCTATGCACTATGGATCGTATAGTTCTGGAACAATCTACGATCGCTTTGTAATCTCAGCTTCCCCTACTTTCTGTGCCTCCAAAACTGCAGGGTTCGACTGTCCGCTTGGATGCAGATAATTAATTCCCACGTGCTTAGCTGGCATTTTGAGCATCATTCCCCAATCAATGATGCCAACACGGGGTTTATTTATGCGAGTAAATTCCAACATTATGTTGAACGGGTGTAGGTCACTATGCACTATACCAGTCGAGTGAGTAGCCGCAACGCCATCAATTAAGGCGTGACAAACTGCTGGTATCCGCTCAATGACTGCTTTGATCCATGTTGCCTCTATTTCTGATAAATGTTGATTTTCTGGTGGCAATGACCTCCTGCCGTTGAGGCGGTCCGGGGCAGGCAACAAGAGAGGCGACCTCTAAACACCCCTCAAGGCTCCCGTGCTGCTCAATTGGGGATGGGGCAACCACAAGCACAACACAACAACAAACCCACAGCCAAACCCAAACAAGATAGGGGCACCACCTAGTTATGGTATGCGAACTAGGACGCAAGAAAGATTTTGGCACAACCAAGAAGATGCACCACACAACGCACACAAACAACCTCACACCAAGACACACACAAACTGGACCAGAGAGATCTAGAGCAAATGGAAGAGAGAGAGAAAAGGATCTTGCATAATACCGTATTTGTGACTTGCAAATGGAGATGGTTCGTTATGATGCTATCGTAGAACTTGTATAAACTCACTCAATGCTTAGTGATTGCTAAACATTGCCAAAACACACACACACTGTCTTAGGGTGTGGGAGACCTCTCACCACAATACCCTCTTACAATGGACACAAAACTGGCAATGAAAAACACACTAAAACACTTTCTAAAATCAAGATCAACCGATAAAAACTCAAATACACAAGTCACCTTGAATTCTCCAAACCCTATTGCACAAATGGAAGGACGAAGATTTGAACGTCGAATCACGCCTTTGATGCACCAAACCTCAATTTATTGATGATGAAGTAGCATATACAATAGTGGTTTTGAGGTTTGTGGAACTCACGCTCTCTCACTTGCAATGTGTAGCTTGAAGGCTTCTCTCACACCAAGAGTGAAGCTCACAAGTGGTTGCTACACCTAAGTCTCTCCTCACGCATAGAGTGTTGGGGTGCTATGTGAGATGTTGGAGGTTGTTTTACAAGAAGGAGACGGGCCTATTTATAGGTTGGAGACCCCTCATTAAGATTATTGGAAATCCTAATTTACAAGCTAACAAATCAGGATTATGATTTTTTTGAATATCAAAACATTGCGGGCCTTCTTTGTCTGCTTGAGTCATGGGTGTGGGCTCAAAAGAGAGCATTATTGATGGTAGATAAGGTGAAAGTAAGTTTTAAGGAAGGGAGAGAGAGAGAGAGAGAGAGAGAGAGAGAGAGAGAGAGAGAGAGAGAGAGAGTTACTATACATGTCTTGAGGTGAGGTGTCTTTTATGGTTAGGTCAATGCTATTTTGTGTTAGTATGTTAGTCGTTAGTAATCACTAGAAAGTTAATGTTACATTTACAATGGGTAGAGTGAGTTGATTTTATGAAGGAAGAGGGGTGAATTAAAAGAGAATCATTGAGATGGTGAAGCTTTGAAGAAGCTTGAACTCACCCTTGTGTAGATTGTGGAAAAAATGACCGCTGGTCTTCTTCTTCTTCTTCGCTTCTTTACGCCACCGCCACGGTTGACCACCACGATGAAAAGAGGATTTGTTGATGAAAAATCCTCAATTTGCAGAAGTTATCATGGTTAAGATGCTGAATTTTAGATATTTTAGGAGAGGTAAATGAAATTGTAACATAGAAGCAATAGAGAGAGACATGGAGAGGGTGTATGTATGTAGAGGTTCATAAAAGAACTATAGGGATGAGAGAGAAGGGTAATGGTGAAGAGGGTGGGAGAAGCCATGGAAATTGCAGGTTTGAGTGAGGGAAGTAGAGGGAGGGATGTGTAAGAGTGAGTAGGTGTGTGGAAGGGTGAGAGAAGACTAAGGGCTACTTGTGAGAAAAGTGGGCAGACTGGGGTCCACTCAAAAAATCATAGCTCACCGCTGGTAGCTCCAAAAATCATGAAAACATTTGAGGTGATTATTCAGAGTGTGGGCTACATTTTCTCTTTTGACCACCGCTCCAAATTCGGAGTGGAGATAGGTGCCAAAATTCTCACCAAAAAGCCTGTTTTTTATGCCTGCAAAAGTCTTTTAGTGGCCCCCTCCTTTGTTGAATTTGTACAATGCATCCAAGAGTGAGCCCCTCCTTTGTCATATTATAATACAAAGCATTCAAGTTGCCCTTGACCCATGCATGGAGGAGGATTATTGGTGAAATAAGAAATATATACATGGTGGGACTGGTGTATGGACTATTCATGGACTTTAGCTCAATGAGCACATGGTGTTAGAATAATGAGTAAAAATAATAATAAAAATATGGAGGAGTTATGGATATGGAAAGATATTGGAATCATATGATATGGTCCCTCCTTGAATTATTTTGGGTGAAAGAGGAAAAGGTATGCAAGTAAATAATATAATAAAAGTAACCAATGAGTAGAAATCAATTTTTTGTTTTCACGAGGGTGAGGGTGAAAATGTGGGAGTGATTTGTATAAAAGAAAAATATGAGGTTAGAGTATGTGCATATTGGCAAAAAATATAATTATGGTGTAAGAGGATGAAAGAAGGTGTACATAGGTTTAATAAAACACACACCTAAGTAGAAATATTTAAATAAAATATCAAAATAATTATAAAAAATCCCTATATTTAGGCCATATATACAATGAAATATTTACACACAAAGAGGCCATAATATACTTTTATTTTTTACTTTTTTAATTTTTTTGGCTCAACTAGCCCAGTGACTAGCTAGCTGAGGGTTTTTTAAGAAGATATGGGAAAAGCCCCCTAACTCACACAGGCCTATGTACAATGAAATGGTAGGGATAGCCATAGCGTTTGGGTGAATTTGGTAGGGTGGAGTAACTTAGTATAGCAATTATGGAGAGCCGAAAAACGGCTATCATTAGCCCTCCCCCAGGATGATGGTATATTCATGTACCATCATAGAGCATCTTTTCCAAAGAGAGTGCTTTAGAGTCCTTGACGAGATCTTGCAACTCCATAATCCACTTTGAGATCCTAGTACTAAGATTCATTTGAGATGACACCCAAGGGAACAAATTTTCTGCAGTGAGAATTACAAAAGGTTTTGGTAGTAGGTAGGATCTAAACTTTCTCACCGCAAACATGAGAGAAAGCATCATGAGTTCTGCTTCTGTGTAGTCTCTCTCCAAAGCATTCATGACCCTACTAGCAAAGTAGATGGGTCGCATCCTTGTACTGTGGGGATCTTGTTGTAGCAACACAGCACCAATTGTTTCCCTTCCAACTATCCATAGAGCCCAAAGACGTAGAAACTCTTGCTTGTACAAGTAGTAGTCATCTAAGTCTTTTTGCTTATGAGAAACAATATCTTGCCATAATTTTTGAGTGTTTTGGGGATCAAAGAAGTATTTCTTGAAACGATTCAAAACTTCCGTGTAATTCCCTTTAAATTCCTCAGGCAAAGAGTCAAACCAAGTGCTAGCATCTTTCCTAAGGACCACCTCAAACATTTCTACACGTTCTTGATCAGTTACTATCCTCTTGATACGGCAAGACATCTTGAAATTCGCTAGAAATAATTCTGCATCCTCTCCAGGCTCTCCAAAGAAAAGAGGATATCTAGACATTTGGCGTTGGCTCTCCATTGAATTGATTTCAAAGTGACGCGTTTTTTTTTTTTTTCTTTAAAAGATTTACACAATAATATTTTCTAAATTGCAATCTATTCTACAACAAAATAAAAATATTCACATCAAATGACCTATGATAATCAATAAGAGGTAGAATGACAGGGTTTGGTGATGCGAGAATTTCTCCTACTCTTTGGGCACCAAACATGAATACCATACGTTGTTGAAAATGGATTTTCCTACTAATTGCAATGTTTATTCTAATATGTGGAGTGAAATGGAAGGGGAAAACCTCTATTCCTGGGCCATTATCCATGGTCTATGCATGACCTAATACTCAAAACAAAACAAAAATATAGACGTCCAAACTAAGGTCGTACCTAATCAGAGGCAAAATAAAAGGGTTTACTGAAGCGTTTATCTCGGCCAACCTAAGAGGACCTAAAATCCTATGAATTACTCGCGGAAACTGCAACTTAGTACTAACAATTATGTGTACCTTTTGCCTTGCAATGGGAATGAAAGGATCATACAAATTCTCCTGATTCATGCAACCTACTTGACTATGCTAAAGGTTGAACCTACACAAAAAGATACACAAGCCTTTCCTCAGTGGGGGCACCAAAATTGAGGCGGTCCGGGGCGGGCAACAAGAGAGGCGACCTCTAAACACCCCTCAAGGCTCCCGTGCTGCTCAATTGGGGCTGGGGCAACCACAAGCACAACACAACAACAAACCCACAGCCAAACCCAAACAAGATAGGGGCACCACCTAGTTATGGTATGCGAACTAGGACGCAAGAAAGATTTTGGCACAACCAAGAAGATGCACCACACAACGCACACAAACAACCTCACACCAAGGCACACACAAACTGGACCAGAGAGATCTAGAGCAAATGGAAGAGAGAGAGAAAAGGATCTTGCATAATACCGTATTTGTGACTTGCAAATGGAGATGGTTCGTTATGATGCTATCGTAGAACTTGTATAAACTCACTCAATGCTTAGTGATTGCTAAACATTGCCAAAACACACACACACTGTCTTAGGGTGTGGGAGACCTCTCACCACAATACCCTCTTACAATGGACACAAAACTGGCAATGAAAAACACACTAAAACACTTTCTAAAATCAAGATCAACCGATAAAAACTCAAATACACAAGTCACCTTGAATTTTCCAAACCGTATTGCACAAATGGAACGACGAAGATTTGAACGTCGAATCACGCCTTTGATGCACCAAACCTCAATTTATTGATGATGAAGGAGCATATACAATAGTGGTTTTGAGGTTTGTGGAACTCACGCTCTCTCACTTGCAATGTGTAGCTTGAAGGCTTCTCTCACACCAAGAGTGAAGCTCACAAGTGGTTGCTACACCTAAGTCTCTCCTCACGCATAGAGTGTTGGGGTGCTATGTGAGATGTTGGAGGTTGTTTTACAAGAAGGAGACGGGCCTATTTATAGGTTGGAGACCCCTCATTAAGATTATTGGAAATCCTAATTTACAAGCTAACAAATCAGGATTATGATTTTTTTGAATATCAAAACATTGCGGGCCTTCCTTCTCTGCTTGAGTCATGGGTGTGGGCTCAAAAGAGAGCATTATTGATGGTAGATAAGGTGAAAGTAAGTTTTAAGGAAGGGAGAGAGAGAGAGAGAGAGAGAGAGAGAGAGAGAGAGAGAGTTACTATACATGTCTTGAGGTGAGGTGTCTTTTATGGTTAGGTCAATGCTATTTTGTGTTAGTATGTTAGTCGTTAGTAATCACTAGAAAGTTAATGTTACATTTACAATGGGTAGAGTGAGTTGATTTGATGAAGGAAGAGGGGTGAATTAAAAGAGAATCATTGAGATGGTGAAGCTTTGAAGAAGCTTGAACTCACCCTTGTGTAAATTGTGGAAAAAATGACCGCTGGTCTTCTTCTTCTTCTTCGCTTCTTTACGCCGCCGCCACGGTTGACCACCACGATGAAAAGAGGATTTGTTGATGAAAAATCCTCAATTTGCAGAAGTTATCATGGTTAAGATGCTGAATTTTAGATATTTTAGGAGAGGTAAATGAAATTGTAACATAGAAGCAATAGAGAGAGACATGGAGAGGGTGTATGTATGTAGAGGTTCATAAAAGAACTATAGGGATGAAAGAGAAGGGTAATGGTGAAGAGGGTGGGAGAAGCCATGGAAATTGCAGGTTTGAGTGAGGGAAGGAAAGGGAGGGATGTGTAAGAGTGAGTAGGTGTGTGGAAGGGTGAGAGAAGACTAAGGGGTACTTGTGAGAAAAGTGGGCAGACTGGGGTCCACTCAAAAAATCATAGCTCACCGCTGGTAGCTCCAAAAATCATGAAAACATTTGAGGTGATTATTCAGAGTGTGGGCTACATTTTCTCTTTTGACCACCGCTCCAAATTCGGAGTGGAGATAGGTGCCAAATCTCTCACCAAAAAGCCTATTTTTTATGCCTGCAAAAGTCTTTTAGTGGCCCCCTCCTTTGTTGAATTTGTACAATGCATCCAAGAGTGAGCCCCTCCTTTGTCATATTATAATACAAAGCATTCAAGTTGCCCTTGACCCATGCATGGAGGAGGATTATTGGTGAAATAAGAAATATATACATGGTGGGACTGGTGTATGGACTATTCATGGACTTTAGCTCAATGAGCACATGGTGTTAGAATAATGAGTAAAAATAATAATAAAAATATGGAGGAGTTATGGATATGGAAAGATATTGGAATTATATGATATGGTCCCTCCTTGAATTATTTTGGGTGAAAGAGGAAAAGGTATGCAAGTAAATAATATAATAAAAGTAACCAATGAGTAGAAATCAATTTTTTGTTTTCACGAGGGTGAGGGTGAAAATCTGGGAGTGATTTGTATAAAAGAAAAATATGAGGTTAGAGTTTGTACATATTGGCAAAAAATATAATTATGGTGTAAGAGGATGAAAGAAGGTGTACATAGGTTTAATAAAACACACACCTAAGTAGAAATATTTAAATAAAATATCAAAATAATTATAAAAAATCCCTATATTTAGGCCATATATACAATGAAATATTTACACACAAAGAGGCCATAATATACTTTTTTTTTTTTTTTTTTTTTGGCTCAACTAGCCCAGTGACTAGCTAGCTGAGCGTTTTTTAAGAAGATATGGGAAAAGCCCCCTAACTAACACACGCCTATGTACAATGAAATGGTAGGGATAGCCATAGCGTTTGGGTGAATTTGGTAGGGTGGAGTAACTTAGTATAGCAATTATGGAGAGCCGAAAAACGGCTATCACCGTGTTGTAGCCTGTGCATGTGGCGTCTGAATGCTTCATGGGCGAATGGCAAGCGGCACATCATGTCCCCCAATGTGCCCCCATTGTAGTATGGAAATACTATGATTCAGGGGGTTTCATTGGTAGAGCCAATGCATCTTACAATGGAGGGGTGAAGCGTTTGCATTCCTTGCTCTATCTGGAAGCTGTCAAATTTTGTCTCGCTCCCTCCCATGTAGCATTTTCCCATGCATGTAATGTGGTTTGTAAAGAAAGAGATACCTTTGATGGTGTACAATGTGCACACACCAAAAGATCCTGCACCAACCCTTGTACCCTCTACCAAGGCCTCGTGGGGAATGCAAATTAGATACATGCACTTGGCATTCAAATCCTTGTGCATGATTGTGTTGGTGCCGTTGGCATCTGATCGTCCACCCACAGCTACTTGCGCATCTTGGGCCCTTCAATCTCTTGGGTAATATGGATTCGTTCTGAGCTTTCACATGCTTCATCTTGACCTTCTGCTCCTCCCATAATCTATCCCAAAGCTCTAATTTTGTCATATCGCAGGCAGGAGAGACATCTTCCTTTAAGTTTCTACGACAGGCTTTCATATTTCCCAACACTGTCCTAACTTTGTGGATGGGGTCAAATTCTCGAACCCCTGCTGGAATGAACAACTCATATTGGCCTTCACCTCGTAGCTTACGCTATGTGTTCTCCCATATAGTTCTAGTGAGGTCTTTGATGAAGATGTCTCTTTTACTAATCTATTGTATGTGACCATCTCCACATGATGATATTTCCAAAATACATTCTTTTTGAATGGCATGCATAAAAATTTTCTTTTGATGTGGTGTCATTTATCACTGGACAATAAAAAACAACATATCAAATACAAATTCATGGCTGCACACTGCACTAACACTCTCACACTAGTTCAGACAAACCATAAACATGACTTGAAGACTTTAAGAAATGTACACAAATACATTGATAAACATTAGAAACAATTTTTACTTTAAAATGCATGTTTACACTGTAAAATACAAAGCAAACAAGTAGTTTATAAGAACTTTATCTAGATCAAACAATACATGTTAAAAAAACATTTCAGCATATTGTGAATTTTTAACTTATATTTTTCATCATGCACTCTCACACTAGTTCAAACAAAGCATACACTGATTTAAATACTTCAAAAAATTAAGCAAGATTATATTTACTCAGGTTGATAATCATTTTGGCTTTAAAATGGTATGTTAACTCGTGTAAAATAAATAAAAATAAGTCACTCCTAATAAAATTGTTTAGATCTAGCAGAACATGTTAAAAATCCAAAACAATTCAAAATTTTCTGATTCGCATCAAAAAATAAAGCCTCTTGGAAGATACATGCATCATGATGTACATATTGTCACTTTTATTTTAGTTCATTTAAAACATTGAAAGTATACAAACTGGGCTGGGAATTGCAAAGAACGACATGCTTTTAAAAAGATAAAACTAAATATTTACCATGCAAATTGTATATATATACTTTCTTACATACAATTTATGTATTGAATATGATTAGTTAGTATATATTTTCATAAGAACATTTAAAAACAACAATATCAAACAATTCAAACATTTGTATATGAAATACTCTTCACGGCCCCGTTACTAACCAAGTATTCCATATATTTAATACTTTACAAAATGAACTACACATGCACATACAAATTGTGTGCATATACTTTCTTACATAGAATTTATGTAAATGTAGCATTTAAAATAGCGTTGATGATTGATGAATAAAGCATTCTTTTGAATATGATTAGCTAGTATATATTTTCATAAGAACACTTAAAAACAACAATATCAAACAATTCAAATATTTGTATATGAAATACTCTTCACGGCCACATTACAAACCAAGTATTTCATATACTTAATACTTTAAAAACTGAACTGCACATGCATATACAAATTATATGGCGTTCATACGACGAAGTTAACGACCTGAATGCCATATTTATGCAAAAACAAATGTTTCTAACAAAGGACACTCAATTAGCCGCGTTATCGATCGAGTGCCACCAGAATCTAAGGAGAAATAATGGCTTGCATACAAGCATCATATAGTCGCGTTACCAATTGATACCCATATTTTTTTCAATGGAAAGGGGAAGGGAAGTTGACTCACCATAAGGATACTAGATTTTTTGTGTTACCAACATAGTACACATATAGTAAGCCAATACTTACCACAAGGACACTATCTTCCCCGTGTCACCAAGGTGATGCCCCTGTGGTGGTAAGCACTATTCTGTAGCACACTCCCACTGTGTGGTAAGGTACCTTATGACTGTCATGCAATACGACAAAAGGCACGCTACCACACACTGCATAGGCACACAAAAAACACATACCTGGGTCGTGTGGGAGCATGCTTTGCGTCGTAGTGCATGGTAGTAGCAGAGTACCTGACCCACAGTCATAAGGTACCTTATGACTGTCATGCAATACGAAAAAAGGCACGCTACCACACACTGCATAGGCACACAAACAACACATACCTGGGTCGTGTGGTCAGGTACTCTGCTACTACCATGCACTACGATGCAAAGCATGCTCCCACATGACCCCCTCCTCCCTCTCTCCCTCTCTCCTCTTGATGTACCTGCAAAGGCGGCCGTCTCTCTCTCTCTCTCTCTCTCTCTCTCTCTCTCTCTCTCTCTCTCTCTCTCTCTCTCTCTCTCTCTCTCTCTCTCTCTCTCTCTCTCTCTCTCAAAATAACACCCAGCAAGTCCGTCGATCAGGGCCCTATGTATATTATTCTGCGGCCCCACCGGGCTTCTTGGTTTTCTCGATAGGCCCGCAGGGAAAAGTCAAAAACCCAAAGGGCCCGCAGGGAAGACTAAAATTCTCAGCAAGCTTTTTATGGGTTTCCAAGTTACCTTTAACCTGCTTCTTTGTAATCATGTTAAGTGTGATTACGTAAATGTGTCAATAAGACCTTGTGATCACACACAGTTTTTGGTAATTACGTACATATTAAATCCCTGTGTGGGAGAGTTAGAAGGTTTAGCACTAAATATGAAAAGACTCAAATGGGCTGAAGATCTTCAAGTGATTGAAATATACTTTCTCATTAGGAAAAAGAATCCAGAGGAAACCCTTGTAGTATATGGTGTCCAAGTATCATAGAATCATTCGGTGTTTGATCAGGTGTCTAAAGTAATCTACCCAGGTAGAATTAGGCCCATAGGTATAGGTCTGAGGACCAAAACATGTTGTATATTTTGATCCTATATCTAACCTGTCCATAGTCTACAAGATTCTAGTACAGGACTATCATCACCCTTGTACATAGTAGGATCTTCATGGATTGTATTAACTCTTGTACATAATATGGTTCTCATGGGTATGTTATAAGAAATTTTGTTTATGGTTTGGCATTTTTCTTCATCTAGTGTGCAAAAGTTTTAAGTATGAGATAAATTGAAAGCATAATCAAGATAGATTTTCATCTAGTACTAAATTCCACTAATTTAATCCTAGGACAATATGCACATAAATAACCTTTACATTGTTACTGAAGAGAAAAAATTACTACTAAAGAAATGCCAACTCCCTACCTTCAAGGGAGAGGGACCCAATTTACAGCGAGATATTGAAGCATGGTTAGATGCTATGGACGAATATTTCAAAGATGCAAGAACTTCTCAAAAAACACAAGCAATGTTAGATATGTTCCATCTCAGCAAAGATGTCAAACTTTGGTGGAAGAAACACTACAGATTCAAGATGCCCTTCTCAGGGCAAAGCTTCTTGCAGTTGAAGGGACCAACCCTACCAAATATTATAATGATTTTAATAACTTTAGCGGAAGAGCTAGGGGAACTTTTAACCAAGGATAGCAACAATGTGGAGTAGCTGCGGCGGCAGTGAACTTGAAGCAGACCTTGCCAAATGTTAGGTGCTATGGATGAAATCAAATGGGACACTATACGAATAACTCTTCGGAAGAGCAAAACCCTGTAACTACTGTTAGAGCCACTCCTCAAACTCAAATAAATCAAGGATACAATCTAAGATGAGGTAGAAATGGAAGATGAGAAAGAGGAGCAAGACCTTATGTAGTCGTGGGAGAACCAACTTTAATAAACAAGGAAGATGAAAGAGCCGCTCGTTTGGCCACAATTAGCAATCGTAGAGCTCAACAACAATATGCAGTTTTGTAAACTACTATAAATCGATAATGTAAAAACTTTGAGCTACTTATATATTATAATGGTATACATTATTTTCTTTTTCAGATTACTTAAGGAATCTAAAGTTAAGTTAGTACTCAATCAAGTAATTAAGGGTAGATCTAAAAAATGCGAAAGAAGTTCTGGACAGGAAGACAAAATTTGAACCGTAGGAATGAGATAGTTATCCAAAAACCAGCTCACACTCCTTGTGCACAAGATAATCTTTCTTGAAAAATGACCAAGTTATAGAAATATTAATGCACGAGACTAATAGGAAGCCAAGGAACCCTTGGTATGATACCTCTTAAAACCCTTTACATATTGTTGATTAACTAGGTTAGGGCACAGAGGGGGTACCTCTGGTGCAATGGTGGAAGCTTGTGTTGAACGTATATTGCTCAGAATGTCAAGAACACGCCAAGCACATTCAAATTGGCAAAGCTGGAATACAAAATACTTGTCCAACGCTAATTGCTCTGAATGGTCAGCTAGACCAAGCGTGTTCATGTTGACAATGTGGATATATGGATCTTTTATGGAATGGATTTAACCTAGTTTTTGAGATAATACATTTGGCTTGTAAAACTTTTTAAGATGGGCTCAACACCAAGAGTTTCTTGGATAAATTCAGTGGCAAGTAAATAGCAATGCTAAAGTAAAGAATTGTAGGACCTCAAAATAAGTCTTAAGAAAAGATAATGAAATTTATTGGAAATAAATAAATTAAGGATCAAGTAGTTGTATGGAAACATGAACCCACTGAAAAATGTTACTCAAGAGCTAGAAATTTGTAAAGAATTCCCTAACTTTGGCTTAGATGAGGGCATCTCAAATTCATAAGTTGGGGTGATTGTAAGGTTTTCAGCTTTTCAGTGCAGGGAAATGAACCCTAAGCTTTAATGGAGAGCATTGGACGTATAAACTGGTAAACTACTATCTCAAAAGCAGTTAAAATTGTTATGTGTAGAATCGTAAGCACAACAAATCTATAGCTAAGAACTCTCAGAACTAAATTCGGATAAAATCTGACACCGCTATCCCCTCTAGAAGTTTTACTACCATTTCAAATTGCAAAAATAATTGAATGGTTTTTAGTAATCATTTAAGCTTAAGACTTTCTTTATAACCCCTAGATTATTTTCCAAATATTTACCAAAATAGCAACAAATAAGCCTGAAAATTAATAGTTTTTAATTTTAAAATGGTAGGAGCTGGGGAAGGCCATTACTGACATGTCAGTCACTAATTTAGCAGCAAGCAATGCTAGATGGAGGTTAGGGGTTGCTTGGACTACAAGCAACTGCCAGTTTTAGCTTGTGAGAGCATGTGAGTGCCAGAGAAAGCTATAAATAAGACCCTATGCTTCACAAACACTTGCAGACTCGGATTCCTAGCCAAAAATCTCTTGTGAAAAAGAGATACTTCACAAAATCACTAAGAGAGAAAAAATATAAGCGATTAAGTGAGGTAATTAGTGCTAATCTCAATTAATTTGCAATTTATATTAATTTATATCTAATTTTTTAATTAATCTATTAATTAGAAAAGATTAGGTCATTCTCTACTATTAATTACTCTCTTATATATTATTGAACTATTGATTACTTAATCTTAACTTAGATTATTAATCTAATTAATTATTAATCCCTAATCAAAATTAAAATTGATTAATTTTGATCTTAATTAATGAGAAATATATTAATTTATCTTAGTTAATTATAAGATAATTATCAAAGCTAAAAAAAAATAGTGTTAGAAAGCCAAGGAAACTATATAAAAATTTAATAAAATTTTTAATTAATTAATTAAAAATTAGCTATTTTTAAGAGTAAAACTAATGAAAAACTTAGCATACTAACTTAAAAAATTACACGATAATTATAAGCATTAGAAAACATTGTGAGAAATATAAGGTAATTTACTCATGACCAAAAAAATTTGTTTAACTATCTAATTAGGCTTAAATTTTCTAGTTTTAACTATAAATTAAAGAGAAAAATTACTTGATTAAGTGAGATAATTACATGGTAATAATCAAAGTTAGAAAACATAATTAAAAAGTTTTAATAACTAGCTTATAAACACAAAATTACTTTAGCTATTCATTTAACTAAAATTATTTGATTCTAGCTATACATTAAAAGAGAAAATTAGTAATTTAGATTAGATAATTATATAGTAATTCTCAACGAAACCATCATTAGAAAGTGAAGATAACTAGCTCATGAATAAAACATTAGTTTATCTATTTAATTAAGCTAAAATTGCTTGACTTTAGTTGTATATTAAAGAGGAAAACTAATTAATTATCTAAAATAATCACATGGAAATTATTAAAGCTAGAAAAAATCATTAAAAAGTCGATATACTTAGCTCATGAACACAAAAGTAGTTCAACTATTTAATTAAGCTAAAATTATCTGATTTTAGCTGTAAATTAAAGATGAAAATTAGTTAATTATCTTAGATAATTACATGGTAATTATGAAGGTTAGAAAAAATCATTAGCAAGCCATAATAATTAGCTCATGAATAGAAAATTAGTTGAGCTATTTAATTAAGCCATAAATTAAAGAGAGAAACTAGTAAATTAACTGAGATAATTACATGCTAATTATCAAGGTTTGATATAATTATTAACAAGTCAAAATAATTAGCTCATGAACATAAAAGTAGTTTAGCTATTTAATTAAGATAAAATTATCTAATTTTAGCTATAAATTTAAGAGAAAAACTAGTTAATTGACTTAAATAATCACATGAAAATTTTCAAGATTAAAACAAAATCATTACCAATCCAAGATAATTAGTTCATGAACAAAAAGGTATTTTTTCTATTTAAGTAAGCTAAAATTTTATGATTTTAGTTGTAAATTCAAGAAGAAAATAAGTTAATTAGTTTTGATTATTATATGGTGACTTTTAAAGTTAGGAATCATCATTAATAAGTCAAGATAATTATACCCAGAATTAGTTAACTAGCTTAAGTAATTATAATATATAAAATTTTTTGTTTTAGGCAAACCTTTAAGTAGGATAAATATATATCACAATTAAAAGTTTTTAGAAAAACTATTAAAAGTATAAACCACTGCTAGAAAGTTGTGAAAATTATATCTTTATGAGATAATGAGTTAAAAAATATTAAGTAGAAAATAAGTCAATTTAAGGATTAGTAAAGATTTTTTAAAAGAAAAAAGCTTCACAAATTTATAGAATTATTAGGGAGACCCAAAATACCTAAAAGGAATCTACGACAAGAATATCTTAGTTATATGATTAAATAGGAAAAAAATATACTAATAATTTATCATTTTAAAGTGTACTTTAAAGAAAATGCCAATAGAAAAGTTATCAAAAGCTAATCAGAAGGCTCCTTAGGCTATACTAAGGTATAAGGAAAAGCAAAAACGATATTAAAAAAAAAACTAGGAGTTTTTTATAATCATTTAAACTACTCCAGGATCTAAGCAATTATGCTAAGAAATGTAAATATGTCATCAAATGGAAAGAATCAAAATTTTGATGATTTACCTAATAAATAGACGTCTTTTTTATAAGGATAGAAGTCATGGCTCCAAAGAGGACCCAAGAAAACCCTCAGTCTGATGAGGAGGGCAATGTTACCAAGAGCGCTAGAACATCACACAACCACAAGGCCGGACCTGATAGTAGGTCTACAGATGAAAGCATTCAAGCCCCAACACTGTAACAAATGCCAACCAGTCTTAGGTGGGTCTTCATTATAATTTAAGTTGAATAATTCAAGTTATTTTTTAAGTATTAACATTGCATATGTAAAAGAGTGGCTAAGGATTTAGAAGAGATGAAATTGACTGAAAAACGAAAAGCATCTTCCACAAAATTAGTGTACACTTGTTTGTAAAGTAGGAAAGAATAGTTTGGGTTAAGGATGGCTTATGTAGGAAAGATATGATTGATCATCCTTAAAACAACTTGTCTCAAGACAATACTTAAAAAAAACTATCTCAAATCATAAAGCATTGATTCACACTAGTTCGCACAAACTATGACAATAACACAAATGAAATACATTAACTCAATGACTTAGTCGTTCGGACAATACAAGTTTAAAACCCTAAACACTTCAAAAAACTATCCTAGATCATAAGACATTAGTTCACATTTTAATCGTTAAAACTTTAAAAAACTAGGTTACAATAGAAGACATTTGCAACATGTTTTTAGTTATGATGTGAAGAACACGACCAAATTTTTATTTTGTCAATATTGATACCAAATTAGGATTATGGTGATAAGTTTTAAGATAGAAAAATCATAAAAAAATTAGTGTAGTTTTAACAAAAAATTCATAAATTGAATATAACTTCTAGTCAAAAAAAGATTTTGCATAGATATCAAGGAAAAACTTAAGATTTATAATGCATCTATATGCCAATACCCATCAACTAAGCATTTTTCAAGGTTTCAAACTCCCAAGCATCTTGTAATTTAAGCTCATAAAAAAAAATTGTAGTTTCTTAAAAGAAAACATTACCATGAGAAACTAATGGAAGTATGTAAATGAATTTTCTAATTGTGTCCATATGGGGTATTTATATACAAATAGGTGACATGAATGAAAAAATTCAAAAGAGGACTTTATTTTAAAACTAATCTTTGGTATAAAAATACAACATGTGTACTCTGTGGGATATGACATAAATAAATAAATATGGCTTGCATAACCATCAAATAGTATCACTTTATGTAATGGAGTTGTAAATATAGTATATATGCAACATAAGACATTGCAAATTTAGATGAATTAAATGTTTTGTGTGGTCATTGATGGAAGGAATGCCAAACAAATATAAGTAGTTATAATCGACTATTGCTAAGAGATACCCCTCCCTAGGGGATCTATACAAACAAATATACAATTTACAATGTTATACAATTTCAATATACATCAGTTTTGCAGAAGCGTTTGCATAGGGTAGGAGTTCTCAACGGCCAACCTAGCTCATTGGAGAGTCCAACTTGGACTTGTCTACACAAGGGCGGCTACACACGACTGCCTCTCATGAGAGAGGGAAACCCTTTTGGCCTATAAAAGGAGGCCTCTTCTACACACAAAATGCATTGTGGTTCATTGTGAAGTTGATGTGAGGTGGTGATATTGAAGCATGGTGGGAGATCTATTAAGGGTATAATCCCTTTGTAACCTACTTCTTGTTTGAAGTACTAAAGCCATTGAGTGGCTGCTTTCATGTGGATGTAGCCCACAGTGGGTGAACCACGTAGATTGTGTGTGCCCTCTCTCTCTTTCTCTACTCTATAATCTCTCATGTGTAAAAACTATCTCTCCCCATTGCGTAAACTAGTCTAATATCTACTTAACTACGTCCTATTTTCTAACAACTGGTATCAAAGAAAGGTTTGGTCTTAGCTAAAGTATCTCAAGAAAAGGATTCCTTGAATTGAGTGGGAGTAATGGAAAAGGAAGGGAATCTCAAGATCAAGAAGTGAAATGACTAGAACTACCATCGCTGGAAGATGCAGATTGAAGACTATCTCTATATAAAGGACCTTTATTTTTCACTAGGCGGTCTTGCAAAGAATCCCGGAACAATGGAAGATGAAGCATGGATTTTCCTTGACTGAAAGGCATTGGGAACAATCCGGCTAAGCTTAGCGTCAATGGTGTCCTTCAACGTTTCGAAGATAAAGACCACGGAGGACTTGATGAAGTCACTTGACGGCCTCTACGAGAAACCATCGACATCCAATAAGGTATTTCTCATGAAGCGCTTGTTCAATATAAGGATGGTAGAGAATGGTTCAGACATTGCATAAAACCTAAACAACTTTAACACCAACATAAGTCAACTTTGACCTGTGAAGGTCAATTTCAACGATGAAGTGCGATCCCTCCTTATACTATCGTCTCTACTGGATAGTTGGGATAGTCTTGTGATCACTGTAAGTAACTCTGTCTGTGATACAAAGACTCTTAAGTTTGATGATGTTCTGGGTATTCTCCTAAGCAAGGAAATGCGAAGGATAAGCATAGGTGAATCATCAAGTGCTACATTGTCAGCAAAAATGAGGGGAAGATCGAAGGAGAGGTTCAAAAATTAAAAGGGCCGTGATCACTCAAGATGGAGCAAGTCACATACAAAGTCAGTTCTAGAATGTTGGAACTGCGGCAAGAAGGGCCATGTCAAAAAGAATTGCTGGTCCAACAAGAAGAAGGATTTGGAGTCTCAAGACAACAAGTCAACATTGGAGGCCAATGTGGCAGGTAAAGTAGACCAAGATGCACTAATTTTCTCATTAGACAATGTGTCTAATTCTTGGATAGTAGATTCGGGGCTTCATTCCACACGACATTGCACAAGCAGCGTTTACAAGATTACACCAAAGGTGATTTTTGATAAATATACTTGGGAGAGGATGAAGATTGTGAAATTGTCCGCAAAGGTACAGTTTGTGTCAAAACTACTTATGAAAATGAATGGAAGCTTAAAGATGTTAGGCATGTTCCTTCTCTTCGCAAAAATTTGATCTCTAAAGAACAATTGGATGATGAAGGTCACAGCATTGCATTTGGAAACAAATGTTGGAAGATCTCAAAGGGATCTTTAGTGGTTGCCAAAGGAGAAAAGGTTGGTACACTTTACTTGTGTATTGTCAACACACAATCTTCAACTTGTGCAACAGCTACAGAAGTCAACAGTGCGGTGTGGCACTATCGGCTTGGACATATGAGTGCTAAAGGAATGCAAATCCTTTAATCATAGAAGCTTCTACCAAGTTTGAAAGAAGTGAACTTAGAGTTCTGTGGAAATTGTGTTTACGTTAAACAAAAGAGGGTAATCTTTCAAAAATCAAGAAATGAAAGAAAAAATAAAAAACTTGAATTGGTTCATTCTAATGTTTGGGGTCCTAGAAGTACACCATCCCTTGGTGGCTCATCGTACTATTTAACATTCATAGATGATGCAACTAGGAAAACATGGGTTTATGTAATAAAGAATAAATCCAATGTGTTTTTCATTTTTTAAAAGTGGAAAGCCTTTGTGGAGAATGAAACGGGTACCAAGCTTAAATGCCTCAGATCCAACAATGGAGGCAAAAAATTTAGCCAAACTTTTGAAAGTATTTGTGCTAGCGATGGCATTCATAGGCAAAGGACAACCCCAAGGACATCTCAAAAAAATGGAATTTTGGAAAGGATGAACAGAATAATCATGGAGGGACATGCAGGCCTATCGCTTGAGTTTTGGGCAGAAGCAGTAAGTATGTCTATATACTTAATCAACGAGTTACCCTCGACGGCATTGGATGGGGAGTTTTAGAAGAGGCATGGAGCGAGGCTTTCACGCACATAGATAGAAGCCTAAGGTCAAAGCCTAGATGCAAAGTCCAAAAAGTTCTTCTTCATTGGCTATGGAGAAACTGACTTTGGGTATCACCTATGGAATCTTGAAGATGGTAAAATCTTTAGAAGTAGAAATATAATTTTTAATGAACAAAATATGTACAAAGATTACTTGGAAAGAAAACAAACAAAAGAAACCTGTTATGAGTACATGGATCTTGAGGATGGTGACTCAAGGAGTGCAGATGGTGACAACGTGCAACAACGTCAACCAAATGAGGAGCCTCAATCTATTCCCCAAAGATCCACAAGAGCAAGTAGACCTCTAGAAAGGTTTTGTCCTTCCTTCAACCATCTCTTGGGCTCAGATTTGGAGAGCCGGAATCATACGAAGAATCTATGCAACACGAATCCAAAGAAGAATGGATGAAGAGCATGCAAGTGGAGATGGACTCATTACGTCGCAACCAAACATGAGAATTGGTTGAGTTGCCTAAAGGTAAGCAGGAACTGCAGAACAAATGGGTGTATAAGCTGAAGGAAGAAGAAAGTGGGAAGAAAAGGTACAAGTCGAGGCTTGTGGTAAAAGGGTTTCTCAAAAGAAAGGTATTGACTTCAATGAAATATTTTCTCCTATTGTAAAAATGAACTTAGGCCTGTCTTAAGCCTTGTGGCTACTCATTATTTACATTTTGAGCAAATGGATGTGAATACGGCATTCCGTCATGGTGACTTACGGAGGAAATTGACATGCTTCAACCAAAGGGATATGAAGTAAAAGGTAAGGAGAAAGTGGTTTGCATATTAAAGAAGAACTTGTATGGTTTAAAGCAAGCATCTAGGCAATGGTACTTGAAGTTCGATCGATGGATGTTGGATCACATATTCAGAAGATGCAACTCAGATCACTGTGTCTACACAAAGAATTTGGGAGATGGGAAGTTCATCATCCTAATGTTGTATATTGATGACATACTGATTGCAAGTGCTAACATGCATGACATCAAAGACCTAAAAGAGGAGATGTCTAAATCTTTTCAATGAAAGATTTAGCTGATGCAAAGAGGATACTTGTTATGAAGATATCAAGGGACAGGACGAAGAAGACAGTAAAACTATCTCAAGAGAATTACATTAACAAGGTCCTAGAAAGGTTTGCAATGCAAGATGCAAAACTGGTTTCTACACCTTTGGCTAGTCACTTTAAACTAACCAAGGATATGTGTCCAAAGACATAAGAGGAGATAGACTATATGTCTAAAGTTCCATATGCTACAGCGGTAGGTTCTCTAATGTATGATATGGTCTAGACAAGGCCAAACATTGCACATGCAGTGGGAGATGTAAGTAGATTCATGGAAAATCCAGTAAAGAGCACTGGCAAGCTATGAAGTGGATACTTAGGTATTTAAAAGAGACAACAACAAATGCTTTGTATTTTGGAGGCATTGATATTTTCATGCAAGGATATGCTGATGCAGATATGGCAGATGGCAAAGATACTCAAAAGAGCAGTACTAGCTATATATTCATAGTTGGAGGCATACTAGTAAGTTGGGATTCAAAGATGAAGAAAGTAGTCTCACTTTCTACCACAGAAGAATAATATGTAGCAATGAAAGAGGCAAGTAAAGAGATTTTGTGGCTTCACAGATTCTTTGAGGAGCTTGGATACAAGCAAGACAATTGTGTCTTGTACAGTGACACTGAGAAGCAGAGGTGAAAAAATAGACCCGGTGGCCTCTACACCAAGACTATGCACAATGGCCTCATCATGGGGAACACGCAATAGGGGCACCACCTAGCAAGATATGCGGCTAGGACGCATACATATACACAATGAAACATGCCATGGAAAACAATTTCAAGACCCACACACAAATGTGGAATGGGGTGGTCAGAGAATAAGGTGAGAGGAGTGGTGAGTGAGTGAGAATGGGCTCGCTACTTGTGCATGTAGTAAGGAAGATAACGAGGTCAGGGATACATGCAAGTATGCTCACTTCTCATACAAAAGGTGGCGAATCCGCACAAAGTGGGGTTGAGGTTTGAAAATGAAAACTAGTGAATAAAATATTTGGTAGGGTGGAATAATATACATACATGAAAAATATATTAGAAAATACTAAAATATATAATGTAATTTAGAATATATATATTTAATATTTAAGGTCAAAAGAGAGATCAACAAAGAAAGCTTACTTATTTATGCTACATCGTGATTGATTAGCATAAGTCTTATTTATTTAATAAGGGCTAAAACGTTTGTGAAAAAGGAAGAAAAAATCAAAAGTAACTTATATAATAGGAAATATTTTGGTAAAAGGGCAAAAATATATGGGGGGTTCCCATGCATGGAAAAGCTTGCCTCATTAGCCCTCCCCCTAAGGCTAGAGGTATTCATGCCTCTAGCATTGTACTTGATCCTTCTTCAATTGAGGTGGAGGAGTCTCCCTCCTCAGGGATTTCCATCATAGGTGCTTGATCAAACCTCAAAAAGTACTGCTTCAACCTCCATCCTTTGACACGTGTTTTGTGGAGCCTACCATCTGCATCCATCAATCGGTAACTGCCATTGGCTTAGCGCTTTCAATGACAAATGGCCCCTCCCATCTGGGTGAAAACTTTTTATTCTTCCTAGTGTCAAACCTGTTATCATACCGTAGGACCAACATACCTTTCTTGAGACCTTTTGCCCTAAGTCCCTTGTTGAAGGTAAGTCGACGTTGCTCTGCCTGTGCTGCATAATAGTTGATAGCATCTTCTCTGTCTAGTTGAAGCCTCTCTAGATCAAGAATGTGGCTGTGGAGATGAGCATTAGGACGTTCCACCTGCCCAGCTAGCACCTTGAGACTAGCCAATTGTACTTCAATGGGTAAAATGGCTTCCTTACCAAACACCAAGTGATATGGTGTGAACCCAAGGGATGTGCGAAATGAAGTGCGATAAGCCCAAAGTGCATCCATAAGATGCTTGTCCCAATCACTTTTGTGATTGTTTACATTTTTAGTGATGATCTTGCAGATCATACCATTTACCTTTTCCACCAAACCATTGCATTGTGGGTAGTAGGGAGTTGAGTGTCGTCGTGAGATACCTAACTTCTCCATTAGCTCTCCTACAAGGTCTCCTCTAAAACCTGGTCCCCTGTCAGAAATTATTTCAAGAGGAGTGCCAAAACGGCAACAAATGTTTTCAAATACGAACTTAGCCACTTCCTTAGCTGTAATCCGGGTGGTGGCAACTGCTTCATCCCACCTGGTCATGTAGTCCACACCCATGATGATATAAAATTTACCTGATTGGCTCCTTGGAAAAGGCCCAATAGCATCAATTCCCCATTTCTCAAATGGTCCATATGAGATTATAGGAGTCTGTGGCTCATATGTGAGCCTCCTATCCCCTGCCTTTTGACATTCCTTGCATGTTTTACACCAATGATGCACATCCCTATGTAGACTAGGCCATACAAAGCCGGCTTGTAGAATCTTTCTACTAGTGATGTCAAGTGCAAAGTGTCCTCCGCAAACACCATCATGGCAACTTGAAATGATTTCAATGATCTCTCTAGAGAGAGGTACACGCCTAAGAATTTGATCCTTACCCTTGCAGTAGAGGCCGTCATTGATAAGGCGGTATTTTGTTGCCTTGCGCACAAGCCACTGCTTTTGGCCCTTAGTAAGATCCTTAGGACACTCTCCTGTGTCCAAGAAACTCATGATGTCAGGCATAGCATCGCTACCTTGGAAGAGAGGCAGCTTCAACTTGATAGCACCCACCACTGAAACATCTTGCAACTTCTCTCTAGCTAGAGCATCTGCTTCTTGATTTTCTACTCGAGGGACATGATGTAATTGTACAACTTGAAATTTTCCTAAAATTTCCTTGACCTTGCGCAAATGGCCTAGCAAGCTATGATTTTTACAAGCCCAAGTTCCTTGTATTTGTTTTATTAAAAGCATGGCATCACCAAATACATTTAACCGTTGAATGCCCTGTGTCACACACCACTCTAACCCAAGAGTTAAGACTGCATATTCTACCTCATTGTTAGAGTGAGAATCCAAGAGATTCCCAATGGAGAAAACTTTATCCCCTTGCTCATTGAAGATGACAATGCCTGCTGCAGCTTTGTCCACTTTCCTCTTGTAGGCTCCATCGAAGAAAAGAGAGTGAGCCTCCTCTACCTTAGGGACTTCCAGTACGGGTGTAATATCTTGATCATTTGGCTTTATCTTTAGCTTCTTTTCATAGTGGCGATGAGTGAGAATACCTCCTAGATTGGCCCTTGTGGAGTTCTCCACTTGCATTGTGTAGTCAAACTCTTACAGCCTTGTGAGCCATTTGGAAATCCTAGAAGATCCATGTGCTGCATTACATAAGGAAATACTTCTTTCATTGTTAAGATTATAAATGGTCTAGACAATAAATAAGAGAGAAATTTGGTGGCAGCAAACATTAATGCAAGCACCATGTGTTCCACTGCCGTGTATCCCTTTTCTGATGGAGTCATCATTCGACTAGAGAAGTAGATAGGACGCATGAAATAAGTTTGAGGATCCTTTTGCATCAATACAGCCCCAAGTGTGTCATTTCCCACACTAGGGTTTACATAAAATGGCTCATCCCACTTTGGAGGTGCTATGGTGGGAAGTGAAGCTAGAATTTGTTTTACCTCATTGAATTGTTGTTCATTTTCTTCACTCCAAGTGAAGATCTCTTGATGGGTAACTTGTTGTAAAGGAAGAACCACTTGGGAGAGCAAGTGAATGAACCTACTCAAATACCTCACCTTTTGAAGAAAAGAGATCAACTGCTTTGTTGTGGTGGGAAGCAAGGCTTGAACCTTGCTTGGGTCAGCTTCAATGCCATTGGCCGAGATCACATGGCCATGAAGAGTAACCTTGCTTTCACCAATGTGGCATTTCTCCACATTGAGTTGGCCCCCCAAAGCTTGTAGCCTAGCTAGACCTTCATAAACTTTCTCCAAATGAAGAGAGCGAGAGCTATAGATACAAAAGTCATCAATAAAAACACGGATTGATTTTCCAAAGAATGGCTGAAAAACAAATGTCACATATCGTTGAAAAGTAGCTGGAGCATTAGTGAGACCAAAAGGCATAACTCTGTAAGCAAAACATCCCCATGGTGTGATGAAGGTTTTCTTCTTTTGATCTTCTTCAGCGATGCTAATTTGGAAGTAGCCTGAGTAGCCATCACATATCGTGTAGCGCTCATGTCCTGCTACCTCATTGAGTATTTCGTCTTGAAAAGGAAGAGGAAAATGGTTCCTCTTTGTGGCTGCATTGAGAGGCTTGTAATCAACACAAACCCTCCACTTACCATTCTTCTTTGATGTGACTACCACTGGAGAAACCCAATCTGAGTCTTCAACAGGATAGATAAACCCGGCTTCTAGCAACTTCCAGCTCACCTCTTTGAGCAGGGCGTCTTGTTGAATTACTCCTAGCCGCCTGAGATTCTGCAGTACAGGTTTACTTCCCTCCTTGAGCTTAATGTTATGTTGAACTACTGTGATGCTAGTGATTTTATCATATTCATCAATGAACAATGTGGTAAAATTACTTAGCATCAAAATATAATCTTCACGCTCTTTCCCACACAACTCACTAGAGAGCATTTGATGTACCTTACGTGCTTCTACCAGAGGTTGTATACCTGGTGTCTCCCCTTGGTTTGATGATGAGGCATCAGGTTGCTCCATCTTCTTAGGGTCCTTGAGAATGATCCCCATCACCTCAATGCTACTATCACTTTCTTCACTCACTGTTGACTCCTCCTCTAAAGTGGTTGAAGAGTCACCACTAGAAAACTCATCCATAGAGGTTTCTAGATCCATGTCGCATTGTCGACCTGTCTTCATGTCGTAAAGTATTGGCCTCCCTTTTGCATCCTTCATCTGGATTATGCCGGTGTCCTAGTCCTGCTTAGCTCTCATAGCCATAAGCCAAGGCCTCCCTAGAATGATAGGATAGCCCTCCTCTTTGTGTGGCATGACAAAGATGTCCACATCTACCTCCGTGTTGAATGCCTTTATCCTAACTGCATTTATAACACCAACACATTGAACTTTTACATTATTTGCCATTTTGGCTCGGCATGGTGCCGGCCGACTCACCTCTAAACCCAAACGGTGCATCATTTTTTCACTCATGATGCATATTTGTGTGCCACCATCGATGTAGATATTGGAGATGTGTTGCCCTTTGATGTAAGCATCCATCACTGGTAGTATGTCATCTAGATTCCTCCCAGAGATAGCCCCAGCTATCTTTGGCTTTGGTCGTCTCGTGCTAACCATCTTTGTCCATTGTCTCCTCACCCTAGGTTCTAGGTGGAGTAATTGGGGCCAGGTGATTTTTGGGCTCTGCACAGAAACATCTTGAACCAAATCATATGGTTTAGAACATTCACCCAAAGAGAAATCTACAATGTCAATTTTATGTCCTGACTTGGACGACTTTTTGCTAGATTCTCTTTTAGTCTTCATCTTTTCTTCCTTTTGGGAAGATTCACCATGCCTAGCACGTTTTACCCCTATGGCATCTACTCCTTTAACCTTGGTCTTATCCTCCTCCACTTTCTCCTTTCCTTTACCTTCAAGACTGATGACACTTACTGTTTGATTGCCAACTGGTGGTGGGGGTAAGGGTGGAATGAGAGGTTGTGGTGGTGGTGGTGGTTGTGGTTGAATGGGTGGTTGTAGGATTTGCACGGGTGGTGCTTGTTGTGGTGCCCTCGGTGGTGGTGGTCTTGCTCTCAGTGGTGAAACCTGGTTTTTCCTGGCTCCTCTGTTGAAATTCTGCCTTCTTGGGTGTGGACAGTAGTACATGCCATGACCATCCTCCCCACAATTGTAGGAGTGGTATTCTTGGTTTTGCCTTCGTTGTCCTCTCCCTTGCTCTTGGTTGCGATTGTGTGCATGCCCTTGTTGTATCAAATGGACTGAGAGATTCTCAAGTTGATTGGTGATTCGATTGAGCACGTCTTGCTGATCTTCAATTGTTTCTTGTGGTTGAATCCTCTGGGCGGCTGTTGTAGGTGGTGCTAGAGGTGGTCGGGTCCTAACGGCTTCCTCTTCATCGATATTCCTGGCTTGTAGGCGCAACTTCTTGTCTTTAAGGCGGTCTACTTCAACTGCTAGCTCATACGTAGCAGGAAACCTTCTCTTTAAGAGTTGGCCATAACCCAGCCACAAACCGATCTTTTTTTAGGAAATCAGGTGCCCCCTCATCCTCTCTTAGCGATGCAACCCATCGCCCCCATAAATCTACAAACTTTGACTCATATGATGCGTATTCTAGCATACTTCCCTACTTCAACTCTGTCAACAATTTCCATAGCTTCTCTGATGTTGTGCCCTCTCCAAAACGCTTGACAAAGGCTGCTCTTAATAAGTCCCACCGTTCCTTGGTTTCTTGTGCCAAGGCATTGTACCATGATCTTGCCTCCACCTTCATTAGAAGTGGGAAGATGCGCAAGCGCGAAGCATCATCATCTCTCGCAGAGATGACACATGCTATTTCCAAGTTGTCTAGAAAGTCTGCAGCATCCTCACCCACCTTACCATTAAATGTTGGAAATGCTACACTTGCCATTGTGAGAGTGAGAAAATTAACTCGACTTAGATTTTTTTTATTTTTTATTTTTATAGAGATTCAATACATGGGTGCTCGGTGGATGGAAAACATACTATACAAGGATGAAAATAACTACATCAAAGGACACTTCATGATTAATCATAGGGAGGATAAAGGGTAGAGAAGAGGTGTTTATCTCTTGCAGTCGTTCTCTACCAAACATGGTTGTAATGATCTGCTGATAAAACATCTTGCCGTCCAAGATTACTTTGATTGATTGAATTTTTTGTGGTGCATAAGTTTGGTTCCTTGCAAAAGGTTGATGTGCTGGGTCCATCACATGATAATTCGGAAAGGCTCTCTCCTTTGTGGTGGAAGGTTATAGTCGGAGGTGTAGAGCTCTTCGTAGTCGAGGTCAAATTTATAGTACCACAGGACAAGGTTGTCTTCGTCTTCTAGCTCTAGGACTGCCCCTCTAGCAAGCTCTTGGAAAAGCTTGAACTCTCTCTCTTTGAGAAACTTCACCTTCCTGCAAGATAGAGTGCCATCTAGTGTATACACAGGTGTGATGAGGTAGGTGGTGAGTCTTACCACTTGTATTAATCCAAGTTGGATGGATACATAGCAAGCTATAAAGTCGTCATCATAGCCTTGATTCACAAGCAACACCCCTTGAAGGTGGAGGGTCTTGTCTTTCCGCCAAGCAAAACCAGTGTCAAAGACCTTGTCGATGACAAGCTCCGCCACTTCACTCAGTAGACGACGTAGAATCCATGCTACTGTTTCTAGTTCCTGGCTCATGAGATGAGAGTGAGGTATAGAAAGACTTTGGAGGATTTACCCTTTTGTTTTGGAGACGGGGTGATTGTCGGCGCTGGAAAACCCTTGAATCTTTTGGTGCAAGGGAGAGGGAGGGACCACGTGTTCGTAGTAGCTTCCTCAAGTTGTGAAGGCTTGTTGTGGACGTAGGTGGAATAGGTGGCAAAGATGTGGACGTAGATGTAGAGAATCCTGGCACTACTTGAAAGCCTACTGATGTGAGAACGCCTGTGCGGATGTCGAGGAAGAAAATGATGGCCTTTTCTTCACTTTGGGTTGCACTCATGTCGAAGGTGCGGTTTTTGGCTACAATGTGAGCATGATGCAGCTTGTGCCTTGCTTTTACGCTTGCGGGGATGATGAGAAATGTAAACAATTTGAGTAGGGAAAGAGGGTCTTACCACCTTTTCTATGCTAACAATACAACACCCTGGCAAGAGTGTCTTGATGACTTGAGTCAAACCTTCTTGACGCTCCTCCTCTTCACTGGTCCAATTAGAGAATTCAAGAAGCCACTCGTCCATGAAGAGAAGTAAACATGTCAACCTTGTAAACTGAAGGTTTCAAGAGCCCTCCTCAGTGGGGGCACCAAATGAGAAGCGGAAGTGAAAAAATAGACCCGGTGGCCTCTACACCAAGACTATGCACAATGGCCTCATCATGGGGAATACGCAATAGGGGCACCACCTAGCAAGATATGTGGCTAGGACGCATACATATACACAATGAAACATGCCATGGAAAATAATTTCAAGATCCACACCCAAATGTGGAATGGGGTGGTCAGAGAATAAGGTGAGAGGAGTGGTGAGTGAGTGAAATTAGGCTCGCTACTCGTGCATGTAGTAAGGAAGATAACGAGGTCAGGGATACATGCAAGTATGCTCACTTCTCATACAAAAGGTGGTGAATCCGCACACCTCAAGATTGAAGTAGCAAGATGATAGGAATATGAGAGGGAGAGATTGTGTGTGTGTGTGTGTGTATGGTGGCGAATCCGCACACCTTAACATAAGCAGGAAAAAAAAATGGCAAGGAACAAGCATATACCATACTCACAATGAGATGTATCCAAAGCGACACAAAGTATGGCACCAAGATGGAGTGTGTTGATTGTTTGCAAAAGATGAATACAATAGGTAGCGTATGGCAGGAAAATGAGAAGGGAACAAGATCGTAGGAGGCATAATGGAGAGATGGGAGTTGATGGCGAGGAATATCATGAGTGTGTCCACCCTTCTTCTTCTTGAAATTGTGCCTTCAACCCTTAATTACAAGTGGTGTGGAGGTGTGGTGCTCATCTTTTGTGCATGGTGATGGTGATGATGATGGTGTTGTGATTATGTGATTAGGGTTCATGCTACAAGCATGTAGCACAAGAGTGTGTATGGATAGTGTGTGTGTGTGTGTGTGTGTGTGTGTGTGTGTGTGTGTGTGTGTGTGTGTGTGTGTGTGTGTGTGTGTGTGTCTTTAGTGAGCTCTCATGGCCTCCTTATATAGGGAAGGAGGGAAGGTTTTAGCAATATTTCTAATTGAGGTGAGTGTCCCACTCTGGTGACTAGGAAAATGGGGTGCATGTGACTGTGGCTCCCATCTTGTCTCCTCATTATTTAAAATACCAGAGTCAATAGAGAGAGAAGAAGAGAGAATGTGGGTAGGATGTAGAGGATAGGAGATATTTACAATAGTTTAGATTTGGCTAGACATAAGCTTATTAGGGAGAGAAGAGAGAGGTAAGAAAATTATAAGAGAGGTTGTCGAAGGTGGATAATTGTTGATGAGGATGGATCCTCCAAAAATGGTGATAGAATCACTCTAGACTTGCCAAGACCTCATTAAAAGAGCCTTGTCTCTTGTAATCATGCTTGAAGACTTGTAGAACCATAGCCATTCTAGAGGGAAGAAAACTAGGGATGGTCTGTGTCACCATTACATGAGAAAACTGGGGTCCACTACAAAAATCATAGCTCCGCGTTCATAACTCCAAAAATTTTGAAAAAATTTGAGCTAAAAGTTGAGATCACGAGATACATCTTTTATGTTGAACACTCCTTCAAATTCAGGGCTCTTCTTTACTTAAAAAATTCAGCCAAATAATGTATTATTTGTGGCTGCAAAAGTCTTTTGGTGGTCCCCTTTGAGTGGACTTCTCTCTTGCCTTCAAGTGTAAGATCCTTCATGTGTATGAAAACATGACCTAGAGTTTTGAAAAGATTGGAAATCATCTAGATGGAGGTATTATTGAAATTTGAAAGTGGGGTTGAGGTTTGAAAATGAAAACTAGTGAATAAAATATTTGGTAGGGTGGAATAATATGCATACATGAAAAATATATTAGAAAATACTAAAATATATAATGTAATTTAGAATATATATATTTAATATTTAAGATCAAAAGAGAGATCAACAAAGAAAGCTTACTTATTTATGCTACATCGTGATTGATTAGCATAAGTCTTATTTATTTAATAAAAGCTAAAACGTTTGTGAAAAAGGAAGAAAAAATCAAAAGTAACTTATATAATAGGAAATATTTTGGCAAAAGGGCAAAAATATATTGGGGGTTCCCATGCATGGAAAAGCTTGCCTCAACAGTAAAAGCGCCATTCATCTTGCAAAGAATTCAGCCTTTCACTCAAGGACAAAGCACATTGAGGTCAGATATCACTTCATTTGCACTATTTTGGAAGATGGACAACTAAAGCTAGGAAATGTGCACACAAGTGAAAATCTTGAAGACATGTCTACAAAGGTAGTCACAAGGAGAAGTTGAGATTTTTCTCATCTTCAATCCATGATGGAAAGCAGTCACAGGTTTTCTGTGGAGGTCAGTCTCCAAGTGAGAGATTGTTAAGTCTGGAGCTTGATTTATCTCTTGTATTTTTTTGTATTAAAAACACACATTTGTAAGGCCCTCGTTATGAGGAGAAGCCATCATGCCTGAATAAAAACCACTCGCCAAAAAACCAAAAATTCAATGTCAGTCTTGAGCTAAGTCCGGTGAAGAAAAATCACTCGTAGAAATATTCCTTTTTGTTGGAATATTATGGCCGAAAAAGGGCCAAAAAGTGGTCGAAAAACGATCGGCCGGTTGGCTAGTTGACCGGTATATCAGTAGTCAATGACCAATGGCCGGTGGTCGGAAGTCAATGGATGATGGTCGGTGGTCAAATTCAATGGCCGGTTATCGATTTCAAGGTGGAATTGTCTTCTCAAGGGCCACCACACATGAGCGCGTTGGAGAGTCCAACTTGGACTTGTCTACACAAGGGCGGCTACACATGGATGTATGGTTGCTTTCCCGTGAATGTAGCCCACATTGGGTGAACCATGTATATATCATGTGTGCTCGCTCTCTCTCTCTCTACTCTATAATCTCTCATGTGTGAAAATTATCTCTCTCCATTAAGTAAACTACTCTAATATCTACTTAGCTACCTCCTATTTCCTAACAACTATAACATCAAAAATAATATCTACTCTATAATCTCTCATGTGTGAAAATTATCCCTCTCCATTAAGTAAACTACTTTAATATCTACTTAGCTACCTCCTATTTCCTAACAACTATAACATTAAGTAAACTCGCTCTCTCTCTCTCTCTCTCTCTCTCTCTCTCTCTCTCTCTCTCTCTCTCTCTCTCTCTCTCTACTCTATAATCTCTCATGTGTGAAAATTATCTCTCTCCATTAAGTAAACTACTCTAATATCTACTTAGCTACCTCTTATTTCCTAACAACTATAACATCAAAAATATAAAAATGACTAACAGAGCACCGAACCCTATGTAGGGATTGACCGGTCCACCCATCCACTTACGCTCTACTAGGGATAGAGATACTTTCACTTCACTAGGAGTGAGCTAGAACACCTACAACCTATCTGAACCAGACATAGGCTCAGGCCGCATGAACCCGATCTCTAAAAGGATCTCAAATACCAATAGGTGGTAGGGTATCAACACCAACCATACGATGCCTCTTCGATACCCATCATCAGGTGTTTAGGCCAAAGCCAAGCAAGATTCCCAATGCATTAGCCGTATAGGTCATTCAACCCCCGACGCACTAATCGTGTAGATGAACTTAATCAAGAAGAAGACCTATACAACACCCCCGATCCAGCAAAGCCCCAGGTCATTGACCCTTTTGTCTAAGACTAACCAATCTAAGTGATCCTAGTCTTGTAGCGATGCTGTATGAGAAACATAATACATGAGTCCAATCACAATAGTAACTTTCATATGCACAAGCAATCTTTTCCAAGCAATCAAACTATATAGGGTGCTTTAGGAATCTAGGCTCTTTATCGTGATTTAGGATTGATTATGGGCTATCAAATGGCTTCTTGCTTTGCCACAAGAGAGTGGTGATGAGAGTTATGTAGAGGTTTTTACCACAAAGTTGTTGGAGAATGCGCATATTGTGAAAAGAGAAGAAAAGATAGTAAGCAAGTAGAGAGGATATTCTTCTTCTTCTTGCAAATGAGAAAGAAGATCTTATGGGAGATGATGATGGAGAGCTTGCTCCACTCCCTATAATAGGTGTGTATTGTCGTGCAGTAGTAGTTGCAACTGTCGACATTGAAAATTGAGTCTTGCAGGTTAATTTATAGCTGCTTTTCCACGGTGGAGTGAGGCCCAACGTAACAAATAATGCTACCTCTTCAGCCTAGAATATCTGCACAACTTTTGGGACTTTTCTAAAAACATGGCATAGCCTTTGGTAGTCGACTCTCCCACTTACCATTCAATTTTTATAGTAAAAATTTCTACTATGCTACACTGTGGTGCCCCGACATAATTATGGCTTTCTTGTACTTCCCTTGATGCCGCTTTTTATTAGAATAGTTTTTGTAAAAATATCGTTTGACCTCGTTTTTCATGAGATTGTCATTTTTATACGAGATGGTGAATAAAAATAATATTTTTATATTTAGGTCATCATAAAAAGCATGTTGTTTCTTTAAAACACCGAAAATCACAAAAAGCTAAAAATAGCATAAAGAAATAAAAAACTTTTTTTTTGAAATTAAATCACGGATTTCCTCCTCCATCAAAACAAGAAAGCGAATTCGCTTTTTACTAAAAAAAGCATTAAAAATAATGAAAAGCTAAAAATTGCGTTAAAAGCGTTCGAAAAGCAGAGTTTTACAAAATTGAACCGTAGCTTCATCGAGATTCGTGGATTAAGGATCCAGCCCTGTTTTTCACAAAAAAGCTTTAAAAATTGGATTTTTTCAAAATTGAACCAAACATCCGTCAAACCTACTGGAACATGAAAATGACCTTGCTTTTCACTTTAAAACTTTACAACACTACCAAAAAAGCATTCTAAGATAAAATTTCACGAAGCAAACCTTGGAATCTATTTTTCTTATTTTTATAAGAGATCCAAAAATCAAAGATCTTACATCCTCCCACACTTAAAAAATCCGAGGTGTCCTCGCATCAACATGAAATCTGGATAATTTAGTCTCATTACATCATCATGTTCCCAAGTAGCATCTTCCTCAGGATACGTTGACCATTTGCCAAGGTGTTCAAGGATAGTCCGATCACGAAGAGGTTTAGTTTTACTTTGAATAATGACTTCACGGTATACTTCAAAAGTTCCATCTGTGGAAGTAGATAATAGAGGATCATCAAGAATGTGATTTGGATCAAGTACATACCTCTTGAGTAAGCTGATGTGAAAAACATCATGTACCTTGATATGAGGTGGTAACAAGAGTTTATAAGCTTGATCATTTATTCTCTATGTGACGACAAAAGGTCCATAATTTATCTAGCACTGAGCTTCTTACATTTACCCATTGATAAGGAGCTATGTTTAGGTTTTCAGTCTTAGAAATACCATATCTCCTTCTTCAAAGAGTCGAATAGATCATTTAGGGTCCGTGTAACTCTTCTGTCTACATTAGGAAGAGAATGGGGTCCAGGAGGGCCTCTTTATTTGACAGTTTAAGGGAGTCAAACCTCTCATGTTAATAATGCAATATAAGGACAGATTTTGTGTTCACACTGGCAAAACGGCTAGTTTATTAGCATTCAAATTTTTTTCCCAAAATGAAATTTAAAATTTAGCGAGAAAAAAGCATATCATGTAACATGTCTACGGAAAGAGATCGATGTGTAGATTACAGATGTATAATCTCCGCTCAAGTCAAGATCATATATAGAAGTTATGGAAAGCCAAAAAGCATAAAGTTATCCGCCTCTTTTTCTGGGGGGGGGGAATCCTTTGACCACTCTTACACATCTCTTACACACCCACCATTCTTGCACACATGGCATGCATCTATTTGTCAAAATATTAATCACCTTCATAATCTCATGGCAAATAAAGAGGCCCTCCTAGACCCCATCCTCTTCCTAATGATCTTGAGCAGTCTTTATGTCTTGGAATATGAGATCCATCTATAATTTCATTTCATCCAATATGTCTTTGGATGTTTGAAACCTTATGAGAGGGTCTATCCATTTAAGTGGAGTAAGACACTCTTGTCCATATAACACTTGAAAAGGAGACATTCCAATTGAGTGTTGAAATGAGGAATTATATGGAAATTCAACCAAATACAAATATCTTGTCCATTTACTACGTTCATGCTGCATACAAGAAGCTCTCAACATATCCTCAATGATTTGGTTGGTTCTCTCCGTTTGTCCATCTGTTTTAGGGTATAAGTACTAAAGGCCAATTGGGTTCATATAGTAGCAGAGAATAAGGCATTTCAAAAATTGGAGGTGATCTTTGCATCACAATCCAAAATTATACGATGAGGGAAGCCATGATACATGAAGACATCTTTCATGAAAACTTGAGCAATACCCTTAGCTATAAATGTTGTCTTGATAGGGAACAAATGGGTCATTTATGTAAGCATATGGACAACCACAAAAATAGAGTCATATCTCAAAGATGTAGAAATTCCTATAATGAAATCCACATATATGCATTCCCATTTCATCTATGGTGCATCAATATGTTGAAGCTTACCAGGGTATTGAACTCATTCAGCATTAATACATTGACATGTTAAACAGCTTGTAACATAGTTCAACACATAATGCTTTAATCCTAGCCGAAAGAAACTCTTTGTATAGTAGCATAAGTTAAAAAAAGGACTAGATATCCTGCAATAGGTATATCATGAGCTTCTTGTAGAATTTGAAGTTTGATCCCATCATTATTTGAATTACAAAGATGAATGTTGAAATAGAGGCCGTTGTCTTTAACATGGAAGCCTTTGATTTGCCATTCTAAATCTTTGTGTAATGTGCAACCTGAGACATACCTTCACGAATAAGGTTAATTAAAGAGGTAGTAGAGGTTGTGATAGCCACTACAGTACTCTTCCTGCTTAAAGCATCAGCTACTAGATTTTCCTTCCCAGGTTTATATTCAACTCCAAAATCATATTTGCATAATAACTCCATCCATCTCTGTTGCCGCATATTAAGATCAGGTTCAGGGTGTAGATCCAGTTGAGGCTCTTATGATATGTATATAATTTAAATCTCCTTCCAACAAGATAATGTTGCATAGGGTAATTTAACTCATGAGTGCATAACTTACAAGATTTATAAGCTATTGGCCTTCCTTCTTGAGACATTACACCACCAATTGCTTGTCCACTTGTATCAGTGAGTACAATGAATGTTTTTTAGAAGTCCAAAAGCCGTAGTATTGGAGCAAGGAGGGAGGATTCTTGGATGAGATTTGACAGTGGCGACCCATCACCATCCTCAACTGCCTACAAAATTCTAGCAAAGGCTCTGAGCTTGAGGTATAGCAGGACAAGCCTCTCTCAGTGCTTCCGATTTGTGGCACCCCAATCGAACAATGTACTAAAAGAAGGGGATCCCATGGTGATTGATTGAAGGGAAGGGGTCTCTCCAAAACCACTCTCTAGGGCCCCATTGCACTCATGTGAGAGTGTGGCTCTCCCAAGCCCAAAGCCTTCATTGGGCTGTCTCAAGATGTACTAGGTCTAGATTTATGACACAAGTCCTCCTACAGATACCTACTATACATATCCTCTGAAAAAAACACTTTGTTACTTGTGGAGCCTCTATTGAGACTCTCTGTAGGCAACCCTCTCCCTGGATCTTAAAGAACATGGGGGGTATGTACTCTGAGCAAGCACGAACTATGATGAGGACCTCCAATCGTGTGAAGGTACCCATCCATTTGGGAGTTGTTGTCTCTAGAGGGGTAAGACTTTGTAATGTTGTGGCACATGCTCTGCACCCCTCTCATGCCTCGTACTAGCTGGATTCTTTGTGTCTCCTTAGACAACCCTGAAAACTAAAGCCAGTTGCTGAGAGTGTGGGCTAGGACCTCTACCATGGAACCCCAACAAACATGAGACCTACTACCAACCACGTGGCCTCTCTGAGTGCAAACCATGGGGTTCAAAACAAGGGGCTGTCTCAACCGCTCCTCCATGTAGGTGGGCTTGTGCTACTCCAGGCAACTCCTCAGCTGCTCCCAAGACCAAAGTAGGCTTGTAGCAAACTGATCCTCCAACCTCTTGCTCAGACCAACTATGCACATCTCTGTGAAGATCCACCTGATGGAAGGGCTCCAAGGGCTCCTGCATGAGGGACTCACGCTCAAAGTCGATGAGGCAACAACTTCTTCTAGGGCTTCTCCTTTAGAAGCAGTCCTCTAACAACAAACTTTCCAAGAAGGGCTTTGCTCTTTTGTGCTTGGTGTCTGATCCCCATCCCCCCTTGAGAACATACTAAGGTGATGACCTGCCATGCTACTTTGGCCTGGGCTAACTAAGTGTCGCACCATGACCAAATAAAATTCATGATCAGCCTCTCTAGCTGGCTGATACAGGAGCTCAAGAAGATCCACCAAGACGTGATGTACCACATAGTAGCCAACAGCACCTGGTTGGCCACTACAACTCCGTCTGCCAAAGAGAGCCGTGTTGAACTCCAATGCAACAAATTCCTCATAATGGGCAGGATAAGGAGAGTAGTCTATTGTTGAGGGAACAAGTCTAGGCCAACTTGACAACCCAAGTAATGAACTGCAATTCCTAGGGGAATCTATCTAAAACCCTCACCTAGCGACCAATCAGACGTAGGAGCACTACCAACCCAGAAATCTATTGTCTTCCTCCATTTGAATGGTATGCAAAGTGCAATGAATTCTACTGATAAACAAAGTGTTAGCAAATCTAACTAGCAAAGTGCTCTCAATTTTAATTCTATAGAGAAACGTGCAACTGTTGTAAAACAAACATGCAGGAATTACAAGATTCTCCATCCCAATATAACTCTAGTTTACTTTCTCCTTTTGCACGGTAAAAGCTGACTCACTTACTCACGGAGTATAGTGATCTGTTCTCAATTGATTTTCCACCGGGTTTACCCCCTACATGTGATGTGCAGCATGGCATGGGTGTCTTGCTAGGCACTAAATTGGTGAGTAAACCACCTTATCGTATGAGTGCTAAAGAAGCCAATGAGGTTGAGAGTCAGTTGGCTGACTACCTTGCTCGTGGTTTCATTAGACCTAGCACTTCGCCTTAGGCATCACCAATTCTATTGGTAAAAAGGAAAGATGGTACTATGCGCATGTGCGTAGATTATCGCGGATTAAATGCGATACCATCAAGAACAAGTATCCTCTGTCTCGAGTGGATGAGTTGTTTGATCAACTCCACGGGGCAAGATACTGTACAAAGATAGATCTTGGGCATTTTGAATTTTTGGTTATGCCTTTTGGTCTAACCAATGCTCTAGCTACATTTATGACACTCATGGATAGTTTCTTGCGTCCCTATCTAGGAAAATTTGTTGTAATTTTCCTTGATGACATTCTCATTTACAGTAAGACTGAAGATGAACACATAGAACACTTACGATTAGTGTTTGAATAGCTACGAGCTCACGCGTTGTATGCTAAGCAAAGCAAGTGCGATTTCTTTAAAACAAATATAAATTACCTCGGTCATGTGATCTCTTATTCTGGCGTCAAGATGGACACTGACAAGGTCGCTACCATTCTTCGATGGCCACATCCCAACACGGTTGAGGAGCTTCAAATATTTTTAGGCATGGCTAGATTTTATCGACAGTATATCCGTGACTATGCCAAAATCATTGTTCCTATGACGGATCAACTTAAAGCAAAAGGTAAGACCTCTTCTTGGGAAGAAGCCCAAAAACCGCAGTTTCAAACAGCTCAAGGTAGCTATAGCCACTGCTCCCATCCTAGCAATCGTTGACCCACTTAAGTCGTTTGTGGTAGAGACTGATGCTAGTGATAAAGCCATCAGTGCGATACTTCTCCAGGATGGAATACCTATAGCGTTTGAAAGTAAAAAGTTAGATAGAGCTCAACAAAATTATTTTGTCTATGAGAGAGATCTCTATGCCATAATTCACGCTTTACGAAAGTGGTGACACTATTTATATGGTGCCGAGTTTGAAGTATTTTTTGACCATGAGAGTATCAAATGGCTTACTACTCAAACATACTTGAAGGGCCATAAAGCTAGATGGGCAGAAATCCTTCAAGATTATGATTGTAAGCTACGATATCGCAAGGGGCGATATAATGTAGTAGCGGATGCACTAAGTCGGATGCCTCATATTAATTCACTTGCTTTTTCACGAAACTAAAGAGTGGATTTTTAGAGTCATTACATGGCAAGTGTGCACAAGATCAATCATATGCTAAAGTGTGGAGTGCAGTTTTGAAAAGGGATCCCTCACACTCACATGTCTCTGAGCAGCCAGATCAACATGTCTCTGCATGCACAGATAGAAAATCCAACACACAGAGCTCCACCCCTACTCACGAAGAGCTTAAGCGATGGAAGAATTTTTCCATTGATGATAGCTATTTACCCCACAAAGGTAGAGTATGTGTGCCAAAGGACTCAAACACTAGGCACCAAATCTTATTGAGTGTCACGATAGTCCAAGTGCTGGTCATCCATGTATCCGTAAGACGTATGCCTTATTTCGACGGCAATTTTATTGGCCAGGCTTACATCATGATGTTCAAGAATACGTACTAAACTGCCAATAATGCCAAGTTAATAAGGCAGAGCGCCTCAAGGTAGGTGGCCTTTTACATCCTTTAGAGATTCCACAAGGTAAGTGGGAGAGTATCTCTATGGATTTTGTAGTAGGACTACCATTAGGCAAAATTTGGACTCACAAAAGGGCCCTTTAAGGAGTTTGACTTTACCTCTCTCTACCAAAACGGATGCATGGATAAATTTTTGCAAAAAAACTCCAAAGTTGGCGGAGGTTTGACAGTTAGAATGTCCTCTTCAAGCTCTATCTACTCATATATAGCACGCCATGAGATTCCTCATATTTTAGAAGATTCTTTTTTTGATTCACCTATGATGTGACAACTCCAACGAAATTTAAGTCCAACTCCAACTCCAACTCCAACTTTTCACTTAGATTTCGTTGGAGTTGTCACATCATAGGTGAATCAAAAAAAGAATCTTCTAAAATATGAGGAATCTCATGGCGTGCTATATATGAGTAGATAGAGATTGAAGAGGGCATTCTAACTGTCAAACCTCCACCAACTTTGGAGTTTGTTTGCAAAAATTTATCCATGCACCCGTTTTGGTAGAGAGAGGTAAAGTCAAACTCCTTAAAGGGCCCCTTTGTGAGTCCAAATTTTGCCTAATGCTACTACAAATCGTGGCCATGATGCCATTTGGGTAGATCGTCTCACAAACATGGGTCGATTCATTCCCACTAAGTCTACGTTTAAGACACCGGAATTAGCACGTCTATCTGTAGAGCATATATATAAACTCTACGGTCTTCCAGCTAGTATCATTAGTGACAGAGATTGAAATTTTGATAATCACTTCTGGAGAGCTACGTTCCAAAAGTTGGAAACTAAACTTAATATAAGTACAGCTGATCATCCAGAAACAGATGGTCAAACAAAAAGAGTTAATCAAGTGCTAAAGGATATGCTACGAGCATACGTTAGCAAGAAGCAAACCAATTGGGAAGACTATTTACCTATATTGGAATTTGCTTATAATAGTTCAAACCATGTGACTACAAGGTTTAGTCCATTTATGCTTTTGTATGGATTTCAACCTAGATCACCCATTACGGTGGGGTTGGCTAAGGAGAAGATACAACAAGCAAAGGATTTTCTCCAAGACCATTTTGACATGCTTCGAGTTGCTCGACAGAATGTTATGCAAGCTCAAGATCGATATAAGAAGTACGCAGATGAGCATCGATGTCTTGCTACTTTCGAAGAAGCACACAAGGTTTTCCTCAAAGTTCCGGAGCATTTAGAAAGTCTGAAGATGGGAAAAGTTTCTAGACTTTCACCACGCTATTATGGACCGTTTACCATTCTCAAACGTATAGGTCAAGTGGCCTATAAGTTAGCTCATCCACAGCACTCACGAGTTCATCCTATTTTTCATGTTAGCCGTTTACGAAAATAGCTAGGATAGAATGATAATGTCATTAACACAGGTGTGTTGATTGACCTCACTGCCAAGCATTCCTCATGAGCCCGAAAAGATTTTGGATTCTCATGAGCTTCGCACCAGACATCATGTCATACAATAGGTGTTGGTAAAATGGCTAGGTAGACCTGAAGAAGGTTCTACATGGGAGAATGTCTTTGCACTTAAGAAACGTTTTCCTACGTTCATTTTTTAGGACAAAAACGATTCTCCAAGGGGGGGGTAATGTAAGGACATGGGTCCTATGGGCAAGGCCACTGGCACGACCGGATAGTGTGTACGCTAGGGGGAGGCTATAAGATAGCACGGTTGGGTGGAGACTAGCACACGTATTACCACCGCCCTTTCAAGATGCATACCATCACCTACAACCCCCCATCGGCTCCTTCTTCTCACAGCCTCATTCTGACTCCATTCTCGTCCCTTAAACTTGCACACAGCCCTACCCCATGAGAGATTGTCACTGTCTCACAAACCAACATAGCATTAACGTTGTCAAGCAAGGAAAGGTATCATCTCCATCCTAGTTGAGAGAGAGAGAGAGGAGAGAGAGGACTCGTGAATCCATCCTTTGATGTTGGCGCTCAATCAACGAGCTGAAATTTTTCTCTGAGATTCTGAGGGAATCTTCTTGCTCAAAGGAAAAAGCACTTGGGCCTGTCACCACATCCTAGCCCCCCAGGCACTACACAGCCCATTACTACCTTGTAGATAAACTTGCACCATCTGTCTTTGACCTGCCTTGCCCTAGAGATTGACGCGCACAATACCTCTCGTACATGAGCTTCTGCAGCACCAAGCAGGTTGTCCTACTCTGCACTTTCCTTGCTGATGAACTCCATCCTCACCGAACTATCAGATGCAAAGTATTCATGCCCATTGGGGTCACAGTGCCTCCATGCAGGCCAGTGTGCCCACACTACACACTAAAACGGACAGACCACACTCCTTGCATTCAGCCGCCGCGAGAGAGAGATTGTGCGCCTGCAGAACAACAAGGAAGAGACTGACTCCCGTGCAAAAACGAGAGAGAGAGAGAGAGAGAGAGAGAGAGAGAGAGAGAGAGAGAGAGAGAGAGAGAGAGAGAGAGAGAGAGAGCTAATACGTCACTCACTCCTCCTCCTAGGCAGAAACGAATGAAGAGGGAGAGAGTTGCAAACGGCTCCACATACATGCAAGAGAGAGGGATGTCACCTCTGTGAAACACCTAGCAACTTCTTCTCCCTCTTTTGCCACGACTGTTTTTGTTGTCCACCCATTCCACTTTCCCTTTTGATATAAAGAGAGTATCTCATAAGATACCCTCTAATGAACCCCAAAAACAAAATTGGCATGGCCTACTACTTTCTACTTTATGTTGGGAGTAGTGGTAATACACGTTCTTAGGAGTATGTATTCTTTGTCTGTTGGACTCTCCTTAGCCCTACCCCTCTAGTTGCTTTAGCTTATGAGTACCAATGGGGCATTGTTGTATTGTGAACCCAATATTGTACTGCATTAGAAAATTTCGGAGGTCATTTGGAGGGCCTTGTAAGAAATTGTATTTCTCTCTTTAGAAACTTTTTTTTAAATGCACTGCACCTTGTGAGTACGTTCAAAAGGACAACCAGACACTCTAAAAAGTAGACTTATATTCCCAATCGTCCTTGAAAACGGTCACTTTTTTATTTATTGCGAGCGTCTTTTTCAGGAGGCAGGTGCGGTGCATTCAATGCAGCTTACGTCATCACTGAAAGTTGAAAAGTCACAAACTGTCAAATAGTGATAGATTTTGAGGCTTTTGACACCACCAATGCATCCGGAACGCCAAAATACCCTAAAAACGAATGTCTACTTGTCTCATTCCGACATCCGGAGAGGCAAAAAATGTGATTTTTACTTAAGGCGCGCAAGGAGGCATTCTAAAATTTTAGAATGCCCCCCTGCGCGCCGTTAGTACAAAGCTCCTTTCAGTGATTTTTGGACACTTATCTTTCAAGAAAGCCCCTTTTTAGAGGTTTTAAGACATTTTCCTCTCAAAAAGCTCCCTAAAAAGAGAAAAAAAGAGGCTTTTTACTAACGGCGCGCGAGGAGGGATTCCAAAATTTTGGAATGCTGCCTCGTGCACCGTTAGTCAAATGTTCTTTTAGGGGTTTTTGACATTTTTTGCCTCTTTGGATGTCGGAGCGAGGCAATTGGACATTCATTTCCAGGATATGTAGGCGTTCCGGACGCATTGACAGTATCAAAAGTTTCAAAATCTTCCACCACTTGATAGTTTTGTGACTTTTTGAGTTCTAGTGATGACGTAAGCCGTATCAAATGCACCGCATCTACCTTCTGAAAAAGGTGCTCGCATTAAATGAAAGAGAGTGATCGTCTTCAAGGACCACTAGATTATTAAATGAGGAGAGGGACACCTTTTATATTTTTGTTAATATCAATCTATTTTTCTACGTAACGTAGGCTCTTCTCTCATTGGAGGAGCTTATTTTCCTCTCTCTTCCAAAAGGGCCTCCAAAAGACCTCCGAAATCTCCTAATGCCTCAAAACATTCAAATGTTCAAATCTCAAACCTTGATGTCAGCATTTGTGCACACAGGCTAAGCACTTTCCTTGGGTCCTTAACTTTAAGCCGCAAAAAAAAAACACATGTTCTTGACCTTTTCTTATTGAAACTCCCCCACCCACACCCAAAAAACAAAAACCCTCTCCCCCCTCTCTCTCTCTCTCTCTCTCTCAAGTGAGAGTGTTCTCTTGTTTTTGTTCACTTTCCAACAAAAGCAAAGCACTTCTATACTCTTTATAATGTGGCTTAAAATTTTTGAAGAAGGAGAGAGTCTCCACATGTCATTCATTGGAGAGTTTTAAACCTTTGAAGTAAAAAAACAAAACCTTGACTTTTGATCCTCTCTAAAGCAGACCTTCACCTCAAGTAAATCAGCTCGACGACCTCAACGCTTAGACAACATGTGTGTTTGTGTCCATTGTCTCTGTGATATGAGAGAGAAGCCTTGCACGGAGACTTAGAATGCAGCCTTTCTACCCCGCGTTGGCTCTTTGTAGGCGTTCACAGTGTGTGTGATAGAGATCTAGAGAGGGAGAGAGAGAGACGTACTGATGTACCTGCGGACAACCTATGTTTGTGTGTGTGTGTGTGTGTGTGTGTGTGTGTGTGTGTGTGTGTGTGTGTGTGTGTGTGTGTGTGTGTGTGTGTGTGTGTGTGTGTGTGTGTGACAGTGTGTGTGTGCATGTGAGAGAGAGAGAAAGACAGAGAGATGAACGAGTTTTCCTAGACTATCAGCATATTCACATGTTGCATGTCAGGGGCATCGAGAGAGAGAAAGTTATAGTAATGCTGATTGACGACTCGAGCGGTAGAGAGGGGCAGGGGGGCAACGAGTTCAAAAGTTAGGACACAGTGGTAGCGCGATTTGGGAGCTTGGAAGGGGTCGTGAGCGCACATGAGAGGGGCTGTCAGGTTGCCAGCAATGCTACATCTTGCAAGCTCCAATGCCTTGTGCAGGCTAGCTGCTAAAGCCTTGCGGATGAAGCCTTAGATGGAGCGGCAAGCTACAGCTTTAGATTCTCACTATAGCAGCGGACCAGCCCGACACTCAACCCTCAAGCCTGCTGCCTCGCTACCTCGCTGCTCCACTGCTTAGTGCTCACCGGCTCAGTTTTGGTGTTCACCGTTTTGAAACCATTTAAGTTAGGAAAATTGCCAAAATACCCCTCTAATTTGTGTGAATTACCAAAATTACCCCACTAATTTGTGGAAATTTCCAAAATACCCCTCATATTTTGAAATTTTCCTTAATACCCTCAATATTTTGTCATATATTCCCAAAATGCCCTTCAGATTTTCCAAAATTCCCCAAATACCCTTGGTTGTGAGCTTAAATATCTCCAAAGATCAAAACATTTGTTGCTTTTTGATTGATTGTCTATCAACACAAGATGCTAAAACTATAATTTGAGCTTGTTATGTAGGCTTTGGAGACGAATTGCTTCATTATGTTTAGACATATTTGCCTTTTTTTTAGAGGTAATTTGTGACAAATTACATGCTAAGCACTCAAAAACGGATCTCAATTGTCAAAAAGGAATAAAGATTAGAAAATCTTGAACAATCCAACCAAAAAAGATACAATGGTATTCTAGGAAGTTTCAAAATTTGAGAGACATTTTGGGAATTTCCACAAATTAGAGGTGTATTTTGGTAATTTTCTCAAATTTTAATTTCAAACCCACTTCCAGCCATTCTTAAAGGGCCAAGCCTCCGGGCCCAAGGCTAATCTCTAAAGCCTTTCTCAAATTCTCTCTCCAGAGTCTAGAGTCGAGACTCCTTGAGCTGCTCTCTCTCTCTCTCTCTCTCTCTCTCTCTCTCTCTCTCTCTCTCTCTCTCTCTCTCTCTCTCTCTCTCTCTCTCTCTCTCTCTATTTATCTATCTATCTATCTATATCTATATGTGTGTGTGTGTGTGTGTGTGTGTGTGTGTGTGTGTGTGTGTGTGTGTGTGTGTATATATATAATATACATTTGTATAATACTACTCCTTGAAGGGAAAACTGTCGTGTTACCCTTCACTTGAAGGATATTTTTAAAGGCACCCTTCATGCACGAAGGGAGATCCCCAAGATTGACCTTCACTTGAAAGGGACTTTACAAAAAAAACCTTCTCTAAAGGGTTACAAAGCCTCCAAAGGGCACTGAAGCCTTCCAAAATGGGCCCTTTATTCCAAGAGAGTATGGGCACCTCACAACGTTTGCGTTCGTGAGAGAAAGGGAGAGAGAAGAAGGGCTTTGAGGACCCCTTTGAATTTGGAGCCCCCAATTGACCTTAAAGAAGCGTAGAGACCTACTATCATCGTTTTACTGATTGGAGTGTCATTGCTCAAAATCTTCAAAAGCACATGTGCGAGAGATTGACCCACCTCACTTGGCTACACTTGTGCTTCACAAGACGTCTGTACACTTTTGGCACTCGCTCTTGGGGAAAAACTCTCTCTCTCTCTCTCTCTCTCTCTCTCTCTCTCTGTGTGTGTGTGTGTGTGTGTGTGTGTGTGTGTGTGTGTGTGTGTGTGTGTGTGTGTGTGTGTGTGTGTGTGTGTGTGTGTGTGTGTGTGTGTGTGTGTGTGTGTGTGTGTGTGTGTGTTGTCCTGCATAGGTTTTGGCTTTGGAGCTCAAAGATAGAGTAGTTTAAGTGAGCCCATTGAAATATTTTTGGTGTAACAAGAAAATGTTGGTGAAGCAAGTTGCACACAAAAGCTGTTCACATATAATAGCCTTTGTTGCACCAAGACATGCTTGCTTGAGGAGAAGCTTTGTCAGAAGGAAGTACCAAGGTGAGGCTTCATAGTTCAAGCAAGGGCAAGTGACATCATCAACAACAATAATCAATGTGTTGGGGTAGAAAGCACTTATGCTAGGTACACCTGGGTCCTTCACTTGCTCTTTTGTACTTATCTATGTCTTTTGGATGAACAAATGCATGGTATAATACTTAGCTTGAAGAGTGTCTTGCAATGGGAGTACACTTATTGTAGGTATGTCCAACATTGGCACAGCCCAAAAGAACTCTGTGAGATGTTTTTTTTAATGCCGAGTGGGGGCTTCATACACTTTTAGTCCTCCTTGGAAATCCTTTGGGGGACCTGCAGGCTTGATGTGGTGTACTTTTGAAATTATAGGTTTTGATGAAATTCCTATTTGGAGTGTTGTCCATTCAACGGTATCAATTGTAGGATCTCCTTGAAGAAGCAAGGTCAAGAAGCATGAGGGTGTTTGGATTCATACATTTTTAGTCCTCCTTGGAAATCCTTTGGGGGACCTACAGGCTTGATGTGGTGTACTTTTGAAAGTATAGGTTTTGACGAGATTCCTATTTGGAGTGTTGTCTATTCAACGGTATCAATTGTAGGATCTTCTTGAAGAAACAAGGTCAAGAAGCACGAGGGTGTTTTGAGAAAATATTAAGCAATGTTTTGTCTTCAATGTAGTCCCTTAGAATGCACTTATGCGAGAGATGTGCCGAGAAAGATCCGTCCAAGGAAGCTTTGGAATGTTTTAGTGGATGCAACAGGTGGGCATTGACCCACACACAACAGTTTTGTGTGATTTTCTCCATATTCAAAGAGTCATTGAGGTCTATAGGATGAGGGCCAAAAATACTCTGATAATAAGAGGGAATTTCTTTTATTGTGCATTGAACCAATGCCACTATACTTACATCGTTGTTGTTTTTTAGGTCAAGCACGTTGTTCTTGGAAGTCAGGGTATGTCCAACATGGGGAGCAAAGAGCTTTGGGTTGTTTACAGTTGATGTGAAGCAAGTAATTCTCTCCAAAGGCATCACTCACGCTTGCATTGCTAAGACATGTAGCATTATGTACAAAATTGGCATGGGCAAACACATTCATCAGAAGTTTGTTAGGATGGGGCTCTTTTGGAAAACATTTTTGCATTTGGCATGGGCAAACAAATTCATCAAAATTTTGTTAGGATGGGGCTCTTTTGAAAAACAATTTTGTATTTTGCAATGTTGTGGTGAACATGTACATCAAGTGAGGTGTATTGACAAAATTGAGTTGTAGCCTCTTGGAATGCAGTTACAGGTGGGACTTGCTGAGTTAGAGCTGGGAATGCAATAGAGAACATTGCCTTAGATGCTCTCTTGGAATTTTGTTATAGGTGGGACTTGTTGAGTTAGAGCTGAGAAACAAAAATGTTATCTTTGAATGCAATAGAGAACATTGCCTTAGATGCTCTTTTGAATGTTATCTGTTGGAAGGCATTTACCCTAAGTATCTCCTCTCAACAAGGGCAAGTGTTTTGATTTTTAAGTTTTGTTAAATTTTCTCATATGCTTGAATCTTTGGTGAACATATGCACGGTCGAAATATTTGTCTTCAAGAGCCTCTTGCACTTGGAATGCACTTTTTGCAGGTTTGTCCGATGTTGGCAGGTTTACGAAGCTCTGGGTTGTTTTCCACAAATGTTGAGTGAGGGCTTTCCCCAAATGTGATTGGAAATGTGTACATCTGATTCCTACTTGGAAATGCTTTGGTCAAAGTGGAGACCTAATGGTGTGTACTTTAGTAAAGTACAAGAAGTTGTCATGAGCTTCTACCTGGAATGTTGTCTCTTAGGTGGTGCTGATTGCAAGATTTTCTTGACATGGAAAGAGCAAAGAAGTTATAGCATATGGACCTGTTTTTATCAAAGGGAAAATTGAGGACCTCTCTTTGAATGCGATTTCTTATGCTTGCATATTGATGCATGTGGAATCATGCAAGCAATTGACATGGGTGAACACATAGAGGCATGTGCAATGGTTTCCCAATACCCACATCTATACTTTTTATTAAACGGCTTGAGAATTCCTCGAACTCTCAACCCTTTCATGTATCCCCATGGTAAGGCTTTTGGAGAGAACCCACTAGCTCCAAATGTCCAGATGAGAGAGAGAGAGAGAGAGAGAGAGAGAGAGAGAGAGAGAGAGAGAGAGAGAGAGAGAGAGAGAGAGAGAGAGAGAGAGAGAGAGAGAGAGAGAGAGAGAAAGAGAGAGAGACAGAGACAGAGAGACACACACACAGAGAGAGAGAGAGAGAGAGTACATGGGCACGGTGTCATGCATCTCCACTGCCATGAAGAGAAAAAGAGCAGAGAAATGCAAGATAAGCTTCTTTAAAGCCTACACCTTTAGTGAGCAGTGATAAGGGCTTGTGTTTGGCCAAGCTTAATGATTAATGTGTTCCACATGAGGCTTAAAAGGGCCAACAGATGCCTTAATGATGCCAAAAATGAGTATGCTTGAAGTGAGCACAGATGGAAGATTATGATCTACAACTGCAGTGCTTGAAGTGCTCTACCCGCCTGTCTTTACGGCTCGTCGATTGGAGCTACGGTGAGGAAGTTAAAGCAGTTTGAAGTTCAAGTCGATTGCAAATCTGTACCGGATTGGGAAACTGCAGCTGAGGTGACAGAATTGAAATGAATGCATTAAGCTGAAGTACTCAATTTCTGGAGCGCATCTGTCTTTTCAGATCAGTGATTGGAGTTCCGGTTGCCAAGATACTAGCCGTTAAAGATTCATCGGGGGACAGTTCCGCACCAGACCTGTCTGCTCGGCCGGTGTGCCATCTGGGATTTTTATAGACTCAGCAGGGTTTGTATGCATTTTATGCAGCTTGAGAGGTCTACAGGGATTTACGGCTCGTCAGACAAAGTTCCGCTTGATCAGATAATAAGACTTGAGGCCAATGACGATTGTCGGCACTCCTAGCTGGGTAATTTTGGCATTATTCGGGATGCTGATATGGGTAGTAAAATTTGCGATGTTATTGTCAGTTAATAAGAGCATTGAGGAGGATGGCTAGCGTGCATGCCTAATATGGTGTCTTACGAAGGCACAAAAAGTGCTTAAAGAGCTTCGTGTTCGAAATGTGATCTCTTTGAATGCATTGACTGTGGGACTACTCAAGGAAGTTGTCGTGCTTGGCAATGTGCTTTGCATGCAAGATGTGGTTCCCAACAAGGGCCAAGGGTTTCCCAAGGCAAGGCCGCCCACTTAAGGCGTGGCCTCCCACTCAAGCTAAAAAGGCCGCCGATTAAAACGTCTAGGGAATTAAGTGTAAAAAGGTGAAAATAAAAACAAGCAATGGCGTGGACAGGCAGGGGACGAGCGCAGGGAGAATGAAGCCACTAGCACAGAGCAGTAGGATGCTCGGGTGCGTTCGCAGGAGAAGGGAACCTTGCTCATATCATTACAACGCTCCATTTGGTACCGATTCCGGCAAAAACCGGGCATGTCAGGTTTAGGCTTCCACGTCATCGAGATCTTTCCCACGCCACATCAGTCACGGTGTCGTGACTGCGTGGTGGGGAGATTTTTTTGGCTGAGGCTAATTAAGGAAGGGTTATCAACGAAAGGGGCCAAAGATAGCAAGGAAAACAAGCAGGAAGAAAAAGGCTCTCCCTCTCTCATGTTGGAGAAGGGTAAGCAAGGTGAGGTCTCTCTCTCTCTCTCTCGATCTCCAATCTAAGCAAGGCTCTCTCTCCCTCTCTCGGCCATAAGCAGCAAGGGCACACGAATCAACGAGTGGAGGAGGCCATAAACAAGGAGAGCTTGAAGCGGGGGAAAGGAGGGCAAGCAAGAGCTTGAGAAGCTACCAAAGCAAAGAGAATAGGATTATGAGAAGGGAAGTCCAGGAAGCTTGAGAGGTGAAAGAAGCAAGTCTCTCTCTCCCTCTCTCGGCCGTAATCAAGTGAAAGAAGGTAAGCAAGGCAATCCGGAGAAGAAGCAAGATCAAAGTCTCTCTCGTCCTCGACCTCGACTTAGTTCAAAACGAAAAGGGTGCTTGGCAAGAGCAGATAAGCAGATCCCAGCAAGGGAAAGGTAAGGCGAGTGAAGATTGGCAAGAGCAGATGTCGGAGCTCGGCAATCATTCAGGGAGTTTGGGGTTAAGTAGTAAGATAAGGGAGCGGTAAGGTAACAAGAGAGAGGAAAACATAGCTCTACGATAATTGGGAATTACAAGGGCATCAAGCATGGAATTTCACGAGATATGTACGTCCTGATTACCTTCAAATGGCTCTAATGGCAGGCATAAGTGAGAAATTTACATTCGTGATCTAGTTTGAGAGCATTAAACTGTCCTAACACCATCAATGTCGTTAACGGCAAACATTTGTAATCGAATTTCACTTCGGCTAATCATTTGTAGCTTAAAACATTCCGGTTGTCAAATTTTAAGCATTTAAGGTGTTTTCAGAGTCTTTTGCTTTGTGTTTGGCATCTAGTCTCTCGCACCTCCCACAGCCAGAGGCCCGGTGCCTACGCGGCTCACGTTTCGAACACATATCCCCCGACATCTTTGGTGAACCTGACGCGAAACGAGTCGGGGTGGGAGGTAAAGATGGAGATGCCAGAACAATTAAAGCAATTTATTGAAGATTTCAGTGCAATTGGATTTGATAAAAATCTGGCAGTTACAGATTTGCCAAAAATGATGGAATTGGTTCAGGGGTATCTACAGGAAGCAAAAGCCATGCAGATAAAAAAGCAGACTGATGATGTTGTAGAGCTAGCACTGGATGTTGTTTGGGAGAAGTATTATATTTTTCAGGGATATGATCCAGAAGGTTTTATTGTATGTTACGAAGTTGAGATGAAGAGCCGAAATGTTCCAGAAGATCAGATGATTGCAGCTTTTGAGGAGGTTGTAAACTCGGATTTAAAAAAGCAAGTTCAAGAACTGGTAGAAGCATATCCCACACAGTGGGAGTATTTTGCAGAGGAATTTATTTACGAAAGCTCAAGGATTCTAGATCAGGAAATAAAGGAGATTACTGAACGGAGTAAGGTTGTCTTCAGTAAAGGTGAAGGGGATCAGATGCAGATCCTCAACTATGATGAATTCTGGGAGCATATTTCTGCAAGAAGTAAAGCCAACGAAAATGTTGAGATGGAAGTAGAATATTCAGTTCAACAGGAGCTTATTTTGAGCAACGAAGAAAAGGTAAACGATGAATTTGATGTTGAAACGGGCTTATATGATTTTTTTCAAAGATTGCTTGCATGGATGCTACCTCTAATAATGGTTCCAGTGAAGACATAGACTGTACAACAAGTGGTTCGCAAGTTGTTGACCTTGACATGGGTTATTCTGAAGGAGTTCATCAAGCAGATGAGCCTCTACAGGACATTACTAAAACTATCAGCACTATAGTCGAGCAGGACAACATGTTTGGTGCAGATGAGTGCATAAATAAAGCTATTATATACACAGTAGAGATGATGAAGTGACTAAAATTGTGGACCCAACACAGGATGAGCTTGAGGATGTCAATGAACCTATGATTGCTACTAACAATATGCTTGCATATGTTGCTATCACAGAAGAGGATGCTATAATCGGTGAATTTTTGTCTATATCTGAAGGATATGTTTATGCAGTATAGAAGAGCTTTCTGATGCGTATACCTCTTCAGAGGGGGTGCCAGATGAGCCTTTATAGTTCTATAATGTATTGCTAAGTGCAGATGAGGAAGCAGAGGATGATATGGATGAGTATGAAGATTGCTCGGATCATGCTGATTGTGAACAGATTATAGACAGGGATTTTACATCTATGCTTGTACATGGGCTGCATGAGGAGATAACTCCTATAGTTTTGATTAATGTTGATACTTCCAAGGGTGATTTTCCCAAGGATGTTATGGATGAAGGTCTACATGATAAAGCTATTTTTCATGATCAAGCTGAAATCCCAACATGTGAAAATTCATTTGATAATACAGGTTGAGAGACTCCCAAGGTTTTTCGTGATGGCTATGAAGCTAGAGGGGGTGATGATGCTAAATCATCCTTGATACTACATAAAATGTACAAGGTTTTTCATTGGATTGGGCAATGTACCAAATGTGGTTGGATTTGGATGCTATTCCTATTGATGCTTATGTCAGTGATGTCTTGGCTACCAGTAAAAGGGAGTCAGATTTCTTTAATGTTTTCTGGTAACGAGCTTAAGTTTCCAAGAGTTTACGGGATGTGGGTGCTACACTATGCTTCAGGTGAAGCTCTAGTATATTGCGGATCCCATCAATGCTATGTGATCTCGATGGTGTTTGATCCAGGAGATTCTAAGGATATTCATAAGCAGATTCAATATGGATGGATGATGTTAAGTATGCATAGTAATCGCATGCTATTTGAACCAGGGGTAGCATATTTGCATCAGAAATTCTTGATGTTGATTGATGTAGGAAATGTATGCGCATGTGGATATTATCATGCCCCAATGTGTGGGCAGTTCCTTATTATCCCATTTGATCCTGGGGGTTACTAAAGTGCAAGTTGCAAATGCAGAGGATACCAAATGTCTGATGTAGCAGGCTACATGATACAAGGTTTTGTTTTCTAGATTATGCTGAGTCAGAAGAGTGTTTGCTTATGCGTTCAATAATATTACATGGTTGGTTTCCAACTAGCTTCTTTGGACAATTGATGAAGTATCTTCAATCTTTTGAGTTAGTTCTGCTACCAGGACTTGAAGTAAAGGACTTGACGGCCATTCCGTGTGCAGACAGAGTAAGGCATACTTGAGCTTGATAGGGTTCCCTTAAGAGAGCTTAATGGTCAAGCCGTGTGCATCATGACTGGAGCACTTGAGTCTAGCGGGGTTCACTAAATAGGTTTTCCATAATTGAATGCTTTGAAGATACGACAGATACGGTTCAGAGATTTTTGATGGGAAACTATCTACTAATTAAGCTAGAAAATTGATGATAGGGTATAAGCCTTATTTCATTTTTCATAATGTGAGTCTAATGATGGAAAAAGCTTAAGGTACCTAAAGTAGATATAGGTTAAAGTGCAGTTGGCACAGACCGAAGGCTGTGCAGGTTCAGAGGGGGTGGATGTCGTGCAGCTCTGCTACCATAAAGAGAAAAAGAGCAGAGAAATGCGAGATAAGCTTCTTTAAAGCCTACACCTTTAGTGAGCAGTAATCAAGGTTTGCATTTGGCCAAGCTTAATGATTAATGTATGCCAAATGAGGCTTAAAAGTGCCAACAGATGCCTTAATGATGCAAAAAATGAGTATGCTTGAAGTGAGCACAGATGGAAGATTATGATCTACAACTGCAGTGCTTGAAGTGCTCTACCGGCCTGTCTTTACGGCTCGTCGATTGGAGCTACAATGAGGAAGTTATGGCAGTTTGAAGTTCAAGTCGATTGCAAATCCGTACCAGATTGGGCAACTGCAGCTGAGGTGACAGAATTAAAATGAATGCATTAGGCTGAAGTGCTCAATTTGTGGAGCGCGTTGGTCTTTTCAGATCAACGATCGGAGTTCCGATTGCCAAGATACTAGCCGTTAAAGATTCATCGGGGGTCGATTGCGCACGAGTCCGGTCTGCTCGGCGGTGTGCCACATTGACCTCAAGGAGCTCTTCACATTGATATCTACATTGCAAGTGTTTTGCAAGATTCGGGCATCGATTCTCATGACATTCCAGGTGACATATCTCACTATCTGACTGTTGTTTTGAGATTCTTTCAGTTACATCACATTCCCAGCACATAGGAGCACATATAAGGTGTGTCTGACATCAAATTCGGTGACTTGCAATTTTCTCTTGAAAAAAATCACGGTTTTTTTTTGGTCCAAATTTTAGGTTTACTGGCCAAGAAGTGTTTCTGACCTAGTAAGGACTTTGCCTGCCAAGTTTGGTGTTGATCGGAGTTGATTTGCTATTGGTTTCGCATTGAGTGTGTGATTGGATCAGAGAGGTAGAAATTAGGTTTTTCGCAGTTAGAGAGTTCATAGATTGTTTCCATGGAGTGAATAGTGTTCAAATAAGACATGACCACCTCTTGGCATGCCTCCATGCCCTAGACAAGTCACGTGTTCCCTAAGATTGACATTTTAGTCTTGGGACCATCTCTTTGTGAGAAATGACAGATGCTGTAAAATTCCCCCCTCGGAAATTGGTGCCATTACCAAGGAACAAGTACCTAAACTAGTTTGAACACATACAAAAAATGGAAGAGTTACCTTAGATAAATTAGTTAGATAGACTCAGATAAAAGTGGAGATCGAGGCAACCTTGGTCTTTGTGTTCTTAGTGGTGAGTTTCTTGCCATAAGAGTAGTTAGAAGATAGAGTAAAGTGTTGAAAATGGTTTGGAGCTTGCTACTTAGCCTTGTGGCTCTTATAGCAATGAAATCCACATTAGGTTGAAAAAACGTAAGAAAAATACAAATCTTAGAGGTTTATTAGTAAGCTTTTGCTTGAGAGTTATTTTCTTTTGTTCTAGGAGTAGGGTAAGTAGATGCATCTTTGGATGAGGCTTTATCCACATTTTGATTGATACTTCCGTTAGCATGTGCTTCATGTGAAAATCAACAAAAAGGAGTGAACAAAAAGTTTGCTTGAGAGATTGAGTTCCCAGTGTGAGGAAAGAGGAAAATTCACACAAGAAGTTCATTCTTTGTTGAAATTTTGATGTCTAGTGACACACTAGACCTAAAGTGATAGCAACTACTTGTAATAAAGTGAAATCTAGAAAAAAATGTGATTCTGCCTACTAACAAGAAAAAATCGTGTTTTTTTTCTTAGAGTCAGATTTTGTTGTTGAAAACTTTTCATTGAATCTTGCATGGAGCATCCATTGACCAATTCAAGCACACTTGTAAAGTAACAAGTTGTGCACATATGTCGCACGTGTCAATGCAAGGAACTTGCCAATACATTGTGTGCGAGCCACAAATGGCTCCAAGCATGCAACAAGCCTAAACTACTAAGCTCAAAGATGGCGATGGTGTGTCAATCACCGCTCTACGCTTGTTGTCATGGAGGATTCCTCGTCGCGAAGAAGAAGGAGCCGCTGCTGCACCGCGCTCAAACGCTTCGCCGCCGCCGTGCCGTCGTCGCAATGCTCAATCACTCACTCACTCACTCACTCTCTCTCTCTCTCTTTCTCTCTCTCTCTCTCTCTCTCTCTCTCTCTCTCTCTCTCTCTCTTTTCCTATTGGACCGACAAGCCCGGTACCTGACTCTACCAAATAAATAATACAACGTCCGTCTTAGGTGATAGGAATGTGCGTGAGGGTTAACATGCCCCCCTTCCTGATGTATATTCCGTCCTCGAAATCTATTGAGTTGAAGCTCGTTCATCGAGGTGGAAGAGCATTTGAGATGAATGTCCTTAGCCTTCTTCAGTCACTACAAAATCAAACAATATTGGCACAGTAATTGCATTCTCGTATACAATCAAAAAGAATATGCAATTGTAGGAAGACAATTTGATTGGTAATAGAATTTTAAACCATTTGACAGCAATAAACATTCAATTGCAATATAATAAAAAATAAACAATTGTAAAGATAAAAAATTAAATAAGTATGGGGTCGCTAATTTAACGGTCGAAAGGCACTAAAGATCGACTATTAATACCATGGGCAAGCTTCTCAATTTTCTCTGGTCAATTAAGTTGTTTAATCACAAGAGCCAAGTATTTCATGTCCAAGGGCTGACTAGAGGCTATACCTAGAAGACCTTGTAGTTAAGCTACGATAAAAGGAATTGCTCATGAAATCATCCCCTCACTTATTTCCTTTTCTTTGACCCCCCAAAATCTTTTCACATTGTTTCAATTTTGATGTGTGTGCTTATTTTGTATGCCTTGGGTTTTTTGCTTTTCAAGGAAAAGCGCCCACACCGGGAACCTCTAGGGCTCTAGTACCATAGGCGATACATGTGAGTGGAGTACCAAATCAAGCTGAGGTTTCTCTTCCAGTTTAAGATTTTACATTGTGGCACTTTGATTTTTTGTTTGTTCGTTTTCAGCATTTTAATTTTGTAACTTTGGGGGGTCATATAACACTGTTACCCTCCCCACGCTCATCACACTAGTAATCTCCGTTTATAATTCTTAAGCTAAAGGTCAATAGGGACTAAGCCCACTAGAAAGCCCTAGTGCATTTGACACAATGCTGCCTAAATCGGATTAAGAACCTAAGTAACCATTGATAATTAGGAAGGCATTCCCCATGGTATTAAGAGAAGATCTCTAACGCCTAGTTTTGTCAAACTAGCTTAGTCGGATTGCTTGATTTTTAAATCTAGACAAGTGATTATGACAAAAAATTACATTGAATTTAATGTTTGATACTAAGCAAATGTGTTGAATATTATGCTACCAATCACAATTAAAGCAGACAAACACAGATGCAAAAAGATAAGGGGCAATGCTAATGGACAAGAAACACCTGTTTGTGTTGATGTTCGTGCTTGATTTGAAGTGTGAACGAGATAAAGATTTCATGAAGCTCTAAATCCTAACAACAGCAACACGTTCATGTACACACTAGGAAACACAAAGAATACCTCTAGGAGGCACATCAGTGGGAAAAGGTACTGACAATTATTGAACACAACAAAAAAACATAAGGAACCCTAACCTAATTATTTGCACTCCCCCTAGAGAGTCAAGGGAATAGGATACTATAGAGATTGGGGAGAAACCCTAAGGGTGAACCCTATCCTCTTCGTCGAGAGAAACAAAGTCATCATCCATGAGACCATCTGTGCCATCCGTATAATCATGTAAATCTTCTTCATCATCAAAGGCACCAATGTTTACTAAGAAGGTCACTAGACGCCTATATTCACCTTGGTCAAAAGGATAGGCTTGTGCAATGGGAGATACACTCTCTACTAAGTATGGATCAATCGTGGTCAAGCGACGTATCAGCCATTCTAACTCCTCGAAATTCCTCTCACATGCTAGCGTACCTACCAAATCCCATTCACAGGCAAGCATCGAAAAGACCATGTGAAACATTTGTGAAAAGTAACGAGGGTACCTCTCACCCAAGGTAGGAGTGGATGACTCTAGCGTACTAGCCATATCTGTACACGCAAATAGATGATGGTTAGAGTGCAAATATTACAAGGGTCGTGTTCTTGTGCATAATGTGTTTTTATGATTTTCTGCTATGGCTCTTGCTCTTTTACTTTTTTATCTTGTTTTTGTGATTATAAGGCTATATACATTCCCTAAGATTGGAGATTGAGAGGTCAGGGAGGAAGGTTGAGAGGGAAGCAAGTGAATGATGGATGTCAGCAAACACACCCCCCTTCTTTGGGTAGATCATACCTTTTGGAATGATCGTCACCCTTTGAAACCAGTTGTTCCAAGTTGTTATAGGTGAAGGCTTTAACCAATAGTTTTTGACCGCCCTATGCGTTTCATCTAGTTGCAAGGGTGGTAAGGTACTCTCCCATGATTTTATTTGCAACATTGTTGTAGGTGGTGAGCTTACAACGGGAGGTGCAAACTCTTTCTTGCTTGTATGGATATGTACAATGGTAGGTGGAGGTTGTGTCAAAGCTTCTATTTCCATATAGGAACTACGCAAAGAGAAAGAAGCTTCATTTGATTTCCCTGTTCCTAAGCTAGGTGGAACAAATTGTTCTTTCTTTGATACCTAAACTAGCTCTGGAGCAGGTGTGTAGCATTCCATGATTTTTTCCTTTCCGCGATCTTCAATTTGTTTTGGAGCCACAGGATTGAACTCACATGGGCCCAGTGACAAGTAAGAGCACAATTTATGTTTTGGCACCCAGATTTGATCATTTCCTTCATAGTAGCCTTGGGCTTCCAATATCTTCTTAGGAATCCAACGCAACATTTCTTTACATTTCTTGGGGCGAATGAGACGTCTCTTACCAAGCTCGTGTCTTTTAGCATTGGCTATGGTTGCTAAAGAAGCTTTAGGGATCCACTTGTATGTTTTCTTTGTTATATTGGGATGGGTCTTGTGTGTCTCAAGCTTTATTTCAACTACATCAGTTGAAGCTCTAGAGAGTTGTGGGCTATGGGGACATATGGTTCAACCTCTTGGATATGCAATGTTTTGGGTTTTATTTCCTTAAGAGGAAATATCTCAAGGACTATGGCTTGAGTGGCAGGGCTAAGAGTTGGTTTCTGTGTTGTGACACCCCCTGTCCCTCAATCAATAGTGCATTTGGTGGCTATCATCCACGTGCATCCTAAGTTTATATTACCCTCCATAGTTCCAACAGACATGACCAAAAAGTCTTGAGCTACAACCCCATTTTCATAATTGACAAAAGTGTGCCAGATTCCAAAAACCACAGTTTTTTTCTTGTTGACACCCTTGACTTGGATAATACACTCAAATAGAGGTGGCTTCCCTAACTGACACCACACCCCATATGATAGCAGATTATATTTAGCACTCGTTTCCAATAAGGCATTATATATTACTTTTCCATATGTGTTGTTTAGCTCAATAGGGTATCGTAGAGGTGTGTCAGAGTCCAACCAATCTTCGTCGATTTCAACGTGGAATGCATGTGTAAATCCAAGGTTAGCCTCTCGTTGGCGTTGTGAGCGGGATGAAAACACACACAGCGCCTCTATAACAGCCCGACACACACTCTTGGGAAGATACACACACACACTACGGGGCACCACTCGGCTTAGACAACACACCTGGCCGAGACATTGAACACACCTCTGGAGTGAGAGGAGAGAGACTATCCACTTGCCCACTCCACACAGACACACACACACACACACACACACCCAAAAAACTCAGCTCAAAAGAGGATAATTTCTGATGTTTAGATACAATTGAGCTTGGGCCAACACCAATGGGGCAAATAGCTCACACAATATGGGTAAAATAAGCCAAATACAATCACAAACTATAGCAGAAACTTCGCTCATAGGAGAAACTTACACAGCAAAAATAGCAGAAAAAGAGTGAGGAATTTGGCAAAATGGACAGCGCCATCGCATCCGGAAGGTCCCAAAACCCCAGTCTACAATGTCAAAGTGCTCAAATCCGACCTCGGATGAGCAGTTTAGGGCCAAAACAGGCTCCAAAATGAGCAAAAACACACCTGCGGTTGTTCCTCCTCTCTTCTCCACGTTTTTTCTGGTCTTCTCTCTTGTTTTTCAGTTCCCACACTTAGCTTTATTAGTTGGGCACCCTTGGCCTTTTAGATGACCTCAAACGGACCCCAAACAGGCCAAAAATTGACCTCGCAGTGCATAGTTGTCACCTTTTTGCATCATCCACACACCTGGCACTCAGTTTTTCCAAATAATGCATCCCGCAACCACGTGAAGTGGCCCCAAAAAGTGGTCCTCATGATGACCTTTCTGCATAAGTATCACAAGAAAACACCCCACGTCGTGTCCATACTTCTCCGCGTGCAAGTATTGACCCCTTTCGACCTCCTGACGCCACTCGATGCCATCTGACACACCTGCTTACCTCATGTCGTCGGCCCGCGAATAGCTTCCTCGAGAAGTTTTACGTGCTATAAACTCCTCATTATTGTAGAAAAAACATACTGGTACTGGTGATAGTGAAAATCGATGCACTATGTACATGATGTCCTACCTGTACACATGTGGGCCCCACGTAACCACCTGGCTCTGGAAAATGGGCAATTCTTTATTTGATGCACCATGCATGTGTATGTACATATGCGCAATCCCTTGCTCTAAAAAACTCCTGACATAATTTGCCTATCCCCTAGCCTGCTAGATCATCCATGATCAGCAGCGGCAAAGAGAGATATGAGACTCGTCGCATCATAGGTCTCCTCATCCCTCACCAACACTGCTTGATCCATAGACAACTCATCTTGCTCCACCATCATCAATCTAGCATGATACAATTTAAGACGCAATCCATTTACCCTTGACTTATGTAGAACACCATCCAGGTTAGCCAGCTGATATGTGCCATTTGGAAAACACTCCACTACATTGAAAGGGCCTTCCCACTTAATTTGAAACTTCTTTTGGAAGGTGTTGTCCAGCTTTCTGTTGTAGCGCAAAACCAAATCATGTTTCTTGATACCCTTACTTTTGACCTTTTCATTTATCTTTGCCAAAGCCTTATCCTGCATCTGCCCATAATGATCCAATGCGCTCATCCTATCCAACTGGACCTCTTGTAACTGCAAGAGCCTTTCTTTGAATGCATCACTAGGCGGCCCAAGCAACTTCTCTAACATCTTGACCGCAGGCAACTCTACCTCCACAGGCAATAGTGCTTCCTTTCCATACACCAAATGAAATGGAGTAAACCCTGTACCTATCTTCACCGAAGTACGGTAACCCCATAATGCACTAGGCAATTCCAAATCCCAATTCTTTCCTTGGTGCTCTGTCACTTTAGAAATAATTTGTACCAACTCACCATTGAATCTTTCATTTAAGCCATTACACTGCGGGTAATAAGGAGTGGTATGCTGGTGCCTAATCTTCATCTTTGTGCATAAGAAGTCTAGCAGTTTAGCTCTAAATCCTGGCCCCTTATCTGAAAGTAGCTCTAATGGCACCCCAAACTTGCAACATATTTCATCATACACAAATTTTGCCACATCCTTTGCAGTGATCTGTTTTACTGCTATAGCCTCTGCCCATCTAGAGAGATAGTCCACTGCCGTCAAGATATAGCTTTTGCCCCTGCTTGTGATAGGTAACGGGCCTATTGCATCAATCCCCCACTTTTCAAACACATCAAACGCCATAATGGTTTTTCGTAGCTCTGGCTTCAACACTCTCTTCACAAATGCTTGACACCTATTGCAAGACCTACACCAATGGTGAACATCCTTGTGCAAACTAGGCCATACATACCCCTCTTGCAAAATCTTATGCAAGGTGATCTTTAGAGCAAAATGGCCACCACATGCGCCTTCATGATTCTCTTCCAACACTCTGTAAAGCTCCTCCCGCCAAGGTACACGTCTCAACACGAGATCATCCCCTTTCCTGTATAACACATCACCAATCAATTTGTACCTGTATGCTCTACGCACAAAGCTATACTTCTTAGACTTCTGAATCTCCTTTGGAATGATTCCTGTTAGCAAAAACTCCTCTTCTTGAGCCAAACTTTCCCGGCCATGATAAAGAGGTAAAGTGGTCCTCAACACAAATAGCTCCCCAATCATGCCTTGAGCTGCTTCATGTGCCTCTCCATTTAGAGCACGTTCAATGTGTCTGATGCTCCATGCTTCGAACTTTTTTAACAGACCTTTAATTCTGAAGCACATTTCCTTCAATGAGGTGTTCTTGCTCTTCCACACACCCAGCACTTGCTTCACCACTAACAAGGCATTACCTTTTATGCTCAACCTTCGAACCCCATGCTTCAAACAAATGTGTAATCTGGCTTCCAGAGTAGCATATTCAGCCTCATTGTTACTATGAGCATCCAGTTTGAACCCTCTCTTGCATACTAGCTTCCCCTCTGGATCATAAAGTGCTATACCCCCTAAAGCCACATCATGGCTCTTTCTGTATGAACCATCAAAGAACAACACATGTGCATTGCTGATATGTGGCACTTCTTCAACTACCTTTCTCACCACCTCTTCCTTAACAATAAGGGGATTCTCCTTGTAGGTCAACAAATCAGCTAGGGTAGCCCTTGTACTATCTTCCACTAGAAAAGAGAACTCCAATTCTTGCAGCTCAATTACCCATTTCTTGACTACATTTGACATGTTAGTGCCATTAATTAACTGTGGCAAAAAGGCATAACTCGTCAAGAAAACAAAAGGCCGTGGTAGCAAGTAATGACGAAATCGTCGACAAGCAAATATTACACTGGCCATCACTAGCTCTACTTCCGAGAACTTTCTCTCCGCTACCAACTTCACTCGGCTTGCACAATACACTGGCCTCATATAATGGCTGCCCTTCCCCTTTTGCAATAGCATGGCTCCAATGGAATCATCCCCTACTGATGGATTTACATAAAACACTTTCTCCCAATCAGGAGCCTGCATGGCTGACAAACCCCCTAACACCTCTTTCACCTCTTGAAACACTTCTTCACACTTGCCATCCCATTGCAATGGATCATGCTTTGCCACTTGCTGTAATGGATAAAGAAGCTGCGAAGACAATGGAATAAACCGTGCCATGTACTTCACTTTGTGTATAAAAGTTGCCAATTGCTTCGTACTCGTAGGTGATGGAAGAAGAATAATAGACTTAACCTTATCTGGATCAGTCTCAATGCCATTTTCTGACACCATATGGCCCAATAACTTCACCCTTGGCTGTGCTAGATTACATTTCTTTAGATTTAGTTGTCCTCCACATTCATCATATCGAGCCAATACCTTCTGCAGCTTCTCATGGTGTTCAGCCCTACTGCTATAAACACAGAAGTCATCCATAAAAGCTTTAACACAACTACCAATGAATGGTTCCAACACCCAATTTGCTCTCTCTTGATAGAAGGAAGGTCCATTTGACAACCCAAATGGAAATACTGTGTAGCAATAGCAGCCCCATGGCGTAATAAAAGTGGTCTTTGTGCGGTCTTTAAGCAATCTTCAATTGAAAATAGCCTGAAAAACCATCACACACACTGTACCTCTCACAACCTGCCACTGAATCCAAGATCTGATCGATGAATGGAAGAGGATATGGGTTCTTCTTAGTGGCTGCGTTTAAGGGTTTAAAATCTACACAAATTCTCCACTTCCCATCCTTCTTTGGACTGACTACTACTGGACTCACCCATTTTGTGGTCTCCACAGGGACTATGAACCCTGCCTTCAACAACTTGTCCACCTCTTCTTGCAAGGCTTCCATTTGCTCTTGACCCATACTTCTTAGCCTTTGCCGCACTGGCTTAGCACCTTCTTTCAGCTCTATATGCATCTCTTCACCCTTGAACCCTCTGATCTCTTCATATGAAGTAATGAACAAATGAGGAAAACTAGCCAACATATGCAAATATATATCCTTCTCCATAGCTGAGAGGTCTCCACTGATCATTTGTGTCATCAATTCCTGCTTCTTTGACAACTCAACCTTGGTTTGCATCAGCCCTTCAATCACTTCATAAGGCCCTTCACTTTCATCTTCAACCTCATTCGCAAATGCAACTAAACCAAACTCCCGTATTTCTTTGTCCATCAAAAGAAATGCAACATCAGCATCCTCATCACTGCTGGTAGTGCTATCACTGTCCTCATCTATCACCGTGGAAGAGTCTCCATCACTAGACTCATCCTCATCTTCATAAAGCTCCTCTAATCGTTTCCTTGTGTCCATATTATAAAGCTTCTTGGTACCTGTCTTTCCATAGAGGCTAATCGTACCATGTCGCCAATCTTGAACAGCTCCCACTGCACGTAACCATGGTCTGCCCAGTATAATAGGATATGCTCCCAACCCTGCTGGCATCACATGAAAATCAACCATTGCCTTTGCATCATATGCCTCCACTTCTAAGATCTTTACAACACCCAAGCATTTTACTTTTTGATGGTTTGCCAATCTGATCCAAAAACCTGACACCCCAGCCACTGTGAGACCCATCTTCTCAACGCATGAGTGTGTTATGACGCATATTTGGGCTCCGCCATCCACATAACCTTGTCCCAAATTTTTCCTTTTATGCCACACATCTACTATTGGACAAATGTCTGGTAGCTCATCCATTGCCAACACCTTTACTGAACCTCTCTCTGGCTCTTTTTCCATTGGGTTAACCATCCTCTTCCACTGTCGCTTTAGCTTAGGCACCATCTTTATAAGCTGCCCAAAAGTAACATCTGCCTTCCTGCTCGTCAGATCCTCCTTCAAGTCATAGCTTAATTGCCCATCCCCTAGTGGAAAATCTGAAACATGAAACTTTCGACGAGCTCTCCTTTTCCTCTTGGCCTTGACTTCCTTGCCTTCATGGCTCTTTCCTTTCTTCTTACTAGGACTTGGGGCACTTCTTCCTTCCTTATCCTCTGTGGTCCTCTTCCCAATAGGCATCACTAATGTATCCTCTAGCTTTGATGCCTTCTCCAAGGTGACTACACTTAGCACTTTTGTCTTTCCCTTTTCCTCCTGGGTCAGTCCAATGGTTCCTTCGTCTCCCTTAATTTCAATGCCATAATCATTTGACCTAGTTACCACCTATCTTGGTAATGGATACATGTCTCCCCCCATCCTTGGTGGCTTATCACATTGCGGGCTGATGTGACCCAACTCTCCACAATTATAACATGTGGGCGTCTGCCTCCAAAACCTACCATTGCTTTGTCCAACACCATTCCTAGGCCTTTCTTCACCTCCTGGCTGATTTGCAAACCTCCCTCGACCTCGATTATTTCCCACTTGACCTAGCATGTTTAGGCTAAGATTCTTCATCAAATCTACCATTTGCCTCATGTCTTGCCTTAGCCCATCATCTTGCACTGTTGTAGTGACCACTGCTGGCATAACCTGAGTAGTAACAGGAACCACTGGTTCGTGATGAACCCCTGACATGCGACCTTGTAAAGACTCTATAGGTTAAAATCCAGACCTCATGGTCAAAGACTCCACCCCTAACTGGCTCATTTTCCTCAACTTCCACTCTTTGTTCCTTGATACCTCTAGTGCATCTTCATATGTCCTAGGCTTCTTTAGCTCCACTCTCCAACGTATATTCTCCCAAAGACCAGCTAAGAACCTGTCCTTCTTCATCATGTCAGGCAGGGGTACCTGTGGTGCTAAGGCCTTGCACATTCGCTCCCATGCCAATGAAAACTTACGTATGTACGCATCTACTGTCTCACCTTCCTTTTGCACCAAAGCCTGTACTTCTTGCCACACTTTGTCAGGATCTTCTATCTTCACAAACTCCACTTCCAACCCATGTCGTAGATTGTCCCAACTCAACCTTACAGGTGGATCAGCCACACGCAACTCCTCTTCAAATGCTTTAGACCAAACTCGTGCATCACTCTTCAAACAAATTTGGAGAAGGCGTAACATTTGCGCAGGGTCATGAATCTGGTTGCTAATGCAGGCAACCTCCATCTTTTCCAAAAATTCTTCCACATCTTCATCACTTCTTCCATGAAACTCCGGATAAGAGAAAGCCATGGCTACCCAAGTTTCAATGCTTTGAGAACCCCTTTGAACACACGTGCAAGAACCCAAAACTTTTGACTACCCAATCCCCAGAAACTTCAATGGAGCTCAACTTTAGATAAGGACAAACATATGCACATCAAATGAGTTTTCATAGTTGATCATTGGAATTACAACAGGCAAAGGACATTCCAAGATCTCTCGTAATCTTCTTGGCCCAAACATAAAGACTATGCACTGCTGGAAAAAAATCTTCCTGGACACATGAACATTTATCTGGATTCTTTGAGTTAAATGAAATGGAGTGAATTGAGGGCCATTTTGATCATCCATTAAAGCCAACCATGAAGCTCCCAAGAAGGCACACCTGACTTAACCTCTGATTTTGCCAAAATTTCAGCAGCATAACAGCATAAATGGCTCAAAAGACCAAGAAACCATCCATCATAACTTGGAAAAATTTTGACAGAGTTTCCCCAGAAGTAGAGCAGTAGGAACCCAAAATATAGACTGTATATGTATGCATAAACTGCCAACAATAGAACTCGAGCATCAAGTAGGACTCACTAGTACATAGCCTATGGCGAGGTCACAAAAAGGGTGCTCCATCTACCTGTATCACCGAAAGGATCTCTACATTTGAGAATCCCCCAGCTCAATAAAAACCTCACGCTATCGACCCTCACACGAAGGCTAATGCAAATCGCGTATAGTCAAGTCTCAGAAATGACTATCTTCCAGACCAAGTCTCAGAAATGGCTGAGACTTCCAAATACAACCAAGTATGGCTCCACAAATGCGTACAATGGTAGTTTCCACAATTAACGTACAATCCAGCAGACAATGCGCTCAAATAGGCGCCAAGTGATGCATACCCACAACAACTGCAAGTGACATCACTGCTAGTGTATCACTGTACTCCAGCTACGTGTACCTATGTGAATCACTTGTACCTGTACCTGTCCCTGTAACCTATAACTTGTAATGTGCAACCTGCAACCTGTAACCTGTAATCCCCAATCTCGAAGCTCGAAGCTTGAAGCAGAAGGTACTCGAAGAAGATCCTCCGTGGGGTGCCAAAAGAATGTGAGCAGGATAAAAACACACACAGCACCTCTATAACGACCCGACACACACTCTTGGGAAGATACACACACACACTACGGGGCACCTCTCGGCTTAGACAACACACCTGGCCGAGACAGGGAACACACCTCTGGAGTGAGAGGAGAGAGACTATCCACTTGCCCACTCCACACACACACACACACACACACACACACACACACAAAACTCAGCTCAAAAGAGGAGAATTTATGATTTTTAGATACAATTGAGCTTGGGCCAACACCAATGGGGCAAATAGCTCACACAATATGGGTAAAATAAGCCAGATACAATCACAAACTAGAGCAGAAACTTCGCTCATAGGAGAAACTTACACAGCAAAAACAGCAGAAAAAGAGTGAGGAATTTGGAAAAATGGATAGCACCATCGCGTCCGGAAGGTCCCAAAATCCCAGTCTACAATGTCAAAATGCTCAAATCCAACCTCGGATGAGCAGTTTAGGGCCAAAACAGGCTCCAAAATGAGCAAAAACACACCTGCGGCTGTTCCTCCTCTCTTCTCCACGTTTTTTCTGGTCTTCTCTCTTGTTTTTCAGTTCCCACACTTAGCCTTATTAGTTGGGCACCCTTGGCCTTTTAGATGACCTCAAACGGACCCCAAACAGGCCAAAAACTGACCTCGCAGTGCATAGTTGTCACCTTTTCGCATCATCCACACACCTGGCACTCAGTTTTTCCAAATAATGCATCCCGCAACCACGTGAAGTGGCCCCAAAAAGTGGTCCTCATGATGACCTTTCTGCATAAGTATCACAAGAAAACACCCACGTCGTGTCCATACTTCTCCGCGTGCAAGTATTGACCCCTTTCGACCTCCTGACACCACTCGATGCCATCTGACGCACCTACTTACCTCATGTCGTCGGCCCGCGGATAGCTTCCTCGAGAAGTTTTACGCGCTATAAACTCCTCATTATTGTAGAAAAAAAATACTAGTACTGGTGATAGTGAAAATCGATGCACTATGTACATGTTGTCCTACCTGTACACATGTGGGCCCCACGTAACCACCTAGCTCTGGAAAATGGGCAATTCTTTATTTGATGCACCATGCATGTGTATGTACATATGCGCAATCCCTTGCTCCAAAAAACTCCTGACAGCGTCTTATGTGTTGTTGTTGTTGCTCCTTAGCCTCAGCTTGAGCTTGTATCTTCTTCAATTTTGCTCGTACCTTGGCTGCCTTTTTTGTATGGATGGCATGTAGCTCCTCTTAGCTTAAAGGATCATAGTATCTTTTAAGTTTTCTCCCATTCAGGAATCCAATGGTTTCAACTCCATCAAGAGTCTCCACACGAATGGTTCCTTGTGGGGTGATCTCACATACTTTATATGGTCCTTTTCCCGCATATTTCAACTTTTTATTTTTGTTATGCACTCCATACATAAGGACTTTATCACCAACATTGATATCTTTGTTCTTTAGATGATAGTCAAACCATTTCTTCCTCCTATCTTTCTCCACAAGTTCATTTTGCACAGCTAATTGCCTCTCTTCATCTAGCCTTTCAAGGATATATAATCGCTCAGCTAAGGGGTTACCATCCCAACCTTCTTGAGAAGCTACTCGAAGACTAGGAACGACAAACTCCCATGGCATAACCGCTTCTTGGCCATACACCATCTCATATGGTGTGCAGTTAATGGAAACTTTAATGTACGCAGTATGATAAGCCCATAGAGCTGATGTAAGCATTAAATCCCAATCTGTGCGATGAGCTTCCACCGTTTTTTTCAAGATAGAGATTAAGGTCTTGTTGGTACTCTCAGCTTGGCCATTTGCTTGTGGATAATAAGAGGTGGACTTATGGTGAGCTATCATAAAGTTGGTAGTGAGTTCCTTTATTACTCCATTTATAAAATGAGTACCATTGTCACTCACAATCTCAAAGGGAAAACCAAATGATCTGCCATGACATGTCTTTTACCAGGTCTCACCACAATGGTAAAAATAAAACTCAAGGAGAATTAACAACCATCGTGTAATTCTTCCCGTGGAACAAGGCTTATTTACTAGATACAACAAGGCTTGATGATCAACATAGAACACAAACTTGTTGGCCAGAAGGTAGTAGCAAAATTTTCTCACTGCATAAATCATACCTAAACCTTCTCGCTCTGTAGTGGTGTAGTTTCTTTTAGCATCATTCAATTGATGACTTGCAAAGCTAATGGAGTAGTCTAGTTTATGTTCTCTTGGTTGAGCTAGAACACACCCAATAGCAAAGTTGGATGCATCAATATGCACATGAAAAATTACATTCCAATCAGGCACTCAGAGAATAGGAGCGCTAGTCAAGGTCCTTTTCAATGACTCATAAGCATGGTCACACTCCGCGGTCCATTGAAACTCAATAAGAAGCTTGTACAAAGGACGAGCAATCTCGGCAAAGTTTAAAATAAACCGTCGGTAATAACCAAGAAGGCCCATAAACCTTTGAACTCCTTTATAGTTTGTAGGAGGTGGCAATTCAGCAATGGCTTTAATTTTTCTCTCATCTGTGGAAATCCCATTTTTGGACACTATATGCCCTAAAATGAGTCCATGTTTAACCCAAAATTGGCATTTGAAAGGGTTTAAGGAGATGCGATACAATCCACACTTCTCAAACACTTTTCATAAGCATGATAGATGTTCTTTCCAAGAGGAATAAACACAAAGGTCATCTAAGAAAGCTTCACAAAACTCCCTCAAATATTCTCTAAAAGCAGTGTTTATTAATCCTTGAAAGGTAGCAGGGGCATTGGTTAAGCCAAAAGCCATAACACAAAATGTGAATACTCCAAATTCGGTTAAAAAGGTTGTTTTAGCTTGGTCCTCCAGCGCAATTGTGATTTGATTGTAGCCAGAGTACCCGTCTAAAAAGCTATAAGCTTCCTTCCCTCCAACTCATGGCAAGGGGTAATGGTCCATCCTAGTGGCGGCATTGACCTTCTTGAGATCCACACACACTCTGAGTTTCCCATTCTTTTTTGGCACAATCACTATTGGAGACACCCAATCTGAGTGCTCAATAGGGTATATGAATCCGCATTCCACAAGCTTTTTAATCTCTTCTTTAACGATTTTTGCATATTTAGGATTCATTGGGTAGGGTCGTTGCTGAACTGGTTTAGCCATGCTATTCATGGGGATTGCATGTTGCACCACGGAAGGTGGAACACCTTTCATATCATGATATGTCCAAGAAAATATATCCCTGAATTCCTTGAGAAGTTATTTAAGTACACACTCCTCAGTCTCTGTCAGATCTTGGGCAATGAAAACAAGTTTAAACTCTTCTCCTGGGTCTGCTAACTCTATTTCCTTAACTATCGTTGGACCATCATAGACTCCATTGCTCCCATCGATAGGTTTTCTTTGAGCCTTTGTATACACAACCTTACGTTCCTCTGTGGTATAGGATTTGAAATGTTCAGGTGCAGGGTGTAAGTTTGTGGGGTCCTGTTGTTCTGTGGACTGTGATTTCACTTTCGATTCCTTTTGTTGTTGAGATAACTCTCGATTTTGCTGTCTCCTTACGGTACGGCCCAACTTTGGCTTCTTTTTAGCCTCTAATTGTGCGATGTCAATGGGTTGTGGACTACACCACATAACGCTTTGAAGGTATTCACCCCAGTTATCTACCAACTTCCGATGAGCATCACATGCCCCTATATAATTAAGCCATTCTACGGTAGATTTCTTTTCATTTATTCTAGCACACACATTTGCTTGATACCCTCCCCTCTTATATCTCTTACTCCTCTTGTCTAATTTTTTATTACGACCAATATCTAGTAAAGAGTCACTAGAGGAATTGCTGCTTGTGTCTTCTGCTCCCTTAGATAGATTTTCATCTAGGGTACCACTGGTCCCTGAAGGTTTTGTCCCCACATTTTCACTAAGATTTAACTCAAATTCTTCATCCTCAGAGTCAATTTCAATTGATGATTCTGATCCGAAATCGTGTGGGCTATAGTCTTGTGAGGTGCTACTGGTTCCAATGCCAGTCAAAACTTCATCTTGTAGGTCATCAGAAGCTATATGCATTGCTTCTAGCATATTTAAGGGTACGAGTGGTGGCATTTCATCCCCCTCAGGTGTTACCCAGGTCGTCCCCCTATTTCCCCAAGTATCTATGGTTGCTGCTAGGTGGACCCAATCCACATTGTCCAACTCAGTCATCCCAGGTAGTACATCCATATAAGGAGAATCTTCCCCAATATCAGTGTCCGCTTTACACATGTAAAAATACTGCAATGGGGTCGAGTGAGCTGTGGTGTCAAATCTATGATCAATTATAAACCTGTTTCCTAGAGGATGTGATTGACCAGTTACAAGATCCACTCGAATGACAGAATATTGGAACTGCAAGTAGACATGGTTTTTAGACCAGTCATGCACCATTTTTGCTTCCCTCATGAAAGGATGTCCTAAGATCATCTCCACTGCCATAGTGTGTTTGGAGAAATCCATAACAATGAAGGTAATCCTTATTTTATGTCCAAAGACCTTGATCTTGAGATCTTCTAGCATCCCAATAGGTTTAACAATAGACCCATTGGCCATCTTCACTACTATGGTTGTGGTAGGAAGGTGAGGTCTTCCCATAGTTTCCCATCAATTTTTAGTCACAATGCTAACCCTAGCACCACCATCAAGGAATCCCTTCATAGTTAATGCCTTAGTAGTGATTGGTATGGTTGCATTGGATTCATCACCCTCAAAGTATTGTCCCAACTTGTTAACAAGTATTTCTATAATTAGTCACAATGCTAACCCCAATGCCACCATCAAGGAATCCCTTCACAGTTAATCCCTTAGTAGTGATTGGTATGGTTGCATTGGATTCATCACCCTCAAAGTATTGTCCCAACTTGTTAACAGGTATTTCTATAACAAGGTTCTCATCTAGGTTGGGTTGTGGATCTAAGTGTTCTTCCTCTATTGGCATCTCCTCAGCTCCATCCATCTGTGCAAATTGTGGTAGCCCAAACTTCAGTTCTCCATTGAGGAAGGCTCGAAGAGCTGAGATTAGCTCAAGGTCTTTATATAGTTTGGGCATGATGGTGGTTCTAACTTCTGAAGACATGAAATCCATCAATTTGGCAATGTTTAACGGCACCTTTTGGACTTCATTCCCTTGGCGTGGGGAAGATGGGATCTCCATTTCTTCGATAGGATCAGGTAGTCCCTCTGTAAACATTCTTTCCATCAGGAAGTGAGTACGCCCACTTTCCCATGACTTTAAGTCACTTTCTTCTTGGATGACACTAGGTATGGCTAAGGGTTTATGGACTTGGGGAGGTTGTTGTTGCGTAGGGAACACGGTGTCTGTAATTTGGATCTTCCTAGGTGCTGGTTCTAGATTCCTTTGGGTATCTTCTACCAAACTTCTTAATTGCTTGGCTTACTCAATCTCCTCTGTAGGGTTTGGATAAGTTCTTATCTTCTTCTTGGATCCTGGCTATTGTGGCTCATGAAGATCTTCCTTGTCGATTTATATCTTAGTGTTCGTTTTGGTCTCCATGGTTTCACCTAAATCAGAATCCTCTTCAGCATCGTTCATATATACGGGGTCGTCACCAGTGCCTATGTTGGTCTTTGAACTGGGGTCTAACTTCGCTGCTTTTTGCGATCTCTTCCTTCGTGTTTTCTTCTTTTTCTGAGATTGGGTAATTGATGCCGTGTCTCTTTCCTCAAGAATATATTTTTGTTTTTGGAGCATCAATTGTGTGAGTATGTTTACTAGTACCACAGGTGTACTTTGTGATGGCTATTTGATAACTTCAATCAAGTTTAATGGCGTGATCTTCGGTGCATTTGGATTATTTGGACATTGGGCAATCAAATGATCTATGCCACATCGATTACACATAAGTATTGGCATTGTAGACGTGCTCGCTTGATTGGTTTGCATTAGTGTGGCGTTCTTTTGTAGCCTAATAGGACACTCGGCTACACGATGTGGACCTCCACACTCATAGCATTGAAGAGGTGGTCTCTTAGCAGTGTAATTGATATTTTGGCCTCTTGCAGCAAGAGCAGCTACTCGATAGACAGGTTTGACTTGTCCCCAATAGTCCTCCATGTAGTATTGTGGACTTTCTTCAAGCACATCCATCCCATAGGTAATATTAGGGTCTATATCTTCCTCACAGCCTTCCAAACAAGCAATAGATGACTCACAGCCCACTTGATTCATAGAAGTGATTCTCGGATGTGGTGGTTGCGGTCCTAGCATTGGAGGTGGTAAGGGTGTTGTTTGCACAACATTTTGGGCCCTAGGGACCATGTGTTGTGTTGTTTGTTCAAGAGGTGGGGCCGGCATCAATGCAGGCACTTGAGGTGTGTCTGTCCATGCTAAGGTTGGTCTATTTTCCATCGTGCACTTAAATACTATGCAATCCTTAGCTTGATGACCATACCTTCCACAGGCACCGCAATTCCCATTGAATTTTACTCTAAAAGTAGGGCATTCATTGGTACTATGCAATCCATAGCATACTAAGCACCATTGTTGCTCCCTTCTTGGATACATATGATTGTTTTGTGGAGCGCGATTGTCTCTAAGACTCTCTTGAATGGCCTTGGTGAGATCTGCTAAATTCATCTCAGATACCTTTGGCTCCTTAGCAATAGGCTTTAGGGTCATTGGTTGATGCCCTGATGCTTGCGAGCTAATAGATTTAGGCTCAATAGACACTCTTTCTCCTTGAATCATTAAATTATCCTCCATTTGGATCACATTGGTGGTGACTGCTTCCCAAGTGGTGATACCTCTAATGACTAGGCCATTGTAGATATCCTCATGTTGTAACCCCCAATGAATCTATCAAGCAATTGATTATTATTGAAGTGCTCATTTGAATTACAACGAGAATTCAAATGCTTCAAACGACTAATAAATTCTCTCACCGACTCTCCTTCCTCTCGTTGGGCTTTTTGGAGCTGAGAGGCTACACCCCAAAGCACTCCCTCTCGTATGTATTCTTTCAAGAACAGTCTCCTAAGAGTAGGGTAAATTGTTTTTTCTTCCACCCTTAGGGTTCTATACCAATCCCCTGCCTTCCCACTTAAGGTTAGGCTTAAAGCATTACTCTTATGTAGGTCATTGTGTTCTCCTAGAGAATCGCATATTTGTTCAAACACTTCAATATGCTTTCTCACATCCCCGTCTCCACTAAATTTTTGTGTGAGCTTGGCTATTTGTACTGCCTTACTTCTAGGCTCTCTATCAGGCGTGTTACGCATATTCTCAGCAATAGATGACCAATAGCTTGAGCAAATGTTGCCAAGTCACCTAAGTGAGCAGGCACCATGGGTGAAGGCACTCCAGAGACTACATGTGGAGTAGGTATTGGCATTGGGCTTGGCGCATAGGAAGCCCTTGGGTTCCATGCTGGGTACGATGTTGTGCCATGTGGTGGCCCAAAGTTCATATGTGTGTCCCTAGGCATAGCAGACGTCGGATGTGACATGCTAATGCTAGCCGGTATAGTCCCATGGAAATAAGAACTCGGGTGTTGTGGTTGTGGATCATAGGTTGTTGAAACAATGGGAGGGATAGGAACTACATGAGTACGAGAACCCATGGGTGTATACGATTGGTACACACTTGTAGGTACTGTTGCAGGCATTGAGCTACCATGTAGCGGTGCTTTACTAACAAATGAGGTCCATGGTGTGTTTCTTGGCATACCCATCATTGGGTAAGCATGGTAGCCATGGTGTCATCAAGGGAAAGATGAGTTATACTTGGAAAGGTAAAGCTATCACTTGTGGGCTCAGATTGCATTAAGACCCCTGGCACTAGATTTCTCTCTTAGCAAGGATATTGACATAGGGGCTTTCGCTTTTAACTCTCTTCGTTGCTCCGCCTTGCGTAAGATCTCGCCTTCCTTTTCCCTAGCCGCAATGATATATCGCTCAATCTCTTGCACTTCGGCAAGGCTTCTACCATCGGATAATATGACCTCGGAGGGGAATAGCTCTAAAGAGTCAGGAGGTGCAGTGAATGAAGTATTCATGTGCACATTCTCTAAGGGCATAGGGTCTACGTTGGTCATGAATGGAGAATTTATCCCACCCCCCTCATTTACATCATTAGCTCCATGTTCAGAGCGAGTGGCTCTACTAAAGGTTTCCTTCAAGCGGCTAAGCACGCTCGACTCGGACCGCTGGCCCATTGCATGCATGTCTTGGCTTGAGCTATCGGGATTAGGCATTGGGAAACCCTCCATGACGTTGTAGTCAAAGAAAGAGTCACTAGCCGCTATGTTCGGGTCTTGGTTTGTACTACCTTGGATCCCAACCGAAGGCCCATAACCTAAGGTAGGTGGATATTTAGAACTCGCGTAAGTCAAAATTCTCTCTCGTTGCTCCGTCTCTAGCACACAACCAGAGCACAGATGCATGTGCCTTTGGCACCCTACAAGCGTCGGCGAATAACCTCGAAGGTTAACCGCTTACTTTTTTAAGCATCCGTTTTCACTCATTTTTTTATGTTTTTTAATGATCGGTTTTTTTATTAAAGTGTGTGATAGCTCAAAACAAGCGTATCACTCAGAGGATCACGGTGTGCTTTACAGCACAATGTCCGGTCACCTGAAGCTCCGTTGGTCCTCAAAAAAGTCAATTTTTAGCTACGTGTGAAGCTAAAATACGTAATTTTAAAGGGCAACTGAGGCCTGAGCTTGAGCGTGAGCTTGGCCTTGGGTCTGGGCTTGGGTCTGGGAGATATTTCCAATCACGGTCCTACCTTCTTTTTTTTCTTTTTTTTTTTTTCTTTTTTTTGGGATAAGGTCGCCGTGGCCTGCGCGCGAGTACACACACACACTCTACCTACCTACTTACAACTAATACACCTACTGTTACACACTAACACACTTCATTAGCTCTAACAGATCTACTTTCTACTTACTGTACTTTACATTACACAGAACTAACAACCTTAATACTAACACCTTATCGTAGAGAAAACACAGTACTTACCTTTCAAAATCTCATTAACAAAGAAATACACAGTAGCAAAACAAAATCCTTCTTCTCAACACACACACCTTCCTTCCCTACCTTTCCTACAATTGAAATTGCACCACAAAGAAGCACAGAGTGCCATTCAAGCTTAGTGTATGGAATTCCCCGGAAGCGGCGCAAAAAATGTGCGCGTCTGTTGCATGTGTCAATGCAAGGAACTTGCCAATACACTGTGTGCGAGCCACAAATGGCTCCAAGTACACAACAAGCCTAAACTAGTAAGCTCAAAGATGGCAATGGTGTGTCACTCACCGCTCTACGCTTGCTGTCGTGGAGGATTCCTCACCGCGAAGAAGAATGACCCGTCGTTGCGCCGCACTTAACCGCTTTCCCGCCGCCGTGCCATCGTCGCAATGCTCTCTCTCTCTCTCTCTCTCTCTCTCTCTCTCTCTCTCTCTCTCTCTCTCTCTCTCTCTCTCTCTCTCTCTCTCTATCACGCACTCACGCATACACACACACACACACACACACACACAAAGAGGTGAAGAAGAAGAAGATGGAGATCGAGCAAGAGCACTTTTCAATTGCACAAATGAAAGAATGAGTGAATTTTAGGTTTAGTTGACTTTTATATGAGCTCGCCCCATTCACACTTGGGCGCTCATGCTTAGCCAACTAATCTCTTGAATGTTCCAGTTAGAGTGCACCTCTCATCGCGGTGATCACTCTTACCCTTTTCCTGTTGGACCGACAAGCCCGGTACCTGACTCTACCAAATAAATAATACGACGTCCATCTTAGGTGATAGGAATGTGCGTAAGGGTTAACACAAGTTGAAAAATCACTCCACAAGTCAACCCTAGGAAAAAATGTGTTTTTTTCCAAGGTAGCTCCAAGAGGTCAACTTTTGAACTTTTCTTATTCACATGTGTTCATTGGATGTTTGAAAGCTACTTGGTGCTAGAAAATTTCCATGCTTGTTTGTGGACACTCACACACTTAGAGATCTGAGGCAAAAGAAGTGTAACAAGAGCTGAAGGCAGCAAAGACAATCAAACTTAACCAATTTAAGTGTATAACATTGTTTGAGATTGTTAAGCATATTGCAAGTGTCAAAAACACCTGGGACAAGGGTTCTAATAACCTAAGAAAGCAAGCCATCAAATCAAAAGTGAATTTGGACTCATAGTGTGAGTGTGAGGTCATATCGCAACTTTGGACTCAAAAAATTGCTAAAATTGGGAATAAACTCAAACCAAATACCCAAACATTGTAAAATTTGGTGAGTGCACTCTTGAAAGAAGGCAAAACACTTAGGAATTGAAAAATTTTGAAAAAAGTTTCCAGAAGCAGAGTAGAGGCGAAAATTGCGTTTTTTTTTTTTCATCTATTTCTTGCTAGAAAAGGAATTTTCAGCCAAGATTTGGTTTAGTGGGTGTCCTTGTTGCAAGGATCACAACTATCAACTCAAAACTGAAAAAAAGTTGCCAGAAGCAGAAGTAGAGGAAAGATTCATGTTTTTTCAACTACTTGGTAGTAGAAGATTTTTTTGTCAAGCTTAGAGGGGGACCTTGATGCAAGGAGCACACTCATAAAGGAAAATTTGAAATTGGGAATTTGCACATCAAGCAAGACCAAATTCAACTCAGGACTACCAAAAAATGATAAAATTGACCTAAAACACTCGAAAGATGTCAAAACTGAACCAAAATTGGTATGTAAGATCTACAAAGAGTGGGAAACCTGACAATATTAAAAAAAACCATTTTGATACCTCTATGTTGACTTTAGAAAAAAATGCATTTTCCCTCTGAAGGCTATTAAAAATAGTTAGAGACTCGTGAGATTTGGTTTGCTCATAGACCTTGGTGTGAGAAACTCAATACTCTTTTTGATACGTCTATGCTAACCTTAGAAAAAAATCGTGTTTTTTTCTAAAGGCTATTAAAAATAGTTACAAACATGTGACCTTTGGTGTGCTCATAGTCCTTGGTGTGAGAAACTCACTTGTCTTTTCATAATCAAATTTGGACACTGAGATCATAGATTAGGCTCAAAACAGTCAAAAAGGGACTGTGGAACTGCCAAAATGGGGTTTAGGGACCTTCTGAAACTCCAACTGGAACAAAATTGGTGGGTAGTCTATAAAGTAAGGACCCAGCCTAACTGGAAGAAATATATAAAAGCCAAAATAAGAGCATCTTGAGAAAAAAAATCGCACTTTTTTCTTGACCATCAGCTAAAGGGTGAAAACGTGACAAGACTTGGTGACCTTGTTGTGAATGTTTTGCACATTGTAGTGACTAATTTTGGGCCAAGAATAGAGCTCAAGTTTTAAGCACTTTTGTGTTGCAAGTGAAAACTAGTTTTTACTAAAAAGGTAATAACTTCCGCACACGGAAATCTGATTCAAGAACTTTTTTTATCAAAATGTAGCTTGGAAGTGGCTCTACAAATCTTAGAGTAACACTTGACCTAAAGTTATGCCTATGGCAACTCTTTAGTTTTGAAGGGTTTGAAAAGCATCATTTAAGGCCTCAAAATTTCATTTTTGTTTATGGGTGTTCAAAACTAGCTTTTTGGCAATTTTGGGAGAAAACAATCAAAGTTTTGGACATAGTTTTGAAATTTTTCAATCTTGACCACTTGGAAAAACTGAGACCTTCGGAACAAAGCAGAGTTGGGGTGTTCAACATAACATTGCTTAGAGACATACCATTCAAGAGCTGACAACCACAACTTGAAAGAAGATCTGATTTTGCGCATTTGCTTAACATTTTTTATTGTTTTACAAAAATGTTTATCAATAATATAAATTATTTGCCTAGGTCATGGAATTTTAGTATAAGCTTAAGATAGCATTTTTAGGAGAGTCACAAGTAGTTTTGTGAGAGCATTCTTGGTGGGTCTAAATTTGTGTCATGTTAAGCTCAAGATTTTGAGGAGACAAGTTTTTTAAATCGTATGACTTATGTATAAAAGGCCGTCTCAATAATCTTTTGAGATTTTCTTTTAGATGCACACGAAATTATGCTAAATTTCAAGGAAAAAGAACACTTATATGTCCTACTTTTGTACCAAACTAGTGGTTATGCTGCAAGGAATGCCAGCTATTACCAGAGCACCCACACTGCAATTGCAGTAGCATCCTCGACTTCTCAACCACCAATTATTGAGATTCCTAAGATGTGATACACCTCCAAGATGAAAGTAGACACAAATATACATGAAACGGAGAGAGATTATAAGCAAATGAATAAAGTTTAACAAAGAACCAAATCCCAAGAAAAATATGGAAATTATCTCGCTACAGTACTCACATCAAAAGATATGGCCTATGCATTTACAAAACAAAAATCATTGCGGTTCAATCAAGATCCAAGAAGATGGGCCTTATCCATCAAGCAAAGATTTAAAACTGTTGAAGATACTCAATTTTGATGATATGCCTCCCAAACATGAAAATATCTCATCAAGGATAGGATTGAGAGAGTGTGGGTAGATTTGGAAGCAACAAGTGATAATCACAAAGGTGACCTACACGAAGCCAAAATATCATAGGGATATTATGACCAAAGATTTCATGGAGCTACAACTCTAGTGGATGAAGGATCGGTTCAAGGAACACCATGATACCAAATACATATATTATGACTCTGCACATGAATATATTCTACTTTATGTCTGTGTTTATAATTATTCTCATGGGAATTAAACCTTAGCAAATCAATTTTCCGACCACCCTAAGCCACGTGGTGACAAGCCATTTGATAAGGCTTAGATGTTTGAATAGCATTTGGATCATCAAAGAATCTTTGCTAATGTCCTCCACTATCCCGTATAGATGTTTAACAAAATTCTTAAAGGTGATTTACAATTTCTTGACAATTTTTTTATAAGTCAAAGTGAGAGGCTGTAAGGTGTGAAAATTGATACTCCACCTAGTCATCATGTCCTCTACTTATAAGGTAGGCTATGTGCCAATTTTCTACCTAGCCCTTGGCTTCACATAACTCCCCCCTTGGAGAAGTGTTTTCATACTCGAAAATAAAAGTGGGGTATTTCTTCTTAAGAAGACTAACATTATTCCAAGTGTGGTATTTCTTCTTAAGAATAATAATGTTTTCCCAAGTAGCACCTTCTTTAGGTCAGTCTTTCCACTTCCTAATGCTCGGTGATGCGTACATGATGATGAGTACATAAATCATCATAGTATACAATTCACTCAGGTTCTTGCAATGGGATCAATGAAATCGATCAAAACCTAATGAACGATTACATTATCATCCCTATGCAAGAATTTACTCAAATGACGTACATGAAAAATCGGATGAATGTGAGAGTGTGTAGGTAAAGAAATTTTGTATGCCATATCTCCAACTCACTTGAGTATTTTGAATGAGCCATAATATTTAGGAGATAACTAGGTGTATGACGAGCTTTCAAAATTATATATATATATATATATATATATATATTGGAACATGTAAGAATACCTCTTTTCTCATCAAGAACATGTAAGTGGCTTGCCGACGTTTCTCATCAAAATACTTCTTGTGTCTGTACAATGCAATTCTTAGCATATCCACACGGTCTTTGATAAATTCCTTGACTTGTTGAATTTTTTGAGTAGCCAACCCCGCCGTGATTGGTGATCTAGGTTGAAAATTGTACATAAGAATGAAGGGATTAAACATAGTCGAACATGCTTTGCCCTATTAAAAGAAAAATCCAAAATAGATAGATAATCTTCCCAATTGGATTTCTTTTTGCTAGCGTGCACTCTTAGAATATTTTTTAGCACTTGATTAACACATTCAATCTACCCATCCATCTTTGGATGATCTACAGCACGGATATTGAGTTGTGTTCCCAATTGTTTAAAGACAACCCTCCAAAAATGACTGTTACACTTGAGATCACAATCACTCACAGTATTGATGGAAAAATTATATAGCCTATACAAATTGTCAACAACCAACTTGGCGAACTTTGGAGTTTTGATAGTGGACTTCGTTGGAATAAACTTACAAAGTTGAGAGGTGACCTATCTACAATCACCCATACCAAGTCATGACCTCATACGATACAATAAAATCCATTGAGATATTATCCCTTTACCATTGAGAATTTCCTTTAGGTGCTTCGCTTTATTAACTTGACATATTTGGCTATGCAAGACATAGTCTTGACATCCCTACGTAAGCTTGGCTAGTAAAATTGTCCTTCTATAAATGCATAGGTCTTTTTTATGCCTGGGTGTCATGCACTTGGGTTGTCATGAAATTGATAAAGAATTTGGCACCAAATATCTATGTCTGTTGATACAAAAACTCTCCCCTTGTGAAGAAGGTATCCATAATCGATGGAAAAATTCTTCCATATAGCTTGCTTATCACTCCAAAGAGGAGAATGAGGTGAAAAATCATAAATATTTTCATACTCAAAGCACATTTTCAATGTTAAACTGGGTAGGATTGCATAATTGCAACTTTTTTGGCAAAAATTCAACTTGCTATGAAGATTGCCTTGTGTTTCTCCAAACAAAACAAGCCTTGCTTAGTATCTGACAATTTTTGGTCATTGAGATTGTCCCTGATACATGTGTTGTAAATCGTCTTGAAAACAAAAAGGAAAAACACCTGGGGACTTTTTATGACACGTATTTAAAAATGGGTGCCACTGTCATAGTCTTTGAGATCTCATATTCTCCACATGTGGAATATCTCTCTTTTATGGATGTGGGAATTTTGACATTCGTACGTACACATAGTACTTGTGTGGGGAATGCATAAAACATGATTGAGAGAGACCCTCATAAAATTGGTCCACATGATGTTTGAACTCCTTGAGTTCCTATGTCTTGTGGAACTCCTTGAGTTTGTAAGCCATACTATCATCTTGTTGACTCACAATATGTTGTGCACAGATGCTTATGTGCACAATGTAGGGAAGAGGAGAGCATATGCGGTGTGTGGGTGGAGCACGCCTCTCAAGAGAAGAAGTGATAGTGCTCCTTATTCATGTATATGTATAATGAATAAGGGTAAGTATGGTCAGTGGGCGGCCAGACATCAAATGTTTGGCTTTGAAAAAAGGCACAAAGCCTTTATCCCAACAACCTCCCACTTAGAGGAAAATGTGCTAATAAGTGAGTGTGACTAAATAATCTACTAGTATGTACAAGAAAATAGGTGATATACTCTCTCAATCTATTCCACCTGCTCGCTCACTTGATCTACATGCAATTGTATGGCTCTAGTGATAGGTGAGTGTGTGTATCCACGCTAGAGCCAACATGATAATCCACAGACAACCTTATATGGCCTGCATAGCTCCACAACACATCATTATAGTGACAATCATTGTACGGCCACTGACAATCCCTACTTCAAATGCTCCCACTATAACTGCTAGGTCGGGCATCGACACTATTTGGTCATACATGATATGCCCAAACGCTAACAAATATGTACAAGCATGGGTGTATTGGCCTTCTCAATTCTATCTACATGCATTGCATAACTGGGACTACTCATCACGTATGGATGTGTCATCATCAACATTGGAATAGCTATGTCCCTTTCATCCATAGGTGAAACTATGCGTCTTGGCATCAATTCATCAACCTCTAGCATGAGCATATCAAATAGCTCCATGTCCGTCATCTCTACCTGTGTCTCTAGGAAAGAAACCCACTCTACCTTTGTCTGCACAGACTTTGATGACACCTATTGTGTCTCACTCGAGCAATCATTCTTCACCTCTACCTTTGCAAAGTCCACTGACATGTCCTGCACATCTATGTGCTCTGTCTCCTAAGCAATTGGATCTCATTAGTGAAGGAGGTGTGTCTTGTCTCTCACTCATCACATGCCAGCAACAAATCAAGACTATGGTGTCTCACACCTTAGATACATGCATAGGATATACCAAGCCACTTTGGGTACCCCTAGCAATCATTAATGATTGGAAATGCATCTAAAAGACTTCCATCTAAGTAGTATATGTCACTAATGGTCTCACTGAGATCAAACTTTGTCATAGCTGAAGAACACAGCGCACATGTCGTAATGTATAGGATACACCACTAAGTAATGACAAAAAAATATCTCATGCACGTGCAATGTCAAAACATCAAACCATTGACCAATTATGCATGACCAAATCTCCCACTACAGAGAGAGCTAAACCACTTAGGATGTGGTGTGACATGGAAAAGTGCATCCTCATCTAGCAACCAATAGGGAGGTGTCACCTCTTGAAGACATGTAAGCAAGAGAAATGCGAAAGGTGAACGTGACATCACCGTCACTTGCATATGAGGTCATCACTCAAGCATGTGTCAAAACCAACTCTGCATCTCACATGCATCACTATCGCTATCTCATACGTTGAAAGCAATGATGCCTTATGTGCCCTATGTGACCACAATTCAGCAGCGCAAGTATCAACATGAACGAGACCTCTGTCTCTCACGAGTTATGTCTATAGACTCTGAAATGTCACTAGATGGATGTCAAGAAACCAAAACTATGGCAAGAAAACCTGGGAGAAATCTGATAGTCTCCCTTGAATGCTGAGCAAAATCAACAATAAACCATGCGAAAATGGCAACAAAGTGGGAGATCATTCGACCACTACATAATCATAACTATGATCAGCACATCGATCCAATGCTCACATATGCAAATGTGATTCTACCAAACCAAAGTAAAGTAATAGTGTCCAACCTCTAAACCAAGCAAAGTCAACACATAGACAAGCGCCAAGTGATAACGCATGCACAATGAGTAGCAAAGACTCAAAACTAGGATGTCAACACATAGACAAGCACCAAGTGATAATGCATGCACAATGAGTAGCAATGACTCAAGATTGGGATAAATTACTCTCATTCCAGAGGAGAACTGATGCGCTCTCCCTCCCTCAAGTAAACCAAAACAACACCAATGTTAGAGGAGATGCACCTCGGAGTCCGCCTTTTCTTTCTCTCCCTCTCAGAGAATTAGAGAATGCGTGCACACACACACTTTCTTCTTCTCTCTTTGAATCTTGCTCTCCTACCTCTTCCTGTGTAGCCAAAGTATGTGTGTATGCTTGCACACACACACTCCCTTTCTCTTCTCATGTCGAGTCTCTCTTTGTCTCTCTCTCTCTAGCTCTGCTCATGTGAGATAGTGCTACCATAATCTCCTCTTGCCAGTGTTAGTTCATCACTTAGCAATTGTTTGCTTGAGATTGTCTGCTTGCACTACTTGCAGCTCAATGCAGCACTGCAACATTGGTTCTATGCTCCAGCGCTACCTTGGAGAGTTTAAAGTTGTGCGGTTCATGATTTGTAGCCTTGAAAAATCCAACACTACTGTAAATTTTTGTAGCGTTACCTCCAAAGGATCCAAGAGCCTTTCCTTCAGCTTGCTTGTGTATAGTCTACCAGAACAATGCTACTCCAAGACCAATGCTCACACTATTTGATTGCTCACCTGCTCTAGATCTAGTAGATTTTTCTACTTCCCTGTGCTTCCATGTAAGCAGATCTGCCACTCCTTGCTCCCAAGGCTTAAATCTTAGCTCATTCAAGAAGCTTTTGCATGCATTGATAACATCAAGTAGATGCCACCTGAGAAACCTAATCTTTGATACCAATTTTTGAGTGCATGGATGAGTGTGTGCACAGTGCAGGGAAGGAAAGAGGAGCGCATACATGTGTGTGGGTGGAGCAAGTCTCTCAGCAGAAGAAGTGAGAGTGTTCCTTATTCATGTATAGGTCTAATGGGTCAGTGGGTGGCCGGACACTAGATTTTTGGTCCCTTTACCCCAACACAATATGTGCCAATGAATTCCCATGCCACCTCGGGCAAGCCTTTGCCAAACACCAGAGCCCATACACCTAGTATGCATGCTTTCACAAAGACATATCCTAGCCTATTGAATTGATCATATTGAAAGTCTTACAATGGTAACGATTGTTGTAAACAACCCTTAGCATAAGATCAGTGGAAATATGTGAACTCCATGAGTTTATAAGCCAAGTTATGCACCCTTATGGATACAAGGATCAACATGTGCCGATGGAAAATACGATCGCTAACCTTATAGCCATGTAATTGTATGTAGAAATTCAACCAAAAGACACGATGCCAGTAGTGCAATCTTAAATTTGTTGTACAAAAAATCATATGGATGCAAAAATATAGCAAAATATGATTCATAATCATGATTTTGCACAAGCTATACTTTACCTATAAGCACAACAAGGCCTATAGAACATACATATAATTTACAATTGGATCCACATAAGCTGGAATTGTATTCACCACTAGATATTTTAGGATAATAATATCAACCCTAAGACGGAGTGAAACTTTCTATCCCAAGTTGAGAAGAGTGGAATCTTTATTCATAGCTTCTTTTAGAAGATAAATGTATAATCCATGATCTAGTTGGATAAGTGACAGGTAGGAAAAGATGAGCGGTAAAGGCAGGGGACAAAAAGGCCATGCCTTTTTGTCACTCTAGAATAATCTTCAATCCATCATAAATGGAATATAGAGCTCCTTGAGCAAATATATTTTCATGTCATGCATATATGTCTATTGTATTCTTTGTGAATGTGTACATATATGCACCATTATTGTGCACTAGATAGAGAAAGGGACTTCTCATAGATATGCATCATTGAGAAGTTTATATGATTGAGGCTCCTACTGTGAAGCATTCTCTATCTTGAAAGTTGAACTAGTTGAACTGAAGAGAGTCGTACCCTCTTTTTTATCAAAGATGTTCCATGGCAATACAAAAGCCAAGGTGTTAGGCTCTCTCACCAAAACACATAACTCGATGCACATGTTGTTATTGATTGACTCCAAGTAAAAGAGTATATTTTTCAAGTGGCCTTGCCCTCCCAAAAACAAATTCATCAGCAAGGGAATCACCATGTGTATATATGTGAAGCATTACTTTCAAAGAAGAAAACATGAAAAGAAGCTAGCAACTTTGCAAATTCCTTACTACATGGTTCATATATACTTGTATGGATGCATCATATGCAAATAACTAGAAAAATATGTACCTAAATTGCTACTTTAGATCACAAACTGCAACTTATTAAATGCTTATGTTGAAGTCTTAAAATACAATGCATGGGTCAATCTTTGTTTCGATGGTGGCAGAGACAGTCACAGTCAAAGTAAGGGCGATCTACTACTAATTCATATCATGACTTGGTTGAATGTCTAATAATGCTACCCCTTGGATAACTAGGAGCATAGTGTCTGGTGCCTCCTTTGTGATGAAAGAGGTTAACAATTTTGTTAGTGCATCCACTTAATTAGATAGTAGATAGATGTATATTGCCAACTTACAAAAACGAGCTTCAAAAGCTTGAAAATGTGAAGAGAAAGGTATTGTTTTGCTTTTGAGAGACCGTTATCATCCTCCAAAATATCAAGAACACTTTGACAAGGAGAAGTGTTGATTTTAAAATCAAGAAGATGATCTTCTACTAGATCCATGTCAAGAGGGCTTGAATCTGAATCCATGGTGTAGTGATGTGTTAACAAGAAAAAGAAAAATACCTTGTTTTTTTTCTTGTACACCTTGCAAGCCTTTTTAGAATTTCTTGAGTGATTGCCAATGAACAGCCACAAATAGAGAAGCCCATTGTCCGTGCCAAATCAAAGCCCAAAAATCAAAATAACTTGTCAAAAAAATGATGTCGATTGATGATGTCGGTTTTAAAATTCCATCAAAAATACCTTGCAGATAGGTCTTAGAAGTCAAAATAGCTTCTTGCTGAGATTTGTTGTCTAAAGAATTGTGAAGACAAAAACTTACCTTGACTACTACCGACGAATCGAGCTATGGTGGCTTGAATATTTGGTGTGTATTTGACCATCAAAGAAGTCTTCTAAGGTGTTTCCTTGAAAGCTTCTACCTTGCTTGAAGTTGTGCTTGGCTTGATGGCAATTGCTTTTGTTGAATCCAACATATTCTTTCCAAACGTTAACTTCCTTTGAGCTTTTCTTGATGTTTTCTATTTTGGAGTTGTTACGATTTTGAAAGGTAAAGACCAGGCTGGCAAATCGAAGTTGGAGGGCCTTGCCTTGTTGTAGAAGCCCACTACGGTGGGGCTTGAAAAAGAACTACAGGGGACCAGGCCCTTGTCCAAATGAAGAGACCAAAAAGGAAGGTTGTGGTGGCCCTTGAGTATGAACTCAAGGCCACCCCAACTCAACGATGGTTGGTTGCACCGTAGTACAAGAGAGAAGGCAATGCACCAACTTGTGAGGATATCCTTGTGCCACACGACAAAAACAAAAAAGGAGGCAAGGAGGCTCAAGCCATTGCACACCCACCAAGAGAAATTGTGAGCAATTTGGTGCATGTCGTCATAGCACCCCGAGTGTGTGTGTGTGTGTGTGTGTGTGTGTGTGTGTGTGTGTGTGTGTGTGTGTGTGTGTGTGTGTGTGTGTGTGTGTGTGTGTGTGTGTGTGTGTGTGTGTGTGTGTGTGTGTGTGTGTGTGTGTGTGTGTGTGTGTGTGTGTGTGTGTGTTAGAGTGCTTGCATGTGGCTCTCATTGAAGTCCTTCTTATTCTTCACAATGGTTGCATGCTCCACACCAATGCATGCGTGCAATTTTCTCCAAAAATAGAACCACTAACTCAAGCTCTAATACCAATGAGATGTCGTAGGGTGTGGAAACTGATACTTCACCCAGTCGTCCAATCCTCTCCTTATAGGGAAGCCCGTGTGCCCGTTTTCCACTTAGCCCTTTGCCTTACACAAAGTCTCCCATTCCACTTTCCATAGGTTCAATCAATGCAAATTAGGCCTAGCATTGCATTTTGACCATTGTATACATGAATGAACTTTCCATGGTTTCTTTTTTAGATGCATGTATATGCTAACTTGCTACCTTGAATCTCGTGGCAAAATGGTAAAAGCACGATTCTTGTTATTTTGGGTATACCCAATGCATTTAGCCCTACCTCAAAACCGATGCAAGGTTACATTGAGGTAAAAACATCCCCACTGTATTGGGGCATAGCATCCCAATTCTCATAAGTAGATACATCAATGGGCTATTGCCAGCACTCAAGATGACATGCTAAAATAAATTTAGAGATATTCTTGGGTAATCTACAAAAGACAATAGCCGAGATGGTCACTCATCAGAAGCTTCCTATATCACATGTGTTCAAGATTTTATTAATAATACTTTAGTATACATGTTATACTTACATTGTGGGCCTATTTAATGACTCACCCCCCCTATAATGTATACATAAAATGACCCCACCCCCCTATAATGTTATTAATAATACTTTAGTATACATGTTATACTTACATTGTGGGCCTATTTAAATGACCCCACCCCCCTATAATATATACATAAAAGTATACATTGTGACTTTTAAAAATCCTCTTCAATTAACTCACATGATATGATACATCTTTGAAAAGTTGCCGCCTCGGGGACAACAAGAGCTAAAAAACCTATGACAAGAGCAAGAAAGATAATCTTCAAATCTCGCATGGATCATTGATTACCACAAGCTTCATACATGTATCAATGCAGGTAAGCCACAGGCAGAGGAGGAGTGGGTTTGTGGATAAAAATGGCATTGAGTGCTGGTTTGGAAGCCAAGAAGTGGATGTAAATAGTAATAATGAGGCTGAGTATGCAAGCCTCTATTTGGGCCTGGAAGAATGTGTCAAAAGACATGTAAGGAGGCTTTTAATCAAAGGTGATTCTATGTTGATTGTGTGGCAAGTTCAAGGTACCTGGAAGGTAAATCAAGAAGGCATGAAGGGCTGGTTTTTCAAAGTGAGAAAGTTGTTAAAGTCTTTTACTTCCTTTCAAATATGGCATGTACCACGAAATATGAATGTAAGGGCTCATGAGTTGGCAGAACAGGTGTTCACAAAGGATATGCATGCGGTGATAATTAGAGAGCCAAGGTATCTTGGAAGGGAATCCCTCCATGAGGAAGAACATGTGTTGCAAACGGGTTTTGCAAGAAAGAGATTGGCTTCTCAACAAAGGCATGCAATCACACGAAGAGCTATGAGGTATGTCTTGATTGGAGAGCAAATGTATCACAAGGGGGTTGATGGTGTCATGAGAAGAGTTCTCTACCATGATGAAGTTTTTGATTGCTTAAAAGCATGTCATGAGGAAGGATGTGGAGGCCATTTTGGAGTGGAAATTACAAAAAGGAAAGTATTGAATGCTCAACTTATGTGGCCAAGTATGAATAGGGATGTTGTGCATTGGTGTAGAAGCTGTCACGAGTGCCAAATATATCAAAAGAGAAAGTTGATGCGTGAGCCTTTGAGACACATTGTAAGCTATGGGCCTTTTGAGAAGTTGGGTGTGGATGTAATTGGTCCTCTTCCAGGCACTAGAAATGGGAAGCACTACATACTTAGTGCAGTGGATTATATGACAAAATGGCCAGAAGCAAAGGCTAGTAGAGGGGCTACAAGCAAAGATGTATGCAGCTTTATCTTTGATTGCATATGTTGTAGATTTGGAGTGCCGTTGGAGCTTGTAAGTGATCAAGGTAAAGAGTTTAGAAATGATCTTATCACTGAATTGGTGGAGAAATTGGAGATCAAACATAGGTATGCTACTCCTTATCATCCACAATGCAACGGGTTGGTGGAGGCATTCAATGGAGTTTTACAGAAGATATTGTTCAAGCTTGTGGAAGAACATCCAAAAGATTGGGATATGTATTTGGAGAGGGCATTGTGGGCATGTAGAGTGACTCAAAAATCATCCATGGGCTTCACTCCATTTCATTTGGTATATGGAGAAGAGTGTGTTATGCCGATTAATGTGATGCTTCCTTCATTGGAGTTCATTTTGAAGCATAGTTTGGTTGAGGAGGAGCATGTAAAAGAGAGACTGGCATCTATGCATAGCCTCTTGTTGGATAGAGAAAGTGCCATTAGATACTATGAAGACTTGGGAAGAAGAAGGGCTGATTTATTCAATGAAAAGATAAAGGAAAAAGGGCTATGTGAAGGCATGTTGGTTATGAGGTATAATAGTGCTTTGGACAATACCTTTCAAACAAAGTTCAAGGCAAAGTGGGAAGGTCCTTTTGTGGTGCATAAGGTGTATGATAATGGAAGCTATCAGCTCAAGGACTTGGATGGAAAGATGCATAAGGAAAGAGTCAATGGGATCCGAATCAGGCCTTATGTGACCAGAATCATGTGATGAAGCAAGAAATGTACATGAAACACTTGAAAGTGTTCCATGCTTGTTGGGGGGGCAATATGTGACGTGTTTTTACGGAATGATGCAAGCCACCCCAAAGACTTTGGAAAGGGTTTTTTAATGTTTTTGGGTCCCTTATATGTAAATAAAGCATGCTTGTACAAAGTGTACAAAGGCGGTGTGTGCCAGCTGTCTCTACGGATGCGGGCCAGTTGTGCGGGGTGCATAGTTTTGCTGTTTTTATACATAGACATGTTGAGACTTGAAAGAGTCACTTAGTACTTGAAAAATATGAACAAAAGAGAGTTTTAATCAGCTTGAGGTTATGAGTGAGTGGGGGATTTGACAGAGGAAGATCTAGCAGCAAGAAGCCCTGATTGTCGCGAGGGATAGAGACGTTTGGGAGTAGAGCAGCCTGTCTTGCTAGTCGAGGGCCCGATGTGGTGAGTTGAGAGTGTGTCTCTCCTCAATGGGCTGATGAAAGTGGGTGCTTAGCTCTGCATATTGACCTCTCTTCATCTTGTTTTGAGGTATGGTGGCTATGGTGTGTGCAGCTCCTTGTGGTGCAGCTAGTCGAGGGTAAACTATGTGCTACAATGCCTTGCTTGTACATATATCAAAGGGCAAGGTTTCCCCCAAGTTTTCCATCTTTTTTTTTTTACTTTTTTGCTGAACTTTGTGGGTTTTCAAATTAAGCTTGATTTGAGTGGGTTTTGGTCAAGCTATGTGTATATATGGGAGCGCCTATGGAAGCCCTACTAGCACGTGAAAAGGTGTTTGAAAAGAAGTGAAGCTTTTTGAGTTATGGTCAAAAGTGCAGAGATTTACATGGTTTTTTTCTCACTTTTTTCCTTGATTTTATTGCTTCCTTGGTGTCTTTGAGTGCAATGGAGTGTAGTGGGAGTTGTAGCGGTGTAGAGGGAAGCTAATCGGAGCTAGTCGAGGTTAGTCGAGGTTGAGTGTGTGTCAAATTGAGAAAATTAGTGAGAGAAGATCAGCCCATATTATCTCGAGAGAGCTATACTCTTTATCCTCTTTTCTTGGTGTTGGTTTGAGGTGTTGTAGAGGCCAATCCCCCAATCCTTCACACCGTCTCACTCCTTCACCATTGTTATCCGCTCCCTCTGGATCATTGCTAATGGAATGTACATCACTAGCCCGCTGAGTTGATTTCAGGCAACATCCTCAAAAGTGACTCTCTGAACCTCTATTTCCTTGATAGGTTGTTTATGCATCTTCGATTTGTTGAAGATCACATCTGAACTACGGATGACTCGACGAGATTCCGGGTGCCAAAGACGATATCCCATCTCTCCATCTACACCATATCCAATGAAAATACATTTGTGTGACTTTGGCTCTAACTTCTGTCGAAGTTGTTTAGGCACGTGAGCATAAGCTTCACAACCAAAAACATGTAGATGGTCATAGTGAGGCTTACGTTTAGATCATAACTCTTGTGGAATCTCATAATTCAATGGAGTACTAGGCGAACGATTTATAATATGCACTGCGGTGAAGAAGGCTTCTACCCAAAAGCTTGTGTGAGATTTTCCATAGAAAACATGGTTGTGACTCTTTCCTAAATTATATGATTCATGCGCTCAGCAACTCCATTCTGAGCTAGTGTGTATGGTGCAGTAAACTGCCTTTTAATCCCCCTTTTAGCAAAGAAATTGTCAAACTCTTTGGAGACATACTCTCCATCGTAGTCAGTCCGCAACCTCTCGAGTTTCTTGCCAGACTGATTCTCAATGAGTGCCAAAAATTTCTAGAACACAGGAAGAACTTGATCCTTATGTTTCAAAGGATGTGTCCACACCTTTCAAGTAGAGTCATCTATGAATGTCAAAATAGGTGGCCCCCCCTAGAGATTTGGTTGACATAGGACCACAAACATCACTATGTACTAAATCTAGAGGTTCAGCTCGCTTTTGATCCAATGGTAAGTGGACGGACCTAGTCTGTTTGCCATAGATACAGTGCTCACAAACAGGAAAGTCAACATAAGACAAGATAGGTAAGTAGCAAAAACGAGTGAGCATTCTCATTCCTTTTTTGCCAATATGACCTAGTTGGCAATGCCACAACTCAGTAGACGGCAGCTCGCCTAAAGATATGTACTCATGACCAACATCTGACACATGCATGGAATACAATGTACCATGCTTCAGACCTCTGAGTACAACAAGATTACCTTTGCATACTATCACGAACCATTTCCAAATGTGGTGTTGTAGCCCAAATCATCAAGCTGACCAACAGAAAACAAGCTTTTAGTCAACTTGGGTACATATCTAATATTACATAAAGTAAAGTGCGTGCCATTGCTTAGATGTAATTTGATGTTTCCAACACCCTCAATGTCTAGTTCATAAGCATCACCAAGTCTCACTTTGCCACAAGAATAAGAATAAGTAGAGAACCACTCTATATCTGGTGTCACATGGAAACTCGCACCAAAATCTACTATCCAATTCTGTGCATACTGCGCATCTTCTGTAACAAGAGCCTCGACAGGTAGATCTGCTGTGAAGACCAATACGTCAGACGTAAGTGGCATAAAAACAGCTGGAAGAGTCTCTACAATAGGAGCATTTGAAGACTCTAGCACATTGATCTCCTCTAACTTTGCTTTGCCCTTGTTTAAATCATCATACTTAGAAGTGTCACCGGATTGTTTTATCCTTCTTGCTTTGCTGCCATTTTCTGCAACCTTCTTCACATGCCCTTTTTTTATGGCAGTGATAGCACTCGACATTACGCATAGAACCCCGAGACTTACTGTGTGAGCCTCCACGTTCCTTGTTTTTGGCACGACTTTGAGTGGGACCCCTCTGTGTATCACTAGCAACATACGCATCACCATCCTTCTTGCCTTCGAAAGATTTCCTATGAATCTCCTCAGTAAACAGACTCCCAAGGACGTCATTGTACACAAGACTAGTACCAGGTGCTGAGTTGCTAATCTTCGCAGTACAGAACGTATCCCAAGACGCGGGTGAACCGCATAGCAAGAAGATACATTGATTTCCTCATCGAAGATCAAACCCTGAGTGGTCACCTGAGTGAAAATGATATTGACTCATTAATGTGAGTAGAAATAGTGCCCTCTTCCTCATACGAAGTTCAAACACATTCTTCATCAAGAAACATTATTAGTGGCACTTTTGTTCTCATAACTGGAACACAACTTATCCCATACATCTCTATAAGTCCTTTCTCCAACTATGATAAAGTACACAGATTCGGCCACATGCAAACGGAGGATAGATTTGGCCTTAGTATCAAAACTCTCCCACTCAACATCTGTATACTCACCTCTGGGTGCTCCATGATAGGATCTAGCTGGCCTTTTTGTATGAGAACATCTTGAATCTACTCTTTCCAGATAGCAAAATTCGTCCCATCAAACTTTCGGATATTGTAAATATCCTTTTCACCGCTAGATGACATGGCTGCAAGCTAAAGGAAGGTAATATGGCAATAAACACTGGTAATTCTGATAAAAATTCGGTAGACTTTCCCCAAAAAAACTGACAGAATCTCGATCCAAAACTGTCACAAGAAATCAGTAACACATCAAAAGTAATGCTCTCATAGCATAAGGGAGGCGCATCAACCACTAACTGTGCATAAAAAGTCAAAAGTTGACCCAAGACTGCCAACACGGCAGGTAGCCCTCTCTATACATGTCCTATGGCGAGACCACAAAAAAAGGGTACTCCAGCAACCTGTATCATCGAAAGGATCTCAACATTCGAGAATCCCCCAGCTCAAGAAAACCTCACGCTATCGGCCCTCACAAAAGGTTATGCAGACAAGAAACCAACCCAGTCTCAGAAAGGATCTCCGAATCGAATCTCAGAAACGGTCGGGGGTGCCACAAACAAGCCAAATCGGCTCCACAAAAGGTACGTATGGCAGTTTCCGCAAATCAACATACATCCACTGTCAACAATACTGCAAGGTGCAGTATACGCGCTCAAACAAGCTCCAAACAAAATGTGCAAGCAGTAAACAAATCTCTGCAGGCAGTAAAACCACTCTCAAAAGAGCTCAAGCACTATCAAAAGTGCCAAAACAATGCATATGTGAATCTAGTACTCCCACTAAAATCTGTGCTGATGCAAAACACTACAACCTATAAGAAACCTAGATGTCCTATATGTATGCAAGAACCTGCGAGGAGATGGATGCTTGAAAAACTCGAGACAATGTCGATGCCGAAAAGTGCTCCACAAACCTGCACCTGTGTCCTATACCCTGTACCTGTACCTGTACCTGTAGCAAAAGTGGAGTTGAAAAATACAACTCCTGAAGCGTAGCTCGGATGAAGCTTTTGACTGCACGAACAGCTTCAAAAGGGGGGTAAAACTTTAGGACACATGTTGGAAATGCTCTTGGAACGCTGAATTTGTCGATACCGAAATCGGAAACCTGTTTGCACTTTTGAAAGTGCGCGGACGCGAAAACGGAAAGTACAAATCTTACTCTGATACGAGTTGAAGGTGCCACGGGAAGCGTGTGCGAGTGCAAGTGCGAGAGCGGAGAGAGAGAGCCCTGTTGCTGGGTGGAGCGCACAACAACGTTATCCTATTGTTGTAGCTCCTTATTCTGTTTGTATTAAAGAATAAGTGTATATATGGTTAAGTTAGTAGATGGGTTAGTAGTAAGTGGGATGTCCGGCCAGTTGGCTTGAATCCCAACATTAATCTCTATTTCTAATCTTTCTATTCTCTGTTAATCTTGAATGCATGCAAGGTTATGGTTTAATGCTTTGTGTGTGCATGATCAATGTCTAACCTCGAGTTTTCTTTTCATGCTTCCTTGTTTATACTCAGTCTCGTGTGTCGATTTGTGTTTATTTTTAACATTGAGTGTGCATTTGAGTGAAGCAAGAGGGGTTCTAATATAGGAATTTGGAAGAAGCTTTCTTGAGCCGTGAAGGTGCGTTATCACATCTCTCAAGCAAGAGTTGAAACTTTTATTGTGTCACATTAGCATTACACTAGAGGATTGAGTGGATTGAAAGAGGTGTGTAGAATGGGGTAAGATTGATATGTAGAGTGCATTGAGAGGGAGAACACTTTCTTTCCCTTTTCTTCCGTGTAGGGAAGGAGACTTGACATGGCTAGCTTTTGGGTCACTAACCATAGATTGAGATTTTAGGATGTGGATTGAGCACCTCCTCTATCCTACATAGACGTGTTCGACAGATTATCAAAGGTACTAGAAGATTCAAAAACTCAACATGATAGTATTCCATTTTTGTTCCCAATATGAAGTACTTGCATTAAAATGAAATTCAAAACTGCATATTAAACTAGAGTGGTTTGTTAGTTGTATGTGCATTGTGTTAGTGAAAGCAACAAACTACTAAGAAGCATCACATTCAATGGCTTTCTTGGAGTTAGAATGCAGTGGATTGAAGAGCTTCTTTGACTAAGAACCATACTGTAGATGTGACAAATGATTATAGGCTTGATTATTGCTCCAATATTTCATTTTTCGATATGAGCCTGGTTCCTTGATACCTACCCATGATCTTGCATATGGCAAGGATCTCAAGATCCTCTTCAATGAAGCATCCTCTCTTGCTTTTAACATATCATGTTGTTCCTTACATTTTGAACTTGTTCCATCCAATAGTTGATTCACTTTAGTCTTACGTGTCAATGGTATGAAAATTATGTACAAGTGCTGATAAAAAAGAAACGTATATTTACCTTTTGTCGGCTCTATTTCTTTGTGTGACAATGTGGTTATTGCCTAATAATTGTCATGAATCGCATTCATTTTGTGTGACAATGTAGTTATTGCCTTACGCTTGTCGTGCCCTTTTGTGTACCTTGCAAAGAATAAGTACCTATCATTAGAATTGGACCATGCTGATGTTACAAAAGTTTCTTAATGAGATTACTATTACTATGTTGATTCCAACACATTTGTTCACTGCATTGTCATTTTCAAGAGGATTGTGTACTTACCGTATGTTCCAATGTCCATCGATGGTGCAAGTAACTTGTGCCTCTTGACGTCAATGGGTATTTGGGCCACTTGCTAGTGCAAGTAACTTGTGACTCTTGTCAAGAAAACACGTCAAATAATAGGTATTTCAACTACTTTTGGATCATTTTTTGAGCAAACCATGGTATTTGTGCCACTGTAGAACCTGTGAATATTGACTAAGGGTTTTGATTTGTGTCTTGAGGCTGATTATGTTAGTAATATTTTTGCTCTGTCATACTTCAAAATCTCCTTGGTGATCTGGTTGAGCGAGACCTTGTCCGTAGACCACCACTGTTTTGAATCATTTTCGACCGTTGTCATGTCCGTGGCCTTTTCTGCCTTTTGACTTTGACCTCTTCATTTGAAGAGCTTCATATTTCTTGGTGATTTGCTTGTCGTCTTCTAGGGGCTTTTCAACAAACAGATAAGCCTCAAGAAGAAACTCTTGCCTAAAATGGGGTTACAAGAGGGTTCTTTTCTGCATTGTTAATTTCTTCGAATTGCACTTGGGGTTGTGGACAAAACCTACCATGGTGAAATTTTTGTGTTTGTTGTCTGAAAGAGGCAGCATTATCCTCTCCATCATCCTCGAGTATATCATAATCCAATCACGAAGCTCATCAACCTCAACCGACATCATGAAACCAACTCCTATGTTTTATCTAACATTTGGACAAAGCCTCACTCTACATGCTCTTCTTTGAGGCGCATATATAGTGTATTGATGATCAGACAAGCAATGACCAACTTCTTGCTATGCTGACAAAGAAAATTTGGAATTAAAAACAAGTTAAAGCACATTAGTTTCTTTGTTGACTCGCAAGAGTATATGTGGATGCTTGAATGAGTAATTTACACTAACAAAGTCTAGAAAAGACTGCACGGTGCATTAAACTATGTTGCGAATCGCAGCCGGCAAAGGATTTACTTGATTAATTCTAGAGTGATATGATGGTAAGAATGGCTTCAGTCAATTGTCTTGCTAGGTTTGCATGGGAAGGTGCTACAAAAGAGAGAGAGAGGGAGAGAGAGAGAGAGAGAGAGAGAGAGAGAGAGGTTAAAACTGAAATAAAGAGTAAGAAAAGCCCAAACTGTAATGTGGATGCCACATGGATAGCTTAGATGAGCTGTGTTGCAAAAATTGCTCACTAAAAATACCAGCTAAACTCCTGTTAGCATGATAACTAGCATGGAATCGCCAAAAAGAATCCAATGGACAATACCACCTAAATTTTCCAGGCTTGGTTTTGATTGGGTTCTTTGCCCTCTCCTGAGAAAGATTAAACCAGCACCATGCCCAAACAAAACCGGTCAACAACTTTAATTCATTGATTAAACTTCAATTGTAGCATTCACTTACCTCGCTTTTGGTAAGGCACGGCTGCTGAACATGTTTTCCTTGTACACTTTGCAAGCATCTTGCACGATTCGACATCTTTTACTCTCCCTATTTTAGGAACAAACCAAGAACATGGGACTCTCAAATACCGAGAGAAAAAGAATTTCCAGAGCAAGAAAACAACTTTACCTCCATTTCTTCTGGCAGAACTGTGCACATACAGAATCAAGCTGCTGAATAGAAGGGGCCAAACAAGGAATTACTTTTCTCATTTGTGGAAACAAAGACATGAATGCACATTTAGCACAGGTGCATAAAAATTGGGCGTCTAATTCAAATTTGAAACAAAGGCCTCTCTGTTTACAAACGCAACACTAAACAAATATGCAGAGTACAAAACTGGACGCTTCGGTGAAAAGCACTTGAGTTAATAAATGACCTGCATACTTAGTATAGACAAGAACGTAAAATTTACAAAATCTGATGCATGTACACATATGAGCCATGGAAAATAGGAGTCGTAGAAATCTTACGGACGTTACCATTTACCACATGCTTCACAAAACTCATATGGTTCCACATGACAGTAAGCTTACTATTATCACCAGTAATTGTGTGAGCCAAAAACTGTTTTATGATTCGTCCAAACTGGCACACTATGGTATAGCAACATTCCTTGGTATAATATACAACTCTTCGTTATTGTAAGGAAACTGCCAGGCATTGAGCACCCACTGGGCCTTCAGAATCATTGAAGCGGTGAATATGGCTAAGGAAGCAAAATAGATACACTTGTGTCGTTGCTACAAGCAGCCCGTGCCCAATAACCCACATAAATTGGGAAACCCAATGTCGCAGTGTAATGCCCCAAACAGCACATACTAAAAGACCCGAAAGTTGACAAACATTAGCATGTCCTTAGAGAAGAAAAAAACAGGCACTTCCTGTAACTCCAATGGTGCAGATGTTTAGCCACTCACATGAAAACTAGGCCACCCAAACTGCATGAACATGTATTTGATCAACTCCATCAGACAAAATGCCGTCAACACATTAGGTGGCATGCTCATAACGAATTCTCTTCGATTCTCTCTCTTGCCAATCTTTCAACTTTGGACGCCTGTGATTGTCACCTTCACTATCAACCCTGTGATGCTGAGAAGCGCGAGAATGTTCCCTGTTATGCAGATGCCGGTGCTTGGTTTCAGCAAAATTTGTCATGGAATTTCCTTCTGTTACTTGATCCTTTTTCATGTATTTGGTATCTCCAGCATGCACGTGAGAAGCGTAGTGCAACGTTTCCCTGAGATGACCATGGGCATGAACTGAAAAATCAGATTGAAGAGCTGTGTTTCCACTCTCCATTCCCCTTTCTAGTAACTCCTCTTCGGCCGTGAGCTCTGATTTCGACCTCATACCTCCGCCTTCAGCCTTAAACTTCCTCCTCTTCTCAGCAAGTGTCTTCAGCTTGTCCATGTTTTCCTGCTCAACGTCAGTGCATACTACTTTTGAGCTATCCAGATGAGCATTTTGAGCTGGTTCAATGGCTATCCTTGCTTTTGATTCCACGACTGGCCTTTTCTCTGCTACCTGGGGTGTACCAGGAGGTATTGCACTTGCTCTAGTGGCACTTGAATCAGCAGCACGAGAAGCAGGCAGCTCTCTATGCTGCTCATACAACTCTAGCATTTGATTGCTGACCTCTGTAAAACATGAATCTAATCAAAGCTCAAATCTACAATTATTACTACCTATACTGATCAGAAAGACAGGATTGTCACCTTCTAGCTGCCGAGGACTAACATCAAACTCTTGCCACCAAGGCCTCTTGTCATTTGAGGGAAGCTTAACCTTCAGAAACTTAGCAGCAAGAAAAATCGCCCCTGCAGCGATATGGTGTGCCTTGAACTGCAAGCACAGTGACGTGCGCAACCTGGAAACAAAGGATACAAATAACGCTTCTTGTTGCAAGCCTCTAAGCGAAATGTAAAACGTGTAAATAATACCCATCATTCACAAAATTCCAAGCTACTTGTGCCAGAGAGTTCTGAGCAACTTTCAGCTTTTTGATAGCTGTTACAAGAGGCTTGTAAGGGTGGTGAATATTCAGATCAAACCCTAAAGTTGCAAGAACAAGTCGCTCTCCTATGAGAACAAGCTCCTTTTCCTGTTCATAGATCTCCTGCACAAAATACAAGTAGTTAAAATAAAAGACACGTTTGTTAACCAGTCCAAAAAACCAAAAGATCAATTCCTATATAGGGGTACTTTCGCACATCCCAAAAATATTACCTTTGCCTTTATTCGTTGCACCATATTTGAATCCTTTTTGTGTCGAATTTCCCAAGCAGCGCTGATGACATATTGAAGCAATTTTGGAGTCTCCTCCACCTTTCCAGCCAAGAACATGCACACAGTTGCAATGACCTACAGAAATATCTTTCAGACTCAGAACTAGCTTTTAAAAGTGACCAGTCCCACCAAATGAAATCTCATATACACGTCATAGTCAAACGGATTGGGAAACGGGAACCAGACCGGCAAGGCCATCAAAGACGGAAATGGCTTACTCATTTTAATAGAGCAGATAAGAAATGGCCTTCTATAGGTATATTCTGTATAAAATGTTTGGAACTTCCTGAAGAAACGGCAAAACAGAAACGAGAAACGGGTGACTTTGAAAACGGAGTTTCCGCTCCAATTGGCCTCGACCTTGTAGTAACTATAATGCACATCCATAAAATAAACACGATGCCGTGAAAATTCCAGACCCTTGCGCTGGACAGTTGGCTAGCCAACAATTACATTGATGGGTTCCCATAGCTTCATCAGCATTCGGGTTTTGGCTTGTCCACATAATCAGAGTTTCTGGAGTATAATAAGGCACACATTGTCCTGCACCAAACATCTAGTATTTTTTCACATGCAGACTTGTGTTATGCGTAGAAAAAACACCACTTTAACAGGTTCTGTAAGAGTTCTGAAAACTTTCAGTGGTCGGGCTGTCCAATAATAGACAGGTTTCTGGGTAATAATGTGTTTAATATGTCCAGGAATGTGGAAACACTGCACATGCAGGAAGTTGTGCAGGTATTTTCTCTCCTTAAGAAACAGAACCAACTATTGTTTGCTGAGCTTTGAGAATGTTTCTTTGCTGCCTTGAATTCTTTTGAGTTCACTGTCTTTCAAGCAAGCAACAAAAACACGACACAATGAGTTTGAATTATAGTAGGCTTGTGCTGTATACAAATAGTAACATCAGTGAGCAAGTAATCCTTTTGTGCATGCCTGTGTAAGTAGCTAGTCACACGACTATCATCATGAGAAAGCTGAATCAGCTAGAGAGCTTTTAAGAGCACAGACCCAATCTGATACAAATAAGAATAAGGCAAAACGAAACAAGATCCAAGAGTTTGGGCCGTCTACGAGACTAATGAGATGCAAACACGAAAATAATTTTTATTTTTATTATTTTGTTGTGAGTTTGGGGGGGGGGGGGGGGGGGGGGGGGGGGGGGGGGGGGGGCATGGTATTGTATTGCTACTTTTGGGTGGAGATTACAGAATTTCAGCCTAAACTTACTCGTTTATTCATTGATTATGCTGAATTTTACAGAAAATCAGAGAATTGAGACATTTCTCTCCTGCTCTTGCAATGCGAGCATATATATATGTATATGTATATGTATATGTATATGTATATGTATATGTACATATATATATATATATATATATATATATGTACATATATATATATATATATGTATATGTATATGTATACATATATACATACATATACATATACATATACATATACATACATGTATATGTATACATTTATATACATATATGTATATGTATACATATAACATCATCAAAGTTTTCATGACCATCAGGACCTCCTTGCATAATGTAGTCTTTGCTATGTGCACTTAAATCGTCCCACCATGCTCTGAGCATGCCTTGGAATCCTGCTACATTCATAGATACTCATTGTCTTTGTGTCAAGTCTTTGTAGTGAATTCCATATTTTCAGAATTGTAGATGAATTCAAAGACTTTCCATACCTGATCCTGATTCAATCCATCAATGTCAAGAATGGTCATATCCCCAATCTTGGAAACTCCTTTTAAGGTCGTAGAAGAGGATGAGGAAGGAGTCTCTATCTTGACATCCTCTGTCTGCATTTTGATTGGATTCAGCATTCGAATTTCATCTTCAAACTGATGTCCGAAGAATTATCAGAAGATTCTTCTGGAGCTGGGAATATGTGAGGAATGACTATATCTAGTTCATCCAATTCCTGCTCTTCATATTCTGCGCAACTGTCATCTTGAAAAACTATCCATTGTTTGTCTTCAGGTAGAATAGTTCTGACTACTTCACCCATAGCCTGTCTTTGCTGCCATGGTTGTATTTCAGCATTTCTTCCCCAACGGTGATATGGATTAAATCCATCTTTAATGTCTTCTGTTATGAAAGGTGGCATATCTGGAGGGAAGCTAGAGACGGACATAATCTCAGGTTCTTTTAACACTGTATAAAACATGCGAGGAGAATCTTTATGTTGCGAACCACCACCAAAGTTAATGGCTTGTTGCAAAGCTGTCTGCTGCATATCACTTGCTGGTGCTTTGCCCTTGTCGGAAGGAGATGTAGATACCCCCCGGGGGAAAAAGATGTGGGAAGTGGTAAGAGAAAGCTTAGAGAGTACCTGATATTGCAGAAGTGCGATCTCTTTCAGGGCATTGGTATGCCAGTTAGAAGTGGACTCTAAAGGTTGCAGTCGAGTATTCGGAGACGGGACAATATAAGGAAGACTGTGAGTAAGGTCCTTGTCTTCAACTGCTACCTTTGTAAGGAGATCAATGCCATTGGCGACGAATTCAGAGGCCATGATGCGATTACAGAGTTTGCATCGAAACAGCCCTTCATAGTCTTTATAGGTTTTCGGATGAATACATGCTAATGGTGGAGGAGCATGATGCCGATGAGAAGTTGAAGCAGAGGCTTGACTGGTTGGATATTCAGAGGATGCAAAGGACCTCTGGTATACTGGTTTTTCAATGTAAGAGGCTATCTCTTTTTTAGATTTGGATCTTCCTAAGAGTTTGTATTGTGCAGTAGATCCAAGCAGTTGAATGTCTAAAGCAACTGGCTGTTGTATTTCATTGAGCAGAGTTTTAGAGATATCCAATTTCCATTCTGAAGGGAATTCAACTTCCTGCCAATTGACCATTTCAAGCAGGCTGCCCAAAGTGGTTTCATCCACCTTAGTAACAATATTCTGACCATGGATTTAATAAGCTTTTTCTCCCAAATATCCAAAGTTATGTACTGAAGGTAGACAAGTATTGATAGTGTGAATTATCATACGATAGGCTATCTGAAGATGGTCAGAGTTATGTTTCAAATCCAAACCATGTGTTTTAATGAGGAGAGAGATCACCTCATCAATATATTTGTCAGTCAAACTACAAGAAAAGTTAGGAAAACATTCTATGTAGATTGGCCCATTAGACAAGCTTCCTTGTAAGACACTAATTGTCTAGTCAGGTAGGTTTTTGTGCCTAGTGTCAAGTAGGGCTCCTATACAAGAAGCATTAAGGCCTTTTCTAAATAAAGGTATTATACCCACAGCTATATAGCCTATGTGTACAAACTAATGTCCTTTACTTAATGCCTTCTTCCTAAACTCGGAGAGTTCTTCGAACAGATGGATTATGTGATTATCAGAATCACTATCTTTGATGATTAGTTTACCATGAGTTTCATGGTACAGGGTATTAGCAGAGAGAGCAAAAACTGTGTTATGCTTATATACATGGGAAGTAGAAACTTTGGGTAAACTCCATTTACCAGTAGGATTAGCTTCTTCAATCTCGAGGTTGTCAGAGAGGAGTCTCTTGAAGGATGATATGATCATTGCCATGTTGAATAGTTGATTATGCCAAAGAAATAGCTAGCTCTCTAGGGTATCAATGGATTGCGGATATGCAGAGCATTAGACAGTGGGATAAAAGGCTAAAAGAGCCGATGATGTCTGTGTCTAAGCGGCACCAAGCCTAGCGACGATGACTAAACAACGAAGGGAACTCCAACCACAAATTCTAGGCAATCCTCACGAGCACTTAGAGTTTGCTAGTGATATCTCACACGGTTAATCATAATCTATAAACACCAATCACTCTGATACCAATTTACGGGCGGAATGAAACAGAGGATACACAGATCATACAAACAACACAGAGACAATATAAGAAAATCTGAAAGATACTTAGATTGATAATAACGAAAACGATTACAATGCTTAAAAACCTGAAGGCTATGGAGATGGTAATGAGATGGTAAGTGAGGGCTAGTAGGCTTGTTCCAAAAACTCTTTTTTTACAATGAAGCAAGGCCTCCTTTTTATAGAGGATTGGGCTCTTGCGTGATATTTACGCGGGTCAACATGTTACAAGCTTAGGTAAGGTATCTTTTCAGTAGTGGGTTGTGCTTACATCATTGCTGATTCTTCTTTATTCCTTTGGTGTGACATCAGTGCTTTGGTCAGTTTTTATACGAGAGAGAAGATCTGCAATATTATTTTTATTTCCTGGAATATATTCATAGGAAATGTCAAAGTGACTCAGCTTGTAGGCCCATTGGTAAATTCGAGCATTCCCGACTTTACCTGCATTTTTTTCTTTTAGAAACGAGAGAGAGAGAGAGAGAGAGAGAGAGAGAGAGAGAGAGAGAGTGTTTTCTTCCCACCTAACTTGTGGATTATAATGTTTAAACCACTTGATGCCAAAAATCATATCACATCCTTCGAAAGGAGAAACCACAAACTTGCGACGAAAACCAACATTTTGAGCTAAGACTCTCACATTAGGACATTCATGCGTGAGTGAGAAATGCATGCCAAGAGAAAATCTATAGATCAAAATGGGATCTATTGGAAGAGCTTCTGAATGTGTGCTCTTCACGAGAGAGTCACTAATCACATCATGCATACTACTAGAATCAAACAAGATCACCATGCCTTGACCATTCACATGACCATAACACTGCATGAGAGACTTATCTACATGATCATTAGAAACTTGGATACATTAGTGTTCTTATTTATAGCATTAACTGTCACGAGGACGTGGTAATTGCTAACTTGAGTTGTTCGTTTCTTTCCGATGATTTTTGTTTAATTTTAAGGACCCTCTTTCTTGAAGTTGCAAATGACCGAACATTGCGTGGCCAGTGTGAAACAGCCGACGGCCGAGAGTTTCACCCACAGTCGGGAAGGGCAGGTCACCACGAGTTGGTCGGGCTAATCGCCACTGGAATCCGAGCAGTAAAAGGGTGTCTAGGCTTAGTTCAAAGTCATTTAGGCCCCTCGCGACACTTATAAGTTGGTGGGTACTAGGGAATTAACTCAAAAGAGGCAAACTGGACACATGGCGGCTCCACGCTGATTTGCCAGATCTGCATGAAGAGGGGACGCCCAATTTTAGAGTGGAGGCTGGTTTTTGTTCATTGGGGGTTGCTACAGTGTGTGTGAGTAGTGGGTGCAGCTGATCACAGCTTTAATGGAAAGCTTGCCTTCTCCCTTGCTCTATGTAGCGCGACGATTTGCTCTCGCGCATCTCTCTCTCCCCTTTGCGCATATGGTAATGCCCCTCTAGTTGGGCTTCTCAGATGACCATGTACAGTTCTGCGGGTTTTATGCGCGTTTGTCAAGGCAAGAGCCTTTTGTACAGGAACCGGATTAGCTAATTGCTAATCCCCTTCAGGTACGCACAGTTCCATCGCGAAGGAATGCAAAAACGGAGAGTTTTCTCGCGTGAAAACTCGTCCGATTTGAAAGGGAACTGTCCCATTGCGTGCGGGAGCACCTGAGACACGCGTAGGCATGCTCGCTCCACTCGAAACGGTCCAAAACAGGGAATTGCAGCTTGTTGTGCTTTCTGCCGGTTCAGGGTTTCGCACCTAAACTGCAGGGAATCACCAGGGGAGCCTCGGAAAGGCCTTGGGATGCATGTACAGGGCAGTAGGCACCTAAAAGTGGCAAAACAGAAAATTACAGCATGCTGAAATTGCCCTGCAGCTCATTGAAAAGCTTCCATACCGCAAGGGAAAGTGTCCTTAACATGTACTTTTGACCTACAGGGATATTTACGCCGTTATGTTGGCGAAATTGGGTCGAAAACCTGCAATTACAGCCATGGCCAGGTTTGGACAGCTTGGTGAGGGCTAGGTGCAAGGGTTCGAATCGTTTATTTTGTCAGGGGAGCCTCGGGAAAGCATTGGGTTCTTGTACAGGACAATTTAGAGAGATTTCCCGCGAGAAATCTCGTCTAATTCAAGGGGCAAGTGACCCTACAGGTGCGGGAGCTCGAGGGCTATCCAGAAAAGTGATCTACACGCGGATCGGAGCGCAAAACAGAGAATTCAGCGAGCTGCAATTTCTCGCCAGGTTTTGCAAAGAGCTCTAAAGTGCATGGAAAGTCTATGTTTGCTTGGGATTTTGTCCGTGGAGACTTATACTGTGGTTATGTTGCCAAAATCGGGTTGAAGTAGAGGAATTTCAGCCCGATAAAAGTGGGACATCTTGTGGAAGTTTACAAGTTTTTCTCAAGTAAAATAAGAAAAAAGAAATACCGAAAGGGGCACCAGTCTTTGATGCATTAGTTTGTGACACCTGGCGACATTTGATATACTTGGGGCAGCCATGGGCATCACCGGCAAATGTCTTCTTTGCAGCTGAAATCTGCAGCAGCACCTTCTTCTTGCAAAAATTGATCTCCTCCTCCGAGTGAGGGCATGTGATGCTTTTATAGCTCCCTGGCCACGGCAAAGATAGCAGAGCATTGACTGCTCGCGTAGAGATTGTTGCCGTTCCCCCCCCCCCCCCCCCCCCCCCCCCCCCGATGTTTTGCCAGAAAAAGAGAGAAAAATCGCTCGCTGGTTTTTACTGCTTTATTTGATCATAGGCTGCCCACTTATTAAGTGGGCGGCCGGTCACCTTTTAAAAATGGTCTGAATCTGTCCAAAAATTCAATAAAACCTTATAAGTTAAAAACAATGCTTTCACAGCACTTCCCAGGCGTCCATGGATGCAATCACATGCACAGTTGCAATGCAAACATACACTTCCTCACGGGAAAGCATCTGCTTTCCCGAAAAGCAACTCCGCTTCCTTAGAAAGCATCTGGTTTTCCTCTGAACCCATCTTCATTCAAGTGCTTGCTTTTCCTTGTGCACAATTCCAACACAATTCGAAATTTCCTCTCGACTATGGATATCCCCTTTCTGATGCACTCATCGCCCACCTTGTGACGCATCAGGAATACCCATCACCTAGTTCTTTCCTACCGATCTTACGATACAATCTCCTTCACGATGCTCTATGTCATCCATCCTATGACGCATCCATAGTTTTTTTCGAACGTGTACGGATGAGCAGCCGTATTGTCGTACAGGTACGGGTACGGGTACGGATGGAGTACGGAACTGGATTTCGTACGGCCAAGCAACGCATGAAAAAAAGGGTCCAAAAATTTGCCAACTCACTAACTTGGCCGCGTGAAGAGTTTTCGCTTCTCTGTATTATGTTTGCAGAGCTCTGTATACAGTATGCAGGTACTGCAAAGACTTGAGGTGGGTGAGATTTGACGCGAAGCCCTCTCTTGCTCTCTTGCTCACCTTGGTGACTGGGGCCTTCATCTTCTCCCGCGCCCACGAAGCCTCAAGGGCCCTAAAACATCGCGTGGCGTGACATCTTCTCGCGAGAGCGAAGACACATCGCAGAATCCAAATGGGTCGAACCAAGCGTCCCGAGTGGCAATATGTGCAGCAAGTGAAGTGCCTCCCAAAAGGAAAATGGACCTGCAAATGTAATTATTGTGGGTATTCATGGGACGGTGGTCCTTGCGTATCCGTGCACATATTTTGGGCATTGCTGACCATGGTGTTGGAGGCCCATGTGATGAGGCCCCAGCTGATGTTGTAGAGATTGTTAGAAGATTGCCTGCAGATGCAAGGTCAAAGGGAGAAGACAGAGCTGCGTTTGTGGATGCATTGGTCGATGATTTGGAAGGAGATGCCTCTCAAGCTCAAGGAGGTGCTTCAATGAGTACGGATGCTAAGGGAACGACTAATGTAAGTGGCTCTTCCAAGTCCAATGTGGGGTCCTCAAGCAAGAAGAGGAAGGCTGCTCAAGGGGGTTTGGCAAGTGCATTTGGCTTGCAAACACGAAAGCAAGCAGACCAAGCCTTGTGCAGGTTTTTTTATGTTGAAGATGTTCCTTCATGGAAAGTAAGGAGCCCTTACTTTTTGCAGATTGGAAAGCCATTGGACAAGCAGGTCCTTCGTATGTTCCCCCTTCTTATCATGCTTTGCGCACCCAGAATTGAATGAAGAGGTCAAATGCGTAAAGACTGAGATCATGGGTGGGTGGGCGCGAGAAATGGAAAAGATATGGATGCTCTATTGTGTGTGATGGATGGTCTGACACTAGGCGCAGGCCTATCATTAACTTTCTTGCATGCTCTATTCATGGGTCACTGTTTTTGAAAGCTGTAGACACATCTGGAGAAACAAAGACATCGAAATTCATTGCTAAGCATCTCAAACAGGTTATCAAAGAGGTTGGCCCAGCAAATGTTGTGCAAGTATGCATGGACATGCAACCAATTGTGTTGGCGCCGGGGAGATGATTGAAAGGGAGTGGAAACACATTTCTTTTTAACAGATGTGCTTGCCATTGCTTGGACCTTTTGTTTGAGGACGTTCAGCAGATTGGTTGGGTTTTAAAAGTGCTTGAGGATGCAACAAAGATTGTCACATTTGTGACAAGAAAGTCTACTGTGTTGGCATTGTTTCGACAACTTAGCAAGAAGGACTTGGTGAAGCCGTCAGCCACTCGATTTGCATACTACTTTATTATGTTGGCCAATCTTATGGATGAGAGATGCATGCAAGGTATGCGCAAGCTTATGATTGATGACAAATTTGTGAAGATGAAGACATCCAAGACTGAAAAAGCTACTGAGGTCTCTAACATTGTGTTTAACGCATTGTCACGTGACACATCCCAACCCTATGTGTCCGTGGACAAGCTACACCACAGCAAGGTTCAGTCAGTTCCGTCAAGTTAGATTAGCAATGATCTGGCACTTTTGTGAGTCTATTCGTAGACCGTGCATGCCCAGTCACTTAGCATAGATGCATATCCTCCGGTTGTACACAGCATGATCATCGGAATTCCCATCAGAATCCATTAGCATCAGTTAGGGGAATTTTCCAGTGCATTTAGCTTATTTTCCTATTTATTGGTATTTTCACTTATTATTTTTAAGTGACTTTCCAACAAAAGTAGGTAGGGCAGTTTTGCTAAGTTAATATATAAGCAAACCCAAGTTAGCACTTTCTGGCAGAAGAGGCAACAGGAGCACCTTGCTCAATAGGCAACTTCTCAGCAAGACCAACCCCCACGACTACTCTGGCGTTTTCTCCACAGAAGACCTAGCGTTTTTGCATCAGATCAGCCTTGGCGATTTGTGCACAGCAGATCAGCCCCGGCGTCATCACGACACAACAGATCAGCCTAGCGTTTTTGCATTTGCAGAACCCCGACGACAGAAGGACCAATTTCAGCCCCTGGCGTTTTTGGATTTCAGCAGCAAATTAAGACCGGCATCATTCACCTAAAGTGTAGCAGATTCAGCCCGTAAAGACCATCAGTTTTCAGCCCTAAGAAACCTCATTTTTCAGCCAAGAAAACGCAGCCAAAACAGTCATTTTCAGCCACCGAAACAGTCCCGAAATTCAGCGATTAGAAGATCTCAGATTTCAGCCGTCGTCGTCCTCATCGTCGTCGTCGTCGTCGTCATCGGCATAGACCAAGTTGCATAGTCCATTGCATACGCATTGTACACCTTTGTGCAATCAAAGAATAGACCACTCTCGCCGACAAGAGTGGGGCCTTCGGAGGAGGGTTTTACAACCTCTCGAGTGTGGTATGTTAGGGAAAGGCCTAAGTGCCTTGTACTTATTAACTTATAAGTTAAAAGACTTATAAGTGAGGGGGCACAAGTGTGAATGGCCCCCTAGTCACTTACTCATATACTCAAAGGTCAAGCCCAAATTGGGACTAGCGTGACTTTTCCCAGATTTCTACGAGCTCTCTCTCTCTCTCTCACGTTTTCTCTTTGCGTGAGCTTCTTCTGCGCCACTCTCCTCTTCTCCTTCACTCTCATTGCATATAGTAGCAAGTGGGCTCTCTCTCATGCTCCCCCACACATGGTATCAGAGCTTTAGGGTTTCCAAGAGAGCCAATTTCGCAACACAGATCAGAATTCTGTTCTTGCTCGCTGCGGGAAGGATATTCAACCGTTTTCGATCAACTCTGTCGCGAAGGGATCCTCTCACCGTGTAGAATCGACCTCCGGTGACAGTTTCCCCAAAATTAGGGTTTCAAAAACTGGCGAACAGCAGCCTATTTCTGCTGAAATTGACCAATTTCGGGGTCAATTTCATGCAATTTCATTAGGGCAAGCCTCACAGGTCAATCTTACAGGTGTTTCCACCAACGAGGTTCTGAAAATTCAGCAAAACAGGTGTTTACAGGTCTGATTTTTGCCCCAAAACAGGGAATTTCAGCAAGCAAATGTTGTATACACCTTGTGGAAACCTTTGGTAAGGGTTTGGCAGTGAATGTACGCCGTTTTGGGGTGATTTCGCGTGAAATTTGCTCGCTGTTTTTCTGTAACAGCAAGCTGTTTTTTGCCCGATTGCGCACATTTGGGCGTGTTTAGGTCGGCAAAACAGGGTTTCAGTGTTTGCAATCACTCAGAATGGCTTCTAGCAGTGAAAGTGGCAATTTGTTGCACATTCGCAAGCTTGAAGAGGCCCATAACTTTGCTATATGGAAGAAGCAATGTTATAATGTGATGTTGCAGAAGAAACAGGCGAAACCTATTAAGTTACAGGGTGTGAAACCGGTTGATATGGAGGTTGAAGAATGGGAAGAAGTGGACGAGTTGGCTCGCTCCACGATCATGCTTTCGGTGTCTGACAATTTACTCTTCAATGTAGAGAATGAGCAGACAGCATGGGGCATGTGGAAGCGTTTAGACGAGTTGTATGCACAGCAGAGTGCTGCCAGTAAAGTGTATTGGCTTAAGAAGCTTATGGATCTCCGCATGAAGGAGGGCACGCACATGTCAGTGCACCTCAATGAATTCAATTCTATTTTCAGCCAACTAACAGAGCTGAAATTCACGATTGATGAGGAGTTCAAAGCTACTTTTCTGCTATGCACACTGCCCGAGAGTTGGGATGTATTCCGGACAGCTCTTAGTAACTCAAGTGCGTCACTTAAGTATGCAGATGTAGAGAGTTCTCTCTTGATGGAAGAGATGAACAGGAAGAACACCACAGGTGGGTCTTCTAATGCATTGCACTTGAGAGGCAGGTCTCAACAGAGGGAGAAATCTGACAGTAAGGACAGGGCACGCAGCAAATCTCGTAGGAAAGATGTTGTGTGTCATCATTGTGGAAAGAAAGGGCATTATAAACGGGAATGCTATGAGTGGAAGAAAGAGAAGAACAAGGGTGCGGTGCTGAAACTGATGCAAAGGACAAGGGAAATGCCAAGAAGAGCACTGTGTTGATTGAGGAAATCAATGTTGCTAGTAGTTGTGACAGTGACAGCAGCACTCATGTACTCAATGCCTCTTCTGTGGATGCACATACCCTTGCTATGGGTTCTGATGTGGACATGCATACTTGGATTCTTGATTCAGGTGCCTCCTTTCATGTAACACCTCATAGGGATTGGTTTACACAATACTCAGGTGAGGTGCAGGACACTGTTTATTTGGGAGACAACTATGCATGTGACATTGCAGGTATTGGCAGTGTCCAGTTTTCCTTTGCTGATAATATGACTTTTGTTTTGCACAAAGTGCGCCATGTGCCACAACTCAAGAAGAGTTTGATTAGTACAGGGCAGCTAGATGATGCAGGCTATCACACCACTTTTGGTGATAGCAAGTGGAAAATTTGTAAAGGGGCCCGGATTGTAGCCAAGGGTTGTAAATCGGACACTTTGTATCCTTTGCATGTATCTAGTGTGCGTGACCATGTTGTCGTCGTAACCGAGCAGCCAAGTGTTTCTTTGTGGCATGGCCAATTGGGACACATGAGTAAAAGAGGAATGGAAACTCTGTCTCGTTGTGGTTATTTGCCATGTTTGAGGTATGCTGATTTTTCTCATTGTGAGCACTGTATTTATGGTAAGCACAGTCAAACACCGCACAAAAGGTCTCTCTCTTTGAAGTCTGACAGGTTAGACTTAGTGCATTCCGATGTATGTGAAATGCCACAGTTGTCCTTAGGGGGAAAGAAATATTTTGTCTCGTTTATCGATGATGCTACACGTAAGGTATGGATGTATCCAATACGTGCTAAAAGCGATGTTTTGGATACTTTCAAGAAGTTTCTTGCGTTTGTTGAGAATCAAACTGACAAGAAGCTTAGGTCTTTGCGCTCAGACATAGGGGGGGAGTATGTATCAAAAGCATTTATTGACTTTTGTGCTACTAAAGGTATTAAAAGAGAGCTCACGGCTCCTTTTAATCCCTCTCAGAATGGAGTTGCAGAGAGGTTGAACCGGACTATCCAAGAGAAAGTTCGGAGTATGCTGTCACATGCTGCATTACCTCATAGTTTTTGGGCAGAAGCTGTGCAAACAGCTATTCACTTGATTAATCGCTCACCTAGCAAGGCTTTGGGTGGAAAGGTGCCTGAGGAGGTGTGGTCTGGCAAGCCACCCTCATATGCACATTTAAGAGTGTTTGGTTGTGAGGCCTATGTTCACATCCGGAGTGAACTGCGCACCAAACTAGAACCAAAGTCTCATAAATGCATTTTCCTAGGATATGGTGAGGATGGTGAAATGGGGTATAGATTATGGGATCCCGCATTACGGAAAATCATACGCAGCAATGATGTCATCTTCAATGAGAATTGCATGCACAAACAGCCCACAAAGGTCGAGGAAGTGCGCCGGGTTGTTTTTCGTGAAGATGTTACATATGGACAGCCAAGAAGGCCCAATGTTCAGCAGCCTTTACATGCTGAAAATGGTGCTGAAAATCAGCCCCAACAAGTTACCATTGATGCACCACAGGTAGGGGAACAGGTTGATCCTCCTAGACCGTCCGTTGTTGCGATGCAACCGGCTGAACAGCCTGCTGTTTTTGATGGTTTACAGGCTGAAAATCCACCTGTTATGGATCATTGGGTGCGTAGGTCTACTCGGGTGACAAGGCCCCCCGATAGATATGAACCGTCTTTGGACTATGTCATGCTTACTGATTGTGGTGAGCCGTCTTGCTATAAAGAGGCTATGCAACGGGAAGACAGTAAGAAATGGTTCAAAGCAATGGTTTCGGAAATGCAGTCTTTGGAGAAAAACCATACATGGGACTTGGTTGATTTGCCTAAAGGGCATAAGGCTCTGCCATGTAAATGGGTTTACAAGACCAAGGTCACATCTGATGCTTCTTCTAAGTACAAGGCACGTTTGGTTGCTAAAGGGTACAAGCAAAAGCATGGTGTTGATTTTGATGAGATTTTTTCTCCTGTTGTAAAGCTTGCCACATTACGTCTTGTTTTAGGCCTGGTTGCTTCTGAAGATATGGAGTTAAAGCAAATGGATGTCAAAACAGCGTTTTTGCATGGTGATTTGCTTGAGATGATCTATATGATGCAGCCAGAAGGTTTTGTGTCAAAGGGGCAAGAGAAGAAAGTATGTAGACTCTTGAAGAGCTTGTATGGTTTGAAACAGTCTCCCCGTGCATGGTATCACAAGTTTGATACATTCATGAGGTCTCAAGGATACAAAAGAAGTAATTCTGATCACTGTTTGTATATCAAAACGGCAAGTGATGGATCTCTTCTATTGCTGATTTTGTATGTTGATGACATGCTTATTGCGGGTAAAAATGTCACAGAGTTGGATGCATTACAGCAAAGTTTAAAGAATCGCTTTGACATGAAGGATCTTGGTGATGCTAATCATATTTTGGGCATGCGTATCTCTCGAGATAGACCCAACAGGCGTCTGTATCTATCTCAACGAGATTATGTTAATAAGGTGCTACATCATTTTCATATGGATGGGGGAAAGGCACTTGGTACTCCGCTGCCTCCATATGTAAAACTGACTGCACATGACTGCCCAAACACAGATGATATGCGGGCTGAAATGGCCAAGATTCCTTATGCATCAGCCGTTGGCAGTTTGATGTATGCTATGGTTGCTACACGTCCGGACATTGCATTTGCGGTGGGAGTGGTAAGCAGGTACATGAGCAATCCTGGCAAAAAGCATTGGGAAGCAGTGAAGTGTATCTTGAGATACTTGAAAGGCACTAAAGACTTGTGCATTTGTTTTGGGAAGAGTGAGACATCTGTGCATGGCTTTACAGATGCAGATTTTGCTGGACATCCAGATTGCAGGAAGTCTACCTCTGGATATGTGTTTACATTCACAGGAGGTGCAGTTTCTTGGATTTCTAGACTGCAAAAATGTGTTGCTTTGTCTACCACTGAGGCTGAGTATGTGGCTGCCACTGAGGCATGCAAAGAAGCTTTGTGGCTCATGCGTTTGGTAGAAGAGCTTGGCATTAAGTCACCGGTTCCTGTGCTACACTGTGATAGTCAGAGTGCTATTATGCTTGCAAGGAATCCTGTTTTTCATGCCAAGACAAAGCACATAGAGGTGAAGTATCATTTTATCAGAAGTGTGCTTGATGACAAGAGCATTACACTTGTCAAGGTGCACACAGATGACAATCCTGCACATCTTTTGACCAAGAGTCTTCCAACAGAGCGGTTTGCATATTGCCGACAGATGATGGGTGTTGGATGAGTAAGTGCATGATCAGTTGATGTATCATAGTTAGTTGATTCTTTGATCTCCCAAGGTACATTGCCTTTAGGTGGGAGGTTGTTAAGGAATAAAGGCCTAAGTGCCTTGTACTTATTAACTTATAAGTTAAAAGACTTATAAGTGAGGGGGCCCAAGTGTGAATGGCCCCCTAGTCACTTACTCATATACTCAAAGGTCAAGCCCAAATTGGGACTAGCATGACTTTTCCCAGATTTCTACGAGCTCTCTCTCTCTCTCACGTTTTCTCTCTGCGTGAGCTTCTTCTGTGCCACTCTCCTCTTCTCCTTCACTCTCATTGCATATAGTAGCAAGTGGGCTCTCTCTCATGCTCCCCCACATGGTATCTCTTCTCTCTCCTTCTCTCAGTCTCATTCACTTGCACGCACAATATCCACTCACTTTGTTCGTGACCACAGCACTCTACAAGACAGAAAGCTCTCTCTTTTCCTAAGAACTAAAAGGAACCTTGAGCATTAAAGATCACTAATCTTGAGAAAATACAACATTCATTTCGCTGCACCTAACATTGGTATCAGAGCTTTGGAAGTGTTTTGCATTACTCAAGGAAAGAACCACAAAAAAAAAATTTGCTTGTTGCGATCGCACGAACCCAAGTTTACTTGGGCGTGGCGATTCCTAATCGTGTTTTGTTGAAGAGTGACAGGAATCCCAAGAAAGAAGGGCTTGTTCAGCCTCCCCTTGTGTCTCTTTTCACTCATTGAGAGCGGAGCGTGCACTTAGCGGCCGGCCAATCGACGTGAGGTGGGAAAAAGCAACCTTGGTGTCAGCGCAAGGCCGCCAAGGGGTGCGCCCGCAAAAAAGGGTAGAACTCGGGTGAAGAGAAGATCCTTCTCCAACGCAATTTGCAAGCGAAAGAAAACCTCAAGAACCCCAAGAACCCAAGACCCTCAACAATCAAGAACCTCAAGAACCCAAGATTCTCACGAATCAAGGACCTCAAGAACCTCAAGACCCGCAAGAACCCAAGTTCCTCGTGGACTTAAGAACCTACAAGAACCTACGATTGCAGAATGGTCATCACTCGAAGCGGAATGGATACTTCGCTTGAAGGTGATGAGCATGAGAGAGGCGAAGAGGAATTTTCCCCACCAGAAGGTTTTTCCGACCCTTCCCCATCTACGACAAAGATTGCACGAACTCCTATGGACAAGTTGGAACAAGAAAGAGAAGCAGACATAAAAGCCTACGAAGAAGACATGGCAGCCATCAAGCGTAAGTACCACGAAAGAATGGCAGCCATAGCGCGTGAAAGCAAGCAAGCACGCTTGGAAGCCAAAGCAAGAGAAGCAGAATTTGATTGCGAGAACAAAGAAATGCAAGCCAAGTTTGATCGCGAGAACAAAGCAATAAGGCAAGAGATGTTGCGACTTTTTTCTCGAATGCGGGCACAAATTCAACAGGATCGGGAAAAGGAGACTCTCTCAGTCTCTTCTTCTCCAAAGCATGATACACAGGATTTGCATGATTGTGTGAAGCATGATAAATTGGATGCCAATGATAAGCATGATGATTTGGATGCCAATGATTTGCATAATGATTTGGATGACAATGACAAGCATGATGATTTGCATGATCAAGATGTGATTTCTCACAAACATGATGAGTTGCATGAAGATGATGTGATTGTTCACAAGGATGATGTGTTAGTGGATGCTTTTCCTAGCGAAGCTAACCTCGCTGTAGATTCGAGCAGTCACGAAGATTTGATCTTGGCTTTCGAGTCGAGGTCCAAAGAACCCCCACACAACGATTCGCTCATTCAGGACGAACCGATCTTGGCTCTCGAGCCTTGGTCCAAAGAACCATCACACGAAGTATTATGTGTTCGCATGATTGGTACGCACGCATTGTTCGAGTGTTTCATTCGTGAAGGTTTCCTGTATTTTAGTCAACATCGTTATGTGATCCCTTTTACTAGGCATGACATATTGTTTGTTGAACACGTTTCTCTCATGGATGAGCACGAATGTATGCGGATTTTTTGTGAAAAGCTGAAAAGTTTGTATGTCAGGAAGTCACATTCCATGTCTCTTCCTTGGCATGACACAGTTTCCGAAAGAGCACACGATAGTATAAACACCAAGCATGGGCATTTCCATTGTGATTTGCCACAGTTGATTGATTTCGATCAAACAGAAAAGATTCGACCTCATTGTTTGCATGTGTTTGATGAACGGGTTGTCACTCCGTCTCTATGTTCATCTACATTGCATACAAAGTCTTTAGAGAAGACAAGATTTTTTTCCTTCACTATACATGGAATGGGTATGTTCATGGTTTTGTGTTGGAGATTGTTTCAAGAATTTCCAGCCATAGAGATTCTTGAAGACGAAAGAAGCACGACTCTAGACAAAGGTGAAGCAAGAAAGGAGATTCAGAAGACTTTGTATCGCTTTCGACGCGGCCCAAAGAAGCAAGCGTTGCACACCTTTATGAAGTTCAAGTACCGCTCGACCCACACAGCACAGTGGGCCGGCGAAGAGTCCCTTCCAGGATTCCGGATGCTGTTGGTGATCTCCCTCGACGCCATACAGTTCGGTACCAGTACCTCACTTTGGAAAGGAGGGGATGTCACGTGACACATCCCAACCCTATGTGTCCGTGGACAAGCTACACCACAGCAGGGTTCAGTCAGTTCCGTCAAGTTAGATTAGCAGTGATCTGGCACTTTTGTGAGTCTATTCGTAAACCGTGCATGCCCAGTCACTTAGCATAGATGCATATCCTCCGGTTGCACACAGCATGATCATCGGAATTCCAATCAGAATCCATTAGCATCAGTTAGGGGAATTTTCCAGTGCATTTAGCCTATTTTCCTATTTATTGGTATTTTCACTTATTATTTTTAAGTGACTTTCCAACAAAAGTAGGTAGGGCAATTTTGCTAAGTTAATATATAAGCAAACCCAAGTTAGCACTTTCTGGCAGAAGAGGCAGCAGAAGCACCTTGCTCAACAGGCAACTTTTCAGCAAGACGAACCCCCACGACTACTCTGGTGTTTTCTCCACAGAAGACCTAGCGTTTTTGCATCAGATCAGCCTTGGCGATTTGTGCACAACAGATCAGCCCCGGCGTCATCACGACACAACAGATCAGCCTAGCGTTTTTGCATTTGCAAAACCCCGGCAACAGAAGGACCAATTTCAGCCCCTGGCGTTTTTGGATTTCAGCAGCAAATTAAGACCGGCATCATTCACCTAAAGTGTAGCAGATTCAGCCCGTAAAGACCATCAGTTTTCAGCCCTAAGAAACCTCATTTTTCAGCCAAGAAAACGCAGCCAAAACAGTCATTTTCAGCCACCGAAACAGTCCCGAAATTCAGCGATTAGAAGATCTCAGATTTCAGCCGTCGTCGTCGTCGTCCTCATCGTCATCGTCGTCGTCGTCATCGGCATAGACCAAGTTGCATAGTCCATTGCATACGCATTGTACACCTTTGTGCAATCAAAGAATAGACCACTCTCGCTGACGAGAGTGGGGCCTTCGGAGGAGGGTTTTACAACCTCTCGGGTGTGGTATCTCTTCTCTCTCCTTCTCTCAGTCTCATTCACTTGCACGCACAATATCCACTCACTTTGTTCGTGACCACAGCACTCTACAAGACGGAAAGCTCTCTCTTTTCCTAAGAACTAAAAGGAACCTTAAGCAGTAAAGATCACTAATCTTGAGAAAATACAACATTCATTCCGCTGCACCTAGCATGCATCCTTTTGGCAAGAGGCTAGGCTGAATAACTGCTCCAATTTTGAAAATTCTCCGTTTGGCTGACAGGGCAAGAGCAACCATGGGGCTTATGTACGAGCTTACGGATTGCATGGTAGAGCAAATTGAAAACATGCAAGGCATTGATGCTGCAAGGATGAGAGAGATTAGGGATTTATGCATTGAAAGATGGAATATGTTGCACACACCATTACATGTTGTTGGATACATGTTGCATCCTATATGGCAAGGAAGAGGGCAAGACAGTGATCGCGAGGTGCATGAAGGATGGATGGCATTCTTGGACAGGTACACCAAGGGTGATTTGACCTTGCAACCTAATTGATGAGTTTGACATTTTATAAAGCTGAAAGCAAGTCATTTGCTCAGCCAATTGCAAAAGATTCAAATAGGACTCAAGCGGGGGTGAAATGGTGGTATACTTTTGGGGCTTGCACACCCACTTTGCAAGCTCTTGCTTTGAGGGTGCTTTCTCAAGGGACATGTGCCTCTCCATGTGAGAAATTGGAGCACCTTCTCTCTCGTTCATACCAAGAGAAGAAATAGGCTACTTCCATCTCATACAGAGAAGCTTGTGTACATGCCACGAACTTGAGGCTCATATCCAAAATCAAAGAGCGCAGCTATGAGAGAATGGAGGTCACATTGGAAATGCTCAATAAGGAAAAAGATGAGGACAACTAGCTTGCCTTGCAAGAGATTCAGGAGGCCATTGCAGAGAGTACTACAGATGCGATAGAGCCTATTCCCATTGCTGGTACTAGTCATACTGGAGCATCATGCTCAGTTGGTGGTGATGAGGACGAGGACGAGGACGAGGACAAGGCTGCTTATGACGATGAGGATGTGAGTTATGGTGAGAGTTAGAGCTCACTGCGCATGGCCACCTGCTTTTGGACCATGGTTTTGGACATTTACTTATGCCGTATGGTGTTCAGTGTTCACTGTTGACTCTAGTATCTACAGTTAGATTCTAGCAGATAGTTTCGACTCTATACTTATGTTTTGGATTCAACCTTCAAAAGACTACACTCTTGAATGTTTTTTGGCCTGCTTCTACAGTGACCAGTCCTCACTCCTTTTTGTTTGGAGGTTACTTTATTACTTAGAGGCCCCATCTCTCCACTGTTTTTTCTCTATGGTTTTGGTTTTGTCTTTGTGTATAGTTTCTATGGTTTTGTCTTTGTGTATAAAGTTTTGAACATGGTGCCCATTGCCCAGTGCCAGGTGGTGTAGTATGTAGCATCCTATGTAGTAGGCTATCTGAAACCGGCCCGTAGGGCGGTAGGCGTTGGCTTTCACCCGAAATTCTTTACTTTAAACACACACACAGAGCACTTTGCAAAGAGAACCTGCGACGGGAGTTAACACTTGAATACACACACGGCTCGGAAGCTAGAATGCTCCGAGCAGACGCCGACAACCTGTAGGCCCCAAAATTGGCGCCCCTTTCGGTATTTCTTTATTCTTTAGGAGGGTAAATTACAAGGTAAGGTCCTGGGAATCCTTCACGTGTATCCACCTAGATACCATTTGATTTGGCCAAATTTCGGTAGCATAACAGCCCCAAAACTTGCGCGAAACCAATTCCCCTGTTGGAACTCGCTTGCACTGTCGTATACCCTCTGATTCCTGTCCAAAAACAGTAAATTCAGCACGCTGTATTTACTGGTTTTTGCCCTGTTTTCAGCCTCAAACAGTCCCCTAACTGTCCTTTGCCAGTGGGGCACGATTCCCAATGATCCTGGCGTCCGTATGGCTGAAAAACAGTCAAATTACAGCGCATACACAGCGCTGATTTTGCACCTGTACGGTGAGGTTATGACCCTCACCAGTGCCTGCTTTGGAGCAGCAGTTAGCTACCCCTGTTCCTGCTCAAGGAGGCTCTTGCCTCAGCACAAAAGCATGAACCCACACAACTGTACATCAGTCAAATGAGTAGCCCTCTTGTGGGGCATCACATAACTGCACGTAGGGGAGAGAGAGAGCAGTGTGTAGTGTGCAGGGCATCACTCCTAGCACCACACTGTACATGAGAGGGAAAGAAAGCACTCCATAGCTCTTAACCTGTGACAGGTTCTCAATGAAGCATCCTCCCAGCATAAATCGAGCGCCCCCTCTGCTACACTTGACCTGTAATGCATCTATGAACAAATAGATGCAAAAAGGGGAAGATTTTCATGGCTGCCAAAACCTGCGTATCGCTGAAAACGCAACAAAACAGCCCTGTAAACACGCATCTGATGCCTTCCAATGCTGAAAATGAGCTCCTTGGACCTAGGCAAAGTCATGGGAAGCTCAAAAAAATGGAGAGAAATGGCTGAAAATCCAAGTTAACAGCCTCCAAAACTGCTCTCAAAAGTCAGTTACGGGTTCTGTTCTCCCAGACTTGGTAAATTGACCACAAAGTGCCACTTGGCACTCATACATGCAATTTCCCCGCATTGGGCTTCCTGCTTAAAAATCTCTCAACTTGTGCATCAGTTGACTTTGCAACAGAGTACTAAAATGTTCCCTTGGTCATACCGAAGGTAATGACGCGAACACATTTCACGGCCCAGAATAGAAGTTCCCTAATTTTTAGGAGATGCTTCCGTCGGGCTCCCGCTCGTCTTCTGACCATCTATCCTCATTGGGACCGCATCCAAAAGTGCAATGTGGCCCAACTGTCGGATACTTTCTGTTGGTGATCCCACCTTGACTTTATGCCTTTATTGAGTTCACTTCCTAGTATCCACCAACTTGCTAAGTGCGACGGGGGGGACCTGTATGATCTTGCTCTGAGCCTAGGCATCCTCTTACCATACGGATTCCAGTGCCGACCAACTTCCCGTCTGCGGGTGAAACTACTGTTCACATTGGCCATACAATGTCCGACCATTTGCAACTTCAAAAAGAGGGTCTCAAAAATAAAACAAAAATCATTGGAAGAAACCAACAACTAAGGTTAGCAATTGCCACGTCCTCGTGACACTATCTGAAAGACTGACGTGGGGAATTTCGGGTAGTCAGATCCGTACTTCCGTGCCCATGTGCGTCCGACGTGTGATTGACGTGTGGAAAAACTATGGACGCATTAGAGATGTCCATTCCCGGATGGTCGGATACTTCTCCCCGATGCTCCTTCCGAAGTGACGCATCAGAAGTACCCGTTCCTGGTGGACTTACAGATATTCCCGTTCACAGTGTTCCCGTCATTACTTTGAATGACACACTAGGAATACTCTGTACTTGGATGTCTCCAGTGAGAAAAACCCTCTCACTTAAAATTCCAATAATTCATTTAGAATTATTTTTCTTGGTGTCCCAAGCGAGAAAACCCTCTCACTTATAAATCCAACAATTCATTTAGAATTATTTTTATGTCAGATAAAGCCAATCTCACGGAGAGTACCTGTAGGATCAACTCTTTCATGCGTACTGGGACGAGGCTATGGCTGATCCGCTATTGCCGGGGACGGCGATGGGCTGAAAACTGAAAATGTTGGTGATGCTTATGGGCTGAAGTTTGAAAAATGCTAATGGTGCTGCTGCTGAGCTGCACCAATTCTGAAATTTGATGCTGAGATGCTAAAACACTGATGGTTCTGAAAAATGTTGGCGGGCTGATGCTAATTTCTAAAAACGGTGGCAAGGCTGATGCTAAAACGCTGAAATGCTGGTAATCGAACGCTGGTTTGCTGGCTGGCTGGTGCTGAAGTCGCTGGCTGAAGGTGGCAAAAACACTAGATGTGTGAGGTTGGGTGCTGACGGTCCTTGGTACTGCGGGGTACTGCAATCTTGCCCTTGTGCTACTACTCCTCTAGCGCCCCAAGGCTGCATATATAGGTGAGTTTGGCTGGGTCGAGATGTTAATTCAGCCCACGATCTCTTAAAATTCCCCAAAAGTCGCTTATAATTTTAATGACCAATAACAGGCGGTTCCACGCGGCCAAGAGGTGGTTCCCATGCGGTAAAATGCTTGGTGCTAATGGGTTGTGCAATCAGAGGGTATGCAACTACTCTTAAGTGCCTGGACATGCATGTCCTGCGTATAGGCTCACAAGGGTGCCAAAACACTTCCTAGGTTGACCTAAACCCTAGGAATTACAGCTTGTCCGCATGCACATAGGGTTAGATGTGCACGTGACAGTAATGCTCCCAATACTTGATTTGGACCCGTGTGTCGGAGTTCATGTCATCGGTGTTTGGACCCATGTGTTAGGTTTGAGCATTTTGTTATGCTACTTTATCAATTTGTCACAGGATATCTATTTTTTTGTATGCAGTCTGGACTATGCATGTCACTCTAGACTTTACTCTTTCCTGTCTTGTGCTATGTAGTCTGTAGACAAAATTATAATTTGAATTTCATCCTATTTACTTGGAGATTCGGCATAGATTTTCATCATTCTTTTCTTCACAATTCAGTCCATTGTTTTATTAAGTTTCTCGTAATGTTCAATGAATCATGATAACAAAATTCTTTTTTGAATTTGAGCTCTTGATTGTGCAAGTAGTTGTTGTCACTTTGAATTTTGCTCACTGCTAGTTTGCTCCACTTAAAATTTTGCTTAAAATGTAAATGTCTAACATCTCAGAAACAAGAGTTAATGTTATTGACATTGTTCATATTATCATATATGATGATCTCTCCCTCTCAAGAGTCCGGATTTGGCATAAATCTATGCAAATGTACATTGTACTATGCACACCTATTATGTATATATAATGCATTACGTTATATATAGTGATATACACAAAATTGGCATTTTGGTCATACGTTTCAGTGAGGCTGTAACAGACTTGGACACTCCAAGTCAAGAATCAATCACAACAGCACCAAATAACCACTTCAAAACAATTCACAGATCACAATAGATTTGCACTGGCCCAGCGGAGTTCCATGCCTAGAGATATTGGCCTCAAAGACTGGCGCCCCTTTCGGTATTTCTTTACGTATTAAATCAATGTCAAAGTACAAAGAGCGGTTAGGGTTTCATTCTCAGACTCTGCGTCCACATGCTCTGAGAAGTGAGGCCCTCACCGCATATAAAAAGATTACAAGGGATGCCAAAAAGCAGAGCCCCAAAAGCTTCAGAACAAAAGCAATTTCTCTCTCTCTCTCAGTGAGAGTCAAAATAAAGCAAGTCAACTCTTTTTTCTCTCCAATTCCATGCATAGCAAATACAAAGCAGGAATTGCGTCGCTAGAGCTTTTTTTCTCAGCTTCCGTGATTTTCGGATCCGTACTGCCACGTGGCACGGCCGCCTAGTTTTAGGGTTTCCAGCCATTTTAGGGTTTCAGCCAGCAGTTAGGGTTAGGGTTTCCAGAAATTAGGGTTTTTTGCAAAATTAGGGTTTTTGGCAGAAATTAGGGTTTGCAGGATTTTTAGGGTTTTCGTTGTCGGTAGCCACATCATCACTTTGTGACATACCCCCCTCTTGAAAGCATTGTAATCGACCGCGATTACGCCTGCAAAACCGACAAAAGCCATAAACCGTCTTAGTAGACACTGACTGTTTGTACCTAGGAACCGTCTTAGCAGACACTGACTGTTCGTACCTAGGTACTAGGAACACACATCTAGCACATGTACTAAATCGACAGTCCCATCACATGACATCACAGGACATCACATGACATTCAACATTCATTCGGATCTTAGACCGTGATGTATCGGCAATGTAGCTAGCAATCACATCTAGCTCCAATCCGGACCTCATCAATGTCCGATTGACTAACCCCTATTGCAACCATGTCTATTCAAGACAAGGTTGCATCCGTACGTACGTACTGATCCGTACAGTACGGTTCCGTACGTACGGATAGGTAGTGTACGCGGGTTTTTTTTTTTCCCCCCCACAAATTTTTTTTTTATTTTGTTTTTTTAGGGGCATCTTGCCATTGGGCAATGGACTAAAGTTTATTGTATCATATAGTGTAGTCCCATCTTTCTGTCTTTTTGATAGTAGAGTTAAGTACGGATAACATTTGAAGCAGATAAATCTTTTGGCGGATAACATTTGAAGCAAAAAGACGGATAACATTTTTCTGTCTTTTTCTAAGAGTTAAGTACGGATAACATTTGAAGCAGTATCTAATGGACATTGAAGCAGTATCTAATGGATGTTTGAAGTAGTATCTATGTCTAGACTCTATGTAGTTCCTAGTATGTATAGGCTGAAAAAGGCTAAAGTCACTATTCTTTTTGTTGTTACAAATGTTACGTATTGGTCACGTACCTTAAAGGCCGATCCGTACAGAAGTACGTACCTTACGTATTGATTACGTACCGTACACTCCGTACCTTTCCACCTTGATTCGAGATCAATCATACCAAAATGCTGCAGTCATGTCGTCTATCAGTTCCTGCACTCAAAAGAAGTGAAGAACAAATCAGTATCATTATCAGGAATTCCATTTCTTGAAGTCATCCAGCAGAATACTGTCAGCTCTAAATATCCCTGAAGCTCAAAGAGACATCAGTGACTTTAGTATCAATATCGAGGCATCTGTTGACAAAGGAGCGGAGTAACTCCCCTCTTGTGCATCCCACTGCACCAGATCTTTGGCCAAGCTAAATTTCTGGGTTCCATTTAGAGTAGACTATGCTAAACCAAAACATCGAGGTAAAGTTTCACGATCCGAGGAGTATATGCTAGGTCCTCCTCCTCCATCCACTTCGCATCAAGTGTAGGATAGTTCTTGAACTTAACCAAGAACCGCCTTCGAACTTTACCTTTAGTCTTCGTATCCTTATGTGCCAAAATCAGTTCAAGAACAAGGATCTCCTTGTTTTCTTCCACTTCAGGTTGCTCATCAGGCTCCCATCATCAAGCACATCACCCTTAAAAGGTTTCAAGAGACTCACATGGAATGCATTGTGAATCCTCCAAGTATCTGGCAGTTTCAATCGGAAGAAGACATCATTTATCTTTTCAGTGATCTGGAAAGGTCCGTAGTATCGCATACTAAGCTATGGAAAAAGCCCCCCTCCTTTCCCTTTTTCTTTCTTAGGCGTGCCTTCTCAAAACGTAAGAGCACCCAATCATCCTCCTTCAATTTCAAGTCGCGACGATGGTGATCCGTTGCCTTTTTCTGTCGTTCTTGAGACTTCTGCAAAGTCTCGAGAACCTTGGCAAAAGCCGTATCCAAATCTCGCGTATATTCATATGCTTCAAATATCTAATCTTTCGTGCTCAGGAAGGATGGAACCTTCGCAGCACTTTCAACAATCTCAAATGGCATCTTCCCCATCGAAGAGTGTATCGTGTTATTGTAGGCAAATTCCACCAAAGGTAAGTTCTTTTCCCATTGAGTCTTCTAATGCGAGATACAAGACTTCAATAAATCTAAAACCACTTAATTGGCAATCTCAGATTGCCCTTCAGTCTGCAAGTGGAACGATGACGAGAATTGCAACCGCGTGCCAATGTTCTCCCAAATTGACTTCCAAAACAAACTCATAAATCTGGGACCTTTGAAACCGGCCTGTTCAATCCAAAAAGGGCGGTAGACTTTACTTTAAACCTTGATTTAGCTTTCACCCATTATTAGTCGTCTATTTTACCTGTACTTTCAAGACACAACAAAGGGGAGAGGGATACAGGCTGCGAAATTGCACCTGTATGAGTAGACGGACACCAGATTGGCCCCTAACTTAGGCGCCCCTTTCGGTATTTCTTTATTGTTCAAAAGAGGGAATAAACGTTGTGGTTCCCAACAAGCTGCCCCGCACAAACTCGGCTGAATTTCCATTGTTCCAGCCCGATTTCGGCAACATAACTGTACTAGAACCCTTCACGGTCAGTATTCCCACGCATTGGCCGACTTTCCCGACGCATACGGGCACTTTGCAAAACCTGGCGAGAATCTGCAGCACGCTGAATTCTCTGTTTTCAGCCCTGAAAATGCGCCAGATCGCCTGTACAGCGGTCCCCTTGCGTCCCCGAACCTCCTGGGGGTATTAGGGTCTGTTTAGGGCCAAAACCCTAAACCTGCAAAAATACACAGAAGGCTGTAATTTACTGCTTTGGGCTCCGTTTCGCGTGCCGGTCGCATCGGTAGCAAGTCCTCGAGCTCCCGCACCTATAGGGCTACTTGCCCTTTGAATCGGACGAGATTTCGAGCGTGAAACCTCTCCGAATTCACCTGTACCTGCGGGGGGATTAGCCGCTAGCTAATCTAGTACCTGTGCAAGAGGCTCTTGCCTCGGCAATCGCGCATGAACCCACACAACTGTACATTGGTCAAATGAAGAGCCCACTAGAGGGGCATAACATACTGCCAAAGGGGAGAGAGAGAGAGGGCAGTTCGTAGCGTGCAGGGCATCACTCCTGGCACCGCACTGTGCATAAGAGGGAAAGCAAGCACTCCATAGCTCTTAACCTATGACAAATCTGAAAATGAGGCTCTCCCCTCTTCAAATTCAGCGCCACTTCTTGTTGCATGAGGCAAGTGCACCAGAAGGTGCCACTTGGCACATTTACAAGCATTTTCCCGTTTCGGGGTTGCCGCCTAAAAATCTCCCAACCGGTTGCCCAGTTGACTTCACAGCAGAGCAAGAAAATGTTCCCTTTGTCATTCCGGAGGTAATGACGTCAACACATTTTCAGGTCCCAAAATAGCAGTTCCCTAAATTTTAGGAGATGCTGCCATTGTATCTTTCTAGGTCATCCGACCCTCTTTGTACAGTGTGGCCACACCCAGAATTGAAATGTAGCCTCTGGAGCAAAGGATTCCACTTTGGCTAGTCAATGACCCCACTTGGCTAACCATAGTCCTTGTCCAACCTTAGTGCTCTCTTGCCCTCAAGCCTGGACTCCCTCTGGACAATTCCACACTAGCTATGCAATGCAAGGCAGTTAGATTTCCCGAGGGGTGTTTCCAAAAAGTGAAAGTAAATAGATAATAAGAAAGAAATCAACAAAAAGGATAGATAGTAGTCACACGCTGGTGACATAGAAGGTGCCACTTGGCACATTTACAAGCATTTTCCCGTTTCGGGGTTGCCGCCTAAAAATCTCCCAGCCGGTTGCCCAGTTGACTTCACGGCAGAGCAAGAAAATGTTCCCTTTGTCATTCCGGAGGTAATGACGTCAACACATTTTCAGGTCCCAAAATAGCAGTTCCCTAAATTTTAGGAGATGCTGCCATTGTATCTTTCTAGGTCATCCGACCCTCTTTGTACACTGTGGCCACACCCAGAATTGAAATGTAGCCTCTGTAGCAAAGGATTCCACTTTGGCTAGTCAATGACCCCACTTGGCTAACCATAGTCCTTGTCTAACCTTAGTGCTCTCTTGCCCTCAGGCCTGGACTCCCTCTGGACAGTTCCACACTAGCTATGCAATGCAGGGCAGTTAGATTTCCCGAGGGGTGTTTCCAAAAAGTGAAAGTAAATAGATAATAAGAAAGAAATCAACAAAAAGGATAGATAGTAGTCACACGCTGGTGACATACCCCCCTCTTGAAATCTCAAACGTCCTCGTTTGCATCAATGTCGTACATGCTCACTGTCAGCACTGATGTATTCAACACCTGTCGACACATATACGACACATACATGCTCATTGTCAACCCTGGTGTATTCAACACCTCGTCGACTCATGTATTACCTGCGTGTGAACCCTGTCCCAATGACATAGTGGTAGCTGCGCACTGTGCCATTGCTTTGAGTCACCAACTTTCCAATGACAAAATGGTAGCTGCACATTTTGCCACTATCTTATAGTACACGTTGGATCCCGTAACACTTTCTAGCATACCCAAACCGACAGTTTAAGAATGCAATTACACATGTACTCTTCAATAGAAGCAATCACTGTATCCTTGACAAACTGACAAGAAATACTCACTTCTACAGCACTAACCAACTTTTGGACATTCCATAAGAGCAATTGCCAAACTGACAATCTGTACAACTCTAACATTCATGTAACAGGTATTTGATTTGAGCTCACTTTAAATACCATGTACATCATTTGTTTCAGAAGTCATTGTCACACTGACAATCCATTTAGCCTTCAAACTCATGGGGTCAAGGTAGGTTGCAAATCGAAGGCTTCAAGGTAAAGTGATAACACAGTTGGTGACTCTGCAAGTTCACCTTCTTCCATCCACTTCGCATCCATTGGTGGATAGTTTCTGAACTTTACCAAGTAACGCCTAGCAACCTTGCCTTTCACTTTCCTTTCTTTGTGTGCCAAAATCTGTTCAGGGACCAAGATCTCGTCAAGTTCCTCGACTTCCAGCTGATCTTCAGCTGGCATATCTTCTGGCACATCACCCACATAGGGTCTCAGAAGACTCACATGAAACGCATTGTGAATCTTCCAACTGTCAGGCAATTTCAGCCTATATGCAACATCACTGATTATGTCGCATACTTGAAAAGGCCCATAGTAACGCATGCTGAGCTTTGGAAACAGTCTTTCCTTGCCCTTCATCTTCTTTAACCTTGCCTTTTCAAAGCGTAAAAGCACCCAATCACCAAGTGAATATACCACTTCACGACGGTGACGATCAGCTGCTTTCTTTTGTTTTGCCTGAGTCCTTTCTAAGGCCACTTTGACCTTCTTGTACATTTCATCCATGTCCTGAACATACTTATCTGCTTCAAATATCTTGTCCTTTGTATGCAGTATGGGAGGAACTTTCTTGCCACCTTCAACTATCTCAAAAGGTGCCTTGCCAGTTGATGAATGCATTGTATTATTGTATGCATACTCCACCAATGGCAAATACTGCTCCCACTTTCCTTTATGCTCTAACACATAACACTTCAGCAGATCTAGGACAGTAGAACTTGCCTCTTCTGACTGCCCATCTGTTTGAGGATGAAATGACGAAGAGAATTTGAGCGTGGTGCCCATATTCTCAAACAAGCCTCTCCAGAACAAACTTGTCATGCGTGGATCACGGTCGCTGACAATCGACTGTGGCATGCCATGATACTTGAAAATATTGCTCATAAACAAGCGTGCCATCTGATCTGGCTTTATCTTCTTCCTGACAGGAATAAAATGAGTCTGTTTGCTGAATCTGCAAATAATGGTCCAAATACCATCATTTCCTGTCTGCGTTCTCGGAAGATCGAAGATAAAATCCATAGCAATACTTTCCCATGGTTTATCTGGAATAGGTAGTGGTTGCAATAACCCTGGTGCCTTTTGCCTGTCAAACTTGACCTTTTGGCATATTAGGCATTCTCGCACAAAGGCATCCACATCTCTTCTCAATGTAGGCCAGTAGAAGAATGTCTCAACCGCTTTAACTGTAGCATCGATACCACGATGCCCTGCATACGGTGGGACATGACTCTCTTCCATAACTTTGCGTCGCAATGGCTTTGTGACACACAATCTGCCATGCATCATCATGAACCCGTCTTTAAGAAGATAGTGTTCATGACGTTGTCCTTGCATTAGCCGGTCGAAGACCCTTGCAAAATCTTCATCATTTTCATATTGTTCTCTCATATCATCAAGTTCATGATAATAAGGAATTGACACAGATGAAATTTGTGGCTTCCTTGACAAGGCATCAGCCACAACGTTCTTCTTGCCTTCCACATGCACAATCTGAAAATGGAACATGGACAAGATATTTGCCCATCGCATATGCTTCTCAGATAACTTTGTTTGTGTCAACAAGTATCGCAAGGTCTGATGGTCCGTTTGGACAACAAAGTCTGCACCTAGCAGGTAGTGTTTCCAACTTAAGAGCGCATGAATCACAGCCAGTAACTCTTTCTCATAGACCTGCATGGTCATCTCTGGCCCTTGCAAAATTTTGCTCTCATAGGCTACTACCCTGCCATCTTGCATTAGCACTGCACCAATGCTACTACCGCAGGCGTCACACTGGACCACAAATGACTTCCTAAGATCTGGCAACACAATGACTGGATCCGAAGTCATCTTTTCCTTTAAGAGATTAAAAGCTGAAATCTCTTTCTGTGTCCATCTAAAGGTGACTGCCTTCTTTTGAAGAGCATGTAAAGGTGAAGCAATCTCAGCGAAATTTCGGATAAACCTTCCGTAATAGGAGCATAGTCCCAAAAAGCTTCGGACATCATGCACCGTCTTCAAATTTGGCCATGACTTGATCGCTTCAACTTTTGCAGGATCCATTCTGACACCATCCTTTGAGACAATGTGTCCCAGAAAGTGAATCTCTTCCAGAAAAAACTCACTTTTCTTCGCATTGATGAGCAACCTATGACTGTGTAGCTCTTTGAACACAATGGCCAAGTGATGCCTATGCTCCTCTTCATTCTTTGAGTAGACTATCATGTCATCAAAGAATGTACCAACAAACTGCTGGTGTGGACGGAAAATTCTGTCCATCATCCTATTGAACGTAGCAGGAGCATTTGTGAGACCAAAGGGCATCACTAAAAATTCGTAAAGGCCAAACGTCGTTCTAAAAGCAGTCTTGTGCACATCCTCTGATCTAATGCGGATCTGATGGTACCCACTCTTTAGATCTATCCTGCTAAACATAGTTGCTCCTTCTAATTTGTCCATAATATCATCAATTCTAGGTATAGGAAACCTATTCTTGATGGTATTCTTGTTCAGTGCACGGTAGTCGATGCACATACGCCATGAGCCATCCTTTTTCTGCACCAACAACACTGGAGAACAGAATGGAGATGAACTGGGCTGAATCAGCCCCTTTTCTAACAACTCCTGTACTTGGCCCATTATCTCTTTCTGCTGAGCCGCACTAACCCTGTACGGAGGCTTATTTGGTGGGCTACTGCCTGGCACCAAATCTATCGCATGGTCCTCGGGTCTCTCTGGCGGTAATTGAGACGGTAATGAATCGGAAAAACAGTCACTGTACTGTTGTAAAAACATTGACCTTTCTTTATCTAGCACAAATAAATTTGATTCATCACAATCTGACACTTCACGTGCAAAAACCAAGTACGCAGAAAGATGCTTTTTCATTACAGAAGTAATAGCAGAAGCTGATACAGTAGGAATAGACTCTCCTTTAAGCTTTACATCCAGAATGTGAGTCTTTCCCCTGCTCTGTACAGTGATCTTTTTGTTGTAGGCATCCATGATTCCCTGTACACGAAACAACCAAGGAATACCTAACAACACATCACATCCGTCCAGTGGCATGATGTAAAATTCTTCAGTATCTACATAGGACTGGATATGTAGACGCAACTTTCCAATGATGGGCGTCACAGCCTCTGTATGGCCAGGACATGCCAAACCTGCCTCTGCTGTAAACCCCATCTCTTCAGGTCTGATTCCCAACTTTGAAGCCAATTCTGGGGAAATGAAGTTGGCTTTGGCACCTGGATCAAAGAAGATAAGCACTGTTTGATCCCTAACCTTTCCCCATGCTCTGCAAAGCTCACTTGCATCTGAATTTGCCTTATCGCCCACCATATCTGGCACTAGACCAGCCATGGGCTTCTTTCCTTTCCTGTCCTCCTTGTCTTCAGAATCAGCTGGCCTTTTCTTTGTAGGACAATTGTAAGGAATGTGGCCAGGCTGCTCACATATAAAGCATTTGTTCTCTGTCCTCAGGACCTTCTTTTGCTCTTCTGACTTGCGAGGAAAACGTCTTTTCCATTTCTTTGCTGGTCCTTTTTCTGATTCAGCCGTAGCTTTGTCTTTCCCTGCGTTGGCCGACTCCTGAGTCCCTTTAGGAGCCTCATTGGGAACGTGCTTCTTGGCTGAATTTTTCTTGCCTGATCCTTCCTTGACGCCAGTGTTAAATTCACAATCTTCTCCCTTGAGCAAACCATTGCCAATGTTTGCTACCTCGATGAGCTGCGTCAAGTAGTGACTTTTGTCTTCGTGCAATATTTTCTCAATCCTTTGGGTAGGCCACAACAGTATTTTTCAATCTGTTCTGTCAATGGCACAAACCTATAGGAAGTTACTGGAAGTAGAGCTTTCCAAAACTTCCGATTGTAATCATCCAGGTTTCTGCAAGTGGCAGCATTAAGCTGGTGCCATTCTGTCATGACATCTGCTTCAAAGTCATCAGATAACCATGCTGCTGCAAAAATCTGCTTGAAGTAAATCCATGTGGACGGAGCTTGCCCTTGAAGCAATAAAGTTGTCCACCATTGTCCCGCATTCCCTGTCAAGAAAGTGGCTGCCTTGCGGACCTTTGAAGCCTCTGTAAAGTTTCCCCCTGCATAGGCCTTGTCAAACTGCTGGAGGAATGAGAGAGCCTTCTTCCTGTCATCAAACCCTGTAAAGGTTGTGAAAGACACACCTTTGCCACCTTCCTTGTACGGAGTTGGCCTCTCCAGCGGCGTTAAATTGTCATATGGAAGTGACTGAAACATGGGAACACTATTAGGGTTCATCTGTGTTCCTTGGCCGCTATTAACTTGACCTGGAAATGCCATATTTGGCTGTTGATTTGTAATTCCAGCCATACCAAAATTTGTCTGTGGCATCCCAAATTGGCCCTGAGTGCTCTGAAACCCTGGTTGCATACCCATGACACCATACATGGGGTTAGGCATCATCGTTTGAGCACCCCCAAACACTGTTCCTGGCGTATAAAACTGATTTCCAGGTGCATGACCAGCCATGCTCTGGAATACCGATCCACCTCCAAAATAGCCAGGGTGTACTGAAGGTGGTGGGAAGACTTGTTGCATAGCCTGTAGGTTGCTTCCCTGCCCATTAGAACCAGCTATAGGCTGCTGAAAGGTGGCGGGCTGAACTGGTACAGCTTGAAATACTGGCATCTCAGCCACCTGTTCTTGCACCTTAGGCATAGGTTGTGGAGACTGCATGTTCTCCGTCAAGTGTACAGGTGTTTCCATTGACTGTGCAGTATGAATCACCTGTGCTCGAGCCTTAACAGGCTTTTGAATATGATCCAGTGACCCAACTTGCTGAGACGGAACAGGAGGTTGCAGAAAGGCTAAAAACCTCGGGTTCTGCATTACTTGTGTGAATATAGCCACAGCAGTAGCCAACTGGGTCCTAATATATCGTCATCTGTCTGTGGTGGTCTTGAGGACTTACCCACTTCATGTGTCTGTTGACCCTGTGAAGAGGAAACCTCTTCAGTCACATCATCTGGTCTGTCAGCCATAATTGCAATTCCCTGTGTCTGGTTTATGATCCCCTGTGTCTTCAAGTCCAAAACTGACCAAGGCTCACTTCTATGGGAAAAAGTGATTTAATCCCGTCGATGGAACCATGAAACCGGCCTGTTCAATCCAAAAAGGGCGGTAGACTTTACTTTAAACCTTGATTTAGCTTTCACCCATTATTAGTCATCTATTTTACCTGTACTTTCAAGACACAACAAAGGGGAGAGGGATACAGGCTGCTAAATTGCACCTGTATGAGTAGACGGACACCAGATTGGCCCCTAACTTAGGCGCCCCTTTCGGTATTTCTTTATTGTTCAAAAGAGGGAATAAACGTTGTGGTTCCCTACAAGCTGCCCCGCACAAACGCGGCTGAATTTCCACTGTTCCAGCCCGATTTCGGCAACATAACTGTACTAGAACCCTTCACAGTCAGTATTCCCACGCATTGGCCGACTTTCCCGACGCATACGGGCACTTTGCAAAACCTGGCGAGAATCTGCAGCACGCTGAATTCTCTGTTTTCAGCCCTGAAAATGCGCCAGATCGCTTGTACAGCGGTCCCCTTGCGTCCCCGAACCTCCTGGGGGTATTAGGGTCCGTTTAGGGCCAAAACCCTAAACCTGCAAAAATACACAGAAGGCTGTAATTTACTGCTTTGGGCTCCGTTTCGCGTGCCGGTCGCATCCGTAGCAAGTCCTCGAGCTCCCGCACCTGTAGGGCTACTTGCCCTTTGAATCGGACGAGATTTCGAGCGTGAAACCTCTCCGAATTCACCTGTACCTGCGGGGGGATTAGCCGCTAGCTAATCTAGTACCTGTGCAAGAGGCTCTTGCCTCGGCAATCGCGCATGAACCCACACAACTGTACATTGGTCAAATGAAGAGCCCACTAGAGGGGCATAACATACTGCCAAAGGGGAGAGAGAGGGCAGTGCGTAGCGTGCAGGGCATCACTCCTGGCACCGCACTGTGCATAAGAGGGAAAGCAAGCACTCCATAGCTCTTAACCTATGACAAATCTGAAAATGAGGCTCTCCCCTCTTCAAATTCAGCGCCACTTCTTGTTGCATGAGGCAAGTGCACCAGAAGGTGCCACTTGGCACATTTACAAGCATTTTCCCGTTTCGGGGTTGCCGCCTAAAAATCTCCCAACCGGTTGCCCAGTTGACTTCACGGCAGAGCAAGAAAATGTTCCCTTTGTCATTCTGGAGGTAATGACGTCAACACATTTTCAGGTCCCAAAATAGCAGTTCCCTAAATTTTAGGAGATGCTGCCATTGTATCTTTCTAGGTCATCCGACCCTCTTTGTACACTGTGGCCACACCCAGAATTGAAATGTAGCCTCTGTAGCAAAGGATTCCACTTTGGCTAGTCAATGACCCCACTTGGCTAACCATAGTCCTTTCCAACCTTAGTGCTCTCTTGCCCTCAGGCCTGGACTCCCTCTGGACAGTTCCACACTAGCTATGCAATGCAAGGCAGTTAGATTTCCCGAGGGGTGTTTCCAAAAAGTGAAAGTAAATAGATAATAAGAAAGAAATCAACAAAAAGGATAGATAGTAGTCACACGCTGGTGACAACCTTTGTCGGAGACAATTGTCTCAGACGTGCCATGTAATCGGAAAATCATCGTAATCATTCTGTGTTCTCGGGAGATCAAAAATGAAATCCATTGCAATACTTTCCCAGGGGCGGGTGGGTATGGGTAAAGGCTGTAACAATCCCTGTGCATTATGCCTGTCAAACTTGACCTTCTGGCATACTGCGTACAAACTCTTCCACATCCTTTTTGAGTCTAGGCCAATAGAAGTATCTCTTACCCCTTTCATGGTGGTAGCAATGCCGCGGTGACCCGTAAAAGGTGGATAGTGGCATTCAGTCATAAGCTTTTCCCTCAACAGCTGTGTAACGCACAACATGGTTTTCTCATCAAGTAGCCTTCGCGAATGGAGTATCCTGCTACTGTCTCCCCATCCTGTATCCGTGTGAAAACAAAAATCTTCAAAACCTGTACCTATGGCATACTGATCGACCATATCCTCGAAGCTCCTATGATGTATCGCGGAAAAAGCCAGAACCAACGGCTTCCGAGACAAAGCATCTGCCACCTCATTCTTCTGTCCCAGCTCATGGACAATCTAGAAGTGAAACTGTGACAAGATATTCGCCCACCGCATCTGCTTTTCCGAAAGCTACTTCTATGACAAGAAGTAGCGCAAACTCTGATGGTCTGTGAAGACAGTAAAATCGGCTCCGAGTAGGTAATGCCACCACTGAGTAAGAGCATGGATAACCACCAAAAGCTCTCATATATCTGTGCTCTCATCTCCAGCCTAGAGAACAATCGGCTCTCATAAGCAATGACATGGCCTTCTTGCATTAAGACCGCACCCAGACTACGACCACAAGCATCACAAAATACTTCAAATGACTTCTGCAAGTCCGACAAAGTCAAATCTGATCTTGTAGTCAATTTTTCTTTCAATGTCTGAAAGGCAATCACCTCTGTGGATCCCCACGAGAAAAGGGACTCCTTTCTGTATCAAGATATGCAAAGGGGAAGCAACCTCTGCAAACTTTCGAATGAGCCGTCTATAGTACGAACACAGTCCCAAGAAGCTTCCAACTTCATGGACATTCTTCAAATCGGGCCAATCACAGATAGTGTCTATCATGGCCGGCTCCAGTTGCACTCCTGCTGCTGACACAAAGTGTCCCAAAAAAAAGTGTATCTCCGAAGCAGATGATCTCTGTGTTCTGTTTCATTCTTGGAGAAAAACAATGATATCATCTTCGAAAGAAAGTGCCAACAAATAGCCTGTACTCTCGAAGAATCCTGTCCATCATCCAATTAAACGCAGGAGCATTGGTTAAGCCAAAAGGCATCACCAAAAACACAAATAACCCAAAAGTCGTCCGAAAGGCTGTCTTGTAGACGTCTTCCAGCGCGATTCTGATATAATGATATCCACTCTTCAGGTCAATCCTACTAAAGCACGAGGATCCCCATAACCTGTCGAGTATATCATCGATCCTAGGAATCGGAAATCTGTCCTTGATGGTGATTTTGTTGAGAGCTCTAAAATCGATGCACATCCTCCAAGATCCGTCTTCTTCAAAACCAACAACACTGGAGAGCAATACGGTGAAGTACTAGGCTGGACAAGACCCTTTCCCAAGAGGTCTTTCACTCGGTTCATAATCTCGTCATTCTGTGCTCGGCTCACACGGTAAGGTGGCCGGTTCGGTGGTGTGCTTCCAGGTATCATGTCAACGGTCTGATCTTCAGGCCCTCTCAAAAGCAATCGGCATGAGTGTGGAGAAAAATATTGGCGTTCTTTTAATCAAGTCAAAACATATTCAACCTTTATCCATCCTTCAATTCTCTCCCAGAAGAACGAGTAAAGAAACTGAAGTTCATCAAGTACAATCTCTGAGCCCTTCATTTATCAAAGTCGCTTTCTCGGCTCGGTGGTCAACCACGGCGTAGTTCTTGTGGTACCAAGAGATCCTGAGTAGAACGTCACTCACGTGCCTTGAACACCCCTCTCATTGCAAATGAAGTTTGCCAATGCTCGGTGTAATGGCAACATCCCATCCGGGTGCCAATCAAACTACCTCCGCCTGTGGCGTCAGTCTGTCGGGCGTAATTCCAAATCGAGCCGCCAATTCCAAATGAAAAGAAGTTGGCCTTGGCTCCTTCAAAAAAGCTTCCTAATTCTTCACTTTGCCCCAAAAAGCGCCAAAGTTAATACTTTCATTCATTTGATTCGGTGCAGGTCCCACACCATGTGGTACCCGTTCTGCTTTTCTATCTGCCTTTCCGGCCACGTTCCTCGGCTACTCTCGAATTCTCAGGCCTGTCGTCGTCTTTATCATTCTGTTCTTTTTGTGCCTTTTTAGGGCACTTCGCGGAAATATGTCCATGTTCCCCGCATCCAAAGCACTTCCCCTCTCTAATGAAGCGAACTCTCTCCTCAGAAGTAAGCTTGGGTCGTGCATCCTCTTTCTCTGGATTGCCCTTTTTCTTTCTACTTTCATTCCCAGAAGTCTGTTCGTCTCGTTGTGTCATGGCCTCATCTGTGGGGTAGGTCAGACTGCCAGAGTTAATGGCAAAGCCCCGCTTCGCATGACTTATCAACCCCTGAATAGAAGCTGACTTCTGTTCCAAGCAGTGATCTCGGATCTCTGTAGGTAGACCCAAGGTGAACCGCTCAATCTGTTCTCTGAACGAGATCTTCTTGAATGAAGAGGTGGGTAGAAAAGAGCTCCAGAATCTTTCACAGTAAGCATTGATTGTATCTTTCTTGGTCATCCGAAGATGGTTCCAAGCAGCTTGTATATCTCGTTCATATTCTTGCGTCAACCAAGAAGAAATAAAAATCTTTTTAAATTTCAGTCATTTAACTGGCACAATCTTGTTTAAAAGAAGCGTGGACCACCAAGTACGAACATTTCCCTTAAAGTAAGAGGTAGCTCTCCGAATCTTGGAGTGCTCTCAATAGCATCCTCCCACGAAAGCGATGTCAAACTGCTGTATAAACGACAAAGCCTTCGAAGCATCTGAGTATCCTGAAAAAGTATCAAACTTGATCGAGTGGCCACCTTCCTTAAACTCTCGGTCTTTCTTGATTTTACCTTCGAGAAAGTCATACTGGTTGGCTTTGTAAAAATTCTTCTTGTTCGCATAAAATTTTCCATCATCAGAATTTGAGCTGTCTATAGACGAGTCCTCAGTAGAACTGTCAATCTCTGGGCGAGATTTAGCCTTCTTTGCCTTTTTCTTGCCCTTTCCGAAGCTTTGTTTCTTGCTTCACTTTTTACCTTTTCTGTCTTCTTCGCTCGAATCTGAAGAGCTAGAACTGTCTGAAGACGAAGAAGAAGAAGAACAACTGGGTACTCCTTCAAATCGAACACACTTCTTCTGTTTCTTTGCCTTGTCAAAAGTCGACTGACGACCCAAATATCCCGTGAAGTCGGTGCTTTTCTTCTGCTTTTTGCCGTGCTTTTTTGCTTTCTTTTGCGCGGCAAAAAGTTGAGCAATCCGTGCATCAACCACCTCTTGTAATTCCTTCTCTGAATATTGTTTTTGATCGGAAGGTTTCTTGAGAGCGAGTTTCAGGGGTGGTGTAGTGGTTTTCTGCCACTGCGCATGCACTTCCTGAAAAGAAGTCTCGCTCATATATTTTGCCAATTTCGGATCCTTAGCAAAACTAAGCATCATCTTTGTTGCATTGCCGATCAATTGACGATGCTTCATCTTTCTTTGCTCCGCCTGAGTAGGCCGAGGCGGGCCATACTCTCTGTCTGAATCTTCGTTGTGATCCCTGCCCGCATCTCCATATTCAGAGGGAGTCGACTGATCCTTGCGTCAAGCCATAGGTGCCGCGGAAAAAAAATTGGGGATCAGATTTCTCGTAGAAGAGAAATCGGCCGTGCTCTAATACCACTGTAACAGACTTGGACACTCCAAGTCAAGAATCAATCGCGACAGCACCAAATAACCACTTCAAAACAATTCACAGATCACAATAGATTTACACTGGCCTGGCGGACTTCCGTGCCTAGAGATATTGGCCCCAGAGACTGGCGCCCCTTTTGGTATTTCTTTATGTATTAAATCAATGTCAAAGTACAAAGAGCGGTTAGGGTTTCACTCTCAGACTCTGCGTCCAGATGCTCTGAGAAGTGAGGCCCTCACCTCATATAAAAAGATTACAAGGGATGCCCAAAAGCAGAGCCCCAAAAGCTTCAGAACGAAAGCAATTTCTCTCTCACTGAGAGTCAAAATAAAGCAAGTCAACTCTTTTTTCTCTCTCCAATTCTTTTCGTAGCAAGAATTGCGTCGCTAGAGCTTTTTTTCTCATCTTCCGTGATTTCCGGATCCATACACTGCTGCCACGTGGCATGGCCACCTGATTTTAGGGTTTCCAGCCATTTTAGGGTTTCAGCCAGCAGTTAGGGTTAGGGTTTCCAAAAATTAGGGTTTCTGCAAAATTAGGGTTTCTGGCAGAAATTAGGGTTTGCAGGATTTTTAGGGTTTCTGTTGTTGGTAGCCACGTTATCACTTTGTGACAGAGACTCTTGTCTAGGGTGAAACGCCCACATTTCAGAGTGAAACGTTTCGTTTTGCATTTATGTTGAGTTACATCATGAGGTCCCTTTTGCTCCTCGCCCTGGAATAAACAAGACATATCATATTGTCTTTTGTCAGGTACATATTTTTTGGCCTCAAATGCAGCAAGATGTTATCAAGTTTGTAAAGGATTGTCACTCATGTTAGCCTCTTGATAGCTTCCTCAGGGTTTACATCAACCTTCGCAAGTACCTTAAGAATAGTGGAAAAGCATCAACATAAATTATCGCCACTTTGCCACATTCACTATAAAGGGATGGGCACCACGTGCCAACTGAAAAGAACAAACGGGAACAGGACTTTTAGCACTTCAAAACAACTAGACTGAGAGAGAGAGAGAGAGAGAGAGAGAGAGAGAGAGAGAGAGAGAGAAGAAGAAGAAGAAGAGAGTTTTAACGTCGTAGGAAACTATCCCAAGAGACCTTAAAGATCTAGCCGACGAGGAGTTGAACTCACAGAGAGAGAGAGAGAGAGAGAGAGAGAGAGAGAGAGAGAGAGAGAATCCATGCAAGACATGGAGTGGAACCCCAAACTATGGCGCCCCTTTCGGGATTTCTTTATATTGCTTCAACAGGGTGAACTCTATGGCTCTTCTCTACTTCTCATGCAGGTAGAGTGCCACACTGAATACCCAACACACATATTTAAAGGCCCTTGGCCTCTCCAAAAGCAACTCACATGAAAAGCAATTGTTCTAAGAGCAATAGGTCCAAAAGTAAGCGCCCATAAAGCTGTCGTACAGTGCTGCCACGTCATCAATGATTTCCATAATTAGCCAGTTGGCTTCCACGCTATCATCCTCCACGCAATTTTTACATATGTGCAATTTTCTTTATTGTAGGGTTTCTCACAAAATGGTGACATGTCACAACCAACTAATTGGATAGAGCTTTATCGATCGAGAGCCGAACCCCAGAGACCAAAACCGAGCGGCCCATGAATCGCGGCGCAATTCGATGCTCCAAATACTACCACCATGCCAAGTCGGCAAAGCTCGTGCACTGACAAGATGTGATACCCAAGACGAGGTGCATGTAAAACTTCGCTATGAGATCTATAAGCTCCATAGCCTTCTCACTGTGTTTGTATGGCCTCAAACTGTACATCAAATCACGAGAAGAAGTCATGTGCCTAACACCACCACTGTCAATGATCCAATCACGCGCGTCAAGCAACGTAAACTCCCCCTCCTACTCCAAAGATATCAGATCCTGAGGGTCTACCTGTAACAACTGCTGACGTGTCAAAGCCTAAAGAATGGAGCCAACTTACAGACAACGTGGCTGCCAGCAAAAACCCTAACCCTAATTTCTGCCGAAAACCCTAACTGTTGAAACCCTAATTCTGGAAACGCTAACCCTAAAACCTGCAAACCCTAATTCTGAAAACCCTAACCCTAAAACCTGCAAACCCTAATTCTAGAAACCCTAAGAAGAACAAGTAACAGAAGAAGAAGTCCTACCAACCTATGGAACCCCGTCCGATGGGGCCCCAAGTGACATAAAGGCATTAAAAATAAAGCAGAACACACTCAAAAGACTTTGCACATCAAAATATGATGATGTGGCACCTGTACGGATGTCCTGGAATTCGCGGCGGATTTTTAGGGAAATCTCGAAATTTTAGGAAAGTGATTTTTTGGAGTCAGCTTTTCATATTTAATGCTTTTAGGCTTTGGGCTTTAAATATGAGCCTTGGGGGCCCTCTCTGGCACTCTTCAACGCGCAGATTGCAGAGCAGGTGCTCCCCGGCTGTTGTACTTTGCGAATCAGCAATAATATAAAGAAATACCGAAAGGGGCGCCAAGGTTTGGGGCCAATACTCTTTGAGGTGGAATTCCGCCACTCCGTGTCGCGTGTCGTCTCTCTCTCTCTCAGTTCAGTTGTTATTTAAAGTGCTTAAAGTTGTTCTACGTGGTGCCCATCTTGTGACACTACCCAAATCCGTGTCCACACATGATCGAAATGACTGCTCTAAATCTGAAATTTACTGCAGTCACAAGAGCCCCAAAGATGCCTACTTGAATGATTTTTCATACAAGAACTCAACATCAAAGACATTCCACTAGCATAGTGTTTATCTCTCTCTATCTATAGTAGCTATAGATTATGCACAATGTATCAATATATGTCACACCGCCTACAAACACATCAACACATAGAAGCTTTTGTCTTATGGTTGAGTTGAACCAAAAAACTAAGGTGTTCTTTATGCAAACGCTCAAAAGTCTAATGATATAATTCACATGATGCCACGTTTCTTTAGCTTTTCTTGATAATAAATGGCCTCTAATTCTCTGTACACAAATCACATTTGATTTCTGATTCTCCACCCTTCTACAAAGTCATCCATAGTTCCATTCTCTTTTTCTTGTGCTCCATAAGCCTTCACAATCCTCAAACTTTTTGAAACTTGCCAATCACAAACCTACTTTTTCATTCTCCTTCCCTAGTTAACTAACAATAGTTATCCTCGGTAACCAACAATCATCGATTGTTGCTTTTTTAAGGATAAACTATAATGTTGGCACATTGCTCATTAGTAACGAACAATAATCAATTGTTGTTTTTAAGAAATATGAACTCCTAAGTTGGCACATTGGTTACATCTATTGCTTGCAGACATACGACATACAAAACAACATTGAAATCAAAGTATGAAATTACTACACCGATTCGACATAGGCCTGCTGACTTTTATAATATTAAGATTCTGAATTCACCACAAATGCACTTCAAAAAACCTTTTCCCAAACTGCAAAGTTTCATACTTTATTCAAAGCAACATGAGAAAGAAATTACCCTTTACTTTGTCTAAACCCCTCTAAATAGCTAGATACAAATAGCATGACTATGCAAGTTCAAACATCAACAATGCTTAAGAAAACTGGTAAATACTTACATATCTATCATTTCTTGCATGAGATTGTCTTAGGAAAAAACGATGGCAAAAAACGATCGCTGTAGCAATGGTGATTTGTGGCCTGCAAACAAACAGGAAAAGTGTCAGAGTGTGATCCTTATTTTCTTTCTCCAAGGCCAATTCTCTTTTTCTACTACGAACCCAAACCATGAAAATCATTGAATTGTAAACTAGCTGATAGTTTTCTTTTGATTGCATGAATTCGTTTTCATTGGCTTACCTTTGCAGATTCCATGTCAGCTAGGCATCACAATAATCCTATCAACTTCCTTTGTCAAGAGGACATGGCAACTGCTAACCTTAGTTGTTAGTTTCTTTCCGATGATTTTTGTTTAATTTTTGAGACCCTCTTTTTGAAGTTGCAAATGACCGGACATTGTATGGCCAGTGTGAAACGGTAGTTTCACCCAGAGATGGGAAGTTGGTCGGCACTGGAATCTAGTAGTAAAGGGGTGTCTAGGCCCAGTTCAAAGTCATTTAGGTCCCCTCGCCACACTTAACAAGTTGGTGGATACTAGGAAATTAACTCAATAAAGGCACAGTGCCAAGGTGGGGTCACCAAGAGAAAATCACTCGAGAACTCGGCTACATTGCATTTTTGGACGTGATCCCAATGGTGAAAGATGATCAGATGACTAGTGAGAATCCAATGGAAGCATCTCCTAAAATCTAGGGAACTGCTATTTTGGGCCATGAAATCTGTTTGCGTCATTAGAGCCTAAGCCCACGTTGCCAAATATTGTGGGTGACAGGCCAAGTACAGATGCCAGCGAGTTATACAGAGCATGAGGTAAAGTCAGAGATAAGAGACTGCACTCATCTTCTTTGATCCAGGTGTCACAAACTGCTTACATGTCAAGCCACTGAAGAACGGAGCCACTATGCAGATCTCGACAAAGGGACCTAAACCCAAGTGAAGAGGTAGAAGCAGCAGAAGATGAAACAGGACCATCTCACACACACACACACACACACACACGTAAAAGATACGCAACCAACTGATGACGTGGCAATTCAGTACGGACAGCCCGGATTTCACATTGATTGCTAACGTGGCAGATTGTACGGATTTTCGTAAGTTGCACTCACATGATGACGTGGCAGGTTGTACGGATTTCCGCGTTTTGCGTTGGCTGCTGACGTGACAGTTGTACGGATTTCCATGATTTCCGCTGGTAGCTTTTGGGCATCACTTTTGGACCAGATGCTTTTGAGTTTGAAGGCTTTTCATGTAAACTGCTTTTGGGCCTAGGGCCTTTAAAATTTAAATGAGGCCATGGGCTCATTCTCTGGCATGCTTCTTGGAGAGGTATAGCGTTTGGAGTACCCGCTTGTACTATGTTGATGCAATATAAAGAAATACCAAAGGGGCGCCAAGGTTTGGGGCCAATACTCTTTGGGGTAGAATTCCGCCACTCCGTGTCGCGTGTGCTCTCTGTCTTTCAGTTTAGTTGTTACTGAAGTGCTAAAAGTCTATTCAGTCTGTTCTTTTCCGTTGGCACGTGGTGCCCGTCTTGTGACAGTGGTATCAAAGCATCAGGCGTGTGCTTTACTGAAAGCATACCGGTTCTACCAAAGTGCAGACACAACAAGATTGCACTTCCATAGTTTATTGGAAATTTTAGCTTGGTGCTCTGACCCCGGACTTATTAGCCACTTCCACCCTTACTTCATCGGGCATCGGGCGCGCTCCCGCCTTCACCGCTCATGTCTCACAGGGCATAAGCCATTAAGATCACTTGCAAGAGAAGGATCCAAGATTTGTTTCAAGTCATTGTTTTTCTCAAAAGCAGTGCCATGCATACGTTGATGTCTATAGCTACCAAGCCGCACACTCCCAGGACTTGGCAAGCTTTCAAGAAAATTTTTGCCCAAAGTTATATGGTTTTTGATTTTGACATCTTCCTTCGGAGTGCAACTTCTGGCAGAGTCGGGTATCCTAAAATGCTTGCCATGGAAACCCTAGCAGATTATAACTTGAAATTTCTCTCAACAGGTGTCTCTTGTTGATAACCTTGGAGGTCCGATGTGACTGCGATATCTTGGGACTAGCATCACCGCCACAGGAACATTGTGTGTCCAAGAGCTTATGGACCATGGTGTGGTCAGCTACGACCCTATGGAAGGAACCTAACCCTAAATTTTTTGATGCAGGTTTCAAGATGGAATGTCAGTCGAGATTGCTTTTTAAGTTTGAGTTTTGTCTGAAAACTTGTTTGGTGATTCTGTTTGGAATTTGTTTAAAATGGATGGTATCTATTTTGAACCTGTCTTGGTCCCGATTTGAACTGTTTGACTTTGGTTTTAATACTAGTTTCAATGATTGGTGATTTTACTCCCAGGTAGAGTAGTGAGAAATGTTGTTTTGGTATTGTTTGAACCTCGGAACGATGCAGACGGGATGTCTTGGGAGCGTTTCGTTGTATGCTAGAAAAGTATTGTTGTTGTTACTCCCGGCCCGGACCTGGATGGTTATGCGGGAGGAGTATTAAGAAATTTGAGCAGTGGTTACTCTCAGCACCTCCAAATGACGCAGGCTGCGGTCTAGGGGGCATTTGGTTGTAAAAGGCCTCTATATCTCCCAGCTCGGACCCTTTTAGGTTATGAGGGAGGAGTGATGAGAGAGTCGTCGAATATCTCCCGGCCCGGATCTTATTAGGTTATACGGGAGGAGTGTTCATCGGCGACTTTATGTTTCTATGTCTTGTAACATGCATATGTGAGCATTTGTCAAGCCACTGAAGAACGGAGCCACTATGCAGATCCCGACTGAGGAGCCTAAACCCTAAGTGAAGAGGTAGAAGCAGTAGAAGATGAAGCAGGACCATCACAACACACACGCACAAAAGATACGCAACCAACTAATGAAGTGGCAGATCTATACGGACAACCCGGATTTCACACTGACTTCTGACGTGGCAGATAGTACGGATTTCCGTGAATTTCACTCACATGATGACATGGCAGACTATACGGATTTCCGCGTTTTGTGCTAACTAATGACGTGGCAGCTGTACGGATTTCCGTGATTTCCGTTGGCAGCTTTTGGGCATCGCTTTTGGACCAGATGCTTTTGAGTTTAAAGGCTTTTCATGTAAACTGCATTTGGACCTCGGGCCTTTAAATATGAGGCCATGGGCTTTTCATGTAAAGTGCTTTTGGGCCTAGGGCCTTTAAATATGAGGCCATGGGCTCATTCTCTGGCATGCTTCCTAGAGAAGGTTGGTTACTATATACGTTGATGGCTTGTCTGAGATTTGGATTGAATGTTTTTGTGATTGATTGTCATGTGATGTCCTGTGATGTCATGTGCAGTGATGTGACTGTCGGCTTTGTACATGTGCTAGATTTGTTGGGTCTAGTGCGTCGGTACTAACACTCAGTGTCTATTAAGACAGTTTATGGCCTCTGTGTGTTTTGCAGGCGTAATCGAGGGCGATTACAATTCTTTCAAGAGGGGGGTATGTCACAAACTGGTGACGTGGCAAGTCCCCAGACACACACGCACATACACGTGGACTATTGACGTGGCAATACGAACAAATTGTACGGACGTTCGCCTTATGCGTTGACAGGCTGATGTGGCAGATGTACGGAAACCCAGATTTTTCGTTGACATGCTGACGTGGTAGGCTGTACGAACATGCCCGTAATTTGGGAAGTTTTTGGAGCCAGTAGCTTTTTGGAACTTTTGTTTTTAAGCTTAAAAGCTTTTGGGACAGCTTGCTTTTGAGTTTAATTGCTTTTGGGGCTCTGCTTTTGGGCATCCCTTGTAAGAATAAAAGAGCCCTAAGGGCCTCACTCTTCATAGCATCTGGACGCGGAGTCTGAGAGTGGAGGACCCTGCGGGAGTTTTACTTTGCTCAAAGATTAATATAAAAGAAATACCGAAAGGGGCGTCAGTCTTTGGGGCCAATCTCTCTGGGCATGGAACTACGCTGGGCCGTGTCGACCAAATTGAACCGTGATTTTAAAGTTGTGAAGTATTTTAAATGATTCTCTCGTGTGTCGCGACAGGTTCTAGACTTCAGGTGCCCAAGCTTGTTACACTTGTGCACATCCTTTGGCCTTATACAAATTTGATGGTACCCACTCTTAAGGTCTATCCTACTAAAAGTTGCAGCACCCTCTAATTGGTCAAGAATATCATCAATCCTTGGGATAGGAAACCTGTTCTTGATGGTATTCTTATTCAATGCACGGTAGTCAATGCACATGCGCCAAGAGCCATCTTCTTCTGCACTTAAAAGCATTGGGGAGCAGAAAGGTGAAGAACTAGGCTGAATCGTCCCTTCTCTAAAAGCTCCTCTAACTGATCCATAATCTCTTTCTGGTGCGCCGCACTAACCATGTAGGGAGGTCTGTTTGGTGGGCTACATCCTAGCACCAAATCTATCGCATGGTCCTCATGCCTCTTCGGTGGCAATTGCGGCGGTAATGAATCAGAAAACAGTCATTAAACTCTCGCAAAAATGACGACCTTTCTTTATCTAACACAAATAAATTTGACTGACAATTATCTGAAACATCACGTGCAAAGATCAAGTACACAGAAAGGTGATTTTTAATTAGAGATGTGAAGGGTGATCGTCTTGTCGCAGACAATCCACGGAATTCCTAGCAATAGCGTATCGCACCCTTCCAGTGGCATGATATAAAATTCTTCTGTGTCCACATACGAGTGAATATGCAGACGTAGCTTTCCAATGATGGGAGTAACACACTCTGAGTAGCTAGGACATGCCAACCCTGCCTTTGCCGTGTACCCCATCTCTTCAGCTCTGATGCCCAGCTTCATAGCTAACTCTGGTGGGATAAAGGATGCTTTGATACCATTGTCACAAGACGGGTACCACGTGCCGACAGAAGACTGGACAAACTTTTAGCACTTCAATAACAATTGAACTGAAAGAGAGAGAGCGCACGCGACATGGAGTGGCGGAATTCCACCCCAGAGAGTATTGGCCCTAAACCTTGGCGCCCCTTTTGGTGTTTCTTTATATTGCATCAACACAATACAAGCCGATACTCCAGACTCTATACTAGATCCATTTCGGACCTCATTGATGTCGGGTTAACTAATCCCATATTGCGATCATGTCTATAGAGATTTTTTGACTCAAGTACTATCGTGTGCAAGTAGTCATTCGCCTCAAGCACTGTCGTGTGCGAGAAATATGTCACCTCAAGCCCTGTCTTGTGCGAGAATCTGTCGCCTCAAGCATTGTCGTGTGCGAGAATCATTTCCGGGGATACCAATTTATCACTAAGTTCATACTAAACAAAGTGGTCAAGTCATTCATTCCATTGAATCAATCGAGATTCATGATTCGTTATCAAGTTCATTTTTAAGAGTTGTCACTGCTCCATCTCATTCTTAATTCTGCTCTTTTTCCAAAATTAAGAGATTCTTTCATAAAACATTAGTTTTATTCAAAATTTAAAATCATCTTCCAAAAAGTCTTGTTTCATAAATTTACAAAGCAAAATAATGCTAATTCAAAATTCTGTTCTGGAACGAGTATCGCCTCGTCTTGATGTTCTTTCAATCTTCCAGTCATCCTGATTCTTTTGCCCTTTTGGGGCACCGTGTAGCGATATGTCCTTGTTCTCCACATTCAAAACACTTTCTTGCTTTGAAATATTCATCTCTTTGGTCTTCTGTGAGAGAAGGTTGTCTATCTCTTCGTCGATTGTTTCTGCTATGACTTGTTGAAGGTTCATCTGATGGGTAAGTCAATTTACCCGAATGTTTAGCAAATCCCCGCTTCGCATGTCCCATCAACTATTGTATAGACTCCGACTTCCTTTCGAGACAGTAGTCTCGAATTTCTTTGGTAAGCCCACAACAAAATCGTTCAATCTGCTCCTTAAAACTGATCTTCTTAATGGATGAAACAGGTAGAAAAATTGCCCGGAAGAATCCAAAGATTCTGTCTTGACCATCCGAACATGGTTCCAGTCAGTAATCACGTCTCGTTCGTATTCTTGTGTGAGCCATGAAGAAATAAAGAGTTTCTTAAATTTCAACCACTTTGTCGACGCTTGTTTCCTTAACAACAAAGGGGACCACCATGTCCGTGCATTGCCTTTCAAAAAGGATGTCGCCCGTTTGATCTTGGAGTGCTCTGCATAGCAGCCTCCAGAAAATGCTATGTCAAACTGTTGGACAAAGGCTAAAGCATTGGGAGCATCTCGAAACCTTGAAAAGTGCTCAAACTTTACTGTCTGCACTCTGGCTATCCAATTTCAGACCACCTTATTTGGAAGTGACTTTTTTGTTTCGTTGGGCAATATCCTTGTAAGATTGGTTGGTTTGGATTTTGGTTCATGATGGTGTTTGTATGGATTCTGACCATTGAATTTATTTACGAATGGAATAAAGGCGCTCTGGATTGGGAGTAATCGACACTGAAGAGTTGAGCTCTCTTTGACCCGGTATTATGTTCAGTCCTCTTTCTTTCAGTTCTTGTTTTATTTAAAGTAAGCGGTTCCCTATTTTTTGCCCTTGTCGTCGAGGAAATCATATTGATTGGCTCAGTAAAAATGCTTTCTTTTTGCATAAAACATGTGATCTTTCAGTCGTTTCTTGCACTTCCTGTCCTCATCACTCCAATCAGAAGAGGATGAGGTGTCCGAGCTAGGCAATCCTTCGAAGCGTACACGCTACTTCTGCTTTCTTGCATTTTCAAAAGTGGATTTTTGACCCAAGTAACCGGGGAAATTAGTTCTCTTGTTACGTTGCTTCAGTTGCTTTTCCGACGGCTTCTTCGTGACCAGAAGCTGATTGATTTGGGCCTGGACCGCATCATGGAGTTCTTCTTCAATAAACATTCTCAGAGTAGGAGGCTTCTTGATCGCCGGTTTGATTGGTGGCTTGGTGGTTTTCTGCCACTAAGTATGCACTTCTGCAATGGATTGTTGAGACAAAAATTTTGCAAATTTTGGGTCCTTCGCAATTTTAATCATCTGCTTCGTTGCCTCGTCAATGAGTTGTCGACGTTCCATCTCTTCAATCTCGAACTAAGTAGGCCGAGGTGGGCCGTACTCTTCCTCTGTTTTCTCATGAGAATCTTCTTCGTGATCTCTTCCGCATTAGCAGATGCAAAAGAAGTCGACTTATCTTTGTTGGAATCCATAAGAACAGTGGGATTCTTTATGGCTTTATGCCTTGTAAGACAGAGCAATGAAGACGGGAGCGCGCCCGATGCGCGATGTATGAAGGGTGGGAGTGGCTAATAAGTCCGGGGTCGGGACCCAAAGATCCCAAATATACCTCAAATAACAATTTCCAAGAGTGCCCCTGTCTGCAATTTGATAGGATCGGTATGCTTTAAGAAAAGCACACGCCTGATGCTCTGATACCATTGTAACAAGCTTGGGCACCCCAAGTCTAGAACCTGTCGCAACACGAGAGAATCATTCAAAATACTTCACAACTTTAAACTCACGATTCAATTTGGTCAATACGGCCGGGCGTAGTTCCGGGCCCAGAGAGATTGGCCCCAAAGACTGACGTCCCTTTCGGTATTTCTTTTATATTAATCGTACAACTGCCGCAGGGTCCTCCGCTCTCAGACTCCGCGTCCAGATGCTCTGAAGAGTGAGGCCCTTGGGGCTCTTTTATTCTTACAAGGGATGCCCAAAAGCAGAGCCCCAAAAGCAGTTAAACTCAAAAGCAAGCTGTCCAAAAGCTTTTAAACTTAAAAACAAAAGTTCCAAAAAGCTATTGGCTCCAAAAACTACCCAAAAAGCAGTCAGCGCAATTCACGGAATTTCCGTACACCTGTCAACGCAAATTACGGGCATGTCCGTACAATCTGCCACGTCAACATGTCAGCAAAAAATACGGGTTTCCATACATCTGCCATGTCAACTTGTCAACGCATAAGGTGGGCGTCCGTACAATCTGTTCGTACTGCCACGTCAGCAGTCCACGTGTGTGTGTCTGGGGGCTGCCACTTCACCAGTTTGTGACAACAAGACTGCGTTTAGAACGACATTTGGTCTTTACGAGTTCTTAGTGATTCCATTTGGTCTTACAAATGCTCCTGCCAGTTCAATAGAAGAACCGGATTTTCCGTTCGCATCAAAAGTTTGTTGGCACATTCTTTGACGACATGATAGTCTACTCGAAGAATGAAGAAAAGCATAGGCGTCACTTGACCATTGTGTTCGAAGAGCTGCACAGTCACAGGTTACTTGTCAATCCTAGAAAAGTGAATTCTTCTTGGAAGAGATCCACTTTCTTGGCCACATAGTGTCAAAGGATGGTGTCCGAATGGATCCCGCAAAGGTGGAAGCTATTAAGACATGGCCAGACTTGAAGATTGTGCACGATGTTCGAAGCTTCTTGGGATTGTGTTCATACTATAGAAGGTTTATCAGGAATTTTGCAGAGATAGCTTCACCTCTTCACGATTTGCAAAAGAAATAGGTCACTTTCAGATGGACCCAAAGAGATTTCAGCTTTTAGTCTCTTAAAGAAAAAGTTGACTTCAGATCCCGTGATTGTTTTACTTGATCTCAAAAAGTCATTTGTGGTCTAGTGTGACACGTGTGGCAATCGCATCGGAGCAGTGCTAATGCAAGATGGTCGGGTAGTAGCTTATGAGAGCAGAATCTTGCAAGGGTCAGAAAAGACTATGCAAATTTATGAGAAAGAGTTATTGGCCGTCATTCATGCGCTCTCTAGCTAGAACCACTACTTGTTAGGTGTTGATTTTGTTGTCCAATATGCTACAGATGAAAACTTTGCAACGAATTTTGAACATTTGCAAGAGGGGCAACATCATGAACGCTACCTCCTCAAAGACGGTTTTATGATGATGCATGGCAGACTTTGTGTCACTAGGTCATTGCAACATAAGGTCATGGTAGAAAGTCATGTCCCACCGTATGCAGGACATCGTTGTATTGATGCGACAGTTCAAGCGGTGACATTCTTTTACTGGCCTACCTTGAGGAGAGATGTGGATGCCTTTGTGCGAGCATGTGTGAAGATCAAGTTTGACACGCAAAAGGCACCAAGGTTGTTACAACCACTACCAATTCCAAATAAGCCGTGGGAAAGCATTGCTATGGACTTTATCTTTGATCTTCCAAGAACGCCACCAGGGAATGATGCATTATTTGCAAGTTCAGCAAGCAGGCCCATTTTATCCCTGTCAAGAAGAAGATAAAATCTGATCAGATGGCACGGTTATTCATGTACAATGTGTTCAAGTACCATGGTATGCCACTATCGATTGTCAGTGGTCGTGATCCTTGCATGACAAGTTTGTTTTAGAGAGGATTGTTTGAGAACATGGGCATTACGCTCAAGTTCTCGTCTTTGTTTCATCCACAAACTGATGGACAGTCATAAGAGGCTAATTCTACAGTCTTGGATCTGCTGAAATGTTGTGTTAGATAACAAAGGCAAGTGGGAGCACTATTTGCCTATGCTTGAGTACGCGTACAACAATACGGTGCATTCGTCAACTGGCAAGGCACCCTTTAAGGTTGTTGAAGGCGGCAAGAAAGTTCCTCCCATTTTGCATACAAAGGACAAGATCTTTGAAGCAAATCGATATGTCCAGAACATGGATGAAATGTATAAGAATATTAAAGTTGCCCTGGAGAAGGCCAAACAAAAAAGGACTGCTAATCGTCACCATCGTGAACTGTTGTTTTCACCTGGTGATTGGGTTCTATTGCGGTTTGAAAAGGCAAGGTTAAAGAAAACGAGGGGCAAGTGTCACAAAGTGATGACGTGGCTACCGACAACAGAAACCCTAATTTCTGCCAGAAACCCTAATTCCTGCAAACCCTAATTTCTGCCAGAAGCCCTAATTTGCAGAAACCCTACTTTCTGGAAACCCTAACCCTAACTGCTGGCTGAAACCCTAATGTGGCTGGAAACCCTAAATTTGGCGGCTGAAATGCCACGTGGCAAGCGGTACAAATTTCGGGAATTTGCAGAGCTGAAAAAGCAGATTTTGAGCGACGCAATTTGATGCTTTTAGCTCTACGCTTTGGGAATAGAGAGGGAAAGGGAATACTCTGCTTTATTTTTACTAAAGCCAGAGAGAGAGAGAGCTTGTGAGAGAACTTTTGCTTTTGAACTGGAAGCTTTTGGGGCTCTGCTTTTTGGGCATCCCTTGTAATCTTTAAATACGTGGTTTAGGGCTCACTCTGCAGAGCATCTGGACGCAGAATCTGAGAGTGAAACCCTAACCGCTCTCTTGTACTTTGACATTTATTTAATACATAAAGAAATACCGAAAGGGGCGCCAACCTTTGGGGCCAATATCTCTCGGCGCGGAACTCCGCTGGGCCAGTGCAAATCTATTGTGATCTATGAATTGTTTTGTAGTGGCTATTTGGTGCTGTGGTGCTTGATTCTTGACTTGGAGTGTCCAAGTCTGTTACAGTGGTATCAGAGCACGGCTGATTTCTCTTCTACGGGAAATCCGATCCCCAATTTTTTTCCGTGGCACCTATGGCTTCACGCAAGGATCAGTCGACTCCCTCTGCATCTGGAGAGGCGGGCAAGGATCACAACGAAGATTCCGGCAGAGAGTATGGCCCGTCTCGGCCTACTCAGGCAGAGCCACGAGAGATGGAGCGCCGTCTATTTATCGGCAATGCAACAAAGATGATGCTCAATTTTGCGAAGGACCCAAAATTTGCAAAGTATATGAGCGAGACTTCTTTTCAGGAAGTGCACAAGCAGTGGCAGAAAACCACTACACCACCCCCGAAACCCGCTCTCAAGAAACCTTCTACTCACAAGAAATATTCAAAGAAGGAATTAGAAGAGGTGGTTGATGCACGGATAGCTCAGCTTTTTGACGCGCAAAAGAAAGCGAAAAAGCACGGCAAAAAGCAGAAGAAAGGCACTAACTTCCCGGGTTATTTGGGTCGTCGGTCGATATTTGACAAAGCAAAGAAACAAAAGAAGCGTGTTCACTTTGAAGGAGTACCCAGTTCTTCTTCTTCTTCTTCTTCTTCTTCTTACAGTTCTTCTAGCTCTTCAGATTCGAGCAAAGAAGACAGAAAAGGTAAAAAGCGAAGCAAGAAACAACGCTTCGGAAAGGGCAAGAAAAAGGCAAAGAAGTCTAAATCTCGCCCAGAGACTGACAGTTCTACTGAGGACTCGTCTACACACAGTTCAAACTTTGATGACTAAAACTTTTATGCGAACAAGAAGAATTTTTATAAAGCCAACTAGTATGACTTTCTGCAAGATAAAAGCAAGAAAGTCCGAGAGTTTAAGGAAGGTGGACACTCGATCAAATTTGATACTTTTTAAAGGATACTCAGATGCTTCGAAGGCTTTGTCTTTTATACAGCAGTTTGACATCGCTTTCATGGGAGGACGCTACTCAGAGCACTCCAAGATTCAGAGAGCTGCCTCTTACTTTAAGGGAAATGCTCGCACTTGGTGGTCCACGCTTCTTTTAAACAAGACTGCGTCAGTTAAATGGCTAAAATTTTAAAATCTTTTTATTTCTTCTTGGTTGACGCAAGAGTATAAACACGATATACGAGCTCCTTGGAACCCATCATCGGATGACCAAGAAAATGCTTACTGTGAAAGATTCTGGAGCTCTTTTCTACCCACCTCTTCATTCAAGAAGATCTCATTCAGAGAACAGATTGAGCGGTTCACCTTGGGTCTACCTACAGAGATCCGAGATCACTGCTTGGAGCAAAAGTCAGCTTCTATTCAAGAGTTGATGAGTCATGCGAAGCGGGGCTTTGCCATTCACTCTGGCAGTCTGACCTACACCACAGATGAGGCCATGACACAACGAGCAGAACAGACTTCTGAAAGTAAAAAGAAAAAGAGCAACCCAGAGAAAAAGGATGCACGACCCAAGCTTACTCCTCAGGAGCGAGCTCGATTCAGCGAGGAGGGGAAGTGCTTTGGATGTAGGGAACATGGACATATCTACGCGAAGTTCCCTAAAAAGGCACAAAAAGAACAATGATAAGGACAACGATAGGCCTGAGAGTTCGAGAGCAGCTGAGGAACTAACTTCTAGCGGCACCTGGTAGGGACATAGCCATTACACCCGTCATTGGCAAACTTCGGTTGCATTGTCAGGGGTATTTGGGGCATGAGGACTTCTTCATAATGCCTTTGGAGGGTTGTGATGTTCTCTTAGGGATTCCTTGGTACCACAAGAAAACGCTATGGTCGATTATCGGACGAGGAAAGTGACTTTGACTACAGAGAAGGGCAGAACAATTGTACTTGATATTAAACTGAAGGGCGAGTCTGTCCCTATTGTATCGGCTTCGGCCACTTCAAAATTAATGAAATCCAGTCTGTTTGTTTACTCGATCTTTATGAAAGAATTGAGCGATAAGGATAGGACAAATATGTCTAAACTTGATAAAGAACGCCAAGATTTTCTCCACTCTCACGCCAATTGCTTCTCAGAAGGCCTACCAAGCAAGTTACCACCTGCTCGTCCTGAAGATCATACCATTGATTTGATACCGGGAAGCACACCACCGAACCGGCCACCTTACCGTGTGAGCCGAGCACAGAATGAAGAGATTATGAACCAAGTGAAAGAACTCTTGGAAAAGGGTCTTGTCCAGCCTAGTATTCACCATATTGCTCTCCAGTGTTGCTGGTTTTGAAGAAAGGCGGATCTTGGAGAATGTGCATCGATTATAGAGCTCTCAACAAAATCACCATCAAGAAGAGATTTCCGATTCCTAGGATCAATGATATACTCGACACAATGATATACTCGACAGGTTACAGGGATCCTCGTGCTTTAGCAAGATTGACCTAAAGAGTGGATATCATCAGATCCGAATCGCGTCGGGAGACGTCTACAAGACAACCTTTCGGACTACTTTTGGGTTATTTGAGTTTTTGGTGATGCCTTTTGGCTTAACCAATGCTCCTGCGACATTTAATCGAACGATGGACAGGATTTTTCAAGAGTACATGCTATTTGTTGACACTTTCTTTGACGACATCATTGTTTTCTCCAAGAATGAAGCAGAACACAAAGATCATCTGCTTCAGGTCTTTCAGGCATTACGAGATCACAAGTTAGTGATTAATGCAAAGAAAAGTGAATTTTTCCTACCAGAGATACACTTTTTGGAACACATTGTCTCAGCTGCACGAGTGCAAATGGATCCGACCAAGATAGAGACTATACGTTATTGGCCCGATTTGAAGAATGTCCATGAAGTTAGAAGCTTCTTGGGACTGTGTTGGTACTACAGGCGGTTCATATGAAAGTTTGCAGAGGTTGCTTCCCCTTTGCATATCTTGATACAGAAAGGAGTCCCTTTCTCGCGGGGACCCACAGAGGTGACTGCCTTTCAGACATTGAAAGAGAAATTGACTACGGGACCAGTTTTGACTTTGTCGGACTTGCAGAAGTCATTTGAAGTATATTGTGATGCTTGTGGTCGTAGTCTAGGTGCGGTCTTAATGCAAGAAGGCCATGTCATTGCTTACGAGAGCCGATTGTTCTCTACGCCGGAGATGACAACACAGATTTATGAGAGAGCTTTTGGCGGTTATCCATGTACTTACTCAGTGGCGGCATTACCTACTGGAGCGGATTTTACTGTCTTCACAAACCATCAGAGTTTGCGCTACTTCTTGTCACAGAAGCAACTTTCGGAAAAGCAGATGCGGTGGGCAAACATCTTGTCACAGTTTCACTTCCAGATTGTCCATCTGCAGGGACAGAAGAATGTGGTGGCAGATGCTTTGTCTCGAAAGCCGTTGGTTTTGGCTATTCCGCGATACATCATAGGAGCTTCGAGGATATGGTCGACCAGTATGCCACAGATACAGATTTTGCAGATATTTTCACACGGATACGAGATGGGGAGACAGTAGCAGGATACTCCATTCGGGAAGGCTACTTGATGAGAAAAATCATGTTGTGCGTTACACAGCCGTTGAGGGAAAAGGTTATGAATGAATGCCAATGTCCACCTTTTACAGGTCACCGCAGCATTGCTACCACCATGAAAGGGGTAGAGAGATACTTCTTTTGGCCGAGACTCAAAAAGGATGTGGAAAAGTTTGTGCGCAGTTGCTTAGTATGCCAGAAGGTCAAGTTTGACAGGCATAAGGCACAGGGATTGTTACAGCCTTTACCCATATCCACCCGTCCCTGGGAAAGTATTGCAATGGATTTCATTTTTGATCTCCCGAGAACACAGAGTGGTCACGATGGTATCTGGACTGTTATTGACAGATTTAGCAAACAGGCCCATTTCATTCCAGTGAAGAAAACAGTCAAGCCGGATCACTTAGCGAGACTGTTTGTGGCCCAGATCTTCAGATTACATGGCATGCCTGAGACGATTGTCTCCGACAGAGACCCCAGATTTACGAGTTTGTTTTGGAAGGCAATTTGGGAGAACATTGGCATGCGGTTGCAGTTCTCATCATCGTTCCACCCGCAGACTGATGGGCAATCTGAGATTGCAAATTCAGTGGTTCTAGATTTATTGAAGTGTTATATCTCAGATCAGAAGACTCGATGGAAAAAGTACTTACCTTTGGTGGAATTTGCCTACAATAACACGATACACTCTTCAACGGGGAAGGCACCATTTGAGATTGTTGAAGGTGCTGCGAAGGTTCCACCCTTCCTAAGCACGAAAGGTAAGATTTTTGAAGCGGATGAATATACGCGAGATTTGGATACGACTTTTGCCAAGGTTCGCGAGACTTTGCAGAAGTCTCAAGAACGAAGAAAAAGGCAGTAGATCTCCATCATCGCGACTTGAGATTGAAGGAGGATGATTGGGTGCTCTTACGTTTTGAGAAGGCACACCTAAGAAAGAAAAAGGGAAAGAAGAGGCTTTTTCCAAAGCTCAGTATGCGATACTACAGACCTTTCTCGATAACTGAAAAGATAAATGATGTCTCCTTCCGATTGAAACTGCCAGATACGTGGAGGATTCACAATGCATTCCATGTGAGTCTCTTGAAACCTTTTAAGGGTGATGTATCTGATGATGGGGAGCCTGATGAGTAACCCGAAGTGGAAGAAAACAAGGAGATCCTTGTTCCTGAACAGATTTTGGCACATAAGGATACGAAGATTAAGGGTAAAGTCCGAAGGCAATTCTTAATTAAGTTCAAGAACTATCCTGCATTGGATGCAAACTGGATGGAGGAGGAGGACCTAGCAGATACTCCTCAGATTGTGAAACTTTACCTCGATGCTTTTGGTTTAGCATAGTCTACTCCAAACGGAACCCAGAATTCAGCTTGGCCGGAGATCTGGTGCAGTGGGATGCACAAGAGGAGAGTTACTCCGCTCCTTTGTCAACAGATGCCTTGATTTAGATACTAGAGTCACTGATGTCTCTTTGAGCTTCAAGGATACTGAAATCTAACAATATTCTATCGTATGACTTTATGAAATGGAATTCCTGATTATTGAGTGCAGGAACTGATAGACGAAATGACTGCAGCATTTTGGTCTAATTGATCTCAAATTGACACGGTTGCAATAGGGGTTAGTCAATCGGACATCGATGAGGTCCCGATTGGACCTAGATGCGATTGCTAGCTACATTGCGATAAATCATGGTCTAAGATCCGAATGAATGTTGAATGTCATGTTATGTCCTGTGATGTCTAGTGATCTCCTGTGATGTCGTGTGATGTGACTGTCGATTTGGTACATGTGCTAGATGTGTGTTCCTAGTACGTAGGTACTAACAGTTAGTGTCTGCTAAGACGGTTTACGGCTTCTGTCGATTTTGCAGGCATAATCGCCGTTGATTAGAATGCTTTCAAGAGGGGGGTATGTCACAAAGTGATGACGTGGCTAACGACAATAGAAACCCTAATTTCTGCCAGAAACCCTAATTCTTGCAAACCCTAATTTCTGCCAGAAACCCTAATTTGCAGAAACCCTATTTTTTGGAAACCCTAACCCTAACTGCTGGCTGAAACCCTAATGCAGCTACAAACTGTCACAAACGGGAGCGCATAACAATATAAAATATACTCGGATAAATAGAATTTATCACTTAATATTGAAGCCAAAGGACATAGAGAGAAATAAATAGAGAGAGAGAGAGAGTGAGAAGATCAACACAGTACTGGGGACCAGAAGATGGGTTGGTCCCCCCCCGTAAAGAGAATTCTTTATTAGGGAGAATCTTTTTACAAGCACAAGAACCGGAGAAAACCCCTCCGTTCTAATTCTCTGACTCGATGGTCGTTCCTTCCAGTAAGGGAAATCCGAGAGACGAGCTCTCAATCCTTTTTCCGTCTATACTCGGAGTCGAGACTCCGCAGACAATTTCCGAATTCAATTCCCGAAATTCCCAAGCGTAGGCCGAAGCCTTCTCGCTTCTCCTTCACGATGAAGTACCTGCAAACACACACGCAAACACGCGACAACAATTCGTATGGTGAATCCACAATAGATACCTGTCGCTCTTGCGCGGGAAAAGCGACTTCCGTGCTTCATAGTCTCGCGATCTCTCGCGTCTTCTGGCGGCAGAGTCCTCTCTTGCTGACGTTGGTAACCCCTTTTCAGTGACAGCATGTGGTGCTTTTATAGCTCCTTGACCACGGCATGAATAGCTGCTCGCGTAGAGATTGCGGCCGTGGTTTTTTTTTTTCTGTTCTACCCGAAATAGGGAGAGAGAATTCGTTGGCTGATCTGTTGCCTTATTTATCAGATGGCTGCCCACTTATTAAATGGGCGGCCGACGTATTTTAAAAATAGTTTGAATCCAATAAAACCTTATAAATTAAAAACAATGCTTTCACAGCACTTCCCAGGCGTCCCTGGATGCAACCACATGCACGAATGCAATGCAAACATAGATTCCTCGCGGGAAAGCGTTTGCTTTTCCCGGAAAACTCGTTCAAATTTTCCGCTTTTTAAGAAAAGCTTCTCAGAACCCATCGTTATTCTTGTGCTTGCGTCTTTACGCGTATTCCTCTTTCCAGTTCGGATTTCCTCTCGACTATGGATATCCCCTTTCCGATGCACCCGTAACCCACCTTGTGACGCATCAGAAATACCCAGTACCTGGTCCTTTCCTACCGAACTTACCGTACAATCCCCTTCACGATGCTCTATGTCACCCATCCTATGACGCATCAGAGATGTCCGTTCCTGGATGGTCAGATACTTCTTTCCGATGCTCCCTCTCACCCATCCAATGTGACGCATCAGAAATACCCGTTTCTGGTGGCCTTACAGACATTCCCGTTCTCAGTGCTCCCATCATTACTTTGAATGACACACTAGGAATACTCTGTACTCGGATGTCTCCAGTGAGAAAAACCCTCTCACTTAAAATTCCAATAATTCAATTAGAATTATTTTTCCTTGGTGTTCCAAGCGAGAAAACCCTCTCACTTATAAATCCAATAATTCAATTAGAATTATTTTTATGTCAGATAAAGCCAATTTAGCAACATCCCTCTCACTTATAAACACTTGTCCTCAACTGTAGAGATCCAACTGAACTGCCGAGAAGAAACCGGAAAATTTCAAATCTTGCTCAATGGTGAGTTGAGCTAATCCTTTCTCAATAGAGAACTTAAAAGTAAATTAAAGAAAAAAAAAATCATAATTCAATACTTACCTTACCAGTTCATGTCCTTCCTCTAGTACCTCGAGGATATCCTTCACCCTTCATCAAACTTACGAGCCATGTAAGAACTCGTAATTCGCGTCTTTTCGAGAATCTGTTAATTCAATTCCACCTTCTCAATCCCGAGAAGAATAATCCTCCTAAAAATCAATTTAGGTGTATGTCCTTGCGCATAACCTTGCGCTATTAGTCCTGAGGATATTAAACCTCTTCTGTCCTCCCGCATAGGGCATGTCGAGAGCATTAAGCTCATGTGAATCTTCCTACCGGCAGACAAAGTGTGTCATCTTACCAAAGTAAGTTCTTATTCCGGGCCTTTGCTTTGGGTAGGCCAATTGTTCTGATCCAAAGTTTCCTTATCCGAGACTCTATTAACTTGATTCCGTCTTCTCAAATTCGAGAAGAATAATCTTCCTAGAAATCAATCTAAGTATTTGTCCTTGCGCATAATCCTGCGCTGTTAGTCCAAAGGATATTAAACCTCTTGTGTCCTCACACGTAGGGAATGCCCAATCATAGAGCATTAAGCTCAATGTCTTTCTTTCACAAACAAAGTTTGCGATCACCTTAAAGTCTGTGTTCCGGGCCGTCGCTCAACGTAAGCGGACGATTCCAATCCGAAGATTCCTTGTGCACGGCGGGACTTCCAATCTTTTCCTCCTGCGAGTTATTACCACCGGCAGTGTTTTCCCGACACCCATTAGCGTCTCTTCCTTACAGAATCATAAAAAATGATTCACCTTGTGAGCATCAATGACGACTTGCAAAATCTCAGGCAGATAGGATTCTAGCCATAGCATTTTCCGAACGTACGTTCAAACCTTGTTCACAATAGAGCGAACCCTCTTTGATTCTCAGGGATGTTCTCCGATATGTAATTCTTACCATTTTGAAACGGTTGGTGAACTATATTCTTACAAACATAATAGTTGGAATTTATTTCAGCAGCATGTAAATGCTACTTGACCTCCTCATGGAGAAATATATACCGCAACCAAAAATTGCTACTATAATGGTAAAGGCACATAGCGTACTCAATGATCAACAACCATCAGAAAATCTCTTCTCCGTAGAGAAACTCAAATTCCTTCTACCGAACACATCTCAAATAGAGATTCTCGTGTCGGAATATCTTTGTGCGCAAAAAGGCGCTCAAGAGAGCATAACAAACTCGTCGAGTTCCTTGGCATTGGTCTGCATCTTCGTGTGTTATCCATGTACTCAAAAGTGTACATAATACTTAAGCTGTGTTAAAAGTTTTGGTGAACCTGGGAAATTGCCTTCCCTTCGTAAGATCCTTAGAGCGAAGACGCTCACATGACAATCCCTTGGCTCGATCTTAGGGCAAAACCCGATCATGAAATAAACTAGGATTTTAATCCTTGGAGTCCTCGAGCACAAGCCGTAGCAGTCTCTTGCTTCTTTACTCATAAAGAGAGTGTCCATTCACTTGTGCGAAAAGCACTGCCATATCTTCCCGTGTAAGGAGTGTTGGTTCATAAGGTACTCAAGCTTAGTGAAAGCTTTTCTTGCTTGAAATCGCGGAATGATTCCTTCCTTTCTGCAGTCCTACCCGCAATAGCAGGTAATTTGTTGGAGAACTACCAGATACCAGATCAATAGTTGACCTCTCGGCTAGTTGAGCAAACCAATTCATCTCAGAAAACAATGTTTCAAATTGATCCTACTCTCATAAACACTCGAGAGTGATCAATCCTGGTTATATCTCGTGCATAAAACCAATACGCAATTTATGGGTTCCTCAAAGATTTAACTTTGATCAAAGACCTCCCTCTTACTTAAAGTTTGAGGGTCTTCCTTTCAAAAAACTCAGGAGTTAGATTGAATTCCCTTACTCCAACCTTTCTCTGGATAGCAATGTATCCTTCGAGGAGAGGTAACAAAAATTCGTTGTTTCTGTGTTCAATGGTTCTTGTCCCACTGCGGGGATTGTATTCTATGTACACTAAGGTGTACACTTTCAGCTTTTATTGTTGACTCCACTATCTGCTGCAAAGTATCTTGCAGATGCGTTTACAAAATTCGGGCAAAAACCTTCATTAAATTTGTTCATCTTTCCTTCCTCAAAGAGGATCAAGAATGGAGCTACCTTGGCAAGAGTGGACCACTACTTGCTTTGACTCGCTCATGTTCCTATTGGGCAAACCAATCCCAATCTTCTTGAATGCCTTTCTCAAAGCATTGAGGAAAAAAATTTGTCGAAAAATTCAGCCTTGAATTGAATCCAAGTCTTGTTGTAAGTTCCTTGCAGAGCTTTGGTATACCACCAAGTACTTGCAATCCCCTTGAGGTCTTTGGTCACATGCCTCACCTTCGACACCTCTCAGAAATTGCCGTTTGCAAAGGCAACTTCAAACTGTCGAATGAAAGCAGTAGCTTTCAGGACATCTTCCCTTCCGTCAAAAGTATCAAACTTGATTGGAGTGTTCCTAGGTCTAAAGACGACCTTCATATCCTTCCTGAAATGAAGGGATTTCTTGGCTATGGTTCTGGATTGATGTTCATGGATATCTTTTGGGTTCTGAAGGATCTTGAGCACTCCGCTCCTAGGATTCTCTAAGTTCTTGAGCATCATGCTCTTGTCGCCTTCTCAGAGAATCCCAAGTCTTGTGTCGACTTGTTGCAGAGAGGAAACAAAAAAATTCCAACTCTGCGAGCTTTTCCTGCAAGACTTAGGTTTTCGCCTGCTTACTTCTCTCTTGGCTTGTCATGGCTTCTTCCCGTATCTTCCCAGAGTCGTCCTCCTTTACAGAGAAAGAGAGGAGACCATGCTCTGATACCACTGTCACAAACGGGAGCGCATAACAATATAAAATATACTCGGATAAATAGAATTTATCACTTAATATTGAAGCCAAAGGACATAGAGAGAAATAAATAGAGAGAGAGAGAGAGTGAGAAGATCAAGACAGTACTGGGACCAGAAGATGGGCTGGTCCCCCCCCTTAAAGAGAATTCTTTATTAGGGAGAATCTTTTTACAAGCACAAGAACCGGAGAAAACCCCTCCGCGTTCTAATTCTCTGACTCGATGGTCGTTACTCCCCGTAAGGGAAATCCGAGAGACGAGCTCTCAATCCTTTTTCCGTCTGTACTCGGAGTCGAGACTCCGCAAACAATTTCCGAATTCCGTTCCCGAAATTCCCAAGCGTAGGCCGAAGCCTTCTCGCTTCTCCTTCGCGATGAAGTACCTGCAAACACACGCAAAAACGTGACAACAGTTCGTATGGCGAATCCACAATAGATACCTGTCGCTCTTGCGCGGGAAAAGCGACTTCCGTGCTTCGTAGTCTCGCGATCTCTCGCGTCTTCTGGCGGCAGAGTCCTCTCTTGCTGACGTTGGTAACCCCTTTTCAGTGACGGCATGTGGTGCTTTTATAGCTCCTTGACCACGGCATGAATAGCTGCTCGCGTAGAGATCGCGGCCGTGTTTTTTTTTTTTTTTTCTTTCTGTTCTACCCGAAATAGGGAGAGAGAATTCGTTGGCTGATCTGTTGCCTTATTTATCAGATGGCTGTCCACTTATTAAATGGGCCGCCGACGTATTTTAAAAATACGTCTGAATCTGCCCAAAAACTCAATAAAACCTTATAAGTTAAAAACAATGCTTTCACAGCACTTCCCAGGCATCCCTGGATGCAACCACATGCACGAATGCAATGCAAACATAGATTCCTCGCGGGAAATCGTTTGCTTTTCCCGGAAAACTCGTTCAAATTTTCCGCTTTTTAAGAAAAGCTTCTCAGAACCCATCTTTATTCTTGTGCTTGCGTCTTTACGCGTATTCCTCTTTCCAGTTCGGATTTCCTCTCGACTATGCATATCCCCTTTCCGATGCACCCGTCACCCACCTTGTGACGCATCAGAAATACCCAGTACCTAGTCCTTTCCTACCGAACTTACGGTACAATCCCCTTCACGATGCTCTATGTCACCCATCCTATGACGCATCAGAGATGTCTGTTCCTAGATGGTCGGATACTTCTTTCCGATGCTCCCTGTCACCCATCCAATGTGACGCATCAAAAATACCCGTTCCTAGTGGCCTTACAGATATTCCCGTTCTCAGTGCTCCCATCATTACTTTGAATGACGCACTAGGAATACTCTGTACTCGGATGTCTCCAGTGAGAAAAACCCTCTCACTTAAAATTCCAATAATTCAATTAGAATTATTTTTCCTTGGTGTTCCAAGCGAGAAAACCCTCTCACTTATAAATCCAATGCAGATTTTGAGCGACGCAATTTGATGCTTTTAGCTCTACGCTTTGGGGATAGAGAGAGAAAGGGAATACTCTGCTTTATTTTTACTAAAGCCAGAGAGAGAGCTTGTGAGAGAACTTTTGCTTTTGAACTGGAAGCTTTTGGGGCTCTGCTTTTTGGGCATCCCTTGTAATCTTTAAATACGTGGTTTAGGGTTCACTCTGCAGAGCATCTGGACGCAGAGTCTAAGAGTGAAACCCTAACCACTCTCTTGTACTTTGACATTGATTTAATACATAAACAAACACCGAAAGGGCGCCAGTCTTTTGGGCCAATATCTCTAGGCATGGAACTCCGCCGGGCCAGTGCAAATCTATTGTGATCTGTGAATTGTTTTGAAGTGGTCATTTGGTGCTGTGGTGATTGATTCTTGACTTGGAGTGTCCAAGTCTGTTACAGCAAGGAACGCATGTTTCCTAAGCTCAGTATGCATTACTATGGGCCTTTTCAAGTGATTGATAAGATCAACGATGTTGCTAATAGGTTGAAATTTCCTTACGCTCATAAAGTCATTTATATCTACTATGTGTTATGACCTTTCTTGCAGGTACATGCAATGATAAAAGTGTGTTAACAACACAAGATCATCAATGGCATGTATATATGGCATGCAATCAAGGACGTTTGCGATTTCAAGAGGGGGGTATGTCACGAGGACGAGGCAACTGCTAACCTTAGTTGTTGGTTTCTTTCCGATGATTTTCGTTTAATTTTTGAGACTCTCTTTTTGAAGTTGCAAATGGCCCGACATTTTATGGCCAATGTGAAACGGTGGTTTCACCCGCAGACGGGAAGTTGGTCAGCACTGGAATTCGAGTAGGAAAAGGGCATCTAGGCTCAATTCAAAGTCATTTAGGTCCCTTGGCCGCACTTAACAAGTTGGTGGATACTAGAAAATTAACTCAAGGGCACGCCAAGGTGGGTCACCAAGAGAGAATCACCCAAGAACTGGGCTACATTGCATTGTTTGACGTGGTCCCAGTGGTGAAAGATGGTCAGATGACTAGTGAGAGTCCAATGGAAGCATCTCCTAAAATTTAGGGGACTCCTATTTTGGGCCATGAAATCAGTTCGCGTCATTAGCTCCAGAATGACAAGAGGAACATATAATTACTCTGCCGCTAAGTCAACTGAGCAACCAGTTGAGATATTTTTAGACCGGAAGGTACAAAACGGGAAACCCATGCATGAGTGCCACTTAACACATCTTTGAGCATTTTCCACCCTGAGAGAGAGAGAAGCGTTGAAATAAACATGGGGGTTGGATTTTCAGTTGTATGGTGGATTGTTGCAGGTACCAAAGCTACTGTGTGCTTGCTTACCCTCTATGTATAGTGAAGTGCAAGAACCGAAGCCTTGCACAACGTTCACTGCTCTCTCTCTCTCCGCTCCCTGCAGTTATGTGATGCCCCACAAGAGGGCTCTTCATTTGACCTATGTAGAGTTGTGTGGTTTTATGCTTCTATGCCGAGGCAAGAGCCTCTTTGAACAGGAACAGGGGCAGCTAACTACTACTCCAAAAGAAGGCACCGGCCAAGTTAATAACCTCACCTTACAGGTGCATTTTCAGCACTGGTTATGCACTATTTTTGGACTGTTTAGCAGAGGTATGGATGCCATAAGCATTGGGAACAGTGCCCCACTATAAGAGGACAATTCCGAGACTGTTTAGGGCTGAAAACAGGGTAAAAACCATTACTGTTTTTGGGCTGACACCAAAGGGTTTATGTCATTAAAAGCGAGTTGCGGCATGGGGGATTGTTCAAAGCAAGTTTTGGAGCCGTTATGCTGCCAAAATTTTGCTAGAATAGGTGTTATCTAGTTGGATACAGGTGAAGATCCCCAAGACTGCAGTTTTGTAATTTTACCCTCTAAAGTAATAATTGTGAAAGAGTGAGCATAAATCAACACAATGCCAGCAGCTACACATTGGGCAGAATACCCTACTCTACATACATAAGTTCCATCAGGTCACTACCAATCGATTATGTACAGCTACAAGTTGATCTGACCAGACTTCAAGTAGATCCAGCCTTTCTTTGCTTGCTTCTTGCCAGTAAGTAAAGGCATGACTGCAATGATATCTAACATGTCTGGCACTTATAGCAAACACATCATCCTTGCACTCACCATTAGCAAGGGTGCATTCTTATAAGAAAGAATGTTTGCCCCTAACAGCCACTCATGATGTTTTAAATAACTGCTGCTGGAATAAACTTTTCACAATCCACCATTGGCTTAGTGGAAATGAGAAAAGGGCTTCCTCGTCCAAATATTATGCCAGCTTTAGCATATCAAAATCCATCATTCTATAAATAGGCTACCTCCCTAGCATGACAAGTGTACACAAACCCTTTACTCACATGACACAAAGCATTTTCTTTTGAAAGAATTAAAACTATCATTTGAACCCTTAGCAAAATTATCAGAGCCAAAAGGATGTGAGCAACTTGTTCACATCCACAAACACTCAATTGTGGGTCTGCTTAAACCTTTGTACACAACTCATGTTTCAGTTTTCTCTGTTGTCCACAGATGTGCAATATAATATTCTGATATAATATTCTGAAAAAAAACATAAACCGCAAAATTCACCAAGGGCAAAAGAAGAGGAAATGGAAGACTTACACTTTGAGGTGCATTCCAAGGTCTTGCAAAAAGGTGCAATAAGACTTGCGTAAATACGCCTCCTTCGCCACATCAATACCATCCAGACGGGAAGGGGATGTGCTTTCAATGTGTTCTCGCGGAAAGTACCACTGCGAGCTTGAGTGGTCAGGCTCTTCCAAAGCGGCCCTCCCTTGCCATGAATCTGCCTCCCCTTCTAGCAGCTCCGACATCTCTTCCCTAATTTCAGCCAACACCTGACAGGAAGCAGATGTAAAATTCATTCTATGACAAAGAATGACAAGCAGACACTCTCCTGTGCGGAGAAACCCTCAACCATCACAAATTCAGAAGGACCCATAAACGCGTTACAAAGGGAGAGAATAATTACCTTAAGAAAAGCAGCAGGGGGCGATTATCCACAGACAGAGGCGGCGATCAAAGCAAAAAATGTGATGAAGGCGATGCAGACACAGAGCGTGCACAGGCCTGCACGACGATGATGATGATGAATCCGTACAGTAGCGAGCTTCGTAGAGAACTACGGGCTCCCTGCAATTTTGGCCCGGCCCCTCAACCCACTCTCAATTTTCACACGTGGTTTTATTCTTGTCGAATTACTTATGCATAGCCTAGTTCCAATTCAAACAAGAATTTTTCTACATGATGTAGGTCCTTGACGACCAAACTAATTTAAATTTTACACTAAATCATATACAATCTAATACTTATGCATAGCCTAGTTCCAATTCAAACAAGAATTAATCTACATGATGTAGATCCATGATGATTAAATTTTACACTAAATCATATACAATCTATTCATCTCCTACAACATATGAGCAATGTGCGAGAAAAATTTGCCTCTACTTAGTCTATGTGAGTGCAGCATCAAAGCCTTTTAAAGCTAAAGGAGTTGTGAACCTTAGACTCTCTCTGTGTAACTCCCTTCTTTTTGATCCGCCTAAATTTTCTCGTCTTTTGTGCTACTAATGTGAATGGATAATAGTCTTCTTTTGATTGAGGAACAAGAACCATAGGCAAATGGCATTGGTCTCGCTAAAGCTAAGTCGCTTTTCATGAACTATCTTAAGTCCACCAATCTATCTCTTCATGGTGTAAACATACTCAAGTACACCATGCAATGGAGCTACCAGGAAGATGTGCATCATGGATCCACCTCCAATGTAGAGGGTGCTTTGACCACCCTCCAAACCCAAGATGTGCGCAAAAACAAAATCTCACTCAGCATTTACTTATGCTTGAAATTTATATAATTTTGTTTTGCCTCAAGATATGAAGAGCAAATGCTAAATATTGTTTGAAATCTTCTTCCTTGAGCATAAAAAGCAAAAACTATTTGTTATGCTTTTTATGTAATTTTGATTTCCCACCCCATTCAAAAATGTCTTTGTAGGATGAATATGGCTGGTATGAGAAAATCATGAATTGACTATGACACCTCATTACCCATATCTAGCCAAATATTGCAAGGAGTTTTATGCCCATCAACACTGCTCATTTGTTCATCATGTACTCCTTTCCTCTTAAGGATATTAGTAGGACTATAACGAGGCTTACTACTCAATTGCAAAATGTAGAGAAAGTGAAATATGAAAACACTAGTGCCAACATGGAGTAGAGGAGGAGAATAGTCCCAATTTAATGATGTGTGTCTACTAAGAGGTAGAGTAAAGGCCTTTATTTGCCAACTCGAGTTTTGGTCTATGGTTGCCAAGCAAGTTGCATTGATCACTTAATCCATGATGAGATGCAAGGCCAAATAGTGCTGGTTTTTAAATTATGAGAGGCCAAATATGTTGGTTCTCCCTCATGTAAACTATACCCGATTTCAAAAAAGTTAAAGTTTATATCCTTTATGGCATTGGATTAGTTTCTCTTTATAGACACATTTAATGTAGCTGACTCTATTTAATGTTGGTATCATTTATGAATATCCAAGTCTCTACTACCAATATGTGAAGCTGTATGACCAATACATTTCAAAGAGAGAATTTCTATTCTCTCCGTCCTATAGAAATGTGTCCCTTTCACCTACGCCCTACCCCCAAAACATGTATAGAAGTTTATGCCCCATCGCCTCCCAAATATTAAAGTATATGGGAGATTGTTGTTGGGCGCATGCCCTAACTTATATGGTTATATATCTTTTCAAAAGAAAAAGCTCCATTGCCCTTACGTGGTCTAGCAATTTTCCCATGGTCGATCCTCTAGACACCCACCAAGTGGAAAATCATAATAGGTATCCTTCTTTTTAAAGCTATTGTAATGAGCTGGACACTTTTTAACAGCTATTCCAGGTTGGTAGTTAGAGTTAGTTTAAACCAAATCAGAGATGTTAGATCAGACTAAGCACACACTGGAAAACAAGACTGAAACTAGAAATGAGATAAAGTACTGAAATTGGAATTGTATTCATCATATCAAAAATTGAATACAACTAGAATCGATGATAAGAGTTTCCAGCTTAGTGAGAGTTACAAAGTACAAGGCTTGGGATTCATAGCTTATTGGATCTAGAACATAGGATTAGGATCTAGGACCTCGAATATAGAACACTCGAAAATGAAGTAGTGGATCCTATTTATAGTCCTTCCGATTGGGGTCTGACTGGTTGTGCACCAGATCAGTTACCATGGTTAATGCCCATGGTTTATTGCTTCTGGAAGCCTCTAGTCCAACCATCCCAGGCCAGCCACTCAATAGTGGCTTCCTCATACCATTCTTGGAGCCCATCTACAATCTTGATGTATCTTTGTTGGTCAGCTCGCTCAGTGTGTGGTGGGTAGAGTGCTAGGATAGACCTAGGTAGCTCTGCTTCTTTTGCAAGAATGGCATATAGCAATACATGAGAGTTGGGGACAAATTCCAAAAAATTGATGATCATTTGGTTCTCTTGCTGCATTACTTTCTTTGTGATTTGAACCAAATGAAACAGACTCTTTAAGTTCAGCTCTTTCTCCCTGAATGTCATTCGAGTGTTAGGTCCTTGACTACTAGTCACGTTGTTCTCCAATAGAGCCTTTACTCGTTGGTCTTGAATTTCTCTGGCACTCTACATCTGAATTAACATTCCTTTGATTTGAATGTGGATGTCCTTCATGCACGGATAGGTTGGTTTCGTGCCAACAAGTAACATTTCCACTTGTAAACCTAGGGACTTTAGGTCGTCAATGGTTAGATTCTTTATGGCTGGGTTGATTTCCTGGTCATCAGGTTTAACACACCATTCTAGAATTCTTTCCACGATTGGTATGCAGCTTGGATGTGGAGGTAGTTTGCAAATTGGCCGACTATGATAACTAGTTGATTTCTAGTCTAGTACCATTCGTCTAGCCCCCACATAAAACATCTAGAATCTCTCTAGATCCGAGTAGATTGTCTCATTGTGTGTACAAATTCTTGGATCTAGAGGTGTCGCTGATTCTATAGACTTTTATTCGATGTAATTAAATCAATAGAGTGATTAGGGTCAGACTTAGAGTCAGATTCTATGATGATAGTCTTTCCTTTAATATTGCTCTCCTGACTCTGAGCTGCCAGTTGCCCAGCTTGCTATTGGTTTGATGGATTTTGTTGTTGAGAGTCGTTTGTAGGTGGCACCTGGTCCTCATGACGGCCATATTTTGCTTGATGTGAAGTTTTCCCTCCATTAGGTGTTGACCCACATGCAACCGGCCCTAGAGTATCATCATCGTCATCATCTTTAGGTGGTTGTTGGCCCCCTTTCTCTTTATCCTTGTCCTCCTCCTCATAGTCATCATCCTTTTCTATTGGTTGTCAGGATATTAAAGATAGGCTTCACTGACGAGCGTTGTAGTGAACTTAGGGGATTTTTCTTGTAGATCTAACTGAATAGATTCTATCACATTTTCCAGATCATTGAGATTGAGTGTTAAGTTGCCATCTTTGTCCATGATTTTTACTAAAAGGAGGCCATACTGGAAACATATATTTATCACGTGATGCTTCTGGTGCAGCTTCCGGTAATTTGTCCTTTTTACATTCAGCATAGATTTGAATCGCTATGCTGCCTCCTGGGCGATTCTTTTGTCCTCATCCAGTACAATGTTTTCATTCATGAGCTTTTCAACTTTCTTCTGGAAAGTAGAGATTTCCCTGTTGTGTTGCAGTTGTTGCAGTTGCAGGTTCAAAATTTCTTTGGTCCATTCAATTTTATCTTTCTTGAGCTTTTCCAACTCAACTTTAGTCATTTGAAGCTCTTCTCTCAGATTCTCTACTTTTAAGATGGAAATTGATTCATGGGCTTCCATTATGTACCTATAGAGTTGACGATCGTGTTCTAGCTAGATTGGATAACCACAAGACATCCCTATGTAATGATGTCTGGATCAGTTTGATCTATCTTGTAAACTATCATTGGGAAGGCATAGGGAAGTTCAACTTTATATGGTTTCTTCATTACTAGGTGCCCTTTGAGGGGTTGTTTCTGAAGGCGTTGGAGCCTATCCAGTTTGACAATTGGCATGTAACAGGTGTTTGGGGCGAGTTTGGAACCACTACTTGATGCCTAATTCTTGTCTACCTCTGGCCTAGCACTGGTTTGAGCCTACTTTGTGCTGGTATCTTTAGTAGTAGTCCCTTCGCTTCTTGCTACCCACTGGTCTTTCCTTGCATCGTGTCTACTAGTGGCTAGTAGTGATAAGTGGTTGATGTGCCCTAACCTGAAATTGTTTTAAAAAAAATTGATATCTTTTTCTTCTTGCTTGCTAACCTTGTCCCTCCTTGCATAGTGGTTCTCTTCACTCCTATCCCTTTTTCTTTGTCTTCCATTGGTGGCTGCATGGTAGTGTCCTTTGTCCCTTTGCCCTTACCGGTGTCTTTTGTTTCAGTGTTTTCAGAGGATGAAACTGTGATCTTGGGTGCTCTCTCTTCGGTCACCTTGTCCTAGATATCATCATCAGCAAGCGTACTCGGCCACCATCAGCAAAGGGCCGGGTCTTTTTCTGCACTCAGCAGTCGACAATTACTCTACAGAATTATTTACGATCGGCGGCATAATTAGCACGGCTAATCACCGGCCTCTGCTATGAGTTTTTGCATTCGGTACGGCTACGAGCTTTTCTATACTCCAAATATTGTTTTCTCTTTTATTCGTACAACACATTTCGCCATGAGTACAGAACTTGATGATCAACATATGTTTGACTTCGAATACCTGGAGTCTGCTCCACTTGTGGATGTCGTGTGGCCGGATACTCTCACGGACAGTACCCACGTGGCAGCAGGGACAGATGATGCATACCAAGATAGTCTATCTCTCTATCCGTGAGAATCTACACCTCCTCCTCAGAGTGTGTTTGATATTCTGGAGGATGATAGTAACTTGCCGGATGCCAGGGAGTTTGTCACTCGACATGACTAGCAAACTTTTGATGCTCGATTTCGCAAGCTAGCCGTACGGGTCCGAATATTGGCTACGCAAGTGGAAACTCTCACGCGATTAATTTACAATATGGTACCAGCATTAGCTTCTCACTTGCCGGCAACCCAAGGGGTTGTCTGCCCACCAGTTATGACCAAAGAGGTCCAGCCGACATAAGAGAAATCGGTTGTAGATACAGATCTGGTCGTGACCAATGTGGTCAGGAAGCGACTATCACATTCCGACTTTCAACGGGCAAAGAGTCACAAATTATGCTTTTATTGCTTAGGAACGCATCCAAAAAAGCAATGTCCACATGTACGACAACGTAAGCATGATGCATGAGTTTGTGATTCGACATAAACTCCAGTTTTGGTGTAGGGCACAGTAGTTATATGTCATTTGAACATGTTATGCTCAGACATTTTCTCCTACATGAATGTGGATTTTCAGAGTATTGTCCGTTTTTTGAATTGGGTAGTGTTATGCCCCAATTTCTTTCCTGATGTGTAATAATTTTTGGTACGACTAGCTACATAATCTTAGCTTATACGATCCGTCGAAAACATTATGAGGTGCATCCAAGATCACTAAATTTTGGTGTATATGATACACGTGTCACACAATTTTGCATTCCGCATTTACTTCGGACAGTATTGTTTGTTCTGCAAAGCCAAATGTTTGGCCACTTTCACGTGACACAATACTTCTAATTCATGCTACGATTGACTTGGCATCAAGAGCAGTGGCACCCAAGTTTGCAGCACCTACATTACTCTGGATATCATCTCACCGAATCCCTACTAGTCTAGCCGGTGCAAGGCACTTATGGTGTTGACTTTTACGGTTGTCACGGTAGCCAAGGACTTCCACTTTTGTAAGCAAGGCATGCTACCCAGGTGGTATAAAGTACGCTTCTGCTCTCACACAGTCACTCTGTCAAGGACACTATTAGTTATGAATTGTTTCCCATTATTTTCCTTTTGGTTGCTGTTGTTGCATACCAACACTAAAAGGACCCTAAATTTCAGACTTAATTCACCGGAAAACTGCCATATCTACGTCATTTTCATACAATCACGACCCTTGCAAGGTCGGTGGGTCGGGATGTGTTTTATGTTTTTCTGTTCCCTCTCTCGATGAGCGAGTCATACAAGCAAACTGTGGAATGCTTATAGGATAAGCTGCAAGTCAGGCATAAGATGCGTAAGAGCACACAGATTGGGTACACACTCTAGAAACTTCAAGAAATTTCCTCAGCCCAGCATGCTCTCTTTCTCTGTCCCTCTTATTTCTCTCGAAGAATCATGAAAACTTTCTAAGAAGCTTTTGATACATGTTTTGCTCGTGAGTCAGCCCGAGTCAACGGTGCTCTAACTCTCAACTAACAAGTGGCCAAGAAGCCATCCAAATTAGTATTCATTGGTTCGTCGATTGAACACTAATTGACATAAGGGCTACAAGCCACACAGGCTGGCTAAGAACCATAATTCAGGGTAAGACCCAACTGTTGGCATTCATTGGTCCAGCTTGAACAGCTCTACCCAGTGGAATCCACATCGATGTTAAAGGCCAAGCAAGAGTCTTCTCATTACATATGGATATTTTGTAAGCACTACATGTTTTTGGTGTGACGATTGAGTTGAGTTATTGATGAACTTACACTCGCATAGGCTGATCTATAACACGGCGTATAAATGTAGCAAGTATTTTCGACAACATGGCTGTCCATAATACCTAGGGGTTCCGCCTTGCGTGGATCTCCCGTTCTCTCTATAGCAGTAGGCGTGCATATAGGAGCCCAGTTTCGTGGTATGACCACATATGTGCTTAATAACTCACACAATACGTGTTGATAGTCAATTTTAGTCAAAAGGTTCTTTCCAACCTTTCACCAAGGGGGTTGGTTTTGCAAGCTCTACCCCAGAGTTGGATTGCCACGGCAACACCCATGGTTACAAGTTTCACTTCTTTCTCTTTACTAATCTCTAATGTTACTGATTAGTAGGTCAAAGAAATTTTGATATGGTACGCTTTACAGGTTAAGGGTTGTACTTGACTTCCGGGTACGTATCAGGTAATTTCCACCTCCTCGTAAGTACATGTTTCTTGGATTTATTTTCCTTTCCAATTAAGTTTGTTTGTGTTACATAACCGGGATGTTTGGGCTAGAAGACTTTCATCTAGCTTGCTCTTTAGCCAAGTGACAAGGTCATGGATGAGCATAGCATTTTGAGTAAATATTGTTATTTTCTGTTCATCAAGATACCGTATTGAGTTTGAATCTTGTTGGAACAATTACAAACCTACCTAGTACGGTTCTGTTTGGCACATGTTGTCACATGGGACACAACATGGTCTAGGAACTCAGGAAGTTCGGTTTAGCCAGTGTGGAGCAATGATAATGAGGGTCCCTCTCACTCGTGTCACGGAGTGTTCATAGTTTCCTCCACACACAAGTACAATTTGTGCTTGATGGATGTCGCTTTCTTTGCCATCCTTACTTGAGATATATTCCACATGTGGCAAATCCGAGTCTCTGGGACTGACACTGGCCCCTAATTCCTAATGATGTGTTGCGACAACATCCCTACGTGCTGGTCGCATCCGTTTATTAGACCGTTTGGAGCACACCATATCAAGAACAATTTTCGTAGCCAGAAATTGTCGGGTACTAAGTACAGACTTGTTACAATTACAAGTGCTGTGAAACCACCTTAACAGGGGGTCATTTCTACATATAGCCAAGTATGCTATGTTCAGGAGAATGTCTCATGGTTGGTACCTAGGTGAGACTGAGCTTTCACATTCTATTATGGTCCAACTCTTGTTGCAAGGCCTTCACGTCGTGGCGTGGAAAGTCTCGTCATGAAATTGTGGTTTGGATTTGTTTGTGTTAAATGCATGCACACTAGGTGTTATGGGCCCTAGTGTTTAACACAAATTTGTTTGGAGCGTCATGCAAATTCATGGACTTTTTTGTTTCTACAAATTTTTGCACTTCAAGTGCACCTTTTCAAGCAGATTTATGAGTTTACACCCTACCGTACAAGGTAACGGCTCAGGATGGGTGTCTGTGGTTGGATGGTCTAAACTCTATGAGCTTACTCCACTCCAACCCGCTTTCAACCTAGTTGGTTGCCTCCACTCCATATCGAGTATATGGCTAGATACTCACTCGTTGAGTCATCGTTTATCGTCAGTCATGGAAGAATGTCTGTAAGTGGTTGGGGGAAAGTACCTCACTCTTACTACTGCTATTCATCCCGCGTTGGATGGCAGCTTCCAAGTATTTTCTAGTGCTAAAGGATCTGCTAAGAGCATACGTTGGAACACAACATTCTGAATGGGCAATTACCTCCCTCTTCCAGAATTTGCTTAGGTTTTCAACTTTGAACACATATTGTGGTGGGGTTGTATACCGATTCAATCGTTTCATAAGTCAAGGACTTAGTAGGTGTGCTGACAAAGCATGTTGGCATATAACCTTCATTAGGGGTGAAGATGTAGTTCTGTAGGTTCCAAAATTTTCATAAGTCTAACATGAGGACACTCCCTATTGTGTCCCTCAATAGCTATGAGCTTTTCAAGATACGCCCACGAGTTGGAAATCTGGCTCACAACTTCATGGATAGTGGCACCAAGGTTTGCTTGCATATTTCCAGTCTCTTCCGAAAGTCTGAAAACTGGTTATGTCTTTGACACCTTTTAGTTGTGGTTACTCCTTTAAAGTACTCAAATGAGTTACAAATTGAGCTACCAATTTGATACAAGTGGTTGCAAAAGGACAACAATGTTGAAAATCAAGATGTTGCTCTTGGTTTCATTGAACCTCCTCACTGCACCAATCATCGGTCATACGGACAACTGCCCATGTATGGGACGTCAATAAAGAAAACATCAGTGTTCTTACGAAGATATTACCACTTGTGTTTTAGAGGACGAAACTCTTCCTTAAGGGGGGAGTAATGCCAGAACAAGGGTTCAGTAGCGGCAAGGCCCAAACCTAAGGACTAGGGCGGTCACGGACTACGGCCAAGGGCCGGGCTAGACAGTGTGGACAGGGGATCCATCTAGGGCAAGGGGCTAGGAACCCGCCTATAATAATGGGGGGTTGGGAGGACGATCCTATGGTCTAGAATCCATAGTTCTTACACCACTATCATTCCCTTGTCTAACTGGAATGTAGCCAATACCTGTTGAGTAATACTTGCATCAAAGGTAACTTGGCGGCTTCTACTACCACCTCCAAATGCCATAGCTTTAGTAGAGCGTGCTCCTTGTCTTGAAATACATACTTGGCAATTTTATTGTGCGCCACTACTCCTACTACATCAGTCATTGATGCTATCAAACTCTCGGTCTCTATCAACATGCTACCTATGGTGTCCTTGATTTTCGTGGACATGTTTCTTCTTCCCATGCACAATGAAGGTGATCAATCTTGTGTAGAAGTAATGTACTCACTTGTGTTGGTAATTGACTTGAACAGGGAGCACCGAGGGGTTTTAGCTAGAGTTGCTACAATTGTCAAAGGAGTGGGTGGATGTAGCAAAGAATCTTGCTGCTCTAAGCTCGAGGAAACTTTTGTAGGTTGCGATGCAAGTGGCACAAGAGGATGCAAGTAAAGTGAGGATGGGTGCACCCTTCGCATAATTATATGCACACGCGCCATGAATGCTCCACCCTTGTCCTGTCTCGGGAATGGGTGCATCGTTTGTGACTTGTCAAACATGCATTGGTCCTCCATTGGTCTGCCTTGATCTTTATTACTGACATTATTCTCTTTATGATTGTGGTAATGAATTTCCTTTGATGACCATTATAGGGTACTAGTGGTACTAGGAATGCCCACTGATTCTGACTGGTCCAACTTGGTTTGTGGCATGGCTAAACTTGAAACGAGTGTTGCTTATGAGTACTGGATGAATAAGACTGTATTGGCGTGATCAGTCGTCACTGAATCGGGTCCAAAGTTGTCACAATGTTCATTGGTCGTGTCCTACTGGTCTGATGTGAAATAGGTCTAGAGTTTCATCTTCTAAATCTAGTTGTGCACCTAGTAATAGTTCTTCTGGGATTCATTCTGATCTGGCATAGTATAATTTGATATTGGTCCCATTGTAAACCCTTGGCAACAATAGTTCTGACAAGTTTGTCAGTTTGAGTGTGCCATTGGAGAATACCCAATCCACTTCATAGGGTCCAGACCAAGCCATCTTCCAATTTGGTTTCTTTGGTCCCACTTTGGATTGATATAATAGTACTAGGTCACCCTTCTTGAACTCCCTGACCTTAATCTTGTTGTTGTGCCAGTGTTTTCCCCTCTGTTGGACCACTTCCTTTTCCATCATTGCCCTCTATCTGATCTCATCCAGCTTTAGTAGCTCATCTAATTTTCTCTTCAAATCTCGGTTAAAGTCCATTCCATGTTCAATTGACAGTCTGAGACTGAGAATTTCAAACTGCATCGGTATAGCTGCCTCAATTCCATACACCATTCTGAAGGGTGTCATTCTAGTCGGAATCTTATAGGCAGTTCTATAGGCCCATAGCGTTGTCTGAAGTTTGGAATCCCACTCGTGTGGCTCCTTCTGAACTATCTTGGTGAGAATTATCTTGATAGTTTTATTGCTTCTTTCAGCGTGTCCATTGCACCAAAGATAGTAAGGAGTTGATTTTTGGTGCTTTACTGAGAATATCTCAGTCAATATTTGATAGTTTCATTGATGAAATGAGTTGCCTGATCTGAGACAATCTTGATGGGGCATCCATATCTGCATATAATGTTTTCATACAAAAATGTAGTTGTGGATTTGGCAGTGTTGTTTGGTAAGGCCTTGGCTTCAACCCACTTGCTGACATAACATGTGGCCATGAAAATATATATGTTCTTTCTGGGAGTCATTTACTTAAATGGCCCCATGAAGTCTAAACCCGATTTTATAAATATTCCAAGTGGTTCAACTAGAGTTGTTGTTGGCCTTCCCATCCTCTAGCAGATGTCACAAGTCTTACAAAAAGCTTCGACATCGTCCATCATTGTTTGCCACCATAACCTTGCCTGGAGGATCTCTTATATGTAATGTCAGTTGAGAAGTGTCCTCCTGCATCTCCATTGTGGGATTTAATAATTATCTGCATCCGTCCTCTCATCGGCACACATCTGCGAAGTACACAATTGATTCCTAATTTGTAAAGTGCTCCAACAATGATGGTAAACTTCAAAATTTTGATAATCATTGTCTTCTTATTATTCTGAGACCAATCTTTTGGAAAATTTCCCAGCTGAAGGAACTCATAGACATCTTGCCACTCTGGGTATGGCTTCTCCTCAGTTGTAGTATGAATAACTAAGCATCTACTTGCTCATCTCTCAGTGATATTAACATCCCTATGTGCTTCTGGAAAGGAAGTTTTCTCTACAATGTGTTTTCCCTGGCTTATGGAAATCTTAAATTCAAACTCCATTAAGAACATCATCCATCTGATCAACCTTCCTTGAATAATGATCTTGTTGATAAAAAACAACAAAGCTTGGTGATCTACATAAAAGTGAAATAATTTTACAGAGTAGGCAGTGTTTGAATTTGGTTGCACTGAATACCATTCCCAATGCTTCTCTCTCTATGGTAGAGTATCCTTATTCAGTTGAGTTGAACCCGCGATGACTGGCAAAGTAGACTGGGTAGTTTGTCTCCCCATCAGGTTGGGCCAGTATAGGTCCCATTTCCATGCTAGAAGCATCAACATGTACATGGCAAATCACATCCCAGTTAGGCTGGTGAAGGACTGGCTTCGTGCTGATCGCATACTTTAAGTTCTAGAAACTTTTCTCAGATTCTTCAGTCCAAATAAACTTGTTTCTTTTCTTAGTCAATTCATATAGAGGAAGTGCCTTAGTTGCAAACTTATCACGAACCTCCTATAAAAATGAATATATCCCAAAAAGGAACTCAACTCAGACACAGTTGTGGGCGCTCTAGCCTACTGAATAGACTTGATTTTTTCATTGGCCATTTCAATGCCATTTTTGGAAACCACGTGTCTCAAAAGTTGTCCCTTCCACACCATGAATACTGACTTGAAGCGGTTCAAACAAATTCTTTTCTCTTTGCACCTCTCAAAAACCATCCCCAACAATACTAAATGCATTTCTTCAGCAGAGGAGAATATGGTAAAATCATCAACAAAGGTAGCCAAGAACTTAGACAGAAACTCACTGAAAATCTCCATCATAATCCATAAAATCTCCCCATTTAATGATGAATGTGGTATTGACTCTATCTTCAAGTGCACTTTTGACATGATTGTACCCACTATATCCATCCATGAAACTATACAATTTGTGGCGTGCAATTCATCTAGCATCATGTCTATAAAGGGTAGTGGAAAAGGATCTTTACTTATTTGTGCATTCAACTTTCTATAGTCAACACATACCCTCAATTTTCCATTCTTTTTCAAGACTACCACTATAGGAAACAGCTAGTCACTACTTGCCACTTTCGTCGTGGACCTAGCTTTGAGAAGATTATCAATCTCCTCTTTCACTTTCTTGGCATAGTTGGGATTCATCCTATACCTCCGTAATGTGACTAGTCTAGCATCTGGCTTTAGTGGTATTCTATGTTGACATACCTCTGGATCTACTCCTTTTAGATCTATGTGTTCCCAAGCAAATACATCTTTGTACTTTAGGAACAAATCCTTGGGCTTCTCCTTAATCTTTGGCTTCAGATGCTTGTCGATTTTGATCATTATGGGATTCTCTTCTGAGCTGAGATTAAACTCTTCCACTTCTTGGTCATCTGGGAGTAGCCAGTTTGGACCTCCTCCCTTCCTTTTAGCCATGGATTCTCGGGGAGGTCACCTAAGAAAAATGTAACATATTACGTGAGTTCAACAAAAGGGTATTTAATGCTCTTGAAACTTATTGAAATATATATACAGAAAGATACTATTTTTTTTCAAATTTGAAAAAACTTACAGGTTTTAAAAGAAAAGTTATATTCCTAAGAAAATTCACAGATAAGGGGTTTTACAAACATGTCTTGAATGCACATGATATGGTAGTTTTACACATACTGAACCCTCGAGCATGGATTCAGCTTCTTTTTTTGTTCAAATACCATGAGATTCCCTACTTCTAGCAGGCTATTGTGAAGTTTAGCTTCCTCATTGCTGGATTCCTCTCTCTAGCATTTGCTGGACTGGTATCTTCCACTAGTCTAAAATCGAATTTATCTAGTGCTAGCTATTCTAGTGGCCGTCCATTCAACTGATATGTCCTCTCCCCAAAGTTCATCTCAGTGAACTGGTCTAGGTATTGTCTCTTGGCTTGATCCTTATCCATGAGCACACCACTAAGATCTATCTCTGTGAGTGGAAAGATATTCATTGATGCCAATATTTTTTCTCTTTTCTTGGTTCCATACTTTTACAGAATTCCTCAGGCCTCAAAGCCTTCTTCTAGCTCCTAGTGTTGTCAGTTTTGATATGAATCCTTCTACTGCCGCCCTGGATATTTAATGTCTAATTTGCATAATCATAGATGGCACTAGTAGTTTTGAGCCAAGGTCTGCCCGAAAGCATTCCATATGCTCCTTGCACATCCAACACTAGAAAACCGGTTTTGAATTTCTCCTTTTCCACTATGATTTGCATATTCTCAACTAGTCTAGTGGCTTGAACGACCCCGTGATCCTCCATTCTGACTTTGAGTGGTGCTAGTCTCATTTTGGTAATCCCTAGTTTCTGTCTCAGATGCTCACTAAGAATATTAACTCCATCACCTCCATCCAGAATCACTCCAAAAAATGGTTCCCATTGCTTTTCGATCTTGTAGTCAATTTGAATCACTAGGACCTCATCATCTCTAATGGCCGCAAGGTCCACTGCTCTAGCCTCAGCTTCAGCTTTTCTCTTTGCCTAGTGAACTTTATAGCTGCTGGTAATGTTCGCTTGATGTCATCAAGTTTGAATGTCAACTTCTGTATCCTCTCACAGACCTTGACATATGTCTCATCTTGCTCATTACCAGAGTTGTTATCTGAACTGGAAGACTTTTCCTCCTGTTACTATCTTCACAGTTACATTCCGCTGGCTCCTCTTGTCTAGCTACTGGCTAAATCTTAGATGGATCCATTGATGGCTCCTCATTCGGTCCAAAGGTTCTAGCCTTGACCAAGTCTGATCTAACTTGCCGTACCTCATTTGCAAGACTTTGCATTGCAATAATCTTAGACTCTGGTCTTGATGCTGTCTTCTCATTCTGGCGCTCTTGCACCTGAGTGGTAGCTTCTGAATAGTTTGAGCTTTAGAACGCTTTGGTTGTTATGGCAATTTCTTTGCTAGATTTTTAGTCATCTTTGCTGCCAACTCACACTATTCCTGCCATTCGTCTACTACCTTCTCCTTGCCCTTGGCATTCCAGACTGATCACAGTTGTTCTTATTTTTTTGTCTTAGCAGTCTTCTTACGCTCATTCTCATATGGGATCTCTTCAATGATTACACCCTTACTCCTGGTAACCACCTTGATCGACACTGGCTCTAGCGCCTTTTGGTATGTTCCTTCTGGTTTCAGAGCATCTGTACATTGGGCTGCAAAGTGTCCGTACTTTCCACACTTGTAGAAATTTTGATTTCTTTTGGCAAAGTCTCCTCTGCCTCTGTCTCTACCGACGTCTCCCTGGTATCTTCCCCTGCCAGCACCAATTCCTTCAGTGCTTGTGCGAGCTTCATTTCCCTTAGTCCCACTGGCCCCATCTCCCTTGATTACCTCAGGGTTTGTCAGTGCAATCATTGCTAAGTTATTGTCTTTCTTGAAATGATGGATTTTGATGGCGTAATTATTCTAGACATGACCATAGGCTTTACAATAGGTGCACTGAGAAAATTCATTAGACTTATGATCTTTTGATCTACACTTTGAGCACCAAATCCATTTTGTTCATTGATTGTCTTGTTTTGGCAATTTCAACAATCTGTTTTGATATCTCTTCTATTTTCCTTGTCCAGGATCCTTTCTTCTTCCCCTTGCCCTTCTCATCTGACTCACTTCCAGATGAAATTGAGCTTGAACTGGAGCTAGAACTCTCTTCAGTTTTCGACTCATGATCACTGGACTGTCTTTTCTTGTGTCCCTTTTCTTTCTTAGCTTGATGTTCCAATTTCAAAGCTCTTTGCACCAAGTCATTGAATTTCTTCATTGGCACTGGTACTTTTATCATTGGCACTGGTACTTTCTGTTCCCTTAATTCTTGCTTCTGAAACTATTCAGAAACCAAGCTCTCATTATTTTCTCAGGAGGAGGTTCTTGTAACTGTCTGGTCAATTCTTTGATCTTTTCCACATAGCCTCCGACTGACAGCGTCCCTTGCTTGATCTTGTCGAGTTCACATAGGATATCTTCATCTCCTATGTTATCTGAATACTCTAATCTAAAGGCTTTGATCAATTTATTGTATGATTGGAGATGGCAAGCTGGGTAATGGTAGTACCATTTGGAGATGCCTCTTTCAATGTCTTTGGAAAATACTCCCCCCCATTCATCTTCATCTATGTCTTTAAGTTCTGCATATTGTTTAAATGCTTGAATATGCACATTAGGATCATCCTTCTTTCCACCCTTTCACACTTGGAAGGATATTTTTAGATTACTGAAATACTCAATGTGACTGGTTTTGGACTTGTGAATTGGCTTCCTTTTTTTGGATCCTCTCTTTCAATAATAATCCACATCAGTATCCCAATCATTGTCTGTTTTAGTTTTGGATGTTGTCTCCTCTACTTTCTTCTACTAGTTTATGCCGAGATTGATGACTCTGTTTACTGCCCTCACTGTCTCTAGTGTGTTTCCTGCTTTGTTGGGATCCATGAGATCGATTTCTGTGTTCAGCCCATTATACCCTTCATCTCCTAGAATGAATTGAATGTTGGGAATCCCTGAATTTGTCAGCTATTCCTTGCCCTAGAGGAGCCTCCATCTCACAACCAAGTTCTTTTTCAGTTTCAGAGCCTTGCTCTAATTCCTCCTGAATTGGATTGACACAATTTGGGTCATCCATGATGATGGGATTGGGATTGTGCTAGCTAAGGTGGGTGATAGACAAACATTATGCACACGTGTGAGTGTGTGTAGGCTAGATTTTTACTCAAGAAAATTAGCTTGGACTCATAAACACGATCTTAAGTAGTTGGTTAGCCCATCACAAGCTCATCAAGAGTGAGACATGTAATGCAAAACTTGGATTTTTTATTTTTTATTCATAAAGAGAGCTTTATGTAGCTCTACAACTTCACACCTTTACATGTGGGATAATCGATTTCTTCTCTCTTCACTCACACTCTAGTGACTCTAGGACAAATCCCATAATTCCCAACATTCCTCCCCTTGGGGTTTGGATTAGGACAATACATTGAAGATTCTATATCCACATAGGATGACGTAAGGTATCCACACAAGATGATAATATCCACATAGGATGACATAAAATCCTCTCCTTGAAGTAGAGAGGCGAAAAATCTTCAGAGCATATCTCATAGACAAGGTTGTTTCTGCCTTTGTCTTCCACCACATGAGTTGCTCCTCTTGCATGTTTCTTGCCTTTATTATTGTAGCTTTTGTTGTTGCTACTATCCCTGCTGCTTTCTCCACTATTGTTGCCTTCATTTGAGTAGCATCAAGAAGGAGGATGCCCCTTCTTACCACAGTTGCTGCAAGATTTTTTGGTGTAGCAGTCCTTTGCTACATGTCCCATTTTCCTTGAAGTGAATTGATGATGTCTTGTAATGCTAGAGCCTGTTCTTTCTCTTCAAGGATGCTGACTAAGTGATCATAAGAGGGTGGCAGTGCACTCAAAAGCACGACCACTTTGTCATCTTCTGGTTCATCACACTTTATGTAAGTAAGCTGGGCTATGATGCTTTTAAGTCTCTTGACAAGGTTAGCTATGTCCTCTCCTTCATACATTGTGGTTTTGTAAAGTTGTCTTTTAAGGCTTACTTTACTTCTTTTAGCTCTAGCCCCAAATTTTTCTTCAAGAAAAATCCATGCTTTATGCGCACTTGTACATTCATCAATGAAGTGGACATAGTTATCGTGAAGTGCGGTGATAATGATCCCAAGTGCCTGTTCATCCTTTTCTATAGCCTGTGCTCTAAATTCCCTAGTATGCACTCCCTCTTGATCATCTAGTGGCACTTTGACCACACCCCATAATGTCTTCTTCATCAAGTAGCACCTAAGCTTGGTCCATCTGTGGAACCCTACCCCATTAAATTTCTCTACACCCTTTTCACTCATTGTGCCAGTAGAGGGGTCTTAATGCTGGAGACTCTCTAAGGTCAGTGTCTGCCTCTTTATACAAGCACAACTATGAAATCATCACCATAAATAAATATTATAATATTCCTTGTGAGTATTGTGCTTGGTTGCAAAATAGATGGTTGTTTATACATGTAGCAAAGTTATGTTCAGTTCATGAACTAGTTCATTTGGTACCTAGATGTGATGGATTTTCACATTCTATTATGGTCCAAATATGCTGGCACAATTTTCACGTAAAAAAGTATTTAGTTCTTTTTCCGTGAGCCATGAGCATACCATTTTCCATAAGCATTGGAAAGTATGGTTATGGATATGTAGGTTCGAATCTATTTTTTGCTAAATGCATGCACACTAGGTGTTATGGGCCCTAATGTTTAGCAAAGGCTAATTTGGAGCGGCATGCACATTCATGAAATTAGTAGCTTCTAAAGCATTTTACACTATATGTGCACTATCTCTATGAGATTAATTGTAGATCTATCAATCACCAATAGAGATCGTGGATTAGTTTGGGTGCTTGTATATCAGCTCATTGCACTTAACCAAGATGGTTTCTTCTAAAATTATTGATTAATCAACAATAATACACAGAATTGTGTCCCTATTTACCAGTCACTTTGGAGGACTTTCTGTAAATGATCGGGAAACACACCTTAGTATGTGAGTTATCCAAAGAGGATAAGCAGTTTACAAGTGTTAATCTTGTGCTAATGGATATGCTAAACGTACATTAGCACCATGCAATCCAATTAGAATGGTTATCTCTCTAGTTGGAGTTTTCTTATCATGCAACAAAGCAGGTTGCGACTAAGTGTAGCCTCTTCCTGTTTAAATCCGGGTCTCAACCTTGAACACTGGTTATGGTGGGGTTGTTTATGTTAGGAAATAAGACGTAGCTAAATAGATAATTGAGTAGATTACTTAATGGAGAGAGACAGATTTATATACACGAGATTATAGAGTAGAGAGAGAGAGAGAGAGAGAGAGAGAGAGAGAGAGAGAGAGAGAGAGTACACACGATATACGTGGTTCACCCAATGTGGGCTACGTCCACGGGAAAGCAGCCACTCAATGGCTTTAGTACTTTAAAACAAGAAGTAGTTTACAAAGGGATTATACCCTTAATGGAGCTCCCGCCTTGCTTCACTCTCACCACCTCACACTCACCTTGTTGCATCAACTTCACACTATGAAATGTGTGTAGAAATGGCCTCCTTTTATAGGCCAAAAGGGCTGCCCTCTCTTATGAGAGACAGCCATGTGTAGCCGCCCTTGTGCGAATAAGTCCAAATCGGACCCTCCAATCCGCCCATGTGTGGCCGCCCTTGAGAAGACAAGTCCGCTTTTGAATTCGGCCACCGGCCACCGGCCATTGACTTCTGACCACCGGCCACTGACTTCCGACCACCGGCCATTGGCCATTGACTATCGGCCACCGGCCAACCGACCGGTTGTTTTCCGACCACTTTTCCGGCCGCCGTCCGGCCATAATATTCCGGCGAAAAAAAAAGTATCGGGGGCCTGAGGCCTTTAAAGTTGCCCTTGATTCTTGTCCGTGAAAATTTTGGTTTCCAGTGAGTGATTTTCCTTCACGCACGATGGCTTCTCCTCATAATGGGGGCCTTACAAATGTGCGTTTTTACCACAGAACATTACAAAGGTAAATCAGGCTCCATACTTAACAGTTTACTCATGAATGTTGATAACAAGTCAAAGACTTATATTTTGCTGATGAGTTATGTCAGCCAATTACTTTCATGGAAAGTGAAAACAGGTACTCTTTTGGGCTTTTGGGTACATCTTTAGTCTTGATAACTCATTTAGCATGCTCAAGTGAGTTCTAAATGGAGTCTATATGCTATGTTGGTTATGGGCCGGTTACAAGATGGTGGCAAAGGGACAACAATGTGGAAAATCAAGATGCTCTTCTTGATTTCATTGAACCTCCTACTTACTCAACCGTGCTCCATTCCAAAGGACAATTGGATCCATGAGGGATGCCACTGCCGAAAACATTAGTGTTTTTTATGACTTTGAGGACGAGAATGCTTCTCCAAGGGGGGAGTAATGTAAGGCCAAGGGCAACCTAGGGGGTCAAAGACCTAGGGCAAGGGTCTGGAAATCTTAGATGTGGACTCTGGATTCGTACTAGGCTAGGGCTGAGAGCCACAAAGCCTATATATAGGGTGGTAGGGAGGTGGATCTTGTTAAGTATGGAGCCTGATTTACCCTTGTAATTTTTTGTGGTAAAAGCGCACATTTGTAAGGCCCCCATTATGAGGAGAAGCCATCGTGCGTAAAGGAAAATCACTCACCGGAAACCAAAATTTTCACGGACAAGAATCAGGGGCAACTTTAAAGGCCTCGGGGGCGGAGGCCCCCTGAGACTTTTTTTTTTCACCGGAATATTCTTTTTCGTCGGAATATTATGGCCGGATGGCGGCCGGAAAGTGGTCGGAAAACAACCGGTCGGTTGGCCGGTGGTCGGAAGTCAATGGCCGGTGGCCGAATTCAAAAGCGGACTTGTCTTCTCAAGGGCGGCCACACATGGGCGGATTGGAGGGTCCGATTTGGACTTATTCGCACAAGGGCGGCTACACATGGCTGTCTCTCATAAGAGAGGGCAGCCCTTTTGGCCTATAAAAGGAGGCCATTTCTACACACATTTCATAGTGTGAAGTTGATGCAACAAGGTGAGTGTGAGGTGGTGAGAGTGAAGCAAGGCGGGAGCTCCATTAAGGGTATAATCCCTTTGTAAACTACTTCTTGTTTTGAAGTACGAAAGCCATTGAGTGGCTGCTTTCCCGTGGACGTAGCCCACATTGGGTGAACCACGTATATCATGTGTACTCTCTCTCTCTCTCTCTCTACTCTATAATCTCGTGTATATAAATCTGTCTCTCTCCATTAAGTAATCTACTCAATTATCTATTTAGCTACGTCTTATTTCCTAACAACTGGTATCAGAGCAAGGTTTGCTCGTAGCTAAATTATCTCAAGGAAAGGATTCCTTGAATTGAGTGGGAGTTATGGCGGAGAAAGGGAAGCTCAAGATTGAGAAGTTCAACGGCAAAAACTACCAACATTGGAAGATGCAGATTGAAGACTATCTCTACCAGAAGGACCTCTATTTGCCACTAGGCGGTCTTGCGAAGAAGCCCGCAACATTGGCAGATGAAGCATGGATTGTCCTTGATCGAAAGGCACTGGGAACAATCCGGTTAAGCTTGGCATCAACGGTGGCCTTCAATGTTTCGGAGATGAAGACCACGGAGGACTTGATGAAGTCACTTGACGACTTCTACGAGAAACCATCGGCATCCAATAAGGTATTTCTTATGAAGCGCTTGTTCAATCTAAAGATGGAAGAGAATGGTTCAGTTGCAGAACACCTAAATGACTTTAACACAAACATAAGTCAACTTCGATCAGTGAAAATCAATTTCGATGACGAAGTGCGAGCTCTCCTTATACTATCATCTCTACCGGATAGTTGGGACAGCCTTGTGATGGCTGTAAGTAATTCTATCTCTGGCACAAATACTCTTAAGTTTGATGATGTTGTGGGTGTTCTCCTAAGCGAGGAAATGCGAAGGAGAAGCACAGGAGAATCATCAAGTGCTGCACTATCAGTGGAAACAAGAGGAAGGCTTAAGGAGAGGTTCAAAAACCAAAAGGGTCGTGATCACTCAAGGCAAAGCAAGTCACGCACAAAGTCAGCTCTTGAATGTTGGAACTGCGGCAAGAAGGGCCACGTCAAGAAGGATTGCTGGTCCAAGAAGAAGAAGGAGACAGAGTCTCAAAACAACAAGCCAACATCGGAGGCCAATGTGGCAGGTAAAGTAGAGCAAGATGCTCTAATTCTCTCATTAGACAATGTGTCTAATCTCTGGATAGTAGATTCCGGGCTTCATTCCATGCGACACCACACAAGCAACATTTCCAAGACTACACCAAAGGTAATTTTGGGTATGTATACTTGGGAGATGATGAAGCTTGTGAGATTGTTGGCAAAGGTACAGTTTCTGTCAAAACTGCTAACGGAAATGAATGGAAGCTTAAAGATGTTAGGCATGTTCCTTCTCTTCGCAAAAATTTGATCTCTACAGGACAATTGGACGATGAAGGTCACAACATTGCATTCGGAAACAAACGGTGGAAGATCTCAAAGGGATCTTTGGTGGTTGCCAAGGGTGAAAAAGTTGGTACACTTTACTTGTGTACTGTTAGCATGCAACCTTCAGCTTGTGCAGCAACTACAGAAGTTGACAGTGTGGTGTGGCACTACCGACTTGGGCATATGAGTGCCAAAGGAATGCAAATCCTTCAAACAAAGAAGCTTCTACCAGGTTTGATAGAAGTGGACTTAGAGTTCTGTGAAGATTGTGTTTATGGTAAACAAAAGAGGGTAAAATTTCAAAAATCAGGAAATGAAAGAAAAAATAAAAAACTTGAGTTGGTTCATTCTGATGTTTGGGGTCCTGCAAGTACACCATCACTTGGTGGTTCATTGTACTATGTAACATTCATAGACGATGCGACTAGAAAAACATGGGTTTATGTCATGAAGAATAAATCCGATGTATTTTCCATATTTCAAAGGTGGAAAGCCTTTGTGGAGAATGAAACAGGTACCAAGGTTAAATGCCTCAGATCCGACAATGGAGGCGAATATTGTAGCCAAGCTTTTGAAAGCTTTTGTGCTAGCAATGGCATTCGGAGGCAAAGGACAACCCCAAGGACACCTCAACAAAATGGGATTTCGGAAAGGATGAACAGGACAATCATGGAACGAGCACGAAGCATGCGGCTACATGCAGGCCTACTGCTTGAGCTTTGGGCGGAAGCTGTAGGTACGTCTGCGTACTTAATCAATCGGTCACCCTCAACGGCATTGGATGGGGGAGTTCCAGAAGAGGCAAGGACAGGTAAACCGATGAATTATGCATTTCTCAAAGTGTTTGGGTGTGAGGCTTTCATGCACATAGATAGAAGCCTAAGATCAAAGTTAGATGCAAAGTCCAAAAAGTGTTTCTTCATTGGCTATGGAGAAGGAGACTTTGGGTATCGCCTATGGAATCCTGAAGATGGTAAAATCTTAAGGAGTAGGGATGACGAAAAAAATATGTACAAAGATTACTTGGAAAGAAAACAAACAAAAGAAACAGGTGATGAGTACATGGAGCTTGAGGACGGTGAAGACTCAAGGACTACAAACGATGACAATGTGCAACAACGTCAACCAAATGAGGAGCCTCAACCTATTCCCCGAAGATCTACAAGAGCAAGTAGACCTCCAGAAAGGTTTGTTCCTTCCTTCAACCATCTCTTGATCTCAGATTCTGGAGAGCCGGAATCATATGAAGAAGCTATGCAACATGAATCCAAAGAAGAATGGACGAAGAGCATGCAAGTGGAGATGGACTCACTACATCGCAACCAAACATGGGAGTTGGTTGAGTTGCCTAAAGGTATGCGGGCACTTCAAAACAAATGGGTGTACAAGCTCAAGGAAGAAGAAGGTGGGAAGAAAAGGTACAAGTCTAGGCTTGTGGTAAAAGGTTTTTCTCAAAAGAAAGGTACTGACTTCAATGAAATATTTTCTCCTGTTGTAAAAATGAACTCAATTAGGCTTGTCTTAAGCCTTGTGGCTGCTCATGATCTAAATCTCGAGCAAATGGATGTAAATACGACATTCCCTCACGGTGACTTAGAGGAGGAAATCTACATGCTTCAACAAAAGGGGTATGAAGTAAAAGGTAAGGAGAAAATGGTTTGTAGATTAAAGAAGAGCTTGTATGGTTTAAAGCAAGCATCAAGACAATGGTACTTGAAGTTTGATCGATGGATGTTGGATCATGGATTCACAAGATGCAACTCGGATCACTGCGTCTACACGGAGAATTTGGGAGATGGGAAATTCATCATCCTAATGTTGTATGTTGATGACATGTTGATTGCAAGTGCTAACATGTAGGACATCAAAGACTTAAAAGAGGAGCTGTCCAAATCTTTTTCAATGAAAGATTTAGGTGCTGCAAAGAGGATACTTGGTATGAAAATATCAAGGGACAGGACGAAGAAGACAATAAAGCTATCTCAAGAAGATTACATCAAGAAGGTACTAGAAAGGTTTGCAATGCAAAATGCAAAACCAGTTTCTACACCTTTGGATGGTCATTTTAAACTAACGAAGGATATGTGTCCAAAGACACAAGAGGAGATAGCCTATATGTCTAAAGTTCCATATGCTGCAGCGGTAGGTTCTCTAATGTATGCTATGGTCTGGACAAGGCCAGACATTGCACATGCAGTGGGAGTTGTGAGTAGGTTCATGGACAACCCAGGTAAAGAGCATTGGCAAGCTGTGAAGTAGATACTTAGGTATCTAAAAGGGACAACAACAAATGCTTTGTATTTTGGAGGAACTGATATTTTTCTAGAAGGGTATGCTGATGCAGATATGGCAGGTGACAAAGATACTCGAAGGAGCACTACTGGCTATGTGTTCACGGTTGGAGGCACAGCAGTAAGCTGGGCTTCAAAGCTGCAGAAAGTGGTTTCACTTTCTACCACGGAAGCAGAGTATGTAGCAATGACGGAGGCAAGCAAAGAAATTATGTGGCTTCAGATATTCTTAGAAGAACTTGGATTCAAACAAGACAATTGTGTCTTGTACAGTGATAGCCAAAGCGCTATCCATCTTGCGAAGAACTCAGCCTTTCATTCAAGGACAAGCACATTGAGGTGAGATATCACTTCATACGCACTCTTTTGGAAGAGGGACAACTAAAGCTAGGAAAGGTGCATACAAGTGAAAATTCTGCAGACATGTTTACAAAGGTGGTCAACAAGGAGAAGTTGAGCTTTTGCTCATCTTCAATCGGCATTCAAGGATAAGAAGCCAGAATGGAAAGCAGTCACAGGTTTGGTTTGGAGATCAGTCTCCAAGTGGAAGATTGTTAAGTATGGAGCCTGATTTACCCTTGTAATTTTTTGTGGTAAAAGCGCACATTTGTAAGGCCCCCATTATGAGGAGAAGCCATCGTGCGTGAAGGAAAATCACTCACCGGAAACCAAAATTTTCATGGACAAGAATCAAGGGCAACTTTAAAGGCCTTGGGGGCGGAGGCCCCCGAGACTTTTTTTTTCGTCGGAATACTCTTTTTCGTCGGAATATTATGGCCGGATGGCGGCCGGAAAGTGGTCGGAAAACAACCAGTCGGTTGGCCGGTGGTCGGAAGTCAATGGCCGGTGGCCGAATTCAAAAGCGGACTTGTCTTCTCAATAGCGGCCACACATGGGCGGATTGGAGGGTCCAATTTGGACTTATTCGCACAAGGGCGGCTACACATGGCTGTCTCTCATAAGAGAGGGCAGCCCTTTTGGCCTATAAAAGGAGGCCATTTCTACACACATTTCATAGTGTGAAGTTGATGCAACAAGGTGAGTGTGAGGTGGTGAGAGTGAAGCAAGGCGGGAGCTCCATTAAGGGTATAATCCCTTTGTAAACTACTTCTTGTTTTGAAGTACGAAAGCCATTGAGTGGCTGCTTTCCCGTGGACGTAGCCCACATTGGGTGAACCACGTATATCGTGTGTACTCTCTCTCTCTCTCTCTCTACTCTATAATCTCGTGTATATAAATCTGTCTCTCTCCATTAAGTAATCTACTCAATTATCTATTTAGCTACGTCTTATTTCCTAACAGATCTCTCAAGCCAGTCTCCTAGGACCTTAGAGGGCTGGAGATAACATATGGGTAATTACAAGCTAGAACCTTTTAGCTCTAACTATCAACTTTACAATCTCATAAAAATAATCAAAATTATAACTTGGACACGGTGGGTTTTTATAGCAAAAATTAATGGAGTTACAAATAATGGGCTCAAAATAAGGGCGCATTGTTAGGTTGCTACTAACAGTCCCCCCTCCTACTTTGGGTCTTTCATGACATAGCTAGTGCATTGCGATGTAGTGCTTTGGCTTACAGGTTTTTTGCTGCTTTTAGAGGGCTTCAAGCGCTTTGTAGTACTTGATCTTCAACTTTTTGTCTTCTTTTGGGGAAATTGAAGGTCAATAAGTGTCTTGAGCTCCATGATTGAGTAACTGACAAATTTGCCCAAAGATTTTCAATAATTAGGTCAAAGATTTAAGTTTTGAATGTGAAGAACCCGATGTAGGAGGCTTCTTCAAAGGTCTGCATATAATTTGAAGGTAAAAGCATAACCCTAGCACAAATTCCATGAAGTACTTTAACTGGAGGTTGATTTGGAAGGTTGTAGGAGAGACCTATTTTCCACATCTAAGGTGCATCCATTTGCTCAGCTTGATGGAATGTCTGGATGTAGGTGACTGGATATTTTGATAAACTTTATGCATGGTAGATATGGTATCCTCTTGAAGATTTCAATTGCATTTGTTAATATTTGTAGCTTTTAATCTTTAGTAGCTTTCCCTTGGAGACAAGTAGGATGTTTCTTGAGAATGAGCTGATGGATCTCCCATCTCCTCACTCTTCACACCGGGGAGAATGTGAGATCCCTTTGGATTTCTTGTGGAGCTTATGTGTATAGAATGACATATCTAGGATTCCTTTTTAGCCAATATTTTCTCCAACCAGGATGCAACTTGGCACCTTTTGTTGCCCGGTCTTTAAGAAATCTTTAGAACCTCTTCTCCAGTGGGTACGATAGAGATTGTTGGTGTCATGTGCCAATAATCTGCTCGGGGAGGTAAGTTGAGTAAACTTAGCAGAGTGTATAATATGCTCCTCCGAGACATGGATTTCTTCCAAATCTCATCGGGTTTCCTGTTCAATGTTAGCTTTTAATGCTTTTTAGCTTTCGCTGTAAAGCTATCCACTTTGTCTTCTTCTAGCTTCAAAGGTTCTATCTCAAGAAGGAAAGTTGGGCCCTCTATTTCTTCCATCCACTGCAAGAACTATAATGCTTTTGTTTCATTGGTGACAGACTCAAATGTGTCCTCTTCTCTTATCCTCATCTTTCCTTTAAGTTGCATCTGAGCTGCTTCTAAATCTTCTTGGAGCTTGGCTATCTGCTCTTGGTATTCCTCCTCCTTGTGCGTAAAGCTTAGAGACAACTCTCTTCTTTTCATCTGCTCAAGATTTAACTCTATCCATAGATCATTGCTTCTTTTTTCTATAGCTTGGTAGGCTAGGTATGAGCCTTGGAGTGTGGGGCTATTGGATTAGTCCTTGGCTTGTGTAAAACTACTTTTTGGTTCTTGATTCTGGCTTCATCTTGGGTCACTTGGATGTTGCAACATCTAGCTGCCTGCCATTTTGGCATACCTCTGGCCCGCTCATTCTTAGCCCTTTCCTCATCAAGTACATCATGTACATCTGCATCAAAAATAGGCTGATCTGTAACATTTTCAAAAACCCCCATAGGCTGTACATTTGCCTCATTGGACTTTACATTCAAACTTCCACCATTGAAAAGAGGCAACAAAGTGTCATAAATGTCATGTGAGCTTACATTACTGTCTCTTGTACATGACAACAAGGGCTGAACAAGATCTTCCACAAACACAACATCTCGTGAAACTAGAATACGCTTTGTTTGTGGATGATACAACATGTAACCTTTGCTTTCAACACTATAACCAACAAGAATACATTTGACAGCCTTATCATCCAACTTTTTGCGGCGTGTTTGTGGCACCAAAGCATATGCCAAACAACCAAAAACATGCATGTGCTCAATAGAAGGCTTTCTATCATGCCATGCTTCTTATGGAGCAATAGACTTCAAAGCTTTCGTAGGATACTTGTTAGTACATAAGTGGCACACATGATGGCCTCAAGCCAAAAAAAATGCGGCAAATGTTGACTTTTGACCATACATCGTGTCATTTCCATAAGTGACCTGTTTTTCCTCTTAGCAGCACCATTTTGCTGAGGCGTATAAGGCACTCTACAATGGTGTTTTATCCCATGACTAGCCAGAAATGCATTAAATTCATGAGACATATACTCCCCCCCTCGATCGGAACGGAGGGTGCCCATAGTACATTTAGAGACATTTTCAACCATAGCCAAATTTTTTTTGAAGCACATAAATACTTCGGACTTCGCTTTAAGTGGAAATACCCATGCATGCTTGGAGTAATCATCAATGAAAGTTACGATTGCCCAAGGACAAATGCTGCATCTTACTCAAAATATAGCCTTTACAAACATGTTTGACATGTGCTTTAATGAGTGGCAAAAAAGCAACTATATTAGATTTTTAGAAACGCAGCGAGCTGGCAAAATTCAAATGACCAAAACGTGCATGCCAAAGTTTTGCATCTGAAATAGCCTTTGAATCCACAAATGTATTTGCAAAATTCTACCCACACTTGTCATACAAAGTGAGCTTATACAATCCACGACATAAAATGCCAGATGCAACAATTTCATCACCAAAACTGAGATCATATACTGTACATTTGTCATCGACAAATTTGACTAGAAGACCAAGTCTAGCAAGTGCAGTTACAGAAAAAATATTCTTCTTGATCCCATGTACATAAAGTGCATCAACAAGTGTGAAAGAGCTGCCATTTGTAGCAGTAAGCACAATCTTTCCAACTCCCTGAACAAGATAAGAGGCATTGTTGGCACAAGTAACTGAATTCCCATGAGAGACAGACTCAAGAGAGGTGAACAAATCACGATGTGTAGTAATGTGCTTTGTAGCACCACTGTCACAATACCACACATGTGAATTTGCAGCAACTGACATGCATGCATAATGGAAAACAGGATTATAGGTACACTCTACACTAAAAGCCCATTCTGCATCAACATCAACATCACAGTCTGCTTTCACAGAAGACTCAACAATAGCTGCATTTGTAGTGGAACCACTCTCTTTCTTGTTAGCCTCTTTGGCCTTCAACTTAGGACACTGCTTGATCAAGTGTTCATTAGCTTTTCAATAATGACAACGCATATTATTTTTGCCCTTATCACTAGAATTTCCATATGAATTGCTGCCAGCAGAAGAGTTAGGAACATGTGATTTTACACTCGTAGAAGAACCATGAGAAGTGGCTGCATTACTACTACCACGTTTTCTTTGAGCAGCACTAAAGGCCTGTTCAACTGTAGGCTGTATAGTCCTGTTTTTTCTAGAAAGTAACTCTTGCAACAACAATGTGCACAATGCATCAAAATTGACAAGTTGAGGATTTCCTTGGGTCATAAGTTTCCAAGAACTAGCAAAAGTCTAGTAAGAATCTAGCAAGGTATCAAGAACAGTCTGCACAAGGGAACTATTTAAAACAACTCCACCTGCAAAAATAAGTTGCTCATTGATATCCTTGACACCAGCAAGGAAAGTGTCCATATCATCTTCCTCATGCATAATCTTTGATTCCAGCTCTTTACGCAACAATGCAATTTTTTGTCTCATTGCGACTTGCATAAAGATCAGCCAAAATATCCCAAGCCTATTTTGTAGATTTTGTTGAAAAAATGTGAGGAGTAATGGTGCGCTTCACAGAAAACACAATCAACAAGCTTCTTCTATCATAGGCAAAACAACTCTAACAGCAACAATCCTTGCAGCAAGACCCGCAATATCCTCAACATTGCTTGTATCCTTAGAATCAGGATGTACATCAATGCCCTGCACAATGTTCCAAACGCCCTTTGACACAAGAACTGTTAGGAAATAAGACGTAGCTAAATAGATTTTTGAGTAGATTACTTAATGGAGAGAGATAGATTTCACACACAAGAGATTATAGAGAGAGAGAGAGAGAGAGAGAGAGAGAGAGAGAGAGAGAGAGAGAGAGAGAGAGAGAGAGAGAGAGAGAGAGTACACACGATATACGTGGTTCACCCAATGTGGGCTACATCCACGGGAAAGCAGCCACTCAATGGCTTTAGCACTTCAAAAGAAGAAGTAGTTTACAAGGGGATTAAACCCTTGATAGAGCTCCCGCCTTGCTTCACTCTCACCACCTCACACTCACCTTGTTGCATCAACTTCACACTATAAAATGTGTGTAGAAATGGCCTCCTTTTATAGGCCAAAAGAGCTGCCCTCTCTTATGAGAGACAGCCATGTGTAGCCGCCCTTATGCGAATAAGTCCAAATCGGACCCTCCAATCCGCCCATGTGTGGCCGCCCTTGAGAAGACAAGTCCGCTTTTGAATTCGGCCACCGGCCATTGACTTCCGACCACTGACCACCGGCCATCGGCCATTGACTACCGGCGACCGGCCAACCGACCGGTTGTTTTCCGACCACTTTCCGGCCGCCGTCCGGCCATAATATTACGGAGAAAAGGAATATTCCGGCGAAAAAAAAAGTCTCGGGGGCCTCTGCCCTCGAGGCCTCTAAAGTTGCCCCTGATTCGTGTCCGTGAAAATTTTGGTTTCCGGTGAGTGATTTTCCTTCACTCACAATGGCTTCTCCTCATAACGGGGGCCTTACAAATGTGCGCTTTTACCACAAGAGAATATATCACTCTTAGTTGAGCTCAAAAGCTTCCATTTTGTTCTGACAAAGCTTCCAATCTTTCTTGATCTCTCCACCGCCAAGAGTGAGCAAACTGTTTCCTCGAGCTCTTGACATTGCCGTGCTTGCCGCCATCACCATACTCTTTGATACTAATCATGAGTGCACGAATGCAGTGCGTATGCAGAGAGAGAGAGAGAGAGAGAGAGAGAGAGAGAGAGAGAGAGAGAGAGAGAGAGAGAGAGAGAGAGAGAGAGAGAGAGAGAGAGAGAGAGAGAGAGAGACCCTTATTCTTATATTTAGTAAAGAATAAGGTGTGTAAAAGTGATGAGTGATCGGATGCCTCTGGCGTGTCTGACTAGGGTAAGAGGCACACTTCCTTTCCCCCAACATTCATATGAGATGGGAAAGTCTATGGTTCCATCTCCTAGTTGTTTCAATATGCTACCAATCACAAAATTTGAAGCATCAGCATGCACATGCAAATTTTACAAGATTGATGCTGAAGACAAAGCTTACTTGAGCTTTTGGAAATTACTCTTTGCATTCTTAGTCTAGATGAATTGAGTGATAAGACCATACATGGATTTAACAATTAAAGTATGCCTGTAGATAATCTTTGATAGTATCCACAAAGTCATGAATGCTTGAACTTCCCTAACATTAGTCGGTCAAGGCATTTCATCAATCACTACCACTTTCTCTGTATCAATAGCAGTCCCATTCTTGGAAACAACATGTCTGAGAATTTATCCTTGTGTTACCATGAGTACACATTTCCAAAATTTAAGTAGATCCTATATAGATGGCATTTCTCACTCTTGAGGTGCTCAAAATGATCAGCTCGTTGGGATGAATGCATGCACATGTCATCCATATAAACCTCGAAGAAGTTTTGATAGTATTCTTTGAAAGCATGCTGATTACCTTTGGTATGCTGTTGGAGAATTTGTCAGTCCAAAAGGTATGACTCTATATACAAATATTTCCCATTCCATAGCAAAAGCCATTTTATGATGGTCCTTTGGGTTGATGGCTAGTTGGTTGTAGCCAAAGAATCTATCTAAGAAGTTATAAGCTTCTTTTCTAGCCACTCTTTTTGGGATGTGATTAGTGATAGGAAGAGGATAATTATCTCTTATAGTTGCATCATTCACCTTCTTGAAATTAACACACACTTTTAACTTACCATTTTTCTTTGGTAATACCACCATTGGGGACAACCCAATCATTGTGATCTATCTCAAAAATGAATTTTGCTTCTTTGAGCTTTTCAATCTCTTACTTGATCTTTTCTGCAATGGTCTCATTATAAGTATAGGGTCTTTGTCTGCTTGGCTTGTCATCATCTTCCATGGAAATAACATGCTGACAAATATCAAGATCTACTACCTTGAGATCTTTATAAGACCATGCAAAGACATTTCTACATTTTATTAAGGTTTCAATGATGATCTCTTCTTCTTGAGACAGGTTTGTTGCTATGTAAGCAGGATTTGATTCCTCCCCAGGTCTCGTTACGTCAATCTTCTTGGCCCCTTGTTGGTCATTGTCAAAGTCCATCTTAGTGGTCCAAACTTCTTTTGAGGTTCATTTTAGTTCTTGCTGATTGCCCTTCTTATAGTTTTAGTGATAGAAGATGCTTTTTCTTTGGCTTGGTCTATTTTCTAAGCTGTTCATTTTGTTTTAGTCCGTTGTTTTGTATTTCTTTCTTTTCCTAAGATGGGGTATCTAGAGGTGATTTTGTCTTTTGATACAATCTTTCACATCAACCATCATAAAAAATTGTGTCTTGCCCTCATTTTTTAGCACTACTTTGTTTTTCCTTAGTTTACATTTCTTGTCATCTTCAATGTTGATTGAAAAATTTAAAGAATATTCTTGCAATAATATTTTTTCTCTTAAGTGATTCTTTTTTGAGTCAAATCCCTCTATGGGACGAATTCCTCCTCTAGTTCATCAATAGCATCAAAATTATGATCAAAGAAAACTTCTTAATCGTTTAATGGCACAATAGTTACCATTTGGATAAGGACAATGTTGTAGCCTTCTTCATCACAAAATACGATTGGTGTGGACTCATTGGCACAAATGTCCATGATAGCCAATATTTGAGTCCACTCAAATGGCCCAAACAAGTGTTTAGAAATAGGTTCAGGTATGTAATCAATATCTTTTAGGTTTACTCATGTAATTGGTCTTACTTATTTTAGGTATAAGTAATCGCTTTCCCAATTTTGGATCAATTGTATTTGTCTCATGAATTTCATCCCAAAATTATCTCATAATTTTTGTTTGTTTTTGAAATTTAATATGGAAAATTTGTGTTGGTAGTCAATTCCACATGAGCTGACTATTGCATATTCTAGTAGTCCCATTGGTTGTTCAATGTGACGATCTGCCAATCGCTATTTCATTCTTGTTTACCTAATTTCTAGTCTATCCTAGGCTTTCTAGACCGCTTTGGTGGCTATGTCAATGTTAGTCCCACTATACAACCATGGTTTCTAAATCGTTACATTTCACAGGGAGAGTTGTGTTTCCTTTGTTTCCCTCATAATTATCTCTTACTTTGTTCATACGAACAAATTTGACAAGTTTGCTTCGAGATTCATCTAAGCGCAACTCTTTGACTTTTTTCCTTCTTAGCCTTGTGATTCTTACTTTTTCTAAGGTGTTATGTAGATCTTTCCATAGATGTGGTGTGATCTTCAACAACTGTCCCAATGTTATGGTGCACTAATAGGAAATGATTGATTGAAGGTTTTCTATATCTAAAGTCTACTTTGCTTGGTTTAATTTTGTGGTTTTACATACCAAGGATTTATCTTTGTTTCCTTCCAAGTATGAGGGTAGGGTTTTGAGTGTTTGGGCTCTAAAGCTTCACTATTCTTATCCCCAATCTCCATATGAAGATTGCTTATCTAATTTTGTGGGTGGATGGTCTAGCCGTAATTCTTCAATTGGAGCTGATTTTAGTGTCATTCTTCCATCGTTCACCTCTCTTACCCTTTCTCATAAGTGATGAGGCCAATCTTCTTTCAATGGGAATTCCTCCTAGCCTGTCTTCATTGTCTGATGATATTACGATTCTAGTTTCTTCATTTCAACCAATGAGCCCCCTTTGAACCCCTTGATTCTTTAATGTCCTTTATCTCCATTGGTTTTGGTTTTTTTTTTACTTCGGATGGGTTTTCAATTGATTCCAGTTTTGGTTTCTATGTGGGGAGCATCGTTTGCGTGATTCTCACTAAATTTTGATAGGCTTTCAGCTTTGTTGCTTCCATATTAGGATTTGGATAGTTTTTGCATTTTGTTTCCATTATTTTGACATGCTTTTAAATCTACTTGAAAGGGTTCCAAGGTTGCATTGAAGGGTTCATAGATTTTATCTACTAGTATTGAGCGTCCTGATTTTGGCTTTGGTTCCTTGAACTTAGTCAAAATAGACTTCATTCTTTCCTCAAACAACCTCTGAGCTTTCCCTTTGATTTCCCTTCTCTGTTTTTGCTTCATAAGATCATAGAGTTGTTGTCTCTCTTTTTTGGAGCCTTAGGATTGTTTATTGCTATTAGTCTCACTAGTACTATTTCGCTTCTGTTCTTAGCTTGCGTCTTTGTCACTACCTTGACTGGAACTGTAGGCTCACTATCAAAGGAGCTAATTGTCATGATGCTTACTATGTTGATTGCCATTTTCCCTTGGTTTTCTGGATTCCTTGGACAATCCTTAGGATAATGCCCCCCTTTACTACCACATTGCATGCAATAAGCCTCAATTGGCTTAGCATTCTTATCAGATTTTGGGAAATTGTTTTTCCAATGATCATTTGATTCATAGTTTTGGAGATTTTCCATTCACGGTTTAGCATTTGTTTCATCATGGGCTTAGCTCCTTGATTTTCAATAAAGTACATAGGTGCTACCTCTAGAGGTGCCTAATAAACTGATTCCACCATGGTAGTTTGTGGTTGAGTGTACCATTCTTCCTCTATCACCACAGTTGATAAACTAATTTCATTGTAAGGCATGATTGATACTATGGCCTACTTCATAATTGTCCCTCATGATGCGAATACTTGAGCAATAAAACTGCATTGTTTCTTGGCGGTGATTGTTGACCTAGCACGAGTTTTGGTCTCTCCATAGCCATGGGTGGCTTTTGCATTTGTCTCATGTCAACTGGATACCTATGCATAGGTTTTCTTTATGGTCTCATAGGCACGTATTGGACATTTCCATTGTACATTGGTTGATAATAACACTCAATGATCTCATAGTTGGTCCATTTCCCCTCAATAGAACACCATTTAGATGGCATCATTGGTCCCCTGGTTTGTCCTTTTGTGGACCTTGGCTTGGCCCCCTCAGTGACACCCTTTGCATGTTGCTCATCATGTCATTCATTTGCTTGGGCATATCCTCTATGGAATTCTTCAATGGAGCTACCAGAGTGGGTCCTACTTGTGCTGACATAATAGAGGTATTTTGCTTGCTCTGTGTATCCTTGACAATAATCTCTTTGCTAAAATCTTGCATTTGTCCCTCAAGTCTATCGCATCCAGGATGCATGCTTCCAAGGTAGTCGTGTTTCTTGCTATAAAGTATAGCATACAAGATGCATGCTTCCAAGGTAGTGATTTTCTTGCTATAAAGTATATAATGTAACTCCTGATTAACTAGACCTTCAAGAAACAATGAGACAAGTCTCTCCTCGGTTGGAATTTCCAACTCTAGCCATCTGTCAATGTAGTGCCTCATTCTACTAACACGGTCTCTCACATAATTTCCTTGTTTTTGTTTAAAGCTATAGATTTGAGCTACAATACTATGCTTGATTCCCATTTTTGAACAAGAAACAACAAAGCTTTTAGCCAAGGTTGGTAAATCCCCCGTAAATCCTAGAGGTATGGTTTGAAACCAAGTCAAAGCCTTACCTTCTATACTCATTCCAAATCCTTCGAACCAAGTATGGAAGTCAAAAATTCTTTTTGCTCTTAGTACTTGCCTAAAGCTAGCTACTAAGTGGTCGTATGGATCCCCAAATCCAATGTATTTCTTGATTCATTTTTGAAAATTAGATGGTCTAACTCTTCAGCTACGTTCGACACCCGCTCTCCTAGCCGATGATCCTCCATCTAAGCCCTCAAACTAGTTTCTTGGTAGAGGTGACTTGTTTGTCCCTGTTCTTGCTCTATTGTCACCCGATCTTCCTGTTTTTGTTGTGGTTTCTGTCCTTCTCACCCAATTCTCATCATTGAAGTGGGTTTCTTGGATTGCACTGCCCTATTGATTGCCATGCTGCCAAAATATCTTTCTTTTGGTCCAAATTTTTGATCCACGTCAGGTCTTATTCCCACGATCATTTCCCTAATCAAATATACATGATTTTTGGTCTATATCAACCTCTTTTGGTGTCATCATAGCAAAGTTATTGTTAAAGTAGTCACTAAAGAGGTATACAAAAAGGTTTACTACACCTTTTTTCATTACCTTGAATATATATATATATATATATAGATAAGTATCTATCAATATACATAACAAACTTGTCACATTGTTGTCCTCCCAAAAATAGACCCCTAGTCTTAGGTTATCGGTCCGTATACACTTTAGAGGTTTGACATCATATATATATTTATATGGACCGAAGGAATTTATCACTCTTGAAGATTATGTACATATGTATATATATATGTATCTACATATATATAGCAAACCTGTCACATTGTTGTCCTCCCAAAAATAGACTCCTAGTCTTGGGTTATCGGTGTGTATACGCTTTAGAGGTTTGACATCAACTTGATTATACCCTTCTAATTCCAATACAAATGGTCCCTCTTTAGTGGTAATGTCTAGAATTAGTGTGTCAACTTCTAGTCCCCATTTGTCCAGAGTGTCAAGATTTACAATCTTTAAGTATTGCACTCTATTTTTGTCCATATAGAAGGTCTCTTGCTTGTTTGCTCTAACCTCCTCTTTGAATTCAATAGTATGGTCATCAACTCTGACCACAAAATCCTCATTAAGATCTAGATAAATATGAGCCCCATGCTTGTTGGTCTTATATATGCTTAAACCTAAGCAACGTCCCATCACCAAATGAGTGGAAAAGAAAGAAATCTCTAAAGTAGAGTTGGAGCAAGTGTCTAACACTTCTTCAACTATGGTCTCTAAAGGCCCTCCTTGATTAATATACTCTTCTCAATTGACATTCTGCTCTTGGTTTCTCAATTAAAACCTTAATTTGCTAGTACAAGCCTGATTTAAGGTTGATAAAGACCAATAATGCTCAATGACATTGAATACTTGGCGTTTAGAAGCAATAATGCTCAATGAAATTGAAGACCTAGCCTTTAGAACCAATATAGAATTGTTTCAAATGTCACAATTCCAAACCGGATCTTGGCTCCGGATCTTGGCTCAAGCCTTGCCTCAAGCATGATCCCAACCAATCCTATAAAATCAAATAGTATACTAGTCAGTCTATTAGTTGTAAGTATGCACAATGATTCTTTGTCAAAAAAATTAATCTCAATTTTGCAAAAATAGCCTAAGGAATAATCGACAACGTCAATTTCCCAAGACCATGCCAAGTACTTAAAAACAAGCCAAGAGTGTGCCAATTCTTCTTGTCCAAGTACTATTTTTCAGTCAACATTGATTTTTGCACTATCAATCTCTCATGGCTCATGTTCTTTACATCTTTCATGTGCTTGGTGTGTCCTCATGTATAACCTTGAATCAAGGATCTAGATCCAAAATTAGTTTTCATTTCTAGCCAAGTTCTTGTATCAAGGGGCACTTTTAGTCAAGATACCTACACGAGAGAGACATTTTCTCAGTGCATGTGGTGAATATTGCATGCAATTGGTTTGATTGAGGGAATTTGTATGCTCTACACATTGAACAAATTTGCTACAGTGTTTAGTACAAGTGAAGCAAGTAAGTTTTAATTACACAAGTGGTTATTGTTGTCCTAGATGTCCCCTTTTAGCGTGCTTGTTTGACTGATGGCTTGCCAAAATGAGTATGTGCATTATGGGTTTGTTGAAATTTTGCAAGACATTGATGTGTTGTTTTGCAAGGCCTTCTTGGATCAAGGTCTTCTTGTATTAAGCTAAGAAAAGAACCTTCTAAAGTCTCCTTGCAATTGGCTTCAAGGTAGTTGTTTTGATAAAGGCCTAGTAGTGTAGAAGTTTTAAACTTGTGAAACGTAGACAATTTGTACAATTTGGGAAAAATATGTCTCCGTTTAATAGTGTCATGTTTTCAATTTCAAAAATGTTGGTTGAGTGAAAAGAGAGAAGGGCAAATTTCACCCCAAAAAGTAATATAGAAACAATGTTGAAATTCCTTTTCATAAATTTTCCTAAAGGAAATTTCAAACTGGGGGGTTTCCCATGCAGCCCGGGGGCAACCTTCCTGTTGATGTCACAACTTGATCTGCAAAATCTATAAACGCCAGTTTGACACATGACTGCAAAAGCTGCACCAAGCAGGTGCTTGTCTTGTAGCCACCTATGAGGACGACTCGAGGCTAACTATGTGAAATATGGCAGAATTGGGGCTTGCCGATCTTAATTGTTGAAGACGACAAGAGCTATGAACCATTCGACAGGAAAAAGAGCCCGTCAGCATTTGCACGCAGTTAAATTTGCTGACGTCACTCTAATGAGGACCACGTAGAGGACCATGTAGCGTGCATAACCCCCCTAAGTTTGGGAACCAAGACACTCAGGCCCAAGGACCAGCTGGAAGGTAGACTCCTCAAAGTCCCCAAACTATGCAAGCCACGCAATTAAATGCTCTCAAGACTTTGCTTGAAATGTTGAAGTTTGAATGTCAACCATATATGATTGACATGCACGCGTGATCACACACACACACACACACACACACACACACACACACACACACACACACACACACACACACACACACACACACACACACACACACACACACACACACACACACACGCACGCACACACACGCACGCACACACACACACACACATTGAAGGTAAGGAAGGGCATGAGAGAGAGAGAGAGAGAGAGAGAGAGAGAGAGAGAGAGAGAGAGAGAGAGAGAGAGAGAGAGAGAGAGAGAGAGAGAGAGAGAGAGAGAGAGAGAGAGAGAGAGAGAGAGCAATAGATATAGTCCTCGGAGGTCAAATATGACCTATGGGACCAAATTTACATGTGATGTAGCATGTGTATGGGTGATAAGTGACTCTCGATGCTCCAAAATTGTGGTGATGAGAGTCGAAAAATGGAGAGCCCACACTGTGGCTGGGAGAGGAAAGTGTGTAGGTCTAAGTCTTAGCTGAAAATGTGAGAGAATCAAGTTCGGATGTGACCAAAAGCTGAGCACTCTAGTAGTGTGTGGTACTCAGACTCTCAAACTTGTAGTGAGCATAATGTGCACAACTGATTTGACTCGTCTCCATTGTCCCAACACCCCACCTCGCATCGATGGTAATGGGAGCTAAGCCGAATGGCTACGATATTGTGTATCGCCAACAAGGGGATAGGCTCAATCATGTAAGTGTGAGTACGGTTTTCTCTTTCAGCAGCAGAGAACATGGTTTTGTAGTTGGGGGCAATATGGGTGGTGTAATGTATGAAGCGTGACCCACCGGATTTCTCCCAAGCCATAATACATTGGGGTTGTAGAAAAGCTTCATCCACTTGAGAGTCAATTGAAGCATCATGTAGCAAGTGTAATGCATCCCATCTCCCAAACCACTTCTTTATGTCTTGCATCCATCCATGCTCAAGATCTTGCTTTTATGCATCTTTTGAACTTTGTTGCTTTTGCTTCCCATGCAATTGTAGAAAGTCGATGTGAGGGGTTTTGATGCATCTTTATCATGTACTCCACAACCCTTTCCATGCCCATAACCTCAATTGGAAGATATCCCGACTCAAGGAGTAGGAACTCTAAAAGTAGGGCATTCATTGGTACTATGCGGACCATAGCATACTGAGCACCATTGTTGCTCCCTTCTTGGATACATATGATTGTTTTGCGGAGCACGATTGTCTCTAAGACTCCCTTGAATGGCTTTGGCGAGGTCTGCTAAAGTCATCTAAGATATCTTTGGCTCCTTAGCAATAGGCTTTAGGGTCATTGGCTGATGCCCCGATGCTTGCAAGCTAGTAGATTTAGGCTCAACAGACACTCTTTCTCCTTGAATCATTAAAATATCCTCCAATTGGATTGCATTGGTGGTGGCTGCTTCCCAAGTGGTGATACCTCTAATGACTAGGCCATTGTAGATACCTCGTGTCGTAATCCCCTAATAAATCTATCAAGCGATTGGCTATTATTGAAGGGCTCATTTGGATTACAATGAGAATTCAAATGCTTTAAGTGACTAATAAAGTCTCTCACCGACTCTCCTTCCTCTCGTTGGGCTTTCTGGAGCTGAGAGGCTACACCCCAAAGCACTCCCTCTCGTATGTATTCTTTCAAGAACAGTCTCCTAAGAGTAGGGTAAATCATTTTTTCTTCCACCCTTAGGGTTCTATACCAATCCCCAGCCTTCCCACTTAAGGTTAGGCTTAAAGCATTACTCTTATGCAGGTCATTAAGTTCTCCTAGAGAATCTCATATTTGTTCAAACAGTTCAATATGCTTTCTCACATCCCCGTCTCCACTAAATTTTTGTGTGAGCTTGGCTATTTGTACTGCCTTACTTCTAGGTTCTCTATCAGGCATGTTACGCATACTCTCAGCAATAGATTGACCGATGGTTTGAGCAAATGCTGCCAAATCTCCTAAATAAGTAGGTATAGTGGCCGCAAGTGCAGGTACTCCTGGAACTACATGTGGGATGGGAGTTGGCCTTGGCCTTGGACTTGGCATACGTGCGGCCCTCGGGTCCCATACCTCGTATGGTGGTGTACCACGTGGTGGTACAAAGTTCATAGGTGTGGCCCTAGGCATAGTTGGTGCCGGATACGACATGTTATTGACTTTAATAAGCTCGGATAATGCCATTGTGGAGTGTAAGCCCTTGGCATAATTGGGGGTGTGGGAGCGACGTGGGCATGAGGTGCGACATGTACATAGGCTTGATGCACACCTGTAGGTATTGTTGGGGGCACTGTGCTACTAGGTAGCGGTGCAGTGCGGTGCTAACAAACGAGGTCCAAGGTGTACTTTTTGTACTCATCACCAGAGTAGGCATCATAGCCGTAGTGTCTCCGAGAGACAAATGAGCTAGATTTGGAAAAGTAAAACTACTACTTGTGGGTTCAGACTGTACCGAAACTCCAGGCGACACAATATATGAAGGGTCCATTGGACTCAGTGAAGGAGTTTCCATCTGTGATAGTGTCGGTTGTCTGGCCTTGCCCGAATCCAAGAATCTCATAAGGCCCGTTGAAGGAATGCTAATCCCTCGGTTTTGCCTCTCCGATTGGATGATTCTATGGATGACATTGCAGACCATCTGTTGCCGCTCCTCTAAACTTGTGGTGCTAGAAGTAGATTGTACATCTTCTAACCAACCTATATGGTATGTGCAACCCGTGTACAGGTCAGTCAAGGTTTTAATCTGTAAGTCATATTTCCAATTTTCATTGAGAAATAACCCTTCTAGGCCTGGCGTGTCATGCCAAGGGTAGGACTAGGCGGGCACGGCCCTGGCAACGTGCCAGACACACATGCAGTAAAGGGGTCTATATATGGAAGAGGGCCAAGGGCCTATATATAGGATGGTTAGGAGGTTATTTGCATGTCTGTATACCTTGCGGTCTTACACAACGTATTGGAGGTTTCCCTTGAGGTGGAAGAATTGTTGTTCCCCATAGTTTGACCCACATTGCCTACTAACACATGAGCACTCAATTGTTCGATTGCTATCCCGGGGAGGTTACCTAATAAAAATGTAACCTATCACGTGAGTTTAACCGAAGGGTATTTAAAGTTCTTGAAACTTACATAAATATATGTACATAAGGGCATTATTTTTTCAAATTTGAAAAAAAAAATACAGATTTAAAAAAAAAAGGGTACTTTATATTCCTTAAAAAATTCACAGATAAGGGGTTTTACAAACATGTCTTGAACGCACGAGATATGGTAGTTTTACACATAGTGAACCCCCCGAGATTGCTATACCTGTTGTCCCAGGGGTCTTTCCCTTCATGGCTCGATGTTGTTCTAGGAAACTCTCCATTTTCCTCTCCCTAGCCGCTTGCATATAGCGCTCAACTTCTTGCACCTTCGCTAGACTCCTACCATCGGGTAGTAGAACTTTGGGGGGTGATTGCTTTGCAGGGTCTTCCATGAAAGGAGGGGGCAGGATATCAACGTGGACACTCTTGGGGAGTATAGGCTCCCCTTGAGATACCAAAGGCAAATCTACCTCTCCCTCACCTTCGTTAACTTCACTAGCCGTAGGTTCAGAGCGAGTAGCTTTCTAAAGGTTTCTATAAAGCGACTAAACACACTAGATCCAGGCTGTGGGGCCTAGACATGTACGTTTTTGTTTACTTGCTCGGGGTTTGCTCAGGGTTTGGTGTAGGATTCCCTTCCATAATATCGTAGTCAGATGAAGAGTCACTAGCCGCTATGTTTGGGTCTTGGGTTGTACTACCTTGAATCCCCGTCGAGGGCCCGGAACCTAAGGTAGGTGGGTATTGAGAACTCGCGTAAGTCAAAGTGCTTGCTAGTTGCTCGGACTCTAGCACATGACCAGAGCGCAGTTGCATGTGCCTTTGGCACCCTACAAGCATCGACGAATACCCTTGAAGGTTAACCGTTTGATTTTTTAGGCTTTTTGCACCCCATTTTCACTCGTTTTTTGATGTTTTTTAATGTCTTTTTACGATCGATTTTTGGATTAGAGCGTGTGATAGCTCGAAACAAGCATATCGCTCAGGGGCTTGTGGTGTGCCTTACAACACAGTGTTCTGTTACTCAAAGCTCTGATGGTCCTCAAAGGGTCGATTTTTACTTAAGAGTGAAGCTAAAATAAGTAAGTCCAAAGGGTGACTGAGGCTTGAGCCTCGGGCTTGGGGTTGGGGAATGTTCCCAATCTAGGTCCTTCCTTTCAAATGATTTGTTGTAATTTTATTTTTGATTTTTGATTTTTTATTGCGATAAGGTCACCGCAGTCGCGCTGCGCCGCGCGCGCGCGCGCACACACACACACACGTAACCTACCTATTTGCAACTACAGAGCTACTGTTACACATTGTTTAACACAGTCCTACAACAACTAATTAAGTAACATATCTACTTACTGCACCTTACAGATCTAACATTATAGATCTAATACCTTAAATCTAACATTGCAAAAAAACATAACACCTTATTAGCAGAAAACAGTACACGGCAGCAAGTTCACAAATCCTTCTCAATGCCACACACCTTCTTTCTCTACCTTTCCTACATCTTGTATTGCACCACAAAGTAGCATAGAGTACTATTCGAGCTTAGTGCAGGGCATCTCCCCGGCAACGACACCAAAAATGTGTGCATCTGTCGCACATGTTAAAGCAAGGGACTTGCCGTACACCATGTGCGAGCCACAAATGGCTCCAATCACACAACCAGATTAATCTAGTAAGCTCAAGAGAGCAAGGGTGTGTCACTCACCGCCCTATGCTCGCCTTCGTAGAGGATTACTCGCCACGAAGAAGAGGGAGCTACGCCGTGCCGTTATCAGGAGTTTTTTGGAGCAAGGGATTGCGCATATGTACATACACATGCATGGTGCATCGAATAAAGGATTTCCCAATTTCCATAGCCAGGTGGTTACGTGGGGCCCACATGTGTACAGGTAGGACAGCATGTACATAGTGCATCGATTTTCACTATCACTAGTACCAGTATGTTTTTTCTACAATAATGAGGAGTTTATAGCGCGTAAAACTTCTCGAGGAAGCTATCCGCGGGCCGACGACATGAGGTAAGCAGGTGCGTCAGATGGCATCTAGTGACGTTAGGAGGGCGAACGGGGTCAATATTTGCACGCGGATTAGGACGTACACAACGTGGGTGTTTTCTTGTGAGAGTTATGCAGAAAGGTCATCATTAGGAACACTTTTTGGGGCCATTTCATGTGGTTGCGAGACGCATTATTGAAAAGAAATGAGTGCCAGGTGTGCGGATGATGCAAAAAAGGTGACAACTATGCACTGCGAGGTCAGTTTTTGGCCTGTTCGGTGTCCGTTTGAGGTCATCTAAAAGGCCAAGGGTGCCCAACTAAAAAAGCTAAGTGTGGGAACTGAAAAAACAGAGAGAAGATCAGAAAAAACGTGGAGAAGAGAGGAGGAAGAGCCGAAGGTGTGTTTTTGGGGTTTTTGGAGCTTGTTTTGGCCGTAAACTGCTCATCAGAAGTCGGATTTGAGCACTTTAACATTGTAGACTGGGGTTTTGGGCCGTTCCGGACGCGATGGCACTGTCCATTTTTCCAAATTCCTCCCTCTATTTTTGTTGTTTTGGCTGTGTAAGTTTCTCCTATGAATGAAGCTTCTTCTCCAATTTGTGATTGTATCTGGCATATTTTACCCATATTGTGTGAGCTGTTTGCCCCATTGGTGTTGGCCCAAGTTCATTTGTATCTAATTATCAGAAGTTCTCCTCTTTTGAGCTGAGTTTTTTGGGTGTGTGTGTGTGTGTGTGTGTCTCTGTGTGGAGTGGGCAAGTGGATAGTCTTTCTCCTCTCACTCCAGAGGTGTTATCCCTGTCTCGGCCAGGTGTGTTGTGTAAGCCGAGTGGTGCCCCATAGTGTGTGTGTGTATCTTCCCAAGAGTGTGTGTCGGGTAGTTATAGAGACGCTGTGTGTGTTTTCATCCCGCTCACATTCTTTTGGCGCCCCCACGGAGGATCTTCTTCGAGTACCTTCTGCTTCGAGCTTCAAGCTTTGAGATTCGCGATTACAGGTTGTAGATTACAGGTTACAGGTTATAGGTACAGGTGATTCACACAGGTACAGGTAACTGGAGTACAGTGATATACTATAGCGGTGGTGTCACTTGCAGTTGTTGTGGGTATGCATCATTTGGCGCCTGTTTGAGCGCATTGTCTGCTAGATTGTACGTTAATTGTGGAAACTGCCATTGTACGCATTTGTGGAGCCATACTTGGTTGTATTTGGTAGTCCCAGCCATTTCTGAGACTTGGTCTGGAAGATAGTCATTTCTGAGACTTGACTATATGCGATTTGCATTAGCCTTCGTGTGAGGGTCGATAGCGTGAGGTTTTTATTGAGCTGGGGGATTCTCAAATTTAGAGATCCTTTCGGTGATACAGGTAACTGGAGCACCCTTTTTGTGACCTCGCCATAGGCTATGTACTAGTGAGTCCTACTTGATGCTCGGGTTCTATTGTTGACAGTTTATGCATACATATACAGTCTATATTTTGGGTTCCTACTGCTCTATTTCTGGGGAAACTCTGCCAAAATTTTTCCAAGTTATGATGGCTGGTTTTTTGGTCTTTTGAGCCATTTATGCTGTTATGTTACTGAAATTTTGGCAATATCAGAGGTTAAGTCAGGTGTGCCTTCTTGGGAGCTTCATGGTTGGCTTTAATGGATGATCAAAATGGCCCTCAATTCACTCCATTTCATTTAACTCAAAGAATCCAGATAAATGTTCATGTGTCCAGGAAGATTTTTTTCCAGCAGCGCATAGTCTTTATGTTTGGGCCAAGAAGATTCAGAGAGATCCTGGAATGTCCTTTGCCTGTTGTCATTCCGATGATTAACTATGAAAACTCATTTGATGTGCATGTGTTTGTCCTTATCTAAAGCTGAGCTCCATTGAAGTTTCTGGGGATTGGGTAGTGAAAATTTTTGGGTTCTTGCACGTGTGTTCGAAGGGGTTCTCAAAGCATCATAATTTGGGTAGCCATGGCTTTCTCTTATCCGGAGTTTCATGGAAGAAGTGATGAAGATGTGGAAGAATTTTTGGAAAAGATGGAGGTTGCCTGCATTAGCAACCAGATTCACGACCCTACGCAAATGTTACGCCTTCTCCAAATTTGTTTGAAGAGTGATGCACGAGTTTGGTCTAAAGCATTTGAAGAGGAGTTGCGTGTGGCTGATCCACCTGTAAGGTTGAGTTGGGACAATCTACGACATGGGTTGGAAGTGGAGTTTGTGAAGATAGAAGATCATGACAAAGTGTGGCAAGAAGTACAGACTTTGGTGCAAAAGGAAGGTGAGCCAGTAGGTGCGTACATACGTAAGTTTTCATTGGCATGGGAGCGAATGTGCAAGGCCTTAGCACCACAGGTACCTCTGCCTGACATGATGAAGAAGGACAGGTTCTTGGCTGGTCTTTGGGAGAATATACGTTGGAGAGTGGAGCTAAAGAAGCCTAGGACATATGAAGATGCACTAGAGGTATCAAGGAACAAAGAGTGGAAGTTGAGAAAAATGAGCCAGTTAGGGGTGGAGTCTTTGCCCATGAGGTCTGAATTTCAGCCTATAGAGTCTTTACAAGGTCGCATGTCAGGGGTTCATCACGAATCAGTGTTTCCTATTACTACTCAGGTTATGCCAGCAGTGGTCACTACAGCAGTGCAAGATGATGGGCTAAGGCAAGACATGAGGCAAATGGTAGATTTGATGAAGAATCTCAGCCTAAACATGCTAGGTCAAGTGGGAAATAATCGAGGTCGAGGGAGGTTTGCAAATCAGCCAAGAGGTGAAGAAAGGCCTAGGAATGGTGTTGGACAAAACAATGGTAGGTTTTGGAGGCAGACGCCCACATGTTATAATTGTGGAGAGTTGGGTCACATCAGCCCGCAATGTGATAAGCCACCAAGGATGGGGGGAGACATGTATCCATTGCCAAGACAGGTGCTAACTAGGTCAAATGATTATGGCATCGAAATTAAGGGAGACGAAGGAACCAGTGGACTGACCCAGGAGGAAAAGGGAAAGACAAAAGTGCTAAGTGTAGTCACCTTGGAGAAGGCATCAAAGCTAGAGGATACATTAGTGATGCCTATTGGGAAGAGGACCACAGAGGATAAGGAAGGAAGAAGTGCCCCAGGTCCTAGTAAGAAGAAAGGAAAGAGCCATGAAGGCGAGGATGTCAAGGCCAAGAGTTAAAGGAGAGCTCCTCGAAAGTTTCATGTTTCAGATTTTCCATTAGGGAATGGGCAATTAAGCTATGACTTGAAGGAGGATCTGACGAGCAGGAAGGCAGATGTTACTTTTGGGTAGCTTATAGAGATGGTGCCTAAGCTAAAGCGACAGTGGAAGAGGATGGTTAACCCAATGGAGAAAGAGCCAGAGAGAGGTTCAGTAAAGGTGTTGGCAATGGATGAGCTACCAGACATTTGTCCAATAGTAGATGTGTGGCATAAAAGGAAAAATTTGGGACAAGGTTATGTGGATGGCGGAGCCCAAATATGCGTCATAACACACTCATGCGTTGAGAAGATGTGTCTCACAGTGGCTGGGGTGTCAGGTTTTCGGATCAGATTAGCAAACCATCAAAAAGTAAAATGCTTGGGTGTTGTAAAGAGCTTAGAAGTGGAGGCATATGATGCAAAGGCAGTGGTTGATTTTCATGTGATGTCAGCAGGGTTGGGAGCATATCCTATTATACTGGGCAGACCATGGTTACGTGCAGTGGGAGCTGTTCAAGATTGGCGACATGGTACGATTAGCCTCTATGGAAAGACAGGTACCAAGAAGCTTTATAATATGGACACAAGGAAACGATTAGAGGAGCTTTATGAAGATGAGGATGAGTCTAGTGATGAAGACTCTTCCACGGTGACAGATGAGGACAGTGATAGCACTACCAACAGTGATGAGGATGCTGATGTTGCATTTCTTTTGATGGACAAAGAAATATAGGAGATCGGTTTAGTTGCATTTGGGAATGAGGTTGAAGATGAAAGTGAAGGGCCTTATGAAGTGATTGAAGGGCTGATGCAAACCAAGGTTGAGTTGTCAAAGAAGCAGGAATTGATGACACAAATGATCAGTGGAGACCTCTCAACTATGGAGAAGGATATAATATTTGCACATGCTGGCTAGTTTTCCTCCTGATTTGTTCATTACTTCATATGAAGAGATCAGAGGGGTTCAAGGGCAAAGAGATGTATATAGAGCTGAAAGAAGGTGCTAAGCCAGTGCGGCAAAGGCTAAGAAGGATGGGTCAAGAGCAAATGGAAGCCTTGTGGGTAGAGGTGGACAAGTTATTGAAGGCAGGGTTACATAGTTCCAGTGGAGACCACAGAATGGGTGAGTCCAGTTGTAGTCAGTCCAAAGAAGGATGGGAAGTGGAGAATTTGTGTGGATTTAAACCCTTAAACGCAGCCACTAAGAAGAACCCATATCCTCTTCCCATTCATCGATCAGATCTTGGATTTCATGGCAGGTTATGAAGGTACAGTGTGTGTGATGGTTTTTCAGGCTATTTTCAATTGAAGATTGCTCTTAAAGACCGCACAAAGACAACTTTTATTACGCCATGGGGCTGCTATTGCAACACAGTATTTCCATTTGGGTGTCAAATGGACCTTCCTTCTATCAAGAGAGAGCAAATTGGTGTTGGACCATTCAATTGTTAGTTGTGTTAAAGCTTTTAAATGGATGATACTTCTGTCTATAGCAGTAGGGCTGAACACATGAAGAAGCTGAATGGTATTGCTTGATATGATGAATGTGGAGGACAACTAAATCCAAGAAATGTCATCTAGCACACCAAGGGTGAAGTTATTGGGCCATATGGTGTCAGAAAATGGCATTGAGACTGATCCAGATAGGTTAAGTCTATTATTCTTCTTCCATCACCTACGAGTACGAAGCAATTGGCAACCTTTATACACAAAGTGAAGTACATGGCAAGGTTTATTTCCATTGTCTTCTCAGATTCTTTATCCATTACAACAAATTGGCAACCTTTATACACAAAGTGAAGTACATGGCAAGGTTTATTCCATTGTCTTCTCAGATTCTTTATCCATTACAACAAGTGGCAAAGCATGATCCATTGCAATGGGATGACAAGTGTGAAGAAGTGTTTCAAGAGGTGAAAGAGGTGTTAGGGGGTTTGTCAACCATGCAGGCTCCTGATTGGGAGAAAGTTTTTTATGTAAATCCCTCAGTAGGGGATGATGCCATTGGAGCCATGCTATTGAAAAAGGGGAAGGGCAACAATTATATGAGGTCAGTGTATTGTGCAAGCCGAGTGAAGTTGGTAGCGGAGAGAAAGTTTTCGGAAGTAGAGCTAGTGATGGCTAGTGTAATATTTGCTTGTCGACGATTTCGTCATTACTTGTTACCACGGCCTTTTGTTTTCTTGACGAGTTATGCCTTTTTGCCACAGTTAATTAATGGTACTAACATGTCAAATGTGGTGAAGAAATGGGTAATTGAGCTGCAAGAGTTTGAGTTCTCTTTTCTAGTGGAAGATAGTACAAGGGCTACCCTAGCTGATTTGTTGACCTACAAGGAGAATCCCCTTATTGTTAGGGAAGAGGTGGTGAGAAAGGTAGTTGAAGAAGTGCCACAGATCAGCAATGCACATGTGTTGTTCTTTGATGGTTCATACAAAAAGAGCCATGATGCAGCTTCAGGGGGTATAGCACTTTATGATCCAGAGGGGAAGCTAGTATGCAAGAGAGGGTTCAAATTGGATGCTCATAGTAACAATGTGTAATGGAATTTGCCTTAATATGTGAGAGTAGCGGATTTTAATGAGAGTACTTTCAAGAAATGATTTTGTGAGCATAGCGGGTTGACATAATTGAAGATAGCAACATAATCATAGCAATTAGTTAACTTGGCATAGACAATACTTTTGCAAGAGAGAGAGTTTAGAGAACATGACAACAGTTGAGGACCGGATTTATGTGGAGCCGGTCCCCCCTCCAATAGGCATTTGTATTATGATTTCTCCCATAAAGAGAGACTTGTTACAATACAGTCTTTGTGTTCCTTGTGACCTAGGTGATGCCATGAAGATGGAAGGCTTCAAGCATCACAAACATAACATAAACTTGAAGAAAGCTTTAACTATCCCAAGCCTTAGTCCCAAGACCTCAAACACCTTCGAAGGTGGAGAGAGCTAGCAGGGAATGAGGGTAGGGAAGAGGAAGAAGAAACATTTCGTAGGAGAAAGAATTAGTTCCTCACTTATCATACTCTTGTTGTTAGCATACATAATAGCATAGTAATAAAGAAGAAGGAGATGGCAAGCTTAAGCATTGAAGCATGGCTCTTGGTTGGATTTGCACTCCATAGCCAAGAGTGTTGGTGTAGGCTCTCAACCTCTACTTTCTTGAAGAAGGAGAGGGAGCTCTTGCACTTGGCATAGTACACAATGAGAGTGCAGTCTTGGAATTGCAAATATACATGATTTTTAGACCAATCATGAACCATTTGTGCTTCCCTCATGAATGGTCGTCCTCCTAAAATCATTTCATATGACATAAGGTGTTTTAGAGAAATCCATTACAATGAACGTATGTCGTACCTTGTGTCCTAGAACTTTGATCTTAAGATCCTTGAGCATCCCCATAGGTTTGGCTATGGTACCATTTGCCATCTTTACCACAATGTTAGTAACACTGAGGCGGGGTTTTCCCATGGATTCCCAACAATCTTTTGTAACGATGCTAACTCCCGCACCACCATCAAGAATTCCCTTTATAGTTAATCCCTTGGTAGTGATGGGTAGGGTCGCATTAGACTCGTCGCCTTCAAAATACTGCCCTAATTCGTTAATGGGTACCTCGATCACAGACTCGTGTCCATCTAAGTCAAGTGATTGCACATGATTTTCCTCATCAATCATAATCGAGTCAGGCCTATTGGGTTGCGCAAACTGCGGTAATCCCGTTTGTAGCTCTCAGTTTAGGAATGCTCGAAGTGCAAAGAATAACTCAGGATCTCCATACAGCTTTGCTATGATCGTGGTTCGGACCTCAGAAGACATGAAGTCCACTAGTTTGGCAACATTCATTGGCATTTTGCAGGGTGTAGGCCCTTGACTAGGAACTGGTGAGGATGGAATCTCATATTCCTCAATGGGATCAAGTATTCCTTCGTTTAAACATCCTTTCCAACAAGAAGGTGTATGCTCACTTTCTGATGTCCCGTCCTCACTCCCTTCTTGGATGATACTAGGTATGGCTAACGGTCTATTGTTCATGTGGGGTGGATGAACTTGCGTGGGAAACACTGTGTCATGAATTTTGACATGCATGGGTTCTGGTTCTAGTTTCCTTTGAGTCTCCTCCACTAAACCTCTTAGATGTTTCACCTGCTCAATCTCGTCTACTGGGTTTGGGTACGTCCCAATCTTCTTTTTACGATTCTTCCCTTTTTGTCCTTGCGGTTTATCTTGGGGGTCTTGGATTGGATTTGAAACACTTGTGGTGTTTTCAGAGGCTCTTTATGGTTTTCTCTTATTCGGTTTTCATTTGGTTCCATGTTACGGTTTTCTTTGTCGGTCTTTCCCTTTGTGGTATTGGTTCTAGTCTCCATTGTCTTGATTGAATCTGAATCATCCTCGAGGTCATTCATATACAGGGGTCATCTCCTGTTCCTATGTTTGTTTTGGAACTTGGCTTTGAATTTCCGTATTCTGCGACCTCTTCCTTCGTGTCTTCTTTTTCTTTGCTTGGATAACTGACGCGGTATCTCTCTCTTTGAGGATATGGCCTGGCCCTTGAAGCATGGATCGTGTAATCGCATAAGCGGGTGCGACGGGTGGTATTGGCAATGTCACACTAGCAATTTCGACCAAATTTGGGGTGTGATTTTAGGCGCATTTGGGTTATAGGGGCATTGGGCAATCAAGTGATCTATGCCACAACGATTACATGTGAGTATTGGCATTGCAGACGTGCTCCCTTGATTCATTTTGCATCTGTGCAGCATTCTTTTGCAACCTAATAGGGCACTCCGCTACCCGATGTGGTCCACCACACTCGTAGCATTGAAGAGGTGGCCTCCTAGCCTGGGGTGTTGATATTTTGACCTCTGGATGCGAGAGCAGCAGCTTGATAAACTGGCTTGACTTGCCCCCAACAATCTTCCATGTAGTATATAGGACACTCTTCCAATGTATCAAGTCCGTAGGCAATACTAGTGTCTATTTCCTCCTCACAGCCATCTGCATCAGCATTAGATGGCTCGCAACCCACTTGGTTCATAGGGGCAACTCTTGGATGCGGGGGGGGCTCGGTCCTAGCACAGGAGGTGGTAGCAGTGTAGCTTGTACAACATTTGAGATCTAGGGACCATGTGTTGCGGTAGTTGCTCAACAGGTGGAGCAGGCATCAATACAGGAGCTCGAGGCGCATCCATCCAGGCTACAGGTGGTCTATTTGCCATCATACGTTTGATCATTAAACAATCCTTAGCTTGGTGACCATACCTACCACATGCGTTGCAAGTTCCATTAAATTTTACTCTAAACGTAGGGCACTCACTAGTGCTATGTGGACCTAAGCAAATGGAACACCATTGTTGCTCCCTTCTTGGATACACGTGACTATTTTGAGGGGGTCGATTATCCTTAAGAGACTCTTGGATTGCCTTGGTGAGGTCTGTCAAGAATGTCTCAAATACCTTTGGCTCATTGGCAATGGGCTTTGCAGTCATGGGTTCATACTCAATGGCTTGTGAGCTAGTGGATCTCGTGTCAGTAGACACCCTCATGCCTGCTATCATCAAGTTGTCCTCTAATTGGATTGCATTGGCAGTGACATCTTCCCAGGTTGTGATACCTCTAATCACTAGTCCATTATAGATTCCTTCATTCCTCAACCCTCGAATGAATCGATCAAGCAGTTGGTTATTGTTGAAGCGCTCATTTACAGGGCAGCGAGAGTTTAAGTGCTTTAGACGACTAATGAAGTCCCTTACTGACTCTCCTTCCTTACGTTCGGCCTTCTGTAGCTGAGATGCTACACCCCAAAGCACACCTTCTCGTATGTACTCCTTTAGAAACAACCTTCGAAGGGTAGGGTAGATTGTTTTCTCGTCCACCCTTAGGGTTCTATACCAATCTCCAGCCTTCCCACTTAATGTCAAGCTTAAGGCATTGCACTTATGTAGTTTGTTGAGTTCCCCTAAGGAATCACATACTTGTTCAAACACTTCAATGTGTTTTCTAGCATCTTCGTCCCCATTGAATTTTTGCGTGAGTTTGGCAATTTGTACTGCCTTACTTCTAGGCTCTCTATCAGATGCATGACGCATATTTTCTGCGATAGATCGACCTATGGTTTGAGCAAACGCTGCCAAGTCACCTATGTGAGGAGGCAGGGCCGGTGGAGGTACTCTTGGAATCATATGTGGGAGAGGGACGGGTACCGGTCTTGGCATATGTGTGGATGATGCAGGATATGGAACATAACGGGCATAGGTCCACTCGGATAAGGGCTAGGGAGCGGCACTCGAGGAGCATAAACAAGTGGTACAATTGGAGGTGTGGGGGCCATGTGTGCATAAGGGGCTAGAGGCACATACGGTCGAGGCCCATATTAGGTACTACGACACTAGGTAGTGGCACTGCGCTAAGCGTAGATGTCATCGGTACATTCTCTGTCAAGTCTATCCCTGGAGTGAGCACTGTGTTTTCCTCAATAGAGGGTTGAGCCAAGTTAGGGAAGCTAAAGTTGTCGCTCGGAGGCTACTTGAGAGAATTTTGCTATGAAGCGTCTATAGTATGCACACATACCAATAAAGCTTCTTAGCTCATGTAGATTCCTTGGGTTAGGCCATGATTTTATTACCTCTAACTTTGATGGATCCATACGAATACCATCGTGAGAGATAATATGACCTAGATATTGAATCTCTTGAAGGAAGAATTCACTTTTCTTTTGGTTGAGAAAAAGTTTGTTTTCCCTCAAGGCTTGAAAAATCACTTGGAGATGTTGCTTATGTTCCTCCAAAGATTTGGAGTAGATGATGATATCATCAAAGAACACTCCAGTTAATTTACGATATGGTCTAAAAATTTTCTCCATGAGACGATTGAAAGTAGCTGGTGCATTAGTCAAGCCAAAAGGCATGACTAGATATTCATAAAGACCAAATGTTGTGCGAAACGCGGTCTTTAGGATATCTTCATCCACTATCCTTATTTGATGATAGCCACTATTAAGGTCAATCCTACTGAAGTAGGTAGAGCCTTGTAGCTTATCAAACAGATCTTCTACCCGAGGCACGGGAAATCTATTTTTGATAGTGATATGGTTTAGTGCTCGATAGTACACACACATACGGTATGTACCATCTTTCTTTTGCACTAAAAGGACTGGAGAACAAAAGGGAGAGGAACTAGGCCTCACCATCCCTTTGTCTACCAATTCCTGTACTTGCCTCATAATCTCCTCTTGTTGAGCTTGTGAGACTCGATAAGCAGGTTTGTTAGGCGGTGAGCTTCCTGGAAGGAGCTCAATACGATGGTCATCATCCCCTCGTTTTGGAGGTAAGTCCATAGGGATATCATCGATGAACACATCTTGGAATCCTTTTAGAAAAGTAGACAAGTCTAACTCTTCTTGATTCCTATCATTTTCATTTGATGAAACATTATTAGCTTTTAGAGACTCTTTGACATAAAACATGTACGCAGAAACTGAGCTCTTCATTGATTTATCAAAAGAAAGAGGATTTACAAGTGGAATAGTGTGACCACGCTCACTAGCATCTATATACATGTTCTTTCCCCTGTAGGTGAAGTAAATTCTACTTTCAGGGAACTTCATGTTGGCAGCCATGCAATCAAACCATGGTGCCCCTAGGATAACATCCTGATGTTGGAGAGGAGAGATGAAGAAATCTTCTTTGTCAACATAGCTTTGGACATGAAGCCTCAACTTCCCAATCAAGGAGTAACGAAGGCTTGTTGTCCCTTGAAAGCTGCATCAGCTGTTACTATATCTCCCATCTCAAAAGCTTGAATGCCCAACTTGGTGGCCAACTCTATTGATATGAAGTTGAGAGTAGAGCCAGGGTCAAACAAGATGAAGGCATCATGCTCTCTTACCTTTCCCCAAGCATAGGAGAGTGATGATCCTTTGCAATGAGCATCCTCTTTTGGAGCTTCGATGGTGGAAGCCCTAGGAGTCTCATTGCGAGTATTCTTCTTGGGGCAAGAACGATAGCCATGTCCTTGCTCCCCACACTTGAAACATTTATGGTCCTTGCGAAAAGCTTCAAGCTCTTCAGGAGAGAGTTTGTTTTTACCTTTGTAAACTCCCTTCTCCTTGGACCGATTGTTGTTGTTGTTGTTGTTGGAAGTGCCTTGGGAATTATTTTGAGCATTGGATTTCCCCTTTGCATCATTTTTATCTTTGTTTTCCATGGGCTTGACATTACGTCTAGCCCCTTGATGGAAATTGATGCGTGAAGCAACCATGGTATGGTGGATTACTTCGGTAATAGTACCGGGCCGTTGAGAGTTGATGTATTCGGCCATCTCTTCAGGTAATCCCGCATAGAATTGTTGTCTTTGCTCGGCAAAGTCTATCTTTTGAAAGACAGTAGCTTTGAGATGTAAATCCCAAAACTTGTCTACATACTTGTTGATAGACTCATGAGAGAGAAGCTTCAAGCCGCGCCATTCGGTAAGAACTTTATCTTTAGTATCACTTGGAAGAAATTGCTTCATGATGGAAACTCGTAGATTTTTCCATGTCTTTGGGGCTTCTCCATTGCCACGAAGGCTAGCCCACCATTGACGAGCTGATTTTTGGAAGTGCATAGCTACATGGTGTAGCTTGGAGGACTCTGTGAAGCCCTCGTCCCCAAAGGCCGCATCAAATTGCTGGATGAAGGCCAACACTTTGTCAGTAGCACCAAAGGTGCCATCGTAGGTGAGAAAAGAGATACTCTTTCCTCCTTCCTTGAACTTCTTTAGCTTTTGTGACCTTCGCCATGCAGGAAATGATTTGCGATGTCCTCCCCTCTTGTATTCTCTAGGAGAATAGCCATAACTTTCATCGGAAGAGGAGGAAGGTGAAGAAGAAGGAGAAGAGGGTGACCTCTTCCTAGCCCTTTTCTTCCTTTGTTTCCTCTCTTGCCTTTCAGAGTGATGAGGAGAAGGACTATAGGTTGCTCTTTTCCTCTTGGGAGGAGTAGGCGATCGTCTAGACCGCCGTCTTCGTGGAGCCACATCTTCAGAAGAACTTAGACTGTCATTGCTTTCTTTCTCTTTGGATTCCTCCTCTCGAATGGGAGAGAGTCTTCTTTTGGGGGTCTCTTCAAGAGGCCTCCTAAGCTCTCTCTCCTCTGGGAGAGGAAGGGAAATTCCATAAGCACGAAGTTGTTGAGTAACTTCGGCTTGCAAAACAGGGTTGCCCATAGCTTGTTGCAACCTAGTGACGAGATAATTCACAAACATGGGAGCATCATCATTAGCACCTTCATGTGCAAAATCAAAGCTATCAATGTTCATTCTACTCTCTTGATTATTGTCAGCCATGTTAACAAAATTTATGTTTATACTTAGTGTATGCTTTGGCAATACAAAACCTTAGTTGCCACTCCTCTTAGCCTTTGAAAATCGGCTCTTAAGTATCTACACCCACGTCTCAAAGTGGTTAATTATAGAGAGTAGAGGAGTAGGTCTAACATAGCGGAATTGCCAAGGGCTAGCTCCTTTTGGACTTCTTATGGCTCAATAATGGTAATGGCGTAGGCAAGTCTAAAAAGACTCCATTATTAAGTCCAAAGCTCCCGAGGTGTGCACCATCCCCCACATAGTGGGCTTAACAAAACTGATATTAGATCCCAGTTCCACTTACTCTATTATAATTAACAACATCAACCATTTATAGGCTACTTAAGGACCTCTCTTCTTAAGCAAGAAAAGAGAAACCAAATGCTCTGATACCAATATAATGGAATTTGCCTTAATATGTGAGAGTAGCGGAATTTAATGAGAGTACTTTCAAGAAATGATTTTGTGAGCATAGCGGGTTGACATAATTGAAGATAGCAACATAATCATAGCAATTAGTTAACTTGGCATAGACAATACTTTTGCAAGAGAGAGAGTTTAGAGAACATGACAACAGTTGAGGACCGGATTTATGTGGAGCCGGTCCCCCCTCCAATAGGCATTTGTATTATGATTTCTCCCATAAAGAGAGACTTGTTACAATACAGTCTTTGTGTTCCTTGTGACCTAGGTGATGCCATGGAGATGGAAGGCTTCAAGCATCACAAACATAACATAAACTTGAAGAAAGCTTTAACTATCCCAAGCCTCAGTCCCAAGACCTCAAACACCTTTGAAGGTGGAGAGAGATAGCAGGGAATGAGGGTAGGGAAGAGGAAGAAGAAACATTTCGTAGGAGAAAGAATTAGTTCCTCACTTATCATACTCTTGTTGTTAGCATACATAATAGCATAGTAATAAAGAAGAAGGAGATGGCAAGCTTAAGCATTGAAGCATGGCTCTTGGTTGGATTTGCACTCCATAGCCAAGAGTGTTGGTGTAGGCTCTCAACCTCTACTTGCTTGGAGAAGGAGAGGGAGCTCTTGCACTTTGCATAGTACACAATGAGAGTACTTGTGAGTGTGTGTGGGTGAGTATACCCCCTAAGCACCCCCTAGCTTGCTTGGGTTGACCCCCCCTTGTAGCTCATGCTTGAAGCTCATTGGACCCCTCCAGGCCTAGCCAATCACAAGCAGGAGCCATTACAAGCAACATGGGTAGCCTTGGGACAAGTGTCCCCCTTTCCCCTTTGAGAGAGAGGACTTGATAAATGCAAAATCAATTAGATAATTCAAGTAATTTATCATTGGACCCCTTTGAAGCCTAGCCAATAGGCTTCAAGCAACACATGAAGGTAACATGGGTAGGGACCTGACATGTGTCCTTGCTGCCTCTTCAAGCTGGGGCTTCCCTTGTGAGTGTGAGTGTGTGTTCTCTCTCTCTAATCCCTAGGAAACGGGCTCGCCCCCCCTCTTGTAGGGATGCTTTTGACTTTAGGAGCTCAAGCACCTTAGTCATCAAGCATGACAAAGCACTTGAAGTAGGGGGTGTTCCCACAAGCATCTCAGGCAAGCTTCTCAAGGCACCTCAAGCACCTTAATCATGCACCAAGTCAAGCACCTCAGGCATGGAGCCAGTCAAGCACCTCAAGCATCTTAATCAAGCATCTCAAGCATGACAAGCACCTCAAGCAGGACAAGCACCTCAAGCACGACAAGCACCTTGAGCTTGGGCCGGGTTCCCACCTCAAGCTCAACCCTAGCTTACCTAAGGTCAAAGGACTTTTACACACATTATTGGAGGTCTTCAATGAAGCTAACCCTAAGGTATTATGCTCCATTGGTTAGCATTGCTCTTGATAGACCATCTCCCATTTGGGCCCCTTTACTATTGGCCCCGTGTTGAGATAGATCTATAAGCACATATTTATATCTTAACACTTGTTCCCGTTTATTCTCCCACATTAAGTGATCAATTTAATATGAGAAAATCATTTGGGTTGGTTAGATATTAGATTTTATGACACAATGAGGCTAAATATGCTACTCTGGAAGCCGGATTACACATTTGTTTGAAGCATGGGGTTCGAAGGTTGAGCATAAAAGGTGATGCCTTGTTAGTGGTGAAGCAAGTGCTGGGTGTGTGGAAGAGCAAGAACACCTCATTGAAGGAAATGTGCTTCAGAATTAAAGGCCTGTTAAAAAAGTTCGAAGCATGGATCATCAGACACATTGAACGTGCTCTAAATGGAGAGGCACATGAAGCAGCTCAACGCATGATTGGGGAGCTATTTGTGTTGAGGACCAACTTACCTCTTTACCATGGTCGGGAAAGTTTGGCTCAAGAAGAGGAGTTTTTGCTAACATGAATCATTCCAAAGGAGATTCAGAAGTCTAAGAAGTATGGCTTTGTGCGTAGAGCATACATGTACAAATTGATTGGTGATGTCTTATACATGAAAGGGGCTGATCTCGTGTTGAGATGTGTACCTTGGCGGGAGGAGCTTTACAGAGTGTTGGAAGAGAATCATGAAGGCGCATGTGGTGGCCATTTTGCTCTAAAGATCACCTTGCATAAGATTTTGCAAGAGGGGTATGTATGGCCTAGTTTGCACAAGGATGTTCACCATTGGTGTAGGTCTTGCAATAGGTGTCAAGCATTTGGGAAGAGAGTGTTGAAGCCAGAGCTACGAAAAACCATTATGGCGTTTGATGTGTTTGAAAAGTGGGGGATTGATGCAATAGGCCCGTTACCTATCACAAGCAGGGGCAAAAGCTATATCTTGACGGCAGTGGACTATCTCTCTAGATGGGCAGAGGCTATAGCAGTAAAACAGATCACTGCAAAGGATGTGGCAAAATTTGTGTATGATGAAATATGTTGCAAGTTTGGGGTGCCATTAGAGCTACTTTCAGATAAGGGGCCAGGATTTAGAGCTAAACTACTAGACTTCTTATGCACAAAGATGAAGATTAGGCACCAGCATACCACTCCTTATTACCCGCAGTGTAATGGCTTAAATGAAAGATTCAATGGTGAGTTGGTACAAATTCTTTCTAAAGTGACAGAGCACCAAGGAAAGAATTTGGATTTGGAATTGCCTAGTGCATTATGGGCTTACCGTACTTCGATGAAGACAGGTACAGGGTTTACTCCATTTCATTTGGCGTATGGAAAGGAAGCACTATTGCCTCTGGAGGTAGAGTTGCCTGCGGTCAAGATGTTAGAGAAGTTGCTTGGGCTGCCTAGTGATGCATTCAAAGAGAGGCTCTTGCAGTTACAAGAGGTCCAGTTGGATAGGATGAGCGCATTGGAGCATTATGGGCAGATGCAGGATAAGGCTTTGGCAAAGATAAATGAAAAGGTCAAAAGTAAGGGTATCAAGAAACATGACTTGGTTTTGCGCTACAACAATAAGCTGGATAACACCTTCCAAAAGAAGTTTCAAATTAAGTGGGAAGGCCCTTTCAAGGTAGTGGAGTGTTTCCCGAATGGTACATATCAGTTGGCTAACCTCGATGGGTTTCTACATAAGTCAAGGGTAAATGGATTGCGTCTTAAATTGTATCATACAAGGTTCATGATGGTCGAGCAGGATGAGCTGTATGTGGATCAAGGAGTGTTGGTGAGGGATGAGGAGACCTGTGATGCGGCGAGTCTCATATCTCTTTTTGCTGCTGTTGATCATGAATGATCTAGCAGGCTAGGGGATGGGCAAATTATGTCAGGAGTTTTTTGGAGCAAGGGATTGTGCATATGTACATACACATGCATGGTGCATCGAATAAAGGATTGCCCAATTTCCATAGCCAGGTGATTACGTGGGGCCCACATGTGTACAGGTAGGACAACATGTACATAGTGCATCGATTTTCACTATCACCAGTACTAGTATGTTTTTTCTACAATAATGAGGAGTTTATAGCGCATAAAAATTCTCAAGGAAGCTATCCGCGGGCCGAAGACATGAGGTAAGCAGGTGCGTCAGATGGCATCTAGTGACGTCAGGAGGGCGAATGGGGTCAATATTTGCACGCGCATGAGGACGGACACAACGTGGGTGTTTTCTTGTGAGAGTTATGCAGAAAGGTCATCATTAGGACCACTTTTTGGGGCCACTTCACATGGTTGCGAGATGCATTATTGAAAAGAAATGAGTGCCAGGTGTGCGGATGATGCAAAAAAGGTGACAACTATGCACTGCGAGGTCAGTTTTTGGCCTGTTCGGGGTCCGTTTGAGGTCATCTAAAAGGCCAAGGGTGCCCAACTAAAAAAGCTAAGTGTGGGAACTGAAAAAACAGAGAGAAGACCAGAAAAAATGTGGAGAAGAGAGGAGGAACAACTGCTGGTGTGTTTTTGGGGTTTTTGGAGCCTGTTTTGGCCGTAAACTGCTCATCCGATGTCGGATTTGAGCACTTTTACATTGCAGATTGGGGTTTTGGGCCGTTCCGGACGCGATGGTGCTGTCCATTTTTCCAAATTCCTCCCTCTTTTTTTTCTGTTTTGGCTGTGTAAGTTTCTCCTATGAATGAAGCTTCTTCTCCAATTTGTGATTGTATCTGGCATATTTTACCCATATTGTGTGAGCTGTTTGCCCCATTGGTGTTGGCCCAAGTTCATTTGTATCTAATTATCAGAAGTTCTCCTCTTTTGAGCTGAGTTTTTTGGGTGTGTGTGTCTCTGTGTGGAGTGGGCAAGTGGATAGTCTCTCTCCTCTCACTCCAGAGGTGTGTTCCCTGTCTCGGCTAGGTGTGTTGTGTAAGCCGAGTGGTGCCCCATAGTGTGTGTGTGTGTATCTTCCCAAGAGTGTGTGTCAGGTAGTTATAGAGGCGCTGTGTGTGTTTTCATCCCGCTCACACCGTGCTCAACCGCCTCGCTGCCGGTGTATGCCGTTGCAATGCTCGATCACACACACACACTCTCTGTGTGTGTCTCTAACGCACACACACACACACACACACACACACACACACACACACACACACACACACACACACACACACACACACACACACACACACACACACACACACACACACACAAGGAGATGAAGAAGAAGTTGGAGATGGAGCAAGAGCACTCTCTAATTGCACAAATGAGAAAATAAGTGATTTTTAGGTTTAGGTGACTTTTATATGAGCTTGCCCATTCACACTTGGGCGCCCATGCTTAGCCAACTAACCCTTGAATATACCAGCTAGAGTGTCCCTCTCATTGGTGATCACTCTTACCCTTTTCCTATTGGACCGACAAGCCCGGCCCATGACTATTAGAAGTGGACGCCGATGGTTAATGGGGGGGGGGGGGGGGGGGGACACAAAGACAGATAGGCCGGCAGGGTGCAACGAGGAAGGAGGTATAGTATTGTAGTTTTTTGTTTGGGGAGGGGGACAGAATATTAAAGGTAATGAGCTTTTCTAAAGACAACACTAGTAGGAAGCAATGAATGAAGCATTGAGTTATGTGTGGAAGTAAGTGGTTATGTGTGGGTGTATGGATTCAACTCTTCTTTGGGTAGCTTTGGAGTGATTTGGCATTTGGGTGCTTTTCTGTGGGCACTATGGGTGGCATGAATGTCTCATGATTATGTTGCATGCACTATCTTGAGGAGAGATTTAGAAAGTAGGTGTTGTTACCATATACATGTGGTAGTGATGTGTGTGAACACACTAGAACCGCCGGGGCATTTTTTCCCTCTTTAGGAGGTTTTCCTCGTGCATTGTGTATACGCCCATCACTCTAGGGCTATCTATCTTTCCATTGCACACTAAGTAATACACTCTCAGTTGTGTCACCTTGAGCTTCCTTCGTCTTCTCCAAGCTGTGTGTGTTTTTGTGCAACCCTAATTCCAACAATTGGTATCAGAGCAGGTTGCGTCCTCTCGGGCTTAGTCGTCAGTAGCTCTAGCACATGCTTGCTCACTTTCTTTGATTTCTATGAGCTTTGGCGAGCACTCCCAGAACGACAAAAATTTTGGGACTACTCGTAGAGCTCAGTCTGCTAAGATTTTTGATTCGGGTTCATTTCGGTCTCCGTTTTCACTACAGCCAGGTATGCACAAGAAATTTTGTCAGTGCCGAATACTGCATAACAGGTCCCATACAATCTACTACGGGTTGCACTGTATAGCACGTGCTTATCTCACTCAGTTTATCCTCATTTCGGGCAGTTTTCACATCAGATGCAGACATTTTCCATGGCTGACAACAACACAAATGTGTTCAAGATGTTTGCTGCTAAGGACAGATTGGATGGGGACAGTTACCCTATGTGGGCTTACATGATGCAACATGTTCTTGTATCAAAGGGCGTCTGGAATATTGTGTAGGGCATTGATGTACGTCCTGGTTCTGAGGATGTAGGCGATGTTGAGGATGTTGCAGGTCTTGCTGCAAGGATTGTTGCTGTTAGAGTTGTTTTGCCTATAGCAGAACAAGCTTGTTGGGATGTAAAGAATGCGCAGGCTCATGTGTTGATTGCGTTGTCTGTAAAGGGCACCATTACTTTTCACATTTGTTCAATGAAATCTACAAAACTGGCTTGGGATATTCTAGCAGGTCTTTATGCAAGCCGCAATGAGGCTAAAATTGCTTTGCTGCATAAAGAGCTGGAATCGAAGATTATGCATGAGGAAGATGATATGGACACTTTCCTTGCTGGTGTTAAGGATATCAATGAGCAACTTATTTGTGCAGGTGAAGTCATTTCAGACAGTTCCCTTGTCACAGATTGTTCTTGATGCCTTACCAGATTCTTACCAGATTTTTGCTAGTACTTGGAGACTTATGACCCAAGGAAATCCTGAAGTTGTCAAGTTTGATGCATTATGCACATTGCTATTGCAAGAGTAACTTTCCAGAAAAAACAAGACTACGTAGCATGCAGTTGACCAGGCTTTTATTGCTTCTCAAAGAAAGGGTGGTAACATCAATGTAGCCACTTATGGTTCTGCTGCGAGTGGCAAAACTTTTGTTCCTAATGCTTTTGCTGGCAGCAATTTGTCTAGAAATTTTGGTGATAAGGGCAAAAAGAAGATGCGTTGCCATTATTGTAAAGCTAATGATCACTTGATCAAGTAGTGGCCTAAGTTGAAGGCCAAAGAGGCTAAGAAGAAAGAGGGTGGTTTCACTGCAAATGCTGGTTCCACTACAAATGCAGCCATTGTTGAGTCTTCTGTGAAAGGAGACTGTGAGGCTGATGTTGATGCAGAATGGGCTTTTAGTGCAAAGTGCACTTACAGTCCTTCTATCCACATGTCAGTTGCTGCAGATTCACATGTGTGGTATTTTGACAGTGGTGCTACAAAGCACATTACCTCACATCGTGAAATTTTCACCTCTCTTTAGTCTGCCCCTCATGGAAATTCAGTCACTTCTGCCAACAATGCCTCTATCCGGTTCAGGGGGTTGGAAAGATTGTGCTTACTGCTGCAAATGGCATTTCTTTCACACTTATTGATGCACTTTATGTACCTGGGATCAAGAAGAATCTTTTGTCTGTATCCGCACTCGCTAGACTTGGATGTGTAGTCAAATTTGTGGATAACAAATGTACAATTCATGATCTCAGTTTTGGTGATGAAATTGCTGCATCTGACCTTTTGTGCCGTGGGCTGTATAACCTCACTTTGTATGACAAGTGTGGATAAAATTTTGCAAATCCAGTTGCAGATTCAAGGGCTGTCTCAGATGCAAAACTGTGGCATGCACATTTTGGGCATCTGAATTTTGCCAGTTAACTGCATTTGCAGAAATCTAATATGGTTGCTTCTTTGCCGCCTCTTGAAGCACCTGTCAAACATGTTTATGAAGGCTGTATTTTGGGTAAGATACAGCGTTCAAAGTTTCCAAAGGATGGTTCAGTTAGGGCCACATGCAGGTTGCAGCTTGTGCATAGTGATGTTTGTGGGCCCATGCAAACTCCGTCCTCACTACAACACATCGCGCAGAAATCAACGCAGATACCGACAAGATAAAGTTAGTTTTAAAACTAAAAAGCATTGAAATAGGCCTTGGAAAAGACTCCAGTTTTGTATCGTCGGTATAAACATTGGTATACTTTGCGTCGGAATCAACTTAGAAATAAGCGTCGAAATCAGCGTAGAAATAAGCACCGATAATTGTAAAGGATATTCCGATGCATTTTCCGAAGTTACTACCGACACCTGTACCGTACTCTGTACCGACGACCAAACCTACAATTTTTTTTTGGGCAGAGAGGGCTGGGAGCTGATGCTGCATGTACTGAAGCAAAAGAAAACTCCCTCTCTGCCCAAAGGAAGAGTGGACAAGCAACCACACTCCACCCACAAGCTGATGCTAAAGAGCGAGTGTATGGCAATTAGTAAAATTATAAGAATAACATAACCACAAAATCAAAAGCTTGATCATGGCATAACGGCATAAAGATTTTATAACCATAATTAAAACATGAGTTGAAAACTGCAAAACCATAAACATAACCCGTTTGCCATACCATAACCATTACCATAACTTGCTTGTCATACCATAACCATAACAACCATAGCATCATTGCATAACCATAACCATAACCATAACCATAACCATAACCATAACCATAACCATAACCATAACCATAACCATAACCATAACCATCACATGATTGCCATACCATCATAGCAAAACCATAACCTTAACTTGACTGCCAAACGTTAACCATAACATCTATGCCATACCATAAACATAACCATAAATCATAAACATAAGCATTACAAAATTGTACATATGCAAACAATCACTCAGTGAGAATGTATCAAGAAGACCACAACTACAAAAAAGACTATACCAAGAAGATTGTATAAAGATGATTGGGAAAACTGTATCAAGAAGACCCTCATGGTAATGCCTCCCAGTCAACATCCTCTCCCTTCTCCTGCACAGCTGGGTCAAAAGGGCTACAAGTCCATGCTTGTACCGATACTTCCTCTTTCGACGTGTCAGAGGGCGCTTCACGGCAACTTCCTGCAAAATTCTGAGTTAATCCTGAGATAAATCTTCAAATAACATATATATTTTCAATAATTTAAAGCATACGTATAATACTTACAAACTCATGTCGAAGCGTGTCGTAGCCTACACTCGCAAGATGTGACACTCTAGCAGACTCCAAACGTGCTCTGGCTGCATCTCTCTACTGCTAAAATCTCTCAAGATTGTCTTGTGCCTCTCGTGCAATCCCCGCCCACTCCATTGCGTCCAACCATGCCGGCTTTGAACTGTCGGCATTGCACCTGTCTCTCGTCTTTGACCGACGGTGTGACATTGTGACCTTTGCCACGCTCAAAATCTAGGGATTCGAGACTAGATCGTATCCCTCTACCGGCCTGTACTCTCTGTGAATGGCCTTGATGCTGTAATTCTTTCTTTCAAGATTGAGATTATCCCAAACCTCCATCACAGAGTGACCAAACTAAATGGTACAGAACTGCCGAATCCTCTGTCGCATGGCCTTTCCGACCCTATCCGCCACAACAGCCCCATCATTGCTCTTGTACACCTTGCTAGGATCATGCTCGCGTGATCCCCAAGGTGTACATGGTGTGCCAATTGGTGAACTATCTACTGAAGAGACTGGTGGACGCTCTCTCGGTGGTGTGGACGCATCGGTAGAATCACTACCACAACAATTATCACTTCCAGAACAACGCCTACCTCGTCTCGAGGATGAACCACCCATCGGTGTAGGGGGCACATGAGTCCTAGGCGTAGGGGGCACACTAGACTGAGGTGTGGGGCCGCTCCATGTAGGGACCACATTAGTCCTGGACGTAGTGTTGGCCATAGTAGGTCTAGAGGGACCTACTGCCCAAAGGTGCTGTGTTATCGTGATCTGCTCTGGTGTGAACTGAGACAAAAACGAGCCCATCTGCTTGAGCGACAATATGTCGGCCAGAGTGAAAGAAAAACTAAAATTAGGAGACTATGGATTCTAATCATCGTCCATGGCTAATCAAACACAAATAACACCCACAAAATACGTTAGTTTATAAAAGAAACGCTTAATCAATACGAATAACAAATAAATCAAGCTGTAACACAAATGAATGAATCTAAAGTGTATTGTAGACTAATAAAAAGAGTTTTACAAAAGAGTTCCTAGCAATAATCATTAGTTAATCTCTCATCTTCTATGAGATCTGATGCACCAAAGATGTCTATCTCAATCTATACTTCTGCATCTTTGTCATCGAACTCTACTTCTTCGTCGCTCTCTGCATTAGCTTCAGTATTTGACACCTCATCTCTAGGTTCAGACAATTGCTCACTATTGACATCCAACTCAAAATCTAAACTTAAAGTTTCCGTCAATCCTGCGCTTTGTTCATGAATCACCTCTTCGACCTCAACGTCCAATCCTTTACACAATTGCTTGATCCGTGGAGAAACTTGAACGACATAGAGCTAGCAGGGTTAAGATAGATCATTCTCATCATTTTTTGTCCATAGTGGATCGTGTGTGAACACAACTTGTTCACAATGCTGCAGAAGTACAAATGTATCCCGCGCATCTGTCCACACCTGCCTATAGTTCACTTGAATCAATCTACTCTTGTCTTTACGCACAGTTGCATTAGGGCCGCTGGTAATAACTTTGAACCACTTGACATCAAAGATAAACATATCAAACTTTCTAAAGATAATCTTCAAGATGTCTTGGATGCAGCCAAAGTATTCAAGTTGTCTAGTCTTTGTATTCTCATTCCTGGCACTACTCTTACTTTCTTGGACGAAGCTTGCCCTAACACCACTGTTGAAAGTGACCCTTCGTTCGTTGATCCGTTGCACTCTGAAGTGTTTCCCATGCGACCACAGCGGCTCCATATTTGTGATACTACAGCCACAAAATTGAAACAGACTAAAAGTTATTAAAGCAATGTGATCATGTGGAGCTCAAAAAAGAAGTTGTGAAAATACACATGCCAATCGCAACCCCTTGACATCTCCACTTCCTCTTCAATAATCAACACTCCATTCCTCTTTGCCTCTGAAATTGTCGCATCTAACCACCGCCCAGTTGGAAAGTCACACAATTTTTGAAGGCGATATGGAAAAGGAAGGTTTCTAGTGGCACGGTTGCGCTTGAATTGTAGGCGATCTGTCAAGAATTGTTGCTTTTCCCCTTCGTACCTCTCTAGCCACTTTTGCATGATGTCTGAGTTGAGAAGGAAAAATCTCATAAGCTTTTCTCGCATTGTGATGTCCATCTTCCTAACGATGCCTTATCTCTGCGACTTGTCCCCTATCACCTTGACGTTGACCTCAATAGTCCACATTCGGGGCATCTCTGGATCAATTGAGCCAAAAAATTCACTGATGAGGACAAGAGACTCTTGTACAAGCCATCCTTCGGCCATGCTGTCCTCGGGGCGAGCCATTTGACGAACAAACCCCTTTAAAGTCTTCATAAATCTCTTCAAGAAGAACATCCACCTGCTATGGACCACCCAAGCAACTGCAAATTCATTGACCACATGCACAAGTACATGCATTTGGATGGTAAGAATGCTCGTTGGAAAGTAATTCTCCACCATGCACACTACTTCAATAGCATTTAAGCGTGTTGCATGATGCTGTCTTCTCTTATGGTTGGCCACCCAAGGGGTCCAATAATAATTTAGGAGATTTAATTAATTGATTTAGCATTTATTTAGCCCTCTCTCTCAAAGGGGAAAGGGGGACACTTGTCTCAAGGCTACCCTTGCTGCTTGTAATGCCTCCTGCTTGTGATTGGCTAGGCCTAGAGGGGTCCAATGAGCTTCAAGCATGAGCTACAAGGGGGGGTCGACCCAAGAAAGCTAGGGGGTTTCTTAGGGGGTATACTCACCCACACACACTCACAAACACTCTCATTGTGTGCTATGCAAAGTGCAAGAACTCCCTCTCCTTCTCTAAGCAAGTAGAGGTTGAGAGCCTACACCAACACTCTTGGATATGGAGTGCAAATCCAACCAAGAGCCATGCTTCAATGCTTAAGCTTGCCATCTCCTTCTTCTTCATTACTATGATATTATGTATGCTAGCAACACGAGTTATGATAAGTGACGAACTAATTCTTTCTCCTACGAAATGTTTCTTCTTCCTCTTCCCTATCCTCATTCCCAGCTAGCTCTCTCCACCTTCGAAGGTGTTTGAGGTCTTGGGACTGAGGCTTGGGATAGTTAAAGCTTTCTTCAAGTTTATGTTATGTTTGTGATGCATGAAGCTTTCCATCTTCATTGCATCACCTAGGTCACAAGGAACACAAAGATTGTATTGTAACAAGTCTCTCTTAATGTGAGAAATCATAATACAAATGCCTATTGGAGGGGGACCGGCTCCACATAAATCCGATCCTCAAATGTTGTCATGTTCTCTAAATTCTCTCTCTTGCAAAAGTATTGTTCATGCCAAGTTAACTAATTGCTATGATTATGTTGCTATCTTCAATTATGTTCACCCGCTATGCTCACAAAGTCATTTCTCAAAAGTACTCTCATTAATTTTCGCTACTCTCAAATTAAATAGTCCAATTTCATTACAAAGAATGTTTGTTGGAAAGTACTTCTCCACCATGCACACTACTTTAATATCATTTAAGGTGCTGCATTGATGCCGTCTTCTCTTATCTCTTTTGAGCTGATCCAATGTACCAACTAATTGATTTTGTAGATTGTTCTTCTAATGTCATCTGCCAAACAATCCTTTATGGCAATTGGTAAGATGAACCGTAAAAATTTGTGCCAATCGTGGGACTCAAGACCATTGAGATTGTCATCTCTCATAAAAGCTGTTTTCAAACATCGCATGCACCCTGTGGGAGTCTTGAATGAAGATATAGTCTTCTTCACTTGTTGCTCTTCTGCACGACTCAAAACCCATGGACCTTTTGGTATAGCAAACTTTCCATTGGGTTTAAGTCGAGGCCACATCTCTGGCATTCGATCCACAGCCTGCAGGTCATCTCTTTGGGCCTTGCTCTCCCTTTTTTCTAGTGATGATTTTCCATCTGATCCCCCCCACATTCTTGAAGATGTGCATTGGGTCGAGCAAATGATTAATCAGCAGGTCACTCCAATACGGGAGTTCATGGAAAATAGAAAGTCTTTTCATTCCACGTGGCATCCAATCTCCCCTCTCCAACCACATGTTTTTCCAATTGCTCGCTTTTAGTAGATGCATGTCATGTTTGCATATGTTTGGTCCACGTAGCTCATGTCCTTTAGGCAAAAATCTACCATGCTCCTCGTAAAGTGTCGTGCTCAAATGCTCAGAGCAGTGGAAGCCAAGTCGAGGACCACATTTTGGACTTGCATGATTGCCCGAGTAACTCAATCATGAAACATCACAAATTAAAATATAAAAGCAGTGGCATAGCCAGGAATCACATGTGTGTGAGGGTTTCAAAGGCACTTACCTGAGCACTCACCAAAGCCTGGCCAATCTTGCATGGTCCACATGAGAATGCCTTGCACATGTACATCCCGTCGTCCGATTGGTTAGGACATATCAACCACATCGATTCCTGTCCACAAGATTTGGAGCTCTTCTATAAGTGGTGCCAGATAGACATCCATGTTCTTTGCTTTGTACTTTCTTGGGATGATCAATGACAACAATATATTGCCCTTCTTGATAGCTAGCCATGGTGGAAGATTGTAATTAACCAGACAAATAGGCCACGTGCTCCATGACGAACTTCGTAATCTGTATGGGTTTACTCTGTCCATTGCCAGACTAAAGCGGATACATCGAGGCTCATTCTTAAATGTAGGCCAACTTTCCTATATGTGCTTCCATGCACGAGAGTCAATAGGTACCTGCATCACATCATCTATCGATATAGTACTTGAGTGCCATGTCATCAAAGCCGCTATGGACTTGCATCTGAACATGCTCTTTATTCTTGGAATGATAAGAAAGTGTTGAAGGACCTTTGCAGGGATAAATTTTTCTTGTGTGTCCTCCCTGTACTTGTTTGATCCACAATTGGGACACGGTTCCAAATTTGCATACTCATTGCGAAAAAGTATACAATCATTAGGACATACATGTATTTTGTGCTAATCCAAGCCCAAATTAGTAAGAAGCTTTTTAGCAGTTGGACGGGTAGGGGGCATGTGATTCACTTCTGGAAAGATTTGCTCATTGAGCAACCTCTCATTACATGAATAAGTCCACCCCTTGATCACATTATTGAATTGTAATTTGCACTTTATCATGCTTAGGATACAATGTATTTACCTGAAAAGCTCTGTGACCGAGGCATCAAACCAACCATTGACAAACTACAAGTTAAGCATTGCCAACTTGGTACGGAGAACTGAGATTTTTGCACCACCGTAAAGCGGCATGCATGCAAGACTTTGCATCATCTCTCCCTCTTTATTGTTGCTATCATGTCGTTGATATGAACGGGATGACTGAGATTGGACCACAGTATTGCATTCAATGTTGTCATCTTCTATGTTTTCAATGATGGGACATGTCAAAGAACGCATCCAACATCTGCTCCATCTCTACTTCTTGAAATGCACATTAGGTATTGGTTGGGAGGACTCAGTTGATGGCTGCTTGTTTGAAAATCGTCTTCTCTAGAATGAAGTTGGAGCAATATCTACTTGCGGAGTTTGACCTTCAGTCTCTAGACCATGAGATCGATAACGTAGGTCTTGTAGTTACTCAATTGGAAAGAGACCGTGATTGCATATGTGTTGATCACAGATTTTTTGTTTTCAAAAGATCTGATGCTTGCAATGCGCACAAGGACACGCTATCGTATCGTCCATACTTTATCTACCAATGATGCAACAAATAATTAAAACACTCTAGTTGTTATAACTACACACTACTAAGTATATGACAATACATGACAACCTCACATTCTCTAGCCAGACCCAATCCCCGCACACCTCGGTCTAGAGGTACACGGAGATTAGGACCACAGGGTAATAATCTCGTCTTTATTGGTCAATGAATATATATTAAGGTTCTTGAAGTTCGTGTGCACTTTGGAAGTCCGATTGCGTTCAACTATTTGCTGCTAGCTCTAACAATCTCACATTCTCTAGCTAGGCCCGATCCCCGCACACCTTGGTCTAGAGATGCACGAAGTTAGGACCACAGGGTAATAATCTCGTCTTTATTGGTCAATGACTATATATTAAGGTTCTTGAAGTCCGTGTGCACTTTGGAAGTCCAATTGTGTTTTTTCAACTATTTGCTGCTAGCTCTAACAACCTCACATTCTCTAGCCAGGCCCGATCCCCACACACCTCGGTCTAGAAGTGCACGGAGGTTAGGTCAACCACAAGGTAATAATCTCGTCTTTATTGGTCAATGACTATATATTAAGGTTCTTGAAGTCTGTGTGCACTTTGGAAGTCCGATTGCATTTTTTCAACTATTTGTTGCTAGCTCGAGCTCTAACAATCTCACATTCTCTAGCCATGTCCAATCCTTGCACACCTTGGTTTAGAGGTGCACAGAGACTAGGACCACAGGTTCAATGACTATATAGTGTTTTTGAAGTTTGTGTGCGCCTAATCTAACCTATAACCTAAACTATAACCTCACCTATACCAAATTAAACCTAACCTATAACTTCACCTATAACAAAACCTAACCGAAGTCCGTTTGCGTTTTTTGAAGTACACGAGTCATTCTTGAAGTCCGTTTGCGTTTTTTCTACTATTTGCCACTAGCTCTAACTTATAATCTAACTTAATATATAAGCTAAACCTAGCCTAACTTAGCACAACCTAACTTAACATAACCTAACTTATAACCTAAACCTAATCTAGCCGAAGTCCGCCGTTTGCATTTTTAGAAGTACACGAGTCATCTTCAAAGTCCGTTTGCGTTTTTTCTACTATTCATTTGCCGCTAGCTCTAACCTAGGCCGCTAACCTATAATATATCTCACCTAACCTATAACCTAAACCTAACCTAACCTAACCTAACATAACCTATAGCTTAAAACTAACCTATAGGCTAACCTAATCGAAGCTCGTTTGCGTTTTTTGAAGTACACTAGTCATCTTCGAAGTCCGTTTGCATTTTTTCTACTATTTGTCGCTAGCTCTAACCTAACCTATAACCTAAACCTAACTTAACCTAACATAATCTAACATATAACCTAAACCTAACCTAACCGAAGTCCGTTTGCGTTTTTATAAGTACACAAGTCATCTTCGTTTGGCCGCTAATAGATGGACGAACTTATGATATGGTGTGTAAAGCCGCTTAGGTTATGCTGCTCTAAATTGGATTAGGATAGAAATTAGCCATTTCAATCCGCTTAGGGCTAGCCACCTAGGGTTAGCATCTTAGGATTAGTGTTGGTTAGCTGCTAATAGATGGCCGTATTTTGGAGTGTTAGGGTACGCTATGTAATGTTGCCTAGGTTTGGCCGCTCCAAATTGGATTAGTGTAGAGTTTTTTCATTTAATCTGCTTAGGGCTAGCCGCTTAGGGTTCTATGGATTCTGGTTTGGCCGCTAATAGATGGCGCACCGTGTTTGGACAGTTAGGGCACACTATGTAAAGCCGCTAGGGTAAAGCGCTCTAAAACATATTAGGGTATCGTTAGGCCATTTAGTCTGCTTAGGGATAGCTAATAAGGGTTATCAGCTTTAGATTAGCGACTTTTGTTTTGGCCACTAATACATTACTATATTTTGAGTGTTAGGGTAGGCTATGTAAATCCGCTTAGGTTTGACAACTTTTGATTTGGTCGCTTTAACTCCAATTAGTGTAGCACTTGACCATTCCAGTCTGCTAATAGGGTTAGAGGGTTATGGTTTAGACGCTGGTAGATGGTCGTGCTTGGACGTTTCACCGATAAGTGTTTAGATTAACATAAAAGTACATAAATTCTAACTGTCCGAACACAACGTCCATCTATAACCTAAACATGAGTTAACTTAACATATAACCTAACCTAACTTTTTACGTACAACCTATAACCTAACCTAAGCTATAGCCTAACTTGTTGCCTAAACCTGACCTATAATCTAGCTAACCTACCCTATAATCTATAACTTCACTTATAACTTAATTTAATCTTTAATTTAAACCTAACCTAGAACCTAACCTATAAGCTAACCTAGCATAATTAACGTCCTATAAGCTAACCTAACCTAACGTTACTGAACATATAACCTAACTTATAGCTTAACATATAACCTATATATACCCTAACCTAACATATAACCTAAACTAAACCTAACCGAAACTTAAAACCTAAACCTCATCAATCGCATAATTTCAAAAACGACATAATTCAAAACAAAATTTCTTCAAAACAAGAATTTTTAATAAACCAAAATGAAATTTTTTCATAATTCAAAACGAAATTTCACAACACAGACGATAATTTCTTTTAAAGCATTGACAGTTTAAAGCATGAAATTTTCTTTTATCCATATAGAAATTAATTTAAATAAATTTAATATGCATTAAAAGTTCAAGCACTCACATGCGACCTATTTGAGCAAGAAAAGGTGTTGTAAACGTCCTCAAACCTGCAAAAACGCGCGCGCGTGCAGACACACACACACACACACACACACACACACCATGTTAAACCCTAAACCCTAAATCTACAAGTAAACTTGAAAAGAACCTCACCTTAGTGCTATGGAGTAGTCCACGAGCAAGAATAGCACCTTCGACAACTTATTTTGCACAAGATTTGTAAGAGGTGAGGAGGAAGAGACCAAGAGAAAAGGCGCAAGAAGAAGAGAAATGCGCAGAGAAATCCCGCGGTTTGTTTTTTGCAGGGTCCAACGGAACAGGTATCGGTACAAGCATCGGAAAAAGCATTCGTACAGGCGTCGGAAAGTGCATCGGAATAGGCGTTGGAAAATACATCAGAACACGGAATGGAATTAAATTTAAAATTGAATTTTTTTTAAAACTCCATCTTCCTCCATACTTACCTACACATATACCGATGCCCGCCATTGATGCCGGTAATTTGGCGCCGGAATTTAAGTGACCTCTTGTAGTGCCTTGGGCAATTACCTTTACTTCATGACTTTCATTGATGATTACTCTAGGTATGCATGGGTATTTCCGCTTAAAGCAAAGTCCGAAGTTTTATGTGATTCAAACTATTTCTGGCTATGGCTGAAAATGTATTGAAATGTACTATGGGCACCCTCCGTTCCGATCGAGGGGGGGAGTATATGTCTCATGAATTAAATGCATTTTTGGCTAGTCGTGGGATAAAACAACAATGTACAATGCCTTATACACCTCAACAAAATGGTGTTGCTTAGATGAAAAACAGGTCACTTACGGAAATGGCACGATGTATGGTCAAAAGTCAAGCTTTTCCGCATTCTTTTTGGCTTGAGGCCATCATGTGTGCCACTTATGTACTTAACAGGTGTCCTACGAAAGCTTTGCAGTCTATTACTCCATATGAAGCATGACATGATAGAAAGCCTTCTATTGAACACATGCGTGCTTTTAGATGTTTGTCATATGCTTTGGTGCCACAAACACAACGCAAAAAAATGGATGATAAGGCTGTCAAATGTACTTTTGTTGGTCATAGTGCTAAAAGCAAAGGTTACAGGTTGTATCATCCACAAACAAAGCGTATTCTGGTTTCACAGGATGTAGTGTTTGTGGAAGAATCTGTTCAGCCCTTGCTGTCATGTACTAGAGACAATAATGTAAGCTCACATGATATTTATGACACTTTGTTGCCTCTTTTCAGTGGTGGAAGTTCGAATGTAAATTCCAATGAGGCAAATGTATAGCCTTTGGGGGTTTTTGAAAATGTTACAGATCAGCCTATCACTGATGCAGATGTACATGATGTACTTGATGAGGAAAGGGCTGAAAATGAACAGGCTAGAGGTATGCCAAAATGGCTGGTACATATATTGCGTGATAGTAAATTGGATGCACCTTTGTCTAGTTGTACTCATTCAGGCTCTCACCATGCAACTTATGCATCAGATTGTTATGCTTTGGCTGTGTCTAGCTTACATGATGTTGACGAACCTCTCTCTTTTGATGAAGCACAAAATTCAAAAAATTGGATGGCTGCCATGCAATCAGAATATGATGCACTTATAGAAAATGACACGTGGACTTTATGTGATTTGCCTCCTGGCAAAAAGGCCATTGGTACGAAGTGGGTTTACAAGTTGAAATGCAAGCCGGATGGTAAGATCAATCCCCATAAGGATCGACTTGTTGCAAAGGGTTATGCACAAAAAAAGGCATAGATTATGAAGAGACTTTTGCTCCCACTTGTCGTATGACTATTGTGCGTTTTCTATGTGCATTGGTAGCTCATTTTGGTTGGGATGTACATCAATTAGACATTGTTACTGCTTTCTTGAATGGTGACATATTTGAGGAAGTTTATGTAATACAACCTCATGATTTTGTCATGAAAGAACAAGAGGACAAAGTATGCAGATGTAAGAAGGCTTTGTATGGGTTGAAGCAATCTCCTCGTGTTTGGTATGAGAAAGCTGACACTCATTTGGTCAAATGAGGCTTTCATAACAGTACAACAGAACGCACATTGTATGTAAAGCGCGAGGGTGATGTACTTCTCATTGTGGTTCTTTATGTAGATGATTTGTTGATCATTGGACCATCACAGTTTAAGCAGTGTGATGGTGGTATTGCCTTGTGTGTCAGGCCAAGGGGCAGGGCCAAGGTGGCCAGTACTATAATTAGCAGGCATGGCCTATATAGGGACCTAGTTGGTGTTCTCCACTCCATACCAAGTATATGGCTGGATACTCAATGGTTGAGTCATAGTTTATCGTCAGTCATGGAAGACTGTTTGTAAATGGTTGGGGGAAAGCACCTCACTCTTACTACTGCTATTCAACCCGTGTTGGATGGGCAGCTTACAACTTTTTTTTGCTAAAGGATCTGTTAAGAGCATACGTTAGCACAACACATTTTGAATGGTCGATTCTCTCCCTATTCTAGAAGCTAAGTTGCTTAAGTAAGGTTTTCAACTTTGAACACCTGTTGTGGTGGGGTTGGATACCGTTTCAATAGTTTCATAAGTCAAGGACTTAATAGGTGTGCTGACAAAGTATGTTGACATGTAGTTCTGCGTGTTCCAAAATGTTCAGAAGTCTGACATAAGGACACATCCTATTCTATTTCTTAGTAGCTATGAGCTTTTTAAGATACTCACGTGAGTTGAAAATTTGGCTCACAACTTCATGAAAAGTTGCCCCAAGGCTTTCTTGCATGCTTTTTTCCAGTAGCTTCAGAAAGTCTGAAAACTGGTTAGATACAAGTGGTTGCAAAAGGACAACAATGTGAAAATCAAGATGTTGCTCTTGGTTTCATTGAACCTCCTCACTGCACCAAGTATCGGTCATATGGACAATTGGACCGCGTATGGGAGCCAATCAGGAAAACATCAGTGTTCTTACGAAGATACTATCACTTGTGTTTTCGAGGATGAAAACGCTTCTCCAAGGGGGGAGTAATGTCAGGCCAAGGGCCGGGCCAAGGGCCACGACGGACATGCGATCAAGGGGATCTCTATAATTAGTAGGCAGGGCCTATATAGGGAGTGGTTGGGTGGAGAGTTGCATGGTCTAGTCCCCCGCGGTCTCACATTGTGTCAAAAAAGTTACATTGAGACATTACTAGGTAAGTTTGGACTTGAGGATTGCAAACCTATTGCCACTCCCATGGAAACAGGTTTGAAATTGAGTCTTCATGACGTTGGTGATCCTGATGATATCACTCTTTACCAAACTGCTGTTGGATGCGTCATTTATGTATGCAACACGAGGCCGGATATTCAGTTTGCAGTCTCACATGTCAGTAGATTTATGGATAGCCTATAGTCTAAGCATTGGAAGCTTGTCAAAAGTATTTTTTGCTACCTTAGTGGCACTTTACATCTTGGCTTGTTTTATCCCAAGGGGGGATCATTGTCGCCAGACTTACATGCTTTTTCAGTCTCAAATTGGGCTGGTTGTTTTGACAGGCGAGTGTCCACAAGTGGTTTTTGTTTCATGCTTGGCAGTTCATGTAAACCATGGTTGAGCAAGAAGCAACCTAATGTGGCCAGTTCGAGTTGTGAGGTTGAGTACAGGGCAGTCTTCACAGCTACAATTGAGCGTGTATGGCTTAGACGCCTTATGGCTGATTTGGGTGTTGGACAAGACACTGCCAACACTATCTACACTGACAGTCAGAGCGCATTGGCAGTTGCGAGGAGCCCATTTTTTCATGCTCGCACAAAGCACATTGAGGTGCATTACCACTATGTCAGGGAGAGGCTCTCAACAGGAGAGGTCAACTTGGCTTATGTCACATGTGCCAACACAGGACATCCTTGCAGATCTTTTCACAAAGGCATTGTCTTGTGAGAAGCTCAAAGCTTTCCGCAAAGCTTGGGGCTTACTCCCCTTTGTGGACTGATCATGTCCTTAGGGCATGGCACTTCCCTTTACTCATGTGCCAGCTCTCGTTCACCGCATCCCCCCAGGGGGGATTTGTTACCATATACATGTGGTAGTGATGTGTGTGAACACACAAGGACCGCAGGGCATTTTTTCCCTCTTTAGGAGGTTTTTTCCCTCGTGCATTGTATATACGTCCATCACTCTAGGGCTATCTATCTTTCCATTGCACACTAAGTGATACACTCTTAGTTGTGTGCCTTGCCTTCCTTCGTCTTCTCCAAGCTGTGTGTGTTTTCTTGCAACCCTAATTCCAACAGGTGTCTGAAATTGGGCTCATTGTCGGCCATCTAATCATGTTGGTGAACGAAGGGTGAACTAGTTTGTGCTCATGTCATTCTGAACCTTGTTCTAGTTCGAGCAGAAATTGTTGCAAAAGCTACATTTGTTGCGTGTGCATATGCCCTTATATGTGAATCAGTGTGCGGGAAAGTATCTCCATTTAGCCCTGAGCCGATTAGGAAACAGCCGGTTGAGATGAGACTTGTAGTGTTCGGGAAAAATCATTCTTCTAAACATATAAACTTCCTTCCCATGAATTTTCCAAGAGGAAATTTCAGAAAATTAGGTTTATTTTCTGGGTTTTTACACTATTTTTTTCTATTTTGGGGCGGAATTTCTCCTTTTCTCCATGCCCTCAACCGGCATATTTGAAATTGAAAACAACACAATATTAAGCTGAGACACGTTTTTCCCGAACACTGGATGAGAGTGACAAGGAAAAAGTTCGCTTGGATTTTTCTAGAAAATAGAGTCAATATAATTGAAAATCTCTTTGTACTAAACGACGAAGAGTTTAATGATATACATTTGGAAGCTCATTGTCCATCACGTGTCCCTTGCTCTTCTTCTTTCCCTCCCTAGAGTCGAGGACGGGTCACACACTAGGGTAAAACACCCAATACAAGACCACCTAAGCGGACTGATAGATTCCGACCTCCATAGTGCACTCTTTTGAGCTCGGAGGGGTGCATCACATAGCTGAGAGCAACATCTACCACCTGTAAAAGTTGTAGCTTGATCGGCAATACAGAGGCGACGGACGACACAACAAAAGTTTTGTAGTGTAACAAAATTGCGGGCAAATAAGGAGACTCCCCTAAGGGAACTAAAAAGTCAATGCGCCAATAGTGCTCGAAAAAAACCTAGGTTTAGTGTAATCCCACCTACAAATTTTGAAATTTACCTCTAAATTTTGTATTTGAAGGTGAGAAAACCTACAAAATTGTGAAAACATTAGTTGTAATTCGGTGTAAAAATTTTGTCAATTACCTCTGTTGTTTCAGATATGTAGGTTTGCCAAGTTTTTGGAAAAAGTTTATTTGAGCATTGCGCGCCAACGGGGATGGAACCCTAAATCTAAGGGTCGCAATTTACTTCTGCATGCTCTAACCACGAAAGCACTGAAGCTCTATAGTCCGTCGATTGGGACTTTTCTGTAGATGAATTTAGGTCTAGTTTTTTATTGGGTGTTTTACCCTAGTCTGTGTAGTAGTTTCTGGGAAAATTGACCAAGAAGGAGGAATCGGAGGTGGAGAATTGAGTGGCGATAAAAGTCAATGACAGGTGTGCTTTGGCAGAAGGCGGGGCTGGAAAAGGGTGCAGGATGATTGCGTGTCGGTTGCTGTTTGGGGATGCTCGACAGGAGCGATTGCAACCTTACCATGCAAACTGACCAGGCCGGGGGCAGATGGAGGGCGTTCCTCGTGTGGAAATAAGGGCAGATTGGGGACGCTGCTCACTGTAGTGTGGCGAGGAGGTTGAGCAGGAGGAACAACAAGGTATGTTTTTGTTGCCATTGACAATATGTGGGTGGGGATAATTGGAAGGGAGGATGATGAGCTGCAAGGGCGAGAGGGAGAAGAGCTGCACGGCGAGGGCAAAGCTATGGCTGCGCGAAGCTGGCCCATGTGGGTATGGCAGGGTGAGAGAGCGAGGCGTTACAGGCTTCTCTGTTCGACTATGATGGCCAGGCGGAGGGAGCCCCGGCGCGGCAGCTGGAGAGAGTGGAATGGCGATGCAGGGCGAGAGAGGGAGCGGGAGCTGCTGTGTGCGGTTGTGACGGGGAGGTGAAGAGAGCGCTGCAGGCTGCTGTGGGCGGCTGAGGTGGCGAGCCTTGGAGACTATAGTAGACTATGGAAAGTGTACGAGGTAGGGCGTATGTCCCACAGTCAAAGAGGCAAAGAAGAACGGGGAAGGGGGGGGGGGGGGGGGATATGGTTGGATAGTTATGAAATGTTGATGCCTATGCAGGTGCAATGTTGCGACTGAAAAGTTTAGCGTGGGATGCGGCCGAAGATCGGGCCCACCCGCCTAAAATGAGGAGGAGCGCCGTAGTGAACAACCTTGGTCACACAACAAAGAAGAAGGGCCGACTGCCACTGACGAGCGAGAGAAACGCGGAAGGGATGAGAGGAAACACAAAAAAATGATGGAAGTTAGCGTCGCCGTAGCTGTAGGCAGTGCTGATATAGATATCAATCTCTTAGCTCGAGTGAAGGAGTTCTTGGTTAAAGAGACAGTAGCCGGTATTTTCTCGGTGGAGAGGGGAGGTAGCGTGTTTCACTTGCATTTTCAAATGGTTATACGTATAATGAGCAGCTATTTTCAAATGGTTATATGTATAATGAGCAGTTCCCTTATAGCTGTAAACAAAAAGTTGAAAACTTATTTGGGTTGGGATAAAGAGAATCCGTGCGGGGGAAATGTGCTTTGCTGAGCAATGAGGCAGAAGAATTTGTACACATTCGAGGGTATGATTGGGTATTGTTTGAAGGACGACGGCAAGTCCTACTTTCAGAAAGTCAAGCACAACATAACCGTGGAAGAGATGAACAAAGGCATAGAATTGTACATCTTGTATGGGGTCAACGATGCAAAGAGCCACATTTGCTTGACGCACTATAATATCTTCGATCGTGCCAAGATGTTTTGGAGGTTTTAGATGCGGCACCCATTTGGAAATGATTTCTTGGATACCTTGCACAAAGCGCAGTGGAAGGTACTACCCTTCGTTGACATGGATCACTCCGCAGCAGGCGCAAGGGATGAGTGTGAAAAAGATGAAAGATCTTTGGACCTGCATAACATTCCCATTTGCGGGCAACAATCCAAGATGTAGTGGCAATCTTTGTTGTAGATGATTTGTATCAAAATAGCCAACTGAGGTTGGATTGGTTTACATCCCGCTGGAAAGATATAGAGAGGTACATAAAATTAAGTATTCCGTTTAATTTATATTTTTTTGCACGAGTACATTTGCACATGTCTGGTTGCTTTTGGGTGTGAAAGTAAGAAGTTAACCGATATAGCCCCACAATCAAGACGCCTGTTGTGACAGGCAGCAAGTGATGGCGGGAGTGTTAGGACGAACGAGAGGCTGCTCGAGCTAGGTGATGAATACATCCTGTTGCTGCACCCAGCCAAGGTAGCAAGTGTTGTGCTGTATAGTCCACATGATGCTTAGTAATTGATTTTTTTTGCATGTCATGTTCAACATAACAATGTATATACATCGCAGGTAAGCAATGGAGCTGAGAACGAAGCGGTTGACGTCGAAGAGACGCAGACAGAGGAGTCAACGAATGGAGTGAGCGAGGCAGCATTCGAGCGAGTGGGAGACATCATCATGCAAATTTGGATGGAGTTGCGCGAGCCTGACGACAAGGGAAATGCAACATTCAGGATTCGTGTTTGTGGTTTGATAGAGTATGTGACTCAAGTCTATAGATAAATACCAGATTAATGTAGCAGATATATAGGTTTGTCGAATGGAAGAAGAAATAGTAGCATTGAAGAAAGTGGTTGTTGATATGAAGAGCCAATTGAATAGGCTGAATGCAATAGTCATAAGACTCTCTAAAGCTAGGGTTGTAAATCAAATAGCATTGTTTGAAATTCTGATTGTTAAACAACAATGCTGTGGTTTATGTCCTTTCTGAAATCCATTGTATGGTCGTGTGCTTAGCTTTGGAAATACGTTTGAAAGGTTAAGTGGAAAAGGTATATGCTGAGGAATCTGCAAATGTACCTCTATGAGAGTATGTGTAGTGGTTTTTAATTTGAGAGTCTACACATCTATACTATATATAATGCAACTTAAAATTTTCTAGGAAGCTAGGAGAGGACATCTACATGTCACACTCTATTCATTTCAAAGAAAGCTTTAAAAAACTTTTGGTTTGAAATGCAAAGTGAGGGGTAATTGGTACGTACTAATAAGTTTCAAGTACTAATAACTAATAACTGTGATGGTAGACAATGAAAAGACATAATTTTTACTTGTGAGTTATGTCAAAAACTCAAAAAGCTTAGTACTTCATGTATATCTATATTATTTATAGACCTTGGCAAGGCCATGGAGTTTCACTCGAGCCAATGTTTGGGCAAAGTCAATTTTACAAACATACAAAATTTTCTTTAGGGTAGATTCAAAGAGGAAATTTTTCAAAATAATTGTATCTTTTACAATGCACCTCTATTTTCTTAAAATTTTCAAGCGGATTTTTTTCTTTTTCCCCTCCTTTCAACCAATTGTTTTGAGTTTTCAGCTTGCTCAAGGCGAATCTAAGACACACTTTTCTTGAACACTGACTCGATCCAACCTTCAAATTTGAAGGGTGACTACTGTATTTTTGTAAAGGCTTGCTCTACTTTGCAATTTTGAAGGCCATAAAGAATGCCAAGCACTACATGGGACGTGCATGCTCAAATGGGATCAAGGGTGGAGGTGATGGATCACGACATGCATGCATTGTAGACCATGTGATCGACACACGAATCTCGCACTTGGCACCTCCATGTATAATTAATTGTCCTTCTAGCCCTGAGAATGTGCACATTGCACATTGTATCTTTGTGCAAAGGAATAGAGTTGAATGGTCTTGGAGTTGAATTAGCATGTGTGTGTGTGTGTGTGTGTGTGTGTGAGAGTGAGAGAGAGAGAGAGAGAGAGAGAGAGAGAGAGAGAGAGAGAGAGAGAGAGAGAGAGAGAGAGGTCTCGAATAGGACCTACCAAAAACTTAATCGAGAAAATCTTTTTTTAAAAATTGCACAATAAAAATCTTTTGAATTTTAAGTTGAAATTTAAAAAATTGAGGATATTTACACAAACTTACAAAATTTTACCGATTTTTCTTCAAGGCAAGCTTGAAATCTAGTACAAAATGTACAATTTTAGCCCTAAAATGGAAGAGCATAATAGACATAGAAAAGTTGAATGCCGAATATATCCACTATCACTCTCTCATCGACCTCAAGGATATGCTATGCCAAGAAAGGATGGGCACACCTATTGAAAATTTGTTACAACCTCCCATGGGACACAAATGTGCATGTGTGTGTGTGTGTGTGTGTGTGAGAGAGAGAGAGAGAGAGAGAGAGAGAGAGAGAGAGAGAGAGAGAGAGAGAGAGAGAGAGATGAGCCTTGGAGGCATCTTTGTGTCATTTAAAGTGTGACTCTACTTTTCATATTGAAGGCCATAAAGAAAATCCATCCCTCAAATTTGATGGGTGACTCTACTTTGATATTCATCTTAAAGAGCTTAAATAAATCTGTGAGTCAGAGAGAGAGAGAGAGAGAGAGAGAGAGAGAGAGAGAGAGAGAGAGAGAGAGAGAGAGAGGGTTTAATGCCAAAGGAGCACATCAAGAGACCTCAATTTCTTGAACTTAAGACATGGTACTTAAGAGGGAATTGTGATAACCGGCCAATCGTTTCCTCTGCTTATTATCTAAGAGAGATCCCAAACATCTAGCAAACAAGTCTAGAACTTAAAACTTTGTGTATATGTATGTGTGTGTGTGTGTGAATGTGCATATGTGTGTGTGTGTGTGTATATGAGAGAGAGAGAGAGAGAGAGAGAGAGAGAGAGAGAGAGAGAGAGAGAGAGAGAGAGAGAGAGATTATGAGAGAAATAGGGACAAAGAGAGAGAGAGAGAGAGAGAGAGAGAGAGAGAGAGGGAATTTTCATCTTTGTGGAGTGATTACAGGGACTACAATCCACTCTCTTGACTTGTGCACGCGCACACACACACACACAAATTATTGCATTTCCCTATGAGCCTACAGTTTGTCCATAGGGAGATAAAGATTGATGGAGGGAGATAGAAAAGGTAACCGACAACTTGAACGCCTATGTGTGTGTGTGTGTGTGTATGCGAGAGAGAGAGAGAGAGAGAGAGAGAGAGAGAGAGAGAGAGAGAGAGAGAGAGAGAGAGAGAGAGAGAGAGAGAGAATTCCAACCCACCAAAAAAAAGAATTCCAAAATGGTTCAATCTGGCCAAGACTTGAAGTTGAGAGAGAGAGAGAGAGAGAGAGAGAGAGAGAGAGAGAGAGAGAGAGAGAGAGAGAGAGAGAGAAGTTTTGATGTCATTGTCAAGGCTAGGGACTTGCTACGCGCCGTGTGCGAGCCACAAAGGCTCCTAGCACACAGCCATACAACAGACAAGCTCACAAGGAAGAATGGTGTGTCACTCACCTTCTTGCGTAGTTGCGAATGAAGGATTCCCACGCCGCGAAGAAGAGGGAGACGCCGCTACGCCGCGCTCAACCGCCTCGCCGCCGTCGTGCCGCCGCAACGCTCGATCACACACACACTCTCACACTCTCTCTCACACGTACACACACACACACACACACACACACACACACACACACACACACACAAGGAGATGGTGAAGGAGAAGGTGGAGATGGAGCAAGAGCGGCTTCTATTGCACAATGAGAGAATGAGTAAAAATTAGGTTTAGTGGCTTTTATATGAGCTCACCCCATTCACACTTGGGCGCCCATACTTAGCCAACTAACTCCTTGAATATTCCATTTAGAGTGCGCCTGTCATCGGCGATCACCCTTACCCTGTTCCTATTGGTCCGACTAATTTAACGTCGTAGGAAACTAATTAAAATTAAAAGACCTAAAGATCTAGCCGACGAGGAGTTGAACTCAAGACCTATTATTCAAGTGGGAAATGGCATAATCAATCTATCATACTTGGCATGGGTGATAGAAAGGTTATACCATTTATCTCTTTTTATTGGCACACACATCCACACACGCGCACACACACAAGAAGAAGAGAGTTATAACGTCGTAGGAAACTATCTTAAAAGACGTTAAAGATTAGGTTATATGTAGACTTACATTAAATTAGATTTAGGTTTATTTTTAACTAGATTTACGTTTATTTACGCTAGATTTAGATTTACGTTATATTAGATTAGATTTAGGTCTCCATAGACTGCGATGCCTGCATGAAGCGGGTGAAGAAAGCCCTCAATGGAATATAGGGTATTGCTGCCTTCACTCATGGTGGGCTCCGTCGATCCAAAAGTACTGGTGAAATGTCTTCAGAAGATAGGGAAGAAGGTGGATCTTCAGGGCGGCAAGAGTCACTACATCCCCGACACAATGACCATCTAGACAACCTCTAGTCATTCAACAGCAACTTCAAAGTTAGTAACAAGAGCAAGAACGGTCTAAAGGGCCAATTGCTGTCATCAGATGTGGATGGAGATGAGGCAGCGTAACCGCCGGAAGTTAACTCTCACATCTTTAGTGATGAGAATGCCAACTCTTGCCGAGTTATGTGAACAATTATGTGTTAAATCAGTTTTAAGGTTCTTATAATCCCTGTTAGTTTAGTTCTTTGTTTTTAATATAACATAATATATTTACGTTAGATTTAGATTTATTTTATATTAGATTAGACTTAGGTTTATTTCGGTTTACACACACACACACACACACACACACACACACACACACACACACACACACAAGAAGAAGAGAGTTTTAACGTCGTAGGAAACTATCCCAAAAGACGTTAAAGATTAGGTTAGATGTAGACTTATGTTAAATTAGATTTAGGTTTATTTTTAGTTAGATTTACGTTTATTTAGATTTACGCTTATTTACGTTAGATCGAGTCCACGCAAGAATTACTTACGGTTTAGGGTTTAGAGTTAGACGAACAGTGAAAAGATCTACAGTGAAAAGATGTTAAGATGCTGTGAAGTGCTACAGCTAGAGAAGAGGCAAAGGGGTTTTGTCCACTACATGCAGTATCATGTAGACATGGGTGTGTAGATTTCTTGTACCCACAAATATAGGTATTGACCAATAAAGACGAGATTATAACCCGGTGGTTCTGATCTCCGTGCACCTCTAGACCGAGGTGTGCGGGGATTGGACATGACTAGAGAATGTGAGGTAGAGAGAGAGAGAGAGAGAGAGAGAGAGAGAGAGAGAGAGAGAGAGAGAGAGAGAGAGAGAGAGAGAGAGAGAGAGATAAGACGAAGAATGCCAATAGAATATTAAATTTGTTGTCCAGGTAATAAGTTTTTTATCCTCATTATGAGTAGCGACGAGGATGTGGGACCGTCCAACCGAAACACCTATCTCTCAACGAGGGTCTTATGTCCTTGTAATCAATGCAAGCATGCTGTGCGACGAACAAGACGTGTTTCTTTGCAGCACGTTCGTGAATTTGGCGAGTTCGATCCATCTATTATAGACCGAGTTGTTGCCAATTATAACTCGTCGGACTCTGACGTTGGCCAACAAGCAGCAATCTTGCAACCCAATAGACGTGTTCGCATGCGCTTTGGTCAAGCAGCATATGTGAGGCCACAAGATGTAGCCTCTGACAGCTCGGGGGATGATCCTGCAGAGCACATTCCCAACGAGGCAATGTTTGAGCCCAAGATTGATGAAATGATCGAGACGATCATGGATTCAGAAAGGCTTATCTATGATGATATGAAAAGTGAAGCCGATACGCCATTGTATAATGGAGCACGTATGTCTAGATTGAAAGCACTCCTGGTTCTTCTCAACATGCAGGCAAAGTTTGGATGGAGTGACACTAGCGTCACAGCGCTTTTCAGGTGATCTATTACAATTAGTTTACTTTAATAAAACTCTAAATGTATAATGATATGATATATTTTTACACGACTGTATCATATTGGCCGCAAACAGCGTCTGATGGATCGATAAAACTCCCTAAAGCACCATGGATTTTCAAAGGAGCCTAAGAACGCAAAGTAAAAGAGACCATTCAATCTTTGCGGACCCCCACTGGCGTAATGCACTCGCTCCGAACGTGTTTTACTAAAGAAGGAAAGCTTTCCGGTTTGAAGTCACACGATTGGCATAAAATGTGTCAGGTACGTTCATAGTGGACTTTAATATCATTGCATAAAATGTGGACTTTAATATCATTGCTCCACATACTTTACAGTTTATTTTACCGGTTGCCATTGAGGGATGTTTGTCTCTCAACATCCATAACACAATCTACAAACTTGCAAAGCTGGTGCAATGGATCTCACAAAAGGAGATCAACGTAGACTCCATACCTTTCGCCAAACTAAATGCTGCGGAGCTTGTGTGCATGTTTGAGAAACATTTTCCTACTACAATGCTAACCATTCAGGTGCATCTTCTTGTTCACATAGTTGATGAGGTGGAAATAGTTGGCACAGTTCATTCCAGATGGATGTTCTTCTTAGAGCGTTTCATGAAAACGCTTAAGGGATATGTGCGTCAAAAGGCACGTCCGGAGGGTAGCATGGCAGAAGGTTGGTTGGTATCAGAGTCCCTAGTGTACGTTGGAGAGTGGCTAGACGGATTTGATAAATCGCGGGACACGCTATGGCGAACCATAGATGATGAGCGCAAATCTGGGATTGTCATGTGCAATCTCGGTGTTGAGAAGAAGATGACGGAAGATCTAGAGGCTAAAATCAACCGATTTTGCATGCTTCACAATCCAGTGATGCAAAAGTGGATTTCACAATATGAGGATGCAAAGCAAGAGCGACAAAGGGCACGAATCGAGTGGAGACGGGGAAGATGACCACCGATGCACTATCTAGCGGTTCTGGAGAGCCTACCAACCTTCATGAGCTTAAGATGGTTGCACAACCAATTGAAAAGCGCACAACAATGCGGTGACGAAGTGACTGAAGAAGAGTGGGAGTACTCTCGGGGTTGCGCGACCAAGGTAAGTTTGCAATGTACGACTAGCAAGTGACTTTATTTATAAACGTTTGAACGGCCACTCATAACCTTTGTTCGTTGTAGTATAAGTCATACACAGCATCATGGTGTAAAGGTCGACATTTTAGGGTGGAACGAATCGACAAAAAGGGTTTTACTCAAGATTGTGGAATCATGGCAAAATTTGAACAGTCTAGTCGACGACGTTCCTCTGATGCAGATCCTGTGGTGGCGGAACTCACTTACTTCGCCACGCTGCAAGAGATTTTGAGGACCGATTACAGAGGATTTTTTGTCGACTTGTTCGACGTGCAATGGTTCAAGATAATCATGGAGGGTCGCAACGCTACTGTGCGTAGAGGAGAGTCTGGTTTTCTTGAGGTGGATTCTACTAAGAAATGGACTGACCTAAGAGACACTTTCGTACTACCCGAGCATTGTGAACAGTAAGTATATAAATAGTTAACATCCCCCTTTTAAAAGTTATGTGCTTGAAAGCTCTCATGTAAGTTATGTGGCTCTGGCAGGTAATATTTCATCCTACAAAGTCTACATCAAACTGGTGGTACGTCATAGAGGTAGCCCCTCGTAGTGCAAGGACGTATGAAGGCTACCATGTGCCAATCACAACGACATCAATGGAGGAGATCAGAGAAGATGCTCAATCAGAAGCCGCTGCGGTGGTGCCAGACGAGCATCAAGATGCTACTACTCTATATGGGGTGCATGCAGAGGAGCTACAAAATGAAACAGAGGATATGTGTTTAGACGGAGAGCTCTATATAGATATAGGAAGTTATGCTGAGTTATGCGAGGATGAGAGAGAGATCTCTTAAAGCCACAAATATTGTATTTGAACAATTTTGCTCCGTGTTGTAAAAGCTCTGGCTCTCTAAGTACCTTCCATGGTGTATAATGCTCTTTTCTACTCGCGCTCACATCTTTTGATTGAAAATTCTGAGTTTTCGACTTGCCTCTTCTATCACTCGATTCATTGCGTCATTGTATTTATATGCGTCATTACGTCATTGTATTTAATGGTCTTTGCGTCATTGTCTACTCTATTCATTCAATATTAAGTTTAAATATTCGTGTGTTTAATGCAGGTATGGATGATGAGGAGTTTCTTTCTTCTCTGTCACCGCAGTAGAGACAATGGTACGTTGAGCGTCATCGCTCTGGCGCATCATCGCGCGTTCCTACACTATCCACATCTCCCTCTCTTTCGGAGCATTCGGCACGCTCCGAAGCTTCGGCGTCGACGAGACGAGCTTCACACTCGTCTAGACACCGGCGCTCTAGTGGTGGCGGTGGCGGTTGTTGTGGGGATTCCGCCACCGATGCCTCCACACCGCCTCGTGTTCGACGAGGCTCTTTACCCTCCCCTTCTTTGCCCGCCCCCACACCAGCCACAACATCGCCATGTACGCCAGGTTTTGCACGGCTGACTGTTCCTAGAAGCTACACACCTCTACCTACTCCGCCGGGAGCCACCCCACTCGACACTCCCTGCTTCGGGGCCCAGACGGCGGTGGAGACACCTGACGTCCGTACCCCCATCGACACGCCGCTAGAGACCCCTGCCGGGACACCCAGGTTCACGCGTCACCGGCCAGAGGGCTTGCCTTACTCCGTCGACATCAGCGGCGGCATCATCATGGATGATGACGGCAAGAAGGTGATCTCGCGCATGTGTGGTCTTTGCTCTCAGCTGTTTAGACACTACATACTAAACAAATGGAGTGAAGTACCAAGTGATTTAAAAAACAGAGTCATCAGCATACTTCATGATGAGTTTCCCGTTCCAACACGGGATCAGCGCTTCAATGAAGACCTGATGAAGATTCGAATGCGCGAATACTGCAAACACAAGCGTTCCGAAGTGCAAAAATCAATCAGGAATGGGTGGAACAGGCCAGATTGGCTGGCCAAAGAAGATTGGAAGAATACGAAGAAAGCAGCGCGCGAGAATCCCGACAAGTGGAAGCAACAAAAGGATGCAGCCAGAGCGCGAGTAGAGGCAGGGAGCTCGCACCACTTGGAGAGCGGTGGATGGGCATCATTTGAGGCCGATTTTGTAAGTGTTTTCACATTGCTCTTTATGCATGTTCGATAGTTTAGGGTTTATGAGTTTTTTAGTTCTAACATAATGAAATCTTTGTATGTTTTGACAGTGGTCGATGACAGGACGTGATCCCACACCGTACGAGCGCGAGTACGCAGGCAGGAAGGGCTTAAACGCCCTGATGGACATTCTCAGTTCTCGCGGCGGCATGGTTAGTATTAGGGTTTACTCTTTGTTATTTTTTGTATTGTTTTATAAATGTCGTTATATGTTTATACTTACTGAAAGCTGTCTTATTGTCTTTTTTTGCAGAATCCGACAGATACGCTGCTTGGACGCGATGAGACGTCTGACTAGACGACGTCAGTTTTAGCCGTAGCTAGATAGCATTAGTTTAGGGTTTCTCATAGCTTATGTATCATGAGACGGATTTTATACGTCTTTTTGAACCATGTATATTATTACATTTGTCACCGCAGTTCCTTTTGCCAATCAATTCTTTATGCCTATGATGTTGTACAATTGTCATTATTACATTTGCCAATCAATTCATTTTGCCTATGATGTGTACAATTGTCAATTTTGCAAACAATGCCTCTTGTGGGTGACTATTTTGGGTCTATTATCTACCCTTGCACTTTTTTTAAAAAGTGTATCAAGTACAATATGGTTGATGGGTGGCAGGGCATTCAATGTCGTGCCACCAAAAAAAAATTCTCTCGGGCGTCGCTATAAGCGTCGCTATTTATGGCTCTGTAGCGTCGCTATGAGCGTCGCTATAGTCTTCTGTGTAACCGTCGCTATATGCGTCGCTATGAGCGTCGCTATGAGCGTCTCTATGGGCGTCGCTATATAGCGACGCCTATAGCGACGCTCTCGTAGCGACGCTCGTAGCGACGGTTTTAGTGACGCCGGGGGTTATAAAAACCTAGTGTATTTCCGTCGCTAACAGCGTCACAAGAGCACACAACCTCTTGTAGTGTCAAACTCCAGAGGAATTAACAACCATCGTGTGATTCTTCCTGTGGAGCATGGCTTGTTTACCAGATACAACAACGCTTGATGATCCACATAAAATACAAACTTGTTTGCCAGAAGGTAGTAGCGAAATTTCTTTACTGCATAAACCATTGCTAAACCTTCTCGCTCTGTAGTGGTGTAGTTCCTTTCAGCATCGTTCAATTGACGGCTTGCAAAGCTAATGGGATAGTCCAATTTATGTTCTCCTGGTTGAGTGAGAACACACCCAATAGCAAAGTTTGATGCATCAATATGCACATGGAAAATGACATCCCAGTTAGGTGTCCTTAAAATTGGAGCACTTGCTAGTGTTTTCTTCAATTGTTCATAGGCCTGGTCACACTCTTCAGTCCATTTAAATTCAATGAGAAGCTTGTACAAAGGACGTGCTATCTCAACGAAAAATAAAATAAACCGTCGATAATAACCCACGTGTCCCATGAACCTTTGAACTCCCTTGTAATTGGTTGGTGGTGGTAACTCTAGAATCACTTTAATTTTGCTCTCATCGGTTGAGATACCATTCTTAGATACTATATGCCCTAAAATAACTCCATGCTTGACCCAAAATTGGCATTTGAACGGGTTCAATGAGATACGATATAACCTACACTTTTCAAACACCTTCCGCAAACATGATAGATGTTCTTTCCAAGAAGAGTAAACACAAAGGTCGTCTAAGAAAGCTTCACAAAACTCTCTCAAATATTCTTTAAAAGCAGTGTTTATTAATCGTTGGAATGTAGCAGGGGCATTTGTTAAGCCAAAAGCCATTACACGAAATGCAAACACGCCAAATTCTGTGATGAAGGCAGTTTTAGCTTGGCCCTCTAGCGCTATCGTGATTTGGTTGTAGCCTGAGTACCCATCTAGAAAGCTATAAGCTTCCTTGCCTGCAACTCTTTCGAGTACATGTTCGGAATATGGTAGGGGGTAATGGTCTCTTCTAGTAGCTGCATTAACTTTTTTGAGGTCCACACACACCCTGAGTTTCCCATTCTTTTTTGGCACGATAACTATTGGAGACACCCATTCAGAGTGTTCAATAGGATATATGAACCCACATTTGATAAGCTTTTCTAGTTCTTCTTGAATGATCTTTGCATACTTAGGATTCATCGGGTAGGGTCTTTGTTGTACGGGCTTCGCAGTGCTAATCATAGGGATCGTATGTTGGACCACAGAAGGTGGAACACCTTTCATATCATGGTATATATGTCCAAGCGAATATGTCCTTGAATTCCTTGAGAAGCTCTTTGAGGACTGCCTCTTCAACTTCTGTGAGGTCTTGGGCAATAAAAACAGGTTTTGATTCTTCACCGGGGTTGGCTAATTCTATTTCTTTAACTATTGCCGGACCATCATAGATTCCATTATTCCCATCGATAGGTATTCTTTGGGCTTTTGTGTACACAACCTTTGCTTCCCCTATGGTGTAAGATTTGAAATGTTCTGGTGCAGGATGCAAGTCTGTGGATTCTGGTTGTGCTTTGGTCTGTGCTTCCATTTCTGCTTTCTTGTGTTGTCGAGCTAACTCTTGGTTTTGACGCATCCTTGCAGTGCGGCTCAACTTTGGCTTGTCTATGATCTCTAATTGGGCTATGTCATGGGGTCATGGTCTACACCACATAACATTTTGGAGATATTCACCCCAATCGTCTACCAATTTTCGATGAGCATCACATGCTCCTATATAACTGAGCCATTCTGCTGAGGATCTCTTCTTTTTTATCCTAGCACGTACATTGGCTCGATATCGACGCCTCTTAAAGTTTTTCTTTTTCTTATTTGAGACCTGCTTTTGATTTGCATTTAGATCTGGCTCACTAAAGGAGTCCTCGTTGGTGTCCTCTTCACTCTCGGAGGAGCTATCATCGGTTGATGTGCTCGGTCCTTCCGAATGTTTTGACTCTGAACTTGCTCCACTCTCTAATTCATGAGATTCAGAATCCGTTTCACTCTGGGAGTCCGTGTCTGAGTCGTGTTGGTCAAAGTCTTCTATTGAGCTATCGGTGTCACTGTCAGATTGGTCTACAATTGCCTTGCCCTTAGAAGATGCATGTATGGCACTTATCATGTTCAGAGGTGCAATTTGTGGTACCTCTAATTCCCCCTCTGGTGTGACCCAAGTGGTTCCTCTATTTCCCCAGGTATCTATGGTTGCAGCTAGGTGTACCCAGTCCACGTTGTCTGATTCCGTCATACCCGGTAACACATCCATGTAAGGAGAATCTTGGCCAATGTCTGTATCCTTCTTACAAGTGTAACAATATTGTAGTGGGGCCGAGTGAACTGTGGTGTCAGAGCGATGATCAATAATGGTTTTACTCCCTAAGGGGTGTACCTTACCAGTCACCAAATCCACTCTAAGGACAGAGTCTTGGAATTGCAAATATACATGATTTTTAGACCAATCATGAACCATTTGTGCTTCCCTCATGAATGGTCGTCCTAAAATCATTTCATATGACATAAGGTGTTTAGAGAAATCCATTACAATGAACGTATGTCGTACCTTGTGTCCTAGAACTTTGATCTTAAGATCCTTGAGCATCCCCATAGGTTTGGCTATGGTACCATTTGCCATCTTTACCACAATGTTAGTAACACTGAGGCGGGGTTTTCCCATGGATTCCCAACAATCTTTTGTAACGATGCTAACTCCCGCACCACCATCAAGAATTCCCTTTATAGTTAATCCCTTGGTAGTGATGGGTAGGGTCGCATTAGACTCGTCGCCTTCAAAATACTGCCCTAATTCGTTAATGGGTACCTCGATCATAGACTCGTGTCCATCTAAGTCAAGTGATTGCACATGATTTTCCTCATCAATCATAATCGAGTCAGGCCTATTGGGTTGCGCAAACTGCGGTAATCCCGTTTGTAGCTCTCAGTTTAGGAATGCTCGAAGTGCAAAGAATAACTCAGGATCTCCATACAGCTTTGCTATGATCGTGGTTCGGACCTCAGAAGACATGAAGTCCACTAGTTTGGCAACATTCATTGGCATTTTGCAGGGTGTAGGCCCTTGACTAGGAACTGGTGAGGATGGAATCTCATATTCCTCAATGGGATCAAGTATTCCTTCGTTAAACATCCTTTCCAACAAGAAAGGTGTATGCTCACTTTCTGATGTCCCGTCCTCACTCCCTTCTTGGATGATACTAGGTATGGCTAACGGTCTATTGTTCATGTGGGGTGGATGAACTTGCGTGGGAAACACTGTGTCATGAATTTTGACATGCATGGGTTCTGGTTCTAGTTTCCTTTGAGTCTCCTCCACTAAACCTCTTAGATGTTTCACCTGCTCAATCTCGTCTACTGGGTTTGGGTACGTCCCAATCTTCTTTTTACGATTCTTCCCTTTTTGTCCCTGCGGTTTATCTTGGGGGTCTTGGATTGGATTTGGAAACACTTGTGGTGTTTTCAGAGGCTCTTTATGGTTTTCTCTTATTCGGTTTTCATTTGGTTCCATGTTACGGTTTTCTTTGTCGGTCTTTCCCTTTGTGGTATTGGTTCTAGTCTCCATTGTCTTGATTGAATCTGAATCATCCTCGAGGTCATTCATATACACGGGGTCATCTCCTGTTCCTATGTTTGTTTTGGAACTTGGCTTTGAATTTCTCGTATTCTGCGACCTCTTCCTTCGTGTCTTCTTTTTCTTTGCTTGGATAACTGACGCGGTATCTCTCTCTTTGAGGATATGGCCTGGCCCTTGAAGCATGGATCGTGTAATCGCATAAGCGGGTGCGACGGGTGGTATTGGCAATGTCACACTAGCAATTTCGACCAAATTTAGGGGTGTGATTTTAGGCGCATTTGGGTTATAGGGGCATTGGGCAATCAAGTGATCTATGCCACAACGATTACATGTGAGTATTGGCATTGCAGACGTGCTCCCTTGATTCATTTGCATCTGTGCAGCATTCTTTTGCAACCTAATAGGGCACTCCGCTACCCGATGTGGTCCACCACACTCGTAGCATTGAAGAGGTGGCCTCCTAGCCTGGGTGTTGATATTTTGACCTCTGGATGCGAGAGCAGCAGCTTGATAAACTGGCTTGACTTGCCCCCAACAATCTTCCATGTAGTATATAGGACACTCTTCCAATGTATCAAGTCCGTAGGCAATACTAGTGTCTATTTCCTCCTCACAGCCATCTGCATCAGCATTAGATGGCTCGCAACCCACTTGGTTCATAGGGGCAACTCTTGGATGCGGGGGCTGCGGTCCTAGCACAGGAGGTGGTAGCAGTGTAGCTTGTACAACATTTTGAGATCTAGGGACCATGTGTTGCGGTAGTTGCTCAACAGGTGGAGCAGGCATCAATACAGGAGCTCGAGGCGCATCCATCCAGGCTACAGGTGGTCTATTTGCCATCATACGTTTGATCATTAAACAATCCTTAGCTTGGTGACCATACCTACCACATGCGTTGCAAGTTCCATTAAATTTTACTCTAAACGTAGGGCACTCACTAGTGCTATGTGGACCTAAGCAAATGGAACACCATTGTTGCTCCCTTCTTGGATACACGTGACTATTTTGAGGGGGTCGATTATCCTTAAGAGACTCTTGGATTGCCTTGGTGAGGTCTGTCAAGAATGTCTCAAATACCTTTGGCTCATTGGCAATGGGCTTTGCAGTCATGGGTTCATACTCAATGGCTTGTGAGCTAGTGGATCTCGTGTCAGTAGACACCCTCATGCCTGCTATCATCAAGTTGTCCTCTAATTGGATTGCATTGGCAGTGACATCTTCCCAGGTTGTGATACCTCTAATCACTAGTCCATTATAGATTCCTTCATTCCTCAACCCTCGAATGAATCGATCAAGCAGTTGGTTATTGTTGAAGCGCTCATTTACAGGGCAGCGAGAGTTTAAGTGCTTTAGACGACTAATGAAGTCCCTTACTGACTCTCCTTTCTTACGTTCGGCCTTCTGTAGCTGAGATGCTACACCCCAAAGCACACCTTCTCGTATGTACTCCTTTAGAAACAACCTTCGAAGGGTAGGGTAGATTGTTTTCTCGTCCACCCTTAGGGTTCTATACCAATCTCCAGCCTTCCCACTTAATGTCAAGCTTAAGGCATTGCACTTATGTAGTTTGTTGAGTTCCCCTAAGGAATCACATACTTGTTCAAACACTTCAATGTGTTTTCTAGCATCTTCGTCCCCATTGAATTTTTGCGTGAGTTTGGCAATTTGTACTGCCTTACTTCTAGGCTCTCTATCAGATGCATGACGCATATTTTCCGCGATAGATCGACCTATGGTTTGAGCAAACGCTGCCAAGTCACCTATGTGAGGAGGCAGGGCCGGTGGAGGTACTCTTGGAATCATATGTGGGAGAGGGACGGGTACCGGTCTTGGCATATGTGTGGATGATGCAGGATATGGAACATAACCGGGCATAGGTCCACTCGGATAAGGGCTAGGGAGCGGCACTCGAGGAGCATAAACAAGTGGTACAATTGGAGGTGTGGGGGCCATGTGTGCATAAGGGGCTAGAGGCACATACGGTCGAGGCCCCATATTAGGTACTACGACACTAGGTAGTGGCACTGCGCTAAGCGTAGATGTCATCGGTACATTCTCTGTCAAGTCTATCCCTGGAGTGAGCACTGTGTTTTCCTCAATAGAGGGTTGAGCCAAGTTAGGGAAGCTAAAGTTGTCGCTCGGAGGCTCAGACTGCATAGAGACCCCAGGTGAAATGACGTAAGATGGGTCCATGGGACTCATTAGAGGAGTCTCCATTTGTGATAGAGTAGGCTGTTGAGCCTTGCTCGTATCCAGAAATCTCATGGGGCCAGTTGAGAGTATATTTACCCCTCGGTTTTGCCTTTCTGATTGAATAATGCCATGGATAACATTACAGATCATTTTCTGTTGATCTTCGATGCTCGTGGCACTAGAGGTGGATTGTACAATCTCTATCCATCCTACATGGTAGGCGTGGCCAGAGTGTAGATCCGTCAACACCTCAGTGTGGAGGTTGTATGTCCAATGATTATTAATGAACAATCCTTCTAGAGTCGACGTGTTAACGGTTTCTTGTGAGGTAGAAGAAATGTTGCTTCCCGTGGTTTTACTGGTCACCAACGGTACTCTAGAGGGAACTTCTAAAGGAAGCAGCTCAACAGGGCCTTCTTGGTAAGAAGTTGGCAGGATATCCACATGGACACTCTTTGGTGGTGTGGGGTCCACGTGTGATGTGAAAGGAGAGTCCACTTCCCCACCCCCTTCGTGTGCTTCATATGCATCAGGTTCCGAGCGAGTAGCTCTACCTAATGTTTCCATGAAACGGCTAAACATACTAGTACTAGGCTGTGGAGCTTCGGGAGGTGCATGGCCTTCTCTCTTAGTGTTTTGGGTAGGGTATGCTTCCATGATTTCTGAGTCGGAGGAGGAATCACTAGCGGCCCTACCCATGAATAACCTCCCCCTCACTCACGTTTTTATTTTTCGATTTTTTTAAAAAAAATTAATTTTTTAAAAATTTTAAATTTTTTTTTTGAATGTTATTTGGTACGCGTTTTGGTGCGTGTTGACCTCACCTAACTATTTACTGTCTCACCTACCTACTGACCTGCTAATCAGTGGTTCACCTAATTACTAACCTACTTAATTAACTAACTGTGCACAAACCAGAAAACATAGAAAATGCAGAAAATTGAAACTTGATAGAACTGTGCAGTGCAAACCAGAAAATGCAGAAACGCAAGAAATGCTAACTGTGTAAGCTGAAATCTGAGCTTAATAGAACTAGCAAAACAGAGCTTAACAGAACACAGAAAACTTGAATGCAGTCAACAACATTGTGTCTTTCTCTACTGTTTTTGCATAACAACAATAATCAAACTTAAGCCGCGCCTTTTCTACATAAAAAATAGCTTCAATACAATTTACAGGTCGCCATTGGAGCTTCACACGCAGCAGCTCCCCGGCAACGGAACAAAAAATGTCACGGCTAGGGACTTGCTCCGCGCCGTGTGCGAGCCACAAAGGCTCCTAGCACACAGCCATACAACAGACAAGCTCACAAGGAAGAATGGTGTGTCAGTCACCTTCCTGCGTAGTTGCGAATGAAGGATTCCCGCGCCGCGAAGAAGAGGGAGACGCTGCTACGCCGCGCTCAACCGCCTCGCCGCCGTCGTGCCGCCGCAACGCTCGATCACACACACACTCTTACACTCTCTCTCACACGTACACACACACACACACACACACAAGGAGATGGTGAAGGAGAAGGTGGAGATGGAGCAAGAGCGGCTTCTATTGCACAATGAGAGAATGAGTAAAAATTAGGTTTAGTGACTTTTATATGAGCTCACCCCATTCACACTTGGGCGCCCATACTTAGCCAACTAACTCCTTGAATATTCCATTTAGAGTGCGCCTGTCATCGGCGATCACCCTTACCCTGTTCCTATTGGTCCGACAAGCCCGATACCTGACTCTAAATAATACAACGTTTATAGATCATAGGGTGTCCGTGTGCCGTGAGGGTTAACAGTCATAGAAACACATCAAGAGATCTCAAAGCTCTATTTGACAAGTCTTGAACTTAAGATTTGGTATTTAAGAGAGAACTGTGATAACCAATCTGCCACACTCAAAGGTTACTATAGTTTCCTTTTCTTATTCACACTGAGAGAGATCCCAAAGATCTACCCAACAACTATTAAACACAAAACTCTGTGTGTGTGTGTGTGTGTGAGAGAGAGAGAGAGAGAGACGGAGGGGGGGGGGGGGGGACGGGGGAGAAGAAAAGAATTTTTATTGTCATAAGAGCAATCCAAACAGATATAAAAGGTCTACTCTACGAGTCTTGATCTCAAGATCTAATAAGAAAGAGAGTGGGAATTGCAATCTTTTTGAAGTGATTACAAGGAATAAAGTACACCCTCCTCGCTTGTGTGCATGTGCATGCGCACGCGTACACACATACACCCCTACAAATATGTGTATGTGTGTGACCCAATGGCTATGCTTTCTTAACCGCAACAACGCGCGGGTCACACACTAGTGTAATTTAATTTACTTTCTTTATCGATTCTCAAAATACCTTTGTGAGATTTGATTCAAAAGGCATATGCTGGCGAATCTAGACATCTAATTTGCTACTACTGGGTCCAATTCGGAACTCCCTTTTTCTTAGATCGAAAAGATGAGGTCTCTCCATTGCCCACGGTTCACTACAAGAGGCTCTTCATATTAGCGACGCTCACATAGCGACGCTCCAAAAAAAAATTCCCGGCGTCGCTATGAGTGTCGCTATAAGCGTCGCTATGAGCGTCGCAAATTTACAAAGAGCGTCGCAAATTTATTTGTAAATTTGCGACGCTTATAGCGACGCTCATAGCGACGCCGGATGGGGTAAAAAAATAACCGAGCGCGCCCAAAAACTCAGATCTCAGATCTGAGTTTTTCGGCGCCCTCAAGCAAGGAGCAGGTAACGCTCTCCCTCACTCTCTCTCTCTCTTTCTCTCTCTCTCTCTCTCTCTCTTTTTCTTCTCCACACACACACACACACACACACACACACACACGAGGAGAGGAAGGAGAGCCAGGTATGCTGCTTCCCTCTCCTCATTCTCATGTTCCCTTCCCCTCTTTCTCTGTCCCTCTCTCTCTCTCTCACACACACACACACATACACACACACACATAGTGTTTTTGAGAGAGAGAGAGAGAGAGTACAAACAAAAACAAAAACGCGCACATACACATACATAAACAAAGAATGCACACACACATTGAGAGAGAAAGAGAGAGAGAGAGAGCATGCATAAACAAAAAACGCACGCATTGAGAGAGGAAAAGAGAGAGAGAACATGCATAAACAAAAAACGCACACATTGAGAGAGGAAAAGAGAGAGAAAACATGCATACGATCCAAAAAAACGCACACACATTGAGAGAGAAAGAGAGAGAAACTAATTTAACGTCGTAGGAAACTAATTAAAATTAAAAGACCTAAAGATCTAGCCGACGAGGAGTTGAACTCAAGACCTATTATTCAAGAGGAAAATGGCATAATCAATCTATCATACTTGGTATGGGTGATAGAAAGGTTATACCATTTATCTCTTTTTATTGGCACACACATCCACACACGCGCACACACACAAGAAGAAGAGAGTTATAACGTCGTAGGAAACTATCTTAAAAGACGTTAAAGATTAGGTTATATGTAGACTTACATTAAATTAGATTTAGGTTTATTTTTAACTAGATTTACGTTTATTTAAGCTAGATTTAGATTTACGTTATATTAGATTAGATTTAGGTCTCCATAGACTGCGATGCCTGCATGAAGCGGGTGAAGAAAGCCCTCAATGGAATATAGGGTATTGCTGCCTTCACTCATGGTGGGCTCCGTCGATCCAAAAGTACTGGTGAAATGTCTTCAGAAGATAGGGAAGAAGGTGGATCTTCAGGGCGGCAAGAGTCACTACATCCCCGACACAATGACCATCTAGACAACCTCTAGTCATTAGACCTACGTTAAATTAGATTTAGATTTATTTTTAGTTAGATTTACGTTTATTTAGATTTACGCTTATTTACGTTAGATCGAGTCCACGCAAGAATTACTTACGGTTTAGGGTTTAGAGTTAGACGAACAGTGAAAAGATCTACTGTGAAAAGATGTTAAGATGAAGTGAAGTGCTACAGCTAGAGAAGAGGCAAAGGGGTTTTGTCCACTACATGCAGTATCATGTAGACGTGGGTGTGTAGATTTCTTGTACCCACAAATATAGGTATTGACCAATAAAGACGAGATTATAACCCGGTGGTTCTGATCTCCGTGCACCTCTAGACCGAGGTGTGCGGGGATTGGACATGACTAGAGAATGTGAGGTAAAGAGAGAGAGAGAGAGAGAGAGAGAGAGAGAGAGAGAGAGAGAGAGAGAGAGAGAGAGAGATAAGACGAAGAATGCCAATAGAATATTAAATTTGTTGTCCAGGTTATAAGTTTTTTATCCTCATTATGAGTAGCGACGAGGATGTGGGACCGTCCAACCGAAACACCTATCTCTCAACGAGGGTCTTATGTCCTTGTAATCAATGCAAGCATGCTGTGCGACGGACAAGACGTGTTTCTTTGCAGCACATTCGCGAATTTGGCGAGTTCGATCCATCTATTATAGATCGAGTTGTTGCCAATTATAACTCGTCGGACTCTGACGCTGGCCAACAAGCAGCAATCTTGCAACCCAATAGACGTGTTCGCAGGCGCTTTGGTCAAGCAGCATATGTGAGGCCACAAGATGTAGCCTCTGACAGCTCGGGGGATGATCATGCAGAGCACATTCCCAACGAGGCAATGTTTGAGCCCGAGATTGATGAAATGATCGAGACAATCATGGATTCAGAAAGGCTTATCTATGATGATATGAAAAGTGAAGCCGATACGTCATTGTATAATGGAGCACGTATGTCTAGATTGAAAGCACTCCTGGTTCTTCTCAACATGCAGGCAAAGTTTGGATGGAGTGACACTAGCGTCACAGCGCTTTTCAGGTGATCTATTACAATTAGTTTACTTTAATAGAACTCTAAATGTATAATGATCTGATAGATTTTTACACGACTGTATCATATTTTTATGTTGTGTAGATTGCTGAAAGAGCACATACTACCAGCTGACAATGTGATGCCAGATTCCCGAGATGAAGCAAGAAAGATTTTGCGAAACTTGGGGATGGATTACAATTCTATCCACGCTTGTCCTAATGACTGCATTCTTTTCAGAGGGGAATACATAGACATGGAGAAGTGTCCGAAATGTGATTTCGAAAGATATCGAGTAGATCTCCATGGGACAAAAATTCCACAAAAGGTTTTGCGACATTTCCCTCTGCTTCCTCGCATCAAGCATTTCTTCGAATGTAAGTCCATGGCCGCCCTAGCATCATGGCATGAGGAGAATAAATCTTCGGATGGTGTGCTACGAATTCCTGCAGATTGCGTAGCGTGGAAACATATAGATGGAACATGGTCGGATTTTGCCAGGGAAGCTCGAAATTTGCGCTTAGGCCTGGCTATGGATGGCGTAAATCCATTTGGTCAAAGATCAACATCTTACAGTGTATGGCCCGTTGTCATCGTCAACTACAACATTCCCCCGTGGTTGACTACGAAGAAGGGGCACCTATGGCTAAGCTTGATTGTGCCAGGGCGATATAAAGTGGGGAATATGGATGTGTATCTTCGTCCACTATTGGAAGAGCTACAACAATTGTGGATTGGCATAGAGGTGGTGGATATGAGCCGACACACAGGACGACGGAATGCTTTGATCAGAGGCATTCTAATGTGGACCATGCATGACTATCCCGGGCTAACAGAATGCTCAGGTGATCTATTGACACTCCTCACTCAGACACTCTAAATCTTGTTTTTTCCCATAGTTGATCTATTATCATGTGTATACATGCAGGGCTTCAAACAAGCGGATACAGAGCATGTGTCACATGTGGACCTAGACTGAATGCACGTAGGGCACCCTCACTAAAGAAGCAAATCTACGAAGGTCATCAAGCGTATCTTCCAGAGAATCATGTGTTACGCGACGGCTTTTTGGGAAGAGAGCCACCAAGGATGTCTGCACAAGCATGGTTAGAGCAGAAGGAGATGTGCGATGACTGATTGCCTCCAGGGATGAAGAGACTATCTCTATGGTACGAGTTACCATACTGGCCCCGACTCATGATCAATCACTTGCTCGATCCAATGCACATATTCAAGAATGTGGGTAATCTACTATGGGACCATTTGACCGGCAAGAAAGATACTTTGGGAGCCAGAGTTGACCTTAGAAATGTGGATCGTATGGAGCAATATTGGCCGCAAACAGCGTCTGATGGATCGATAAAACTCCCTAAAGCACCATGGATTTTCACAGGAGCCCAAGAACGCAAAGTAAAAGAGACCATTTGATCTTTGCGGACCCCCGCTGGCGTAATGCACTCGCTCCGAACGTGTTTTAATAAAGAAGGAAAGCTTACCGGTTTGAAGTCACACGATTGGCATAAAATGTGTCAGGTACGTTCATAGTGGACTTTAATATCATTGCATAAAATGTGGACTTTAATATCATTGCTGCACATACTTTACAGTTTATTTTACCGGTTGCCATTGAGGGATGTTTGTCTCTCGACATCCGTAACACAATCTACAAACTTGCAAGGCTGGTGCAATGCATCTCACAAAAGGAGATCAACGTAGACTCCATACCATTCGCCAAACTAAATGCTGCGGAGCTTGTGCGCATGTTTGAAAAACATTTTCCTACTACAATGCTAACCATTCAGGTGCATCTTCTTGTTCACATAGTTGATGAGGTGGAAATAGCTGGCACAGTTCATTCCAGATGGATGTTCTTCTTAGAGCGTTTCATGAAAACGCTTAAGGGATATGTGTGTCAAAAGGCACGTCCGGAGGGTAGCATGGCAGAAGGTTGGTTGGTATCAGAGTCCCTAGTGTACATTGGAGAGTGGCTAGACGGATTTGATAAATTCCGGGACACGCTATGGCGAACCATAGATGATGAGCGCATATCTGGGATTGTCATGTGCAATCTCGGTGTTGAGAAGAAGATGACGGAAGATCTAGAGGCTAAAATCAACCAATTTTGCATGCTTCACAATCGAGTGATGCAAAAGTGGATTTCACAATATGAGGATGCAAAGCAAGAGCGACAAAGGGCACGAATCGAGTGGAGACGGGGAAGACGACCACCGATGCACTATCCAGCGGTTCTGGAGAGCCTACCAACCTTCATGAGCTTAAGATGGTTGCACAACCAATTGAAAAGCGCACAACAATGCGGTGACGAAGTGACTGAAGAAGAGTGGGAGTAATCTCGGGGTTGCGCGACCAAGGTAAGTTTGCAATGTACGACTAGCAAGTGACTTTATTTATAAACGTTTGAACGGCCACTCATAACCTTTGTTCGTTGTAGTATAAGTCATACACAGCAGCATGGTGTAAAGGTCGACATTTTAGGGTGGAACGAATCGAGAAAAAGCGTTTTACTCAAGATTGTGGAATCATGGCAAAATTTGAACAGTCTAGTCGACGACGTTCCTCTGATGCAGATCCTGTGGTGGCGGAACTCACTTACTTCGGCACGCTGCAAGAGATTTTGAGGATCGATTACAGAGGATTTTTTGTCGACTTGTTCGACGTGCAATGGTTCAAGATAATCATGGAGGGTCGCAACGCTACTGTGCGTAGAGGAGAGTCTGGTTTTCTTGAGGTGGATTCTACTAAGAAATGGACTGACCTAAGAGACACTTTCATACTACCCGAGCATTGTGAACAAGTAAGTATGTAAATAGTTAACATCCCCCTTTTACAAGTTATGTGCTTGAAAGCTCTCATGTAAGTTATGTGGCTCTGGCAGGTAATATTTCATCCTACAAAGTCTACATCAAACTGGTGGTACGTCATAGAGGTAGCCCCTCGTAGTGCAAGGACGTATGAAGGCTACCATGTGCCAATCACAACGACATCGATGGAGGAGATCAGAGAAGATGCTCAATCAGAAGCCACTGCGGTGGTGCCAGACGAGCATCAAGATGCTACTACTCTATATGGGGTGCATGCAGAGGAGCTACAAAATGAAACAGAGGATATGTGTTTAAACGGAGAGCTCTATATAGATATAGGAAGTTATGCTGAGTTATGCGAGGATGAGAGAGAGATCTCTTAAAGCCACAAATATTGTATTTGAACAATTTTGCTCCGTGTTGTAAAAGCTCTGGCTCTCTAAGTACTTCCATGGTGTATAATGCTCTTTTCTACTCGCGCTCACATCTTTTGATTGAAAATTCTGAGTTTTCGACTTGCCTCTTCTATCACTCGATTCATTGCGTCATTGTATTTATATGCATCATTACGTCATTGTATTTAATGGTCTTTGCGTCATTGTCTACTCTATTCATTCAATATTAAGTTTAAATATCCGCGTGTTTAATGCAGGTATGGATGATGAGGAGTTTCTTTCTTCTTTGTCACCGCAGCAGAGACAGTGGTACGTGGAGCGTCATCGCTCCGGCGCATCATCGCGCGTTCCTAGTCCATCCGCATCTCCCTCTCTTTCGGAGCATTCGGCGCGCTCCGAAGCTTCAGCGTCGACGAGACGAGCTTCACACTCGTCTAGACACCGGCGCTCTAGTGGTGGCGGTGGCGGTTGTTGTGGGGATTCCGCCACCAATGCCTCCACACCGCCTCGTGTTCGACGAAGCTCTTTACCCTCCCCTTCTTTGCCCGCCCCCACACCAGCCACAACATCGCCATCTACGCCAGGTTTTGCACGGCTGACTGTTCCTAGAAGCTACACACCTCTACCTATTCCGCCAGGAGCCACCCCACTCGACACTCCTCGCTTCGGGGCCCAGACGCCGGTGGAGACACCTGACGTCCGTACCCCCATCGACACGCCGCTAGAGACCCCTGCCGGGACACCCAGGTTCACGCGTCACTGGCCAGAGGGCTTGCCTTACTTGGTCGACATCAACGGCGGCATCATCATGGATGATGACGGCAAGAAGGTGATCTCGCGCATGCGTAGTCTTTGCTCTCAGCTGTTTAGACACTACATACTAAACAAATGGAGTGAAGTACCAAGTGATTTAAAAAACAGAGTCATCAGCATACTTCATGATGAGTTTCCCGTTCCAACACGGGATCAGCGCTTCAATGAAGACCTGATGAAGATTCGAATGCGCGAATACTGCAAACACAAGCGTTCCGAAGTGCAAAAAGCAATCAAGAATGGGTGGAACAGGCCAGATTGGCTGGCCAAAGAAGATTGGAAGAATGCGAAGAAAGCAGCGCGCGAGAATCCCGACAAGTGGAAGCAACAAAAGGATGCAGCCAGAGCGCGGGTAGAGGCAGGGAGCTCGCACCACTTGGAGAGCGGTGGATGGGCATCATTTGAGGCCGATTTTGTAAGTGTTTTCACATTGCTCTTTATGCATGTTCGATAGTTTAGGGTTTATGAGTTTTTTAGTTCTAACATAATGAAATCTTTGTATGTTTTGACAGTGGTCGATGACAGGACGTGATCCCACACCGTACGAGCGCGAGTACGTAGGCAGGAAGGGCTTAAACGCCCTGATGGACATTCTCAGTTCTCGCGGCGGCATGGTTAGTATTAGGGTTTACTCTTTGTTATTTTTTGTATTGTTTTATAAATGTCGTTATATGTTTATACTTACTGAAAGCTGTCTTATTGTCTTTTTTTGCAGAATCCGACAGATACGCCGCTTGGACGCGATGAGACGTCTGACTAGACGACGTCAGTTTTAGCCGTAGCTAGATAGCATTAGTTTAGGGTTTCTCATAGCTTATGTATCATGAGACGGATTTTATAAGTCTTTTTGAACCATGTATATTATTACATTTGTCACCGGAGTTCCTTTTGCCAATCAATTCTTTATGCCTATGATGTTGTACAATTGTCATTATTACATTTGCCAATCAATTCATTTTGCTTATGATGTGTACAATTGTCAATTTTGCAAACAATGCGTGTTGTGGGTGACTATTTTGGGTCTATTATCTACCTTTGCACTTTTTTTAAAAAGTGAATCAAGTACAATATGGTTGATGGGTGGCAGGGCATTCAATGCCCTGCCACCCAAAAAAAATTCTCTCGGGCGTCGCTATTTATGGCTCTGTAGCGTCGCTATGAGCGTCGCTATAGTCTTCTATGTAAACGCCGCTATATGCGTCGCTATATAGCGACGCATATAGCGATGCATATAGCGACGCTCTCGTAGCGACGCTCGTAACGACGCTCGTAGCGACGGTTTTAGCGACGCCGGGGGTTATAAAAACCGAGTGTATTTCCGTCGCTAACAGCGTCACAAGAGCACACAACCTCTTGTAGTGGTTCCTGCGCCGAGCCCCCTGCACAAACCACCCCCCTTGCGATCGCCGTCACTGGACTCTGCTCCCCGCCTTCCCCTACCATCGCCATGGCATGCTCCCATGGGCTCTGTCAGGCAGCGAGCTCTCTTTCTCTCCGACCTGCAGGAGACAGAGAGAACCATCTTCCAATATGATGCCCCCCCCTACACCATCTCCCTCCACCTTCTCGCCCCGACGCCTTTGGCATTATCTGCACTGTGTTCAGTGTCTGCACTGCGAGCTCAGACAGCAGCGTCCCACACCCTTCTCCCGCTATCCCCTGGTGCGCGTCCCTTCAGGAATTGAGCCCAAGCAGTTTTGTAAGAGCCGTGGCCAATGCAGGAGATGCATTGCGGCGCTGCTACCTCTCTCTAACAACCAAGCTTGCGCACCTGCTGGTGGAGCGCATGCACACAAACGAGAGAGAGAGAGAGAGAGAGAGAGAGAGAGAGAGAGAGAGAGAGAGATTCTACACCCTATGTGTCTGCTCCACGCCGATCAGCCTTTCTTGCACGCAGATCATCGACTCGCGCATCGAATCACATCCTTGACTGCCCCTCATCAAGGGTAACACAGACAATGGCGATAATCAATGTCCCTGCCTTGCTATCGATCCAAACGACCATCAACGAAAAAATATCTCTCCCTCTGTCTCCGCCTTCCCACGAGTCACGACGTTAAAAATTCTTTTCTTCTTTCTCTTCTGTCCGCCCTCTCTGTCTCCTCCACGTGCCGCCTCCTCTTGTTTTCCCTCAAAGCCATAGCATTAGCATCTATCGAGATACCCTTTAATGCAACCCAAAACCAAAATTGGTGGGGCCTACTTGCTTTCTTGAATTTCATGCTAAATATCTAGTATAGTTTAATTTGCGCTAAGGATTGGCTTTAGGGTATTTTTGTATGTGGGACATGGACAAAGGTTATGGATAGTGGATTGTTTATATTGTACTATGGAGTACTATGGGTTGAAAGGACTTATTTAGTAAGAGCAAGGTAAATTTACACGTGCAGCATTTTGCGCTCTCTCTCTCTCTCTCTCTCTCTCTCTCTCTCTCTCTTACCACACACGCCCGGCACACGCTCTGCACTCGCTCTCTGAGTAGTCGCTCTAGACTCTCTCTCTAAGCCAAATTCCGCAGCTCACGAGCGTGTTCTCTCTCTCTCTCTCTCTAGCCCCGCGAACCGGCTGCAGCCCATTAGCCTGTAATGCATGCCCTAATTATAAATGCGTTTCCTGCAAGCCAACCAGTACAAAGAACGGAGCTTGTACAACCTGAGGCGGTGGCAGCACCTCTAGATTAGCGAGCAGAGGGCCACAAGTTTACTGAGCTTCTAACCTAATTCCCTTAGCTCTTTCAAAGTTCTATTCAATGGTGCTAATCAAGAGTACGTAATCTCTTCAATCATTCATTAACAGTATTAGAGAGAGAGAGAGAGAGAGAGAGAGAGAGAGAGAGAGGGGTGTTGATCTTGGGTCATGGTTGCTGTTTGTGAAGTATTCATGGAAAATCTGCATGCACGCGTAATTGGTGGTTTATGTTGCGCCAATTGAGCCATATATCACAGTTAGGCACTGGCCACTTAATTATCACCTACACGCAATTATTATAATGCATGTAAGGATCATTAATTAGGATAGCGCACATAATTAGGATCATTAATCAAAATAATGCTTGTAAGAATCAGTAATCAGGATGGTTAATAATGCATCAATCAGGATTCAGAATGCATGGAAGGAATATCATTAAGGAGGATATAAACAAGTGTACATACATAACTGTGATCATTAATGCATTGATTTATCAATAATGCATTAATCAGGGTCATTAATAATGCATGTAAGGAGCATATCGCACACACAAGAATACATGCAAAGATTGAAGTTGGATTTTCCTTTCACTACATTAAGGCTATTGCAAATTAAATCAATATTGGAGGTTGTTTTGGGAATATATTTGCAGAGATGGGGAGGGCTAAGATTCCCATAACTTGGATAAAGAGCGATGCATCGAGGCACGTGACATTCACTAAGCGCAAGAAAGGACTGAAGAAAAAGGTGGAGGAGCTGGCGATTCTCTGCGGTGTCGAAGTTTGCATGATATGCTTCGGCCCGCAGGCGGGGAAGCCATCAAGCACACCTTATAGCTGGGGTCTACCCGGTGTGGCCCACGTTATCGAAAAATACCGAAGCCTCAGTAAAGAAGAACAAGATAAGAAGAAGCTGGATAATACAAGCCTCTTGGAACAGCAAATCAAGAAGCTCAAGACGGAGCTTAAAGTTAAAGTGGAGCAAAACCGTACCCTTGAAAGTACGCGCGGCCACTTTCTTTGGGACGACCGGCTTGATATGTATAGCATTGATGATTTGAAGCAACTTGCTGACATGGTCGTCAACCGGATCAAGGAAGTTTATGAGAGAATAGCGTATGTTTCGCAGCAACAACAGGATGTATTGCAGGGATTTGGAAATACGTCACAGCAGCAAAGAATTGTGCTTGAAGATGCAAGCAATGGTGAGTAATTGAAGTGAAAATGGTTGTTTAAAGAGGATTATCGTGCACACAGCTCGGGAGTAGGGGTATTGTTATGCACAAGACTTACATTGTGTGTGCGCGTGGTTTGCTTGAAGAGGATTATCGCACTCTCGGATGCTCACAGTACTTATTGTATGTGAATGCATGATTTTATATTGTTATAATTGTATTAGTCATTGCTGTAGCGCACAAGCACGGGCACATACACACAATTCGACAACCAATTATATTGTTTTGCAGGCAATGGTGCAGTCGGAGACCTCAATATCTTGAGCTCATCCCAGCTGAATCATGAGCTAATGTTAATGTCGTCGCAAGCGGCTGGCCCGGGTCCTTATCAGCAGCAGGTTATTCCTAACCTTAATCCTTATGGTAATTCTGCAGAAAACCCATCCTTACTGGGCTTAGCAAATGCAAATGCACAAGCCTATCAGCAGAGTCAGGTGAATCAGATCTCCTTACTTGGCTTGCCGGCTTACATTGATGAACAGAAGGCTAACATGCAGCTGGATGACAATGTGGCCGGCACAAGCGCTAACAGCAACTTCTATCTGAATGCCAATACAATGCTTCTGGCTGATGGGTCGTATGTTTTGGGCCCGAGTCTCTCCTTGGAAAAGAAGGAACAGGAGCAACCCCACATTGTATCGAGTGCTTTGCATCCGGCACTCTTGAAGATGAAGCTTCATCAGCTCATGGAGCCGCACATGCTGTCGAATATGACATGGCGTCAATCCGTTGGCCTACAGTCTGAGCCTCAGTTCACCGGAGCTTATTCCGGCTCTCCGACGCCGCCCCAGCAAGCAAGTGAACATCATGTAGAGGTTGAGCAATGGTCGAGTAAAAGTTTAGTTGATAATGAAGGTGGCAGCGCAGGTGGTGGCCCTAGCAGTGTCGCATACGATGCAAGCATGCAGAGCGTGGACGGTGTGCAGTTATGTGGGAAGCCCATCGGTATGGAAAACGCAGATTTTGTTACAAGTGGGACGAATAACAGCATTCTCCAACTCGACGTCATTGGGCAGCTTGGGGCAATGAGTAACGAGTCCGAAGAGACAGCGGCACAAAATGCAATGAAGGAAAATGCATTGAGGGAGGGCACAATGATGTGGAACTTGCAGGACGGAAGCAATAAAATGAGTAATGTGTACCAATCCCACATGCTTACAGATGAGGGTACTGATCAAGCATGTAACTTGGACAAGAGTCTAGCTGATTTGGAAAGTGCAGTGGAGGAGACAACACATTCCTTGTTAGATGAGAGGGATGAAGTAGCACCGGCCGGTCCGGCCAGCCGCAACTGATATTTGTAGCAGTGGTTCATTACTAGAGAGAGAGAGAGAGAGAGAGAGAGAGAGAGAGAGAGAGAGAGACCATTTATTTCCTATAGGTATACCTGGTATACATACATATACAATAAAGGTCACATAATTAGGACCTTTCTTGAGATGGATGTCTTCACTCCTACATACATCATAAACATTAATGTCTTCAAAGCATGTGGGTTTTGGACCTCACTGAGAATTACACTACTAAATACTTCAGACTGGTTCACCATAAATCTTAGCTTTTTAGATCATATATATGCAACGTGGGCTTCATGTGCTCGGGGTTTTCTTGTGTGTCGATATCTTCATTTGGAGAAGATGTGCATCACACTGCTATTTGGCATTCTTTAAAGGATGGATTGGATGTGGCATAGCTTTTGTTTGGGAATCCTAACCATCCATTGTGAATGTAATTGTCAAACTTGAGGTGGTTTTGAGAGCTCTATGGCCTACCCATGGAAGGGATCAAGAATGTTGAGAACGAAATTCATCATCATGTCATTCCAAGGCATTTCATTCTAAGGCATTGGGAGTACGTATAGAGTTCATTCCAGGGCAAAATACGAGGAATGTACCACTTTTTCCACCCAGAGCACATAAGCATTGCATCACCTTAAAATGTTTAGTAGATGGATATTTTGACCATGTTTTTTCGGTCCTTTTCAAGTCCGAAATAGTGTTTGGAAAAAATGTGTCTCAACTTAATATTGTGCCGTTTTCAATTTCAAAAATTCCGGTTGAGGGCGAGGGGAAAAGGAGATATTCCGCCCCAAAAGAGAGAAAAATAGTGTGAATCCGAAAAATAACCTAATTTTCTAAAATTTCCTCTAGGCAGATTCAAGGAAAGGAATACAAAAAGGAAAGGAATTTTGTATGGTTGGAAAAATGATTTTTCCCGAACATTGGTCCGAAAGTTTGATTGCACATTTTATCTTTTTGCTTAATCATTCTGTTAGCAAAGTCTGCCCTAACTGTGGAGGAGCTATAAACGTACAACCTGTGTCAAAGTTTACATGGAAGACAAACATGGAAAAATTTAACTTGTGTCAAAGTAGGAGCTGGGGAAATAGCGGAAAACATCCCTAAAAGTGTAAGGTTGAAAGTTTAACGGTGGAAGTGGAAGTTTAACACAAGAAATTTTCTCATGTAGGAAAATGGAGTCTTTTTCAGGTGTTTTTCATACAATGCATAACATCATGAGCTTCTTCTCGAGAGGCACCACATACCTAGCTAGGTATGCGGTGCCTCCCTCGCCGAAGCTCATGATGTTGAGGTAAGTCACAATGTGAGAATTATTGTGAGAATCTGTCCAAAACTTATTGTGTATAAGTAAGAGTACATCGTTTTTGGACGTCGAAAGGAAAAGTTTTGAGTATAACTGTCTGTTTTGGAAAAGTCGTCGAAAGGCGAGTTCGTGGTGCAGTTTGAACTTTGCATGAATGGCGCATGCGACTTTTTTATTTAAGGCTGCGCATGCCTGAAACCTGCGCATGACTGCTGCGGATTGGCCTGCGCTGCCAGTGCAGTACCCAGCTGGGTACCTCCCAGTCAGCTGAAAACGCCATTTTTTGTTGCAGTTTCGACCTTTGCGAGTTGTCTTGTGCTGCCTGATCGTAGCAGTAGGGTGTCGAATAAGAGGAATGCAGGGAGCCATTCTAATTCGAGGAGAGGAGGCTTGGGGTTGGGGTTGGGGGCGGGGGGGGGGGCGGGGGGCTCGTCTTTCACGCTTCAATTTCGTGCGAGCAGGTAAACATGCGTACCATCTATTCCTTGTGTGTATTGGTTGTGAATGGTTCCCGCATACCTAGTGATATTCTTAATGCATGTCTTAGTCATGTGCGTTGTTTCATTATGGTTGTTTTGAAATGGCAAGGATGAAGCATCTTGCCAGGTCATCAGACTCGCTCCCTCTAGTTCAAAGAGACCCCGAGGGAAACTTAGGCTCTCGGATCAGGACATAATCGCTCGTACAAGTCCAAAAAGATGCTTGGGCTGAGCAATAATAGTGTCTAGGCGGTAGCTTCCGAGGTTGAAAGCCTTTGTGGAGGAAGAAGCGGTCGTTGACATGTCCTCAATCGAGCGTGGTGGCACTGTCTTCCACCTCCACTTCCAAATGGTCGTTCGATTCATGGTGACGTCCATTCTTGCAGTGAACAAGAAAATAAAGCAGTACCTAGGGTGGGATGTTGATAGTGATGGTGGAGTGAACATTTTGTGTCGTGCCCTCGAGCAAAAGAATATGCATACCTTTCACGGCATGCTGGGGTATTGCATGAAGGACATGGATCAACCACATTACGAGAACTTCTCCCACAATGTGACACAAGACGATATCAAGGGAATCGAATTGTACACACAATACGGGACGGACGAGATGAAAAATAGAGTTTGTCTGACGCATGCGAATATTTTTGATCGTGTACTCATGTACTAGAAATTCCACTTTGGAGCACCCAATTGGCAACAACTTCTTATCGACATTGCACCATATGCTAAAGTCTGGTAAGTACTACCCGTCGTCCTCGTGGATAACACCTTTTCAGGGGCGTGGGATGCCGCTCAAGAAGATCAAAGCGTTGTGGTAGAGCATGATTTTCCCTTCCTCTACCACATATCAGGATGTCGTCAATATTTCCTTGATGAGGCTTACACGAATGCGCAACCGCGAATCGATTGGTTCCTCAGAAGGTGGCACGAAACCCACAGGTACATTCATTTCTTTCCCTCGTCGTCCCTTGTGCTGTAATTCTAGCTTTCATTGCTAACGTTCTTTATTTTGACCAACTTATTGATAGTGACCATGTGAATTGGTCAATACCTCATCAACTCACTCCTTGGGGGGTTGCACTTACAAAAACGCATGCAGTTGCAATATCTCCAAAATATGCTCGTGAGGACTTCATCGGCAACCCTTCAAGTTTGAAAGACAAAGAAAACGTTGCTGTCGTGAACAGTGAAGATGAAGAGGGTTCGCATCCCTTGGTGCAGAATTTATTCCACTCTTCATTAGAAGAGGGGTCAGTACTGTTGCTAGTTAAAAACGATGTATATAATATGTTATGATGAACTCATTGGCATCTAATGTTCTCGCCTCCTTCTGTGAAAACCTATGTGATGTTTTGCAGGTTTGATGGAGCAATCTAGCTCTCGGGATAGTGGGGAGACAGAGTCTCCGGAAGCGCAGGCATTGGAGGAGGATGCAACTCTGAACAGACTCCACGACACACTCGTTCAAATGTGGTGCCAGCTATGTGGAGACACTCCTCAGGACTCGACTACTCTCCACACTTTCATTAATAACTCTATAGACAATATAAAAAATTATGATTAGTGAATACGAATCAATGTAATAGACGTCCAAATCTCCCAGCTGCAAGAGCAAATACAGTGTTTATGCACCGAGGTGACATCGTTGAAGATGCAACTGAACAGGCTTAATGTGATTGTAACCAGAATGAATAATATTAGTAATAAATTTTATTGCTAATATTCTTTGCAATTTCTTTCTTTAAAACCTGTCACCTCCCCTTTTTAAGTTTAAACATGTTGTACGTTTTCGTTGCGAGAAGATTCTTTTCAATTCCTTTGGAGACATTCTGCCTTGTGCGTGAATGTGGATTGCTAAAACAATGAATATGTTTTGCTCGTTATGTGTCTTTCAATCATTGTGGTATTTGCAAAGATTGTGTGTCGTGTTGCATGTGTATGAACCACAAAAATTAAAAAGGCCATGGCCCCGTTGCCACGTTCTCATGGTTGTGCCTTCACATTCCTTCAACTTTATAAAGATGCTAAGGAATCGTAAAAGTAATGAATTTCTTTTCGCCTCTCCCAGTAGGATGCTATACTTAAGGTAAATTGACTATGTTTGAAGGTTTTTTATTTCAAAAATTTTGTACGGTCACCATGAAATAGAAAAATTATGCAATATATTTCAAATTGTGTAGGTGTAACTGCATTGATCAACGTAGGTGGGATCACTAATTTCCTAGAAATCTCCGATTACATGCTTCTAGAGAGCAACTAGATCTTATGGGAATTAACGTGAATTATAACCTTGATTAATTTGCATGCAATTGCTATGAGTGAAGGCCAGTTTTTTATTGGTTCCTAGCTTGGATACTATCTTGTCGAATTGAAACCTTTTTATTTTCACAATGAAATTAATGTTATTTACTAATCTCAATTTAGTTCTTATGAAGAAGTGTTAGTGGTCTTTACTAACGTCAATCTAGTTCTTAAGTTCATTTGTGCTTTTGGTGGTTGAAGAAACTATTTATTATGCTCATGCATATCAAGTGGAAAATCCTAATTGATGGTAAATAAGACAATTGACAAGTTGGAGGTTCAAATGGAAACACAAAACAAGTTGGAGGTTTCGAGGATAACATGGGTCCATGTTATTTGCACATGTTTGTTACCATATACATGTGGTAGTGATGTGTATGAACACACTAGGATCGTCGGGGCATTTTTTCCATGTTTAGGAGGTTTTTTCCCCCATGCATTGTATAAACGTCCATCACTCTAGGGATATCTATGTTTTCCATTGCACACTCACTCTCTATTGTGTGCCTTGAGGTTTCTTCGTCTTCTTCAAGTTGTGCGCGTTTTTCTGCAACCCTAATTCTAACAATTGGTGTAAGAGTAGGTCACGTCCTCTCGAGCTTAGTCGCCAGCGTCGCCAGAACCCCTGCTCGTTTTTTGAGATTTCAATGAGCTTTGGCGAGCGTCAGCAGGTCGACAAAAAATTTGGGTCTGCTTAGAATTTTATTTCGGGCTCATTTCGACCTCTGTTGTCACTACAACCAAGTTTGCACAAGCAATTTTGTCATATTATATAGAATTTTTGTTAGTGCCAATTACTGTATAACATGTCTCATACAATCTATTGCAAGTTGTGGTATATAGCACGTGCTGGTCTCACTCAGTTTCTCCTTATTTCGGACAGTTTTCACATCAAGTGCATACATTTTCCATGGTTAACAACACAGACGCGTTTAAGATGTTTGCTATTGAGGACAGATTGGCTGGGACAATTACCCTATGTGGGCTTACATGATGCAACATGTACTTCTATCAAAGGGAGCTTGGAACATTGTGTAGGGCATTGATGTACGTTCTGGTACTGTGGATGCACGCGATGTTGAGGATGCTCCAGGTTTTTCTCCCAGGGTTGCTGTTGTCAGAGTTGTTTTGCCTACGGATGAGCAGGCTCGTTGGGATGTAAGACATACGCAGGCTCATGCATTGATTGCATTATCTGTGAAGCGCACTATCACTCGTCACATCCGTTCAACAAAATCTGCAAAACAGGCTTGGGATATTCTAGCATGTCTTTATGCAAGCCGCAATCAGGCTAAAATTACTTTGCTGCGTAAAGAGCTGGAATCGAAGATTATGCATGAGGAAGATCAAATGGAAACTTTCCTTGCTGGTGTCAAGGATGTTAATGAGCAACTAATTTCTGCAGAAGAAGTAATTTCTGACAGTTCCCTTGTGCAGACTGTTCTTGATGCTTTGCCAGATTCTTACTAGACTTTTGCTAGTACTTGGAGACTTATGACCCAAGGAAATCATGAAGTTTTCAAGTTTGATGCATTATGCAAATTGCTGTTGTAAGAGCCACTTTCTAGAAAAAACAAGATTAGACAGCGTGCAGTTGAACAAGCTTTTATTGCAGCTCAAAGAAAAGGTGAGAACATCAATGTAACCACTTCTTATGGTTCTGTTGCGAGTGGCAAAACTTCTGTGGCTAATGCTTCTACTGGTAGCACTTTGTCTGACTATTCTGGTAATAAGGGCAAAAAGAAGATGCATTGCCACTATTATAAAGCTAATGATCACTTGATCAAGCAGTGTCCGAAATTGAAGGCAAAAGAGGCTAAGAAGAAAGAGATTGGATACACTACAGTGTCTAATATAAGTGCAACGATTGTAGAGTCTTCTGTCAAGGGAGATTGTGATGTTGATGTTGATGCAGAATGGGCATTTAGTACAGAGTGCACTTATGATCCTATTGTCCATGATGCATGTATGTCAGTTGCTTCAAATTCACATGTGTGGTATTTTGATAGTGGTGCTACAAAGCACATTACCTCACATCGTGGTTTGTTTATCTCTATTGAGTTTGTCCCTCATGGGAATACAATGACTTTTGCCAACAATTCCTCTTATATCCTGTTCAAGGAGTTGGAAAGATTTTATTGCTGCAAATGGTAGTTCTTTCACACTCGTTGATGCATTGTATGTACCTGGGATTAAAAAAAAACTTTTGTTTGTATCTGCACTTGTTGGAGTTGGTCTCGTAGTCAATTTTGTGGATGACAGATGCACATTTCATGATCTCAGTTTTGGTGATGAAATTGTTGCCTCTGGCCTTTTGTGTTGTGGGATGTATAAGCTCACTTTGTATGACAAGTGTGGACAAAATTATGCAAATGCAGTTACAGATTCAAGGGGTGTTTCAGATGAAAAATTGTGGCATACACGTTTTGGGCATCTGAATTTTGCCAGTTTGTTGCGCTTACAAAAATCTGATACGGTTGCTTCTTTGCTGCCTCTTGATGCACCTGTCAAATATGTTTGTGAAGGCTATATTTTGGGTAAAATGCAGCATGCTAAGTTTCCAAAAGATGGGTCAGTTCGTGCTACATGTAGATTGAAACTTGTGCATAGTGATATTGTGAGCCTATGCAAACTCCGTCCTTGGGAAATTACTTGTACTTTGTGACTTTCATTGATGACTACTCCAGGCATGCATGGGTATATCCGTTGAAAGCTAAGTCGGAAGTGTTTATGTGCTTCAAGAAATTTCGTGCTATGGCTGAAAATGTCTCGATATGTACTATGGGCACAGGCTCCGTTCTGATTGAAGGGGGGAGTATATATCTCCTGAATTTAATGCATTTCTGGCTAGTCGTGGGATAAAACACCAATGTACAATGCCATATACGCCTCAACAAAATGGCATTGCTGAGAGGAAAAGCAGATCTCTTACGGAAATGGCACGATGTATGATCAAGAGTCAAGCTTTACCACATTCATTTTGGCTCGAGGCTATCATGTGTGCCGCTTATGTAGTCAACAGGTGTCCTACGAAAGCATTGCAGTCTATGACTCCATATGAAGCATGGCATGATAGAAAGCCATCTATTGAGCACATGCGTGTTTTTGGTTGTTTGGCTTATGGTTTAGTGTCACAAGCACAACGCAAAAAATTGGATGATAAGGCTATCAAATGTATTTTTGTTGGTTATAATGCTAAAAGTAAATGTTACAGGCTGTACCATCCACAAACAAAGCGTATTCTGGTTTCACGAGATGTTGTGTTTGTGGAAGATTCTGTTCAACCCTTGCTGTCATGTATTAGAGACAGTAATGTAAGCTCACATGACATTTATGACACTTTGTTGTCTCTTTTCATGGTTGAAGTACAAATGTAAATTCCAATGAGGCAAATGTACAGCCTATGGGGGTTTCTGAAAATGTTGTAGATCAGCCTATTATTGATGCAGATGTACATGATGTACTTGATAAGGAAAGGGCTGAGAATGAGCAGGCTAGAGGTATGCCTAAATGGCCGGTGCATACTTTGTGCGATAGTAAATTGGATGCACCTTTGTCTAGTCATACTCATTTAGGTTCTCGCCATGCATCTTATGCATCAGATTGTTATGTTTTGGCTATGTCTAGCTTACATGATGTTGAGGAACCTCTATCTTTTGATGAAGCACAGAATTAAAAAAATTGGATGGCTGCCATGCAATCAGAATATGATGCACTTATAGAAAATGACACATGGAATTTATCTGATTTGCCTCCTGGGAAAAGTGCCATTGGTACAAAGTGGGTTTACAAGTTGAAACGCAAGCCGGATGGTGAGGTTGATTGCCATAAGGCTTGACTTGTTGCAAAAGGCTATGCGCATCAGAAAGGCATAGATTATGAAGAAACTTTTGCTCCACTTGTTGTATGACTACTGTTCGTTTTCTATGTGCATTGGCAGCTCATTTTGGTTGGGATGGACATCAATCCAATATTGTTAGTTCTTTCTTGAATGGTGACATTTTTTAGGAAGCCTATGTAACGCAGCCTCGTGGTTTTGTCAAGAAAGGACAAGAGGACAAAGTGTGCACATGTAAGACGGCTTTGTATGGGTTGAAGCAATCTCCTGGCACGACAAGAGGCTATTCATATTAGCGACGCTCACACAACGACGCTCAAAAAAAATAAATCCCGGCGTCGCTATGAGCGTCGCAAATTTACTTGTAGCGACGCTCATAGCGACACCGGCTGGGCTAAAAAAAATAACAGAGAGCGCCGAAAAACTCAGATCTCAGATCTGAGTTTTTCGGCGCCCTCAAGCAAGGAGCAGGTAACGCTCTCCCTCTCTCTCTCTCTCTCTCTCTCTCTCTCTTTCTTCTCTACACACACACACACACACACACACACACACACACACACACACACACACACACACGCGAGGAGAGGAAGGAGAGCCAGGTATGCTCCTTCCCTCTCCTCACTCTCATGTTCCCTTCCCCTCTTTCTCTCTCCCTCTCTCTCTCTCTCTCACACACACACACACACATAGTGTTTTTGAGAGAGAGAGAGAGAGAGAGAGAGAGAGAGAGAGAGAGAGAGAGAGAGAAAGAGTACAAACATAAACAAAAACGCACACACATACATAAACAAAGAATGCACACACACATTGAGAGAGGAAAAGAGAGAGAGAGCATGCATAAACAAAAAATGCACACATTGAGAGAGGAAAAAAGAGAGAGAACATGCATAAACAAAAAACGCACATATTGAGAGAGGAAAAGAGAGAGAAAACATGCATAAACAAAAAAAGGCACACACATTGAGAGAGAAAGAGAGAGAAACTAATTTAACGTCGTAGGAAACTAATTAAAATTAAAAGACCTAAAGATCTAGCCGACGAAGAGTTGAACTCAAGACCTATTATTCAAGAGGGAAATGGCATAACCAATCTATCATACTTGGCATGGGTGATAAAAAGGTTATACCATTTATCTCTTTTTATTGGCACACACATCCACACACGCGCACACACACAAGAAGAAGAGAGTTATAACGTCGTAGGAAACTATCCTAAAAGACGTTAAAGATTAGGTTAGATGTAGACTTACGTTAAATTAGATTTAGGTTTATTTAAGTTAAATTAGATTAGATTTAGGTTTATTTTTAGTTAGATTTACGTTTATTTACGCTAGATTTAGATTTACATTATATTAGATTAGATTTAGGTCTCCATAGATTGCGATGCCTGCATGAAGCGGGTGAAGAAAGCCCTCAATGGAATATAGGGTATTGTTGCCTTCACTCATGGTGGGCTCCGTCGATCCAAAAGTACTGGTGAAATGTCTTCAGAAGATAGGGAAGAAGGTGGATCTTCAGGGCGGCAAGAGTCACTACATCCCCGACAATGACCATCTAGACAACCTCTAGTCATTCAACAGCAACTTCAAAGTTAGTAACAAGAGCAAGAACGGTCCAAAGGGCCAATTGCTGCCGTCAGATGTGGATGGAGATGAGGCAGCGTCGCCGAGTTATGTGAAAAATTATGTGATGAGAATGCCAACTCTTGCCGAGTTATGTGAAAAATTATGTGTTAAATCAGTTTTAAGGTTCTTATAATCCCTGTTAGTTTAGTTCTTTGTTTTTAATATAACATAATTTACGTTAGATTTAGATTTATGTTATATTAGATTAGACTTAGGTTTATTTAGGTTTACCCACACACACACACACACACACACACACACACACAAGAAGAAGAGAGTTTTAACGTCGTAGGAAACTATCCCAAAAGACGTTAAAGATTAGGTTAGATGTAGACTTACGTTAAATTAGATTTAGGTTTATTTTTAGTTAGATTTACGTTTATTTAGATTTACGCTTATTTACGTTAGATCGAGTCCACGCAAGAATTACTTACGGTTTAGGGTTTAGAGTTAGACGAACAGTGAAAAGATATACTGTGAAAAGATGTTAAGATGCTGTGAAGTGCTACAGCTAGAGAAGAGGCAAAGGGGTTTTTTCCACTACATGCAGTATCATGTAGACGTGGGTCTGTAGATTTCTTGTACCCACAAATATAGGTATTGACCAATAAAGACGAGATTATAACCCGGTGGTTATGATCTCCGTGCACCTCTAGACCGAGGTGTGCGGGGATTGGACATGACTAGAGAATGTGAGGTAGAGAGAGAGCGAGAGAGAGAGAGAGAGAGAGAGAGAGAGAGAGATAAGACGAAGAATGCCAATAGAATATTAAATTTGTTGTCCAGGTAATAAGATTTTTATCCTCATTATGAGTAGTGACGAGGATGTGGGACCGTCCAACCCGAACACCTATCTCTCAACGAGGGTCTTATGTCCTTGTAATCAATGCAAGCATGCTGTGCGACGGACAAGACGTGTTTCTTTGCAGCACGTTCGCGAATTTGGCGAGTTCAATCCATCTATTATAGATCGAGTTGTTGCCAATTATAACTCGTCGGACTCTGACGCTGGCCAACAAGCAGCAATCTTGCAACCCAATAGATCGACGTGTTCGCAGGCGCTTTGGTCAAGCAGCATATGTGAGGCCACAAGATGTAGCCTCTGACAGCTCGAGGGATGATCATGCAAAGCACATTCCCAACGAGGCAATGTTTGAGCCCGAGATTGATGAAATGATCGAGACGATCATGGATTCAGAAAGGCTTATCTATGATGATATGAAAAGTGAAGCCGATACGCCATTGTATAATGGAGCACGTATGTCTAGATTGAAAGCACTCCTGGTTCTTCTCAACATGCAGGAAAAGTGTGGATGGAGTGACACTAGCGTCACAGCGCTTTTCAGGTGATCTATTACAATTAGTTCACTTTAATAAAACTCTAAATGTATAATGATCTGATAGATTTTTACACGACTGTATCGTATTTTTATGTTGTGTAGATTGCTTAAAGAGCACATACTACCAGCTGACAATGTGATGCCAGATTCCCGAGATGAAGCAAGAAAGATTTTGCGAAACTTGGGGATGGATTACAATTCTATCCACGCTTGTCCTAATGATTGCATTCTTTTCAGAGAGGAGAGAGCCACCAAGGATGTCTGCACAAGCATGGTTAGAGCAGAAGGAGATGTGCGATGACGGATTGCCTCCAGGGATGAAGAGACTATCTCTATGGTACGAGTTACCATACTGGCCCCGACTCATGATCAATCACTTGCTCGATCCAATGCACATATTCAAGAATGTGGGTAATCTACTATGGGACCATCTGACCGGTAAGAAAGATACTTTGGGAGCCAGAGTTGACCTTAGAAATGTAGATCGTATAGAGCAATATTGGCCGCAAACAGCGTCTCATGGATCGATAAAACTCCCTAAAGCACCATGGATTTTCACAGGAGCCCAAGAACGCAAAGTAAAAGAGACCATTCGATCTTTGCGGACCCCCACTTGCGTAATGCACTCGCTCCGAACGTGTTTTACTAAAGAAGGAAATCTTACCGGTTTGAAGGCACAGGATTGGCATAAAATGTGTCAGTTACGCTCATAGTGGACTTTAATATCATTGCATAAAATGTGGACTTTAATATCATTGTTGCACATACTTTACAGTTTATTTTACCGGTTGCCATTGAGGGATGTTTGTCTCTCGACATCCGTAACACAATCTACAAACTTGGAAAGCTGGTGCAATGGATCTCACAAAAGGAGATCAACGTAAACTCCATACCATTCGCCAAACTAAATGCTGCGGAGCTTGTGTGCATGTTTGAGAAACATTTTCCTACTACCATGCTAACCATTCAGGTGCATCTTCTTGTTCACATAGTTCATGAGGTGGAAATAGCTGGCACAGTTCATTCCAGACGGATGTTCTTCTTAGAACGTTTCATGAAAATGCTTAAGGGATATGTGCGTCAAAAGGCACGTCCGGAGGGTAGCATGGCAGAAGGTTGGTTGGTATCAGAGTCCCTAGTGTACATTGGAGAGTGGCTAGACGGATTTGATAAAGCCCGGGACACGCTATGGCGAACCATAGATGATGAGCGCATATCTGGGATTGTCATGTGCAATCTCGGTGTTGAGAAGAAGATGACGAAAGATCTAGAGGCTAAAATCAACCGATTTTGCATGCTTCACAATCCAGTGATGCAAAAGTGGATTTCACAATATGAGGATGCAAAGCAAGAGCGACAAAGGGCACGAATCGAGTGGAGACGGGGAAGACGACCACCGATGCACTATCCGACGGGTCTGGAGAGCCTACCAACATTCATGAGCTTAAGATGGTTGCACAACCAATTGAAAAGTGCACAACAATGCGGTGACGAAGTGACTGAGGAAGAGTGGGAGTACTCTCGGGGTTGCGCGACCAAGGTAAGTTTGCAATGTACGACTAGCTAGTGACTTTATTTCTAAACGTTTGAACGGCCACTCATAATCTTTGTTCCTTGTAGTATAAGTCATACACAGCAGCATGGTGTAAAGGTCGACATTTTAGGGTGGAACGGATCGACAAAAAGCGTTTTACTCAAGATTGTGGAATCATGGCAAAATTTGAACAGTCTAGTCGACGACGTTCCTCTGATGCAGATCCTGTGGTGGCTGAACTCACTTACTTCGGCACGCTACAAGAGATTTTGAGGATCGATTACAGAGGATTTTTTGTCGACTTGTTCGACGTGCAATGGTTCAAGATAATCATGGAGGGTCGCAACGCTACTGTGCGTAGAGGAGAGTCTGGTTTTCTTGAGGTGGATTCTACTAAGAAATAGACTGACCTAAGAGACACTTTCGTACTACCCAAGCATTGTGAACAAGTAAATATGTAAATAGTTAACATCCCCCTTTTACAAGTTATGTGCTTGAAAGCTCTCATGTGAGTTATGTGGCTCTGGCAGGTAATATTTCATCCTACAAAGTCTACATCAAACTGGTGGTACGTCATAGAGGTAGCCCCTCGTAGTGCAAGGACGTATGAAGGCTACCATGTGCCAATCACAACGGCATCAATGGAGGAGATAAGAGAAGATGCTGCGGTGGTGCCAGACGAGTATCAAGATGCTACTACTCTATATGGGGTGCGTGCAGAGGAGCTACAAAATGAAACAGAGGATATGTGTTTAAACGGAGAGCTCTATATAGATATAGGAAGTTATGCTGAGTTACGTGAGGATGAGAGAGAGATCTCTTAAAGCCACAAATATTGTATTTGAACAATTTTGCTCCATGTTGTAAAAGCTCTGGCTCTCTGAGTACCTTCCATGGTGTATAACGCTCTTTTCTACTCGCGCTCACATCTTTTGATTGAAAATTCTGAGTTTTCGACTTGCCTCTTCTATCACTCAATTCATTGCGTCATTGTATTTATATGCGTCATTACGTCATTGTATTTAATGGTCTTTGCATCATTGTCTACTCTATTCATTCAATATTAAGTTTAAATATTCGTGTGTTTAATGCAGGTATGGATGATGAGGAGTTTCTTTCTTCTTTGTCACCGCAGCAGAGACAGTGGTACGTGGAGCGTCATTGCTCTGGCACATCATCGCGCGTTCCTACTCCATCCGCATCTCCCTCTCGTTCGGAGCATTCGGCGCGCTCCGATGCTTCGGTGTCGACGAGATGATCTTCACACTCGTCTAGACACCGGCGCTCTAGTGGTGGCGGTGGCGGTTGTTGTGGGGATTCCGCCGTCGATGCCTCCACACCGCCTCGTGTTCGACGAGGCTCTTTACCCTCCCCTTCTTTGCCCGCCCCCACACCAGCCACAGCATCGCCATCTACGCCAGGTTTTGCGCGGCTGACTGTTCCTAGCAGCTACACACCTCTACCTACTCCGCCAGGAGCCACCCCACTCGACACTCCTCGCTTCGGGGCCCAGACGCAGGTGGAGACACCTAACGTCCGTACCCCCATCGACACGCCGCTAGAGACCCCTGCCGGGACACCCAGGTTCACGCGTCACCGGCCAGAGGGCTTGCCTTACTCCGTCGACTTCAGCGGCGGCATCATCATGGATGATGACGGCAAGAAGGTGATCTCGCGCATGTGTGGTCTTTGCTCTCAGCTGTTTAGACACTACATACTAAACAAATGGAGTGAAGTACCAAGTGATTTAAAAGCCAGAGTCATCAGCATACTTCATGATGAGTTTCCCGTTCCAACACGGAATCAGCGCTTCAATGAAGACCTGATGGAGATTCGAATGCGCGAATACTGCAAACACAAGCGTTCCAAAGTGCAAAAAGCAATCAAGCATGGGTGGAACAGGCCAGATTGGCTGGCCAAAGAAGATTGGAAGAATGCGAAGAAAGCAACGCGCGAGAATCCCGACAAGTGGAAGCAACAAAAGGATGCAGCCAGAGCGCGAGTAGAGGCAGGGAGCTCGCACCACTTGGGGAGCGGTGGATGGGCATCATTTGATGCCGATTTTGTAAGTGTTTTCGCATTGCTCTTTATGTTCGATAGTTTAGGGTTTATGAGTTTTTTAATTCTAACATAATGAAATCTTTGTATGTTTTGACAGTGGTCGATGACAGGACGTGACCCCACACCGTACGAGCGCGAGTACGCAGGCAGGAAGGGCTTAAACGCCCTGATGGACATTCTCAGTTCTCGCGGCGGCATGGTTAGTATTAGGGTTTACTCTTTTCTATTTTTTGTATTGTTTTATAAATGTCATTATATGTTTATACTTACTGAAAGCTGTCTTATTGTCTTTTTTTTGCAGAATCCGACAAATACGCCTCTTGGACGCGATGAGACGTCTGACTAGACGACGTCAGTTTAGCGGTAGCTAGATAGCATTAGTTTAGGGTTTCTCATAGCCTATGTATCATGAGACGGATTTCATACGTCTTTTTGAACCATGTATATTATTACATTTGTCACCGCAGTTCATTTTGCCAATCAATTCTTTATGCCTATGATGTTGTACAATTGTCATTATTATATTTTCCAATCAATTCATTTTGCCTATGATGTGTACAATTGTCAATTTTATGCTTGTCAATTTTGCAAACAATGCGTCTTGTGGGTGACTATTTTGGGTCTATTATCTACCCTTGCACTTTTTTTAAAAAGTGAATCAAGTACAATATGATTGATGGGTGGCAGGGCATTCAATGCCCTGTCACCAAAAAAAATTTCTCTCGGGCGTCGCTATAACCGTCGCTATTTATGGCTCTGTAGCGTCGCTATAGACTTCTGTGTAAACGTTGCTATAACCGTCGCTATGACCGTCGCTATTAGCATCTCTATATAGCGACGCATATAGCGACACCTATAGCGACACCTATAGCGTCGCATATAGCGACGCTCTCGTAGCGACGCTATTAGCGACGCCGGGGGTTATAAAAACCCAGTGTATTTCCGTCGTTACCAGCGTCACAAGAGCACACAACCTCTTGTAGTGTGGTGCTTGGTATGAGAAAGTTGACACTCATTTGGTCAAACAAGGCTTTCGTAACAGTCTAACAGAAAGCACATTGTATGAGCGTGAGGGCGATGTACTTCTCATTGTTGTTCTTTATGTGGATGATTTGTTGATCACTGGTCCCAATGAGGCACATATTGCTGAGTTTAAGGCTGATTTGAATGCTACTTTCAAGATGAAAGATTTTGGAATGTTGCATCATTACTTGGGCATACAGTTTAAGCAATGTGATGGTGGTATTTCCTTGTGTTAGGAAAGTTACATAGAGATATTGCTATGTAAGTTTGGACTTTAGGATTGCAAACCTATTGCTATGTAAGTTTGGCATTGAGGATTGCAAACCTATTGCCTCTATCTTTTGACAGTCAGAGAACATTGACAGTTGCGAGGAACCCACTTTTTCATGCTCGCACAAAGCACATTGAGGTGCATTACCACTATGTCAGGGAGAGGCTCTCAACAGGAGAGATCAACTTGGCTTATGTGCCAACACATGACAACCTTGCAAATATTTTCACAAAGGCATTGTCTCATGAGAAGTTTGAAGCTTTTTGCAAAGATTTGGGCTTGCTCCCCTTTGTGGACTGATCGTGTCCTTAGGGCATGACACTTCCCTTTACTCTTTGTGCCAGCCCTCGTTTACCGCATCACTCCTAGGGGGGATTTGTTACCATATCATTATTGCAAAAAACGACTCAAAAAGGGATGTTTGTTAATCTAAGGATTAAGAAATAATCAAATAGTTATTTGACACGTATACAAAAGTATGGCACTCTTGTCTCCTCTATTGTGGGTTTTGGTGGTCCTGTTTTGACGGAGAACCGCTAAATGTCTTGATCATAAGGCTAAATGTCTTGATCATAAGGCTGAAACTGCTATATTTGGGTGCTTTCGGCGAGAGAGCTCATTAAATTTGCGGCTCAAAGTAACGAAGTCTCATCTTTTATTCTATTTTATATTTCACAAAAGCGTTGTCAAAAGATACGAAATCTATGTCAGAAGGCTCTCAAAACAAGGGCATTAATGACAAATCACCTACTTTTTTCAAACGTATACCTTTCTCGCTCTCTAGTTTGTGAGAGGTTTTAAGTCTTTCCGTGTATACTTTCTTTCTTCTTCTCTAATCTCTGAGTTTCCATGGCGTCTTTTGCACGTCGCCCTTCACATAACATAACTTCTTGTGACTTTCATAACGTTAGAGAGGATGGTCTTTGGAAACCCATATCTTTTTGTGTGAATGACTAGGTAACAATGCTTCCTTCATGCAAAGGTGTACACAGAGTGAAGAGAACTAAACGCGATAAAGTAAAAAACCATTGGAAAGGTCGTGTTCTTGCTTTCAAAGTGATCGACAATGGCTGGCTAGCTAAGGTTCAACATGTGTACATGGCCAAGGATATGGTGTTAGACTGGGAAGAACATCCCACACTGCATTCTTACTGTAAGTACAAAAAGAACTATTTGATACAGTGATTTTTTTTCATTATCCCATTGTTTTTCTCATTTTTTGATTCCATTCCAGATATATTTCCTTCAATAGTTGTGGAATGGCAGCCTGTGGAGAGTCTAAGTGGGACGTTCAAAGCAATGCATAAAGGGATTGCAGATGCTATGTATGCTGACAAGCCACCTTCCTTTTACAAAACAATGGATTTGTTTGTCTATTTTGCAGAATACAAAGTTCCATCACGAGAAGGTGCATATGGAGAACTACATCAGTTACCTGCTCCCACCATAAGTTCACTTGACTGGGAAGCTCCTGATGCATGTACTATATCAAGCTTCAAATCCAAGATCAAAGAAGACATCCTTAAAGCTATGTCTCCGGGCAGGATATCACGAAGGATTAAAGTTCAATGGTTCTTGCCTATACATGTCTTTGTGGCATGTTTCAAAACAATGGATTTGTAGAGGACAAAGATGATGTGGCTTAATAGAAGACTTTCTATGACTGAACTGGATAATGTTCTTGGAGACGAATGGAGCACCAAAGAAACCTTCCATATTGGTGACAATATTAGTTGTAGAGTAAGCCCAAATTATATGTCTATCTCATATCAACTATGTCGTCAATCATTAGTTATGGGCTACGACTATAGGAGATGGAGACGAAAATTAGGTAGCTGGGTTCTCGACTCTGAGGAAAATTGTCCAGAGTTTGAACTAAAGGTCACAGTCCATCCACACACCGAGTATAGAAGCCTGATAGTAACAACAAATTGGAGACTAAATGATGTTAGAGAATCTCTTGAGTTTCTTGATGAAACATCTCCCGAGTATAGATTCAAAGTGGATGAAATTGTGGTGAGCACAAGGATGGAGAATTCAACCTCTTGCATCACATGCCTTCCCCCAAAAAGAGTTGTATTTGAGCCACTTGCAAGGACTTGAAAAAAAAAGTTCAATATTGTAATCATTTTGCAAATATATTTATCTTTTCTTTACCTTATTGTGAACGTTACTTATGTTGTTTTAAACTTACAAGACATCATGATACACATTTAAGAATCGACAGTTGGTATTAAGTATTTGAAGTACAAAATTATGAATCACCAAAGGGTATATATATATGTTCATATGGACAAAATGAACAAAAGTGTACATAGCTTTTGTGGACTAATCAATCATGAAATTCCACTTTTCTTTTTGCATGAGAGGATTTTGCATCCTCAAAGACCCTTTTCCTTTTGTGTTTAGAAGGGGGTGAAAGTTCAGGAGTGGGTGGTGGTGGTGACTTGGCAGGGGTTGGTGCTTTGGGCCCCTTAGGGCTTGGCATGGGTGACTTGGCAGGGGTTGGTGCTTTGGGATCCTGAGGACTGGCTGGCTTGGGTGATTTGGCAACCTTCTTCGGCAACATGAATGGTAGATTGAAAGGTGAGCTAGGTGCCTCCCCCTTACTGTTCTTAAGTGTACGACGCTTTTGAACCTTGAATTTCAATGGTGAGTAGAATGGATGGCCCTTTGTATCTGCTCTTTTTTTTTGCAGGGCTCTTAGTGGGACTCTTCCCCTTGGTAGTCTTCTTGGTGGGACTCTTCCCCTTGGCATGGATCTTCTTTTTGGTAGGACTCTTCCCCTTGGCAGGGATCTTCTTCTTTGTGGGACTCTTCCCCTTGGCAGGACTCTTCTTGTGATCCTTTTTCTTTGTATGGATCTTCTTTGCAGGACTTTTCTTCTTTTGATCCATTTTCTTTGCATCCAAACCTTTGGTGGCTCTACCTTTCTTTGGTGGCAAAGGAGATTCTGGATCATTTGGATTTATTGATCTTTCCAAAACCATAGAAACAGCCTTCTCTCTCACCCACGTGACCCAAGACTCTGGATAGTCATGCAACTGAAAAAAATAGAAAAAGGAAGTAAAGGACATGAGTACATACATACATAAAACATCAAAATAAATACATGAGCCACACTTACAATGAGTGTAGTCATCCGGCACCTTGACTCAAAATATCTCCATGCATTTGCAAGCACCCTCCATCCACAAGATGTTGAGTCTGTCTGTAAAGGCACTTTTTGATTGTAGTACTTGAAAGCTTTTATATTGTAATCCTTATTTGTGGTACTCAGGTGACCAACAATAAGTTTGGCAGCACTGCAAGAAGACATTGAATCAAAAAGCTACTAATAGAAAACAATGGGCCATCATCAAGCATAGATTATGCTTCATACTTACAGTTTACGTTTCCCATGGATACTTGACAATGAATTCATAAATATAATATCTTTCTCCAAAAGATTGAAGATAATAAGACTCCAATGTCCTCTACAAAATAAAAAACAATTAGCTAAGAACACCACAAAATGTTAAAAATAACATGTAAGGAGTTAAGAATTACCCTTCAAAATAGGGGTATAATATGTAATTGCAGGTCAGCATGTTAAAATCATCAAAAAAACTTGAAAGGGTTCCTTGCTTGTTAAAAAGGCACCGTGTCACTACAGGGTCAAGTATGGAAATTTGCATAGCTAGAGCCTCTGGAAGATCCCTCATAAGACACCTGGAAAAGAAAACACAAGCCCCAATGAGCCCCTTGTGCCTGTCTGCCTTGCACATGCACTAATAATTAGCAAAGGAGCAACACATACCTAAGACAGATATAGAGCACAGTGTCACCAAGCTCAATGTTGGGATTTACAAGCATACTTGTGTCTTGAGGGAATATGTCCAAATACGCCTCAGTATCTCCAAACAAGGAGACATCCACCACCATTTGGCCTGTGACTTTCTCATAAAGAAGAGAGTTGGATGCTCTTAAAATTTCAGCTTTCTCTTTAAGGATATCATCCTCTGATATCATGTCTTGCTCCCTCTCAACTTCCTTTCTTGCTTTGATATCCTACGCCTTTCTTGTCTCGTACTCATGTGTAACATCCTCAATGACAACCCCAAAATCTTTCTACTGCCTGGAAGGAGGGATGTTTAAAATTTGGAAGGCTTTAAGATCCTCACTAGGAATGAGCTCAAGAGCCTTATCAAACTTGTACCTTAGCCTTGACACAAGCACAAAATCTTTGCTCATAAGTGTGACCCTGTGAGCAAATGCAGTTGCAATGTAGCTATCATTCATAAAGTCTATAAGAAAATCCTCAACAGCTTCCTGAAGGCACATAACAGCTTGAGATTGCCACCTCACTGAGACAAAAGTTTTGATATTCATTATGCTTACAAGTCTATCTGATATCTCTTTGACAACTATCATGAAAGAGAGATTTGGAATCAGTAGACAAGTAGACTTTTGTGCTTTTCTTATTTCTCTTAGGGATTTCACCTGATAATTAAATCTTTTCCGAGCATTAGGCCTCTGACGAGGTAGTGGAGGGGGTGCTTTCTCTGCATCTTTCTCAACATCTATTTCTGGATCAGTTGGGTCTTGGTAGACCTTCCTTGCAGTTTGCTTAGTCCTCGCCATTCGTGTATTGGGCATATAAAGATCCTTGAAGTTTTGCATTTTTCACCTCTCATAGATTTAAGTTGATATACATTGTCATTGCACAATATAAAAGCTATAATCCTTAATTGGGTGAACATAGCTTTTATATATTGAATTGGTTGCATAAGGGGGCTACAATACTTGACTAGGTACAAGTAGTCCTCAATTGTGTGATTATATTGAAGATTTCTTTGTGTTATTTCATGCATTGGTTTATACAGAGAGTGCATTATGTATTATGAAAGTATGACGGTGCTTTCGTGTGTTTTTTTGCAAACAACTGACATCGATCAATCTGGAAGTTTATTATTCTTTGTAGCATTTGAAATTAGATGTTTCTTATTGTTTGCAAATCAAAGAGGATGTATAATAATCATCATAATAATAACTGCATTGAGAAATTCATAGCATTGTTGTATTTATTATGTCGTGCAGAGAGTGCATTGAAATGTATATGTTTGCTTACAACATAGGTTATGGATTGAATATCCTGCATTGCCAATCTCATAATGTGAAGATGTGATTACTTTCTTAGTGAATGATTTTTTAATATATAGTGAAAAGAAGAAAAATGTTTTAAAAATTGAACATCTAGTTTTTTTGTCTTCAGTTAAAATTTAAAAGCAATGGAGAAAAATATCGACACAAGTGGTATGAAGAAGCCAAAGAATAAAAAATCTCCTGGCAAAAAGAGTGGGATTATGCTCACAACATATGCGATCGATATATGGAGTGGAAATATAAATTTTGCTTCACAACAAAATAACAAAATTTTGCTTCAATTATTTTGGCGAACCATGTGGTTTCTTCACTAGTGTACCAATAGTTATTTTGTTATTTTTCCTAATGGTTGTAATATGCGTGCAAAATTGAGTTTCAACATCACTGACATGTGTATTCTGTACAAATTGAGCACTCTTTGTCATTTCAAGATAAATTTCACAACCTGACTTGCTGTGTCAATTATTTTGGCGAACCATGTGGTTTCTTCACAATACCAATCCTTCTAACAAAATAACAAAAGAACTATTGGTACACTAGTGAAGAAACCACATGGTTCGCCAAAATAATTGACACAACACGTTGTGAGCGGGATGAAAACACACACAGCGCCTCTATAATGACCCGACACACACTCTTGGGAAGATACACACACACACACACACACACACTATGGGGCACCACTCGGCTTACAAAACACACCTGGCCGAGATAGGGAACACACCTCTGGAGTGAGAGGAGAGAGACTATCCACTTGCCCACTCCACACAGACACACACACACACACACACACACACCCAAAAAACTCAGCTCAAAAGAGGAGAACTTCTGATAATTAGGTACAAATGAGCTTGGGCCAACACAAATGGGGCAAATAGCTCACACAAAATGGGTAAAATATACCAGATACAATCACAAATTGCAGCAGAAACTTCGCTCATAGGAGAAACTTACACAGCCAAAACAGCAGAAAAAGAGGGAGGAATTTGGCAAAATGGATAGCGCCATCGCGTCCGGAACGGCCCAAAACCCCATTCTACAATGTCAAAGTGCTCAAATCCGACCTCGAATGAGCAGTTTACGGCCAAAACAAGCTCCAAAATGAGCAAAAACACACCTGCGGCTGTTCCTCCTCTCTTCTCCACGTTTTTTCTGGTCTTCTCTCTGTTTTTTCAGCTTCCACACTTAGCTTTATTAGTTGGTCACCCTTGGCCTTTTAGATGATCTCAAACGGACCCCGAACAGGCCAAAAGCTGACCTCGCAGTGCATAGTTGTCACCCTGCGCACACCTGGCACTCATTTCTTTTCAATAATGCGTCTCGCAACCACGTGAAGTGGCCCCAAAAAGTGGTCCTAATGATGACGTCCTTTCTGCATAACTCTCACAAGAAAACACCACTTTGTGTCCGTATTCATCCACGTGCAAATATTGACCCCGTTCGCCCTCCTGACGCCACTAGATGCCATCTGACGCACCTGCTTACCTCATGTCATCGGCCCGCGGATAGCTTTCTCAAGAAGTTTTACGCTCTATAAACTCCTCATTATTGTAGAAAAAACATACTGGTACTGGTGATAGTGAAAATCGATGCACTATGTACATGCTGTCCTACCTGTACACATGTGGGCCCCACGTAACCACCTGGCTATGGAAATTGGGCAATCCTTTATTCGATGCACCATGCATGTGTATGTACATATGCACAATCCCTGGCTCCAAAAAACTCCTGACATAATTTGCCCATCCCCTAGCCTGCTAGAGCATTCATGCTCAGCAGCAACAACACTAATAGATGCTCATTCCTCCTGGATCCCACACAAAAACACTTGGCATTCCTTGCATCAAAAGCTTAATCAAGGTTCCACCTGGTTCCCAAGGAAAACCTGTAGACATGCCATATATCAACTTTGCATCAAGAAAACCATCAATTACTTTGGCATAAACCTGCATATGCAAATATATCTCCTTCTCCATAGCTGAGAGGTCTCCACTGATCATTTGTGTCATCAATTTTTGCTTATTTGACAACTCAACCTTGGTTTGCATCAGCCCTTCAATCACTTCATAAGACCCTTCACTTTCATCTTCAACCTCATTTGCAAATGCGACTACACCAGACTCCTGGATTCCTTTGTCCATCAAAAGAAATGCAACATCAGCATCCTCATCACTGCTGGTAGTACTATCACTATCCTCATCAGTCAGTGTGGAATAGTCTTCATCACTAGACTCATCCTCATCTTCATAAAGCTCCTCTAATCATTTCCTTGTGTCCATATTATAAAGCTTCTTGGTACCTGTCTTTCCATAGAGGCTAATCGTACCATGTCGCCAATCTTGAACAGCTCCCACGGCACGTAACCATGGTCTGCCCAGTATAATAGGATATACTCCCAACCCTGCTGGCATCACATGAAAATCAACCACTGCCTTTGCATCGTATTCCTCCACTTCTAAGCTCTTTACAACACCCAAGCATTTTACTTTTTGATGGTTTGCCAATCTGATCTGAAAACCTGACACCCCAGCCACTGTCAGACCCATCTTCTCAACGCATGAGTGTGTTATGACACATATTTGGGCTCCGCCATCCACATAACCTTGTCCCAAATTTTTCCTTTTATGCCACACATCTAGTATTGGACAAATGTCTGGTAGCTCATCCATTGCCAACACCTTTACTGAACCTCTCTCTGGCTCTTTTTCCATTGGGTTAACCATCCTCTTCCACTGTCGCTTTAGCTTATGCACCATCTCTATAAGCTGCCCAAAAGTAACATCTGCCTTTCTGCTCGTCAGATCCTCCTTCAAGTCATAGCTTAATTGCCCATCCCCTAGTGGAAAATCTGAAACATGAAACTTTCGACGAGCTCTCCTTTTCCTCTTGGCCTTGATATCCTCGCCTTCATGGCTCTTTCCTTTCTTCTTACTAGGACCGGGGGCACTTCTTCCTTCCTTATCCTCTGTGGTCCTCTTCCCAATAGGCATCACTAATGTATCCTCTAGCTTTGATGCCTTCTCCAAGGTGACTGCACTTAGCACTTTTGTCTTTCCCGTTTCCTCCTGGGTCAGTCCACTGGTTCCTTCGTCTCCCTTAATTTTGATGCCATAATCATTTGACCTAGTTAGCACCTGTCTTGGCAATGGATACATGTCTCCCTCCATCCTTGGTGGCTTATCACATTGCGGGCTGATGTGACCCAACTCTCCACAATTGTAACATGTGGGCGTCTGCCTCCAAAACCTACCATTGCTTTGTCCAACACCATTCCTAGGCCTTTCTTCACCTCCTGACTGATTTGCAAACCTCCCTCGACCTCGATTATTTCCCACTTGACCTAGCATGTTTAGACTGAGATTCTTCATCAAATCTACCATTTGCCTCATGTCTTGCCTTAGCCCATCATCTTGCACTGCTGTAGTGACCACTGCTGGCATAACCTGAGTAGTAATAGGAACCACTGGTTCGTGATGAACCCCTGACATGCGACCTTGTAAAGACTCTATAGGTTGAAATTCAGACCTCATGGGCAAAGACTCCACCCCTAACTGGATCATTTTCCTCAGCTTCCACTCTTTGTTCCTTGCTACCTCTAGTGCATCTTCATATGTCCTAGGCTTCTTTAGCTCCACTCTCCAACGTATATTCTCCCAAAGACCAGCCAAGAACCTGTCCTTCTTCATCATGTCAGGCGGGGGTACCTGTGGTGCTAAGGCCTTGCACATCTGTTCCCATGCCAATGAAAACTTACGTATGTACGCATCTACTGGCTCACCTTCCTTTTGCACCAAAGCCTGTACTTCTTGCCACACTTTGTCAGGATCTTCTATCTTCACAAACTCCACTTCCAATCCATGTCGTAGATTGTCCCAACTCAACCTTACAGGTGGATCAGCCACACGCAACTCCTCTTCAAATGCTTTAGAACAAACTCGTGCATCACTCTTCAAACAAATTTGGAGAAGACGTAACATCTACGCAGGGTCATGAATCTGGTTGCTAATGCAGGCAACCTCCATCTTTTCCAAAAATTCTTCCACATCTTCATCACTTCTTCCATGAAACTCCGGATAAGAGAAAGCCATGGCTACCCAAGTTTCAATGCTTTGAGAACCCCTTTGAACACACGTGCAAGAACCCGAAACTTTTGACTACCCAATCCCCAGAAACTTCAATGGAGCTCAACTTTAGATAAGGACAAACACATGCATATCAAATGAGTTTTCATAGTTGATCATCGGAATTACAACAGGCAAAGGACATTCCAAGATCTCTCGTAATCTTCTTGGCCCGAACATAAAGACTATGCGCTGCTGGAAAAAAATCTTCCTGGACACATGAACATTTATCTGGATTCTTTGAGTTAAATGAAATGGAGTAAATTGAGGGCCATTTTGATCATCCATTAAAGCCAACCATGAAGCTCCCAAGAAGGCACACCTGACTTAACCTCTGATTTTGCCAAAATTTCAGTAGCATAACAGCATAAATGGCTCAAAAGACCAAAAAACCAGCCATCATAACTTGGGAAAATTTTGACAGAGTTTCCCCAGAAATAGAGCAGTAAGAACCCAAAATATAGACTGTATGTGTAAGCATAGACTGCCAACAATAGAACTCGAGCATCAAGTAGGAATCACTAGTACATAGCCTATGGCGAGGTCACAAAAAGGGTGCTCCAGCTACCTGTATCACCGAAAGGATCTCCACATTTGAGAATCCCCCAGCTCAATAAAAACCTCACGCTATCGACCCTCACACGAAGGCTAATGCAAATCGCATATAGTCAAGTCTCAGAAATGACTATCTTTCAGACCAAGTCTCAGAAATGGTTGGGACTGCCAAATACAACCAAGTATGGCTCCACAAATGCGTACAATGGCAGTTTCCACAAGTAACGTACAATCCAACAGACAATGCGCTCAAATAGGCGCCAAGTGATGCATACCCACAACAACTGCAAGTGACACCAATGCTACTATATCATTGTCCTCCAGCTACCTGTACCTGTGTGAATCACCTGTACCTGTACCTGTCCCTGTAACCTGTAACCTGTAACCTGTAATCTGCAACCTGCAACCTGCAACTTGTAATCCCGAATTTCGAAGCTTGAAGCTCGACGCAGAAGGTACTCGAAGAAGATCCTCCGTGGGGGCGCCAAAAGAATGTGAGCGGGATGAAAACACACACAGCACCTCCATAACGACCCGACACACACTCTTGGGAAGATACACACACACACACACACACACACACACACTATGGGTCACCACTCGGCTTACAAAACACACCTGGCCGAGACAGGGAACACACCTCTGGAGTGAGAGGAGAGAGACTATCCACTTGCCCACTCCACACAGACACCCACACACACACACACACACCCAGAAAACTCAGCTCAAAAGAGGAGAACTTATGATAATTAGGTACAAATGATCTTGGGCCAACACCAATGGGACAAATAGCTCACACAAAATGAGTAAAATATACCAGATACAATCACAAATTGGAGCAGAAACTTCGCTCATAGCAGAAACTTACACAGCCAAAACAGCAAAAAAAAGAGGGAGGAATTTGGCAAAATGGACAGCTCCATCGTGTTCGGAATAGCCCAAAACCCCATTCTACAATGTCAAAGTGCTCAAATCCGACCTCGAATGAGCAGTTTACGGCCAAAACAAGCTCCAAAATGAGCAAAAACACACCTGCGGCTGTTCCTCCTCTCTTCTCCACATTTTTTCTGGTCTTCTCTCTGTTTTTTCAGCTTCCACACTTAGCTTTATTAGTTGGGCACCCTTGGCCTTTAGATGACCTCAAACGGACCCCGAACAGGCCAAAAACTCACCTCGCAATGCATAGTTGTCACCCTGCTGCATCCATGCGCACACCTGACACTCATTTCTTTTCAATAATGCATCTCGCAACCACGTGAAGTGGCCCCAAAAAGTGGTCCTAATGATGACCTTTCTGCATAACTCTCACAAGAAAACACCACTTTGTGTCCGTATTCATCCACGTGCAAATATTGACCCCGTTCGCCCTCCTGACGCCACTAGATGCCATCTGACGCACCTGCTTACCTCATGTCGTCGGCCCGCGGATAGCTTCCTCGAGAAGTTTTACGTGCTATAAAATCCTCATTATTGTAGAAAAAACATACTGGTTCTGGTGATAGTGAAAATCGATGCACTATGTACATGCTGTCCTACCTATACACATGTGGGCTCCACGTAACCACCTGGCTATGGAAATGGGCAATCGTTTATTCGATGCACCATGCATGTGTATGTACATATGCACAATCCCTTGCTCCAAAAAACTCCTGACAACGTCAGGTCGTGAAATTTATCTTGAAATGACAAAGAGTGCTCAATTTGTACAGAATACACATGTCAGTGACATTGAAACTCAATTTTGCACGCATTTTTATACATTGAAATCACTTCTCTGAAATAAGTGCACTGTGATTGTACAAAATACACATGTCAGTGATGTTGAAACTCAATTTTGCACACATTTTTATACATTGGAATCACTTATCTGCAATAAGTGCACTGTGATTGACACTTTCAATTGCACGGCCTTTGATGAATGTGTTAGCAACGGCTAACACAGGCTACACCAATTATGAATCAAGCGGGAGATATGCTATGGATGTGACTCACATTGTATAAGGTCTTGGGCTCATTGGGAGTTCCAAAGTTGTATATGCTAACTAGAGGGCTCAAACTTAAACCCATAGTAGACGGGATTGTGGTGCAAGCCTTTATAAGGAAGCCTTTATGCAAGAAGGCTCCATTCTTGAGTATCCACTCTTGAAGATCCACTTTTGAGAGCTCTCTCTCTCTCTTGAGTGTTCACTCTATGGATGGCCTAGCTTTGAGCTTAATGCCCATGCTTAAGAGGCTAGTGCTAATCCATTGTAATTAGAGAAGTTTTCTTAATCTAATCTCTACTTTCTTCATTAGTCTACTTCTTCTATTCCATTATGTCATGAAGTAGTTTCACCTTTCTCATTAGTCTAGATTTGAGTGTGTGTGATGACTTCTTACTTATGAACCACTCATATCCTTTTATGAGCATTTGATTTGTGATATTTAACATCTCTGATTAGGTTGATTAAGTTGGTTCTTAATCTTGTAATTAGTGTACCTAGATTTGAGTGTACGTGATGACTTGTTGCTTATTATTAACCACTCCTATCCTTCTATGAGCACTCAAATTCATATATTTAACATCTCTGATCAGGTTGACTAATTTGGTTCTTAATCTTGTAATTAGTGTATGTACCCTATTGTTTGTTTGTATATGGATGGGTTTTATGAAACTCTAGCACCATTCACCTTATGTATGTAGCTTTTGATGAAGTGCCTTTATTGGCATGTGGTGATTAGAGAGGCCAACACCAATGCAATAAGTGTGTGCTTGTCATGAGTGTGCTTTGGGATTCTAGTATATGGTAAGTCAGACTTTGGTGGGCTTAATGTGTGTAGGTGATGCTTGATTGATGATGGGATTAGAGTTACTGATTAATGACTAATCTCTATTGCATTGGATAAGCATATTTTTGAATCCTCTCATTCGATACATTTGATGCTCGTGCTTCCATACCCTAGCCACGTCGTTGATCCTAGGATTAATAATTTTGTTGGTCTTGGGTTGATTAGGCTATGCTACGATTGCCCCCAACAAAATGGCAGTTTGAGCAGAAAGAAAAAGTGAAAGAGAAAATTACATGTCTACGTGGCAACATAAACAAGGCTGCTTGGTGGAGGAGTGTAATGGATGCATACCATGTAATGATGCCCGTTATGTTCGCAATTTGCAACCTTGATCAAAAGGCGCCAAATATGGGCAAAGTGTGTATGACATTGTGGTCAGTCCAACAGAGCCTTGAAAATCCGGAGGAGCTGAAAGAGTCTGTAGTAAAGAAGGAGTGTCGGATACCATTCTCTAGCAAACAGCGAAAATTTTGGCCAAGTATTTTCATGCAATATGGAAGAGCGCTCATAGTCCACTCCATAGTGTGGCTTACATGCTCAATCCGAAGTATTGGAATTTAGATATGAAATCCAATACAAAGGTGGTTAGCAATTTCTATCACGTGATCAACACTTTCTACTCCAACGTTCATGACCAAATTGATTGTATAAAAGAAATGAGTGTATTTAGATTAAAAGAAGATCCTTTTGCAAATGACTGTGAAGGGAATCCTTGATGGTGGCGCTGGGGTTAGCTATGTGACTAAAAATTGTTGGGAAACTATGGGAAGACTTCACCTTGGAACCACAACCATAGTAGCAAAGATGGCCAATGGGTCTATTGTTAAACCTATTGGGATGCTAGAAAATCTCAAGATCAAGATTTTTGGACATAAAAAAAGAAATACCTTCATTGTTATGGATTTCTCCAAGCACACTATGGCATCTGAGATGATCTTAGGATGTCCTTTCATGAGGAAAGAAAAAATAGTGCATGATTGGTCTAAAAATCATGTCTACTTGCAGTTCCAAGACTATTATTCGAGTAGATCTTGTAACTGGTGGAGCACATCCTCTAGAAAACAGGTTTATAATCGATCATAGATCTGATACCACAATTTACTTCGCCCCATTGCAGTATTGTTACACTTGTAAAGTGGACACTGATGTTAGGGAAGATTCTCCTTATATGGATGTACTACCTAGGATGACCGAGTCGGACAATGTGGATTGGGTCCACTTAGCAGCAACCATAGATACTTCGGAAAACATGGGGACGACCTAGGTAATACCTGAGGGGGATAAAATGCCACCAGTTGTACCCTTAAATATGCTAGAAGCAATGTATATAGCTTCTGATGACCTACAAGATAAAGGTTTGACTGGCATTAGAACCAGTAGCGTCTCACAAGATTATAGACCACACGATTTGGGGTCAGAATCATTAATTGAAATTGACTATGAGGACGAAGAATATGAGTTAAATCTTAGTGCAAATGTGGGGACAAACCATTCAGGGCCCAGTGGTACCCTAGATGACAATCTATCCAATGGAGCAGAAGACACCAGTAGCGATTCATCTAGTGACTCTTCACTAGAGATCAGCCATAAAAAAAATTAGACAAGAAGAGTAAGAGACGATGATATTGAGCAAATGTGTGTGCTAGAATAAATGAAAAGAAATCTATCACATAATGGCTTAATTATATAGGGGCATGTGATGCTCATCGGAAGTTGGTAGATAACTGGGGTTAATACCTTCAAAGCGTTATGTGGTATAGTCCACAACCCATTGACATTGCACAACCAGAGGCTACAAAGAAGCCAAAGTTGAGCTGTACCATAAGGAGACAACAAAATCAAGAGTTAGCTCAACAACAAAAGGAAGCGGAAGTGAAATCACAGTCCATAGAAAAATAGGGTCCCACAGACTTACACCCTCCACCTGAACATTTCAAATCCTACACCACAGAGGAACATAAGGTTGTGTATACAAAGGCTCAAAGAAAACCTATCGATGGAAGCAATGGAGTTGAAACCATTGGATTACTTAATGCACATAAATTCAAAAGGTACTATGATCCTCTAAGCCAGGAAGAGTTATGAGCCATCCATCAAAAGAAAGCAGCCAAAGAACAGGCAGAGCTTAAAAAGATCCAAGCAAGATTTGAGGCTCGAGAAAGACAACAACGTCTTAGATACTAATGAGAGGCTAATCTAGGAATCACGAAAGCGTTTTTTGAAGACACTGATGATGATTCATTGGACTCTGAGCCACCTCTACGATATCCAAATGAACTAAATAGCTTCTATGAGATAGTACTATATAACGCATTATTGGATATAAGAGCTCAACATAATTTGTTATCCTATGGAGTTCGGTGTCAGCTAGGAAAACCACCCTTATCCACAAGCACCATCCAAGTCAAGGGTGTCAATAAGAAGAAGACCACTATTTTTGAAATCCTACACACTCCTGTTATTTATGACAATGGAACCGTGGTTCAAAGCTTTTTGGTCATGCGTGTTGGTACTATGGAGGGTAATATAAACCTCGGATGCAAATGGATGTCTGCAGTCAAATGTAATATTGATTGGGAGATCGGGTGTATCACGACGCAAAAACCAACTCATGGCCCTATGGCTCAAGAAATAACACCTGAAATCTCACCTCTTCATAACACAAAAAACAACAAAATATTGCCAATCCAAAAAATCACAACATCCTTGCCAGTAGCACAACCCTCTAAAGCTTCAATTTATAGTACTACATCAAAGGCTCCAGGTGATCTCACCAAAGGTACATATCAATAGGTCCCCAAGGTATCATTATCGGACCGCCCTATGGTTCAAGTTAATTTGCAAAGGAAACCTCGAAGGAAGGCGTCCACTCAGATTAAGAAGGTAAAACCAAATCATGTTGGATTCCCAAACAACTATTAGAAACCAAGGCTACTATGATGGAAATGATTAAATTTGAGTAGCTAAACGTAAATCATGTCCTTCCCTATCCACTATAAAACCATGTGAGTCAAACCTTGTGATTCCAAAGCCAATGGAAGACATTGGGAAGGGAAAGCTCACAGAATGCTAGACACCTATTCCAGAGCTAGTTTGGATTCCAAGGTGAAACCAATCTATTTGGCTTAGCTTAGAAAAGAGGAGTTCCATGAAGCTTCTAGCTCCTCATGTAATGCATCCATAGAGGTAGAAGCTTCTACACAACCTCCACCTACCATAGACAACCTCCATGAAGCTACAAAAGATTCAACACCTCCCATAGTTCAATTATTACCTGATGACTACTTCAAGTTTGTTCATGGGAACCTTACCATCCTTGCAACTCAATGAGGCACGGTAATAGAGAACTATTGGCTAAAATCCTCACCTACTACCAATTGAAATAAGTGGTTCCAAAAGGTAATGACATCCTTTTAAAGTATGATCTACCCAAGGAAGGGGGGAGTTTTCATTCACGTCAGCCTATTGAATTATTTTCCTCTTACCCTTCTTTCCCTAACCCTTGAGCTTTTTAATTTTAGGGATTGTATATATATAGATATATAGTAACTAACCACCCTAGTTTTTTTATAAAAAAAAGTATAGAGCAAGAGCAATTAGCAAACGAGTGTGCACAATACTAGTCCAAATCATTGACCCAGACCTACACATGTCATATCAGGTACACTGAAACAGAAACCTATGTCATCAAACAACTAACCATTCTCTATTTGTGTTCACAGATATGGCTAATTCTCTTTTTACCTGTCCCAAGTAATGCATTTATATTATCCTCATATTTCCTTTGAATGGGATTCTGTTGAAACACTCGCTTGTGAGAGAAATGTTGAGGAGTTAGAGTGGCTTGTCCACCTCTTGACTACGACGAATCCCTATTCTATTCAGGAAGTTTGTCCAATTGCCCAAGTTTACCCTTTTGCCTAGGCTAAGTATGCACACCTCATGACATTCCTAATACTATTCTGAATGGAGGAGGACAAACACGATAATGGTGATTGGGCAGACGAGACACATGGCCTTACCAAAGAGGATTACACCTACCTTGATGATGAGGATGGCGGTTTAGTCTTAGAACTACCGACCGAGCTCTCCAACCTCCACTTACTTTGATCCTCATCACTCGAGTGATGGAGGGTAGGTAGGAAAGGTACGATAGGAGTGTTTTTGTTTTAGAGTTTACTGATTCGCAAAGTTCTTTTTTCTCACTGATGTGCCTCTGGAAGGTGGATGTTTGGTGGTGACAATTGTGCAGTTTGTGACTACAAAAGGATGCCTTCAAATAAAAATGGATGTTTTCATGTTACAACAGATGTTCTCTATTATATGAGGTGTACTACTTCCTTTTATTTATGCTTTCCATAATTACATGTTTGCATCTTGTCATTTGAGTTTCTAACAATGCATAAAATTTATGAACTTGTGACATTGTCAACTTAGATGATATAATGTTTTCAAATTTCTAGTACTTTGTTCTTCTCTTTGAGTTTGGTTTAGTAGTTGGCTTTAAGTAGATATCAGGACCTTAGGCTAAATTATGCCACTTAATTGCTAACGTTAATTTTTAAATAGTCTATTAATTGTAGTAACTTTAGTAATATTTTGGGCTATGAGGATATAGTTCTCTCTAGCTTATTCCACTTAAGTGTGACTTGGGTTGTGGAAGTCTATGTGCTAAGTTGGTATTTGAGACCTCAAGTCTCCCGACGGCTAGTTTATGCTGGTATTTGAGACCTTGAGTCTCCCGACTGCTGGTATTTGAGACCTCAAATCCCCCAACTACTTGTAGCAACTATGACAACAACAAAAAAGAAAAAAAAAAAGAGAGAAAAGAGAAAGCAAATAGAACAAAATTCCTTGTATTTTATGTTGATCACACTTAAGTGGTATAAGTGATAAGATTACTAGTCTTTAAACCCCGACGAGAATGCCTAGGGTTAACTACTCTTTAGTTGATATTTTTTAATTCATGTTGGTCAATATAGTACTTACTTTAGCCCCAACTCTTGTGTACTTCTCTTAGAGTTAACCTAATAGACCTTAACTCAATTGCATTTCATTCAGGGACTACGCTTGTTCTAGTTGGCAAGTTACAATTCATGATTTTTTTTTTGCATTTCCTAGAATAGCATGTATGTATCTCACTTATTCTACACCTGCACATGCTGCCTTTGAGCTTTCACAATGTTGTTTTTCTTCTGCTTTACAGGTACTCCTATCGTGGATCCCGATGCTGCACTATTATATTCTGAGGGTGGAATCTACTTCAAGAAGGGGGGGCATGTTAACCACCGGTGTACACTTCTATTAGTCATGGGCCAGGTTTGTCGGTTCAATAGGAAAAGGGTAAGATTGATTGCCGATGAGAGGTGCACTCTAACTAGAATGTTTAAGGGTTAGTTGGCTAAGCATGGACGTCCAAGTGTGAATGGGCAAGCTTATATAAAAGTCACCTAAACCCCAAAATCACTCATTCTCTCATTTGTGCAATTGAAGAGTGCTCTTGCTCCATCTCCATCTTCTTCTTCATCTCCTTGTGTGTGTGTGTGTGTGGGGGGGGGGGGGGGGGGGGGGGGAGAGAGAGAGAGAGAGAGAGAGAGAGAGAGAGCATTGCGATGACATGGCGGCGGCGAGGCGGTTGAGTGCGGCACGACGGTAGCTCCCTCTTCTTCGCGGCAAGAAATCCTCCACAAAGGCAAGCGTACGGCAGTGAGTGACACACCCTTGCTCTCTTGAGCTTACTAGATTAATCTGGTTGTGTGCTTGCAATCGTACGACAAGTCCCTTGCTTTGACACGTGCAACAGATGTGCACACCTCCATCTTCCTACACACACACACACAACTTTCTCCAACGACACCTAACAAGAAATATCCTCGATAATTTCATCCACTTTAACATCTTGCATGAGGCCACATGCCTTCAAGCCGGTGAAAGCTAAGGTGATTATATATGCACTGCCTTCCCTTTGCATTTGGTGAGACTTGTGCAAAACTTCATCAGTCGGACTACAACTTGTAATGTCTCATGAGAGAGAGAGAGAGAGAGAGAGAGAGAGAGAGAGTACGTATGTAGAAAGACCTCCCTTTTTCATTCGGTGAAACTAGTGCAGAGCTTCATCCACTAGACTCTCTATAATGTTGAATGTGTGTTTGTGTATATGTGCATGTGTGTTGGAGGGGTCACTTAATAATTATGTGACTATTAGTGAAGCAAAAGAGGTTATTAAATTTCATTTTTTCTCACAGTTTCACATACAAAAGGGTACTGAAAAAGGAAATTGGAGAAAAAATTTACAGATTGAATAAGAAAAGGGTGTATTTTATTTATAAAAAACTCATAGATAAAGAGTTTTATAAATAGTCCTTGAATGCACGCGATATACACAATTTATACATACTGACTTCCCCGAGTGTGTGTGTGTGTGTGTGTGTGTGTGTGTGTGTGTGTGTGTGTGTGTGTGTGTGTGTGTGTGTGAGAGAGAGAGAGAGAGAGAGAGAGAGAGAGAGAGAGAGAGCGAGAGAGAGAGAGAGAATGACCCTTACATTCACACTAGTGTTTCTTTTTCCAAAAATCGTGCCTTCCTACTTGAGCTATTAGTGAGGCTCCTTTTGTCATCAATGTTTTCAAAATCCCTAAAGAGTTTCAAAAATGCACTTTCATCCCACATAACAAAAAGGAAAATATGGAGATCAAGAAGATAGAATGTGAATAGGAAGGGGAGGCCACCTTAATGATTGACAACAAAAAGGTGAGATGCGTGTGTGTGTGTGTGTGTGTGTGTGTGTGTGTGTGTGTGTGTGTGTGTGTGTGTGTGTGTGTGTGTGTGTGTGTGTGTGTGAGAGAGAGAGAGAGAGAGAGAGAGAGAGAGAGAGAAGTTAGATACCAATTAAAAACTATTTAAGAAATAATCAAGAATCATAAACATGTCCTGCCAAGTTGTGTAAATGGACAAGGTCTAGTCTATTTATGCATGGGATTGATATGGTTGAGGGGACAGATTATGGCACTGCTCCTATGTAGAGAGCTCCTCTTAGAGTGCTTGCATGAGAGGCGTACAACATATATTGTAAGGACATGGGTGCTACGAGCAAGGCCACCTGCACAGTCGAACAATGTGTACGTTAGCGGGAGGCTATAAGATAGCACGGCTGGGTGGAGACTAGTACATGCATTACCACCGCTCTTTCACTGGTATCCGAGCTATTGTTGGGAAAGGGAAAAAGAGGGTTGCATGTGCATGCGACGCGCTACTTCTCTCCCACGTTCTACAGACAGCGACATCCCCACTGTGCAGCAAAAATAAGGCAGGCACAGATTCTTGTGCACCACGCGCAAAGGCAGACAGTGACAGTCGACCGCAACCGCCCCTACACCCTCCACGGTGGACGACCAAGGCAAACTCGACTAGCAACTCTAGTTCACCGAGGCTCTGAAGGCGCCATTAGCTGCACATGTAAGAAGGCCTGCTTAACCCTTGTATGAAGGAGGGTTGAATCCACCCCATGAAGATAAGAGGCCAACACTCTACCATCAAGCTATTGAGCCTTGTTGTCTATAACAAGGAAAGCTAGCATACTTGTGTTGACAAGAAAGCTAGAAGGAAAGGGAAAGCTTCAAACTTCAAGGAAGTAGTTTCACTGGTCCTTCACTTCTTGGAGAAAGACAAGTTTTCCTCCAAAAATTCTTTTTTCCTCAAGGAGGTAGCTTCAAAGTGAACAAAGCCTTCACAAAAACGACAAGTTTTTGTGAAGAATCCACGAAGGTGTTCTTATGACGAACAACACGTGAAGCGCTACAATTTTCGCAAGGCGAAGTTTGCATGGGACACAAATCGCCGAGCATAAAAAACACAAAGACTTCAAGCTTTACAAGGTACAAGTTGACGTTTTTTTCTCTCTTTACATTAGTGGGTGTTTACCATGGCCAGTGAGGATATCCCACCTACGCGCACTTTTGATTTTGAGCACGTAGATCAAAATCAGGGCACTACGGATGCTGCCGACACTAATATGCATGACGATGATGATCTAGGAGATCATGGTCTTGTAGGTATGGTTGCTTTCAAGACTTTGGAAAATTGCCAAAGTGTACTTGAATACAACCTTTCTGCACTCAATGCAAATGTTACAAATCTTACTGAGCTACTTGTGAAATTTATGAATTCACTGACGGCTCAAGGAGCCACAAGTGACACGGTTCAAGGAAATCAAGCTCGCACAACTCAAGGAGTCCAAGAGACAAGTGCTTTAGAAGATGCAGAAGGTAGCAATGCATTGCTTAAGAATATTACCATTCCTGAGTTCCACCGGGAAGAGCGTGATCGCAACAAGGATGCGGTCAATACGTTCTTACACAAATGGAGTGATATTCATAGATTGAGACACACCCCGGATATAAAGACGTCCATGGACCATGATGATGTAGTTTTAGGACGGGAGTGGCTGCATGGTTTAGGAAACACATTGCACACTAGTTATGAACACAACTCCTTATTCTTTATGGTCAATGGTAAACATGTGCTTTTGCTTGGTGAGAAAAATATACCATCTGCACCTCTTATATGTACAGCCGAGCTTTCTATTTTGTAGAAAGCAGATTTAATAGATGAAGTCTTTTTGTGTTACTGCTTGTCTCCAAGTCTTGTGAATTCTCAAGAGCAAAGTGCTGAGAATTCTAGTAATGATATGCAAAGTACAGTGAATTCTAATGTGATAAGAAAAGGGTTAACAAATCTAATGAGTAAAGTGCTCTCAATGTTAATTCTATTGAGCAACATGCAACTATTGTAAAACAAAAATTACAGGAATTACAAGATTCTCCATCCCAACATTACTCTAGTTTACTTTCTCCTTTTGCACGGCAAAAACTGACTCACTTACTCACGGAGTATAGTGATGTATTCTCAAGTGATTTACCGCCGGGTTTACCACCTACATGTGATGTGCAGCATGGCATAAATGTCTTGCCAAACACTAAACTGGTGTGAGTAAACTACCTTATCGTATGAGTACTAAAGAAGCCAATGAGGTCGAGAGTCAGTTGGCTGACTACCTTGCCCGTGGTTTCATTAGACCTAGCACTTCGCCTTGGGCATCACCAATTCTATTGGTAAAAAAGAAAGATGGTACTATGCATATGTGTGTAGATTAGCACAGATTAAACGCCATAACCATCAAGAACAAGTATCCTCTACCTTGAGTCGATGAGTTGTTTGATCAACTCCATGGCGCAAGATACTATACAAAGATAGATCTTCATTCAAGATACCACTAGGTGCGTATCCTTTTGCAAGATATCTCCAAAACTACCTTTAAAACACAGTTCGGGAATTTTGAATTTCTGGTTATGCTTTTGGTTTAACCAATGCTCCAGCTACATTTGTGACACTCATGGATAGAATTTTACGTCCCTATCTTGGAAAATTTGTGGTGGTTTTCCTTGATGACATTCTCATTTACAGTTAGATTGAAGATGAACACATAGAACACTCACGATTAGTGTCCGAACAGCTACAAGCTCACGCTCTGTATGCTAAGCAAAGCAAGTGCGATTTCTTTAAAACAAAGATACATTACCTCAATCATGTGATCTCTTATTCTGGCATCAAGATAGACACTGACAAGGTAGCTGCCATTCTTCGATGGCCACATCCCAACACAGTTGAGGAGCTTCAAATATTCTTAGGCATGGATGGATTTTATCAACAGTATATCCGTGATTATGCCAAAATTGTTGTTTCTATGAGGGATCAATTCAAAGCAAAATGTAAGACCTTTTCTTGGGAAGAAGCCCAAAAACGCAGTTTTGAACAGCTCAAGGTAGCTATAGCCACTGCTCCCATTCTAGAAATCGTTGACCCACTTAAGCCGTTTGTGGTAGAGACTGATGCTAGAGCCATTTGTGGTAGAGACTGATGCTAGCGATAGAGCAATTGGTGCGGTATTCTCTAGGAGGGAAGACCTACACCCTTTGAAAATAAAAAGCTAGATAGAGCTCAACAAAATTATTATGTCTATGAGAGAGAGCTCTATGCCATAATTCACGCTTTACAAAAGTGGCGACACTATTTATATGGTGCCGAGTTTGAAGTAGGTTTTGACCATGAGAGTATCAAATGGTCTACTACTCAAACGGACTTGAAGGGCCGTAAATCTAGATAGACAGAAATCCTTCAAGATTATGATTGTAAGCTACGATATCGCAAGGGGCAATATAATTTAGTAGCGAATGCACTAAGTCGGATGCCTCAGATTAATTCACTTGCTTTCACGGAAATAAAGAGTGGATTTTCAGAGTCATTATGTGGCAAGTGTGCACAAGATCAATCATATGCTAAAGTGTGGAGTGCAGTTTTAAAAAGGGATCCCGCACACTCACATGTCTCTGTATAGCCTAATCAACATGTCTCTGCACGCACAGATAAAATCTCCAACACACAGAGCTACACCCCTACTCAGGAAGAGCTTAAACGATGGAAGAATTTTTCCATTGATGATGGCTACTTACTCCACAAGGGTAGAGTATGTGTGCCAAAGGACTCAGACACTAAGCGCCATATCTTATTTGACTGTCATGATAGTCCAAGTGCTGGTCATCCAGGTACTCGTAAGACGTATGCCTTAGTTCGATGGAAATTTTATTGGCAAGGTTTACATCATGATGTTCAAGAGTACATACTAAACTGCAAACAATGCCAAGATAGGTGGCCTTTTACATCCTTTAGAGACCCCACAAGGTAAATGGGAGAGATCTCTATGGATTTTGTAGTAGGACTACCTACTACAAATCATGGCCATGATGCCATATGGTAATTGTAGACCGTCTCACAAAGATGAGTCGATTCATTTCCAATAAGACTACGGTTAAGACACCAGAATTAGCACGACTATTTGTAGAGCATATATATAAACTCTACGATCTTCTAGCTAGTATCATTAGTGACAGAGATCGAAAGTTTGATAATCACTTCTAGAGAGCTGTGTTTCAAAAGTTGGAAACTAAACTTCATCTAAGTAGGACTGATCATCCAAAAAAAGATGGTCAAATCGAAAGAGTTAATCAAGTGCTAGAGGATATGCTACGAGCGTACGTTAGCAAGAAGCAAACCAATTGGGAAGACTACTTACCTATATTGGAATTTGCTTATAATAGTTCGAACCTAGATCACCCGTTACTGTGGGGTTGGCTAAGTGTTGGGATTAAATCCCAAGTGGCCTCTTATGCGGATATGGCTGGCCGTCCGCCTAACTCACTTTCCTCTAACTCTTTGTATATACTAACTTATACTTTGTGAATACTAAGGAATTGGGAGATAACCCTTCTAACAGTTCTCTGCGTATTGTACTGTGTAAGCTCACTGTGTGTGTGTGTGAGAGAGAGTCGACCCACGCTCCGCTCCGCGACTTCAATTGGTATCAGAGCCTTGGTTCAGTGCAGATTTGCGCAATCGCGCGCGCGCGCACTTTTCCGGCAGATTCTGGATCCGGAGTTCGAAAATTCACACTCGGCGTTCCGGGAGCGTTTCCATCAGGCGACCTGGGGTTTTACCCCCCTTTCGAAGCCGTTTATGCCCTCAGAATTTCGTTATGATCACTACAGCAGAAGATAGATTTCAGCCGCAAAGAAATCCGTCTTGTGTAGATTGGCAAGCAAGAGGTGGTCGACATCAATATCGACATCGACATACATCACTTATTCGTCTTCAGAGCATCATCTATAAACCAGGTACACATATATATCATCAGATATATATATTGCAGTCTACATTGCTACTTCTTGTGCTTGCCAGGTTCCAGGGGAGGTGTGGCCATACGACGGCTTGACACCACTGGCATGTATTGCAGATTGATGTACTGTGATTGTGGGTCTGCTAGTTGTGAGTCACGCTAGCAGACAGACCGCCGCAGCGGTCATAGGACAGTGATTGGTCTATTATAGGATGTATGCTAGTTCTGGACAGTTTGCTGAGCCATCTGAGAGGGTCGTGTGTGAGGTTTTTTGAAGCCAAGCACTGGGGGCTGGGTTACCCAGTGTGAGGTGGATTAGGTTGCTGGAGTTCCCCTCTACACGCATCCTCTTCGGCGACTTTTATCCCTTAGGATGTATGACTTTGTGTAGACACTGGATTGCATCTTATGCGTCAGGCCGTTGAGGAATTGTTTAGGGTTCAGTCTTGAGACAGATACAGGTTCTGTCATCGCCCAGAGAGGAGACAGTGTATGCTTACAGGATTTGTCACTGGTCAGCTATTTATGATTGTTTTTTGAGCTATCTTTTGGTTCCCAGAGCTCAGTTTACAGGAGAGACTCTGTCAAAAATTTTCAAAATACTGACAGTTCCTGAGGAGAGGTGTTTAGCTTGTTGATTACAGCTTGTTTACTGTGTACAGAGGCCAGTTTACAGGGGAAACTCTGCCGGATTTTTCTCAGGAGTAAGCAGTTTGGCAGATATGGCATCTTCTCAAAGTGAGACTCTTTACAACATAAAGAAGCTGGATGGCACAAACTTTCCATTCTGGAAGAAGCAGATTTGGCAGGTTTTGGTGCAGAAAAAACAAGTGAAGCCACTGAAGCTCAAAGGGGAGAGACCAGAAGGTATGGCTGAAGATGAGTGGGAAGAGCTTGACGAGTTAGCTTGTTCCACAATCATGCTGACACTGGCAGAAAATGTTTACTTCAACGTAGCAGAAGAGACTACATCGTATGGCGTATGGCAAAAGCTATGTGATATGTACGAGAAACAAAGTGCTGCTTCTCAGATTTACTGGCTCAAGAAATTGGTGGATTTGAAGATGAAGGAAGGGACAGCCATGTCAAATCATCTGAATGAATTTCACTCAATTTTCAGCCAGTTAACAGCACAGGAGATAGTCTTTCCAGATTCAGTGAAGGCTATGTTTCTCTTAATCACTTTGCCAGACAGTTGGGATACTTTTCGTACAGCGTTAAGTAATTCTATCGTGCCAGAAGGTCTTACAAGTGCCAATGTAGAAGGCAGCTTGCTCACAGAGGAAGTGAACAGGAAGAACATTGACAAAGGCAAAGGCAATAGTGCTTTGGTCGTTCGAGGGAGACAACAGTTTAAAGAGAAGAAGGGTAAGAAGGCACAAAACCGAAGTAAGTCTCGTGATTCGAAGTCAAAGGATGACATAGAATGCTACCATTGTGGCAAGAAGGGTCACATGAAGCGAGACTGTACAAAGTGGAAACAAGAAAAAGGAAAAACAAAGAGTTCTGAGCAAGATGAAAAGAAGAGTTCACTGAAGATTGAAGAGGTGAATGTCACAGGATCTGGTTCAGACAGTGATTCTGGTATAGCAGCTGGTGACATCTTCCTTACAAGCAATCTTGATTCTGTTTTCTTGACTGCAGAGGATGGACATGCTATGAGTGATTGGATTATCGACTCAGGGGCATCTTTACATGTTTCTCCGCACAAAGAGTGGTTTACATCATATGTGGCTACTAAAGATTATGTCAGACTTGGCAATGAGCAGGTTTGTGACATACTTGGAGTGGGAGATGTGCAGTTGAAGTTTCAGAATGGCTCTTCTTTATGGCTCAAGAATGTCAGACATGTTCCAGCAATCCGAAAGAGCTTGATTAGTACAGGGAAGTTGGATGATGCGGGTTATGTGACAGTTTTTGGGAACAGCGCTTGGAAGATCTCCAAAGGTTCGATGACTGTAGCACATGGCAGCAAGTCAGGAACTCTGTACACTTTACATGTTTCAGAGGTTAAAAACCATGTAATTAATGTGATTGAGCAGCCAAGTGTGTCACTGTGGCATCGTAGGTTGGGACATATGTCAAAAAGAGGAATGGAAATACTTTCTCATTATGGTTATTTACCTGGCTTTTCATTTCAAGATTTCGAGTTTTGTGAGCATTGTGTTTATGGTAAGCAAACACAGGAACCGCACAGATCAAAGAGGAATCATAGGGACGAACGGTTAGCTCTTGTACACAGTGATATATGCGGACCAATGCCTAGTTTGTCACTAGGGGGAGCAGCGTACTTTTGTACATTCATAGATGACTATTCTCGCAAAGTATGGGTTTACTTCTTGAAGCACAAGGATGAGGTGCTCAAGGTCTTTAAGACATTCTTGCAGCTGGTGGAGAATCAGAGTGGTCAGAAGCTGAAGTGCTTGAGAACTGACAATGGTGGAGAGTACGTTTCCAAAGTTTTTCAAGACTTTTGTGAAGCAAAAGGGATTAAGCGGGAACTTACTGCACCATATAATCCTTCACAGAATGGGGTTGCAGAACGTATGAATAGGACCATACAAGAGAAGGTCAGAAGCATGTTGTCAAATGCTGAGTTGCCTGATGGATTTTGGGCGGAAGCAGTGGCTACAGCAGTCCATTTGATCAACAGGTCTCCTAGTAGGGTTCTGGATAAGAGTGCAGTGGCCGAGATGCTATGGACAGGCAAGGCACCTTCGTATAAGCATCTCAGAGTCTTTGGTTGTGAAGCTTATAGCCATATTCCTAAGGAGTTCAAAAATAAGTCCAAAGAGCAAGAAGTGTATATTTCTTGGCTATGGAGAATCGGGCGAGATGGGTTACCGGCTTTGGGATCCTAAGTCCAGAAAGCTTATTCGTAGCAATGATGTGCATTTCAATGAAGCCAAGTTTCACGCTAAGCCAGAGAAGACAGAGGAGATCAGAAGAGTTGTCTTCAGGGAAGATGGACCTAGTGCTAGCACATCAAGACAGCATAGTCAGGCTCAGGAACAGCCTATAGTGTCTAGAGAGGCAGAATCAGTTGTGGTGAGACGTTCTGAGCGTGTCTCCAAACCACCTGATCGTTATGTGCCATCTCTAAATTATGTCATGCTCACAGATTGCGGAGAACCATCTTGTTACAAGGAAGCATTACAAGTGGTTGACTCGAAAAAATGGCAGTTGGCCATGCGGTCAGAGATGACAGCTCTGCATAAAAACCAGACATGGAAGTTGGTTAAATTACCACAGGGCAAAAAGGCTCTACCTTGTAAATGGGTTTACAGGTATAAGATCACCGCTCATGATAGTCAGCCAAAGTACAAAGCAAGGCTTGTTGCCAAGGGCTTTAAGCAAGAACAAGGCATTGACTTTGATGAAGTCTTCTCTCCAGTGGTCAAGATGACTACATTGAGATGCTTTCTTGCATTGGTTGCTATATTGGATTTGGTGTTGCACCAAATGGATGTCAAGACAGCGTTCTTGCATGGTGATTTAGATGTGGAAATTTACATGCAGCAGCCAGAAGGGTTTGTTGAGAAAGGCATGGAACATTTGGTATGTCAGTTGTTAAAGAGTCTTTATGGCTTAAAACAATCACCGAGGGCATGGTACCATAAGTTCCACCAGTTTATGCTTTCTCAAGGCTACAAACGTAGTGAGTTCGATCACTGTCTATATACAAAGAAGGCTAAGGATGGCAGTTGGCTGATCCTTATTTTGTATGTGGATGACATGTTGATTGCTGGCAAACACTTGGAAGAAATTTCAGCTTTGAAGTCAAAGATGGCAAAATCATTTGACATGAAAGACATGGGTGAGGCAAGTCATATACTTGGTATGCGCATTGAGAGAGACAGATCCAAGAAGTTGATTTGGTTATCTCAAACAGAGTATATTGACAAGGTTTTGCAACGTTTCAATATGGAGAAGGGAAAGGCATTGAGTGTTCCATTGCCACCATATGTGAAACTTAGCAAACAAGATTGTCCTGTGTCTAAGGAAGAAAAGGCTGAAATGGATAAGATTCCATATGCGTCTGCAGTGGGTAGTTTGATGTATGCAATGATTGCTACACGTCCGGATATTGCATTTGCAGTGGGAGTGGTTAGCAAATATATGTCAAATCCCGGCAAGAAACATTGGGAGCCAGTGAAAGGTATCATGAGATACTTAAAACATACAAAGAGTATGCGCATATGCTATGGTAGTCAGGATTTGAGTGTCAGAGGATACACTGACTCAGATTATGCAAGAGACTTGGATAAGAGGATATCTACATCAGGCTATGTCTTTACATTGGCTGGAGGTGCCATATCATGGCGATCTCGATTACAAGATTGTGTTACGTAGTCTACTACAGAAGCTGAGTATGTTGCAGCAAATGAGGCATGCAAAGAAGCTATTTGGCTTGGTAGATTGGTTGCAGACTTGGGAATCAAAGTAGATATGCCAGAGTTATATTGTGATAGTCAAAGTGCTATACAATTGGCAAAGAATCCAATGTTCCATTCGAAGACTAAGCATATTGATGTCAAATATCACTTCATTAGGGAAGTACTTGAAGACAAGCAGATACAACTGCTGAAGATCCACACCAAGGACAATCCTGCTGATCTACTCACAAAGGGACTTCCAGGAGAGGGCTTTGTGCATTGTTGTGAGTTATTGGGCATTGGATAGATGGCAGCCATGTAAATCTTTGTACATTTATGTTCATAGATTTACAGTTACTTAAAGTGCCACATTGGACTTTAAGTGGGAGGTTGTTGGGATTAAAGCCCAAGTGGCCTCTTATGCGGATATGGCTCACCGTCCGCCTAACTCACTTTCCTCTAACTCTTTGTATATACTAACTTATACTTTGTGAATACTAAGGAATTGGGAGATAACCCTTCTAACAGTTCTCTGCGTATTGTACTGTGTAAGCTCACTGTGTGTGTGTGAGAGAGAGTCGACCCACGCTCCGCTCCGCGACTTCACTAAGGAGAAGATACAACAAGCAAAGAATTTTCTCCAAGACCATTTTGACATTCTTCGAGTTGCTAGATAGAATGTTAAGCAAGCTCAAGGTCGATATAAGAAGTACATAGATGAGCATCACCGTCTTGCTACTTTCAAAGAAGGAGACAAGGTTTTCCTCAAGGTTCTGAAGCATTCAAAAAGTCTGAAGACGGAAAAGTTTCTAGACTTTTACCATGCTATTGTGGACCGTTTACCATTCTCAAACGTATAGGTCAAGTGGCCTATAAGTTAGCTCTTCTAGAGCACTCACGAGTTTATCATGTTTTTCATGTTAGCCATTTACGAAAACAGCTAGGAAAAATTGATAATGTCATTGATACAAGTGTATTAGTTGACCTTATCGAACCACCAAGCATCCCTCATGAGTTCGAAAAGATTTTGGATTCTCATGAGCTTTGCACCAAACATCATGTCAGACGACAGGTGTTAGTAAAATAGCTAAATAGACCTGAAGAAGGTTCTACATGGGAGAATGTCTTCGCACTTAAGAAACGTTTTCCTATGTTCGTTTTTGAGGACAAAAACGATTCTCCAAGGGGGGGGGGGGGGGGAATCTAAGGACATGGGTCCTTGGGCAAGGCCACTTGCACGGCTAGACATTGTGTACACTAGGGGGAGGTTATAAGATAGCACGGTTGGGTGGAAACTAGCACACGCATTACCACTACCCTTTCACATATGCTTCTCTTGTATCAGAGTAGGCACAAATTCACTTGTATCAGAGTAGACAGAGCTTCACTTGTATAAGAGTAGGCAATGTTCTTGCTTTGTGGGTAAGGGTCTATGCATACACACACAAATTTAAATGATGTTTATCCTTTGTCTGTTAGGTGCAGCAGAATGATTGTTGCGCTTTGCTCAAGATGAGTGCTCCGAACTGTGCTCAAGGTTCCTTTTGTTCTTATGGAAGGGAGAGCCTTCCGTTCTTAATGAGAGAATACTATGATCACAAACAAAGTGAATGGACACTGTGCGTGCAAGTGTACGAGACTGAGAGATAGAGAGAAGAGAGATACGACACCAGAGACGTTGTAAAACCCTCCTCCGAAGGCCTCACTCTCGTTGGCGAGAGTGGTCTACTTATGATGGCACAATCTGGTACAAATGGTATGCATGGACTGATGCAAGTCTAGGCTATATCGGCGATGACGACGACTACTTAAGGGCTAAAATCTACACTACTGTCCAAGAACGCTATGGGCTGAAATCTGCGAATCTTCGATCTGCTAAATTTTGACTCTATGTCAATGGCGACGATGCGACGACAACGACTGAAAACGCAGATGCTGAAATCTGCATTTTCCGGGCTGAAATTGTAAACCTTGCGAAAACTGATCGTGCGGCGAGAAACTGGTGTGGGAAGGTGAGATCTGCGAGGTTCGGGACTTGATTTTCCATGTCTAACTGCTGAAAACTAAAAACACTAATGGTACTTGACTTTCCATCGCGATGATCTGCAAAAACGCTGAGGTGGTGCTGCAAATAAAAAACGCTAGGGACTGAAATTGGTGTTTCTGTCACCGTGATTCTGCAAATGCAAAAATGCTAGGCTGATCTGCTGTGGTCTTGTCGCCAGGGATCTACAAGAGCAAAACGCTAGCTGATCTGCGATGGTCTTGTCCAAAAACGCTAGCCGAGCTCTTGTGAAGCAAAAACGCTAGAAGTCCTTGGGTTCTGCTGAGAAGTTGCTTGTTGAGCAAGGTGCTCCTGCTGCCTCTTCTGCCATTTAGTGCTAACTTGGGTTTGCTTATATATTTTCTTAGCAAAATTGCCCTACCTACTTTTGTTGGAAAGTCACTTAAAGTAATAAGTGAAAAATACCAAAAATAGGTAAAATAAGCTAAATGCACTGGAAAATTCCCTTGATGGAATCTGATGGATTCTGAAGGGAATACTGATGATCATGCTGTGTACTACCAGAGGATATGCATCTATACTAAGTGACTGGGCATGCATGGTCTACGAATAGACTCACAAAAATGCCAGATCACTTTTAATCTAGACTTGACTGGACTGACTGAACCCTGATCATGCTGTAGCTTGTCCACGGACACTAGGATTGGATGTGTCAAGTGACATTGTCTCTCTAAGCGAGCATAAAAAGAGACATTTTCTTTGTGGTTGCATTTGTTTGTTCATTCTTACTTTCATTTATTTGCAAGAATTGTATTACACATAAGAAAGTAGGGAGACAATAGAGAAGAAAGTACGGTGTTATTGCCTCTGAGAAAGAAAGTAATGCATGAATGTATAATTAGCAAGATCTTAGAAATGTTTGTATGCAACTATGTTATGTGCTCGGGGGGTCCACCATTTAGTAGCCCCATATATAACGTGCGTTCGCATGGTATTAAAAAATTCCCTCTTTCAACATGTCCGATTGAATAAAATGACCCCTTATTTTAGAAAAAAATTCCAAAATTGAATTAAAAAACCCGTTTTTTTAATGTATCTCTGTTAAATTGCCTAAAATAATCTCTACATTTTTAAACCCCTCCTATTGAACTACATTATACCTTAACACGATGCAAATGAACATTAGGAAAGTATAAGAAAGATCTTAGAAATGTTTGTATGCAACTATGTTATGTGATGCTATTGAACATTAGGCAAGTGAATAACCTTTTGTACAGTGACAGAATTGTGATCTTGTGGATTTGTAAAGGCTTATAGTAGCCGGATATTAATGAGCTTTGGAGATGGTAGCTAGGGAGCATTGTGTCAGAGCCAAGAACATGGAAGCATCACCTCTAATGCGTATGAGTCTCTTCTCATGGAGGCTTTCTTTGACAACATTGTAAGGGTTGATGCAGGCCATTACCACTCCCTTGCCATCACAACTAATGATCGGGTCATGTCATGGGGCAAAAACAAAGGAGGCCAGCATGGTCAATGAACTCCTCTTTCTATGGACCAACGAATTCATCCACGGATGGTGGAAGGTCTGGAAATTGTGGAGGTAAAAGACACAAGACTGGTGTTGTTTCCATGTCAATCATTTCTCATGGGTCTCTATGGGCATGGAGAAGGCGGGTGAGAGATAATCGTGGCAAGGCTACCTCAAAGCATGAAGTATTGTACCCTACAAGGCATCTAATAAATCATATAATAGTTCAACATGCCTTGCCACGATTATCTCTCACCCGCCTTCGAGAGTACAGATTGCAAATAAAGAGAGGTAATGGTATTGATCAAGGGAAGTACATGCAATTGCAACCCTATAGAAACAGATAGACATGCACCAACCCCCAAGGATAAGTGTCAACTTAGTTCTAGTCAATAAATATGCTAGCTATAGGGGCATTAGAGGACCACAAATAGATTGTATTCTTTTTAAGAGCTTCTTGAACTCTCTCTACGAGTACATCTCTACTTTTTTGCACTCGGCTTTGCTTGAACTACTTCATTACCAACTCGAGAGGAGAATGCACGACCTCACTCCATTTGGAGTGAACCTTCTCAAGCAAGTAAATCTTCAGGTGATTCACATATTTTGGTTTCTTGGAGTACTCGATCAATCTTTTCATGCATGTGTCAAACCTATAGTCAATGTTCGTACTCTCCTCTATCGACATTCCCCACCAAAAATTTGTCAAAGTTTCCTATCGTTGGTTTCCTTTGTTCTCCTTCTAGATTTTGTATTTTCTTTATCTCCCTATAAACTAAGATTTAGAGGGGTGTTGTCTTTATCAGGGTCTTCGGAAGAACCTATGTGTGTTGTAGAAAAGATCGTATCCTCAATAGAAGAAGAATTGTTTGAGTTACTCAGGTAACACTGTGATAGACTTGGACACTCCAACCCAAAGGTCAATAGCAACACACAATTCGTTTTTCAAATAGTTAAACTAAAGTTGAAGAGAGAGAGAGAGAGAGAGAGAGAGAGAGAGAGAGAGAGAGAAGAGAAGAGTCAACATGAAACCATGGATTTCTATGTAAGCTCATGGACACATTGATGTAAAAATTTCAAGAGTTAGCAAAAACTCAGATTATTTACTTTTTCTTGACATTTTAGGCCAAATTAAGTTTTGATTTGACTCAAGAGGCTTAAAATAGCTCCTGAAAAGACTGTCCAGGGAAAAAGTTCAAAAAAGTGTTCATTTTAAGCTTAAAGTAAATGATCGCAATTATTTATTTTCAGTTCAAAAATGACCAAGGTTGATACTAGAGATTCAATGCAAGTGTACAACATCTTTTGTAAAGGCTCATAGAATTTGGATCACCAAATTGACCACAAACTGGGTAAAAACTGAATTCTGTACTGACTTTTAAGAACTTGAGTGTAAAATGGAAAAATTTTGTTCAAACCAAGTGAAACTTGACTTATACGCTTATATTGATGTGATAAACATGTGTACATGCTCAGTTGACCATAAAGATGTCAAAATTTACCAAAAGTAAATAATCACAATTATTTACTTTTGTCCCTTTTTTTAAACTTTTTTGACCAAGTCAGCATAGCACTAGTTTTAGCATGTTATAATAAGCCCACAAATCAAATTTGACAAGATTTGGATCATTGAAGTGAAATTTGTAGCCAAATTTGCAAAATCAGTTTACAGACACAAAACTGTTGACCATTTAAACGAAAATTATCCAAACTTGATAAAACTTGGCTAGGAAGCTTGAGTCAAGCTTCTTAACAGATCTATGTCAAGATTGTGACAAAAACTTGCAAAAACATAGCATAAGTAAATAATCATAATTATTTACATTTGCTACAAAAATTGATATTCTTGCACATTTGAGCATACCACAAGGTCAAGCATATCAAGTAGACTGCACAAATCAATTTTGGTGAAAATTGAATCACAAAAGTGAGACTTAAGCAAGATTCTTGAAAACTAAGTTTGCGGACACAAAAAAGTTGATGGCTTGAACAAATTTTGTTCAAACTTAGTGAAACTTGTCCAAAGACCTTAACAAGTGGCATACTTGGCAAATCGAGCCAAAAAGTGTTAAAAATTAAGAAAAGTGAATAATCTCGATTATTTACTATTGATACACAGGGACATACTTTTTGATTTTTGAACTTGTATAGTGTTAGACCAACATAATACAAGGCCACCGGACGATTTTGGGTTCAATCGGATCCAAATTGGTAAATGTTCACTTAGTTTCCAGGTTGCAGATTAGCCCTTTGGCTTTTGGCAAAAGAAGAATCTGAAAGTCTCAATTGCTGACTAACTTAGCTCAATTTGAAGTGATACACATAGACTAGTCACAATAGTTAGCAAAAAGTGTACAGTCTTTGTGAAAGAATAACTAACTTTATTAAAATTGATACAGGAATCAGGTTGCAGACAAGGAATTGAAAGCTTGACAGAAATTGCAATCAAGTTAAGTGAAAGAAGTTGACAACAAGTCAATCCAATGCTAAGTACTCTATCCAGAGCTTCACGAGTCTATATGAACCTTAGATCTGGTCGTATACAAGCAAATCAAGGCATATTTAGAGAGAGACCGCTAGTAGAGTATCCATCGAAGAGAGTGTAAATCAAGGGAAGCACTTGGACACTATCTTTGAACAAGTCTCAAACACTTTTTCAGAATCAATATCTGAAATGTCTTCCTATTCGACTCATTCAAAAACCGGAACGACAATGCGTTATAAGCACATACTTTCTTTTTATAAGACTAATCGCCATGGAGCTCAGGTTTACATGGATCCCAATGAAGAGTATACTATTCGTAGTGATGACCATGTCATAGAGTTTGAAGAAGCAATCAGGGCAAACAAACAAGAAAAATTGTACATGGATAGAAAAGAAACTCAGCATTTACAAGCTGAAAACCCTAACGTGATAGACAAATGAGGGTTAGAAGTAAATACCATAAGCTCAGATATGGCAGCCAAAGAAGGACCATTGACTTTGGAATTTGAGGGATATAATCAAGTTTATTTGAAGCCTTTAAAACGGCTTAGTACGGATAATCCTAGGATCGGAGTCTATTGTTGGGAGGATAGAAACGTCAAAGATCTTCTATGGACTTCTCATGCCGAATCAGGACAGCTAGCACCCATGAAGATCATATATATCTCCAAAATCAAAGATAAGGGATCAACAGATCTACCAACCTACCTGTTTAGGGATTGTTATAACAATAACTTTGTTATGATGACTCTTGAGAAGGTGGAACAAACCAAATATCAAGGGTACTCCGTAAGGGATTGGATATTGGGCCAAGGACCAGAAACTATTTCAAGAGATAAACTCCGCGAGAGATATTTTGAGAGTAATGTTAAGAAACCAGAAACCACCTCATCACAAAGAAAACCGGGTGAGCAATCCAGGCCTACATGAGTCCCTATTTCCATCAGACTAGTTTGAAGGACTCGGAACAGAACCAACTACCAGGAGACCGGGAGTTGAACCGAATAGACGTGTTAGACCAACTGATTTTCAAAAATGGGTCAAAAAATATAGTGGATCTGGGGATCCATATGACCACTTAGCAAGCTTTAAGCGAGTGCTGAGAGCCGAACGCATATCTGAATTCCATGCTCAATTCGAGGGATTTGGAATGACATTAGAAGGAAAAGAACTGACATGGTTCCAAAACATTCCACCAAAGTCAATCATGGACTTACATACATTAGCTCAAGGATTTGTAGTTGCATGTTCCAAAATAGGGATCAAACACAATACTGTAGCTCAAATCTATAGCTTCAAATAAAAACAAGCTGAATCTGTTAGGGATTGTGCAACTAGAATAAAACAATACATCGCAAGATGCCCAAAGCTAGAGATACCTGCAGAAGAAAGATTAGTATCGTTATTTCTAGAGGGACTGTTAAACAAAGAACTTCATGCTATACAGTATAGCAAGAAACATATGACCCTAGAAGAGTGTGTCAGATGCCATTGACTTAGGAGACAATTATGATATTTTCAATGAAGAAGACAAAACAACATCCACCAAACCAACACAAGTGGGAACGGTTGTTGCCACATCGCTTACAGCCATAGAAGACATGGTCAAAAGGATGAATGACATGATGAATAATATGCAAAAAACACCTATGACGGGACCAGGGCAAGGGATACCTCAACATGGATAACCAAACAGGCTGCAAAAATGGTGTGCAATTGAAGGTAAATGGACCAACCATGAGACCAATGAGTGCTATTACTGATCGAAGTATAATGGGAACGTTCAATACGTGCCTATAAGGCCACAAGAACAACCCATGTACAAATATAAACCTAATATGGTCCCGGCTCAAAGACTACCGATGGGTATGAAAAGACCTCAACCAGTGTTGGGTGAACAGCCTCCATATCCTGGACATAATGCAGTGCCTGTAAAGTACATGCATTCAGAGGGAGTCATAGATGAACAAGCACTAGTACCTGTTACACCCTGTGTTAAGCCTAATCCATCTACAATAATGGTAGAAGCAAATTGGTATAATTCACATCCACCACCAATGGAAGAACCTGTTACTTATACTACACTAGAGCTTGCACTGATGTACTATGTGGCTAATCAAGATGTTACACCTCTGATGGTAAGACCCATGATTAAGCCAAGAACTAGAAATTGTCATAACTGTGGTGCAGATGATCATTGGGAAAATAAATATCCAGAGCCTGATAAGAACCTTAAGCCAGTTGAAGCTTATTGCATATAATGTTGCAAAAAGGGAGAACACTTTCCAAAGATTGTTCAAAAAATCTTTTAAACAAGGGTAGAACAATAGTAAACGTAGTTCAAGTGATACCTAATAGCTCATCCGAGAGTGAACCGATTGTTCCAATCAAGGTGATCACTAGAGCTCAGGCTAAGAAAAACAAACATAACTCCTCTGATAATTCCAAAAATATAAAAATTTCCTCTCAAAAGACCAAAAGAAGAAAAAACAAAAGGTATGAAATGAGAAAATAGAAACAAAGGGTTGAAATCAAGAAGAAAGCAAAGAAACTATTCCAGGAAAAAGTGAAAGAAACTGGAAGCAAAATCAAGGAAACCATTATAAAATTTGGAGGATTGATTTTGGTAGACAAAATATTTTAGCCAATTAATGCAACTTTCGAAGCTTACCAAGCGAGACTAAAGCATGTCAAAACATGAAAAACAAATGGAAAAACTATCCTTCCCCAGATATGGAAGCAATCTAAGCTTGAAGCTTATCAAAATTTGGTAAGAATTACTCAAGAGATGCTGAAAAAAGAAAAACCGAAGCTCGAGAGTGTGGCAAAACCTGAGGAGCTTGTGGTAGGAACCAATAAAGAAAAATCCAAAGGGGTGGTAGAACCTCACCTTGAAACAAAAGAGCCAAAACTTATAGTGCCGGATAGTGAAGATGCCTTATATGAAATTCCATTCGTAAAAGAAGACTGGTCAGGACACTTATGGAAAAAAGTTAGAGAGATTGATGATGGAAGCCTAACTCTGAAGTCAGCTCCTAAAGAGGAAGTTTGGTTAGACAATCTACCTCTTGATATGGACATGGATGTACAATCCTTGTATAGGGATTGTGGCTCTAAAGCTTCAGGAATGTCTAAACCATTGACTTTGAAAACACTACCCTCTTACTTGGAAGATAATAAAAATGAATCCATAGTCTGTAAAACCACTCAGGTAAAAAGAGCAGAATAGACCCTAGAAGTAGACAAAATCCATTCCATCATGTCTACACCCATCCAGTCTGTTAAAAATCAGACTATATTTAGGAATGATCTACAGAAAACTCTAGAGAAGGTGGAGACAACAGGACTAATCGCAAAGAATTTAAGAAAATTGAAACACGAATTGGATAACAAAGAGATTCGATCCATTCCAATGAACAAAGTCGGAGAATACTACGAAGGGAAAGAAGAAAACACAACCCTTTTAGTGAAATATAATGATATAGAAACCATGGCAATACTAAATAGTACGGCAGGCATAGCCATAGCCACGAAAGTAAACTGGGAATCATGGGGACAACCAACCATTAGACAAACTCGAATGAAATTGCAATTGGCTGATGGACATATTGAAATATCCTTATGACTACTTGAAAAAGTGAGAGTTAATTCCTGTGGGATTGAATATCAACACACTTTTGCCATAGTGGACTTTGAAAAGAAACTCAATTATGAAATCATCTTGGGAAGACCTTTCACGTGACAAGTACAACTCCTCCAAGATTGGAAAAACAATTATTTATACTTGAAGAAAATGGGACAAATAGCAAGGGTTAATTTAAAAGATCATACTTATAGAGATGTCATGAAAACGCCCATTCAAGAATTTGACTCAGTCTCTTCGGCTGAACCTAAGCTTCCATCTTGGTTGAACAAAGACGCTCTTATTTAGATGTGTGGAGCCTCAGAAAACGAGAGCTTAAAAAGAGAAGAATGTATCTTAGAAAGGGATTGCATAGATGAAGTCTATGTACCTGAACCCTTTCCAGAGCATTTGTTCGAGCCATTTGAGTGGACTCAAATTTTAACAACAATGGATGTATGTGTAAATACGTCTATGCCGACTCAATTTTACAATGAGGACGGCTATGACATAATTCCCATACAAATGATCTCAACCCTTCACATTGAAGACAAAATTCAAGAATCCAAGGACTTAATAAAAGCTCAACAAGTCTTTTCAGACCTCTACTATGATGCAGCAGATGAGTTAGAAGAACATTCAGCTACCTAAGATGATTCGGGGTCGGAAAAAGAACACGTGAGAGCTAAACTACTCATGAAAGAAGGGGAGAAAAAGTTTTTTGACTTTCCAAACCAGAAACCGAGAAGACAGAAATGGTATATAAGAAAAAGAGACTAAAAACTTGAAATTTAGACCTATGTCATCAGTCTCCAGTAGAACACAGTTTCTGATGCAGATAAATGCACATGATTGTATCAAAGACAAAATCACTGGTAGATATCCTTTAAATGAAAAGCAAAAAATATCAAAAGCATTGCGAAAAACAAGAAAGAAAACTTAAGCAAAACCGAAACACCAGGACAAGAATTCAACCATGACACGAGTTGAACGAAGAAAAAAATATCAAGAGTTGAAAAAAGCTCTAAAAAAGATATATACAACTGAAATGAAATGGAAACCACTGAGGAGGATGGTAAAGATGTAATGAGTGTTCCATCCCATTACAAGAAGTATACTCTCCAAGACTGAAACATCATAGTTGAACAACCTGTCACGGAACGAGCATGAATTCGTAGCACGTGGCAAGCAGGGTGATGCAGAGAACCCATGCACATGATTAATAAAGTACCTTAGACTTCCTAAGTTAAGGAAAATGACAGTGCATTCAACGCTTGAAATGTAAAGCTATCCATCCTCAAATAATGCATAGCTATAGATTTTTAGTGTGAGCCATCCCTTCATTAAAGGAGACCCGTGTCATGCTAAGCTAATGTAGGGAACCCATCTCGGCTCGGGAAAATCATTTTCTAGAACCGATTGTGCTCCACCTGAGCCAGTGTATTACACATTCTAGGGGAAAAATGAAAACTGAAACTTGTAACAGTTGAGTTGGCTTTTGCTCCTTTTCTCCTCGATGTGGGCACCATATGCCAGAGTAGACACCATATACCAATTCAAGAACAACTAATGTCTTGTGAGAGAGAGAGAGAGAGAGAGAGAGAGAGAGTGTGCGCACGCGCGCTATTTTTTAATTTTTGGCATGTTGAAGGCTATTCTGAGACACATTTGTCTCATTCCTTGGATCTGGCCATGTCGTGCATTGGCATTCTTAGAGGCATGCACACTGTGGGATCAGTGCTCAGTGCTCATACACACACTACGAGTGCCTCTCTCTCTCCCTGCCTTGCATGCAAGGTTTGACGTCATGTGTGTGTGTGCATGCGCACGCGCATGTGTTGAAACCGGCCTGTTCAATCCAAAAAGGGCGGTAGACTTTACTTCAAACCTTGATTTAGCTTTCACCCATTATTAGTCGTCTATTATACATGCGCTATAGTGACACAAGAGAGGGGAATGGGATACAGATGCTAGAATGCACCTGTATGAGAAGACCGACACCCGATTGGCCTCTAACTTAGGCGCCCCTTTCGGTATTTCTTTATTGTTCAAAAGAGGGAATAAATGCTGTGGATCCCTACAAGCTGCCCCGCACAAACTTGGCTGAATTTCAATTGTTCCGGCCTGATTTTGGCAGCATAACTGTACTAGGACCCTTCACAGTCAGTATTCCCACGCATTGACTGACTTTCCCGACGCATACGGGCACTTTGCAAAACCTGGCGAGAATCTGCAGCACGCTGAATTCTCTGTTTTCAGCCCTGAAAATGCGCCAGATCACCTGTATAGCGGTCCCCTTGCGTCCCCAAACCTCCTGGGGGTATTAAGGTCCGTTTAGGGCCAAAACCCTAAACCTGCAAAAATACACAGCAGGCTGTAATTCACTGTTTCGGGCTCCGTTTCGCGTGTCGGTCGCATCCGTAGCAAGTCCTCGAGCTCCCGCACGTGTAGGGCTACTTGCCCTTTGAATCAGACGAGATTTCTGGCGTGAAACCTCTCCGAATTCACCTGTACCTGCGGGGGGATTGGCCGCTAGCTAATCCAGTACCTGTACAAGAGGCTCTTGCCTCGGCAATCGCGCATGAACCCACACAACTGTACATTGGTCAAATGAAGAGCCCACTAGTGGGGCATAACGTACTGCCAAAGGGGAGACAGAGGGCAGTGCGTAGTGTGCAGGGCATCACTCTTGGCGGCGCACTGTACATAGGAGGGAAAGCAAGCACTCCATCGCTCTTAACATGTGACAAATTCTGAAAATCAACCTCCTCTCTCATTTTAGGCGCCCCCTCTCTGGCCAGGAGTAGCAGAATGCTCACAGAGTGCCACATGGCACATTTTTCGACTTTGGACATTCCCAGCTAAAAATATCTCAACTGGTGCGTCACTTGACTTTGCAGCAGAGCAACAAAATGTTCCCTTTGTCATTCCAGAGGTAATGACGTCAACACATTTTCAGGTCCCAAAATAGCAGTTCCCTAAATTTTAGGAGATGCTGCCATTGTATCTTTCTAGGTCATCCGACCCTCTTTGTACACTGCGGCCACATCCAGAACTGAAATGTAGCCGCTGTAGCAAAGGATTCCACTTTGGCTAGTCAATGACCCCACTTTGGCTAACCATAGTCCTTGTCCAACCTTAGTGCTCTCTTGCCCTCAGGCCTGGACTCCCTCTGGACAGTTCCACACTAGCTATGCAATGCACGGCAGTTAGATTTCCCTAGGGGTGTTTCCAAAAAGTGAAAGTAAATAGATAATAAAAAAGAAATCAACGAAAAGGATAGATAGTAGTCACACGCTGGTGACATACCCCCTCTTGAAATCTCAAACGTCCTCGTTTGCATCTATGTCGTACATGCTTATTGTCAACACTTATGTATTCAACACCTGTCGACACATATACGACACATACATGCTCATTGTCAACCCTGGTGTATTCAACACTGTCAGGCCAAGGGCAGGGCCAAGGGCCAGGAAGGACATGCGGTCAAGGGGCGCTATATTTAGGGGCTAGGAGTCTATATATGGCACGGTTGGGTGGAGAGTTGCATGGTCCAGTCCCCCGCGGTCTGACAAACACCTCGTCGACTCATGTATTGCCTACGTGTGAACCCTGTCCCAATGACATAGTGGTAGCTTCGCACTCTGCCATTGCTTTGAGTCACCAACTTTCCAATGACAAAATGGTAGTTGCACATTTTGCCACTGTCTTATAGTACACGTTGGATCCCGTAACACTTTCGAGCATACCCAAACCGACAGTTTAAGAATGCAGTTACACATGTACTCTTTAATAGAAGCAATCACTGTATCCTTGACAAACTGACAAGAAATACTCACTTCTATAGCACTAACCAATCTTTTGGACATTCCATAAGAGCAATTGCCATTTCATTTGAGCTCACTTTAAATACCATGTACATCATTTGTTTCAGAAGCCATTGTCACACTCACAATGCATGTAGTTTTGAAACTCAAGGGGTCAAGGTAGGTTGCAAATCGAAGGCTTCCAGGTAAAGTGATAACACAGTTGGTGACTCTGCAAGTTCACCTTCTTCCATCCACTTAGCATCCATTGGTGGATAGTTTCTGAACTTTACCAAGTAACGCCTAGCAACCTTGCCTTTCACTTTCCTTTCTTTGTGTGCCAAAATCTGTTCAGGGACCAAGATCTCGTCAAGTTCCTCGACTTTCGGCTGATCTTCAGCTAGCATATCTTCTGGCACATCACCCACATAGGGTATGAGAAGACTCACATGAAACGCATTGTGAATCTTTCAACTGTCAGGCAATTTCAGCCTATATGCAACATCACTGATTATGTCGCATACTTGAAAAGGCCCATAGTAACGCATGCTGAGCTTTGGAAACAGTCTTTCCTTGCCCTTCATCTTCTTTAACCTTGCCTTTTAAAAGCGTAAAAGCACCCAATCACCAAGTGAATATACCACTTCACGACGGTGACGATCAGCTGCTTTCTTTTGCTTTGCCTGAGTCTTTTCTAAGGCCACTTTGACCTTCTTGTACATTTCATCCATGTCCTGAACATATTTATCTGCTTCAAATATCTTGTCCTTTGTATGCAGTATGGGAGGAACTTTCTTGCCACCTTCAACTATCTCAAAAGGTGCCTTGCCCGTTGATGAATGCACTGTATTATTGTGTGCATACTCCACCAATGGCAAATACTGCTCCCACTTTCCTTTATGCTCTGACACATAACACTTCAACAGATCTAGGACAATAGAATTTGCCTCTTCTGACTACACATCTGTTTGAGGATGAAATGACGAAGAGAATTTGAGCGTTGTGCCCATATTCTCAAACAAGCCTCTCTAGAACAAACTTGTCATGCGTGGATCACGGTCGCTAACAATCGACTATGGCATGCCATGATACTTGAAAATATTGCTCATAAACAAACGTGCCATCTGATCTGGCTTTATCTTCTTCTTGACAGGAATGAAATGAGCTTGTTTGCTGAATCTGCAAATAATGGTCCAAATACCATCATTTCCTGTCTGCGTTCTCGAAAGATCAAAGATAAAATCCATAGCAATACTTTCCCATGGTTTATCTGGAATAGGTAGTGGTTGCAATAACCCTGGTGCCTTTTGCCTGTCAAACTTGACCTTTTGGCATATTAGGCATTCCCGCACAAAGGCATCCACATCTCTTCTCAATGTAGGCCAGTAGAAGAATGTCTCAACCGCTTTAACTATAGCATCGATGCCACGATGCCCTGCATACGGTGGGACATGACTCTCTTCCATAACTTTGTGTCGCAATGGCTTTGTGACACACAATCTGCCATGCATCATCATGAACCCATCTTTGAGAAGATAGTGTTCATGACGTTGTCCTTGCATTAGCTGGTCGAAGACCCTTGCAAAATCTTCATCATTTTCATATTGTTCTCTCATATCATCAAGTGCAAGATGATAAGGAATCGACACAGCTGAAATTTGTGGCTTCCTTGACAAGGCATCAGCCACAACGTTCTTCTTGCCTTCCACATGCACAATCTGAAAATGAAACATGGACAAGATATTTGCCCATCGCATATGCTTCTCAGATAACTTTGTCTGTGTCAAGAAGTATCGCAAGGTCTGATGGTCCGTTTGGACAACGAAATCTGCACCTAGCAAGTAGTGTTTCCAACTTAAGAGCGCATGAATCACAGCCAGTAACTCTTTCTCATAGACCTGCATGGTCATCTCTGGCCCTTACAAAATTCTTCTCTCATAGGCTACTACCCTGCCATCTTGCATTAGCACTGCACCAATGCTACTACCGCAGGCGTCACACTGGACCACAAATGACTTCCTAAGATCTGGCAACACAATGACTGGATCTGAAGTCATCTTTTCCTTTAAGAGATTAAAGCTGAAATCTCTTTCTGTGTCCATCTAAAGGTGAATGCCTTCTTTTGAAGAGCATGTAAAGGTGAAGCTATCTCATCGAAATTTCAGATAAACCTTCTGTAATAGGAGCATAGTCCCAAGAAGCTTCAGACATCATGCACCGTCTTCAAATCTGGCCATGACTTGATCACTTCAACTTTTGCATGATCCATTCTGACACCATCCTTTGAGACAATGTGTCCCAGAAAGTGGATCTCTGCCAGAATAAATTCACTTTTCTTTGCATTGATGAGCAACCTATGACTGCGTAGCTCTTCGAATACAATGGCCAAGTGATGCCTATGCTCCTCTTCATTATTTGAGTAGACTATCATGTCATCAAAGAATGTACCAACAAACTGCTGGTGTGGACGGAAAATTCCGTCCATCATCCTATTGAACGTAGCAGGAGCATTTGTGAGACCAAAGGGCATCACTAAAAATTCGTAAAGGCCAAACGTTGTTCTAAAAGCAGTCTTGTGCACATCCTCTGATCTAATGCGGATCTGATGGTACCCACTCTTTAGATCTATCCTACTAAACATAGCTTCTCCTAATTTGTCCATAATATCATCAATTCTAGGTATAGGGAACCTATTGTTGGTGGTATTCTTGTTCAGTGCACGGTAGTCTATGCACATACGCCATGAGCCATCCTTTTTCTGCACCAACAACACTGGAGAACAGAATGGAGATGAACTGGGCTGAATCAGCCCCTTTTCTAACAGCTCCTGTACTTGGCCCATTATCTCTTTCTGCTGAGCCACACTAACCCTGTACGGAGGCTTATTTGGTGGGCTACTGCCTGGCACCAAATCTATCGCATGGTCCTCGGGTCTCTCTGGCGGTAATTGAGATGGTAATGAATCGGAAAAGCAGTCACTATACTGTTGTAAAAACATTGACCTTTCTTTATCTAGCACAGATAAATTTGATTCATCACAATCTGACACTTCACGTGCAAAAACCAAGTACGCAGAAAGATGCTTTTTCATTACAGAAGTAATAGCAGAAGCTGATACAATGGGAATAGACTCCCCTTTAAGCTTTACATCCAGAATGTGAGTCTTTCCCCTGCTCTGTACAGTGATCTTTTTGTTGTAGGCATCCATGATTCCTTGTACACGAAACAACCAAGGAATACCTAGCAACACATCACATCCGTCCAGTGGCATGATGTAAAATTCTTTAGCATCTACATAGGACTGGATATGTAGGCGCAACTTTCCAATGATGGGTGTCACAGCCTCTGTATGGCCAAGACATGCCAAACCTGCCTCTGCTGTATACCCAATCTCTTCAGGTCTGATTCCCAACTTTGAAGCCAATTCTCGGGAAATGAAGTTGGCTTTGGCACCTGGATCAAAGAAGATAAGCATTGTTTGATCCCTGACCTTTCCCCATGCTCTGCAAAGCTCACTTGCATCTAAATTTGGCTTGTCGCCCACAATATCTGGCACTAGACCAGCCATGGGCTTCTTTCCTTTCTTGTCTTCCTTGTCATCAGAATCAGCTGGCCTTTTCTTTGTAGGACAATTGTAAGCAATGTGGCCAGGCTGCTCACATATAAAGCATTTGTTCTCTGTCCCCAGGACCTTCTTTTGCTCTTCTAACTTGCGAGGAAAACGTCTTTTCCATTTCTTTGCTGGTCCCTTTTCTGATTCAGCCGTAGCTTTATCTTTCCCTGCGTTGGCTGGCTCCTGAGTCCCTTTAGGAGCTTCATTGGGAATGTGCTTCTTGGCTGAATTTTTCTTGCCTGATCCTGCCTTGACGCCAGTGTTAAATTCACAATCTTCTCCCTTGAGCAAACCATTGCCAGTGTTTGCTACCTCGATGAACTGCGTCAAAGTAGTGACTTTTGTCTTCGTACAGTACTTTCTCAATCCTTTAGGTAGGCCACAACAGTATTTTTCAATCTGTTCTGTCAATGGCACAAACCTATAGGAAGTTACTGGAAGTAGACCTTTCCAAATTTTCCGATTGTAATCATCCAGATTTTTGCAAGTGGCAGAATTAAGCTGGTGCCATTCTGTCATGACATCTGCTTCAAAGTCATCAGATAACCATGCTGCTACAAAAATCTGCTTGAAGTAAATCCATGTGGACGAAGCTTGCCCTTGAAGCAATAAAGTTGTCCACCATTGTCCTGCATTCCCTGTCAAGAAAGTGGCTGCCTTGCGGACCTTTGAAGCCTCTGTAAAGTTTCCCCCTGCATAGGCCTTGTCAAACTGCTGGAGGAATGAGAGAGCCTTCTTCCTGTCATCAAACCCTGTAAAGGTCATGAAAGACACATCTTTGCCACCTTCTTTGTACGGAATTGGCCTCTCCAGCGGCGTTAAATTGTCATATGGAAGTGACTGAAACATGGGAACACTGTTAGGGTTCATTTGTGTTCCCTGACCGCAATTAAGTTGACCTGGAAATGCCATATTTGGTTGCTGATTTGTAATTCCAACCATACCAAAATTTGCCTGTGGCATCCCAAATTGGCCCTGAGTGCTCTGAAACCCTGGTAGCATGCCCGTGACACCATACATGGGGTTAGGCATCATCGTTTGAGCACCCCCAAACACTGTTCCTAGCATGTAAAACTGATTTCCAGGTGCATGACCAACCATGCTCTGGAATATCGATCCACCTCCAAAATAGCCAGGGTGTACTGAAGGTGGTGGGAAGACCTGTTGCATAGCCTGTAGGTTGCTTCCCTGCCCATTAGAACCAGCTATAGGCTGCTGAAAGGTGGCGGGCTGAACTGGTACAGCCTGAAAGACTGGCATCTCAGCCACCTGTTCTTGCACCTTAGGCACAGATTGTGGAGACTGCATGTTCTCCGTCAAGTGTACAGGTGTTTCCATTGACTGTGCGGTATGAATCACCTGTGCTCGAGCCTTAACAGGCTTTTGAATATGATCCAGTGACCCAACGATCCAGTGACCCAACTTGCTGAGACGGAACAGGAGGTTGCAGAAAGGCTAAAAACCTCAGGTTCTGCATTACTTGTGTGAACATAGCCACAGCAGTAGCCAACTGGGTCCTGAATATATCATCATCCGTCTGTGGTGGTCTTGAGGACTCACCCACATCATGTGTCAGTTGACCCTGTGAAGAGGAAACCTCTTCAGTCACATCATCTGGTCTGTCAGCCATAATTGCAATTCCCTGTGTCTGGTCTATGATCCCCTGTGTCTTCAAGCCCAAAACTGACCAAGGCTCACTTCTATGGGAAAAAGTGATTTAATCCCGTCGATGGAACCATGAAACCAGCCTGTTCAATCCAAAAAGGACGGTAGACTTTACTTCAAACCTTGATTTAGCTTTCACCCATTATTAGTCGTCTATTATACCTGCGCTATAGTGACACAAGAGAGGGGAATGGGATACAGATGCTAGAATGCACCTGTATGAGAAGACCGACACCCGATTGGCCCCTAACTTAGACGCCCCTTTCGGTATTTCTTTATTGTTCAAAAGAGGGAATAAATGTTGTGGATCCCTACAAGTTGCCCTGCACAAACTTGGCTGAATTTCAATTGTTCCGGCCTGATTTTGGCAGCATAACTGTACTAGGACCCTTCACAGTCAGTATTCCCACGCATTGACTGACTTTCCCGATGCATACGGGCACTTTGCAAAACCTGGCGAGAATCTGCAGCACGCTGAATTCTCTGTTTTCAGCCCTGAAAATGCGCCAGATCACCTGTACAACGGTCCCCTTGCGTCCCCAAACCTCCTGGGGGTATTAGGGTCCGTTTAGGGCCAAAACCCTAAACCTGCAAAAATACACAACAGGCTGTAATTCACTGTTTCGGGCTCCGTTTCGCGTGGCGGTCGCATCCGTAGCAAGTCCTCGAGCTCCCGCACCTGTAGGGCTACTTGCCCTTTGAATCAGACGAGATTTCTGGCGTGAAACCTCTCCGAATTCACCTGTACCTGTGGGGGGATTAGCCGCTAGCTAATCCAGTACCTGTACAAGAGGCTCTTGCCTCGGCAATCGCGCATGAACCCACACAACTGTACATTGGTCAAATGAAGAGCCCACTAGTGGGGCATAACATACTGCCAAAGGGGAGAGAGAGGGCAGTGCGTAGCGTGCAGGGCATGACTCCTGGCACCGCACTGTATGTAGGAGGGAAAGCAAGCACTCCATAGCTCTTAACCTTTGACAAATACTGAAAATCAGCCTCCTCTCTCATTTTAGGCGCCCCCTCTCTGGCCAGGAGTAGCAGAATGCTCACAGAGTGCCACATGGCACATTTTTCGACTTTGGGCATTCCCGGCTAAAAATATCTCAACTGGTGCGTCACTTGACTTTGCAGCAGAGCAACAAAATGTTCCCTTTGTCATTCCAGAGGTAATGACGTCAACACATTTTCAGGTCCCAAAATAGCAGTTCCCTAAATTTTAGGAGATGCTGCCATTGTATCTTTCTAGGTCATCCGACCCTCTTTGTACACTGCGGCCACATCCAGAACTGAAATGTAGCCGCTGTAGCAAAGGATTCCACTTTGGCTAGTCAATGACCCCACTTTGGCTAACCATAGTCCTTGTCCAACCTTAGTGCTCTCTTGCGCTCAGGCCTGGACTCCCTCTGGACAATTCCACACTAGCTATGCAATGCAGGGCAATTAGATTTTCCGAGGGGTGTTTCCAAAAAGTGAAAGTAAATAGATAATAAGAAAGAAATCAACAAAAAGGATAGATAGTAGTCACACGCTGGTGACATGTGTACTAGGTGTGTATAGTTATTTTTACATTCGTAATGTCTTTGATGCCAACCCTCTCCTGTGCATATACATCTCCATCTCCAACATCGTTTTACACAGCAGTGCCTCCTCTGCTGTCACCTATCACACAACACAATTTGAAGACGAGGAAGCAAACACCAATTCTGAGTGGGAAACTTTTGGGCAAGAAGGAGATACGACTGTTAAGACTAGAAAAGTAGGGCCAATGGTAGGAGGGCAACTACTATTAGAAAGATGAGCATGGCACCGTAAAGACCAGCACGGATTATTGTTGACGACAAGGTGGAGGCCAGCCAGAGAGCATCATTAGCCAATTGAAATGAGGGACCACATATTTAGCAAAATGTAGTTGCTGGCTTAGATGGGGGCCAATAGTGATATGCTCCCAATTGCACATAGATAGGTATGTGGTTCCTTTTGAAGAGTAGTTCATGCCTAGCTAGGTATGACATCCCTTCCAAGGAGTAGTTCATGTTGTTGAACACTAGATGGAAAAACAATGGGAAAAGAGCTCCCTATCTTCATACGTGAATCATGACTTCTAAGGTGAGTAGTTTCAGTTGTGGTAGGGCCCAAAAATTGAAGGTTGAGAGGGGCCTTCATAAGGTCACCTTTATCCAAAACCTATATTGGACCAAAGCTGCAGTTTTCTTTTGAAATGGGATCAAGGATTATGTAAGCACTAGGGCATGGGTGTCGATAATCTTGCGAGAAGCAAGATCTAGGTGGAAAATCGACTCTCTTGCACAACTTGGATAGATGCATACAATCGTGCCAATGTGTGTCCAATCATGATAGTGCGATAATTCCCATGTTCCATAGGGTCTCCCGACTTGAAGATAGGTACAATAGTAGATAGGCTCCAAGCATCACGCAAGCCCTCACACATGGCACGATTAAACATAACTGCTAGAAGCTTTGCTAGTAGATCTCTGGCATGCGTGAAATGCTCAGCCACTAAGCCATCATGATCATATGCTCTCCCAGTCCTCATCCTGTAAATGGCCTTCCTCACCATCTCAGCGGTGAAAAAAGCACATTTGTGTGGGCATGGATCGGGGGGGGGGGGGGGGGGGGGTCGGGAAGGTGGGGCTGCTCAGGAACTGTGTACAGAGATGATGCGTACTGGCCCCAGGCCTCTGTAGAAGTGATGGCAAGGGGGAGGGGGGGGAGTGCTCCTGAAAGAGCCGCCATGCCTCACGTGAGTCCTGACTCAAGTATAGCTGGTATAGATCCTGCTCTAGGCGAGCCAAAAATGCTCTCTTCTTCCGCCGCACTAGGCATCGGAAGTCAATATGTGACTGTTTGTGAGTGATGTCCCCCAAAAGCACCTCCCTCTGAAGTCTAGCTCTAGTGTCCATGCATTTCTCATCATACCAACTATTCTGGGGCATGCTCCCCGAACGGCGTCTCTGCTCAGGCTGGGTATGTGGGTATGCCTCTACTGCTGCATCATGTAGTGTCTGTGTCAGTATAGTAGTAAGCTCCTCCAGAGGTCTCCTTGGCTCCTTTGTGCACAGGCGTCTGTAGATCCCATCTATGTATACAGAGTCCGTCTCCCGCGTGAAGGTGTAGCGTAGGGGCTGCTGCCCGTAGCCTGTGTGCTACACTAAACTAAAAAGAGATGGTCAAGGACAAGAGCATGATCCACTGCCACACTAACAAGTCTGGGTCCCCAACCGTGGGATCCTGGATACTAGAGATGAGGCTCGGCTGTGCCATGACTAATCCACTGTGCTGGCTCCATGTCTGTGTGGAAAGCATGTAAACACCCCGCCACGGGAAATCTCTCTAGGCCATTCAAGATGGCCAATCCATGTGCAGTCCCCATGTCTATCAAGTGTCGTCCATACTCAGTGTGTTCTCCATCTTGTGATAGTCTGGATAGGTCCGTCTCTGCAACATCCAGCTCTCTCAGCATCTCCTCTGAAGTATCATAAAATACTGTCTGATCATGGGTAGTCCTAGCATTGAAATCCCCTAGAATGATGATGTCACCATCTCTAGAGAGCTCCCATATGTCACCATCCAAAATAGAAAAGGGGGACTGTCCTCTGGGTGGTGCATGAACTGATGTACTCGGGGGAAAGTAGCAAATAGCAATGTAAAGATATATGTCTGTCTCTGCTCTCAATCTCACCCACATGTACCTAGCTTGCTCATCCCTGCAGGCTATATGTACCAATGGCTGCAACTCCTCCCTGAATAACACTACCACTCCTCCTGAGCCCCGCCCTCTATGCTCTGATCGTGTCTCTTGTCTACACGATGTCTCCCATCTATATCCACTAATGTGAGGCATAGACTGCTCAGGGGCTTGATGTGTCTCAGAGTAGAAGACGATGTCTCTTCCCGTAAAACTGTCCTCAAAAGCACCCACATCAAGTCACATAGATCCATTACAATTTCAAGTGGCAACTTTGAGTGTGGTCCCATAGGTCTCACACCGTCATGTGGAGCGACGCTCTACAATCACCACCCGGCCATCTCTGTAGAAGGCAGTCTTTCCCTTCTCCCTTGCCGCTTGAATCTCTGGCATTACCTCTCTCATATGCGCAAGCTGTGTGAGAGTGAGGTCATCTCCAAGGAATATGCACGTTTTCTTTAGTGTAGGACGCTTCTTCCAGAAGTCCTTCTTTGCCTCCATCAATGGAAACGGATGATTAAAGCTCCCCCTTTTGAAGTCTCCCCATTGCCTTGTGTCTTCTTCCCCACCCTCTATGACTTTGTATGAGTAGCCTCACTACCCATCATGCAGAGAAGTTCTTCGACTTCCCCTTCCACATCATCTCGGTCTTTTAGACCGGTTTCTCTTATATGCAAAGCTCTAGTTTTCCTTCGCTGCTCTTCTTCTAGAGTCATGTTGATGATTGTAAGAGTGGGGACAGATGTGGTTTCTTTCTCTTTCCCTTTCTTAGCGACTTCTATCCATTTCTCGGCCTCATCCGTCTTCTTCTGCGTCTTCGTGATCACATCCATCCACGAAGACATCTTTACCACCTTCTGTTTCTCCTCTTTGATCATCCGTACCTCCTCCTTGATGACCTTGATTTCCTCTATCACCGAAGGCTAGAATTCCCCTTCCTCCAGTCCACTACTTGCTCTATCAGCAAGCTCTCGCTTGAGGGCAGAGACCTCTTTTTTAAGTGCTTTGAAGTTCGCCGTAAGTGCTTGTAGCTCTGCGTGCAAGTCCTCTTTCTCTTTCTTCCACTGCGCGCCTTCGTTAAGAAACATTTGAAGAAGGTTGGCCTTCTCTTTCCACCATCCCTCCATATCTGCTTTCCATTCTTTTCATCTCCCTTTCCATTTGTGTTATTCGCTCGTTTGTAAGCACAAAGGTTGCCTTCGGATGGGGCTTGCACACTGGCGAAGCGCTCATGACCTCCATCAAAAACACAATCTGCACTTATGCAAGGCCAACCCACTATGTCCACATCACGCATACATCCATGTCCCGCATATTGCGTACATATGTTTTCCTCATATCAATCATACATTTTTTATTTTGATTTTCTGATTTTCTGCTAGATCTTGTTTTTGTCAAAGTTGTTCTATATTTTGTAAATCTGCAAGTCCTTACAATTTCTGCCAAAAAAATCCTTGTAATTTCTACCTTTTGTAAATCTGCAAGTCCTTGCAATTTCTACCAAAACTTCTCCAATCTGAATTTTTTTGAATTTCCTGTATTTTTGAATTTCTGCCTATTGGGGGGGGGGGGGGAGGGGGGGGCGAGAGGGCTGAGGGTGGCGCAGCAAGCGAACAACAGCCAGTAGTAGCAACGTGGTTGGCGCGAGCAGCAGCAGCGTGAGAGAGAGGCTGCTTTGCGCTGCGCGTCAAATTCAAATCTTAGCACAGATCATATGCAAGGTGTCTATCCTCACATTTGGAACAATGTCAATTTGCTCATCTTCTGCCAAGAATTCCACCTCGGCTGCGGTAAAGATGGAGAGCTGAGGGTTGCTCTGTCCAGCCATCTCTCTCTCTCTCTCTCTCTCTCTCTCTCTCTCTCTCTTCCAGTACTCACTGGATGCACCCTCTCTGACTCTTACACAGTCCGAGATCACCAGGCTTATCCGCCAGGACTTGACTCAAGTAGACACTAGGAGGATGGATACAGCCAGCACAGGAGCTGGGCACGAAGATGGCTTTCTACAGAGAGCATCTTCTCCAGCTTACGGAGGATGGTTTTGTGACGAGACCCAGATACATGGACACCCACTTGTCTCATGGGTACGATGTGCTATTGGCCAGATACGCACATCTTCACACCAGTTGCGGATCAAGACTGGGAGATACAGCGGATGTCACAAGACGGGCACCACGTGCCAATAGAAAAGAACAGATTGAACAGACTTTCAGCACTTCAATAACAACTGAACTGAAAGAGAGAGACGACACGCGACACGGAGTGGCAGAATTCCACCCCAGAGTATTGGCCCCAAACCTTGGCGCCCCTTTCGGTATTTCTTTATATTGCATCAACACAGTACAAGCCGGTACTCCAGACTCTGCACCTTCGCCAGGAAGCATGCCAGAGAATGAGCCCTAGCCTCATATTTAAAGACCCTTGGCCTAAAAAGCAATTACAGTAAAAAGCCTTTAAAACTCAAAAGCTTCTAGTCCAAAAGCAAAGCCAAAAAGTTGCCAACGTAAATCACGAAAATCCATACAGCCTGCCACATCATCAGCCAACGCAAAACGCGGAAATCCGTACAACCTGCCACGTCATCATGTCAGCGCAATTTTCAAAAATCTGCCACACTGTCCTTAGGGTTAGGGTTTCTAGAATTAGGGTTAGGGTTTCCAGAATTAGGGTTTTTGGCAAAAATTAGGGTTAGGGTTTCTGGCAAAAATTAGAGTTTTGCCACGTCAGCAGTTTGTTACATCTCCCCTTCTTGAAAGAGAGTAATTGTCTGCGATTACAGTATATCTACAAAAACAACTCAAGTTAGCTCAAAAAAATTCTGAGGAACATTCCGAGGGACAATCAGTTTGCGCTTTTTATCAAGGAGTTAGCTTCTCCTTTGTGCTCTTTTGATCAAGGAGTTAGCTTCTCCTTTCGGCTGTTTTGATCAAGGAGTTAGCTTCTCCTTTCGTCCAGATCGGAACTCTTGATATTCCGACGTAGTAAAATTAGCCATCACACCCAGACCGTACTGATCTTCCACGGGTGTCGATGCACTAAAATTGCATACCCATGCAATCTCATCCAATTAGGAATATTCAGTAATTGGCACATCACAATGCAACACAAATGCTCACATATGCATGTTACAAGACATAGAAACATAAAGCCACCGATGAACACTCCTCCCGCATAACCTAACAAGGTCCGGGCCGGGAGATATTCAACGACTCCCTCATCACTCCTCCCGCATAACCTAAAAAGGTCCGGGCCGAGAGATATAGAGGCCTTTTACAACCAAACGCCCCCCAAACCGCAGCCTACGTCGTTTGGAGGTGCTGCCTAGTAGTTTAGGATTCCGTAGTATTTTATTTTGTCATTTTGTCATCTTGTTAATCTGACTTTGTATCAAATCCACCACATTGTAACTTTTCGGTCTCATAGGTCATTTTGGCCTTTTGAAGACGTTAATATAACATTTCATTTCATTTCATCTCTCTCTCTCTCTCTCTCTCTCTCTCTCTCTCTCTCTCTTTTTGAGGTAAGATCATCCTGTATATAGAATAGTATAGAGGTCTACATGAGTTCCGCGTCCGGCCTCCTCATGGAGTGTACAACCTATAAGATGTGCAAGTGGACTCTATGGCAGTAAGTATCGCCAATCAAGGTGAAAATTGAAATGAGTGCAGGATAAACCGTATCGGTGGAGAATACTCCCATCTGATATGCCCACCTAAGAGATCGAAAAACAATCATGATCTTGCCCATCACCTGATATCTAGCCTGATTTGATCCTAATGAGGTGTTGGATGTAACCCACTGTAATCTGAGAGAGTGGATCAAGTAGATCCAAATCATAGCCAATGTCTCCTGAGTGGTAGGAGGAGCATCGTGGAGAACATGAAGGCAATGTGCCTTCCAGATGTTCCACATTTTTCCTCGTTCTTTGCTATTTTTGAACTTTTGACTTGTTGAAGGCTAGGCTGAGACACTTTCCCCACTCCCTTGATCCGGGCATGCCATGAAATGGAATTCTCAGAGGTGGACACAGTGGCCCCTCTCTCTCTCTCTCTCGGGGGGTGCATCTTTTAGAAACTATTCATATAACGTGCGTTCATAGGGTATTAAAAAAACCCCTTTACTTACATGCTTAAGGTAATAAAATGGCCCCTTTTTCTTCAAAAACTTACGAGTTTTCCTCTAAAATCAATTAAAAAATCCCTTATGTTAATATAATCTTGTTAAAATTTTAAAATAAGAGAGAAGGGTTTACCTTAAGTCAGGGAACATTGATGTTTATAACTAACTAGGACTAGAAAGACCAAAACCGGTGTTAGGCCATCAATTGCCACTATCTAGAGAAGATCATGTAGCAGTGAGGTATATATATCCGGATCAGTATTTAGAGGAGAGTGCTTTGGTATCAGTACAGATGTATCACAAAGAAGAACATCACAGACATTGTCATCAGAGTGATCCTTATCCATCAAGGGTCATGGAATCCTATGATCAAGAAAGTGCTATCTCTCGTAAATGCACCAGTTCGCTAGAGGACAACGGCAAAGGGAAGCTTGACAAGGATAACAGTACCAGTACTCAGTTAGTTGTCTCGGTACACATGAGGTCCGACAACCAATGTTATAAATATGACACGACACTTTGCTTGGCTTGGGAGTTTGAACTTGCATAGTTACCCGGAACAGGAACGGGAAACATGAATGGGAGGGTCGGGAACGGGGAGGAGGAGGGAGGGCCAGAACGGTCGACTAAAGTAAGGCTTGAATTACCTCCATTCAACTTAGTCCCAAATAAACTCCTAAACAACTCCAAAGTTGCCCCCAAATCTGTCCTCGAGTTGCACCAAATATGTTCCCCAAACAGTCCCAAATCTGCCCCCAAAAGCCTACTATTTTTCCTCCAAATGCCTACTTTTGCCCGTTCCGCCCCACGTTCCACCGTTCCACCTCATGTTCCGCCTTGTTCCCCTCGTTCCAGAACACTATTCCGGTTACACCCCGTTCCGGAATGACGTTCCGTTCCCGACTCCGTTTTGGGAACGTGACTCGTCCAGAACGCCGTTTCGGAATGTTTGGGCTGTGTTCCACCCATTCCCTGATGCACTGGTTTGAAACCAAAGACAAAAACACGAACTCACAAAGAGACAAAGGCAACGACAAGTTGGACAGAGATAACGGTGATAAAGAAGAGATCGCCATGGCACACGTGGTGGCGACCACAGTGGCGACGACACCAGATCTCTAGTCAAGGGGCAATTGCCACCACTAACTTCAGCCAGAGAGAGGCTTGTGAGTAGCAGAGAGAGGCAAGCAGTTCTCCCTATAATTAATTTGGACACTTGTGTTGGAGTTTAAGTAACGGTATTTGAACCCCTAAGTCGGAGTTCAAGGCACATGCATCTGGTAAGGAACCAATTAGGCGTATCTAAAACACTATGGATGTGTGCACCAATCCATTGTTGTTGGCAAGATTATGGACAAGATGTGTTTCAAAGTTCATTGTCTGGAAAGTTTGGACGTGACGTGTTCACAGTTCACGAATGGGATTCTTGGATGTAGTGTGGTCTGCAGTTCAATTTTCTTAAGGCAACCGATGCTCAAGATGGCATTCTTCCAAGGTAAAGAGGGTAGCATAAAGCTTAACGTTTCAAAATGACATACCTGCAAAATCCATTATCTTTGGAGTAGTGTACAGCTCCAGACACTTCAGCAGCAGCGTGAGTGTTAATGTGCAAGCTTAACAAATATTACACAAAAGAAAGCAGTAAGTACATGAAAAGAAGAGCGAGCTGTCTGATAGAGTGCTCCAATCTTGAGGAACCAGTGGATCCGTGAAGGACCCCAATCTTTCGGTTCTCTGTCCGTCTGTTCTTGTTCCAGTCCACTACAATGACACCAAGACGGGAAGTGTTCAGAGTCAAATAAAGGAATAGTAGTTTGCTTTAAAACAACTGATGCTAAAGGCCCACTTAAAAGGTGAGGACGACGACAAAGACAAGAATGAATGTTACCTGTTTCATGTCACAATGTCCCAAAGCCCCTCTTCTGTGTTAACCCAGCATGCATCCTTCGAAAGCTGTCCTCTCCTTAAATGATGGCATGGCACATAGATGTAATCTTTTGAAATAAAAGAAGCAAACCAGTGTGTTCACAAAGGGTTCAATCTCTCGTACTTCACTTCCTCCACTGTTGTAGCGACTCCACTACAGTAACACCAAGACTGGAAGTGTTCATGATCAGATAAGGAGTAGTAATTTGCTTTAAACAACTGATGCTAGAGGCCTATAGATGAGAATGACAAAGGCCATAATGAATGTTACCTGTTTAAAATTGCAATATCCTGAGGCTCCTCTGTTGAATAACCTTTAGTTGCTGTAGTCTCCTAGAATCATGGCATGGTACAGTCCGATTTGTCCAATAGTATATCCACAGGTCAGGCCATTTCAAGAGCTTGTGGTTCATCTGACAGCAACATCTGGCATATGGAGCAGAGGCAGTTGCATGGCAATCTGGCGGGCTGGCATGGCAGTGACAGGCAGCTGACAAGGTGCCAGGAGCCAATAGTTGACTTGGCTGATTATGTGGCTGGAAAAGTAAAACAGCTGAGTGTCCAAACTGGAAAACCAGTACATTAGAAGAAAGAAAGCAGACCCATCCGTTGGTGCATTGACAAAAGGCAAGCAATCACTGCGAAACTTAGGAAGCAAGCAAAAGTACACAAGCGGTCAGCCCAGCTTTTTGCAAGCACCCAGCTTTTGGGTTAGCAGTGCCTTTCAAAGTTCGAATTCAGAACTTATTTAAAGGAGCTGTAACACGCATTCGGAGTCTTGAGCATGGAACTTCACAGCCAGTCTGCAAGGAGCTCAAGCATACAGAGTCTTCTGTAATGTAGACAGCATAACCATCCTAGAGGGTGATTGTTGTGAGATTTGTACCAGCATGCCAGTGCCAAGTTGATATAAAAGAAATACCGCCCTAGTCTACCAAAAAGTGGTCACCACTTGGATTGTGCAAGCGTCACAGTGTCTTGTATCTTGTTGTTGTCTTCTACCTTGGTGAGAATCTTGTGTTAACTGTTTGTCTTCTAACTACCACCTGTCTTGTGTAAGACCAGCCAGTTCACAAAGTTGCAGTTTAATCACCATCTGATGAGCACTTTGTTACAAAATACTTGCAATTCGAGTTTTTGATTTGCTAGAGCTTGATGATCTCCAATCTTGTCATGTAGACAAAGATGCCTTTCGTGTGGAAGAATACATTTACTCCCGTCTTTCCTAAGTTTGATTGCGATCCAATGAGTACTTTATCACAAAATATTTGCAATTCCACTTGCTGATTTGCTAAAGCTTGAGACTTGCCAATCTTGTCATGTAGATTATCTCGCCACGGATGCCTTTTGCGTGGAAATATACATTCCTCCTATATTTTATAAGATTCCCAACTTTGATACCTACTTTTAGACTCCTTCAATCTAAATTCTCTTCACTGCCCACAGCTCCAAGAATGTTGCTTAAACAGACATATGAGGCAGCATCCTCTTCAGCATGTGTCATATGTTGAAACACCCACTTTCCAAGTGCCATATTCTTGGACTTCATACAAGCACCCAGTAGAGTATTCCACAATCTGGAATTGGCAGAGAATGGTATCTTCTCAATCACAGCTAGCGCATTTTCGAGAAGTCCCGCACGGCCTAGCATATCAATGATGCAAGTAAACTGCTCCAAATTGGGTGATGTCACAAAGTGCTTGCCCATGCTTTCAAAATAAACTTGACCCTTGTCTACTAATCCTGCATGACTGCATGCACTAAGAATGATAAGCAGATTAATCCAGTTTGGATCTACACCTTTTGTTACCATTTCATCATGTAAACGCAAGACAATATCTACTTCTCCGAGCAAGGAATACGACTCCATAAGTGCGCCCCAGGAGACCACATCTCGAGCTGGAAGTTCATCAAACACATCTTGAGCTTCTGAAAGCATGCAGCAATTGCCATACATCGATAGCAACATCATGCTAACAATTATGTTTTGTTCCAATAAACCAAGTTCCACAACCTCAGAATGAATTTTTTGGCCCTCACACACAGCTCCTATCACTGCACAAGCTTTCAAAACACAAGCATAGGTGACTGCATTTGAAATAAAACCCTCTAATTTCATTTGTTTATAAAGATTCAATGCTTCCTGTCCATGCTCTTGTTGTGCATACCCTCCTATTATTGCATTCCATGACACAACATCACGAATTGGAAGCTTGTTAAATACATCTTTGGCATCTGCAAGCATGCCACAATTGGCATACATTACCACTAAAGCAGTACCAACACCTGCATCAATGTCAAAAAAACCATAACTGACAGATTCAGCATGTAATCTCTGCCCAGGGGATACAACTCTCAATCTACCATAAGCTTTCAAAGTGCAAGCGAACGTGCCTGAATTCGGAGAGAACCCTTCACATTTTAGTTGCTCAAAATATTTCAATGCTTTCTCACCAAGCTCATATTCCGCATATCCTGCAAGCAATGTGTTCCATGTGACAATATTCCGGACTTGCAGGTTTTCAAACACTCCTTCAGCATTTTCAAGTGCACCACACTTTGAATACATATCCACCAATGCATTAGAAACAACCACATTACTGCCAAGTCGATTCTCATGCACGAGTTGCGCGTGTATTTCTTTGCCCTTTTCTAAAGCTGAATTACTACCACAGGCTTTTAAGATAGAAACGAAAGTAACTGCATCCGGACAGAAGCCTCCAGACTGCATCATCTTCACACAGGCCAGTGCTTCTTCACCCATTCCGTGCTGGGCATACCCTCCGATAAGAGCATTCCACAAAACTACGTCCCTCAATGAAACATTGTCAAAAACCTGTCGTGCCTTTTCAAGTAAACCACACTTGGCATACATGTCTACGAGTGCATTGGCAACCACAATGTGCTTTTCCAGCAGATGTGCTTGCACGATTCTAGTATGTATCTCTTCTCCAATGTCTGGTCTTCCAGTGCTGGCACACACGCATAACATGCAAGCAAAAGTAGTTACATCTGGCTCCAATCCCCTCACCTGCATTTGCTCATAACACTTTAGTGCTTCTTGCTCTTGTCCATGTTCAGTATAACCTGTGATAAGAGCATTCCAGGAGACTATGTCCCTGGAAGGAAGCATATCAAACACTTCTTGTGCTTTTGAGAGAGCGCCACACTTGGCATACATATCAACTAGTGCATTGCCAACAAAATTATGTTCTAAAGCATGCTCTCTCAGTATTTTAGCACATAGCTCTTCACCCTTCTCTAAATGTCCAATGCTGCCACAAGCTTTCAAGGCACAAGCAAAGGTCACAGAATCCGGTGAGATGCCCTCAAGCTGCATTGTATCAAAATAACTCAAAGCTTCTGCAGCCAGTCCCTGTTGTAAAAACCCTGCTATTAGTGCATTCCATGAGACAACATTACGCAATGGTAGCTCATGAAACACTTCTAGGGCTTTTTGGAGTACATTACATTTAATATACATAGCTACCAGTGCTGTGCTAATCACGACATCGTTTTCGAGCATGCACTCTCTCAAAATCTGAGCATGAATTTTTTGGCCCATTTGTAAGGCTCCTATGTTTCCGCAAGCTTTCAAAACACATGCAACTGTGAATGCATCTGGAAAGAAACCTGCTAATTGCATCTCTTCAAAAGAGCTTAACGCTTCATCACCATGTCCCTGCTGTGCATATGCTGAAATCAAGACATTCCATGAGACTACATTTCGAATAGGAAGCTCATCAAACACTTGATATGCCTTCTCGAGTGCCTCACACTTCGCATACATACTTACTAAGGTGTTTCCAAGGCGGGCATTTGATACCAGCAAACCCCTTTTGATGATATCAGTGTGTAACTTGCTACCCTTGTCCAAGTCTTTTTGATTCGCACAGGCCTTCAATGAGGTAACAAGATCAACAGGCACATAAGGAGCATTTTGAACCGTCTCCATCAACTATCGGCACTTCATCCACTTGAGTTACAACAGTAATGGCCCTCCTGCTTACATTGAAGTCTGCTTCTGCAAGGAATGGGTGCAATGGTTAAGCTTCGCTCTTATTGAACCCAGCAGAAGCAATTGCTCAATGAACTCTTGGTAGAATTGTGATTGACGGCCGAATAATTTGAATATATTTGCGGTGCGACACATTAATGAGCACACACGACCACTCTCAGCGTGCACAGTTACAAGATGAAAGAGAGACATCCGATCGCAAGCTTGTTTCATCCTGCGTGGGAGAGGTGCCATTGAAGATTCTGCAAAAGAGTATTCTTCTGCTGATATGAGGGGGAAAACAGCTCCATGGAGCTTTCCTCTGGGCGATTCTCTGAGCGTATCGCACTGAGTTTGTTATGCACAAATCTGGATGATCAGAACGGAACAAGTTGTATTTGCGCAAGAGATGCATTGTAGCTCATAACAATGGACACTCGGCGGGTGGGATCAATGGTCGGAATGACCGGCCATGGTAGGGCCTTGAACGCTCGATGAAGGCGTTTTGGCTTGCAGGTTTGATGGCGATCGTGGGTCTCTCTTTTGTTTGTTCTCATTTAAGATCCATGGCCAACATTGGTAGACAATTTTGGGCCGTCCATTGACATGACCTTAGGGAGCACCAAATAGTGTCATGGCTCTAGAGGGCCCTCAATAAGCTTTGTAGCAACCCCATAATGTGTCTCGTCCTACAGCTTTTCAAGATTGTTTGTAGTGTACTTAACATGAAATACATGTCTCTTATTTGTATGAACTCTATCCAATGTAATATAAAATAACAAATAATAAATCATCGTGCACATTACAAGAGGTTGTGTGCACTTGTGACGCTGTTAGCGACGAAAATACATTGGGTTTTTATAATCTCCGGTGTCGTTAAGACCGTCGCTAACAACGTCGATACGGGAACGTCGCTATATAGCGATGATCATAACGACGTTTACAGACCACCTATAGCGACGTTTATAGCGACACTGCAGAGCCTTATATAGCGACGGTCATAGCGACGCCCAAGAGAAAAAATAATTGGTGGCAAAGCATTCACCCATCAACCATATTGAATGTTTCAATAATTGAGTAAACCTAAATGGATCCAAGATAAGCGAAGATTCACCTTTGAAAGAAAGTGCAAGCTTAGATATAGACCCAAAGTAGTCACCCACAAGACAATATAACCATTAACTCCATCATCCATAGTATTGTTTGCAAAATAAAGATACAAAATTGACAAAAGTAAATTGATGAAAGTAAATCAATGACAATTGTACACATCTTAGGCAAAATCACTTGATTGTTAAACTTTGCAAACATAATAGTTACAACACCATTGTCATTATTGAAAAAATATACATGGTTTTTCCATAGTTACAAAAAGACGTATAAACGTCATCTCATGATAAATATGCTATGACAAAAGGAAACTAGTGCTATCTAGCTACGGCTAGACTGACGTCGTTTAATCAGACGTCTCATCGCGTCCAAGCGGCGTATCTGTCGAATTTTGCAAAAAAAAAACAATAAGACAGCTTTCTGTAAGTATAAACATATAATTTATAAAACAATACAACAAATAGAAAAGAGTAAACATTAATACTAACCATGCCGTCGCGAGAACTCAGAATGTCCATCAGGGCGTTTAAGCCCTTCCTGCCTGCGTACTCGCGCTCGTATGATGTGGGATCACGTCCTATATTCGACCATTGTCAAAACACAAAGAATCCATTATGTTAGAATTTAAAAACCCTTAAACCCTAAACTATCAAACCTAAAGAGCAATGCGAAAAAACTTACAAAATCGGCCTCAAATGATGCCCACCCGCCGCTCCCCAAGTGGTGCGAGCTCCCTGCCTCTACTCCCGCTTTGGCTGCCTCCTTTTGTTGCTTCCACTTGTCGGGATAATCGCGTGCTGCTTTCTTCGCATTCTTCCAATCTTCTTTGCCCAGTCAATCTGGTCTGTTCCACCCATGCTTAATTGCTTTTTGCACTTCGGAACGCTTGTGCTTGCAGTATTCGCGCATTCGAACCTTCATCAGGTCTTCATTGAAGCGGTCATCTCGTGTTGAAACGGGAAACTCGTCATGCAACATGCTGATGACTCCGTCTTTTAAATCACTTGGTACTTCACTCCAGGTGTTTAGTATGTAGTGTCTAAACACATAAGAGCAAAGACCGCACATGCGCGAGATCACCTTCTTGCCTTCATCATCCAAGATGATATCGTCGCTGAAGTCAACGGAGTAAGGCAAGCCCTCTCGCCGGTGACGCGTGAACCTGGCTGTCCAGGCAGGGGTCTCTAGCAGCGTGTCGATGGGGGTACGGACGTCATGTGTCTCCACCGGAGTCTGGGCCCTGAAGCAAGGAGTGTTGACTAGAGTGACTCCTGGAGGAGTAGCTAGTGGTGTGTAACTGCTTGGAATGGCCGTCAGCTGTGCAAAACCTGGTGTAGATTTCGTTGAATTTCTGTGAATTTGTAAAAGCACTATGCTCCAGGTGCAATGGAGATTGAAGCTGCATCATGAAGGTCTGCTCATAGAAGTTTCTTGCCCCACCACTAAATCTAATTGATCGGGTGAAAGAGACACTAAGAAGCAGTAGTAGTGCTTCTTAGTGTCTCTTTCACCCAATCAGCTAGATCTAGCGGTGGAACGAGCAGCATCTATATTGAGCAGACCTTCACGATTGCAGCTTCAGTCTCCATCGCACTTGGAGCGCAGTGCTCGTCGTCCCTGCTTGTGAGAACATACCTAGAGCTTATGTACTTGGAGTGGACGCGAAGACCATTAAATACAATGACGCATATAGACAGAAATGGACAAAAAGCCACGTTGTGAGCGGGATGGAAACACACAGAACGCCTCTATAATGACCCGAAACACACTCTTGGAAGGATATACACACACACTATGGGGCACCACTCGCTTACACAACACACCTGGCGGAGACAGGGAACACACCTATGGAGAGAGAGGAGAGAGACTATCCGTTTGCCCACTCCACACAGAGAGATACACACACACACACACACACACTCAAAAACTCAGCTCAAAAGAGGAGAATTTCTGATGTTTAGATACAATTGAGCTTGGGCCAACACCAATGGGGCAAATAGCTCACACAATATGGGTAAAATAAGCCAGATACAACCACAAACTGGAGCAGAAGCTTCGCTCATAGGAGAAACTTACACAGCCAAAACAACAGAAAAACAGTGAGGAATTTGGCAAAATGGACAACGCCATCGCGTCCGGAACGGCCTAAAACCACAGTCTACAATGTCAAAGTGCTCAAATCCGACCTCGGATGAGCAGTTTATGGCCAAAATAGGCTCCAAAATGAGCAACAAACACAGTTGCGGTTGTTCCTCCTCTTCTCTCCACGTTTTTTCTGGTCTTCTCTCTGTTTTTTCAGTTTCCACACTTAGCTTTATTAGTTGGGCACCCTTGGCCTTTTAGTTGACCTCAAACGGACCCCGAACAGGCCAAAAACTGGCCTCACAGTGCATAGTTGTCACCTTTTTGCATCATCCGCACACCTCGCACTCAGCTTTTTCCAATAATGCATCCCACCACCACGTGAAATGGCCCCAAAAGATGGTCCTCATGATGACCTTTTTGCATAATTATCACAAGAAAACATCCACGTTGTGTCCGTACTTATCCACGTGCAAGTATTGACCCCGTTCGACCTCCTAACACCACTAGATGCCATCTGACGCACCTGCTTACCTCATGTCGTCGGCCCGCGGATAGCTTCCTCGAGAAGTTTTACGTGCTACCAACTCCTCATTATTATAGAAAAAACACACTGGTACTGGTAATGGTGAAAATCGATGCACTATGTACATGCTGCCCTACCTGTATACATGTGGGCCCCACGTAACCACCTGGCTCTGGAAAATGGGCAATCCTTTATTCGATGCACCATGCATGTGTATATACATATGCGCAATCCCTTGCTCCAAAAAAATCCTGACAACGTGAATACAATATATATTATAAAACGGAGAAAAATTGTTCAAATACAATATTTATGGCTTTAAGAGGTTTCTCTCTCATCCTCGCAAAGCTCATCATAACTTCCTATATCTATATAGAGCTCTCCGTTTAAACAGATGTCCTCCGTTTCATTTTGTAGATCCTCTGCATGCACCCCATAGAGAGTAACAGCTTGATGCTCGTCTGGCAGCACCTCAGTGGCTTCTGACTGAGCATCTTCTCCGATCTCCTCCATTGATGCCATTGTGATTGGCACATGGTAGCCTTCATACGTCCGTGCACTACGAGGGGCTACCTCTATGATGTACCACCAGTTTGATGCAGACTTTGCAAGATGAAATATCACCTGCTAGAGCCACATAACTTACATGAGAGCTTCCAAGCACATAATTTCTAAAATTGGATGTTAATTATTTACATACTTACTTGTTCACAATGCTCTGGTAGTGCGAAAGTGTCTCTTAGGTCAATCCATTTCTTAGTTGAATCCACCTCAAGAAAACCAGACTCTCCTCTACGCACAATAGCATTGCGACCCTCCATGATTATCTTGAACCATTGCACGTCGAACAAGTCGACAAAAAATCCTCTATAATCGATCCTCAAAATCTCTTGTAGCGTACCGAAGTAAGTGAGTTTCGCCACCACATGATCTGCATCAGAGGACCTTCGACGACTAGACTGTTCAAATTTTTCCATGATTCCACAATCTTGAGTAAAACGCTTTTTGTCGGTTTGTTCCACCCTAAAATGTCGACCTTTACACCATGCTACTGTGTATGACTTATACTACAACCAACAAAGATTATGAGTGGCCGTTCAAACATCTAGAAAGTCACTAGTCGTACATTGCAAACTTACCTTGGCCGCGCAACCCCGAGAGTACTCCAACTCCTCCTCAGTCACTTCTTCATCGCACTGTTGTGCGCTTTTCAATTGGTTGTGTAACCATCTTAAGCTCATGAATGTTGGTAGGCTCTCCAAACCCGTCGGATAATGCATCGGTGGTCGTCTTCCCCGTCTCCACTCGATCCGTGCTCTTTGTCACTCTTGTTTTGCATCCTCGTATTGTGAAATCCACTTTTGCATCATTGGATTGTGAAGCATGAAAAATCGGTTGATTTTAGCCTCTAGATCATCTTCTTCTCAACACCGAGTTTGCCATAGCGTATCCCGAGATTTATCAAATCCGTCTAGCCACTCTCCAATGTAAACTAGGGACTTTGATAACAGCCAACCTTCTGCCATGCTACCCTCCGGACGTGCCTTTTGACGCACATATCCCTTGAGCGTTTTCATGAAACGTTCTAAAAAGAACATCCATCTGAAATGTACTGTGCCAACTATTTCCACCTCATCAACTATGTAAACAAGAAGATGCACTTGAATGGTTAGTATGGTAGTAGGAAAGTGTTTCTCAAACATGCACACAACCTCCACAACGTTTAGTTTGGCGAATGGTATGGAGTCTACATTGATCTCCTTTTGTGAGATCCATTGCACCAACTTCGCAAGTTTGTAGATTGTGTTACGCACGTTAGGAGACAAACATCCCTCAATGGCCACCGGTAAAATAAACTGCAAACCACGTCTAGCAATGATATTAAAGTCCACACACGAATTTGTTACACAATTCCCACTATGATATATTCCACTTCAAACATACCTGACACATTTTATGCCAGTCGTGTGACTTCAAAGCGGTAAGCTTTCCTTCTTTACTGAAACACGTTTGGAGCGAGTGAATTACGCCAGTGGGGGTCCGCACAGATCGAATGGTCTCTTTTACTTTGCGTTCTTGGGCTCCTATCAAAATCCATGGCGCTTTAGGGAGTTTTATCGATCCATCGGATGCTGTCTGCGGCTAATATTGCTCCATACGATCCACATTTCTAAGTTCAACCCTGGCTCCTAAAGTATCTTTCTTGCCGGTCATATGGTCCCATAGCAGATTACCCACATTCTTGAATATGTGCATTGGATCGAGCAAGTGATTGATCATGAGTCGGGGCCAATATAGTAACTCGTACCACAGAGAGAGTCTCTTCATCCCTGGGGGAAAACTGTCATCACACATCTCCTTCTGCTCTAACCATGCTTGTCCAGACATCCTCGGTGGATCTCTTCTCAAAAAGCCGTCGCGTAACACATGATTCTTTGGAAGATACGCTTGATGACTTTTGTAGATTTGCTTCTTCAATGAGGGCGCCCGACGTGCATTCAGTCTAGGTCCACATGTGACACATGCTCTGTATCCGCTTGTTTGAAGTGCATGTATACACATGACAATAGATAAGCTTGAGAAAAACCAAGATTTACAATGTTTGAGTTTGAGTGTAAATCACCTAAGCATTCTGTTAGTTCGGGATAGTCATGCATGGTCCACATTAGAATGCCTCTAATCAAAGCATTCCGTGAACATGTGTGTCGTCTCATATCCACCACTTCTATGCCAATCCACAATTGTTGTAGCTCTTGCAAAAGTGGACAAAGATACACATCCATATTCTTCACTTTATACCGCCCCGGCACAATCAAGCTTAGCCACAGGTGCCCCTAGTCAACCACGGGGGAATGTTGTAGTTGACAATGACAACGGGCCATACACTGTAAGATGTTGATCTTTGACCAAATGGATTTACGCCATCCATAGCTAGGCCTAGGCGCAAATTTCGAGCTTCCCTAGCAAAATCCGGCCATGTTTCGTCTATATGTTTCCAGGCTGCGCAATCTGCAGGGATCCGTAGCACACCATCCGAAGATTTATTCTCCTCATGCCATGATGCTAGGGCGGCCATGGACTTACATTCAAAGAAATGCTTGATGCGAGGAAGCAGAGGAAAATGTCGCAAAACCTTTTGTGGAATTTTTGTTCCGTGGAGATCTACTCGATATCTCTCGGAATCACATTTTGGACACTTCTCCATGTCTATGTATTCCCCTATGAAAAGAATGCATAGAAAGAGCATGTACAATAAGGAGCTTGAGATACGCACTTCCACTCTCTCACATATACAATATGTAGCATCAACGCTTCTCTCAAACCAAAGTATAAAGCTCGCAAAGTGGTGAGTAAACATAAGTCTCTCCTCATGCATATATTGTTGGGGTGCTATGTGAGAGATGTATCACAAGGATAGAAATCTATTAAAAGGCTAAAGATCTCTCATTAAGGTTATTGATCATCCTATTTTACAAGCTAACAACCAACGTTAGGATTTTTTGAACAATAAAGTATGGCGGGCCTCCCTTATGCACTTCAGTCATGGATGTGGGCTCAAGAGAAGTGTATTATTGATGGTAGAATAAGATGAAATTAGAGAGAGAGAGAGAGAGAGAGAGAGAGGTCATTTGGGAGTGTAAAATGGTAAAGTGGCACTTGTCTTTGGGGCCACTGCATTTGAGACGAAACTCTACCCTTTCTTGTCAACTCTCCTCTTTTCTCTCTCTCTCTCTCTTTGTGTATGTGTGTGTATATATAGATATTTACGTTTGGTTCAAGTATCTACAATTTTTGTTTGTGTGTTGCTATTGATCTTTGACTTGGAGTGTCCAAGTCTATTACAACATCATGCATAGTACTGACTAAATACTACAACTTTCCCACTAGCGTTGTTAGTGCCCAATAGTGGATGTAGAAATAGACTCTAATATATGGTCCCACCATAGTTACCTAGAACGAGGAGCGAGAATGAAACTAGCAAGGCCATCAAGGACAAAGACATCATGCTCATTTTATTGAAACGATGCTGAGAGAGATAGCGCAAGAGAAGGACTTCCTTTTTCCCCTTCAACACGAGAGCAAGAGAGAGCCCTTTGCTTTGCCTCCCTTCCTGAGAGAGAGAGACCTCGCTTTACTTTTCCCTGGTTCTTAAGCATGAGAGAGAGAGAGAGAGAGAGAGAGAGAGAGAGAGAGAGAGAGAGAGAGAGAGAGTTCATTTTTCCTCTTCAACACGAGAGCGAGAGAGAGCCCTTTGCTTTGCCTCCCCTGAGAGAGAGAGAGAGAGAGAGAGAGAGAGAGAGAGAGAGAGAGAGAGAGAGTTTTCAAAAGCTCGTAGCAATTCTCACACAGATAATTTTTTATCCTTCTGCTGCATCCATTTAATAAGACTCTTCTTGGTAGCCCATTGAGAATCTTCAGGAAAATACTCTTCTCTTGTAAAGCCTTCTTAAACTCCTGCCAGTTTTTACCATGTGTTACCCGAATTTCTTCAAATCGAGCCCTAAGATCGGGAGCCACAATTAAGTGAAAACCTTCCACTGAGTCATAATCATTAACTCCATAATCCTCCATAGATTGTTCATAAATAGTACAAAATTTTGAAATATCACGACCTTCAAATCTTTCTAGCTTTTTAGTTACTGTATAACTCACTTGACGAATACATTAACTTTGGTGGTACTGCTGTTGAGAAGCCTGTTACTGCTGCATATAGGCTGCAAACTACTGCATCATCTGTTGCATTGCTACTTCCTGTGGTGTCGACATCTTCTGCTACCAAGTCCCACTCCGGCTCGATTCACGTCGGGTTCACCAAGGATGTCAGTGATAAATTTGTGTGGTTAGTGAGCTGGGATCAACACGGGGTTGCCTTATGTGGGATCTGGTGAGAGAAATGACACAAAATGATATTTCGGAGATACAAACCACACTTTGAACCTCACAATCTTTTTACTGTCAAATTAAAGTTTTGTTAGAATTTAACTACAAGCTTGAATAAAGGATCTTTTGACTTCTGCTTAGTCAAGAGCGGAAGAAAAAGAAGCCATGCCCTTTATAAGTCTTTATCTTGCCTTGCTATTCCTTAACATGAGCATCCCTGGTTCTTTTGACTTCCCTTACTCTTATGTTAATGCTTCATTGTTGTGTTGAAAGTTCTCTCTTGAACTGTTTGTCTCCTATCACCAAGAGCCCCTCAATTGTTGTAGAGCTGATTCCCACCGTGGGAACCCTCTCAATTGATATTAAAGAACCTCGAGCTTTGTAATTTTTTAAAAAAGGGGAAAAATGATGCCTTTTCTACCCTCTTCAGAGGCCTCTCCTCCTGATCCGTCGACGACCTCCCAGCTCCCCTCCTGGTCGCCCTTGCCAAAAACGATGCCCCTTGGAACTGCTTGCAACTTCAAAGCCCTTGCTCCACAGCGTTAACTGTCGCTCATCTCTTTTTCTTGACAGTGTTGCTTGATTGAAATTCCCCAACTTTCACTCGCTCTCTCGTGCTAGCTTGTACTCTCCCTTGATCGCGCTCATTCCTCTTCTCTGTAATCCCTGCCGACGACGCTCCTCTTCTATGCAGCCTTCAAACACTTTTCCACTAAATTGCTATTGAACTTTTGCATGGGAAGGTGAGGAAAGTTGCCTTTGTTGTACACCTGATGCAAAATCCACACAACACTGCAAGCCACAACACCATGTCTATGTGAAGCAATCTCCACATAGTGAGATGCAACTACATCTAAAATAAATTGATTCTTGTCAGTCTTGAACCTCTGCAAACACCTTTGCACCACATGATTTCCATTGTAAGCTTACCATCGTGCAAAAATGCTATGCTCCCAACCATAATCCGAGCACTCATTATGTGAATTTTTCATAAAATTCTCCATACAAACGTACAAGAGTATGACAACGAGGCCAATGGTAAAAGGGGCCCAAATGAGAGATGGTCTATCAAAGAGAAAGGCTAACCAATGGAGCATAAAGACCTTAGGGTTATCTTTGCTGAAGACCTCCAATAGTTAGTATTAAAAGTCCTTTGACCTTAGGTAAGCAACGGTTGTACTTGAGGTGGGAACTGGCCGGCCCAAGCTTGAGGTGCTTGTCATGCTTAATGACTGAGATGCTTGAGATGCTTCATGATTGAGATGCTTGATGTGCTTGTCATGCTTGATGCTAGGGCTGCACTTGAGATGGGAACCCAGCCCAAGCTTGAGAGGCTTAAAGACCAAGCTTGTAGTGAGAACTAGGGCCAAGGTCTAGGGGCTTGAGGTGGCACAAAAGTCAAAGAAAATTCCTACAAGGAGGGGGAGATCCATGCAAGAATGGGGGGTGGTTGGTTGAACTCTCTCTCCCAAAGGGCACCCCTTGCCCAAGAGGCAAGTAGGACACATGCCAAGCCACTAGCTAGGTTACCCTCATGGTGTGCCTAAAGCCTATTGGTTGGCTACCCAAGGGGTCCAATGATCCAACCAAGAGCCATGCTTCAATGCTTAAGCTTGCAATCTTCTCCATCTTCATTACTATGATATTATGTATGCTAGCAAGAAGAATGATGAAAAGTGAGAAACTAGTTAATTCTCCTATGAAATGTTTCTTCTTCCTCTTCCCTACCCTCATTCCCTGCTAGCTCTCTCCACCTTCGAAGGTGTTTGAGGTCTTGGGACTGAGGCCTGGGATAGTTAATAATTTCCACAGAGTTTATGTTATGATCGTGATGCATGAAGCTTTCCATCTTCATTGCATCACCTAGGTTACAAGGAACACAAAGATTTTATTGTAACAAGTCTCTCTTGATGGGAGAAACTATAATACAAATGCCTATGGTAGGGGGGACCGCTCCACATAAATCCAGTCCTCATGTTGTCATGTTCTCTAAATTCTCTCTCTTGAAAAATTATTGTTCATGCCAAGTGAACTAAATGATATGTTTATGTTGCTACCTTCAATTATCTTCACCCGCTATGCTCACAAAGTAATTTCACAAAAAGTACACTCTCTAATTTCTGCTACTCTCAAGTAAATAGGCCAATTTCATTACATTATGAGCACGGTGACTCCGAGAAACAATCCAAAGCATAGAGGTTGTGTCAATCTCATGGTTCAAGATCTAGGGAGTCGATGTGTAACATATCCATCACTAGTAGGCAAATCAAGGGTAGACACCCACTTTGAGCAAGGCCACCCAAACCACTTGCTTCCTTTCCACTAAGTAAAAAATGCAACTATAAGCCAATGCACTGTGTTGTGGCTCACTCGAGTGCAAAATTGACTGAAATTGTGAGTGTCAAAGTGGTTCCCGTACACCTTGCAGTACTTGCTGATATAGACCATCTACAAAAGGCACTCACGGATACAAAATTCAATCTTGAGTGAGTCTAAGACACTTTGGTATCTAATTTCAATTTTTGAGTCATTTGATATTCAATCTTTCTTCTTATGCGTGGTCTTGTGCATTGAAGGAGCCTCAGAGTGAGCCGTTTTTTGGTTGGGTCTCTCTCTCACACCAACAAAACGGGGCCCAATCAACGGCTTGGAGGGGTTTGGCTTGTGTTGATAGACCTACCCACACATTGCAAACTTGACGTTGGCATTGGTGGTGTATCTCGATTGTATTCTCTATCAAGCTCATTGCGAGTGTGTTCACCCTACCTACAGAGTTGTTACTACTGGATGGAGCAATTGTGGTGGTGTGCCAAGAAAACCACTTGACACTTGTCACCAAGGAGGCACATCTGTGCAATTTTTGTCATTTTTGTACCATCTTCCTCTAGATGTTTACACTCATGTATGCTATTATGGCTGACTTCAAGGATCCAGTAAGCGCTTAACCTTTTCTCCACCAGTTTCATGATGTACATTGGTGTGTTTATGTTTTAAACATAAACCATGTTGCAGGTTGATCAGACCTTGGTGCTAGCCATGCTCACACGTGAAATTGAAGGGCTTCTTGTTATTGCACTATATGATTTCCAAGCAAGAGATGTGGTAGCTGATGATGATCGTTTTGAATTTGACAATGACATGATCTGGGAGCCATTACAAGAGACATCATGGATGTTAGACAACATCGGAGCACCATTTTGGCCTAGGCTAGAGAAGAATAAGTTCTTTGCTTGGTAAATCAAGGAATGAAATTCTTTTCATGGTAGTTTTCCTTGCATTGTCCATTGATGTATGTGTTCCACTACACATGTGGTTGTTGGGTACCTTCATAAAGGTTGGCGATGCAATTTTGGATTGTCAGGCTGGATACGGTGGCTTGGAGACAAAGTGTGAGAGTCTACAATGACATTGAATTATCATCAAGTGAGATTGCAAATTATTTATGGCACATGTTCAACCACAACAGTGGATTCCTAGTGGTCTAGGATTGACTCTTCATGTGGGCAAGGTTTAACGTTCAACACAATCACAGTCAACTCCATTGCCTTTACCACGTCATCAAGAGTCGATAGTGTCCGGTCCAAACTCGCATAGAATACGAGCTCTATTTCCATGGCGGACAATCCATGGTCAATCTCTGTATATGCCACTATTTCCCTCACTACCTATGGGGCCCATGCCTATGCACGTCCCGGTAGCACGCTCACCATTGTAAGAACTGTGACCACCAAGAACGTAAAATTCAAAATGTATTGATTACTTCAAATGTACTTATTCTCTATGTATTAGCACATTAAAACTTGGTATTTGTTGGTCTCACTATGTTTTTATTTTTGTAGAGGTTAAGTTGTGTTGTTAAATAATCCTTGGTTTGAAGGCAAGTTAACCAAACAAGTTAGTATTCAAGTGAGATTTTCCTAATTTTTTTTCCATTCTTTGTAAAGCATACAAAAGACATGGTGCAAATGGTTTTGCAAAAACCAAGGGTTCTTTTATAAATAGGAAACAAATCACTAGTTTCATTCATTTGCAAGTTTCTATGTGTTTTTTTCCACAAGCATCTCCTTTACACTTCTTGCATTCACACATTTACTATGCCTATGGGAAATCGTGGACAATGCGACCAGCGTGGGTAAGCCTCATAATGCGAGCATGGCCCTCAGTGTGGTCTCCCCCCCCCCCCGTGTTGACCCCATCAACAATGTGCGCGCTAGTTACATTCTTAACAATGTGTATGCAATGAATAATTTAAGCACAACATCACGTGCACACAACTACACAGAGGCTTTGGGTGCAGTCATTGACACCCCAATGTCCCTATTCAACACCATGTATGAGGTTGATCAAAATGCACAACCAACCAAAGAGGATATTGAGCAAGTTATCTCGTTATTGCCAACAATGCAATCATGCTTTGGGGGGAACATGGTTATTGCACCCCATTAGGGGAAAAAACGGCTAGCTCAAAAGGGTTGTTTGTTAATCTAAGGATTAAAGAATGGTCCAATAGTCATTTGACATGTATACAAAAGTATGGAACTCTTGTCTCCTCTAGCTTGGGTCTTGATGATCCTATTTTGGTGGAGAACTTCTAAATGTCTTGATCATAAGTCCAAAATTGCTATATTTAGGTGCTTTTGACGAATAAGCCCATAAAATTTGTGGCTCAAAATACTGAAGTCTCCCCTTTTAATCTATTTTATAGTATTTCATAAAATACTTGTCAAAAGATACAAAATCTATTATTCAAGGCTCTAAAAACCTGGTCATTTATGACAAATTACCTACTTTTTTCAAACGTCTACTTTTTCCACCTTCCCTCCATTTTGTGAGAGTTTTGTTTCTTTTTGTACATTATATTTTTATTTCTCTTCTCCAATCTCTGAGTCTCCATGGATTCTTCTACACGTTGCCCTTCTCATAACATAACTTCTTGTGACTTTCATAATGTCGGAGAGAATGGTCTTTGGAAACCCATCTCTTTTTGTGTGAGTGATTGGGTAACAATGCTTCCTTCATGCAAAGGTGTATGCAGAGTGAAGAGAACCAAATGAGAAAAAATAAAAAACCATTGGAAAGGTCACGTTTTTTCTTTCAAAGTGACTGATAATGGTTGGCTAAAGTTCCACATGTGTACATGGCCAAGGATATGGTGTTAAACTTGGATAAACATTATACACTCCATTCTTACTGTAAGAAATAGAAAATGTTATCTATTTGATACAATGCATTGAACATTCTCCCATTGTTCTTTCTCATTTTTTATTCCATTTTAGATATCTTTCCTTCAACAGTTCTGGAGTTGTAGACCATGGAGAGACTCAATGGAACATTCTCGGGGAGGTCACTTAATACTTATGTGACTATCATGTGAGTGCAACAAAATGGGTTATTAAATAAATTGTTTTCTCACATTTTCACATACGGAAGGACATCATAAAAGGGAATTGGGAAAAAATGTACAGATTGAGTAGAAAAAGGGTGTATTTTATTTCTTGAAAATTCACAGACAAGGAGTTTTAAAAATGGCCGTTGAACGCACGCAATATACATAATTTATACATAGTACCCCCCCCCCCGAGAGGGAAATGTAGATGTTATGTATGCTGACATGCCACCTTTTTTTACAAAACAATGGATTTGTTTGTCTATTTTGCAAAATACAGGGTTCCATCAAGAGAATGTGCATATGGAGAGCTACATCAATTACCCGCTCCCATCATAAGATCACTTGATTGGGAAGCTCATGATGCATGTACTATATCAATCTTCAAAGCCAAGATCAAAGAAGACATCCTTAAAGTTATGTCTCCTGGTTGGATTTCAAGAAGGATTATAATTCAATGGTTCTTGCCTATACAGATCTTTGTGACATGTTTCAAAACAATGGATTTGCAAAGGACAAAGATGATGCGGCTTTATAGAAGACTTTCTATGACTAAATTGGATATTGTACTTGAGAAGGATGGAGTACAAAAGAAACTTTCCATATTGGCGATAATATCGGTTGTAGAGTAAGCCCACACTCTATGTCTACCTCATAGCAACTATGTCGTCAGTCATTAGTTATGGGCTATGACTATAGGAGATTCAAAGTGGATGGAATTTTTGTAAGCACAAGGATGGAGAATTCAACCTCTTGCATCACATGTATTCCCCCAAAGAGAGTTGTATTTGAGCCACTTACAAGGAGTTGACAAAACGGGAGTTCAATACTGTAATCATTACATTTTGCAAATTTATGTGTCTTTTCTACTTTGTTGTGATGATTGTTTATGTGGTTCTAAATCTAGATGACACCATGATACATAGCCAAGAATTGAATAGTTGGTATTAAGTTTTGAAGTACAAAATTATGAACCACCAAAGGGTGTTTGTTCATATGCACAAAATGAACAAAAATGTACATAACTTTTGTGGAGTAATCAATTATGAAACTCCACTTTTCTTTTTGTCTAGGAGGATCTTGCATCCTCAAAAACCCTTTTTCTTTTATGTTAAGGAGGGGGTGGTAGTGAGTTAGGTTCCCTGGGTGTGAAGACTTGAGCTCCTCAAGGCTTGGCATGAGGGTCTTGGCAGTGGGTTCTACGGGGGGTGGTGCTTTGGGTTTTTGAGGGGTGGTTGGCTTGGGAGACTTGGAAATCGTCTTTGGAAACATGATTGGAAGTTTGAAAGGTGAGACATGATTTTCTCCCTTAACGTTCTTAGTTGAACGATTTTTTTGAACCTCGAATTTCAATGGTGAATGGAATTGGGGGCCCTTTGCTTCTGCTTTTCTTTTTGTAGGGCTATTCTTCTTGGTGGGGATCTTCCTCTTGGTAGGACTCCTCTTAGTAGGGCTCTTCTTTGCATGGCTCCTCTTTGTAGGGCTCTTCTTCTTGTCCTTCTTTTTCTTTGCCTTCAAACCCTTGGTGGATTTACTGAAAGGGACGAGAGTTCGTTGTGTGCCAGTTTCCACCCAACCATGCTATCTTATAGCCTCCCCCTAGCATACACATTGTTTGGCCTTGCCCATAGGACCATTGCCTTTACATTACCCCCCCTTGGAGAATCATTTTCGTCCTCAAAAATGAACATAGGAAAACGTTTCTTAAGTGCGGAGACATTCTCCCATGTAGAACCTTTTTCAGTTCTATCTAGCCATTTTATCAACACCTATCATTTGATGTGATGTCAGGTGCGAAGCTCATGAGAATCCAAAATCTTTGTGGGTTCATGATGGATGATTGGCGGTTTGACAAGGTCAACTAACACACCTGTTTGAATGACATTATCATTGTGTCCTAGCTATTTTTTTAAACGGCTAACATGAAAAACAGGGTGAACTTGTGAGCGCTTGGGAAGAGCTAACTTATACGCCACTTGACCTATACGTTTGAGAACGGTAAATGGTCCACAATATCGTAGTGAAAGTTTAGCAACTTTTTTGATCTTCAAACTTTTTGAATGCTCCAAAAACTTGAGAAAAACCTTGTCTCCTTCTTGAAAATTAGCAAGACGACAATGCTCATCTGCGTACGTCTTATAACGATCTTGAGCTTGCTTAACATTTTTTCGAGCAGCTTGAAGCATATCAAAATGGTCTTGGAGAAAATCCTTCACTTGTTGTATCTTCTCCGTAGCCAACCCCACCGTAACAGGTGATCTAGGTTGAAAACCATATAAAAGCATAAATGGACTAAACCGTGTAGTCACGTGCTTTGAACTATTATAAGAAAATTCCAATATAAACAAGTAGTCTTCCCAATTGGTCACAAAGGCCCATAACTCCTTGAGGGTCCACTCTTTAGAGAGCATGTTGGTGCAGATCATTCTCAAAGAAGTGGATCGTCAAGGAGTTGTACCTTTTCAAAGCAATATTGAACAAGCTACCAGACTTTGGGGTGAGTGCATCTGGAGATGGAAATCCATGGTTTCATGTCGACTCTTCTCTTCTCTCTCTCTCTCTCTCTCTCTCTCTATTCAACTTTAGTTAAACTATTTGAAAAAAACATTGTGTGTTGCTATTGATCTTTGAGTTGGAGTGTCCAAGTCTATCATAGTGTTAACCGAGCAAATCAGCCAATTCTTCTTCTATTGAGGATACGATTCTTTCTACAACACATATGGGTTCTTCTAGAGAAACCGATAAAGACGGCACCCCTCTAAATCTTAGTTTATAGGGAGATGAAGAAAATCCAAAATCTAGAAGGAGAACAAAGGAAACCAACGATGGGAAATTTTGACAAATTTTTGATGGGAAATCTTGATAGGGCAGAGTACAAACATCAACTATAGGTTTGACACATGCATGAAAAGATTGATCGAGTACTCCAAGAACCCAAAATATGTGAATCACCTGAAGGTTTACTTGCTTGACAAGGTTCACTCCAAATGGAGTGAGGCCGTGCCTTCTCCTCTCGAGTTGGTAATGAACTAGTTCAAGCAAAGCCGAGTGCAAAAAAGTAGAAATGTACTCGCAGAGAGAGTTCAAGAAGGTCTTAAAAAGAATACAATCTATTTGTGTTCCTCTAATACCCCTATAGCTAGCATATGTATTGACTCAACTAACTTGACACTTATTCTTGGGGGCTGGTGCATGTCTATCTGTTTCTATAGGGTTGCAATTGCATGTACTTCCCTTCATCAATACCATTAGCACTCTTTATTTAAGGTGCAATCCTTGGTTGTGCATGTTGAAACTATTATATGATTTATTAGATGCCTTGTAGGGTACAATACTTCATGCTTTGGGATATCCTTGCCAGGATTATCTCTCACCCACCTTCCCCATGCTCATAGAGACCCATGAGCAATGATTGATGTGGAAACAACACCAAAGTCTATTGTGTCTTTTACCTCCACAATTTATAGACCTTCCACCATCCGTGGATGAATTCATTGCTCCATAGAAAGAGGAGTTCATTGACCATGCTGGCCTTCTTTGATTCTGCCCCATGAGATGACCCGATTATTAGTTGTGATGGCAAGGGAGTGGTAATGGCCTGCATCAACCCTTACAATGTTGTCAAGGAAAGCCTCCATGGGAAGAGACTCATACGCATTAGAGGTGATGCTTCCATGTTCTTGGCTCTGACACAATTCTCCCTAGCTACCATCTCCAAAGCTCATTAATATCCGACTACTATAAGCCTTCACAAATCCACAAGACCACAATTCTGTCACTATACAAAAGGTTAATCATTTGCCTAATGTTCAATAGCATCACATAACATAGTTGCATACAAACATTTCTAAGATCTTTCTTATACTTTCCTAATGTTCAATTGCATCATGTTAAGGTATAACGTAAGTTCAATAGGAGGGGTTCAAAAATGTAGAGATTTTAGGCAATTTAATAGAGATACATTAAAAAAGGGGTTTTTTAATTCAATTTTGGAAAAAAAATCTAAAATAAGGGGTCATTTTATTCAATCAGACATTTTAAAAGAGGGATTTTTTAATACCCTCTGAACGCACGTTATATATGGGGCTACTAAACGGTGGACCCCCCCGAGCACATAACATAGTTGCATACAAACATTTCTAAGATCTTGCTAATTATACATTCACACGTTACTTTCTTTCTCAGAGGTAGTAACACCCTACTTTTTCCTCTATTGTCTCCCTACTTGCTTCTATGCAATACAATTCTTGCAAATAAATGAAAGTAAGAATGAACAAACAAAGACAACCACAAAGAAAGTGTGCCTCTTTTAATGCTCTCTTAGAGAGACAAAGGACAAACATCATTTGGATTTGTGCGTGTGGGACGGGTGTCTAACCTCACTCCTATCTTATTGCAGACATAGCAAGAACCACGAATATAGTTGCCAATCCATGGGATGAAGCTAAATCGACTAGTGCATAGAGGCTGTAAGAGGTTGTCGATCTCTTGGAAAACAACAAACAAATCGCATCTAACTCAAGATACACTCAAGTGACCGAAATCACCACAAGCCAATCGCTCATCGGCAAACAAATCACATCCGTTACAACATCAAATGACATCCAAATGTAATGAAACACTTAGGATAAGTTTATAAAACCTAAGCACACATGTTTATTGTCCTCAATTCCCACTTTAGATCAAGTGAAAAAATCGCGATTATTAACAACAATGGATTTTTGACCTAGTCGTTTTCGATCGAGGATGCATCCAAATGCTTAGCAATGATGCCCTAATACTCTGCCTATGCTTAATTTTTTATTTTGAAGTGTAAATTCCTACTGATGATGAAATTAGGCCGCGGGTCGGTGACGCCAAAAGCTATGAAATACCGTGAAATGCTTACATCAATGCGTAGATCTCTTACATACAGTTGCAACACAATAGACACGACTGCAATGTGACAACCGAGGAGGGAGTAGGAAGCGCGAGAAGGAGAGAAGTGAGCGCCGTTAGCTCACGCTGTGTATTTCCTTATCCAAAAACTTGAAACTAACTTACAAAAATTGGCTTTTGTACCTTAGCCAAGGTTTTTGGTGGTCAAAACTAATAATCTGAGAGCTCTAACTAAAGATAGGTAAAGAGAGGTTGATACAATCTGGAAGCTTGTAGCCCCGGCTCATCCAATAACAAGGTTTATTCGGAAAATAAGAGTTACAATATTCCCGATTCATCAAAATAATAAATGTTTTTACAATGAGGGCTCCATAAAATGGTATCCAAGTTAACTTGATGCTAACATTCCCCCCTCCTCGTGTGTGTCGTCCCTTGATGTAGCTTTATGGGCTGGAATAATCTTCGGGTTGACGGCTGGCGAGGCAGTCTTTAAGTGCATGTAGAGCCTTTTCATATCTGATCTTTCTCTCTTTGTCTAGAACTCGCAAAAATTGCATAGTGACCTAGTTCTTAAGCTGAATAGTGGAGTAGCCTACGAATCTAGAAGTCAGGTTGTTGATCACTGGCCCAAAAATCTTTGTTTGCCAAGTGAAGAACCCTATGCAACGCTTCCTCAAACGCCGACATATTATGACATGGCAAGAACATGGAGTGGACGTAGAAGCCATAAAGGACTTCTTTGGAAGGTTGGCCACTATGATCGTAGCATAAACCCTAGAGGAAGGACATCCACGAGGCTCCTGCTTGCTCTGGCTCATGAAAGACTTCAATGCATGTAAGCAACATTCAACAAATTTTATAGAGAATAACACATGAAAGATCAGGTAGACTTTTGAAGAATGCTATGCCGTTTGTTAGGGTTTTCACCTTGTATTCTTCTCTTGACGTTCCCTTTTTTGGAGCTGGCAATCTTGGATAATTCAACCATGTAGGCCGCTTCTTTGTTATTGCCTCATGTGCTTGCCACGTCCTTACTCTTGGTACAAGACAAAAAGTTGGATCCTTTTGAAGTGCCACATGTGCTCTTGGGAACAGAATCAAGTATCTCGGATTCTTGTTCAACCAGCTCTTTCTCTACTTGGGGTGGACTTCCTCTGTGCCTTCTACTTGCATGTCTTTATAAAGTCTTTCCTTGACCTGTAGTAGTAGCTCGACCTTGATCAAGCGATATGGCAGTGATTGCTGATGCCATTTTGCATTGATTTGGTTGGGAGTGAGTTGAGTAACATTAACAGAATGAAGAACTCTCAACTCTCAATCCATTGTTGCTTTCCATTGCTCATCTATCTCCTCAGTAACCTTTTCTTTAAGTGCATCTTTCTCAGATTTTGAAATCTGGACCATTGGCACTTCATCAGCTTCTGTTAATGGTACTTGAAATTCTTCTTTGCCACCTAGCCCTTCTGCTTTTGGTTGTGTTTCCATCTCAATGAAAGAGACTGAGGGAATATCAATATGTGGTTGCTCTGACGTACCTGCTTCTTCCTGCGTCTCTTGTTGTCCATCTCCCAGTAGCTGGTTGACTCTCTTCAGCTCGGCTATTTCCTTGAGCAGCTCTTCTTCTCTTTGTACTCGCATTAATACAAGGTCTCTACGTTGTGACTGCTCCAGCTTTAACTCTAGCTTGATATCTTTATTCATTTCTCTAGCTACTTTGTACACTTTGTCTGTTCCTTTGATCGAGACAACTGTGGGATTTTCTCTTATCTATCGCAAAAAGGTTGCCTGATCCTTGATCCTATGCCTGAATATTGCAATGAGCCGTTTTCTACGTCTAGCCATACTTGATCTTCTGAACTGACAGAGGTGTAGTTAAGAGTTCGTTAGTAACCTCTATCAGCTGTTCGTCTTTGGTTTTGTAGGCATCTGTTAACTTCATGAGAAATTTGCCTAACTCTTCCATTTCTTTTGCTACTTTTCTCAGGCTAGCTGGTGTTGTTCAGCTTCAACTTTTAACCCTTGGACTCGTTTTTATAGATCGGTGATGACATTTAATTTGTCCTCTAACTCTCCTTGGAGAGCGTCGATCACCATCTCTAATTCTCTAGCCTTTGTACTGCGGCTAAGTGTTGCTGATCGCAATTTTTGTGTCATCTCCTACATTTGCTTTGCATATTCATTAACTTGGAGAATCGCCTCATCATTTGGCTGCCAGTCTTCAGTTTCTGTGGGCTGCCTAGACGTTTCAGCTGTCTCTTGTGATTCTCTTGGTGGGGTTGTGGCAGCTGTTTGTTCCTCCCCTTGAGGCTGTGCTTGGGCCTCTTATGCTTTGTCTTCTTGAGGACGCACGTGGATGATAGCCACCAAATGCACTATTGATCATTAGGAAAAATATGAACCCTCTAGGAGCCCTTTGGGATTAAGGTTAATTAGTGGCCAGCCAATAAGAAGAGGGTGGTGGACACACTCTATACCCTCAAAAAAGTAGGGGGACAAGGTAGCTTTACACCTCTTAATGGCCTCTTACCTAGTGAGAAGGTAAGGGAGGTGGCTAGGGGAAAGCTGGGGGGGGGGGGGGGGACCACTTTGACCTTTTTCCCCCCATTTTTTGGGCCGGAGTTAAAAATACACTAAAAATTTCAAAATTTCAAAAAATTTCAAATTTCAAGTTTTCCCTCCTTAAAAGGTCCCCTAACCTATTTTATGGTCAAAAAAGTATTTTTGACCTCCAAAAGTAAAAAACGTGCACTAAAAAATTCCAAAAATTTTAATTTTTCCAAAAAAAAATCAAAACATCATTTTCCACCCTTCAAAGTCTTTCCAAACCCATTCTATAGCTAAAAAGTGATTTTCTCTCTCTACAAACCCTTTTCCAAGCTCTGCATGGTTGCAACAACCACATGCACCCCCTATAGTCCAGCATTATCTCTCTACTAGCTGTCTCCCATCTCCATTGTAGCACCGAGCAAGCTTCTCCCCTATCTCTTCCCCTTGCCCACCACATAGTTCCACACCAAGCTGGCTCCTCTCCCTTCTCTCACCTCCATTACAACATGAAACAAGATTCTCCTCCTTCTACTTTCATTTACTCGCACTACATGGAAATCTCTACTTCCGAAGGTGGAAAAAGCATCAACTCACATGACTTGCATACCACAAGAACAGGAGGTGTGAATAGTGCATGGGCATTGCAAGGATTCATCTCCAACATAAAGATAGAATGGTGAGAGAACTACCCTTGTAGCTTACATTCAAAGCTTAAGATCATCTTCATCTTTAAGTTTATCATGCTGGAGGGAATTAACCTCTTTATGGCTTTCAATGTTTAAGCTTCACACCTCATAACATTGGGTGGTTCTATTTTTTTGATGGCTTTGGTGCGCCATCTATAGTTTTGTAGCATGTGATTGAGTCTCACAGTAAGTTGTGTTATCTATGGAGAGTCATCAAAGATTTTTCTTATAATTTATTCTTTGTATAGTTGTCATTAGATTATTAGAATGAGATCATTTTGTACTTTATAACTTTGTGCTCACATAATCTGTTGTTTACTTACAGAGTCAACTTGTTTTGAGAGGACATGAGCAAGCAACCATGTGCAGAGATGGAAATTACCCTATTTTTGTTCCGTGAGGAACCTTTCACTACCGTGTTAAAAGATTTTGATAAGAATAGTAGGATTTTTGTTGAATCTTGAACCAATAGGTACTCTCTAGGAGCTCTTAGAAAAGCCATCCCTATAGTACTACTATCTTCCCTAGTGTCATAGACACACAAATAGTCGTGTATATGAATCTCTAGATAAGAAAGACAAATACTTGTAAGAGAAGCCTAACAGCAACAACATTGTCTCCATTTGTAATTATTTTTATGAGGTTGGATTCCTCTATAAATGCAATATAAATATTTCTTTTTGTTAAATGGTGTCGCACTGAGTGAGAGTATTTAATTAAGATTACTGGAGTTTCATACAGATTTGAGAAATATTGTTGATTTTTATGGATATTCTGATTTGCCTGTAAGATGTTTGAAGTTTCAAGTTTTAATCATTCCACCATGAAGAAATTCATGCAATATTTTGGTTTCAGTTTAATCACTAATGGTTATTCTTATTAAGTGGATCATAACCTTTGTCAAGATGTCCTCATTTGGGGATGTTGAATATATATCAATAGCAACATTTCAAAAGTTGAGAAAGCTAAATTCTTGCTTTCCAAAATGTTATTGTTTCCATACAATGCCTATGCCAAGCTTGACTTAGAGAAATGACAACTTGAGATGGAGGTGTAGATATATAGGGGTGACTTATTATTGATTCTTGTTTCATCATATATATTATAAAGCCTTTGAGTTTCCGCATTTTTGAGTAGTGTTGACAAGTTTTTGGTATCAAACCTTCTTAAATATCCCTATTCATTCGCTATTGGTAGCTATTTATTTGGTATTGCTAAAGATCATACCAATAGCTATCACCTTGTGAACTTAATTGTTGAATTGCGGATTTGATTTTTACTATGTAGCTCATTTGGATAGAGAAAGTGTAAACATAAATTATAGATACATGCATTGTTAATATAGAAGATATGTATCACTCGAACTTATATAACTGCTAATCAAGAAACCTTTGGTTGGATACTATAACAATAGGGGTCACATGTGGTTTCAAATACCAAAGAAATGGCTTAACCAAAAAATTCTCAAGAACACGAGGTGAACACAAGGAAGTAAAAATTGGCTCCTTGTTTGGTTGATTTCTAGTGCTAAATGTTCTGAGTGCACAAAATTTGTGAGGCCTTTGACCTTGGGAGTTCACTAAAGTATATGTAACATAGCACATGTGTTCAACAGAAGGGAATTTATATTCTTGTAAAGTTACAGAAACATGTGTAGGTAAGGCCTATAAGGGCTACTTTCAATCCATTGTGGCAAACGCACATGATATAGGAAAATTTTACATAGTGAATACTCCGGACATTAAACACTACAACTCTATCTCATGGCCATACATTAAAACAAAGCCCCTATTTGTCATTTTGAAGCCCCAGGACCCTCAACAAGAGGGACCACAACGACGCGTAGAATGGCCATCCAGGCACAAATAGGGACCAAGATATTTCCAAAAATAGGGGATGGACACAAGGAAGTAAAAAATGGTTGATAAGCATGATACAAGGTTTAGGTATCTGCCATTTGGGGGGGGGGGGTTGCTATGAACACATTAAACTGCCCAGTTCTATCTCATGGACATGCATTAAAAAAAGCCTATACTTGTCATTTTAGGGCCCAAGGGACCCTCAACATGAGGGGCCACAAGGGCGCGCAAATTGGCCATCCAAATTTTTTTGGATGGCCAATTTGCGCGCCCTTGTGGCCCCTCATGTATAAGCTTTTTGTTAATGCATAGAATTTAATGTATTCATAGCAAACTCCCCCCCCCCAAGATGTGAAAAACTTCCAAGGAGTAGTGCGGTCATATTTCTTACATCCATTCCATGACATGGTACGCTCCTGGGGTGACCTATCACATAAAAATATCTTTGGTAGGAGTGCCCTCATGTTAGGAAAGGGTGTGTTGCTGCTGATGAAAAGTTTTTGCATTGTCCTACTAGGGATCTCTCCATGTTAGCATAATGATTTTTGGTGTAGTGGGAGCCACATTGCCGCTGAGGAGAGCTTTGTGCCACCGTAAAAGCTTCATGTTATGCCAGTTCCTTGAGCCATTCTTGCAAACAACGCCACTCAACTAGCATAGCAAGAGGTCACCTTGTAACAAAAACATGTATGAATTCAACATTTGCAAGCTATATAATGAAGACACTTGTTAAGTATATGTTGTACAAATTTGCAAGTATTTTGGGAATAAACAATCCTAAAATATACATTAGGATGAGATTACCACCTCTAATAAGCATGCATTTGAAGCACCTACCTGCAAGATGTAACAAAGAAGACTGTTTTAGAGGAAAAGTGGTGACACTTGGCCTCTCTAACCTGCAGCCTTTCACTATTTGTGCATAAAAGCAACCTTTGTGCCAAGCACTACAAAACAAGTAGAGGCAACACCTTAGACTTCAAAGTTTATGATAAGAAGAACACAATCAAAAGTAAGAAGTATATTGTTACCTTGCATAAAGGGGTGTTTTATTCAAATATGTGATGGTATTGGCAAGATATTGAAGAACCATCAACATTCATCTCACGGATGGTACGACATTCCTGGGATGACCTCTGCTCACCCTCACGTGCGACTTTCGGTGCAAACGTTGCGAACAAGCAAATATGTATGCATACGATTTGTGATGTCCTTGAGCACCATGGTAGCTGTTGCATGAGGAAGCAAAGGATGAAAAGAGAGAGGGGGGAGGGAGAGAGAGGAACATGGGAGGAGACAAGGGGGTAGTGGGGGAGAGAGAGAGAGAGAGAGTGGAGAAGGAGGAGAGAAGGGGGCAGGGAGGGAGAGGGAGGAACATGGGAGGAGAGAAGGGGACAATGGGGGAGAGGGAGAGAGAGGGGAGGAGGAGGAGAGAAGGGGGTAGGGAGGGCGAGGAGAGGGAGAAAGGAGGGAGGAGGAAGAGAGAAGAAAGTTTTTTTTTAAAAGGGAGATTTTTTTTGAAAAATTGGACTTTTAGTGCTTGTAAGTTTAAAAAAAGGCCAAAAAATACTTTCTTGATATGGATATATGTTGGGGGGGAGTTTTAAGTCAAAAATAAGTAAAAATAATTTTTTTAAAAAAAAGTCAAATTTTGGCTCTTAGTGATCCACGTTTTTGATGATGTAGCCACACCTCTTTACTCCCTTCACTTTCAAAAAGCTAGAGAGAGAAGGTGACCTCCTAGGTCCACATCCTACATGTGTCTAAAAAAAAGGCTAGAAAAGCCTACTCAAAACTAGCTTCTTGAATGCCCATGTCCCCTTAACCCTACACACCATAAGCATTAATCCCTAAAAATTAGGATTCCTTACAAGGCCCATGCAAGGTTCATATTTCTCCTAATGTTGGGGGACAGGCGTTGTCACAACACAGAAACCAACTCTTAGCCCTGCCACGCAAGCCATAGTCCCTGAGATATTGCCTCTGAAGGAAATAAAACCCAAAACATTGCATGTCCAAGAGGTTGAACCATATGTCCCCATAGCCCAAGTCTCTAGAGCTTCAATTGATGTAGCTGAAATAAAGCTTGAGACACACAAGACCCATCTCAATATAACAAAGAAAACATACAAGTGGGTCCCTGAAGCTTCTTTAGCAACCATAACCAATGCTAAAAGACAGGAGCTTGGTAAGAGACGTCCCATTCGCCCCAAGAAATGTAAAGAAATGTTGCGTTGGATTCCTGAAAAGCTATTGGAAGCCCAAGACTACTATGAAGGAAATGATCAAATCTGGGTGCCAAAACGTAAATTGTGCTCTTACTTGTCGCCGGGCCCATGTGCGCTCAATCGTGTGGCTCCAAAACAAATTCAAGATCGTGGAAAGGAAAAAATCACGGAATGCGACACACCCGCTCCAGAGCTAGTTTGGGTACCAAAGAAAGAACGATTTGTTCCACCTAGCTTAGGAACATGGAAAGCAAATGAAGCTTCTTGCTCTTCATGTAGTTCCTATATGGAAATAGAAGCTTTGATACAACCTCCACCTACCATTGTACATATCCATACAAGCAAGAAAGAGTTTACACCTCCCGTTGTAAGTTCACCACCTACAACGATGTTGCAAATAAAATCATGGGAGAGTACCTTATCACCCTTGCAACTAGATAAAACGCATAGAGCGGTCGAAAACTATTGGTTAAAGCCTTCACCTATAACAACTTGGAACAACTGGTTTCAAAGGGTGACGACATCATTTCAAACGGTATGATCTACCCAAGGAAGGGGGAAGTGTTTGTTGACATCCATCATTCACTTGCCTCCCTCTCAACCTTTCTCCCTGACCTCTTAATCTCCAATCTTAGGGAATGTATATATAAAGCCTTATACTCACAAAAACAAGATAAAAAAGTAAAAGAGCAAGAGCCAAATACAACAAAATCATAAAAACACATTATGCACAAGAACACGGCCCTTGTAATATTTGCACTCTAACCATCTATTTGCGTGTACAGATATGGCTAGTACGCTAGAGTCATCCACTCCTGCCTTGGGTGAGAGGTACCCTCGTTACTTTTCACAAATGTTTCACATGGTCTTTCCGGTGCTTGCATGTGAATGGGATTTGGTAAGTACGCTGGCATGTGAGAGGAATTTTGAGGAGTTAGAGTGGATGGCACGTCTCTTGACCATGATTGATCCATACTTAGTAGAGAGCGTTTCTCCCATTGCACAAGCCTATCCTTTTGACCAAGATGACTATAGGCATCTAGTGACCTTCTTAGTAAACATGGGTACCTATGATGAAGAAGAAGATTTACATGACTACACGGATGGCACATATGGTCTCATGGATGATGACTTTGTTTATCTCGACGACGAGGATAGGGGTTTAGCCTTAGGGTTTCCCCCCAATCTCTACAATATCCTATTCCCTTGACTCTCTAGGGGGAGTGCAAATAATTAGGTTAGGATTCCTTATGTTTTTTTTTTTTTTTGTGCTCAATGAGTGTTGGTACCTTTTCCCACTCATATGCCTCCTAGAGGTATTCTTTGTGTTTCTTAGTGTGTACAGGAACGTGTTGCTGTTGTTAGGATTTGGACCTTCATGGGATCTTTCTCTCATTCACACTTCAAATCAAGCGCGACCATCGACACAAACAGGTGTTTCTTGCATTGCCCCTTATCTTTTTGCATCCATGTTTGTCTGCTTTGATTGTGATTGGTAGCATAATATTCAGCGCATTTGCTTAGTACCAAACATTAAATTCAATGAATTTTTTGTCATAATCACTTGTCTAGATTTAAAAATCAAGCAGTCCGACTAAGCTAGTTTGACCAAGTTAGGTGTTAGAGATCTTCTCTTAATACCATGGGGAATGCCATCCTAATAATCAATGGCTACTTAGGTTCTTAATCCGATTTAGGCAGCATTGTGTGAAATGTACTAGGGATTTCTAGTGGGCTTGACCCTATTGACCTTTAGCTTAAGTATTATAAAGGGAGTTTACTAGTGTGATGAGTCTGGGGAGGTGTAAGAGTGTTATATGACCCCCCAAAGTTACAAAATGCTAAAAATGAACAAACAAAAAATCAAAGTGCCACAATGTAAATCTTAAGCTGGAAGAGAAATCTCAGCTTGATTGGATACTTCACTCACATGTATTGCCTATGGTACTAGAGCCCTAGAGGTTCCCAGTGTGGGCGCTTTTCCTTGAAAAGCAAAAAACCCAAGGCATACAAAATAAGAAAACACATTAAAATTGAATCACTGTTGAAAGACTTTGGGGGGTCAAAGAAAAGAAAATATGCCAGGCGATGATTTCATGAGCAATTCCTTTTATCGTAGCTTAACTACAAGGTCTTCTAGGTATAGTCTCTAGTCAGTCCTCGAACATGAAATACTTGGCTCTCGTGATTAAACAACTTAATTGAACAGAGAAAATTAAGAAGCTTACCCATGGTATTAATAGTCGATCTCTAGTACCTTTCGACCGTTAAATTAGCGACCCTAGACCTGTTTAATTTTTTACCTTTACATCTGTTTATGCATTTGATTATATTGCAATTTAATGTTTCTTGTTGACAAATGGTTTAAAATTCTGTTACCAATCACATTGTCTGCCTACAATTGCATATGCTTTTTAATTCTATATGAGAATGCAATTACTGTGCCAATGTTGTTTGATTTTGCAGTGACTTAAGAAGGCTAAGGACATTCATCTCAAATGCTCTTCCACCTTGACAAACGAGCTTCAACTCAATAGCTTCCGAGGACGGAATCTACATCAGGAAGGGAGGCATGTTAACCCTTATGGCTCACGGACACCATATCACCTACGACGGACGTGGTATTATTCACTTGGTAGAGTCAGATACCGGGCTTGTCGGTCCAATAGGAAAAGGGTAAGAGTGATCACCGATGAGAGACGCACTCTAACTGGAACATTCAAGGGATTAGTTGGCTAAGCATGGGCGCCCAAGTGTGAATGGGGTGAGCTCATATAAAAGTCAACTAAACATAAAATTCATTCATTCTCTCATTTGTGCAATAGAAGAGTGCTCTTGCTCCATCTCCATCTTCTTCTTCTTCATCTCCTTGTGTGTGTGTGTGTGTGTGTGTGTATGCGTGAGAGAGAGAGAGAGAGAGAGAGAGAGAGAGAGAGAGAGAGAGAGAGAGAGAGAGAGAGTTTGCGATCGAGCATTGCGATGGCGGCACGACGGCGGCGAGGCGGTTGAGCGCGGCGTAGCGGCGTCTCCTTCTTCTTCGCAGCAAGGAATCCTCCACAAAGCAAGCGTAGAGCGGTGAGTGACACACCATCGCCTTCTTTGAGCTTACTAGTTTAGGCTTGTTGTGTGCTTGGAGCCATTTGTGGCTCGCACACGGTGTATCGGCAAGTTCCTTGCATTGACGCGTGCGACATAAGCGCACATTTTTGGCGCCGTTGCCAGGGAATGCCAGACATTAAGCTCAAGTAGCACTCTGTGCTTCTTCGTGGTGCAATTTCTATTGTAGGAAAGGTAAGGAAGGAGGGTGTGTGTGTTGAGAAGAGGGATTTGGTGTTATACTGTGTGTTTTTTTTGTTAATGGAGTTTTCAAAGGTACTGTGTTTATTCTCTGTGTATTAAGGTTGTTAGTTTTCTTTGTTAATGGAGTTTTCAAAGGTACTGTTTTTATTCTCTGTGTATTAAGGTTGTTAGTTTTCTTTGTTAATGGAGTTTTCAAAGGTATTGTGTTTATTCGCTGTGTATTAAGGTAGTTAGTTTTCTGTGTACAATAAGTAGCAAGTAGATCTGTGAGAGTTAATAGAGTGTGTTAGTGTGTAACAGTAGGTGTATTAATTAGAAGTAGGTAGATAGAGTGTGTGTGTGCTCTCACGCAGGCCACGGCGACCTTATCCTTTAATTTTTTTAAAAAAAATTTAAAATAAAAAAATTTATTTATTTTTTAAATAAAATTTTTTAAAGGTAGGACCGGGATCGGGAATATCTCCCAGACCCAAGCCCAAGCTCACGCTCAGGCCTAGGCCTCAGTCGCCTTTTAAAAAAACGAATTTTAGCTTCACACGTAGCTAAAAATCGATTTTTTGAGGACCAACGGAACTTCAGATGCCCGAAAATTGTGCTGTAAAGCACATAGCGACCCTCTAAGTGATACGCTCATTTCGACCTATCACACACTTTAATAAAAAAAATCAAACATTAAAAACGTAAAAAACACGAGCAAAAATGGATGCTTAAAAAAGGTAAGCGGCTAACCTTCGAGGTTATTTGCCGACGTTTGTAGGGTGCCAAAGGCACATGCATCTGCGCTCTGGTCGTGTGCTAGAGAAGGAGCAACTAGAGAGAATTTCGACTTACGCGAGTTCTCAATATCCACCTACTTTAGGTTCTGGACCCTCGGTGGGGACCCAAGGTAGTACAAACCAAGACCCGAACATAGCGGCTAGTGACTCTTCCTCTGACTACGACGTCATGGAGGGTTTCCCAATGCCTAATCCCGATAGCACGAGCCAAGCTATGCATGCCATGGGTCCTCGGTCCGGGCCGATCCAGTGTGCTTAGCCGCCTGAAGGAAACCTTTAGTAGAGCCACTCGATTCGAACATGGAGCTAATGATGTAAATGAGGGGGGTGGGGAAGTAAATTCTCCATTCGTGACAAACATAGACTCTATACCGTTAGAGAATGTGCACGTGAATACTTCATTCACTGCACCTCCTGACTCTTCAGAGTTATTTCCCTCCAAGGTCATATTACCCGATGGTAGAAGCCTTGCCGAAGTGCAAGAGGTTGAGAGATATATCCTTGCAGCGAGGGAAAAGGAAGTCGAGAACTTACGCAAGGCGGAGCAACAAAGAGAGTTAAAAGCGAAAGCTCCTATGTCAATATCCTTGCTAAGAGAGCAATCAAGTGCTCCTGATTTAGCAACCGCTAAGGTCCAACCCCTAGAAAGCAACATTGCATCTAGCTCAAAGGACACCCCTAGCACCTCAATCCTAGATGGAGTGTTCTTAAATGAGAACTGGGAGTACGAATTACAAACAGAGACTCTGACCGACCTATACACAGGTCACACCTATCACGTGGGTTGGTTAGATGTCCTACAATCCACAATGGGTGCTACTAGTGTGGAGGATCAACAACAGAGAGTTTGTGAGGTCATCCATAGGTTCATTGAGTTAGAGAGACAGAACAAAGGGATCAACATGCCTTCAACGGGTCTCATGAGATTCTTGGACACAGGGAAGGCTAACAACCGACCTTATCGCAAATGGAGACTCCCTCGGTAAGTCCGATGGATCCCCCATATGTTGTTTCTCCAGGGGTCTCAGTGCAATCTGAGCCCACAAGTGATAGCTTCACCTTTCCAAGTCTAGCTCATCTTTCCCTTGATGACACCACGGCTACCATGCCTACCCCAATGATGGGCATGCCGAGAAACACGCCATGGACCTCATTTGTTAGTAAAGCACTACTACATGGTAGCTCAATGCCTGCAACAGTACCTACAAGTGTGTACCAATCGTATGCACCTATGGGTCATCACACTCATGTAGTCCCTACCCCTCCCATTGTTTCAACTACCTATGCTCCACAACCACAATACACAAGTTCTTATTTTCATGGGACTATACCGGCTAGAATTAGCATGTCACATCCGACGTCTGCTATGCCTAGGGCCACCCATATGAACTATGGACCACCACATGGCACAACATCGTACCCAACGTGGAACCCAAGGGCTTCCTATGCGCCAAGCCCAATGCCAATACCTACTCCACATGTAGTCTTTGGAACACCTCCACCACGGTGCCTGCTCACTTAGTTGACTTGGCAACATTTGCTCAAGCTATTGGTCGATCTATTACTGAGAATATGCGTAACACGTCTGATAGAGAGCCTAGAAGTAAGGCGGTACAAACAACCAAGCTCACACAAAAATTTAGTGGAGACGGGGATGTGAGAAAGCATATCGAAGTGTTTGAACAAATATGCGATTCTCTAGGAGAACACAATGACCTACATAAGAGCAATGCTTTAAGCTTAACCTTAAGTGGAAAGGCTGGGGATTGGTATAGAACCCTAAGGGTGGAATAAAAAACTATTTACCCTACTCTTAGGAGACTATTTTTAAAAGAATACATACGAGAGGGAGTGCTTTGGGGTGTTGCCTCTCAGCTCCAGAAAGCCCAACGAGAGGAAGGAGAGTCGGTGAGAGACTTTATAAGTCGCTTGAAGCATTTGATTTCTTGTTGTAATCCAAATGAGCGCTTCAACAATAACCAATTGCTTGATAGATTCATTAGCGGATTACGACATGAGGATATCTACAATGGCCTAGTCATTAGAGGTATCACCACTTGGGAAGCAGTCACCACCAATGCGATCCAATTGGAGAATAATTTAATGATTCAAGGAGAAAGAGTGTCTGTTGAGTCTAAATCTATTAGCTCACAAGCATCGGGGCATCAGCCATGGACCCTAAAGCCAATTTCTCAGGAGCCAAAGATATCTGAGATGACTTTAGTAGATCTCACCAAGGCTATTCAAGAGAGTCTTAGAGACAATCGTGCTCCGCAAAACAATCATATGTATCCAAGAAGGGATCAACAATGGTGCTCAGTATGCTATGGACCGCATAGTACCAATGAATGTCCTACTTTTAGAGTAAAAATCAATGGGAACTGCAATGCCTGTGGGAGGTATGGTCATCAAGCTAAGGATTGCATAGTATTTAAGCGCGCGATGGCCAATAGACCAACCTTAGCATGGACAGACACACCTCGAGTACCTGCATTGATGCCGGCCCCACCTCTTGAACAAACAGCACAACACATGGTCCCTAGGGCCCAAAATGTTGTTCAAACAACACCCTTACCACCTCCAGTGCTAGGACCGCAACCACCACATCCGAGAATCACTTATGTGAATCAAGTGGGTTGTGAGTCATCTATTTCTTGTTTGGAAGGCTGTGAGGAAGATATAGGTCCTAATATTGCCTATGGGATGGATGTGCTTGAAGAAAGTCCACAATACTACATGGAGGACTATTGGGGACAAGTCAAACCTGTATATCAAGTAGCTGCTCTTGCGGCAAGAGGCCAAAATATCAATTACACTGCTAAGACACCACCTCTTCAATGCTATGAATGTGGAGGTCCACATCGTGTAGCCGAGTGTCCTATTAGGCTACAAAAGAACGCCACACTAATGAAAACCAATCAAGCGAGCACGTCTACAATGCCGATACTCATGTGTAATCGATGTGGCATAGATCATTTGATTGCCCAATGTCCAAATAATCCAAATGCACCGAAGATCACGCCATTAAACTTGATTGAAGTTATCGAGGAGCCATCACCAAGTACACCCGTGGTACCAGTAAACATACTCACACGATCGATTCTCCAAAAACAAAATTATATTCTTGAGGAAAGAGACACGGCATCAATTGCCCAATCTCAGAAAAAGAAGAAAACGCGAAGAAAGAGATCGCAAAAAGCAGTGAAGTTAGAGCCCAGTTCAAAGACCAACATAGGGACTAGTGATAACCCCGTATATATGAACGACGCTGAAGAAGATTCTGATTCAGGTGAAACCATGGAGACCAAAACGACCACTAACATAGAAACCAACAAGGAAGATATTCATGAGCCACAATGGCCAAGATCTAAAAAGAAGATAGGAACTTACCCAAACCCTACAGAGGAGATTGAGCGAGTCAAGCAATTAAGGAGTTTGGTAGAAGATACCCAAAGGGATCTAGAACCAGCACCTAGGAAGATCCAGATTACAGACACCATGTTCCCTACGCAACAACAACCTAGTGTCATCCAAGAAGAAAGCGACTTAAAGTCAGGGGAAAGTGGGTGTACTCACTTCTTGATGGAAAGAATGCTTACAGAGGGACTACCTGATCCTATCGAAGAAATGGAGATCCCATCTTCCCCACGTCAAGGGACTCAAGGCCAAAAGGTGCCGTTAAACATTGCCAAATTGATGGATTTCATGTCTTCAGAAGTTAGAACCACCATCATGTCCAAACTATATAAAGACCCTGAGCTAGTCTCAGCTCTTCGAGCCTTCCTCAATGGAGAACTGAAGTTTGGGCTACCACAATTTGCACAGATGGATGGAGCTGGGGAGATGCCAATAGAGGAGGAATACATAGATCCACAACCCAACCTAGATAAGAACCTTGTTATAGAAATACCTGTTAACAAGTTGGGACAATACTTTGAGGGTGATGAATCCAATGCCACTATACCAATCACTACTAAGGGATTAACCGTGAAGGGAATCCTTGATGGTGGCACTGGGGTTAGCATTGTGACTAAAAATTGCTGGGAAACTATGGGAAGACGTCACCTTGCGACCACAACCATAGTAGTGAAGATGGCCAATGGGTCTATTGTTAAACCTATTGGGATGCTAGAAGATCTCAAGATCAAGGTCTTTGGACATAAAATAAGGATTACCTTTATTGTTATGGATTTCTCCAAACACACTATGGCATCGGAGATGATCTTAGGACGTCCTTTCATGAGGGAAGCAAAAATGGTGCATGACTGGTCCAAAAACCATGTCTACTTGCAGTTCCAAAATTCTGTCATTCAAGTGGATCTTGTGACGGGTCGAGGACATCCTCTAGGAAACAGGTTTATAATTGATCATAGATCTGACACCACAGTTCACTCGGCCCCATTGCAGTATTGTTACATGTGTAAAGCGGACAGTGATATTGGGGAAGATTCTCCTTATATGGATGTACTACCTGGGATGACTGAGTCAGACAATGTGGATTGGGTCCGCCTAGCAGCACCCATAGACACTTGGGGAAATAGGGGGACGACCTGGGTAACACCTGAGGGGGATGAAATACCACCAATGGTACCCTTAAATATGCTAGAAGCAATGCATATAGCTTCTGATGATCTACAAGATGAAAGTTTGACTGGCATTGGAACCAGTAGCGCCTCACAAGACTATAGCCCACACGATTTGGGGTCAGAATCATCAATTGAAATTGACTCTAAGGACGAAGAATCTGAGTTAAATCTTAGTGAAAATGTGGGGACAAACCATTCAGGGCACAATGGTAACCTAGATGACAATCTATCCAAGGGAGCAGAAGACACAAGTAGTGATTCATCTAGTGACTCTTCACTAGAGATTGGCCGTAATCGAGAATTAAACAAGAAGAGTAAGAGATATAAGAGGCGATGATATCGAGCAAATGTGTGTGCTAGAATAAGTGAAAAGAAATCTACCACAGAATGGCTTAATTATATAGGGGCATGTGATGCTCATCGAAAGTTGGTAGATAACTGGGGTGAATACCTTCAAAGCGTTATGTGATGTAGTCCACAACCCATTGACATCGCACAACTAGAGGCTACAGAGAAGCCAAAGTTGAGCCGTACTGTAAGGAGACGACAAAATCGAGAGTTAGCTCAACAACAAAAGGAATTTGAAGTGAAATCACAGTCCACAGAACAACAGGACTCCACAGACTTACACCCTGCACCTGAACATTTCAAATCCTATACCACAGAGGAACGTAAGGTTGTGTATACAAAGGCTCAAAGAAAACCTATCGATGGGAGCAATGGAGTCTATGAAAGTCCAGCGATAGTTAAGGAAATAGAGTTAGCAGACCCAGGAGAAGAGTCTAAACCTGTTTTCATTGCCCAGGATCTGACCGAGACTGAGGAGTGTGTACTTAAAGAACTTCTCAAGGAATTCAGGGATATATTTGCCTGGACATATCATGATATGAAAGGTGTTCCACCTTCCGTGGTGCAACACACAATCCCCATGAATAGCATGGCTAAACAGTTCAGCAACGACCCTACCCAATGAATCCTAAATATGCAAAAATCGTTCAAGAAGAGATTGAAAAGCTTGTAGAATGCGGATTCATATACCCTATTGAGCACTCAGAATGGGTGTCTTCAATAGTGATTGTGCCAAAAAAGAATGGGAAACTCAGAGTGTGCGTGGATCTCAAGAAGGTCAATGCCGCCACTAGGAGGGACCATTACCCCTTGCCATATTCAGAACATGTGCTTGAAAGAGTTGCAGGGAAGGAAGCTTATAGCTTTTTAGATGGGTACTCTGGCTACAATCAAATCACAATTGCACTGAAGGACCAAGCTAAAACAACCTTTATAACCAAATTTGGAGTGTTCGCATTTCATGTTAAGGCTTTTGGCTTAACCAATGCCCCGGCTACCTTTCAAAGATTAATAAACACTGCTTTTAGAGAATATTTGAGGGAGTTTTGTGAAGCTTTCTTAGATGATCTTTGTGTTTATTCCTCTTGGAAAGAACATCTATCATGTTTACGAAAAGTGTTTGAGAAGTGTAAATTGTATCGCATCTCCTTAAACCCTTTCAAATGCCAATTTTGGGTTAAACATGGAGTCATTTTAGGGCATAAGTGTCCAAAAATGGGATTTCCACAGATGAGGGCAAAATTAAAGCCATTGCTAAATTGCCACCACCTACAAATTATAAAGGAGTTCAAAGGTTCACGGGCCATGTTGGTTATTACCGACGGTTTATTTTAAACTTTGCCGAGATAGCTCGTCCTTTGTACAAGCTTCTTATTGAGTTCCAATGGACTGCGGAGTGGGACCATGCTTATGAGTCATTGAAAAAGACCTTGACTAGTGCTCCTATTCTACGAGTGCCCGATTGGAATGTAATTTTTCATGTGCATATTGATGCATCGAACTTTGCTATTGGGTGTGTTCTAGCTCAACGAGGAGAACATAAACTGGACTACCCCATTAGCTTTGCAAGTCGTCAGTTGAATGATGCCAAAAGAAACTACACCACTACAGAGCGAGAAGGTTTAGGTATGATTTATGCAGTGAAGAAATTTCGCTACTACCTTCTGGCCCAACAAGTTTGTGTTCTATGTTGATCATCAAGCCTTGTTGTATCTAGTAAATAAACCTTGTTCCACGGGAAGAATTACACGATGGTTGTTAATTCTCCTTGAGTTTGATTTTACCGTTGTGGTGAGACCTGGTAAAAGACATGTCATGGCTGATCATTTGTCTCGCATACCCAATGGTGAAGCCCCTACTGGAGTTGATGATGAATTGCCTGATACTTCTCTATTCCTAGTCGAAACCATACCTGAGTGGAGTGAGAAGATTGTGAAATTTCTAGTTAATGGTTTTCCACCCAAAGAGCTTCATAAAGACAGAGCTCGAAAAATGTTAAAAGAATGTGAACCTTACTCTCTCATTGCGGGAACTCTCTACAGGCTAGGGAAGGATGATATTCTTAGAAGTTGTGCTCGTGAGGAGGAGTATTTATACATACTGCAAGAAGCCCACATGGGTATAGCCGGAGGACATTTCTCAGGGGAACTAATAGCTAGAAAGGTGTTGCAATCAGGCTATTGGTGGCCAACATTATTTAAGGATGCATCACTGTTTGCAAAAGGATATGATGAATGCCAACGTTACAAGATCACACAACGAAAATATAGGATGCCCTTACATCCTGTTAAAGTGACTCAACCATTTGAAAAATGGGGTTTGGACTTTGTAGGCCCAATTAGTCCAGTAGCTCGTAGCACTCAATATCGATATATTATCGTTGCCACTGACTATGTGACAAAGTGGGAGGAAGCCAGGGCGACACGTAAGGCCGATGCGAGGTCAACTGCCAAGTTTCTCTTTGAGAACATTATTACAAGATTTGGTTGTCCCTTTGATATTGTGAGTGACCATGGTACTCATTTTATAAATGGAGTAATAAAAGAACTCACTACCAACTTTATGATAGCTCACCATAAATCCACACCTTATTATCCACAAGCAAATGGCCAAGCTGAGAGCACCAATAAGACCTTAATCTCTATCTTAACCAAAACGGTGGAAGCTCATCGCACAGATTGGGATTTAAAGCTTACATTAGCTCTATGGGCTTATCGTACTGCGTATAAAGTTGCCATTAACTGTACACCATTCAAGATGGTGTATGGCCAAGAAGCGGTTATGCCATGGGAGTTTGTCATTCCTAGTCTCGAGTAGCTTCTCAAGAAGGTTGGGATGGTAACCCCTTAGTTGAGCGATTATATATCCTTGAAAGGCTAGATGAAGAGAGGCAATTAGCTGTGCAAAATGCACTTGTGGAGAAAGATAGGAGGAAGAAATGGTTTGACCGTCATCTAAAGAACAAAGATATCAATGTTGGTGATAAAGTCCTTATGTATGCAGTGTGTAACGAAAAGAAAAAGTTGAAACATGCGGGAAAAGGACCATATAGAGTATGTGAGATCACCCCACAAGTAACCATTCGTGTGGAGACTCTTGATGGAGTTGAAACCATTGGATTCCTCAATGGGAGCAAATTTAAAAGATACTATGATCCTTTAAGCCAAGAGGAGTTGCGTGCCATCCATACAAAAAAGGAAGCCAAGGCACAAATAGAATTGAAGAAGATACAAGCTCAAGCTGAGGCTAAGGAGCGACAACAACGTATAAGACGAAAACGAGAAGCTAACCTTGGAGTCACACATGCATTCCACGTTGAAATCGACGAGGATTGGTTGGACTCTGACACACCTCTACAATACCCTATTGAGCTAAACAGCACCTATGGAAAAGTTCTATATAACGCCTTATTGTACATGGGTGCTAAATATAATCTTCTATCATATGGGGTGTGGTGTTAGTTAGGGAAGCCACCTCTATCTGAGAGTATTATCCAAGTCAAGGGTGTCAACAACAAGAAAAAAACTACAGTTTTTGGAATCTGGCACACTTCTGTCAGTTATGACAATGGGGTTGTAGCTCAAGACTTTTTGGTCATGCCTGTTGGAACTATGGAGGGTAATATAAACCTAGGACGCACGTGGATGATAGACACCAAATGCACTATTGATTGGGGGACAGGGGGTGTCACAACACAGAAACCAACTCTTAGCCCTGCCACGCAAGCCATAGTCCTTGAGATATTACCTCTTAAGGAAATAAAACCCAAAACATTGCATGTCCAAGAGGTTGAACCATATGTCCCCATAGCCCAAGTCTCTAGAGCTTCAACGGATGTAGCTGAAATAAAGCTTGAGACACACAAGACCCATTCCAATATAACAAAGAAAACATACAAGTGGGTCCCTAAAGCTTCTTTAGAAACCATAGCCAATGCTAAAAGACAGGAGCCTGGTAAGAGACGTCCCATTCGCCCCAAGAAATGTAAAGAAATGCTGCGTTGGATTCCTAAAAAAATATTGGAAGCCCAAGGCTACTATGAAGGAAATGATCAAATCTGGGTGCCAAAACGTAAATTAAAGTGCTCTTACTTGTCACCGGGCCCATGTGAGCTCAATCCTGTGGCTCCAAAACAAATTGAAGATCGTGGAAAGGAAAAAATCACGGAATGTGACACACCCGCTCCAGAGCTAGTTTGGGTACCAAAGAAAGAACGATTTGTTCCACCTAGCTCAGGAACAGGGAAAGCAAATGAAGCTTCTTGCTCTTCATGTAGTTCCTATATGGAAATAGAAGCTTCGACACAACCTCCACCTACCATTGTACATATCCATACAAGCAAGAAAGAGTTTACACCTCCCATTGTAAGTTCACCACCTACAACGATGTTGCAAATAAAATCATGGGAGAGTACCTTACCACCCTTGCAACTAGATGAAACGCATAGAGCGGTCGAAAACTATTGGTTAAAGCCTTCACCTATAACAACTTGGAACAACTGGTTTCAAAGGGTGACGACATCATTTCAAACGGTATGATCTACCCAAGGAAGGGGGGAGTGTTTGTTGATATCCATCATTCACTTGCTTCCCTCTCAACCTTTCTCCCTGACCTCTTAATCTCCAATCTTAGGGAATGTATATATAAAGCCTTATACTCACAAAAACAAGATAAAAAAGTAAAAGAGCAAGAGCCACATACAACAAAATCATAAAAACACATTATGCACAAGAACATGACCCTTGTAATATTTGCACTCTAACCATCATCTATTTGCGTATACAGATATGGCTAGTACGCTAGAGTCATCCACTCCTGCCTTGGGTGAGAGGTACCCTCGTTACTTTTCACAAATGTTTCACATGGTCTTTCCGGTGCTTGCATGTGAATGGGATTTGGTAAGTACGCTGGCATGTGAGAGGAATTTTGAGGAGTTAGAGTGGCTGACACGTCTCTTGACCACGATTGATCCATACTTAGTAGAGAGCGTTTCTCCCATTGCACAAGCCTATCCTTTTGACCAAGATGACTATAGGCATCTAGTGACCTTCTTAGTAAACATGGGTACCTATGATGAAGAAGAAGATTTACATGACTACACGGATGTCACATATGGTCTCATGGATGATGACTTTGTTTATCTCGACGACGAAGATAGGGGTTTAGCCTTAGGGTTTCCCCCCAATCTCTACAATATCCTATTCCCTTGACTCTCTAGAGGGAGTGAAAATAATTAGGTTAGGATTCCTTATGTTTTTTTGTTGTTGTTGTGCTCAATGAGTGTTGGTACCTTTTCCCACTCATGTGCCTCCTAGAGGTATTCTTTGTGTTTCTTAGTGTGTACAGGAACGTGTTGCTGTTGTTAGGATTTGGACCTTCATGGGATCTTTCTCTCATTCACACTTCAAATCAAGCGCGACCATCGACACAAATAGGTGTTTCTTGCATTGCCCCTTATCTTTTTGCATCCATGTTTGTCTGCTTTGATTGTGATTGGTAGCATAATATTCAACGCAAGGAGAGAGTGTGTGCGATCGAGCATTGCGACGGCGGCATGACGGCGGCGAGGCGGTTGAGCGCGGCGTAGTGGCATCTCCTTCTTCTTCGTGGTGAGGAATCCTCCACGAAGCAAGCGTAGAGTGGTGAGTGACACACCATCACCTTCTTTGAGCTTACTAGTTTAGGCTTGTTGTGTGTTGGAGCCATTTGTGGCTCGCACACGGTGTATCGGCAAGTTCCTTGCATTGACACGTGCGACATAAGCGCACACGATGCCTCAACCATTTCTTGTTGGGTGGTGGTAGATGGGGTTTCCTCTGTTTCCTGTTTCTTTGTTTGCTCAAATCTTGTTGACTCTTGTGGTGCAGGATTGTCCTTTCCAGCTCTGGTTCTGTTTCTTTTGCTTTAACTTGGTCAGAAGTAGTCGCTGCTTGTTGTGTAGAATCTGCTACCTCTTGTGATTCAGGCTCCTTTTCTTTGGTTGGCTCGCCCTCCTTAGGTCTATCTGTTGGTGATGGTGGAGGGCTTGGCATGGGGTAGTTGTGTTGTTATGTAGCAGGTGAAGATGGTCGGGGAGACATATCACTTTGTTCATGCTGGGTATCTCCTTGTGCGCTTGCTTCTTCTGCTTGTTTTTCTTGCTTGGACGCATTTTCTCTAGAGCTTCTTTCAGCTTTAATGTCTCTGCTTCCTGATACATTATTTCCAAAAAATCCTTTGGATCTTTTGCTTCTCTCCGTGCAGGGTGCTTTGTTCTTGGTCTTTTTACTTCTATAGGTACCCACTTTGCAGGGTCCTTGCCTTGAGCTTGGCGGCTTCATTCATAAGAGTGCTCTCTCTCAAACCTTGCCTTCTTCTATTGAGGCTCCTCTTGATGTGATACCACTGCTTTTCTTTTCATCTCTTCAATGCGAGCTCTTCTTTCCTCATTGTCTGAGCTTTTGCTACTATTGTTGGGGTATAGGTGCTTGTGCCTTGCCCGGCCGCCCAGAGTCTAGGCGTCCACTAACTTGTATACCTTATACATAACATAAGTGTATAGGGGGCTGCTCACTCTTTCGAGTCTCCCTACCCATATCTGTGTGTCGTGTGTTTCCTTCTCTCTCTCACTCTCCGTCTGTGGTGCTCTCCGATCCCCTTCAATTGGTATCAGAGCGACATGTGTGAGAGCGTAGATGGACGACTTCGCGATGAACTCGTCGGCTATGGCGGAGAGGTCACAGATCTGAGCAAAGAAATAGAGGAGGCTTGTGGACAGCCATAAGGAGGCTTGCAGAAGAGCTCTCAGGAGCTTCCTAGTGCTCACAGATCAGTCCACAGTTCCTCTACAGATCAGCCCACTGTGTACAACATCTTCTCTCTTCTCGGCAAGCTTTGCAACGGCTACATCGACGATAGATTGGAGCTTGGAGCTTCCATAGACATGGAAGCATTGTGAGATTGATACATTCAACTCACACATCAAGGTGGGAAGTGAGTTTGAGCCTTTCTATGAGCTCAAAGAAGCATAGAAGAAAGTCGTTTAGTTTTTGGCAGTTTGATAGCAGTCTACTGTTTTGCTCATAACTTGAGCTACAAAGCTCCGACTCCAAACAATTTTGGTTCAAAATGGAGCTGGCTTCAAGCTCTACGACTTTGTAGAAGGAATTTTTCTCTGATTTGGAGTGCAAGTGGGTTTGAAATTAAAAACACAGAGACTATTTTTCAGGACAGTTTTGGGCTCTGTTGTTTTCTTTGCTGTAGACAGCTTACTCGTGCACACTGCAGGTAGCAGGCACATTTGCAGGTGTTACAAGATCGGGTTTGACTCCCATGTATAGGTTGAGTCTAGTACTCCCACAAATGTTGCGAGTTGCAGTTGAGTGGTTCTTCTATGGTGTTGTGGCTTGCATACATGGTCTTGAGCGGGTAATGCTCTATGTATGCTTATGTGGTGAGCAGTAGATCTTGTGAGCAAGTGCAGAGGTTGGTTGTGGATGACAGGTATGGTCACCTGTGGTACTCTTTGTGAGCATTTGTTGAACATAGTTTTGCAGAGCTTATGCATGTATGTTGAGTGTAGTTTGATGCGCATTGATTGCTCATTGTATTGAGCTTACAGGACAATGGTTATTTTGTGTTGATAGCCATTGTGCGTCGAAACTCTGGCAAACTTTTCCCAGGAGTTTTATGCGCATAAGTTGATGCGATCCAAGTTGTGATTGCGATTGCACTCAGTGATTACGTGCAGTGTTCTCTACAGGTGGGAGATTTATGCGTGTGTATGCATCGATACCGCACAGTGTGGGCTTGGTGATTAGCTCACAGTTTGACAGGCGTACAGTTATCTTGGCACAATCACAAGAGTGAATATTGTGATGTATTCTTGTGTGGCTACGAGCTAGGTAGCCGGATTCGAGTCATATTGACTTGTGATTTTGTGCAAGGTTTTGCACGGTTATTGGTGCAATTTTGCATCAGGTTTTGAGCCATATTTGCAGACTTTTGTTGATGCGATTCGAGCCAGTTTAGGGCTGATTTAGTTGACATTTGCTACTTATTGTTGGTTGCTCTTTTGCGAGCATTATGGCTGATTTTTCATTTGACTTCCAGCGTTATGGTTTGACACAGTTTGATGGTGCAGATTTTGTTGCTTGGAAGGAGCATATTCTTGTTGCATTGGCGGATTTGGGGCAGGATAAACCCTTGCGTGGTTTATCGGCGAAGCCCAAGTCTATGCGTGATGATGATTGGCAGGATCTTGATGAGTTAGCCATGTCTACGATTCATTTGCATCTGGTTGAGTCTGTTTACTGGCAGGTCTCGAGGGAGACTACAACTCATGCTTTATGGCAGAGTTTACATGCTATGTACGCGGCATCCATGTCTACAGGGGAGTCTAGTCCCACTTCTATGTCCATGGGAGAGATTGGTCCCACACGCAAGTCTCAATGGCATAGAGACTTGACATGTTGGCATTGTGGACATAGAGGGCACATTAGGCGTCGATGTTTCAGGCGTTTGAGACAATGGAGACGACAGATGCGTGATGTAGATTTGGGCATGACAGATGCTAGTGAGATCAGTACGGTGGTTACTGAGTATGCTTGTGATGGCGATGTCACATTTACATCTAGCTTGTCTTCAGACGATCTTATATCTACGGATTGCATATCGGATTGCACATTGTCTTCACATTGGCTACTAGATTCAGATGCTACTTTCCATGTCACGTCGCATCGTGAGTGGTTTAGCACGTTTTCTAGTGGGAGACTTGGTTGTGTGTACATGGTTGATGGTGTTGTGTATGACATTGAGGGTGCAGGAGACGTATGTTTGTCCTTGCCCAGTGGTATGAGATTTACCCTGCGTCATGTGCGTTATGTGCCAGATCTGAGACGGGATTTGATCTTAGTCAGACAGTTATGGGATAATGGATGTCGGGTATCGCTGCTTGAGCGATCTTTTGCGTTGCATTTGGGTTCGCTTGTGATTGTGAGAGGTGCTAGAGTTGGCACATGGTACCCATTGCACGTAGTACTGGTGCGAGATGGTGGAATCTCAATCTTGTCACAACCATACAGAGATCGAGAGACCCGGATAGTCTCTTTTGCTCGTGGGTTGCAGGGTGCTTTGCATGGAGCGCAGAGTAGTGAGCTCGTTGTGCACACAGTTGGGGCACGACTTGAGCAATCACACAGAGAGGTGACAGAGTCAGATATGCATGCTTTGCTAGGTGGCTGAGCAAAGAAAAGTGTCAGTTGTGCGAGATACTTCTATGCAGGATAGACAGGTAGAGCTGTCTTGCTCTAGTGAGACACGATAGGAGGACGTTGTGCAAGAGTCTATGCATAAGGAGTTAGAGCATGAGAGCTCTAGTGAGTCACATCAGATTGAGTGGTCATGTTTGCAGTGGATGATTGCAGAGGAGGTTGAGATGTCAACGATTATGCAGTCATTCCTTTCTATGCTTGACAATGAGCATGGGGATATAGTTGTGCAGGATATGTCTTCCAGCAGACCACTAGAGTAGCTGGTTTGCTTTGAAGTTGCACGACAGGTTGATGCGTCTTTTGTGAACAGTCAAGAGATGCATGTGGCTGACATGCCTTGTCAGTCAGAGATGCCTATTTCCAGGGATATATATGTTGATGCATGCTCCGTAGAGCTAGCAGGGCCCGCTAGCATTGCATCGGCATTCGGTGGTCTCATGTATGAGATGCTGATCTTGAGACCGGATATTGCATCTGCAGTGGGAGCATTTTCAGTTGGGGTTGTCAGTCGTTTGTTGACTGATGATGGCATAGTGCACGAGGGAGATATGCAGGTATTGCATACATACTTGCAGTACGTGTGCGGTATGTCTGGTGGTGTATGGACTTACACGGGATCAGGGCAGCCGGATGCACACGATCACAGCCAGCCAGTGGGCATCGGTTGAGAGCGGTTTTCTCTCGCCTTTTGTAGTCTTTAGACTAGGTTTCCTTGCTTAAAGGCACAATCGCCTTTAAGTGGGAGGTTGTTGGGGTATAGGCACCTGTGCCTTGCCCGGCCGCCCAGAGTCTCGGCGCCCACTAACTTGTATACCTTATACATAGCATAAGTGTATAGGGGGCTGCTCACTCTTTTGAGTCTCCCCACCCATATCTGTGTGTCATGTGTCTCCTTCTCTCTCTCACTCTCCGTTTGTGATGCTCTCCGATCCCCTTCAGCTATGCCCTTCTGGAGAGATCTCGGAAGAATCTTCATCGTATTTTTAAGTTCTTATGGTGAACCTTGTGGCTCAAGGGGATGTTTGGGCCGACACGATCCACGTGTTCTGATATGGGGTAGGTGACAAATTGTCTGCCATGCCGATAGCATGGTAGGCTATTCTTGTGATTACCTCAGGTGCTCCCAGATATGTTATCTTACCCTCTTTCTTTGTACACTTCAGTGTGGACAAACCATACTGTGCGCGGTCGATGGGTTGCTTGGTTGTTGACTTTAAACTTGTGTAAATGTAGCCACAACTACGTGATTGGTATTGTGTATCTTGGTAGTCTCTTTGCAAGAAAGTGGAAGTGTTGATGATATAATCTTGCTAGTTCTTCCACTTGCTTCTAGATGATATCGACAAAGGTTGCCGCAGTAGTTTCCTTGGTGAAGGTATCTGCTGTCTTTCTATCTCTAGCTCTCATGGTCATTCCTTCTGTCCGCAATTTGAGAGCTTCGGCTACTATCTCTCTCATAATTACCACTTTGACCTTGTTCCCTTGCTGGTCAAAAATCTGGGTTGTTCCATCTTCCTTGATTGTGGACAGGAGCTCATAGGCTTTCTGAAAATCTACACCACATGGCTCTTGGTCGTAGAACTCTTTGAGCCCAAGTCGTCTGTTAGCTTCTTTTGTTTTTGGCTTTGTTGTGACATCGTAGACCTCTCTTGGCAAAAGCAGTAGTTCTACCTGATGTCCTTCTTCACTTTTGAGTCTACCTGTGAAAACCATTGTGTTATTCTCCTCAAACTGTTCCTTAGACAGATAGGTTTCTTTGGATGTCTTTACTGAATTGGGGTCCAGTTGGTATGGTGGTAGCTCTTGAAGCTTCTCCTTTTGAGAGACCCTCTTCCTTGCCTTTTCTGCAGCGTGCATGGCTCCTATTAGGTGAATAAAGTGTTAAAGTTAGCAAATTTGGCAGATTCCGCTCTAAAATTTCCTTGAGTATGAATTGCTGACAAATTGATGTCTTTACTGAACTGGGGTCCAGTTGGTATGGTGGTAGCTCTTGAAGCTTCTCCTTTTGAGAGACCCTCTTCTTGGCCTTTTCTGCAGCGTGCATGGCTCCTATTAGGTGAATAAAGCGTTAAAGTTAACAAATTTGGCAGATTCCGCTCTAAAATGTCCTTCAGTATGAATTGCTGACAAATTGAGTCCAATTTGCTTCAAATCAATTTTTGAACATGCATAGTTGCATAAAAAACATGTAAAGATCAAAACTACGAAGTCCAAGCAAAAATTTGCAACAAAAGTAAATAATCACGATTATTTACAAGCTGAGAAAAATTTTCAACTTTTTGCAATTTTAGCATTATAGGCTTGAAGTATATATCAAATAGATAGTCTGATTGAAATATGGGCTCATTTGAGTGCACAAGGTGAGAATGGTGCCAGATTTAGGCTTTAGGTCTCTAAAATAGTAGATGTGAAGGAATTTTGAGATTTTGAGCTCCAAATTTGTTCAAACTTGGTTAGTGGGACTTAGGACTTCATGTACTTTGGTCCCATGATGGCAAAGTTGCAATTTTCCCCCATCTTGGCAAAAAAGTAAATAATTGCGATTATTAACTTTTTCATCAAAATGAATATTTTTTTGGTGCAACTTGATTCTAGGCATTGTGTACACCCTGTGTATGTGATATGAGGTGATTTGGATCAAAAAATGTGTCAGATAACTCAGAAATTGGTTTGAAAGGACTTCTTGGTTGTGTTTTTTTGGCAATTTCCAAGTTATCATTGATCATTTTGACTCATACTTAAATTGTGGCATGTAATAGGTGTGTACAAGTGAAAGGTGAGGTGATGATACCATATTCAAGACAAAATATCACAAAAGTAAATAATCATGATTATTTACAGCAGTCAACCTTTTCTTGTAAAACTTGAAAATTTTGACCTAAACATATTCTATACACCTAAAACAAGTCCTAAATTGAATTTGGTAAAATTTAGTGTTGCTGGCATCACTTCGTGCTTTGTCGACTCTGAAATCACCGATTTTTGTGACTACATGGCCTGTAGAGTTGGTTAGTCACTTTTGCGGCTATGGACTTGTCCGCTACATAGTCATGAAGCAACTCATCCAATTTTGGCCCATTTGGAGTCAATTTGACCTCGAATGTCAAATTTGACATACGAGGTCTTTGACCTCATATGTCATATTTGATGCTTTATAACCGTGGAGCTGTTTCTTGCTTTTCGAGGGCTTGGCTTGATTGATTTTATGAAACCAACCATATACATTGTATATATACCCCATTTTTAAAGTTGTCTGTGGAGTCAGAATCCAATTCTGGCATCTGCCATAACCTAGCTTTTTTACTTGCCTCCCCTCCTTTCATGAGTAGCTTATCTCTCACATGTTCTTTTTCCGACCCCAAATCATCTGAGGTAGCTGAATATACTTCTAACTCATCTATTGCATCATATTAGAGGTCTGCAAAGACTTGTTAAGCTCAACAAGTCCTTGGATCTCTGAATTTTGTCTTCAATGTAAAGGGTTGAAATCATTTATATGGGAATTATGTCATAGCCGTTCTCATTGAAAAATTGAGTAGGCATAGACGTATTTACACATACATCCATTGTTGCTATAATTTGAGTCCATTCAAATGGATAAAACAAATGCTCGGGAAAGGGTTCAGGTACATAGGCTTTGTCTGTGCAATCCCTTTCTAAGATACATTCTTCTTGTTTTAAGCTCCCGTTTTCTGAAGCTCCACACATCCAAATAGGAGTGTCTTTGTTCAACCAAAATGGAAGCTTAGTTTCAGTCGAAGAGACTGAATTGAACTCTTGTATGGGTGTTTTCATGACATCTCTATAAGCGTGATCTTTTAGATTAACTCTTGTTATTGATCCCACTTGCTTCAAGTACAGATAATTGTTTTCCCAATATTGGATGAGATGTACTTGTCGCATGAAAGGTCTTTCCAATATGATTTTGCAATTGAGTTTCTTTCCAAAGTCTACTATGGCCAAAAAGTGTGTTGATATTCAATCCCACAAGAATTAGCTATCACCTTTTCAAGTAGTCATAAGGGTCTTTTGATATGTCCATCAGCCAGTTGAAATTTCATTCGAGTTTGTCTAATGGCTGGTTTTCCCTAGGATTCCCATACTGCCTTTGTAGCTAAGGCTATGCGTGCCCCACTATCCAGTATTTCCATGGTTTCTATATCATTATACCTCACTGAAAGGGTCATGTTTCCTTCTTCCCCTTCGTAGTATTCTCAAACTTTTTTCATTGGAACAACATATCGAATCTCTTTGTTGTCCATTTTGTGTTTCAATTTTTCCAAATTTTTTGCAATTAGCCCCGTTATTCCCACTTTCTCTATGGTTCTTTGTAGATCATTTCGTAAATAGGGTCTGAGTTTTAATAGTTCTCCTAAAGCAAGAGTGCATTGGATGGGTGTAGACATGATTGAATGGATGTTGTCTACTTCTAGGGTCTGTTCCGCTCTCTTTACTTGAGTGGTTTAACATACTACGGATTCATCTTCATTATCTCCAAAGTAAGAGGGTAATGTTTCCAAGGTCAATGGTTTAGACATACCTAAAGCTTCAGATCCGCAATCCCCTTACAAGGATTGTACATCCATGTCCATATCAGGAGGTAGATTGTCTAGCCATACTTCCTCTATAGGAGCTGACTTCAGAGTTAGACTCCCATCATTGATCTCTATAACGTTTTCCCATAAGTGTCATGGCCAATCTTCTTCTACGAATGTAATTCCATCTAAGGCATCTTCACTTTGTTTCAAGATTGGGTTTTTGTTTTTTCAGCATCTCTTGCGTGATTCTTACCAAGTTTTAATAGGTTTCAAGCTTAGCTGCTTCCATGTCTGGAGAAGGATAGTTTTTCCATTTGTTTTTCATGTTTTGGCATGCTTTAAGTCCCGCTTGGTAGGCTTCCAAGGCTACATTAATAGGCTCAAAAATTTTGTCAACAAAATTGATCCCCCAGATTTCATGGTGGTCTCCTTGATTTTGCTCCATGTATCTTTTACCTTTTTCTGTAATAGTTTCTTTGCTTTCTCCTCGATTTTTGCCCGTTGTTTCTGTTTTCTCATCTCATACCTTTTGCTTCTTCTTCTTTTGGTATTTTGAGAGGAAATTTTTGTGTTCTCTGAATCATCAAAGGAGTTATGTTAGGCTTTTTTTTAGCTTGGGCTCTGGATTACCTTGATTGGAACAATGGGTTCACTCTCAGATGAGCTACTAGGCATCACTTGGGCTACATTCACTATTATTTTACCCTTGTTTAAAGGATTTTTTGGACAATCTTCTGGGAAGTGTCCTCCCTTTTTGCAACATTGTATGCAATAAGATTCAACTGGCTTGAGGTTCTTTTCAGTCTCTGGGCATTCATTTTTCCAATGATTATCTGCACCATAGTTATGACAATTTCCATTTCTTAGCTTAATCATGGGTCTTACCATAGGTGTCTAACACCTTAATTAGCCACATAATACATTGGTGCAAGCTCTGGTGGAGTATAAGTCATAGGTTCTTCCATTGGTGGTGGATGTGAATTATACCAATCTCCTTATACCATTACTATAGATGGACTAGGCTCAGCATCTGGTGTAACAGGCACTAGTTCTTGTTCATCTATGACTCCCTCTAGATGCATGTACATTACAGACACTGCATTATGTCCCGGATATGGAGGTTGTTGGCCCAACACGGGTTGAGGTCTTTCCATACCCATCAGTGGTCTTTGAGCTGGGGCCATGTTAGGTTGATATCTGTACATGGGTTGTCCTTGTGGCCTCATAGGCACGTAGTGAACATTCCCATCTTACTTTGGTCAATATTAGCACTCATTGGTCTCATGGTTGGTCCATTTACCCTTAGCTGCACACCATTTTTATGGTCTAATTGGTTGTCCCTGTTGAGGTATCCCTTGCCCTGGTCCCCTCATAGGTGCTTTTTGCATGTTATTCATCCTGTTGAGCATGTCTTTTATGGCTGAAAGTGGTGCTACAATAGCTGTTCCCAATTGACCTGGTTTAGTGGATGCTGTTTTCTCACTTTCGTTATCTTTAGGGACATCTTTTTTGTTGAAAATATCACAATTACTCCTAAATTAGTAGCATCTGACACACACTCTTCTAGGGTTGTATGATTCTTATTATACAGTTTAGCATGAAGTTCTTTCTTTAGTAGTCCCTCTAGAATCAATGATACTAGTCGTTCTTCTGCAGGTATCTCTAGATTTGGGCATCTGGCAATGTATTGTTTCATTCAAGTTGCACAATCCCTAATAGACTCACTTTGTTTCTATTTAAAGATGTAGATTTTGAGCTACCGTATTGTGTTTGATCCCCATTTTGGAACAAGCAGCTACAAATCCTTGAGCTAAGGTATTCAAGTCCATGATTGACCTTGGTGGAATGTTTTGGAACCATGTTAATGATTTTCCTTCTAATGTCATTCCAAACCCCTCGGATTGAGTATGGAAATCGAATATGTGTTTTGCTCTTAGCAGTTGCTTAAAGCTTGCTAAGTGGTCGTATGGCCCCCGATCCACTCTAATTTTTGATCCATTTTTGAAAATCAGCTGGTCTGACACGTCTATTTGTTTCAACTCCTGGTTTCCTGGTAGTAGGTCCTGTTATGAGTCATTCAAACCAATCTGTTGGAAATAGTGACTCATGTAGCCCTGGACTGGCTTTAGTGTCACCCAGTTTTCTTCCTGATGAGGTAGTTTTTGGTTTCTTAACATTACTCTCAGAAGATCTCTCACGGTGTTCTTCTCTTGGAATAGTTTTTGGTCCTTGGCCTAATATCCAATCCCTTATGGAGTACCCTTGATATTTGGTTTGTTCTACCTCCTCAGGAGTCATCATAACAAAGTTGTCGTTATAAAAATCCTTAAACAGATAGGTTGGTAGATCTGTTGAACCCTTATCTTTGATCTTGAAGATATAGATGATCTTCATGGGTGGTAGTTGTCTTGATTTTGCATGCGAAGTCTATAGAAGATCGTTTACGTTTCTATCCTCCAACAATAGACTCCGATTCTAGGATTATCCGTATTAATCTATTTCAAAGGCTTCAAATCAACTTGATCGTATCCATCAAATTCTAAAGTTGGTGGTCCTTCTTTAGCTGCCATATTTGGAATTATGGTGTCTACTTCTAACTCCCATTTGTCTATCACGTTAGGGTTTTCGACTTGTAAATACTGAGTTCCGTTTCTATCCATGTACATTTTTCCTTGTTTGTTTGCCCTGACTTCCTCTTCGAACTCAATACCATGGTCATCAATGAGAATAGTATACTCTTCGTGAGGATCCAGGTAAACCTGAGCTCCATGGCGATTAGTCTTATAAAAGGAGAGTATATGCTTATAGCGCACTATCGTTCCGGTTTCTGAGTGAGTCGAGTAGGACGACATTTCAGATGTTGAATTCAAAAAAGTGTCAGAGACTTCATCAAGGATAGTGTACAAGGGATTACCTTGATTCACACTCTCTAGTATATGACCAAATCTAAGGTTCAAATAGACTTGTGAAGCTCTCGATAGAGTACTTACCGTCGGATTGACTTGTTATCAACTTTTTCCACTTGACTTAATTGCAAATTTTGTCAAGTTGTCAATTTCTTGTCTGCAACCTGATTCATGTATCAATTTTGATCAAGATAGCTATTCTTTCGCAAAGATTGTATAGTTTTTGCTAACTATTGTGATTGGTTTATGTGTATCACTTCAAACCGAGCTAATTGAGTCATCAATTGAGACTTTCAAACCAAGGTCAAAGGACTAATTTGCAACCTAAAAACTGAGTAACATGTACCAATTTGGATTCTATTGAACCCAAAATTTTCCAGTGGCCTTGTAATGTTGGTCTAACACTCTACAAGTTCAAAAGTAAAAAATGGTAGCTCTCTATGGCAGTAGTAAATAATTGTGATTATTTACTTTTCTCAGTTTTTTACACTTTTTGGCTTGATTTGCCGAGTGTACAATTTGTTAAGATCCCTGGACAAGTTTCACTAAGTTTGGACAAAATCTGTTCAAGTTTAGTAACTGTTTCGTGTCCACAGACTCCGATTTCAAGAATCTGGCTTAAGTCTCACTTTTATGATCCAAATTTCACCAAAACTGATTTGTGTGGTCTATTTGATATGCTTGACCTTGTGGTATACTCAAATGTGCAAGATTATCAGTTTTTGAAGCAGATGTAAATAATTGAGATTATTTACTCCAGCTAATTTTTTGCAATTTTTTGTCCCAATCTTGACACAAATCTGTTAAGCACCTCAACTTTAGCACCCTAGCCAAGTTTTCAAGTTTGGACAAAATTTGTTCAAATGGTCATCAGTTTTGTGTCCGCAGACTGACTTTGCAAATTTGGTCACAATTTTTAATCCAATGATCCAAGTCTCACCAAATTTGATTTGTAGGCTTATTATAACATGGTAAAGCTAGTGGTATGCTAGCTTGGTCAACAAAGTTGAAAAATGGGGCAGATGTAAATAAGTACGATTATTTACTTCTGGAAACTTTTTGGTCAAGTGAGCATGTACACATGTCTATCACATCAATATAAGCCTATGAATCAAGTTTCATTAAGTTTGGACGATTTTTTCCCCAATTTACTCTCAAGTTCCCGAAAGTCAGTACAACTTTAGTTTTTACCCAGTTTTTTGTCAGTTTGGTAATCTAAATTCTTTGGTCCTTTACAAAAGTTGTTTGTACACATGCAATGATTCACGGGTCTCAAGCTTGGTCAGTTTTGAGATGAAAGTAAATAATCACGGTTATTAACTTTAGGCCTAAAATGAACACTTTTCTGCACTTTTTCAATGGACAGTCTTTTCATGAGCTATTTTAAGCGTATGAATCAAGTCAAAACTTAATCTAGCCTAAAATGTCAAGAAAAAGTAAATCATCTGAGTTTTTGCAAACTCTTGAAATTTTTACCTCAATGTGTCCTTGAGCTTACCCACTGGTTCATTAAACTTTTAAGCATACTCTCCAGTCGGATTGAGTGGTTTGGAGTCTTTTCATGCTATTTCTAGATGTAGACCTTGTTGGAATTAGGGTTGCAGAGAAACACACACAGCTTGGAGAAGACAAAGGAAGCTCAAGGCACACAATAGAGAGTGTATAACTTAGTGTGCAATTGAAAGATGAATAGCCCTATAGTGATGGGAGTATATACAATGCACGAGGGAAAAACCTCCTAAAGAGGGAAAAATTTCCCCGATGGTCCTAGTATGTTTACACATATCACTACCACATGTATATGGTAACAAATCCCCCCTGGAGTGATGCGGTGAATGAGAGCAGGCACATGAGTAAACGGAAGTGCCATGCCTTGAGGACATGATCAGTCCACAAGGGGGAGTAAGCCCAAATCTTTGCGGAAAGCTTCAAGCTTCTCACGAGACAATGCCTTTGTGAAAAGATCTGCAAGATTGTCCTGTGCTGGCACATAAGCCAAGCTGATCTCTCCTGCTGAGAGCCTCTCCCTGACATAGTGCTAATGCACCTCAATGTGCTTTGTGCGAGCATGAAAAACTGGGTTCCTCGCAACTGCCAATGCGCTCTGACTTTCAGTGTAGATAGTGTTGGCAGTGTCCTGTTCAACACCCAAATCAACCATAAGGCGTCTGAGCCATACACACTCAACCGTAGCTGTGAAGACTGCCCTGTACTCAGCCTCACAACTCGAAGTGGCCACAGTAGGTTGCTTCTTGCTCAACCATGATATACATGAACTGCCAAGCATGAAACAAAAACCACTTGTGGACACTCGCGTGTCAAAACAACCAGCCCAATCTGAGTCCAAAAAAGCATGTAAGTCTGGCGGCAATGATCCCCCCTTGGGATAAAACAAGCCAAGATGTAAAGTGCCACTAAGGTAGCGGAAAATCCTCTTGACAGCCTGCCAATGCTTAGACCCTGGGCTATGCATAAATCTGTTGACCTGTGAGACTGCAAACTGAATATCCGGCCTCGTTTTGCATACATAAATGAGGCACCCAACAGCAGTTTGGTAAAGAGTGACATCAGCAGGATCACTAGCATAATGTAGACTCAACTTCAAACCTGTTTCCATGGGAGTGGCAATAGGTTTGCAATCCTCAAGTCCAAACTTACATAGCAATGTCTCTATGTAACTTTTTTGACACAAGGCAATACCACCATCACACTGCTTAAAATGTATACCCAAATAATGATGCAACAGCCCCAAATCTTTCATCTTGAAAGTAGCATTCAAATCAGCCTTAAATTCAGCAATATGTCTCTCATTTGGTCCAATGATCAGCAAATCATCAACATAAAGAACCACAATGAGAAGTACATCACCCTCACGCTTTACATACAATGTGCTTTCTGTTGGACTGTTACGAAAACCTTGTTTGACCAAATGACTGTCAGCTTTCTCATACCAAGCACGAGGAGATTGCTTCAACCCATACAAAACCTTGTTACATTTGCACACTTTGTCCTCTTGTCCTTTTATGACAAAACCGCGAGGCTGCGTTACATAAACTTCCTCAAATATGTCACCATTCAAGAAAGCAGTAACAATGTACGATTGATGTACATCCCAACCAAAATGAGCTGCCAATGCACATAGAAAACGCACAGTAGTCATACGACAAGTGGGAGAAAAAGTCTCTCCATAATCAATGCCTTTTTGCTGTGCATAACCCTTTGCAACAAGTCGAGCCTTATGGCGATCGATCTCACCATCCGGCTTGCGTTTCAACTTGTAAATCCACTTTGTACCAAGGGACTTTTTGCCAGGAGGCAAATCACATAAAGTCCATGTGTCATTTTCTATAAGTGCATCATATTCTGATTGCATGGCAGCCATCCATTTTTTTGAATTTTGTGCTTCATCAAAAGATAGAGGCTCCTCAACATCATGTAAGCTAGACACAGCCAAAGTCCATGTGTCATTTTCTATGTGCATCATATTCTGATTGCATGGCAGCCATCCAATTTTCTGAATTTTGTGCTTCATCAAAAGATAGAGGCTCCTCAACATCGTGTAAGCTAGACACAGCCATCCAATTTTCTGAATTTTGTGCTTCATCAAAAGATAGAGGCTCCTCAACATCATGTAAGCTAGACACAGCCAAAGCATAACAATCTGATGCATAAGATGCATGGTGAGAGCCTGAACGAGTATGACTAGACAAAGGTGCATCCAATTTACTGTCACGCAAAGTGTGCACCAGCCATTTTGGCATACCTCTAGCCTGCTCATTTTCAGCCCTTTCCTCATCAAGTATGTCATGTACATCTGCATTAGTAATAGGCTGATCTAAAACATTTTCAGAAACCCCCATAGGCTGTACATTTGCCGCATTGGAACTTACATTCATATTTCCACCATTGAAAAGAGGCAACAAAGTGTCATAAATGTCCTGTGAGCTTACATTACTGTCTCTAGTACATGACAACAAGGGCTGAACAGAATCTTCTACAAACACTTCATCCTGAGAAACCAGAATACGTTTTGTTTGCGGATGATACAACCTGTAACCTTTGCTTTTAGCACTATAACCAACAAAATAACATTTGACAGCCTTATCATCCAATTTTCTGCGCTGCACTTGTGGCACCAAAGCATATGCCAAACAACCAAAAACACGCATGTGCTCAATAGAAGGCTTTCTATCATGCCATGCTTCATATGGAGTAATAGACTGCAAAGCTTTCGTAGGACACGTGTTAAGTACATAAGTGGCACACATGATGGCCCCAAGCCAAAAAGAATGTGGCAAAGCTTGACTTTTGACCATACATCGTGCCATTTTCATAAGTGACCTGTTTTTCCTCTCAGCAACATGAGGTGTATAAGGCACTGTACATTGGTGTTTTATCCCACGACTAGCCAGAAATGCATTAAATTCATGAGACATATACTCCCCCCCTCGATCGGAACGGAGGGTGCCCATAGTACATTTTGAAACATTTTCAGCCATAGCCAGAAATTGTTTGAAGCACATAAAACCTTCGGACTTCGCTTTAAGCGGAAATACCCATGCATGCCTGGAGTAATCATCAATGAAAGTCATGATGTACAGGTAATTGCCCAAGGACGGAGTTTGCATGGGCCCACAAACATCACTATGCACAAGCTGCAACCTGCATGTGGCTTGAACTGAACCATCCTTTGGAAATTTAGAACGTTGCATCTTACCCAAAATACAGCCTTCACAAACATGTTTGACAGGTGCTTCAAGAGGCAGCAAAGAAGCAACCATATCAGATTTCTGCAAACGCAGCAAACTGGCAAAATTCAGATGACCAAAACGTGCATGCCAAAGTTTTGCATCTGAAATAGCCCTTGAATCTGCAACAACATTTGCAAAATTTTGTCCACACTTGTCATAGAAAGTGAGCTTATACAGCCCACGGCACAAAAGCCCAAATGCAACAATTTCATCACCAAAACTGAGATCATGAATTGTACATCTGTCATCCAGAAATTTGACTACAAGTCCAAGTCTAGCAGGTGCGGATACAGACAAGAGATTCTTCTTGATCCCAGGTACATAAAGTGCATCAACAAGTGTGAAGGAACTGCTATTAGCAGCAATGAGCACAATCTTTCCAACTCCCTGAACTGGATAAGAGGTGTTGTTGGCACACGTGACTGAATTCCATGAGGGACAGACTTGAGAGAGGTAAACAATTCACGATGTGAGGTAATGTGATTTGTAGCACCAATGTCGAAATACCACACATGTGAATCTGCAGCAACAACTGACAAGCATGCATCATGGACAGCAGGATTGTAAGTGCACTCTGTGCTAAAATCTCATTCTACGTCAACATCAGCAACACAATCTCCTTTCACAGAAGACTCAACAATGGCTGCATTTGTAGTGGAACCAGCATTTGCAGTGGAACCACCCTCTTTCTTCTTAGCCTCTTTGGCCTTCAACTTAGGACACGACTTGATCAAGTGATCATTGGCTTTACAATAATGGCAACGCATCTTCTTTTTGCCCTTATCACCAGAATTTCCAGACGAATTACTGCCAGCAGAAGCATTAGGAATATAATTTTTGCCACTCGCAGCAGAACCATAAGAAGTGGCTGCATTACTGTTACCACCCTTTCTTTGAGAAGCAATAAAAGCCTGTTCAACTGCACGCTGCCTAGTCCTGTTTTTTCTAGAAAGTGACTCTTGCAACAACAATGTGCATATTGCATCAAGCTTGACAACTTCAGGATTTCCTTGGGTCATCAGTCTCCAAGTACTAGCAAAAGTCTGGTAGGAATTTGGTAAGGCATCAAGAATAGTCTGCACAAGGGAATAGTCTGAAATGACTTCACTTGGAGAAATAAGCTGCTCATTGATATCCTTGACACTAGCAAGGAAAGTGTCCATATCATCTTCCTCATGCATAATCTTCGACTCCAGCTCTTTATGCAGCAAAGCAATTTTAGCCTCATTGCGACTTGCGTAAAGACCTGCTAGAATATCCCAAGCATGTTTTGCAGATTTTGCTGAACGGATGTGAGGAACAATGGTGCGCTTCATAGACAACGCAATCAATGCATGAGCCTGCGCATCCTTGACATCCCAACGAGCTTGTTCTACCATAGGCAAAACAACTCTAACAGCAACAATCCTTGCAGCAAGACCTACAACATCCTCAACATCACCTACATCCTCAGAACCAGGATGTACATCAATGCCCTGCACAATGTTCCAGACGCCTTTTGACACAAGAACATGTTGCATCATATAAGCCCACGTAGGGTAGTCATCCCCATCCAACCTGTCCTCAGCAGCAAACATCTTGAACACATCTGTGTTGTTGTTGTCAGCCATGGTAAATGCTGCACCTGATGTGAAAATTGCCAAAAAATAGGAGAAACGGAGCGGGAACAACACATGCTATATAACACAAACTGTAGAAGACTATAAGGCACCTATTATGCAGAAAATGGCAGTGATAGAAATTTTGCACAAAATGACGAAATTGCTTGTGAAGACGTGCCTGTAGTGGAAACGGAGGCCGAAATGAGCCCAAATCGAAAATTTGAGAAGACCAAGCTCTACGAGCAGTCCCGAAGTATTTGTCGACTTGCGAACGCTCGCCAAAGCTCACTGAAATCGGAGAAAGTGAGCAGGCGTGTACTGGAGCAGCTGGTGACTAAGCCCGGGAGGACGCAACCTGCTTTGATACCAATTGTTGGAATTAGGGTTGCAGAGAAACACACACAGCTTGGAGAAGACGAAGGAAGCTCAAGGCACACAATAGAGAGTGTATAACTTAGTGTGAAATGGAAAGATGGATAGCCCTAGAGTGATGGGCGTATATACAATGCACGGGGGAAAAAACCTCCTAAAGAGGGAAAAAATGCCCCGGCGGTCCTAGTGTGTTCACACACATCACTACCACATGTATATAGTAACAGACCTAAAATTCAGTAAATTCAAATAACAATTCACAATTGATTCTTTCGGAGACAACAATGTTCTGAAATCCACCTCGGATCCTACCTACCCTGCTCCTAGGTTCTAATGCAATGGGGTTATGGAAAGTGTCCATAAACACTCGTTTTCTTGTTTTTTATGTTTTAGCATTGGTCTTAAGACTTGTCTTGTCTATCAATCATTCTCAAAATCCTAATCTAGTTCTAAAATCCTGCAATCCTAAAAGCACTCGGCAAGTACAACTTACCTCCAAGCTACCTCTACACAAAAGACGACAATATTAAGCTATGCGGTTCTAAAAGAAAGTTTTGACTCTAGGAGATCCTAAAGGAAGTTAAAGGATAACTTCACAAGATGATTGTGTTTTTTCCTAGTTTAGGTCTCTTCCATCCCCGGCAACGGCGTCAAATGTGGGACGGTTGTCTAACCTCACTCCTATTTTATTGTTGCAGACATAGCGAGAACCACGAATATAATTGTCAATCCATGGGACGAAGCTGACTCAACTAGTGCATAGACTCTACAAGAGTTTTTCAATCTCTTGGAAAACAACAAACAACTCGCATCTAACTCAAGCTACACTCAGTGAAATGAAATCACCAAAAGCCCATCGCTCATTGGCAAACAAATCACATTAGTTACAGCATCAAATGACATCCAAATGTGATGAACTTCTAGGACAAGTTTATAAGACCTAAGACACATGCTTATGGTCTCAATTTCCACTTTAGGTCAAGTACAAAAATCACGATTATTAACAATAGTGGATTTTTGTCCTAGTCGTTTTCGACCCAGAATGCGTCTAAATGCTTAGCAATGAGGCCCCAATATCCCAGCTATGCTTAGTTTTTGATTTTGAAGTGTAAATTCCTACTTATGATGAAATTAGGCCGCAGGTCGACGATGCCAAAAGCTATGAAATACCGTGAAATACTTATGTAAATGCATAGAGCTCTTACATGCGGTTACAACGCAACAGACGTGACTACAACATGACAATCAGGGAGAGAGTAGGAAACGCGAGAAGGAGAGAAGTGAGTGCCGTTAGCTCACGTTGTGTATTTTCTTATCCAAAAACTTGAAAATAACTTACAAAAATTGGCTTTTATACCTTAGGTAATGTTTTTGTGGTCAAAACTAATAATCTGGGAGCTCTAACTAAAGATAGGTAAAGACAGGTTGATACAATCTAGAAGCTTGTAGCCCCGGCTCATCAATTACAAGGTTTATCCGGAAAATAGGAGTTACAATATTCCCAATTCATCAAAATAATAATTTTTTTTTACAATGAGAGCTCTAAAAAATGGTATCTAAGTTAGCTTGCTGCTAAGAGTGCTTGTATACATGGACCCTTACCCACAAAGCAAGAACATTGCCTGCTCTTATAAAAGTGAATCTCTGTCTACTCTGATACAAGTGAACTTATGCCCTCTTTAATACAAGAGAAGCATATGTGAAAGGGTGGTGGTAATGCGTGTGCTAGTCTCCACCCAACCGTGCTATCTTATAGCCTCCCCCTAGCGTACACATTGTTCGGCCGTGCCGGTGGCCTTGCCCGTAGGACCCATGTCCTTACATTACCCCCCCTTGGAGAATAATTTTTGTCCTTGAAAACAAACATAGGAAAACGTTTCTTAAGTGCGGAGAAATTCTCCCATGTAGAACCTTCTTCAGGTCTATCTAGCCATTTTACCAACACCTGTTGTCTAATATGATGTCTGATGCGAAGCTCATGAGAATACAAAATCTTTTCGGGCTCATGAGGGATGCTTGGCGGTTTGATAAGGACAACTAACACACTTGTGTCAATGAAATTATCATTCTGTCCTAGCTGTTGTTGTAAATGGCTAACATGAAAAACAGGATGAACTCATGAGTGCTCTAGAAGAGCTAACTTATAGGCCACTTGACCTATACATTTGAGAATGGTAAACGGTCCACAATAGTGTGGTGAAAGTCTAGCAACTTTTCCCGTCTTTAGACTTTTTGAATGCTCCGGAACCTTGAGGAAAACCTTGTCTCCTTCTTCAAAAGTAGCAACACGATGATGCTCATCTGTGTACTCCTTATATCGACCTTGAGCTTGCTTAACATTTTGTCTACCAACTCGAAGCATGTGAAAATGGTAACGGAGAAAATCCTTTGCTTGTTGTATCTTCTCCTTAGCCAACCCCACCGTAACGGGTGATCTACATTGAAATTCATATAAAAGCATAAATGGACTAAACCTTGTAGTCACATGCTTTGAGCTATTATAAGAAAATTCCAATGTAGGTAAGTAGTTTTTTGAATTGGTTTGCTTCTTGCTAGCGTATGCTCGTAGCATATCCTCTAGGATTAACTCTTTCGGTTTGACCATCTGTTTCTGGATGATCAGCCGTACTTAGATTAAGTTAAGTTTCCAACTTTTGAAACACAACTTTTCATAAGTGATTATCAAACTTTTGATCTCTATCGCTAATGATACTAGCTGGACGACCGTAGAGTTTATATATATGCTCTATAAATAACCGTGCTAATTTCTGTGTCTTAATCGTAGTCTTAGTGAGAATGAATTGACTCATCTTTGTGAGACAATCTACAATTACCCATATGGCATCATGGCCATGATCTGTAGTAGGTAGTCCTACTACAAAATCCATAGAGATACTCTCTCATATACCTTGTGGAATCTCTAAAGGATGTAAAACGCCACCTACCTTGAGGCACTCTGCCTTATTAACTTGGCACTTTTGGCAGTTTAGTACGTACTCTTGAACATCATGGTGTAAGCTTGGCCAATAAAATTTTCATCAAACTAAGGCATACGTCTTACAAATACCTGGATGACCAGCACTTGGAGTATCATGACACTCAAATAAGAAATGGCGCATGATGTCTGAGTCCTTTGGTACACACACTCTACCCTTGTGGAGTATGTAGCCATCATCAATGGAGACATTCTTCCATCTCTTCCTGAGTAGGGTGTACCTCTCTGTGTTGGAGATTTTATCTGTGCATGTAGAGACATGTTGATTTGGCTGTACAGAGACATGTGAGTGTGAGGGATCCCTTTTTAAAAATGCACTCCACACTTTAGCATATGGTTGATCTTTTGCACACTTGCCACATAATGACTCCAAAAATCCACTCTTTATTTCTGTGAAAGCAAGTGAATTAATCTGAGGCATCCGACTTAGTGCATCCGCTAGTACATTATATCACCCCTTGCGATATCGTAGCTTACAAGCAATCATAATCTTGAAGGATTTCTGCACATCTAGCTTTACAACCCTTCAAGTCCGTTTGAGTAGTAAACCATTTGATACTCTCATGGTCAAAAACTAATTCAAACTTGGCACCATATAAACAGTGTCCCCACTTTTGTAAAGCGTGAATTAGGGCATAGATCTCTCTCTCATAGACAAAATAATTATGTTGATCTCTATCTAGCTTCCTACTTTCAAAGGCTATATATAGATCTTACCTCCTGGAGAAGTACCGCACCAACTGCTTTATCACTAGCATCAGTCTCTACCACAAACGGCTTAAGTGGGTCAACGATTGCTAGGATGGGAGCAGTGGCTATAACTACCTTGAGTTGTTCAAAACTGCATTTTTGGGCTTCTTCCCAAGAAAAGGTCTCACCTTTTGCTTTAAGTTGATCCTTCATAGGAACAACAATTTTGGCATAATCACGGATATACTGTCAATAAAATCCATCCATGCCTAAGAATATTTGAAGCTCCTTAGCCTTGTTGGGATGTGGCCATTGAAGAATGGCAGCGACCTTGTCAATGTCCATCTTAATTCCATAATAAGAGATCACATGACCATGGTAACGTATCTCTATTTTTTTTAAAGAAATTGCACTTGCTTTTCTTAGCATACAAAGCGTGAGCTCCTAGCTGTTTGAACTCTAATCATAAGTGTTCTATGTGTTCATCTTCAGTCTTACTATAAATGAGAATTTCATCAAGGGAAACCACAACAAATTTTCCAAGATAGGGACGTAAGACACTACACATGAGTGTCGTAAATGTAGCTAGAGCATTGGTTAAACCAAAAGGAATAACCAAAAATTTAAAATGCCTGAACCATTTTCTAAAGGCAGTTTTGGAGATATCTTGCAAAAGGATACGCACCTGGTAGTATCTTGAACGAAGATCTATCTTTGTATAGTATCTTGCCCCATTAGGTTGATAAAAAAACTCATCCACTTGAGGTAGAGGATACTTCTTCTTGATGGTTATGGCATGTAATTCGTGATAATGTACACACATGTGCATAGTACCGTCTTTCTTTTTTACCAATAGAATTGGTGATGCCCAAGGCGAAGTGCTAGGTCTATGAAACCACGGGCGAGGTAGTTAGCCAACTGACCCTCAACCTTCTTGGATTCTTTAGCACTCATACGATAAGGTGGTTTACTCATTGGTTTAGTGCCTAGCAAGACATCTATGCCATGCTTCACATCACATGTAGGGGGTAAACCTGGCGGTAAATCACTTCAAAATACATCACTATACTCCGTGAGCAAGTGAGTTAGCTTTTGTCATTGCTAAAGGAGAAAGTAAACTAGAGTTATGCTGGGATGGAGAATCTTGTAATTCCTGTAATGTTTGTTTTATAGCAACTGCACGTTGCTCAATAGAATTAAAATTGAGAGCACTTTGCTCGTAAGATTTATTATCCCTTTGCTTATCATTAGAATTCATTGCACTTTGCATACCATTACTAGAATTATGAGCAGTTTTCTCTTGAGAATTCAAAAGACTTGGAGACAAGCAGTAACACAAAAAGACCATCTATTAAATCTGCTTTTTGCAAAATAGAAAGCTCGGCTTTACATATAAGAGGTGCAGAGGGTATATTTTTCTCACCAAGCAAAAGCACATGTTTATCATTGACCATAAAGGATAAGGAGTTGTGTTCATAACTAGCATGCAACGTGTTTCCTAAACCATGCAACCACTCCCGTCCTAAAAGTATATTAGCATGGTCCATAGGCCGTCTTTATATCTGGGGTGTGTCTCAATTTATGAATATCACTCCATTTGTGTAAGAACGTATTGACCGCATCCTTGTTGCGATTTCGCTCTTCCCTGTGAGACTCAAGAATGGTGATATTCTTAAGCAATGCATTGCTACCTTTTGCATCTTCTAGAGCACTTGTCTCTTGGAATCCTTGAGTCATGTGAGCTTGGTTTCCTTGAACCGTGCCACTTGTGGCTCCTTGAGCCGTCTGTGAGTTCATAAATTTCACAAGTAGCTCAATTAGATTTGTAACATTTGCTTTGAGTGCATAAAGGTTGTGTTCAAGTACGCTTTGGCGATTTGCCAAAGTCTTGAAACCAACCATATCTACAAGACCATGATCTCCTAGATCATCATTGTCATGCATATTAGTGCTGGTAGCACCTGTAGTGCCCTGATTTTGATCTATGTGCTCAAAATCAAAAGTGTGTGTAGGTGGGATATCCTGACTGACCATGGTAAACACACACTAATGTAAAGAGAGGAAAAAATATCAACTTGTACCTTCTTGTAAAGCTTCAAGTCTTTGTGTTTTTTATGCTCGGTGATTTGCATCGCATGTGAACCTCGCCTTGCAGAGATTGTAGTGCTTCATGTGTCGTTTGTCGTAAGAACACAACACCTTCGTGGATTCTTCACAAAAATTCGCCATTTTTGTGAAGGCTTTTGTTCACTTTGAAGCTACCTCCTTGAGGAAAAAGAATTTTTGGAGGAAAATTTGTCTTCCTCAAAGAAGTGAAAAGGAAGGGTGAAACTACTTCCTTGAAGTTCGAAGCTTTCACTTTTCTTCTGGCTTTCTTGTCAACACAAGTATGCTATCTTTCCTTGTTATACACAACAAGGCTCAATAGCTTGATGATAGAATATTGGCCTCTTACCCTAATGGGGTGGGTTGAATCCTCCTTAATGCAAGGGCTAAGCGGTCCTTCCTACGTGTGCAGCCAACGGCGCCTTCGGAGCCTCAGTGCCATAGAGTTGCCAATCTAGTTTTCCTTGGTAGCCCGTCATGGAGGGTGTAGGTGGGGCGGTTGTGGTTGGTTGTCGCTATCTGCCTTCGTACATTGCACACAAGAATCTCTTCCCGCCTTATTTTTGCTGCACAGTGAGGACGTCGCTATCTATGGAACGTGGGAGAGAAGCAATGCGTCGCATGCACATGCAACCCACTTTTCCTCTTTCCCAAAAATAGCTCAGATACCAGTGAAAGGGTGATGGTAATGCATGTGCTAGTTTCCACCCAATTGTGCTATCTTATAGCCTCCCCCTAACGTACACAATGCCTGGTCATGCCGGTGGCCTTGCCCGTAGGACCCATGTCCTTACAATATGTGTTGTATGCCTCTCATGCGAGCACTCCAAGAGGAGCTCTCTACATAGGGGCAGTGCCATAATTTGTCCCCTCAACCATATCAGTCTCATGCATAAATAGACTACACCTTTTCCATTCACACAACTTGGCAGGACATGACCCATACTTGTGGTATGTTGGGCACACAAAATGTGGCAATGAAGGCCTCCTCAAACCCCGTGTAATCTCCACCCTTAAACTTTTCATACACAATGTACTCTACACACTTATCCATGCATGATATAGGTGCTACATGGTCCCAATAATATCTAGATGACATGAAACAAACATTGCCACCCCACACCGTTTTGGATTCATGAAATGCAAGATAAGTAACTCTCTTTCTAGTCTCTCATTTTCTGTTGTGGTTATGATTCTTGATTATTTCTTAATTAGTATATGATTCTTGATTATTTCTTCAGCTCTAACTTTCATTTGTGTTTATAATTCTAGATTTAGCTAGTTTTTAATTAGTTTTTTTATTATTTCAATTGTGTTTATGATTCTTGATTATTTCTTAAATAGTTTTAAATTGGTATCTATTTGCTCTCTCTCTCTCTCTCTCTCTCTCTCATCTCACCTTTTTGTTGTCAATCATTGAGGTGGCCTCCCCTTCCTATTCCCATTCTCTCTTCTTGATCTCCCTATCTCCCTTTTTGTTATGTGGGAGGAAAGTGCATTTTTGAAACTCTTTAGGGCTTTTGAAAACATTGATGACAAAAGGAGCTTCACTAATAGCTCACGTAGGAAGGCACGATTTGTGTAAAAGGAAACATTAGTGTGAATGTAAGGGACATTCTCTCTCTCTCTCTCTCTCTCTCTCTCTCTCTCTCTTCTCTCTCTCTCTCTCTCTCTCTCTCTCTCTCTCTCTCTCTCTCTCTCATGAGACATTACAAGTTGTAGTCTGCGACTAATGAAGCTTTGCACAAGTCTCACCAAATGCAAAGGGAAGGTAGCGCATATATAGTCACCTTTGATTTCACCGGCTTGAAGGCATGTGGCCTCATGCAAGACATTAAAGTGGATGGAATTCACGAGGACATTGCTTGTTAGGGTCATTAGAGAAAGCTCTGTGCATGTGTGTGTGGGAAGAGGGGGGTGTGCACATCTGTTGCACGTGCCAAAGCAAGGGAATTGCCGTAAACTCGCCACCCTACACTCGCCTTCGTGGAGGATTCCTAGCCCTGAAGAAGAGGGAGCTACCACCATGCCACTCTCAACCGCCTCGCCGCCGTCGTGCCGTTGCAATGCTCGACCACTCTCTCTCTCTCTCACACACACACACACACACACACACACACACACACACACACACACACACACACACACACACACACACACACACACAAGGAGATGAAGAAGAAGATGGAGATGGAGCAAGAGCACTCTTCAATTGCACAAATGAGAGAATGAGTGACTTTTAGGTTTAGGTGACTTTTATATGAGCTCGCCCATTCACACTTGGGCACCCATGCTTAGCCAACTAACCCTTGAATGTTCAAGTTAGAGTGCGCCTCTCATCAGCGATCACTCTTACTTGTTTCCTATTGCACCAACAAGCCCCGACCCATGACTACTAGAAGTGGACACCGGTGGTTAACATGCCCCCCTTCCTGAAGCAGATTCCGCCCTCGGAATATAACAATGCAGCATCAGGATCCACAATAGGAGTACCTATAGCAGAAGAAAAACAACATTGTGAAAGCTCAAAGGGAGCATGTGCAGGTATACAATAAGTGAGATACATACATGATATTCTTGGAAATGCAAAAAAATTTCATGAATTGTAACATTGCCAACTAGAACAAGAGTAGTACCTAAATGAAATGCAATTGAGTTAAGGTCTATTAGGTTGACTCTAAGAGAAGTACACAAGAGATGGGGCTAAAGTAAGTACTATATTGACCAACGTTAAATAAAAAATGTCGACTAAAGAGTAGTTAACCCTAGGAATTCTTGTTGGGGTCTAAAGACTAGTGATCTTGTCACTTATACTACTTAATATCAACATAAATAACAAGTAAGTTTGTGCTATTTGATTTCTCTTTTCTCTTTTTTTTTTGTTGTCTTCATAGTTGCTAAAAGTAGTTGGGGGACTCGAGGTCTCAAATACCAACAGCTGGGAGACTCAAGGTCTCAAATACCAGCTTGAGCATAAACTAGTCGCGGGAGACTCGAGGTCTCAAATACCAACTTAACACATGGACTTCCACAACACAAGTCACACTTAGGTGGAATAAGCTAGAGAGAACTATATCGTCATAGCCTAAAACATTACTAAAGTTACTACAATTAATAGACTATTTAGGAATTAAGTGGTCTAGTTTAGCCTAAGGTCCTGATACCTACTTAAAGCCAACTAATTGACCAAACTCAAAGAGAAGAACAAGGTACTAGAAGTTTGAAAACATTATAGCATCTAAATTGGCAATGTCACAAGTTCATAAATTTTATGCATTGTTAGAAACTCAAATGACAAGATGCAAACATGTAACTATGGAAAGCATAGATAAAAGGAAGTAGTACACCTTATATAATGGAGAACATCTGTTGTAACATGTAAAAATCCATTGTCGTTGTCCTTCGAAGGCATCCTTATGTAGTCACAAATTGCACAATAGTCACCACCAAACATCAACCTTCCAGAGACACATTAGTGGGAAAAAAGAACTTTGCTAATCACTAAACTCCAAAATAGAAACACTCCTAGCGTACTAATCCTACCTACCCTCCATCACTTGAGTGATGAGGATCAAAGTAAGTGGAGGTTGGAGAGCTCGATCGGTAGCTCTAAGGATAAATCGCCATCCTCATCATCAAGGTAGGTGTAATCCTCTTCGGTAAGGCCGTGTGTCTCGTCTATCCAATCACCATTATCATCCTTGTCCTCTTCTGTGCAGAATAGCATTAGGAATGTCATGAGGAGTGCATACTCAGCCTGGGCAAAAGGGTAAACTTGGGCAATTGAGTGAACTTCCTGGATAGAATAGGGTTCCGTCGTAGTCAAGAGGCGGACCGGCCACTCTAACTCCTCAACATGTCTCTCACAAGTAAGTGTTTCAACCGAATCTCATTCAAAGGAAATATGAGGATAGCATAAATGCATTACTTGGGATAGGTAAAAAGAATATTCGTAAGAATCATCCATATCTGTGAACACAAATAGAGGATGGTTAGGGGTTTGATGACATAGGTTTCTGTTTTAGTGTACCTGATGTGACATGTGTAGGTCTGGGTCAATGATTTTGGCTAGTATTGTGCACACTCGTTTGCTATTTGCTCTTGCTCTTTACTTAAAAAGAAAAGAAAAAAACTAGGGTGGTTAGTGACTGTATATCTATATATATACAATCCCTAAAATCGAAAAGCTCAAGGGTTAGGGAAAGAAGGATAAGAGGGAAATAATTCAATAGGCTGGCGTGAATGAAGACTCTCCCCTTCCTTGGGTAGATCATACTTTAAAAGGATGTCATCACCTTTTGGAACCAGTTATTCCAATTGGTAATAGGTGAGGATTTTCGTCAATAGTTCTCTATTACCTTGGGTGCCTCTTTGAGTTGCAAGGGTGGTAAGGTACTCTCCCATGAACGAACTTGAAGTAGTGCATCAGGTACTAATTGAACAATGGGAGGTGTCGAATCTTTTGTAGCTTCATGCAGGCTGCCTATGGTAGGTGGAGGTTGTGTAGAAGCTTCTACCTCTATGGATGCATTACATGAGGATCTAGAAGCTTCATGGAACTCCCTCTTTCCTGAGCTAAGCCGAATAGATTGGTTTTGCCTTGGAACCCAAACTAGCTTTGGAATAGGTGTGTAGCATTCTGTGATCTTTCCCTTCCCACAATCTTCCATTGCCTTTGGAATTACAAGGTTTGACTCACATGGTTTTGTAGTGGATAAGCAAGGACACGATTTACATTTAGTTACCCAAATCTTATCATTTCCATCATAGTAGCCTTGTGCTTCTAATAGTTTTTTGGGAATCCAACATGATCTGGTTTTCACCTTAACCTGAGTGGATGCCTTCCTTCAAGGTTTCCTTTGCAAATTAACTTGCACCATAGGGGGGTCTGATAACAATACCTTGGGGACCCATTGACATGTACCCTTGGTCAAATCACGTGGAGACTTTGATGTAGCATTGTCTATTGTAGCCATGGAAGTTGAAGATTTAGAGGGTTGTGCTACTGGCAAGGATGTTGTGACTTTTTGGATTGACAATATTTTGTTGTTTTTTGTGTTATGAAGAGGTGAGATTTCAAGTGTTATTCCTTGAGCCGTAGGGCCATGAGTTGGTTTTTGCATCGTGATACACCCGGTCTCCCAATCGATATTACATTTCATTGCAGACATGCATTTGCACCCCAGGTTTATATTACCGTCCATAGTACCAATAGGCATGACCAAAAAACTTTGAACCATGGTTCCATTGTCATAAATAGCAGGACTGTGTATGACTCAAAAAACAATGGTCTTCTTCTTATTGACACCCTTGACTTGGATGGTGCTTATGGATAGGGGTGGTTTTCCTAGCTGACACCAAACTCCATAGGATAACAAATTATGTTGAGCTCCTGTATCCAATAATGTGTTATATAGTACTCGCCCATAGAGTAGTTCAATTGGATATGTAGAGGTGTCTCAGACTCCAATGAATCATCATCAGTGTCTTCAAAAAATACTTTTGTGATTCGGAGATTAGCCTCTCGTTGGCATCTAAGACATTGTTGTCTTTCTTGAGCCTCAACTCTTGCTTGGATCTTTTTAAGCTCTGCCTGTTCTTTGGCTTCTTTCTTTTGATGGATGGCTTGCAACTCTTCCTGGATTAGAGGATCATAGTACCTTTTGAATTTACTCCCATTGAGGAATCCAATGGTTTCAACTCCATTGCTTCCATCGATAGGTTTTCTTTGAGCCTTTGTATACAAAACCTTACATTCCTCTGTGGTGTAGGATTTGAAATGTTCAGGTGCAGGATGTAAGTCTGTGGGGTCTTGTTGTTCTATGGACTATGATTTCACTTTTGCTTTCTTTTGTTGTTGAGCTAACTCTTGATTTTGTCATCTCCTTACGGTACGGCTAAACTTTGGCTTCTCTGTAGCCTCTAGTTGTGCGATGTTAATGGGTTGTGGACTATACCACATAACGCTTTGAAGGTATCCACCCCATTTATCTACCAGCTTCGGATGAGCATCACATGCCCCTATATAATTGAGCCATCTTGTGATATATTTCTTCTCATTTATCTAGCACGCATATTTTCTCGATATCGTCGTCTCTTATATCTCTTACTCTTATATCTCTTACTCTTCTTGGATAATTTTTTATTATGGCTGATCTCTAGTGAAGAGTCACTAGATGAATTGCTACTGGTGTCGTTTGCTCCCTTGGATAGACTATCATCTAGGGTACCACCGGGCCGTGAATGGTTTGTCCCCACAATTGTACTAAGATTTAACTCAGATTCTTTGTCCTCAGAGTCAATTTCAATTGATGATTCTGACCCCAAATCGTGTGGGCTATAGTCTTGTGAGACGCTACTGGTTCCAATGCCAATAAAACCTTCATATTGTAGGTCATCAAATGCTATATGCATTGCTTCTAGAATATTTAAGGGTATGAGTGGTGGCATTTCATCCCCCGTAGGTGTTACCCAGGTCGTCCCCCTATTTCCCCAAGTGTCTATGGTTGCTCCTAAGTGGACCCAATCCACATTGTTCGACTCAATCATCCTAGGTAGTACATCCATATAAGGATAATCTTCCCCAACTTAAGTGTCCACTTACATGTGTAACAATACTGCAATGGGGCCGAGTGAACTGTGGTGTCAGATCTATGATCAATTATATACCTATTTTCTAGAAGATGTGCTCGACCAGTTACAATATCTACTCGAATAACAGTCTTGGAACTGCAAGTAGACATGGTTTTTAGACCAATCATGCACCATTTTTACTTCCCTCATGAAAGGACATCCTAAGATCATCTCATATGCCATAGTGTGCTTGGAGAAATGTATAACAATGAAGGTATTTCTTATTTTATGTCCAAAGACCTTGATCTTGAGATTTTCTAGCATCCCAATAGGTTTAACAATAGACCCATTGGCCATCTTTACTACTATGCTTGTGGTCCCAAGGTGAGGTCTTCCCGTAGTTTCCCATCAATATTTAGTCACAATGCTAACCCCAATGCCACCATCAAGGATTTCCTTCACAGTTAATCCCTTGGTAGTGGTTGGTATGGTTGCATTGGATTCATCACCCTCAAAGTATTGTCCCAACTTGCTAACATATATTTCTACAATAGGGTTATCATCTAGGTTGGGTTGTGGATCTAAGTGTTCCTCCTCTATTGGCATCTCTCTAGATCCATCCATCTGTGAAATTGGTGGTAGCCCGACTTTTTGTTCTCCATTGAGGAAAGCTCGAAGAGCTAAGAATAGCTCAGGGTCACCATATAGTTTGGACATGATGGTGGTTCTGACTTTTGAAGCCATGAAATCCATCAATTTGGCAATATTTAACGGTACCTTTTGGGCTTCAGTCCCTTGATGTGGGAAAGATGGAATCTCCATTTCTTCAATAGGATCAGGTAGTCCCTCTGTAAACATTCTTTCCATCAAGAAGTGAGTATGCCCACTTTCCCATGACTTTAAGTCACTTTCTTCTTGGATGACACTAGGTATGGCTAGGGGTCTATGGACTTTGTGAGGTTGTTGTTGTGTAGGGAAAAATGTGTCTATAATCTGGATCTACATAGGTGCTGATGGTAGATCCCTTTGAGTATCTTCTACCAAACTCCTTAATTGCTTGACTTGATCGCTTTTCTCTGTAGGGTTTGATAAGTTCCTATCTTCTTCTTGGATCCTGGCCATTGTGCTCATGATGATCTTCCTTGTTGGTTTCTTTCTTAGTGGTCGTTTTGGTCTTCATGGTTTCACTTAAATCAGGATCCTCTTCAGCGTCGTTCATATGTACGGGGTCGTCACCAGTCCCTATGTTGGTCTTTGAACTGTGAACTGGGGTTTGACTTCGCTGCTTTTTGTGATCTCTTCCTTTGTGTTTCCTTCTTCTTCTGAGATTGGGCAATTGATGGTGTGTCTCTTTCTTCAAGAATAGAATTTTGTTTTTGGAGCATCGATCGTGTGAGTAAGTTTACTTGTACCACATGTGTACTTTGTGATGGCTCCTTGGTAACCTCAATCAAGTTTAATGGCGTGATCTTTGGCACATTAGGAGATTTCGGAGGCTTTTGGAGGGCCTTTTGGAAGAGAGAGGAAAATAAGCTCCTCCAATGAGAGGAGAGCCTACGTTACATAGAAAAATAGATTGATATTAACAAAAATATAAAAGGTGTCCCTCTCCTCATTTAATAATCTAGTGGTCCTTGAAGACGATCACTCTCTTTCATTTAATGCGAGCACCTTTTTCAAAAGGTAGATGCGGTGCATTTAATACGGCTTACGCCATCACTAGCACTCAAAAGTCACAAAACTATCAAGTGGTGGAAGATTTTGAAACTTTTGATACCGTCAATGCGTCCGGAACGCCCAAATAGCATTGAAGAGGTGGTCTCTTAGCAGTGTAATTGATATTTTGGCCTCTTGCAGCAAGAGCAGCTACTTGATAGACAGGTTTGACTTGTCCCCAATAGTCCTCCATGTAGTATTGTGGACTTTCTTCAAGCGCATCAATCCCATAGGCAATATTAGGGTCTATATCTTCCTCACACCCTTCCAAACAAGCAATAAATGACTCACAACCCACTTGATTCACAGAAGTGATTCTCGAATGTGGTGGTTGCAATCCTAGTACTCAAGGTGGTAAGGGTAATGTTTGAACAACATTTTGGGCCCTAGGGACCATGTGTTGTGACGTTTGTTCAAGAGGTGGGGCTGGCATCAATGCACTCGAGGTGTCTCTGTCCATGCTATGGTTGGTCTATTGGCCATTGCGCGCTTAAATACTATGCAATCCTTAGCTTGATGACCATACCTCCCAGACGCATCGCATCGAGCTTAGTTGAATCTTACTTAATGTATGATTAGTGTGCAGGGCTTGCTATCAAGCTAGTTTTACGGTTAATGTATAACAGGTGCAGCTTTAAAGGGCCAACAGATGCCTCAATGATGCTAAAAAGGAGTATGCTCGAAGTAATGAAAGATGGGAGATTATGGTCTTGAATTGTAGTGCTTGAAGTGCTCTACTGGCCTGTGTTTAACGGCTCGTCGAATGGAGCTATGACGAAAACGTTATGGCAGATTGAAGTTTAAGTCAATTGCAGATCTGTACCGAATTGATCAACTACAACTGAGGGGACAAAAATGAAATGAATGCATGGGCCTGAAGTGCTCAATTTGTGGAGCGTGTTGGTCTTTTCAAATCAGTGATTGGAGTTATGATTACCAAGATATTGCCGGATTAAGTTTCATCGAGGGCCAGTTTCGTACTAGTCTGATTGACTTGGTCGGTGTGCCAACTGGGAGTTTTTGGCTTTCGTCCATGTTTTGGAATGCGGGAGCAGTAATTTCTTGAGGAGTCTCATGTATGGAATGTCATCTTTTGGAATGCAATGATTGCGAGATAAACCCAATAGAGGCAGGGCCAGGAAGCTGGCTATTTTCAGTAGATGCAAAGAGAGGATAACTCTCCAAATGCAATCACTTATACTTGCATATTGAAGGCGTATGGCACTAAGAAGCTGATATGAACAATAAAATTTGCGAGAATATTGTCATTAAAAATATTAAATGTTGTGCTTGGCAATGCTTTGGTCAATGTGTATGCTGAATGATGTGCTAGGCAGGCACTGCTTTGCTTGAAATGTATACCAAATGTGGTGCCCTTACAAAGTGGCTAGGCCACCCAATTAAGTCAAGATCCAGCCCGCCCAAGGAGACTATGGTGCCCAAGGGCCCAATAGCAATGGCCACCCAAAGTAAGGGGGTGTGGTCGCCCAAGTTAAGAAAAAAGCCCATTAACTCAATGGCTACCCATTGTGTGTGAGGGGAGGAAAAAAAAACAAAGGGCATGGCGTGGACCAGAGGCAGCGAGCAAGAGAGCAAGCATGGAAAAAAGAGATTGCATTGGCCTGCACAAGGCTTGGATGAGCATGGCCATGAAACAAAACTTGCATAGCCGGTGAAAGAAAACCTGTTTGGTGCCGATTGTGAGCAATTCTACGCAGTCCATATCCATCAGCTTCCACGTCATCGAAGAAGGGTCCCATGCCACGTCAGTCACAGAGTCATGACTGCATGGAGGAGGCTTGTTTTTAGAAAATTTGGAGGGCAGAAAAAGGGATAAACAAAAGTTTTGTGTTACGAATGGAGGGAGGCAAGTATTTGAGAGAAGAGGGGATTTTGTAGGAGGGAAAGCCAGAGGCCTTAAGGAGGTGCTATCTCTCGCTCTAAACCAAGAGGAGGAGTGGGAAGGAGTAAAGAGGAAGAGCAAGGTCTCTCGAGCTTGCAAGGAAGGGACATCTCTCTCTCTCTCTCTCTCTCTCTCTCTCTCTCTCTCTCTCTGAACTAAGCAAGAAGGAGATCACTCTCTCTCTCTCTCTCCTGACCTTGAAGCAAGGAAGAAAGCATCAATTTCTCTCGCTCTTGGAATTAAGCAAGAAGGAGATCACTCTCTCTCTCCTGACAAAAAAAAGGACTAATCTATCTCTCTCCCTTGATTGATCTCACCTAAGGTAGAGTGAAGGAAACAAAGGGAAGAGATCAGCTCTAGATACAAAAGATTAGGCTCTCTTGCTCTTGACCTTGTGGTCAAGCTAAAGAGGAGAAATCAACGAGGGGAGTTGAGCAGAAAGGGAAGTAGGGAGCAGGAAGCAGGTAAAGAGCAAGAAGAGAAAGCAAGAATGGTCTACCTCACTCTCTTGAGCTCGGTAATGCAAGTATAGAGAGTTCAACAACATTCAAAGCAGGGAAATCCGACACGGAGGAAACTTTTGATCATCGACGACATCTTAGATTTAGTTGATCCTTTTTTATAAATCACGAAGCCAGTAATGGCCCGAGTAATTGTAAAAGAAGCCTGAACTCCTAGATTTTAGTGAGCCCAAGTGTCGGTGCTGCTAATAGCCCGCCTTGGCTATTGAGCAAAATGTACTCAGAGCTTTAATTGATTAATTGAAGAATACGATGATTTCCAAAGCCATATGCATGTGTTTTTCTTGTTCTTGCTCACACCTCTCACAGCCAGATGCTCGGTGCCTACCTGACTCACATTTGGAACCCATATCCCACGACATCTTTGGTGAACTCAATGCAAAATGAGCTGAGGTAGGGGGTAAAGATGGAGATGCCAGAATAGTTGAAGCAGTTTATTGACGATTTCAATTCTAATTGATTTAATAAAAATATATCAGCTGCTCATTTTCCAAAAATGCTAGAATTAGTTTCGGGATGTCTGCGGGAAGCAAAAGCCATGTAGATAAAAAAGCAGATTGATGATGCTGTAGAGCTAGCACTTGATGCTGTATGGGAGCAATATCATAATTTTTAGGGATATGATCCAAAAGGTTTTATTGCATGTTATGAAGCCAAGATAAAGAGTTGAAATGTTCCAAAAAATCAGATGGTTGCATCATTTAAAGAAATTGTAAACTCAAATTTTAAAAAGGAGGTTCAAGAACTGGCAGAAGCATATCCCAAACGGTGGGAATATTTTATAGAGGAAAAAGAAACTCTTTTTACAGTAAAGTAAGTCTTAATGTATCCTCGATGTCCTGCTATAGGTATATTGTGAAAGCTCAAGAAATCTAAATCTAGAAATAAAAAAGATTACTGAACGAAGCCAGGTTGTCTTTAGTAAAGGTGAAGGGGATCAGATGCAATTCCTCAACTATGATGAATTTTGGGAACACATTTTTGCAAGAAGCAAATCCAAAGAAATTGTGGAATTAAAAGTAGCAGATTCAATTTTAGAGGAACATATTTTGAGCAATGAAGAAAAGATAAACAATGAATTTAATGCTGAAACAGAATATGAATTTTTTTCAAAGATTGCTTGCATGAGCGCTACCTCCAATAATGGTCCCATTGAGGACGTAGATAGTACAGCAAGTGGTTCACAAGCTGTTGACCTTGATATGGGTTATTCTGAAGGAGTTCATCAAGAAGATGAGCCTCTACATGATATTACTGAAACTATTTGCACTATAGCTAATCAAGACAACATGTTTGCTACAGATGAGTGCATAAATAAAGCTATTATAGACAAAATGCTAATGAAGTGACCAAGATTGTTGACTGAGCACAAGATGAGCTTGGGAATGCCAATGACATTATGATTGCTACTAACAATATGTTTGCAAATGTTGTTATCATGGAAGAAGATGTCATAATCAATGATTTTTTGTCTAGATCTGAAGGAGATGATTATAACAGTATAGAAGATCTTTCTAATGCATGTACCCCTTCAGAGGGGGTGTCAGATGAGCCTTTACAGTTCTATGATGGATTTCTAGGTAACATGGATGTAGATGAGGAAGCAGAGGATGATATTGATGAGTATGCAGATTTTCTAGATCATGCTGATTGTGAATAGGTTATCAACAAGAGGGATTTTACATCTATGCTTATACATGGGCTGCATGAGGAGATAACTCCTACAATTTTGATGAATATTGAGACTTCCAAGGGTGACTTTTTGAGGATTCTATGGATGAAGATTTACAGGCTAAAGATGTTTTCCATTATCAAGCTGAAATTATAGCGAGTAAAAATTCCTCTGATGATACAAGTCCAGAGAGTCCCAAGGTTTTTTGTGATGGCTATGAAGCTAGAGGGGTTGATGATGCTAAATCATCCTTGATACTGCAAAAAATGCATAGGGTTCCATGGACAATGTACCAAATGTGGCTGGATTTGGATGTTATTCCTATTGATGCTTATGTCAGTGATGTCTTGGGGAGTCAAAATTCTTTAATGCTTTCTAATAACAAGCTTAAGTTGCCAAAATCTTACGGGATGTGGGTGTTGCACTATGATTCAGGTGAAGCTCTAGTATATTGCGGAGTCCATCAATGGTATGTGATCTCAATGGGGTTTGAACCAAAAGATTCTAGATATTCATAAGCAAATTCAATATGGATGGATATTGCTAAGTATGCATAGTAATTGTGTGCTATTTGAGCCAGGGGTAGCATATTTGCACCAAAAATGCTTGATGTTGATTGATACAAAAAATGTATGCTCATGTGGATATTATGATGCTCCTGTGTGTGGGCAATTCCTTATTATTCCATTTGATCCTAGAGGCTACTGAAGTGAAAATTGCAGATTTAAAGCATAACAAATGTCTCTTGTAGCAGGTTTTATGCTAATTCAGAAGAGTTTTTGGTTATGTGGTCAATAAGCTTACATGGCTAGCTTCTAGTTGACATCTTTGGACGATTGGTAAAGTATCTTCACATCTTTTGAGTTGGTTCTGCTACCAGAACTTGAAGTAAAGGACTTGACGGCCATTTCATGTGCTTACAGGGTAAGGCATACTTGAGCTTGATAGGATTCCCTAAAACGAGCTTAATGGTCAAGCCGTGTGCATAATAATTGGAGCACTTGAGTCTGCTGGCGGGTTTCACTAAATAGGTTTCCATAATTGAATGCTTTGGAGATACGACAAAAACGGTTCAAAGATTTTAGATGGGCAGCTACCTAATGATTAAGCTAGAACATTGATGATAGGGTATAAGCCTTATATTATTTTTCATATGTTTACCAGTTACGTGAGTTTGATGATGGCAAAAAGCTTAAGGTACTTATAGCAAATGCAGATTGAAGTGTAGCTGGCAGAGGCCGGAGGCTGTGTAAGTTTAGAGGGGGTGGATGTCATGCATCTTCGCTCCCATGCTAAGAAAGATACTAGGAAGATGCACATCAAGATTAATTCAAGCTTACTTGATGTAGGATCAGTGTGCAAGGCTTGCTATCAAGCTAGTTTTACGATATGTATACCAAATGTGGTGGACTTACATAGTGGCTAGGCCATCCAATTAAGTCAAGAGCTAGCCAGCCGAAGGAGACTATGGTGCCCAAGGGACCAATAGCAATGGCCACCCAAAGTAAGGGGGTATGGCCGCCCAAGTTAAGAATAAAAGGCCATTAAGTCAATGGCCACCCATTGTGTGTGAGGGGAGGGAAACAAAACAAAGGGCATGGAGTCGACCAGGCAGCGAGCAAGAGAGCTAGTAGGAAAAAAGAGATTGCACCGGCATGCACGAGGATTGAATGAGCGTGGCCATGAAACAAAAATTGCATAGCAGGTGAAAGAAAACCTGTTTGGTGCCGGTTGTGAGCGATTTCGCAGAGTCCATATCCGTCGCCTTCCACATCATCAAAGAAATGTCCCATGCCACGTCAGCCACAGAGCCATGAAGACTGCGTGGAGGGGGCTTATTTTTAGAAAATTTCGAGGGTGTAACAAGTCATAAATAGAATTTGTGTGTTACGAAGGGAGGGAAGAAAGTACTTGATAGAAGAGGGGATTTTGCAGGGGGGGAAAGTCAGAGGCCTCAAGGAGGTTCTATCCCTCACTCTCCACCAAGAGGAGGAACGAGAAGGAGTAAGGAGGACGATCAAGGTCTCTTGAGCTCACAAGGAAGGGAGATCTCCCTCCCTCTCTCTCTCTCTCTCTCTCTCTCTCTCTCTCTCTCTCTCTCTCTCTCTCTCTCTCTCTCTCTCTCTCTCTCTCTCTCTCTCTCTCTCTCTCTAGGGACCTTGAAGAAAGGAAGAAAGCATCGAGCTCTCTCGCTCTTGGAACTAAGCAAGAAGGAGATCACTCTCTCTCTCTCATAAAAAAACAAAGGAATAAGCTATCTCTCGCCCTTGATTGATCTCAACCTAAGGTAGAGTGAAGGAAACAAAGGGAAGAGATCAGCTCTGGATACAAAAGCTTAGGCTCTCTTGCTCTCAACCTTGTGAAGAGGAGAAAGCAAAGAGTGGAGTTGATTAGAAAGGGAAGTAGGGAGCAGAAAGTAGGGAAAGAACAAGAAGAGAAAGCAAGGACGGTCTATCTCACTCTCTCGAGCTCGGTAATAGAAAGCAGTGCAAGTATAGAGAGTTCAACAACATTCAAAGTAGGGAAATCCGACACGGAGGAAATTTTTGATAATCGACGACACCTTGGATTTAGTTAATCTTTTTTTATAAATCACGGAGCCGTTAACAGCCTTGGTAATTGTAAAGGGAGCCTAAACTCCTAGATTTCAGTGAGCCCAAGTGTCGGTGCTGCTAACAGCCCACCTTGGCTATTGAGCAGAATGTAGTGAGAGCATAAATTGATTAATTGAAGAATACGGTGATTGCCAAAGCCATATGCATCTGTTTTTCTTGTTCTCTCTCATACCTCTCACAGCCAAAGGCTCGGTGCCTACCCGGCTCATGTTTCGAACCCATATCCCCTGACATCGGCTTTGCTTCTTAGTTTATGAATGCCAACCCCCGCATTCCATGGGTATCCATTACAATTTCAAAAGCATATTTTCAACGGTAACTCGGCCTCATAGGTCGTGCATCCCTATTTTCTAAAGGAACTTGCCTCCTCCTTGGACACATTTTCTCCCATGAGATATCTCCTTGTTTTATTTATTCTTTTCCATATATGCCTTGTGACGCATATTTTGTTGCTTAATAGTGCAATATTCACATAGAAAACATTTTGTATCCCTCAAATAGATCCAGCTATTATCAAGGATAATCTTTTGTTTGGTCTCATCTGGCATGGTGCATACAATTGGACGTTCTCCTGAGCGAGAAGATCCTTGCTTACCCACTCTATGTGCTCCATAGACCATAACTCCGGACATGCCAAAGTGGGTTTTGAAGAAATCTTTGATAACAATGGCAAGAGAAGTAGATTTCTATAACTTCTCTTTGGAAATTTCACGAGTAATAATGTTTCTGGAACGTCTCTCTCATTCCTTCAATGTCCTCCACATCCACATTCTCAACATTCTTTGTTTGAGCCATAGCTTGCATGAGAGAGGAATTAGGAATCACATTGCTACCACATACATCATCCCAAGACTTTTTTGTGCGTACATTTTTCATGTCACATACATCCCGGCTCATGGTGTCAAATTTATCCTCTTTCAATACATGGTCATGCTCTACTTTGCTCATGTGCTCCTTCAAAGCATTCAAGTCCACAAGAGAGGGTTTACATTCCTTGACTTCCTCTTCAAGTTGCATCAAATGTGTTGTTTGCATCTCAAGTGTCCTCTTGAGATTCTCATTCTCAACCACAAGAACCCTTAGCGTGCCATTCTCCAGTGCAAGTGCCCATAAGTCTTCACCTTGTTTGTTTACGGTCTCTTGCAATAATATCAAGTACGCCATGATCATGGTTTCCGATGTCGTTGGTTGAGTGGTCCTATTGCTATCTCCACACTTAGGAGATTTTGGATCATTTTCTACAATGATTGTGGATCTTGTTGAAGAAGAAGAACCCTTTCGTGTGCCGGAATACATTGTATGTAAAAGAAGAGATGAGACTCAACTTTCCTGAACCTTTTACTTCAAAAATATTGCTACAAAAATGCCTTTCATGACTCTAATTGTTTTTTTGTCTTTACGTCAATGCGTAGAGGGTGTTGTGCTCTTCGATTGAGGCCAAGATGTTTAGAATTAGACACAGCGAGTGAATCCTCCACCTATACAAGGGACACACATCAGTCACCTTCTCCTGCATCCAGATTTGGTCCTCTCGTCTACTTTGAATGCATCTTCATCAAGTCCAAATGTCCAGTTTGCTACAATAATTCTGCTGCATTAGGAGATTTCGGAGGTCATTTGGAGGGCCTTCTAAGAAATCCTATTTCTCTCTCTAGAAAATGTTCTTAAAATACACTTGCAATTGTTGCGTACATCCAAAAGGACAACTGAACACTCTAAAAAGTGAACCTAACTTTTTAAAAATCCTTGAAAAAGGTAACTTTTTCATTCAATGCGTGTGTCGTTTTCATGAAGTACACGACGCTCATTAAATATAGCTTTCGTCATCATTGAAACTAAAAAAATCACAAAATTATTAGTTGGTGTTAGAATTTAAATTTTTTGATACCGCCAATGCGTCCAAAATGACCAAAAGCTTAAAAAACATCTATCTACTTGCCTCAATCTAATAGCCAGAGAGCGAGAAATTGTCAAAATACCGCAAAAAAGAAGATTTTGCCTCACGGTGCACAAGGGGCCAATTGGAAAATTCCAAATGGCCCTTTGTGTGTCGTGAGACAAAACATAAAAAAAGTGGATCACGGTGCGTAGAGGGTCATCTATTTTCCAACTGGCCCTTTGTGTGTCGTGAGACAAAAAAAAAAACGTGGATCACGGTGCATAGAGGGTCATCTAGAATTCTCCAAATGGTCTCTCGTGTGCCATGATCCAAAATCCCCTTTTTAGGATTTTTTGGCGATTTCTCTCTCTTCGGGTGTCAGATTGAGGCAAGTAGATAGGCGTTTTTTAGGTTTTTGGACATACCAAACGTATTGGCAGGGTCAAAAGCTTCAAACTTCAACACAAATAGTTTTGTGATTTTTTAAAATTTCAATGATGACGAAAGCCATACTAAATGAGCGGCGCCTACCTCATGAAAAAGACATTCGCATTGAATGAAAGGCATCCATTTTCAAGGACCACTAGCACCTTTTTTATATTTTTCTTAATATCAATCTATTTTTTCACGTGACGTAAGCTCTTCTTTCATTGGAGGAGCGCTTTTTCCTCTCTCTTCTAAAAGGCCCTCCAAAAGACCTCCGAAATCTCCTAATGCATGGAGTGGATACTATACATTGACATGTGATCATTATTATCACTTCGGCTGTCTTATTCGTTTGATGCAAAATAGTAGCCGATGCGCAATCTGTTCACAAGATATTCCACAAGGAATATATGTTATGTTTGGCATGGAAAATGAGTATAAATTCAAGCAAGCCTGCTGAGGTACCCATAACACAATTAGAAATCTGTTTGGTGTCCAAGATGCTGGTTCTGAGCATAATAATTGAGATCGACAAACTATGTAACATGAAGCATTGTATATGATCAAAACACATTGAATACAAGCTCTTTCATAATGGTTTTTGACACAATCTTCATTCTACTCTCAAGGTATATTGAATTTGTGGAGTTGTTATCTGGTTCTATGTCTGAGTGTGGTGGATCTCCTTGTAATTCAACTTCCCAATAGGAAAATTTTGAACTCATTTTTGGGCCTTTTAAGAGTGCCACATCATCAAAGTTGTACAAAGAAAGCAACCCGGTAGACCCCTCTAACTATTGCTTAGAACCCCATGATATGACCTATCATTGGAAAGTTCTTGAAAAATGGATTCTAAAGAGCCAAGGTCCGAAACGTTTGGATGACTTCTATGAAATTTATACCATTTTTTTTCAATCAGCCAGGTTTTGTTACCGTTACGGTAATCTAAAATCACCTTTTTCTATATCTACATGAAGGCAATGTCCGATACATGCATGCTATATATCAATAGATAGCATTTGAAGAGTAGATTCTAAATATCCAACCTCCAACAAGTTTAGATCTTATTTGAAAAAAATTTACCGATCCCCACTTTTTGAAAGCTATGCCACATCAACAATTCTTACAAGGCCCATTTTTGAGTCCAAACTTTTCCTAATGACATCTATTACCAAATTCTCTTTGTTTTTGTCTATAGTGCATTGAGATACACCAACATTGAACTCTTCTTCGTCTTCGTTTTGAAAATATCACAAACAGGTTGGCATTTCCTCCTCGTAGCCATTACTTTCAATGTGATGCAATATCTTCTCGTTGATGCAAAACATATACACTATTTTTTTGCTCTGTCTGCTAATAGTCTGTTGTGAATAGTGCTATAAACATACTTGTACATACTCTAGTTTCTCTCTGAACTTGAGTTTGTTGCACATTGTGGCAGTACTTACATTGCAAGGGGACATAACGTCGAGTAATGCTCTCCACGATTCATCATCCACCACTTCCATGCAACTTGCTCTTTTGCCATTGTCTGTGCAAAATCATTCACAAAAGGACCTTCTTTTAATCTAAATGCACTTATTTCTTTGATACAATCAATTCGGTCTTGAACGTTGGAGTAGAAAATGTTGACCACGTGATAGAAATCGCTGACCACCTTTGTACTGGACATTATATCTAAATTCCAATACTCCGGTTTGAGCATGTAAGCCACATTATGGAGTGGACTATGAGTGATCTTCCATCTTGCATGAAAATACTTGGCCAAAATTCTTTGCTGTTTGCTAGAGAATGGTAGCCACCACTCCTTCTTTACTACAGACTCTTTCAGCTCCTCAGGATTTTCAAGACTCTGTTGGCATGACCACCATGTAATCCACACTTTGCCCATATTTGGAACCTTTTGATCAAGGTTGCAAATTGCAAACATAACGGGCATCAATACATGGTATACATCCATTACACTCCTCCACCAAGCAGCCTTGTTTATGTTTCCATGTAGACATGTAACTTTCTCTTTCACTTTTTCTTTCTGCTCAAGTTTCCATTCTGTTGGGGGCAATCGTAGCACAGCCTAATCAACCCAAGACCAACAAAATGATCAATCCTAGGATCGACAACCCGGCTAGGGCATGGAAGCACGAGTATTAAATGTTTCAAATGAGATAATTCAAGAATATGCTCATCCAATTCAATAGAGATTAGTCATTAATCACTAACTCTAATCACATCATCAATCAAGCATCACCTACACACATTAAGCCCACTAAAGTCCAACTTACCATAGACTACAATCCCAAAGCACACTCATGACAAGCACACCCTAATTGCAGTGGTGTTGGCCTCTCTGATCACCACATGCCAATCAAGGCACTGCATCAAAAGCTACACACACAAGGTGAATGGTGCTAGAGTTTCATAAAACCCATCCACACACAAGAAAACAATATGGCACATACACTAATTACAATATTAAGAAACAAGTTAATCAACCTAAATAGAGATGTTAAATATCTCAAATTGAGTGCTCACAGAAGGATAGGAGTGGTTAATAAGCAAGAAGTCATCACACACACTCAAATCTAAGTACACTAATTACAAGATTAAGAACCAACTTAATCAACCTAATCAGAGATGTTAAATATTGCAAATCAAATGCTCATAGAAGGATAGGAGTGGTTAATAAGTAAGAAGTCATCACACACACTCAAATCTAGAATAATGAAAAAGGTGAAACTACTTCATGACATAATGGAAAAGAAGAAGTAGACTAATAAAGAAAGTAGATATTAGATGAAGAAAGCTTCTCTAATTACAATGGATTAGCACTATCCTCTTAAGCATGGGCATTAAGCTCAAGGCTAAGCCATCCATAGAGTGAACACTCGAGAGAGAGAGAGCTCTCAAAAGTGGATCATCAAGAGTGGATAATCAAGAATGGAGCCTCCTTGCATAAAGGCGTCCTTACAAAGGCTTGCACCACAATCCCTTCTGCTATGGGTTTAAGTTAGAGCCCTCTAGCTAGCATATATAACTTTGGAACTCCCAATGAGCCCAAGACCTTATACAATGTGAGTCACATCCATAGCATATCTCTCGCTTGATGCATAATCGGTATAGCCTGTGTTAGCCACTCCTAACACATTCATCAAAGGCCGTGCAATTGAAAGTGTCAATCACAGTGTACTTATTGCAGAGAAGTGATTCCTATGTATAAAAATACGCGCAAAATCAAGTTTCAATAGGTAGTTTCAACATCACTGACATGCATATTCTGTACAAATCGAGCACTCTTTGTCGTTTCGAGATAAATTTCAGAATCTGACGTGCTGTGTCAATTATTTTGGCGAACCATGTGGTTTCTTCACTAGTGTACTAATCCTTCATGACTAAGTTTAAGCTGTGCATATTACAACCATTGGCAAAAATGTGTGTAAAGAACTTCTTTATTAATTTACTAGCATTTTTACAATTCTTTGTGTTGCCCATGACTACTTGAACGACATGTTGGCAACACCAATCTCTTTCATTACATTAATCAAGACCTTAGAAATGTATCTGCCACTTTTAATTGCACCAAAACTGTCAATCGCCTTTATGAACGTTTCTCCCCTTGGACAAACATGTATTATATTGATTAATGGTATTCTTTGAACATTTGACCAACCATCTCTCACAATTGTGCATCCGGAAAGCAAAATATTCCCAAGTATTATTTTGCCAACATGCTCTTTGACTTCGGTGTGACATTTGTCGAAGAGAACATTTCATATTGTGTGATAAGTGGGAGCTGAAAATCTTGGGCCAAACTCATCGATTTTCTTCCAAGCGCTGTCTACCATGACCAGAGCACTCCAAGAATATTTCTTTGGCAAGTGCAATTTGTGCTTCTTCTAGAGACTACATCTAAAAGCTTTGATGCATTTGACCAAGTCTACCTTCATTGTGACCATTAAAAGAAACGTTGCTTGACATTTTCTCTTCCTACGCAGGCTGTTCTCCAAGGTTAGTTTCACCACAGAATCAACAGAGTTAATATTTGTCTCTGATTACTTTTACTTGCATCCATAATAGAGCTATATATCTGTTGTCTCTTGCTTATTTTTTGGTGAGCTCCTCTCTCAAATGCTTTGCAATTGCAGGTGCCTGAGGATGTTCACATTTCTTACAACTCTTTTGAACGCTACCCAAAAAATGGTCCCTAATACGTGGTGCACCGCCTAATTTTGTTGTGAAGCAAAATTTACATTGCCACTCCATATATCGACCGCATATGTTGTGAGCATAATCCCACTCTTTGCCAGGAGATTTTTTATTCTTTGGCTTCTTTGTACCACTTGTGCCGACATTCTCTCCATTGATTTTAAATTAAAACTGAAGACAAAATAGCTAGATGTTCAATTTTTAAAACATTTTTCTTCTTTTCACTATATATTAAAATAGCATTCACTAGGAAAGTAATCAAATCTGCACAATATGAGATTGGCAATGCACGCTAGTCAATCCACATATCGATCACTTATGTTGTAAGCAAACATACACATTGCAATGCACTCTCTTCATGGCATAATAAATAAAACAATGCTATGAATTTCTTAATGCAATTATTATGATGATGATTATTATACATCCTCTTTGATTTGTAAACAATAAGAAACATCTAATTTCAAATGCTACAAAGAATAATCAGCTTCTAGATTGAACGATGTCAGGTTTTTGCAAAAAACACACGAAAACAATAAAATTTTTGAATGATCATGTCATACACTGAAAATCTTCCATAATACATAATGCACTCTCTGTATAAACCAATGCATGAAATAACACAAAGAAATCTTCAATATAATCACACAATTGAGGACTACTTGAACCCAGTCAAGGATTGTAGCCCCCTTATGCAACCAGTTCAATATATAAAAGCTATTTTCACCCAATTAAGGATTATAGCTCTTATATTGTGCGATGACAATGTATATCAACTCAAATATATGATGGTGAAAAATGAAATACTGCAAGGATCTTGATATGCCCAATACACTAGTACATGACATCCAACCCTTGACTATCAACTCGTCATTTGCATATGCTCAGCTTCTAAAATCAACTACAACCCTCATTTGGACCAATGGCTTCATTGCAATGAGCATGAATCTCCAAATTTTCAATTGTTTTGGTTTCGTAGCTTTATGTTCGGTAATGCAATTAAATATTTTTAGAAGTAGTTACCGAATTAAGAATCACGTTCAGCAAAGAAAAAAAGAACCTGTGACTCTATAACCTTAGGTCAATTCACAACGAGATGATGATAATACTCGGCACTGGAATACACGTCCCAGGGATTTTCCTAGTCAAAGCACCACGATAAGCACGCTGTTTACTTTATATAATTACATCCGTTGGGGGCTTTTATTTTCCCGGCGGCCCCGCCACAAAAATAAAAAAACTCGACGGGCTAACTGGCTCTATGGGTTTTTGCAGGTCATCATCAAAGTCACGTAAACAATTAACGTGATCACGTGTTTTTCTTGTGTAATTACTAGAGTTATTAACGTAATCACACGATTGTGATCACGTCAATGAAATCCCGAATGATCATAGCATTCATATACTATAAAACTTTACCGCGCCCTTTTATCACATTTTGTAGAGAGAGAGAGAGAGAGAGAGAGAGAGAGAGAGAGAGAGAGAGAGAGAGAGAGAGAGAGAGAGAGAGAGAGAGAGCAAAATGGGATGGTCAAAGGGGAGCAAGAAGGATTTTTTTTGTGAATTAAATATTACCACACATACGGTGCATAGTATCGTGCAAATTTAAAAAAGGAACAAAACACGATATGTCATATTTTTTGCAGCATGCCTTGATTTCCTACTCCTGCCTCCATTGCACATGTGCCGTATTCTCTCTTTCTCTCGCTCTCAAAGCTCACCTCTCTCTCTCTCTCTCTCTCTCTCTCTCTTTCCTTCACACACACACACACACACACACACACACACACACACACACACACACACACACACACACACACACACACACACACACTATCTTTGGTGGATTGTTGGGGAGAAGAAGGCAAACCGTAAAAGGGCTCTACAAAGGAGGGCCGTAAGAAGATTCAAATGCTGGAGAAACACAAGAGGTAAGCTTCTACACAACCACCCCCCCCCCCCCCCCCCCCCCCCCCCCCTCGGTCCCCCCCCTTGTCTTAAACACACACACACACACACACATTATAAAAGTTAGATTCAAAGATTTTGTACCTCTTTCATGTTTGATGTAGGTGCTTCTTTCTTTCTTGGCTGACCGCACTTTGCTTGTTTGATTGTTTGTTGTAGGTGTGAGATTAGGGAGAGAGAAAAAAGAGAGAGATAATGAGAGGGAGAAAGAGAGATTAGCGTAAATTTAATGGTTAATGTTAAATTAATGTTGCACTAGAGACTAACATAGATTTCATGATTAATGTTAAATAAATATTTAAGTAGAAAAAAATAGAAAGAAAAAGTAAATTGAACATCACCTATACATTAAACTTCATGTATGCTCAAATGTTAAATTAGTGTAACTTAGAGTGAATTGATGTGTATGTTAAATTAGAGAAAGAAAAATAGAGAGACAACAGGAGAAAAAAGTTAAACATTATGTATTAAACATTAAAAAAAGGAAAATAAAAAAACTGTTAGAGTATGATAAATTGTACAATAAAAAAAGGGTTTAGAGACATATTAGAGAGAGAAAGATTCAATTTAGTGTATGTGAAATTAGAGAGTGGCAGAGAGGAAAAGGCATAGAGGGAAGAAAAGAGATGGGAGAAGAGAGATTAGGGGGAAGAGAAGTGTTAAAATAGTGCAGATTAGATGATAGATAGATAGAGAAAGAGAGAGAGAGAGAGGGGGGGAGAAGAGGAAGAAGAAGAAGAAAAAAAAAGATTAGAGAGAGGAAAAGAGGGATAGAGGGTGTAGAGAGAGAGAGAGAGAGAGAGAGAGTAGAGAGAGATTGTTGGATTTGAGAGAGAAACAAGGGTAGAGAGTGTAGAGGGAGTTGTAAAGAGGGAGAGAGAGTAGATATAGGTATAGAGACAAAGATTATGTGGAGAGAGAGTCAAGGTTAGGGAATAGAGAGAGTAGAGAGAGGATAGAGATACAGATTTGACAGAGAGTAGATAGATAAGGTTAGGATTTAGAAAGAGATTAGGGTGTAGATAGAATAGATAGATTGAGGGTAGTGATTAGGTAGAGAGGGAGAATAGATAGAGAGTAACAATAGAGAGGGTTGAGATTCAGGGATAGAAAGAGTGTAGATATAAAGATTAGATGGATAAGGATAGGATTTACAAAAATATTAGGGTGTAGAGAGAGGTGTGGATAGAGTAGACAGAGGGATGTATAGATTAAGTAGAGAGTACGTAGAGAAGAGATTAGGTAGGTAGAGAGAGAGAGAGAGAGAGAGAGAGAGAGAGAGGTATGGATAGAGGTTAGAATGTAGAGGGAGAGTAGAGAGAGGTTAGGATGTAGATAGAGGGAGTAGAGAGGGTGTAGATAGAGAGATGGAGGATATGTAGAGTGTATAGATAGATAGAGGGACTAGAGGGAGTGTAGAGATTAGCCTCTATTTATCGCTCTCTCTATGTTTAGAGGGTAGATATAGATATTAGTTAGAGAGTAGATAGATAAGATTAGGATTTAGGAAGAGATTAGGGTGTAGAGAGAGGTGTGGATAGAGTAGATAGAGAGGGTGTAGAGTTTAGGTAGGTTAGGTAGAGAGGGAGGATAGGTAAAGAGTAGAAATATAGAGAGTGAAAATAGAGATTAAGTGGAGGATAGATAGATAAGGGTAGGATTTAGGAGAGATTAGGGTTTGGAGAGAGGTGTGGATAGTGATTGGAATGGGATCGTGCTAGCTAAGGTGGATGACAGATAAACATCGTGCACACAAGTGAGTGTGTATTGGCTATATTATCACTCAAGAAAATTAGGTTCCAAGGTCAATTAACTTGGACTCATAAACACAATCTTGAGTATTTGATAAGCCATGACAAGCTCACCATAAACAAGGGAGATATGATGCAAAATAGACTTGGTGTATTCATTCATGAAATGAGCTTTAAGTAGCTCTACAGCCTTGCACCAATACATGTGGGATAATTGCTCTTTGTCTCCTTGAATCACATTTCTGTGACTCTAGGACAAAGCTCACACCTTACAATCCTCCCCTTGAGGTTTAGACTAGGAAGAATGTATGGAAGATTCTTTATCCACTTAGGACAACACATGGCATCCACTAAGGATGTCAATACAAGAGAAATCCTCCCCTTGAACTTTGGGCTACGACTTGATCAAGAAAGGAAACACTCCAATCCAGGAGCACAGACAACAAACGTCCCCAATCTAGGAGACAAACAACATAACACTCCAATCCAGGAGAAAAAACAATGCTCTAATCCAAGAGCAAAATCTTAAAACATGTCTGATTTTCTCTAATCCAAGAGCACCTTTGTCTTCCTCAATGATTTGTCTTCAACTACTTCATGGCCTTTGTCTTCATATCCTCCCCTTGAACAAGTGCTTCTTTTCTCCTTTTGGTGTGCAATCAGTCTTTATTGAAACAAAAAGTGCAATGCAAAAAGACTGATGTAAAAGAGCTGTTGATGCCAGTGTTTGGGAAAAATGTGTCTCAGCTTAATATCATGCCATTTTCAATTTCTAAAATGCTGGTTGAGGGCAAGGGGAAAAGGAGAAATTCCACCCCAAAATAGAGAAAATAGTGCTAAAACATGAAAAACTAACCTAATTTTCTAAAATTTCCTCTTTGCAAATTCAAGGAAAGGAATTTTGTATATTTGAAAAAATAAATTTTCCCAAACACTGACTGATGTGGATGCTAATAATGGCGTTGCCAAATTTTCCTCTTCTTGAAGTGAATTTTGAAATTACCCCATGGTGGCTTGGAGCGGTCTTTGCACTTGGAGACTCTCCAAGGCCAGTGTCTTGACTCCGTACATTACAAAAACTCTTCTTATTTTGCCTTGAGTGTAGATAGGACTCAAAATGTGCATCTTGTGTGTGCTCATCATGTGCGGGAAGGTCTTACCATTGCTTTTGATGGCATTGTCTAATCCCATGCTCATTGTGCTTCTGCTCTCTAATTTTGTATACATTTCAATGGTGCTCATTTGCAAGGTGCTTGAAGCTTGATTGTCCTTCAGACCCTACTTGAAACCCTTGGTTGAGGTCACTTTGAAGCTTGAAAAACTTGAGGTCTTTTGTTAGACTTGAGTCGAGGATGTCGGGATGCTGCAGTGCGTGAGAATGGGCACTTTGGAAGGGATTATGAATGTGTGGGATAGCCTGCTTTACAAGAGATATGAAACTTCAAGCTCTAAAAAATGGTGAATTAGAGAACAATGGCAACAGTGAGTGTGACTCCAAAAAAATGACAAGCGTGCGCTGGCGGACCTCCTCACTATCTCACATGGGCTTTGTCTAGATGAGATCAACGGGCGGAGGATGGAGGGCCGTAGATCACCTGGATGTTGGAATTAAAAAATTGGGGGCTGAAAAGTGGGTATTAGTTGCATGTTGCAGGTTGCCGAAAAGGTGGAAGAGAGAGGAGGCCGCTGAAAAGGGAGAAAAGAGAGGAGGCTTTGTAGCACCCGAAACTGGGAAAGGAGCAGGGGCGAGGAAAAATATCGCAATCTGCAGGGCCAATCTCAGGTGAGGCCTGTCACAGTCCACAGGTGATCAACCTGTGTGGAGTTTCTTTCTCTCTCTCCCTCTCTCTCTCTCTCTCTCTCTCCCTCCCTCCCTCCCTCTCTCTCTCTCCTTTCCTCCCTCTCTCTCTCTCTCTCTCTCTCTCTCCTCTCCCTCTCTCTCTCTCTCTCTCTCTCTCTCTCTCTCTCTCTCTCTCTCTCTCTCTCTCTCTCTCTCTCTCTCTCTCTCTCTCTCTCTCTCTCCCCCCCCCCCCCCCCCCCTTTAGCTATATGTGCGCTAATGCAGAGCTTTCAATCCCGTTCCTGAGAACTTGGCCCGAATTTACCTAGAGCAGCCAGAATTTACTAGCGTGCCCGAATTTACCAGATTGTTTCAATGCCAAGATTGAAAGGGGTCTGGAGGCAAGAGGTTGTGCATGGTTTGAATGTGGATTTACGAAGATTGAAAGGGGTCCAAAGGCAGGAGGTCGTGCGTGGTGCAAATGTGGATTTGTGAAGATTGAAATGGGTCGAGAGACAAAAGATGATATGCGACGATCTTGTGGAGTCAAAGTCCGAAGTGAGGGAGGATGATGATGGAAAGGGTTCCGAAAACTCAAAGGTATTTCTCATTTGTTCTTTTGAGTGTTCATTGTGTTCTTGTTTGCCATAGCAAAAAGCTCAACCATAATGTTTAGGAGGATGATAATAACTCGATCTTGAGGGAGGGGAGGGTGTTCTTGTTCTATATTGCAAAGAAGAGGCACATTAGGAGATTTCGGAGTTCTTTTGGAGGGCCTTTTGGAAGAGAGAGGAAAATAAGCTCCTCCAATGAGAGAAGAGCCTACGTTACGTAGAAAAATAGATTGATATTAACAAAAATATAAAAGGTGTCCCTCTCCTCATTTAATAATCTAGTGGTCCTTGAAGACGAGCACTCTCTTTCATTTAATGCGAGCACCTTTTTCAGAAGGTAGATGCGGTGCATTTGATACGGGCTACGTCATCACTAGAACTCAAAAAGTCACAAAACTATCAAGTGGTGGAAGATTTTGAAATTTTTGATACTGTCAATGCGTTCGGAACGCACATATCTCTTAGAAATGAATGTCCAATTGCCTCGCTCAGACATCCAAAGAGGCAAAAAATGTCAAAAACCCCTAAAAGAACATTTTACTAATGGCGCGCGAGGGGGCATTCCAAAATTTTGGAATGCCTCCTCGCGCGCTGTTAGTAAAAAACCCCTTTTTTCCTCTTTTTAGGGAGCTTTTTGAGAGGAAAATGTCCAAAAACCTCTAAAAAGGGGCTTTTTGGAAAGATAAGTGTCCAAAAATCACTAAAAGGAGCTTTGTACTAATGGCGCACAGAGGGGCATTCTAGAATTTTAGAATGCCTCCTCGCGCGCCTTAAGTAAAAAGCCCATTTTTTGGGGTTTTTTGACATTTTTTGCCTCTCCGGATGTCGGAATGAGACAAGTAGACATTCATTTTTAGGGTATTTTGGCGTTCCAGACGCATTGGTGGTGTCAAAAGCCTCAAAATCTATCACTATTTGACATTTTGTGAATTTTCAACTTTCAGTGATAACGTAAGCTGCATTGAATGCACCGCACCTGCCTCTTGAAAAAGACGCTCGCATTAAATAAAAAAGTGACCGTTTTCAAGGACGATTGGGAATATAAATCTTATTTTTAGAGTGTCTAGTTGTCCTTTTGGACGTACTCACAAGGTGCATGTGCATCTTAAAAAAAGTTTCTAGACAGAGAAATACATTTTCTTACAAGGCCCTCCAAATGACCTCCGAAATTTTCTAATGAATGGACAAGGAGGAGAGGATGAAGAGTCATCCAAAGCACCATCGACGGTGTGTACCCAAATCAAACCTGGCAAAGTGCATTCCTCGTGTCAATTAATTATTTCTTTTTGTCCGCTTGTGATAGGATGTTGTGTAGCAAGCATTTTGCCAAGTTGAATTCCATAGCATCGTAACTCATGGTCTTTGTCATTGAAGAGGTTTTCAATGACAAGAAGGTTTATTAAAATTGTCTAATTTTTTTTAATAAAAAAATCATTGGGTGAACTCACAGTATTATGTCGAGGTCATAAGAGAAAGGGATGTTGCCCTTCAATGTTACTTTTGGGTTGATGAAAGTTGCTTACAATGGATTAAACCATGGGAGAAGCGCTCTGACCTTATGCATCACCTAAAAGAGCGTCATGGAATTGTTATTGGCATTCCTCATAGGAAGCGTGGAAGACCATATAATAGACAAAAGCATCCACTAACTTCGGGTTCACGGTCCCATAGACAATCGACGACAAGATTTGCTAGCATTGAGACCCAAATCAAGCTAGCACGTAGAAAGCACCTCAAGGATCTACACAAGGGTTCTCAAAGGAGATGGTTTTTTAGCTCCTTGAATGGAAAGATGGACTTTGAAGAGTGGTTGCAAAAATATGTGGATGATGAAAAGAAAGAGTGGGAGAGTCGTATGCTGGAGCGTATCAAAGAAATGGAAGCAAAAATTGGGAAAGGATATGTAGCTTGGGTAATAATATTGGCCTTATGCTAATTCTATGTGCATGATTATCCCTAAATTTTGTTTGTGGACATACATGTGGTATCAATAGGCTAGGAGCGACAAGAAACACAAACATGCAGACCAACAAGAGGTCTAGGAGGAGGATATAGAGGAAGGGGTGCATGATAGAATGGATCGTGAAATCACTCCCGTAAAAATGCCTAACAATTGTGCATAATTTGTTTGTGCTAGCATATTGCTACAATTTATTGGTGCATTTCATAAATTGTGTATTAGCCATTCTATCAACACGAGGCACCAATTTCTATCAAGGCTCCAACGAAGGTATGCAAAGCCACTAAGCTTGAAAGATCCATTGATGAGATCCGCAAGGTAATGCTCTTTCATTGCAAAACATTAGGAAGCATAAGCATCACTTTTTATTGAACTATATGTGGCAACATATTTTGTTTTTAGTTTGAGCTTCGAAAGGTTTCAAGCCCTCCAAGAACATAAATGTTTCCTCTCCATGTGAGAGCATTGACAGTTATTCTTTCATTACTACAATGTGGCTTTAATCTTTTTCAATGTGTTAGCAAGTTTCTCACCCATTTTAGTTGCATAGGTTGCTCAAACAAAAAGTTTATCGTTTGCTATCATCAAGATATAGTCTTGAGGTGATCTACAATCTAAAATTCCTTACAAAAATTACAATGAGGAAAGCCTCCTCCTGTACATTGACATTATTTGTGATGTAAGTGTGTGTCTCTTTTTTAACTTAACATTCTTGTGGATGTATTAGATAAAGGGATAAAAACTTATTAAACGTGCAAAATCTTAGGTGGCTGGAAAATACCTTAATAGAGGAGAATTTGAATCGGGCTTGGTTTATAGATAGCCTATAGCTATCCTTTATGCAAACTCTACCATCTAAGAGAGTGATACGCAACTACTTCGGTCTAGTTGATCTTTCCTCATTCATGTGGACCTTTTTTCCAGCTATTGATGAGTAAGTTCAAACTTGCTTGCACATCTTTTTTCCATTGACCTATTTGGCTTCAAGCTTGTTGAAATTATTTTTCTTTAAGAGACCATTGGACTAGCCTACCTACGGACAAGAGTGCAATCATTTTCTTTGACTCACTCTCTGTGCATAGTATTGATCGCTATATGTCCTCTACAAAGAGGTATGTTTTGAAAATATCGTCTTTGTACTATTCAACATTTTTGTCTATAAAAACTTACGTTAATATGGATAGGGTGTTGCAACATTTTTCAACATACACAATGGATCCTGATCTCAAGGAGGATCTCTTGCACCCTGAGAAGTGTCATGTTCAGACTATGGAGGTATGACAAGTTCTTTAGTTGTTGATTCTAACAAATATGAGCAAAGTTGATTTTGGGTTCTTGCATAGATGCCAAGACAGTCAAATACCAAAGACTGTGGATATTATGTTATGCTCATTATGAAGCTGTTGATTATAGGAGGTGCAAGACGTAACAATCCAAGGAAGTGGGTGAGTATACCACTTTGTGGCTTTGTCTATAATGTTGTGAATACAATCTCAATGTAAGTGTACTAATACTATGATTACTTTATAAATTGTGTAGTTGACATCAAAATGGTTCACCCATGCGGAGGTAGAAGCACTCAAGATGGACCTTGCTGATTGGGCAGAAGGTTCTGCATTGCAATTAGCCAAGTAGAATCGTGTCTTAGGTGCTTGGGCTATATTTTTGCATGACAGTTTGTATCTACTTTCATTTTTTGTGGGCTATAGATTTTTGAGGATGTACAAAGATTCATATGTACGCTTGATGGCTAGCTTCAATTAATGAGACCTGAGCTTATGGTACTTGTGCTGGTCATATAATTTATGTCTATGATTTGGGTTTATGGTTATCGTGTTGGCTCTAAAGGTGGTCTATGGTTTGCTTCAATTTGTGGGATGTGAGTTTATGGTTCATGGTAAATGGCATGTGCTTTGTGTAAGATTTATGGTGTTTGTCATGGCTCTGAAAGAGGTTTATGGTGTGTGCTTGATGGCTAACTTCTATTAATGAGACATGAGTTTATGGTTCATGGTTATGGTACTTTTGCTAGTCATATAATTTATGCCTATGGTTTGGGTTTATGGTTATCGTGTTGGCTCCAAAAGTGGTCTATGGGTTGCTTCAATTTGTGGGACGTGAGTTTATGGTTCATGGTAAATGGCATGTGCTTTGTGTAGGATTTATGGTGTTTGTCATGGCTCCGAAAGTGGTTTACGGTGTGCACGTGATGGTTGGCTTCAATTTGTGGGATGTGAGTTTATGGTTCATGGTGATGGTACTTGTGCTTTTCATATAATTTATGGTCTACGATTTGGGTTTATGGTTATCGTGTTGGCTCCAAAAATGGTCAATGATTTGCTTCAATTTGTGGGATGTGAGTTTATGGTTCATGATCATGGTACTTCTGCTTTTCATATAATTTATGGTCTACGGTTTGGGTTTATGGTTATTGTGCTGGCTCCAAAAGTGGTCTATGGTTTTCTTCAATTTGTGTGACATGAGTTTATGGTTCATGGTCATGGTACTTGTGCTTTTCATATAATTTATGGTCTACGGTTTTGGTTTATGGTTATTGTGTTGGCTCCAAAAGTGGTCTATGGTTGATGGTTTGCTTCAAATTAGGGTCTTGCTCACTAGAGATTTAGTAAATTTGGACTAAAAAAATGGTAAATTTGGGCCGTGGGTTGCATATTGTTGATATTCAAGCTCTTTGGAATTTTGGTAAATTTGGGCTGCTCAATTTTAGTAAATTCAGGCTGCTCTATTTTTTATCAATGTCAATTAAAGCCAAGTCAATACACCTCCCAAACATTGGTTCCAAATCACAATATTTAAAAAAATTTAACAATGTCAATTGAAGCTACATGTATACAACACATAAACATTGGTTCCAAATCACAATGCAATGTTAAGTAGAGGTTGAAATATGTCACGCTTGATGCTTTACAAAAAAACAAGTTGGAGTGTCAAGCGTGACTAACCAATGAAGCTAGGGAGTCTCTAGCAACCTTCACTTGGTGTTGAAGAATTTCTAGCTCTCTAGAACTTTTATTTGGGAGGGCTAGTTCTCGGGAATGAACAAGATCCTTGAGCTCCTTTAAGCACATGGCTATATCTTCTGTCTGAGTGGATCTCTCAAGATCTTGGTGTTCCTCCAACACCGCATGGGCCTTGTCCAAAACGGGTAGAATGGCATTCAGATGTGCAAAATGTTGAGTGAATATCAATCTAATACCATAGAGGTGCTTGCACTATGAGGACCAATCAGCACAACCACAATAGTTAGCTTGCAAGGACACATTATACCAATGACTTGGTGTACTTGAGCTTTTAATTTTGAATTGCAATGCCATCTCATTTATGAATTGGTGGGAGCTAGGGCTAGAAACATATCCTTGTAAAATTCTCTCTCCCTCCTACAACTTCCTGGTATGCTTCTCCAACGACCCCAGTAGTCCAAATCGACCAAAATCCACTGCAAACATTGACCAGTGGCATGAATTAGATAATTACATGTGTGGGTAGGGGAAACATGTTAGGAAGAGAATATGGAAGAGAGTAAGCAAGAGCTAGGGTATACTTATTTCTTGCTTTTGCTTGAAAAACTTTAACAAGGTTCCACCCATACGTTCTCCAGTTTTTGAATCACCCATAAGCGCAAGAATCAAGTCGATGATTGAACGATTGATACGAACTTCCAACAAGGTGTACTTGATGTATTGCCATAATCTTTCTATCAAATTTGTTGTGTCCACATTACCATGAGGGAATAGCCTCCCAAACTTTGGGCATCGTGTTTCTCCATATACAATACTTTCTGCACCATCCATTTCTCACATAATGCTTCACGTTGCCATGATCAGAGTAACAAAAAATAGTTGCTGATAGAGGCCATAGAACTCCACCTCACTAGGACATTGCATGAGATTAGACATTTCCAAATAGATATATCCTCTAACCTCTTTTGACACCTTCAAAGTGGAAGAGAAAATCACAACATATCATCAATGACCAACAATATTCATAGAGGGTGAAGCTTCATGCCTATGGAAGAATATTTTCAACCCATGCTTTCTTGGCATGGAACCAACACAAAATGACATGCCATGCAATTTGGACCCGCTCTCCTTTACTTGAATCCTCCCAGCAATAGGGATCTTCATTGGTCACATTGAGAAAGGCTTCTAATTCCTGTTGTGATTTGTCAATCACAAGTGTAGTGGGCCGGACTTGACCCATTCTAGAGAATATTTTCCGTAATGTCACCTCTAATGCAATAACTTCATGAAGGCCACCGGCATCAGTTGTACACAACATAAACCATAGTGGGATTCCTTGTCCAAGTTGACTAGGTAGTATAGCTGCAAACAAGGAGAGACCATAAAAATTTGTTTTGAAAGTGCTATCAATTGCCCACGAGTTATTCATTGAGAACCGCAAGGCCATTTGCAACATCCAATCATCTTGAAGAACTACTATGAATGGTCTATATTTTGGTTCTACTGTGCTTGGATTATAAGGCTGAAAGTACACAATCTGCAAATACATCACAATAAAAAATCTTATGACGTCTAGATTTACAAGAAAACTTGTGGATACGTAAATCATAAAATTAACAACCTTGTGTTGTTTTTGCAAAGCCGCTACCTCTAGATACATGGTTGCCCAATCATCATGGGATATCCTTCCTGTAGAAGATGTTTAGCTTAGAAACATGAGTATTTGCAAGCTTTACAAGTTTTGTGATTGAAGACAAAAAAAATACCTTCAATACGTTTTTGTGATAGCATTTGAACCTCCTTTGGGATCATGAAGAATTGATAGATAGTATGGTCTAGCTTGTTGGCTCTCTCAATGTAATTCTTTTCTTTCAACAGTGACATTTGTGCCACATGACAAGAGCTACCAGCATCAAACAAATCGTTTGCACAAGACTCCATAACAAGAGGATGCACTAGCAAATGATATAAATCAACCCTGGTACCTGGGATATGGACTTTGTGGATTGGATAAACTTGCAAACAAGCATTGTCACTATGATTGAAACATTGCACTTGTACCTTGAATGGACACCCACATTTCTTAGATGTTTTCAATCTACGTATTTTGCCTTTATGATTTGTCTTTCCACATCTATGACACATGTAGTCAATCATGACGCTCGTGGGACGATGCCTCTTGGAAGAACGTGCCATAACTAGCTGTACTTTGTGCTCAATTGCAATGTGCTCTAGTTGTGTGTCCACGTAAGATCTTGTTGATCAATGGCATACAATGGAGCCTTATTGAGATTCCACTTACTTTGAATACCCAAACTATCCCTCTTTCCATGGCAACATCTACATGAGTTGACAAATTCCTTGATGTAGGACATTGCAATACCATAGCTGCGAACATCCACACACAATGTTGTTTTCAAGGTATCAAGTGTGGTAGCAAGATCCCTATGGTGATGTGAGTCTAGTATGCAATGTGCATCTTCTACAATGCTTTGCCAATCCTCAATACAAGCAATCCTTATTGAAGGATTGCTCTTGAGACAGATAAAGGGAAAACCATTCTCGACTTCTTGCAAACACAACATATCTTTCATTCTTCTCCATTTCTTGAGATCAAGTAGTCCCCTAGGATCACAAGATTTAAGGGCTTGCAAAGTCATAGAAATCTTGTTTTGGAGTGTTGAGACCATCAACCTATAAGCATCTCTATCAAAAGAGTAGTACCTTAAGGAAATATGTTCGGACACATTGGGCAATCTACCACCTTGAAAATTGCCATGGTTAAGTTAAGTGTCATCTTCTTCATCTTCGTGGATGCCATCCTTATCTTCACTTGAAGAATCTGAAGAGCTCTCCGAAATGCCAAATGCATCATTGTAATCATTTTGAAGGTACCATTCGGAAGTGATGTTGGAAGGGGAGGGAGGGGAGGGGAGTGGATGGGATGCATGAAGGGCCAAAGAGGTAGAGGATGGAAGAAAAAATAATGGTGGATGATAGGCCAAAAGGTTAAAACCAAAAGACATAGTCCATGCTCTACCTGCAACCCAAATTTAGTCAAGTTCCCAAATTTACAAGAAGCACCCAACTTTACATGTTTCGCTCATTCAAAATGCTATGCTTTTGGGGCATTAAGGTATGTCACTCAAGGTCAAGTGAGAGAAGTCCGCCTTTTTATGAGCATTCACTTTTGCATTCTCACTCTTTGTTTAGGTCATTGAAGAGGTTTGTTTGGGCCCATACTTTTAGGAGGATATTATTCCCTTGCCTTTATGCGGCGGCGCCCGGAACCCGAATTTACCGATTTTCTTGAATTTAGCAAGTTGCACGGGAGCCGATAGACGGCCGCCTTGCGAGATTTGGCTCAATTGAATTGAGACCCGTTGATCCCATCCTAAAAAGCCCGTGTGAGATAGTGAGGAGGCTAGCGGGGATGAGGGAAACAATTAGAACAAGCCAAGTAGACCATGGGGCAAGAAATGAAAGTCTGCAAGCAAGAACCTCTCAATCTCTCAAGCTCTTTGCAACTTGCACTAATCATCATAGCAAGACTGATGGCGAGTGCTCTCCAAGAAAAAGGCAAGGTAGTTGTAGATGTCGATGACTCGCAATGATAGCCTCGCACGTAGATGGTGATGACTTGATGAGCAACGTGTGGGCCAGTGAAGATGTGCATGGTAGGGGTTGGCTTTGAGCAATAAAAGTTGAAATGCTATGGATTGTGCATGCATATTGCAGCAGTTGAAAGGCAATTGTTGATGAGCAGGCAAGTGGAAGCCGTCGACAAGGTAGCCCTTGGCGGGAGCAAGTCCAACACTTGGGGCGACAACGATGGGTCACTACCCTCATTCCTTTTTCAAAAAACGTCAAGGAAAACGGCCACAAGCCTTTGAAAAGGGGGCCCTTCCCATGCGCGTGTGTGCGTGCGCGCGCACACACACACACACACACACACACACAATTTACCGCTGCTTTTGCACAATTAGAAGGGGCTTTTACGTAAGCCAAAACAACAAACCTTTTGCAAACAAATTGACAATGTTATGATCTCCCGAATGCAAATACTAAGAGATCAATGAAAAGCTCTTCAGTGAGTTCTGCTCCACACATGAGTATTACTTCAAACAAACACTCACACATAGAGTAATTAAAGGAAGAAATATATGCAAAATCGAAGCCAAATGGTTCTAATGCAAAGCCAAATGAAAGATGCAAAAAACTAATTGAGAAATTGCACACACAACCAATGAAAAATGCTAGTTCACCTTCACCTAATTGCCAAAGAGTAGTGGAGCTTTCTCTTGCCCAAGTGGAAAATAGGGATTGGTTTTATTGAGTTAATACATTTAAAAATAAGGGAATGCTAATTACACAAATATAACAAGAAACCTAGCTAGCATAACCTGGTGCTCTGATACCACCTGATGGGAATGGGATCATGCTAGCTAGGCTGGATGAAAGATAAACATCGTGCACACAATTGAGTGTTTATTGGCTAGATTATCACTCAAGCGAATCAGGTTCCAGGATCAATTAACTTGGACTCATAAACACGATCTTGAGTATTTGCTAAGCCATCACAAGCTCACCATAAACAAGGGAGATGTAATGAAAAATAGAATTGGTGTATTCATTCATGTATTGCTCCAAAAAACTTGATAAAATAGACTTGGTGGAACAATCTCAAAACATGATCTGCTCGCTTGTGCGAAGTCCCCTTTTTTATGACTACTGTGAAATCAAACTCAAGCAATATGAAAAACTAGCAAACAATCCTTCTAGTTTTGCAAGGTTTGTATACCAAAATCAATAGTGCTTGGTGATCTACAAAGAAAAAAAACTTCTTTGCAAGAAGATAATGTCTAAATTTTTGGATAGTGTATACCATCCCTAGACCTTCTCTCTCTCTGTAGTGGTATAATTTTAGTATGCTTTGTTTAGTTGCCTACTAGAGTAAAAAATGGGAAAATCCATTTTCTTCTCTCTTGGCTGGGCCAATCTGCACCCTATGACATAGGTTGATGCATCTACATGAACATGGAAGATCTTGTTCCAATCAAGGGCTTGCAAAATTGGAATAGAAATTAATCCCTGCGTCAATTTGTGAAAAGCCTTCTTACATTCTTCCGTCCACTCAAAATTATTAATGACGGCATACAGAGGCTTAGTTATTATAGCTTACATGTATATGAAGTGCCTATAATACCCACAATGACCCATAAATACCTGTTCTTCCTTTATCCTTGTTGGTCTCAACAGTGCAACGATTACTTGTATCTTTCTTGATCAGTGGAAATCCCATTTTTGGACACAATGTGGCCCAAGACTTTACCTTGTCTTACCATGAAGACACGTTTTTTAGGGTTTAAGAAAATACGATAAGTTTTGCACTTTTCAAAGACTTTCTTTAGGTGTGTTATGTGCTCCCTTCTCAACTAAGAATGCAGGCATAGATCATCCATATATATCTCTAAAAATTTCTTGAGATATTCCTTGAATGCATGACTCATTAGTCTTTGAAAAGTGGCAGGGGCATTGGTCAGGCCAAAAGGCATTACCGTGTATGCAAATATGCCCCACTCTGTTGCAAAAGCTATCTTATGTTGATCTTATGGTTTTATGGTGAATTGGTTATAGCCCGAGAACCCATCTAAAAAACTATAAGCCTCCTTCCTTGCAACTATCTCAATAACATGGTCTGTTATTGGTAGTCGGTAGTTTTCCCTTATGGTAGCAACATTTACCTACTTGACACTCACAAAGATCCGTAATTTCCCATTCTTTTTGGGTACTTCCACAATTGGGGACACCCAATCGGTGTGTTCAATGTCATAGATAAACTTCCATCCTTTAGTTTGTCTATCTCCTCCTTAAATGTTTTGGCAAAAATCTCATTATACGTATAAGGGCGTTGTCTGTGCGGTCTGACATTACTTTTAAGGGGTATTTTGTGTTGAGAGATCTATGGATCTATTCCCTTTAGGTCTTTGTATGACCATGCAAACATATCGTTATATTGTCTGAGTGTTTCTATCAATAGCTTCTCTTCTTCTTCAGTGAGGTCCATGGCAATGTATGCCGGTTTAGGTTCTATGCCTGGTTCTGCTAAGTTTATACATTTGGATTTTTCAAGCCCATCATATGAGATTCTATGCTGCTCTTTTGGTTCTAGTTTGGGCTTTTGCACTATAACTTTTTTTTTCTTGAATAGTATATCTTTTGTAGTGTAAAGGTGCATCAAACTTATCATCGTATGTTCATCGTCAGTTTCCAACTCGGTTGTCCACACTTCTTTCAAAGTTCATTATTATTCGTTGTATTTGTGCTTGCACTCTGTTTTTGATAATTTTGTTAAATTCTTAGAGATACTTTCAACTGGTGATTTTTGTCTATTCTTCCTTTTCAAGTTTTTTTGTGTTGAGTCAGGCTTCATGAACCTCTTTGATATCTCACTTTTAAGGCAATTAATTGCTTCAACTAGCCTCAAATACTCCTTTTTGTCATTGTGAGTGGGATGGAAACACACACAATGCCTCTAAAATCACCCAATACACACTCTTGGGATGATACCCACACACACACACACACACACACACACACACACACACACACACACACACACACACACACACACACACACACACACACACACACACACACACACACACACTATGGGGCACCACTCGGCTTACACAACCCATTTTTAAGGAAATTAATTGCTTCAACTAGCCTCAAATACTCCTTTTTGTCATTGTGAGTGGGATGGAAACACACACAATGCCTCTATAATCACCCAATACACACTCTTGGGATGATACACACACACACACACACACACACACACACACACACACACACACACACACACACACACACACACACACACACACACACACACACACACACACACACACACACACACACACACACACACACACACACACACACTATGGGGCACCACTCGGCTTACACAACCCACCTCACCGAGACAAGGAACACACCAATGGAGTGAGAGGAGAGAGACTATCCATTTGTCCACTCAACACACACACATATACACAAAATATCAGCTCAAAGGATGAAGATTTATGATATTTAGATACGATTGAGCTTGGGCCAACACCAATGGGGCAAATAGCTCACACAATATAGATGAAATATGCCAGATACAATTACAAATTTGAGTCGAGGCTTCGCTCACAGGAGAAACTTACACAACCAAAATAGCAAGAGAAAGTGAGGAATTTGGCCAAATAGACAGCACCATTACGTCCAGAACGGCCAAAAACCCCAGAATATCAAAGTGCTCAAATCCGAGCTCGGATGAGTAGTTTATGGCCAAAACAGGCTCCAAAAACAACAAAAAATGAGTGCGGATGTTCCTCTCTGATCTCCACTTTTTTCTCAGCTTTTTCAGTGTCCACACTTCAATTTATCCATTGGGCACCTTTGGCCTTTTGATTGACCTCAAACAGACCCCGAACAGGCCCAAAAATGGCCACGTAGTGCATTTTTGTCACCCTTCTACATCCATCCGCACACCTGGCACTCAACTTTTTCAGTATTGCATCCCACAATCACATTTTGTGCACCCCAAATATAGTTCTCATGATGACCTTTTAGCATAATTGATCACAAGAAAACACTCTCGGTATGTCCTCACCTATCCACGTGCAAGCCTTGACCCCATTCGACCTCCTAACGCCACTAGATCTCATCTGACGCACCTGCTTACCTCATGGCGTGCTCCTGCTAATAGCTTCCTCGAGAAGTTTTATGCTCCACCAACTTCTCATTATTATAGAAAAAACACACTGGTACTGGTGATAATGAAAATCGATGTACTATGTACATGTTGTCCTACCTGTACACATGTGGGCCCCACGCAACCACCTGGCTCTGGAAAACCGGAAATCCTTTATTTGATGCACCATGCATGTGTATGTACATATGTTCAATCACTTCTTCCAAAAAACTCCTAAAATAATTTATCCATCCCCTAGCCTGCTAGACCAGTCATGGTCAGTAGTAGCAAAAAGAGAAATGAGACTTGCCTCATCCCTCACATACATTACTTGTTTTGCAGACAACTCATCTTGCTCCACCATCATTCATCTAGAATGATATGATTTAAGACGCAATCCATTTACCCTTGACTTATGTAGAATCCCATCCATGTTAGCCAGTTGATATGTACCATTCGAGAAACACTCAACTACCTTGAAAGGGCCTTCCCACATAGTTTGAAACTTCTTTTGGAATGTCTTGTCTAGCTTACTGTTGTAGCGCAGAACCAAGCCATGTTTCTTGATACCCTTACTTTCGACCTTTTCATTTATCTTTTCTAAAGTCTTATCTTGCATCTGCCCATAATGTTCCAATGCGCTCATCCTATCCAATTGAACCTCTTGTAGTTAGAAGAGCCTCTCTTTGAATGCATCACTGGACTGCCCAAGCAACTTTTCTAACATCTTGACCGCAAGCAACTCTACTTCCACATGCAATAGTGCTTCCTTTCCATACACCAAATGAACTGGACTAAACCCTGTACCTATCTCTACCAAAGTACGGTAAGCCCATAATGCACTAGGCAATTCCAAATCCCAATTCTTTCCTTGGTGCTCTCTCACTTTCAAAAGAATTTGTACCAACTCACCATTGAATCTTTCATTTAACCCATTACATTGTGGGTAATAAGGAGTGGTATGCCTGTGCCTAATATTCATCTTCACATATGAAAAATTCTAATAGTTTAGCTCTAAATCCTGGCCCCTTATATGAAAATAGCTCCAGTGGCACCCCAAACTTGCAACATATTTCATCGTACACAAATTTGGCCACATTCTTTGCAGTGATCTGTTTTACTGCTATAGCCTCTGCCCATCTATAGAGATAGTCCACTGCAATCAAAATATAGTTTTTGCCACTGCTTGTGATAGATAACTGGCTGAGTGCATCAATTCCGCACTTTTCAAACACATCAAATGCCATAATGGTTTTTTGTAGCTCTAGCTTCAACACTCTCTTCCCAAATTCTTGTCACCTATTGCAAGACCTACACCAATGGTGAACATCCTTGTGCAAACTAGGCCATACATACCCCTCTTGCAAGATCTTATGCAAGGTGATCCTTAATGCAAAATGTCCGCCACATGCGCCTTCACGGTTCTCTTCCAACACTCTATAAAGATCCTCCCGCCAAGGTACACGTCTCAACACGATATCAGCCCCTTTCATGTATAAGACATCACCAATCAATTTGTACTTGGATGCTCTACGCACAAAACCATACTTCTTAGACTTATGAATGTCCTTTGGAATGATTCCTATTAACAAAAACTCTGCCAAACTTTCCCCGCCATGATAAAGAGCCCATTGTTACTATGCACATCCAATTTGAACCCCCTCTTGCATACTAGCTTCCCCTCTGGATCGTAAAGTGCTATACCCCCTGAAGCCGCATCATGTATCTTTCTGTATGAGCCGTCAAAGAGAAACACATGTGAATTGCTGATATGTGGCACTTCTTCAACTACCCGTTTCACCACCTCTTCCTTAACAAGAAGGGGATTCTCCTTGTAAGTCAAAAAATCAGCTAGGGTATCTCTTGTACTGTCTTCCACTAGAAAAGATAACTTGCAACTCAATTACCCATTTCTTGACCACATTTGACATGTTAGTGCCATTCATTAACTTTGGCAAAAAGGTGTAGCTTGTTAAGAAACCAAAAGGTCGTAGTAGCAAGTAATGATGAAATCATCTCGACAAGCAAATATTACACTGGCCATCACTAGCTCTACTTCCAATAATTTTCTTTCTGCTACCAACTTCACTCGGCTTGCACAATACACTCACCTCAAATAATGGCCGCCCTTCCCCTTTTGTAATAGCATGGCTCCAATGGAATCATCCCCTACTGATGGATTTACATAAAACACTTTCTCCAAATTAGGAGCTTGCATGGATGATAGTCCCCCCTAACACCTCTTGAAACACTTCTTCACACTTGTCATCCCATTGCAACGGATCATGCTTTGCCACTTGTTGTAATGGATAAAGGAGCTGTGAAGACAATGGAATAAATTGCACCATGTACTTCACTTTGTGCATATAGGTTGCCAATTGCTTTGTACTCTTAGGTGATGGAAGAAGAATAATAGACTTAACCTTTTCTAGATCATCCTAAATGCCATTTTCTTACACCATATGGCCCAATAACTTCACCCTTGGCTGTGCTAGATGACATTTCTTTGGATTTAGTTGTCCTCCACATTCATCATATCGAGCCAATACCATCTACAACTTCTCATGGTGTTCAACCCTACTGTTGTAGACACAAAAGTTGTCCATAAAATCTTTAACACAATTACAAATGAACGGTGTGAATACCCAATTTGCTCTCTCTTGATAGAAGGATGGTCCATTTGACAACCCAAATGGCAATACCTTTTAGCAATAACAACCCCATGGCATAATGAAAGTGGTCTTTGTTCGGTCTTGAAGGGCAAATTTCAATTGAAAATAGCCTGAAAAACCATCACACACACTGTACCTCTCATAACCTGCCACCACTGAGTCCAAGATCTGATCAATGAATGGAAGAGGGTACGGTTTCTTCTTAGTGGCTACATTTAAGGGTTTAAAATCTACACAAATCCTACACTTTCCATACTTCTTTGTGCTAACTACTACTGGACTCACCCATTATGTGGTCTCCACTGGGACTATGAACCCTGCCTTCAATAACTTGTCCCACCTCTTCCCGCAAGGCTTCCATCTACTCTTGACCCATCCTTCATAGCCTTTGCCGCATTGGCTTAGCACCTTCTTTCAGCTCTATATGGATATCTTCACCTTTGAACCCTCTAATCTCTTCATATGAAGTAATGAACAAATCAACAAAACTAGCCAGCATGTGCAAATATATCTCCTTCTCCATAGCTGAGAGGTCTCCACTGATCATTTGTGTCATCAATTCCTACTTCTTTGAAAATTTAACCTTGGTTTGCATCAGCCATTCAATCACTTCATAAGGCCCTTCACTTTCATCTTCAATATCATTTTCAAATGCAACTAAACCAAACTCATGGGTTTCTTTGTCCATAAAAAAAAAATGCAACATCAACATCCTCATTGCTGCTGCTGGTAGTACTATCACTGTCCTCATTAGACACTATGGAATAGTTTTAATCACTAGACTCATGTGCATCTCCATAAAGTTCCTCCAATAGTGTCCTTGTGTCCATATTATATAGCTTCTTGGCACATGTCTTTCCATAGAGGCTAATCGTACCACGTCTCTAATCTTGAACATCTCCCACTCCACGTAACCATGGTCTGCCCAATATGATAGGATATGCTCCCAGCCCGGCTGGAATCACATGAAAATCAACCACCACCTTTGCATCATATGCCTCCACTTCTAAGATCTTTACAACACCCAAACATTTTACTTTCTGATGGTTTGCCAATCTGATCCGAAAGCCAGACACCTGAGTCATTGTAAGACCCATCTTCTCAACGCATGAGTGTGTTATGACACATATTTGGGCTCCGACATCAACATAACCTTGTCCCGTATTTTTTCTTTTGTGCCACATATCTATTATTGGGCAAATGTCTGGTAGCTCATCCATCACCAACACCTTCACTGAACCTCTCTATGGATCTTTCTCCATTGGGTTAACCATCCTCTTACATTGTCGCTTTAGCTTAGGCGCCATCTCTATAAGCTGCCCAAAAGTAACATCTGCTTTCCTGCTTGGTGTCAGATCCTCCTTCAATTCATAGCTTAATTGCCCATCCCCTAGTGGAAAATGTGAAACATGAAACTTCCAACGAGCCCTTCTTTTCCTCTTGGCCTTGACATCCTCATCTTCATTGCTCTTTCTCTTCTTCTTACTAGGTCCAGCACCACTTTTTCCTTCCTTATCTTGTGTGGTCCTCTTCCCAATAGGAATCATTAATCTATCCTACAGTTTTGCTTCCTTCTCTAAGGTGACCACACTTATCATTTTTGTCTTTTCTTTTTCCTCTTGGGCAATCCACTAGTTCCTTCTTCTCCCTTAATTTCAAAGCCATTATCATTTGAACTAGTTAGCACCTGTCTTGGCAATGGATACATGTCTCCCCCCATCCTTGGTGTCTTATCACATTGTGGGATGATGTGTCCCAACCTCCGCAATTATAACACATGGGTGTCTGCCTCCAGACTCTACCATTGCTTTATCCAACACCATTCTTGGGTCTTTCTTCACCTCCTGGCTAATTTTCAAACCTCACTCGATTATTTCCCACATTACCTACCATGTTTAGACTCAAATTATTCATTAAATCTACCACTTATCTCATGTCTTGCCTTAGCCCATCATCTTGCATTGTTGTAGTAACCACTACTGGCATAACCTGAGGAGTAACAGAAACCACTGGTTCATGATGAACCTCTGGCATGCGACCTTGCAAAGAATCCATAAGCTAAAACTCAGACCTCCGAGGCAAAGAACCTACTCCTAGCTGACTCATTCTTCTCAGCTTCTACTCTTTGTTCCTTGCTACCTCTATTGCATCTTCATATGTCCTAGGAGGGAACTGAGGTTCGTTGTAATTATCCATTAAAATCCATCCATGCAACTCCCAAGAAAGCACACTTGACTAATTACTCTCTGAGTTTGCCAAAATTTCAGCAGTATAATAACATAAATGGCTCAAAAGACCAAAAACTAGCCATTACAACTTGGAAAAATTCTGGCAGAGTTTCTAGAGAAGTAGAGGAGTAAGAACACAAAATATAGACTGTTTATGTATGCATAACCTGCCAACAATGGTACCCAAGAATCAAGTAGGAATCACTATTACATAGCCTATGACGAGGTCACAAAAAGGGTGCTCCCACCACCTGTATCACCAAAAGGATCTCACATTTGAGAATCTCCCAGCTCAATAAAACCTCACCACGACCCTCTCACAAAGGCTTATGCAAATCTCGTATAGTCAAGGCTCACAAATGACTATCTTCCAGACCAAGCCTCAAAAATGGTTGGGACTGCCAAATAAAACCAAGTATGGCTCCACAAAGGCGTACATTGTTAGTATCCACAAGTAACATACAATACAAGACAATGTGCTCAAATAAACATATCCCACGGCAACTGCAAGTGACTTCCACTACCAGTATATCACTCTACTCCAACTACCTATACCTGTGTGAATCACCTGTACCTCTACCTGTAACTTGTAATCTACAACCTGTAATTTGTAATCCGAAGCTGAAGGTATTCAAAGAAGATTCTCAATGGGGGCGCCCAAAGAATGTGAGCGGGATGGAAACACACACAACGCCTCTATAATCACCCGACACACACTCTTGGGATGATACACACACACACACACACACAGACACACACACACACTATGGGACACCACTCGGCTTACTCAACCTACTTGGCTGAGACAGGGAACATACCAATGGAGTGAGAAGAGATAAACTATCTATTTGCCCACTCAATACACACACACACACACACACACACACACACACACACACACACACACACACACACACACACACACACACACACAAATAAACTATCTATTTGCCCACTCAATACACACACACACACACACACACACACACACACACACACACACACACACACACACACAGAAGATCAGCTCAAAGGAGGAAGATTTTGATGTTTAGATACAATTGAGCTTGGGAAACCACCAATGGGGCAAATAGCTCACACAATATAAATGAAATTTGCCAGTGTTGGGGTTCTTCAACACACACAGAACTTAGGTGTTAACAACATGTCACACACACTAAAGACAGAGTTAGATAAATCCAAACAGATTCAACTCATCAACATTTCACTATTCACCAAATTTCGACATAGCAGGCTGAAGAACAAACATGAATCATAGAGCAAGAGACTACACACTTTAATTCATCTTGGTCCAAAGATAACTTCCATTTCAGCCAAAATTACATACTCGCATAAACCAACATGACCTTTAAATAGTAAACTTATGGCAGTTATAACAGTTACATCAGATTGACCAAAATATGACTTATCAAGACTCCGACTTACTAAGATCACTGACTAAGAGTTGATTGATTAAACATAAGTACAAGTACTGATCTCAGGATCAACACTTGGCACAACCCGGTGCTGGATTTCCTTGAAATCCGACTTGGATCCACAATCCCTTGATCTGCATATTCTGCACCATCAACATTACTCTCTACACTGGTTCAGCTTCATTCTGAGCTTCCACATCTGGCTCAGCCATATCCTACTCTTCAACTACTGACTCAGGTGCCACTATCCCAACAGGTACAGTTTCCACTGCTTCAAGCACTTCAACAAGCTATTTCATCTCTGCATCATCCTTCAAATCTTGACCTTCCTCAATAGGTTCCTCCAAATGAACATCAGCCATATCCCCCTGCAATTCTTTCAACTTTAAATCCTGAGCTATTTTGAACCACATGTCTCTGTCCTTTTTCACATCCTCTAACTTCTGCATTAACTCACCCTCATGCTCACTTACAAATCCCTGCTTCATCATCTCATATGGATGCTTTATTGCTACAGCAAGTCGGTTCTTCATAGACTTCCAAACTTCTTGAACTGCTTGCAACAGTTGATCTTTCAAGACAGAAATTTCTCCCTCTGACATAAGCACTGCATTGACATCCACATACTCACCTTTTACTTGCTTCTCCAACTCTTGCAAAGGAATCAACCTCTGATGTAACATTTGAACCTGAACCTGCAAATCAACCTTAGTCTTTGACAAATGCTCCATTTCCTCATTCAATCTGGCATCTAGCTTCATTGTCCAATCTCTGAACAGTCCCAAAGACATTTTTATTCTTGAAATTTTGCATGATGCCTTTTCATCATATCCTCCAACTCTTTCTGATGTACTTCCTGAATCCGACTCAGCTGCAAAGTCATAGCTTCCAACTCCATGTCCTTCTCCTTTATTTGCACTTTACCTACTGCTGCTGAATCTGCAACCTGTTTAAGTTGCTCCTCCATTTGTACTTGTTGACCCATCACAAATTCTTGCACCAACTTAAGCATCCTTACAACACTATCAGCATCTTCACATCTCCCTTCAGCTTTAAAAGATGCACTTGGTGTAGAAAATGCAAAATCTAAAGCTTTAGCAACACCCTGCTCACCAGCATTTACCTTTCTCTTCTTGGACAAAGTGAATGTTTTGCCCAACCTTACAGGTGTTTGAACATCTGCAGAGACTTTTTGTGAGAACACAGATAACTCACCAAAGTCTTGAAAGAAATCTGGGCTAGCCACAGCTTCTCTAGCCTCCTCCTCTGTGTAACCAGCCTCCATCAAATTTGCTTTCTCTTTTCTGGTTCTCCATCAAACAGCTTGTCTAGTTCATCAACCTGCTCTTTACTTTTGTTCTTCTAAACTTCCGACTCAGCAGCAGTAGCAGAGATATTTGGCACCACTGTTTCTCCTGCTTTCACCATCCCAACATACTTGAATAATGCAACTAGGAATGGAGCCAATCTACTGCTACATTGATGCTTTCTCTTATACACCTCTGCATGAATTTTGTCATGGACCCAATGGGCCCAACTGAAACAGCCTCCCTGCTCTGCAAACACCAATGAAGCATAGTTTTCTTTTGACATATAGTCAAATTTAGCCAGAAAACAAACTCTCTCAAGATACCACTTTAACTGTTCCCTGTGGCCATACTCCACATTTTTAAGCATGTAATACAATCTTGTCCCTTCTCTGGACCCAAACTCCTTCTTCAAACAATCATCTGAACACTTTGGTGGAACAGTTACTGTTGTGAATGGAAGCTTGAAAACTGTAGCAATAACCTGTGGGCACAACATGACCTTGTCAGATATTGCTCCTCTTGTCTTCCTCAGCAATTCTGCTTGTGACTTGGCATAAAAATTTCCTTTCCATTCTTTCCATGGCAACATTGCATACTCATAAAGCCCCAACTGTCTTAACCATTTCTCATTCTTCTCTGTAGTAGCTTCCATCTCAATCTTGAGATCTGTGTACGGGTCCATTAGACTCTGAAGCATCTTGTTCGCCGACAAAGGTGGCGGTTCCTCCTTTAAGAACTCCTCTTCCTCCTCATCACTGACATCCACCCACAGTTTGAGTCCCTTTCTCCTCAGCCTGATTGCGACAGGCTATGCCGACTCAGTTTCAGCCTCCGGTCTCATGGCTACTGCAGGCTTTACTTTAGGGGCCATAGTGCTTGATGAAGGAGTAGATGAAGAAGGCGACTACAAGAAGTAATCAGCAGAGAGGTACTTGCATGGCGAAGAAACAAAAATTTCATAAGAATCATGCTGCATGCATCCGCTGAGTGACCTCCTTGACAGCTCCCGTGCCCCAATGATTACAGCTAGTGTGGCGAATAATTTTCCCACAAACCCAAATATTGTTGAATGTTAAACCCTTTACTCTCAGGTTTAAAAAGTCCGATCCAGTTAATTCTGATACACTAAAGTTCGATAAACCAATATTTGATGCACCAAACTAGATGACTGCATACTGGATCATGTTTATTTGAAGTGAATTTCCACCCATCAAAACCTTGCCAAGCACTCCTCGTGCCTTCCTTCGTCACATGTTCTCTGCTGAAACCCTTATCAGCATTGCTTCTAATACAATGCTCACTTGATAGCACTGTTTGCTGACTCTGAAAACCACCTCTAAATTTCGATCCATCATCTGCAACACTTCATATCGAGAAATCTCCTGGCCTGGAACTATTTCTACTTCATCCTCACCCTGATCTTCATCCTTTTGTATTATCCCTTCTACATCAACCTCAAAGACAGGCACAATAGTGGGATTAGCTCTCAAAAATTCCTCCTCTTCATCATCTTCTACTGCATCTGCCAAGTTTATGGTCTGAGCACATAATGGTTTAATCTTTGGAGGGATTTGTTTTCTTCCCTGCATTGATATGGTTACTGACCGCTTCCCCTTTCTCATCATGACAACATTTTCTCCCCAATCCTGCTTAACTCTAGCTTGTCTAAACCAGGGTCTTCCCAACATCTTGTAGGAAGAATCTGAATCCATCATTCTAAGTACCACAAAGTTCACAAATAATACCATACCTACAATTTCAATTGCTAGCTGCTTGAGAATTCCTAAAGGCTGGACTCTACTCTGGTCTTCCATCTTCACTTGAAATGGTGCTGGAGCTAATGTTCCCCCTAACTTCAGTCTTCTATAAACCTCCTCAGGAAGTATATGGCACCCCTGATCCTCCATCCAACAACACCTCTTTGAATAGCATGCCTTGAAACACTACTGCCACAACAGGTACTACAAAATCCACATCTGTTGGATCAATCTGCTGCAGCATTACTTCAGGATACTGGTTTGTCAACACTTGGTCTTGCTGACCCTGAAGCTTCTTCAACAATTTCTCTTAAAGGCTGGAACTATACATAATAATTGATCCAATGACAATTGCAAGAGAGAGCTCACAAGTACCTCAAACCAATCTTGGTCTTCTTTTGTTGGCATCAAACTTGGCTTGTCAAGCTTATGCTGCTTCTTGGATACCTCCAACTCTTCATTCTTCTCCTCCGCATACTGAACCTGCTCCTTCTGCACTTTTTCATGAATCTTATCCCTCACATCTTTCTGCTCTCTCCAATTAATTGGTCCCTTAGCTTTTTCTCTTGTGAGTGCCAATGCTTCAGCTTCTTCCACCTGACCACATTGGTAACAATCACAATACCATCCTTCTGCTCAGTCTAATGTACTATGACTGGCTCTGGTTCCTGCTGCTCTTGAATTTCCACCAAAATAACAGTAGCCTGAGCTTGTTGATTATGTTGTGGTTGCTACTGCACTCCCTGTTGGTCTGCCTGACCAGGCCTCACAATGGGCATCCCTGTTTCTCCCCTGTGTCTTACCCATAATTCACAATTGGGACCAGCCCAATGGTCTGGTGATCCACAATAGACACAAGGAATCACTCTGTCTCCTCTTCTCTGATTATTGTTTTGCTCTCTCCAAGGAGGTCTTGGAGGTCTTGGTGGTCTATTAAATGGTTGTCTTTCTCGAAATGGAGCTACTTGATTTGCTGCAGCTTCACCTCTACCTCTTCCTGCATTTTGCTGCTCCCTATTCCTGGGGTTAAACCAACACCTAGAGGTGCTATGTCCTTCTTTGTCACATATTTCACAATACAACTTAGCTTTGGGTGCCAAGACTGAATAACCAATTCTCTTTAATTTACTCACCAATCCCCCTTCTTGAGTTGCTTTATCCTTTTTGGACTTCTTCTTTGTGCTTTTCTTCTTCCTCTTTGACTTTTCTTCAACATCACTTGACTCAGTATCATCATCTGAATCAGCATCTTCATCAGTTTCATGAGCATCAATGGAGTCTGACTGATCATCAGAATCATCATCTTCTTTGGACCTGCTCTTCATTTTGGGTCTGCCAAGTCTTTTTTCCACTCTCACTGCTTCATCAACCAGTGCAACAAAACCTGGACCTATATCCACACTTGCCACAACATTCTTTAAATATTTCCTCAAACCTGTCAAAACATATCCTGCCAACATCTCATCAGTGGGCCTCTCATTGCCCTGAAGTCTTTCAACCAAAACTCTGAACTTTTGAGCAAACTCTTCAACCACCATATCCTTTTGTCTGATCACCCTGAGTTTCTTCAAAATGTCTGTAGGAGTCTTCTCCTTTTTGAATCTCTATAAAAAGGCTGCTTTCAAAGCATTATAGGTAGCAAAATGGGCTATACCATATTGGCTAAACCAACTCATGGCTTTGCCTTCTAATGTAGTTGCAAATTGCTCCATCTTTGTTTGGTCATTATGCAAGGCCTGATAACCACTAGCCTGTCACTTTGTTTCAAACTAGGCACCATGAGAGGCTGCATCTTCTTTCAACTTTCCTCTAAATTTGTCTGCTTTCATCGTAGGGTTTGGATGGGCCATGGGAGGATTTCTGGGTGGTCTCCTTGGTCTTTGCTTGGTAGCCCCCTGTAGTGGGTCAAACTGAAGCCTTCTTCTTGTCCCTGCAGGTCTTCCTGGCATGGCAAGTGCTCCAAAAAATTTCCTCACATGCCTCCCATATTCTCTCTCAGAACCCTCAGCCCCATGCCCGAGGAGGTCACCTAAGAAAAATGTAACCTATCACGTGAGTTCAACATAAGGGTATTTAAAGTTCTTGAAACTTACAGAAATATATATACAGAAGGGTATCATTTTTTCAAATTTGAAAAAAAATTACAAACTTTAAAGAAAAGAGGAAATTATATTCCAGACAAAATCTACAGATAAGGGGTACTACAAATATGTCTTGAACGCACGTGATATGGTAGTTTTACACATAGTGAACCCCCCGAGGCCCCATGGTTCAATAACTCCTGTTCACTGTCACTGAACTCCTCCTCTCCATCAGAGGCATCATCATAATGAAAAGGATCAATATCAAGGTTTCCTCCTTGCGCCCGTGCCCTCGTATAATAAACTCTGCCTACTCTCCTCTCTTGTTGTGACATACATGATTCTCCACAGATTCACAACAGCAGGATCGCCAAAGTGTTGGGGTTCTTCAACACACACAGAACTTAGGTGTTGACAACATGTCACACACACTAAAGATAGAGTTAGATAAAGCCAAACAGATTCAACTCATCAACATTTCACTATTCACCAAATTCCGACATAGCAGTCTGAAGAACAAACATGAATCATAGAGCAAGAGACTACACAGTTTGATTCATCTTGGTCCAAAGATAACTTCCATTTCAGCCAAAATTACATACTCGCATGAACCAGCATGACCTTTAAATAGTAAACTTCTGGCAGTTATAACAGTTACATCCGATTGACCAAAATCCGACTTATCAAGACTCCGACTTACTAAGACTGACTAAGAGTTGATTGATAAACATAAGTACAAGTACTGATCTGGTGCAGGGTCAACAGCCAGATACAATTATAAATTTGAGACAAGGCTTCGCTCAAAGGAGAAACTTACACAACCAAAATAGCAGGAAAAAGTGAGAAATGTGGCAAAATGGACAACGCATTTGAATGGCCAAAAACCCCTATCTACAATATCAAAGTGCTCAAATCCGACCTCGGATGAGCAGTTTATTGCCAAAATAGGCTCCAAAAACAACAAAAATTGGGTTGCGGTTGTTCCTCTCTTGTCTCCATGTTTTGCTGGTGTTTTCCTCAGGTTTTCAATGTCCATACTTCATTTTATCGCTTGGGCACCTTTGGCCTTTTGATTGACCTCAAACGGACGCGGAACAAGCCAAATAATGGCCACGTAGTGCATTTTTGTCACCCTTCTACATCCATCCACACACCTGACACTCAACTTTTTCCAATAATGCATCCCGCAATCACGTAAATTGGACCCCAAATATAGTTCTCATGATGAAATTTTTGCATAATTGATCACAAGAAAACACTCCCGTTGTGTCCTCAATTATCCAAGTGCAAGTCTTGACCCCATTCGACCTCTTGACGCCATTGGATGTCATTTGATGCACATGCTTACCTCATGGCGTGCACCCACTAATAGCTTCTCCATGAAGTTTTACGCTCCACCAACTCCTCATTATTAGAGAAAAAACACAAGATATCCTACCTGTACACATGTGGGCCCCATGTAACCACCTGGCTCTGGAAAATGGGCAATCTTTATTCGATGCACCATGCATGTGTATGTACATATGCGCAATCACTTCTTCCAAAAACTCCTAACATCGTTGAAAAGAGGTACAAAATTTTGTTTTGTTTTATTTTGTTTTGTTTTGCATGGGCAATCCTTATTCGATGCACCATGCATGTGTATGTACATATGCACAATCACTTCTTCCAAAAACTCCTAACATCGTTGAAAAGAGGTACAAAATTTTGTTTTGTCTTATTTTGTTTATTCATGCATCTATTTAGATATCTACATCGTCTTTGAGGTTTTTGGTTTGGAAAATCATAGTAGACCACTTGTCGATCCTTTCGTTTGATGTCTTGGTCTGAGCTACTGGAAAGCTCTTCATCCGTGTTGTCTTCTAAAGGCTTGTCAGTGGAGACTTGAAATGCTTCCTCATCAGTTTGATCAAGGTCCTTATGGAGATCTCATCCACTATGCATCGGAAATTTGAAACTCCCTCCATGTTAGGGACTTTCAATCCTGATTTTGGACTTAGGCTGACACTCATCGTCTGGAATGGAATGATATCATATCCTTCCTCATCACAGAATTTAGTCAGTGTCACCTCACTCACACACACATCAAGAGTGGCCAGTATCTGCTGCCATCCAAAACGTTTGAACATCTCTTTCAGAAAAGTCTCTGGTACATACGCCTCATTTTGTACAGACCTATTGTAAATACAATCCTCTTTTTTCAAACTGCCACTCTCAGAAGCTTCACACATCCAAATGTGAGCTTTGTTTTGCAACCAAGTAGGTATTTCTCCTTCCTAGTCAATTCTGGAGTTTAATTCTTCTCCTGGGGTTCTTTGCACATCTCTATAACTATGATCTGTGACACTGATCTTTGTACTGACATCCTTGTGTCTTAAGTAGATATAGTCATAGCCCCAATCTTGTACCATTTTGAGTTGATGCATGAATGGTCTACCCAATATGATATCAAAATTACTGCTCTCATCCAAATTCATAATAGTGAAGGTGTGCTCATATGTGATTCCACAAGAGGTTCTACAATTTTCTCTAATATGCCAATAGGTCTCTCTAGGTACCCATCCACTAATAGTAGTTTCATTCTAGTTTTCCTTAGAGCAGGCTTTCTCCATTTTTCCCACATTGCCTTAGTTGCTATGGAAATTCCATCTCTACTATCCAATATAGCAACCGTTTTTACTCCTTTGTACTCCACGGGCAAGGTGGTGTTCCCTTCTTCTCCTTCACAATAGTCTCCCACCTTATTCACTGGTACCGGCTCATGTTTAGTTTGTTTTGAGGTCTGTTTATTTGGTTTTTTTTTTGGAGAAACGATTGTTGGAGAAATTACCAGCCCTATTTTCTCCAAAAAAATTACCACCTCTTCCCAAAGATGAGATCTTACATGCAGTAACTCAGATAGAGTTAGTGTACAATGGATAGGGGACGACATCAGCTCATGAAGAGTTTTGGTATCCATCATCTTAGGACCAAATCTCCATTGAGATGGTACTTTGCTTACTTTTGATCTAGTTTCATGGTTGCCAATGAATGAATATAAAGTCTTGAATGGCTGAGGTTTGCTGTCTTTTGACATTTCTAAACCTGTATCACCATATAGTAATCGGATATCACCCATGTAGAATTCATGTTCTAGATGGATCTTAGAGATAGGAGCTGACTCAAGTGTTGTGCTTCCATATTTTTTGTTTCTAATATCCTCCCATAGGTCCTGTGGCCAGGGTTCTTCCACTTCAAGAACTGGCATAGCTGCCTGTGAATACACCCCATCTACTGTATTGGCTCCCTCCTCCTATCCAAAGGTGTTCCAACTATTGACTATTTTTGGTCTCTATCTTTGATACCTCTCTCCTTTAACTCTTGGATTTTTTTCGGATCAACATCTCTATCCTTGGAGCAGTTGAAATAAGTGGTTCTATAAGAGCTTGAGCTGCCTAGATTAGCTCCTTGCACATCTTCAACCTCTCTTTTTCATACCCTGGGTGAGGATACGTTAACCATATATACTCTTGTTGACCTTATATGTGAAGCTACTCAATATATGGCTTCTCTATATATGGCACCCAGGTCCCCTCTATATATACATCATCTCATGTGTGTATTCTACACACTTTGGGGTTCTATTTCTCTGCTCTCTCTTTCTCTCTCAACATGGTATAAGAGCAGTACATTTTTGTTTTTGATTTCTCTGCTAATTGAAAACGATTTTGCAGAAACTACTCGCACAAGAGACAAGAATTGATGTGGTCTACAACTTTGTAAAAGAAAGTTTTTTCAAATTCTGCACCGATTTTGAGTTATCGTTCGCGGACTACGTACATACCCGAAAAGAAACTTTCGCTTTTTGTTTTTGATTTCTCTGCTAATTGAAAACGATTTTGCAAAAACTACCCGCTAAAGAGACTGGAATTGATGTGGTCTACAACTTTGCAAAAGAAAGTTTTTTCAAATTCTGCACCGATTTTGAGTTATCGTTCGCGGACTACGTACATACCCGAAAAGAAACTTTTACTTTTTGTTTTTTATTTCTCTGCTAATTGAAAACGATTTTGCAGAAACTACCCGATGTAGAGACCAGAATCGATGTGGTCTACAACTTTAGAGAAGGAAGTTTTTTCAAATTCTACACCAATTTTGAGTTATCGTTCGTGGACTGCGTACATACCTGAAAAGAAACTTTCGCTTTTTGTTTTTGATTTGTCTGCTAATTGAAAACAATTTTGCAGAAACTACCCACCTAGATAGACCGGAATTGATGTGGTCTACAACTTTACAGAAGAAAGTTTTTTCAAATTCTGCACCGATTTTGAGTTATCGTTCGTGGACTATGTACATACCCGAAAAGCAACTTTTGCTTTCTGTTTTTGATTTCTCTGCTAATTGAAAACGATTTTGCAGAAACTACTTTCAAAAGAGACCAGAATCGATGTGGTCTACAACTTTGCAGAAGTAAGTTTTTTCAAATTCTGCACCAATTTTGAGTTATCGTTCGCGGACTGCGTACATACTCAAAAAGCAACTTCCGCTTTTTGTTTTTGAGTTTTCTTCTGGATGAAAATGATTTTGCAAAAACTATTCACTACAGAGATTGGAATCGATGTGGTCTACAACTTTGCAGAAGGAAGTTTTTTCAAGTTCTGCACCGATTTTGAGTTATCGTTCGCGGACTACGTACATACTCGAAAAGCAACTTTTGCTTTCTGTTTTTGATTTCTCTGCTAATTGAAAACGATTTTGCAGAAACTACCCGCTTGAGAGAACAAAATCGATGTGGTCTACAACTTTACAGAAGGAAGTTTTTTCAAATTCTGCACCAATTTTGAGTTATCGTTTGCGAGCTGCGTACATACCTGAAAAGCAACTTTCGCTTTTTGTTTTTGATTTCTCTGCTAATTGAAAATGATTTTGCAGAAACTACCTGCTTCAAAGACCGGATTTGATGTGGTCTACAACTTTGCAGAAAAAAGTTTTTTCAAATTCTGCACCGATTTTGAGTTATCGTTCGCGGACTACGTACATACCCGAAAAGCAACTTTCGCTTTCTGTTTTTGATTTCTCTGCTAATTGAAAACCATTTTGCAGAAACTATTAATAAAAAAAACCGGAATCGATGTGGTCTACAACTTTGCAGAAGTAAGTTTTTTCAAATTCTGCACCGATTTTGAGTTATCGTTCGCGGACTGCGTACATACTCGAAAAGCAACTTCCGCTTTTTGTTTTTGAGTTTTCTCCTGGTTGAAAACGATTTTGCAAAAACTATTCGCGAGAGATCGGAATCGATGTGGTCTACAACTTTACAGAAGGAAGTTTTTTCAAGTTCTGCACCGATTTTGAGTTATCGTTCGCGGACTGCGTACATGTCCGAAAAGCAAGTTTCGCTTTATGTTTTTGATTTTTCTGCTATAATTGAAAACGATTTTGCAGAAACTACCCGTGCAAGGGACTGGAATCAATGTGGTCTACAACTTTGCAGAAAGAACTAGCTGCTGCAGGAATTGGAATCGATGAGAAACTATTTGCTTAAGCCATTGTAATCGATGTGGTCTATAACTTTGCAGAAAAAAGTTTCTCTAAATTCTGCACCGATTTTGGGTTATCGTCTTGGACTGCGAATATGTTTGAAAAGAAAAATTTTACTTTTTGCTTTTGATTTTTCTTATAATTGAAAACTTCTCAATTATATTTTTTCTTCATCAATCATATATTTGTTACTGACATAACTTTGCTGCAGAAGCCAGTTACATATCGTTCCGATTCAGTCGAGCAGTTGATGATCGTCCAAATTCTATCGAGCTACTGTTGGTACATGATCTTTTGTTATATGATATACTCGTTCATTGATTCTCGTATATTTATTCTTTTAGAGATATAGTTTCGTCGTTTTATTGATAATTTCTCGTTGATACCATAGTGATTTTGATGGTACCATGATGATGTTTTGTTAGTACTTTGGTCATGGTGATTTTTGTTGATACCATGATGACATTTCATTGATACCATGGTTATTCTTGGTGATGCCATAATGATGTTTCGTTGATACCATGGTTATTCTCGGTGATTCCATGATGATATTTCGTTAATTCCATGGTGATTTTTGTTGATACCATGATGCTGTTTCGTTGATACCATGGTTATTCTCGGTGATACCATGATGTTGTTTCGTTGATACCATGGTTATTCTCGGTGATACCATGATGTTGTTTCGTTGATACCATGGTTATTCTCGGTGATGCCATGATGTTGTTTCGTTGATACAATGATTATTTTCGGTGATATCATGATGCTTTTTGTTGATACCATGATAATTTATTCATTTTTATTGATACAATGATGATGTTTTGTTAATACTTTGATGATATTCATTGATCACTACGTTGATAAATGATGTTTTATGTAGTATATACACATATCGTTTGCATCACCGAATCACGCATCTTGTACTTTTACGTTCATACTATATGTACCATATGTTTTCGTGCGTATATATGTCGTCAGAAGAGTGGCGTCGCGAACCATCTCTTATGGCATTGTGAACGTAAATTATTTCACTAATGATGCTAATAATTTTCATGACTATGTTTTTTTGAGTCTATGATCTATGTAGAATTCATCAAAGAATTGATTTTATGAAGACAAACTTGGTGACAATAAAAGATTTATGAAGATATGTTTGGTGATGTTATATTGATGACAACATGAAGATATGTTTGGTGATACGATAGTGATGACAAGCTACATAGCAGATTCATGGAGACACTTCTGATTACGAGCTAATCAATAGCCTTTACACCTCTTTATTAAACCTTTGTATTCATTATTATATTTGATAGGATAGGAGTAATGTAACTCCTCATAAAACATTCATTGTAAAAGGAGTGATGTAGCTCTTCATAAAATATTCATTGTAAAAGGAGTGATGTAGCTCCTCATGAACATTTGTATATTCAATGATTTTTATAATATAACGGTGGGTGTATATAGAGCTGTGGGTTTTTCCCTTGATCCCCCAAGGGTTTTTCCATCCACAGTTAGGGACCCTTATTTGAGCGGGGGTGTTGACCTTATATGTGAAGCTACTCAATATATGGCTTCTCTATATATGGCACCCAGGTCCCCTCTATATATACATCATCTCATGTGTGTATTCTACACAGTTTGGGGTTCTATTTCTCTGCTCTCTCTTTCTCTCTCAATAGCTCTTGGGTTTGGTTGGGCATTAACCTAGCTTCATAAGCTTTCAAAGTCGTATCCAAAGGTTCAAATACCTTTTCCACCAAGACGGATCCTCCCAAAGATATTATTGATGGTTTTGCTACATCTCCCTTTTCTTTAAGGTCCCTTTCCATTATCAATTGTTTCTTTGTTTGTTGCATCTTGGTTTCCAAAGCTGATTTTTCTTTTACTCTTTTGGATTTCATCTTGTCCCTTTTTGCCTTCCAAGATTTCCTAGGGGTTCTAATTGACTATCTGAGTTTGGCTGGCTAGGAAGTTCCTCAGTGCAGCCTCTTGTGCTTGTGCTCTTGTTATCACATTTATTGGAATTTTTGGTTCTGTTTCTGATCCATTTGAGCTTGATACAATTTTGATTTTGTTCATGATAGCTTTCCCTTTGTTATCGGGATTTCTGGACAATGTGGAATGAGATGGTCATTTGTACATCCCTCACAATACCCAAAGAGTTTGATACGCTCTCCTTTGTGTAGGCAACTTCTTGCCCAATCGCATTCATAGCATGGTCCTACTGGTTGTGCAGAAGCTTATGGAGCCCCCATCAATTATCCGGGTCTAGGAGGATAACCCCTAGGTTTGTAGTTCTGAGTTTCTATGAACATGAGCATATTTTCATAGACCAAGGTATCATTTTTTGTTGGTTGTGATATGTATGATGATTTCAACATCTCTTCAGAAACTATCCATGGAATTTGTCCCTCAGAAGCATGGGCACTTCCATCAAACCCTCTCTGAGAGGAGTTGTCTAAATCTTCTCGGTAGGAAACTATCTGGATTATACTCTAATCCGCAGGTGCCTCAAACTATCCGTTTTCCCAAAATAGGTTGAGGTTTTTCTTGCCCTTGGACTGCATTATTTTTTCCTACTTGGTATCTTGGAGGGGGTGGTAACTACTGCCATCCAGGTGGCCCATAGTATCTTTCTCTAACTTTCTATTGTAGAAGCATTCGTGGATCTCATGGATTGTCCATTTTTGTTCAATAGCATACGACTTCAATACACGCTATACATTTTCTCTTGGCCTTGGTTGTACGTTGCACCACTGAGTTGGATTATCTCCTCCACAAGTGTCACATCTTCGTGTGGGCTATTTTCATGTGTTTGGGCTCCTCATGTTTCCTTGGTTCATCCTTCTGATCACTTCCTCGGTCACTTGATCAACATTCTGTATAGTTGGGTTTTTCTCACCCAGTTTCATTGTGGATTCACTAGTGGTTGGAGAGGTGCTACTTGTCCCTTAATATGTGTCCTCCGTCACCTCCCATATGCTTTATACTTGTCTCCCAAATGTAGTGCCTCTTTTGTGACTCGCTCAAAAGTGACACATGCCTTTAAGTGCAAGTCTTTTTGAGAGTGTCGTTTCTCAACTATTCTATGAAAAGGACTGACAGATCATGAGGTAGTTCTCTAGCAGGACATTTTTCTATGTATTGCTTAAATCGAAGTGAGCCTTCCTTCACCTTTTCTTTCTTCTTTTGTCTAAATGCATATATCTGGAAAACCGTATTATGCTTAATTCCTCTCTTTGATAATTCCTTCACAAATTATCAAAGAAGCTGCTCGATACTTGGGAGTTTCCGGTTGTTTAATGGCTGGAACCAGGTCAAGGCCGTTCCTTCTAGGGTCAATCCAAATCTTTCATATTGAGTATGGAAATTGGTTACCTATTTAGTCATCAACTCTTGTTTAAAGATTGAAACATGAGCATACTGATCCCCCAATCCACTATACTTTTTGGCTACGCACTTTATCACTTGAGATGGCCACATGCATCTAGACTCCGCCACCATCCTAATCATCCTTGGTCCTCCTGATATAGTCTCTCTATTTTTGTATTCTCCCCCTTGGCACTACAATCTGTGTCCTCTTTGCCATACGTTCATCAGGTCGTTTTGTTCGATCTCGTGTAGTATACGAAGGGATTCTAGTTGTGTAAGAAATCAGGTGCTACATTACCAATGTGTGTGTTCAATGAAGCCCTAGACCACATTGATCCCATGGGCCTTGTGTTCAAGAATCATTGGTGCCCAAATGAATCTTCTATTGTGGTTCTTACTGGACTTACATACCCAATTTTTGGTCTCATTTGAGTAGTGGTGGGTTTAACTTCCTCTGAATTTACAATATAGTATTGGTGGAATGGTCCACCAAAGTATGTATATCGCTCTAGCTCCTTATGGTCCATGGGAGAGTATTTTCGGCCATGCTTATCCACCATCATGACCACTTGGATACTTCTTGCCTATGTGTATGTAAAAACATATAGTCTTTTGTGGTCAGTCAGCTCTTTGATGCAGGGTTGATCCCATCTATAATAGAGTGTCTACTCTCCATTATTCAATTTATATAGCCCCACGTAAGTGTTGTCTGTATTAAGTTGCTCTGTCTCATTAGTGCATCTAAGAACATCATTTTGCTTGTCCATTTTGGGTGGTTCATGTACTAACTCTTTTTCTACCTTGTCCTTGGTGCTAGTCAATCCCCATTTGTCCACAATAAAGGGGCTATGAGCAACTAGGTACATCATTCCCTATCCGTCAAAGTATCAGTCTCCGTTATAGTCCACATCTACAAGGTCCTTGAACTTGCTTGGCTTGTTTTCCAGCTTAGCACAATAGTGGTACATTCCATCCTTATAGATTTTTCCTTTAAGCTCATTCTTGAATTGAAATTTTAGATACAACAATTTTATGACAAATGCAGGTCGTGAAGGACCTACCCCCGTGGAAGTTCCTTCCTTAGGGTTTCCCTTGTTGGATTCCTTAGTCATTATGGTGTATGATCTTTTTGATGAGGTATAAGAAAAACTTTCCCTTATAATGGATTCTAGAGGATGCAATCGTTTTTTATTCACACTACCTTCAGTTGAGTGATTGCTCACATGGTTCATGACACCAAGATTTCTATTCTGGTACAATTTCCTGATAGAAAATACATGAAGAATTTATCTTACAAAATCCAAACCTTGTTACCCCATTGGGTAACTTGAATTCCATGATTTGGTCTTACTTGTTGGGTCATACTCTCTAGCACTTGAAACCTGACAAAAAGTGCTTGATGGCTATGATTTTACAGCTGCACTTGTTAGTTCAAGCTTTCAATCGACAATTTAATCAAATACTTTAGTAAATCCACAATTTTTCTCACAACGTCAACAATTCAGGTCCAATTTCAATTTTGAAAAGACCACCAGGGTCCTTGTGATGTTCCTTAGCTATGGTGCAAGTTTGGTATCAATATGTGTCGAAGGAACATGGATCGCCATCCATGTACCTAGCTAGCAGATTGGACTGAAACTTAGCACAAAGCTTCTCTTTGGTTTCTTGATTTTAGATTTATGGTTTTGTAGGATTTGGACTTTTTAAGGCCAACCAAAAGTCAACCATCTAGTCAACCATCTAGTCTGTTCTAGTGGTTTCCACCTTGAGCTGTTTTCTGCTTTTCTCACCCACTTTTTAAATTTTTTTGACAATAGTTGTTTAGGGAAATGTACTTCAAATCTTACCACTTGTACACCTATCAATTACCAGCTCAAAAGCCCTATAAGGTACATGGATCGCGATCCATGTATGACATCATTTTGACATGAGATTTGGTGAGTTTGTAATAATGGTTATGGTGATACTTTTCCTCAAATCTTTTTGAATTTGACCCACTTTTTCCAGGCCAAAGGCAAGATTTTGTGTCTGCCTTTCAATTTTTGCAATCAATTATTTTTTGGTGTTTTGATCATGCTTTTACACTTTTTTGTTGTGGACCCTTTTGAGAAAGTTATTCCCTCAGTTCTCAAGAGTCTATTGGTTAATTTTCATGTCCAAATGTCAACCTGGTACATGGATTGCGATCCATGTTTGACATCATCTGGTCATGAATTTAATCATGCTGGTTCCTTGCCTTTAGTTGAACCCAATTCTCACCCCTTTTTGAATTTGGACAAATAAAAGTTCAGTTTCCCCAAATTTTCTCAATTTGACAGTTTTGTTCACCTTAGCCCAATTTCTTGAGAGTGAGTTCTAAACAATGGGGACAATTTCTAGTCAATTGACCTAAAAGGTACTTGGATCGCTATCCAGGCAGGAAATCTGAAAAAAAATGCTCAGTTTGTCTCCCGCAAGCTTGTATATCCCTTTTTGCCAGGTTTTGTTGAGTTTAGTTCAGCTTTTGAAGATTCGACCATCAATTTTGCAACTTTTAAGAGTTAAGGTCTTCGGTACCAATATAAGGTTTTGGACAATTTGTACCTCGATCTTTTGGCCCCAATTGATGTGGAATTTGCTACTTAACCTACTCCTATAAACTAAATTATATCCACAAACATAAATAAGTTTAAGAGTACAAAAATGACAATGAAATGTATGGTGAAACAATCCTTTTCAAGCATGGGAAAATTTAAAGAACGAAATACTTTTTTGTACTGCACTCTCAGCTTTCTTTTGTCATAAGGAGTAGCAGTGGCTGGTCCTCAACTCCAATCTCTACTAAGCACTAAACCTACATCTAGTTGCTTTACTGTCTAAGTGTAAACGGAATGGGTGTCAAAATTTGTGGAAAGGATTTTTCGTACAACTAGGTCACTCACCACCTAAGATGGACTTCCCCAGAAACGACGCCAATGTTAGTGGTTCACCATGACGGACATCTGCAACATAGCTATCTGGTACTAACATAATGTCAATACGCAAGTAAGTGACTTGGGATGGGGCACGAAGACTCAATGAGATCGTCAATCTCAAAGAAGTGAACCTAAAGGAATGTTCATACATCTACAATAGCAAATCAACCACTTGTTAGTCCGAAAATCAGTCTATGTCCAATCTCATTGCTCTATGTCATCCCACCTTTTTGGAATCTAAACAAATTCGGAACGCAAGAGAAATTAAGAAGAGGTGCTACAACACCTAAGGGCATATTCCTACCAAGTTCTGCAGTCATCTTGGGAGGTACATAAATCACAATCCATCCCAAAAAACGTATAGAAGACCGAAACAAAACTACACAAAATTTTCCCTTCAAGATTAGAAATACTCTTCCAATGTCAAAACATCAAAAAATAACCATTTAAGACCTCAAATCAATGCATTTAGCTCACGAACAAGATATCGTGAACCACAACAGATTTGAGAATGCTTACACTTAGATTAAAGAGCAAGAGACAAGGAACAAAATGTACAGTTCAGAATCAAATTTCGATTACCAAACAAGGAGAAAGATTGATTACAACTTGTAGTAGCAATGCAGCTCTGAGTCAACCTCTAATAAATCCCAAAGATAATGATAATGTCCTTTTCAAAACTAAGGGTTTTGACTTAAAACCTGGGACCCTTTCCCACGGCCATTGGCCACTTACAAGGTTTGTATGCTCAGAGAGAATAATAGGGAATGATAGACTATCTACAATTTGAGAATCATCAACAGCTGAATTACACAGTTTCTTTTGAAAAATTGATTGAATACAGAAAGTTTGGCGTGTATTCGGCTTTTGGGTGACATTTTGCTGTATCCACCAAACACTTGCTCAAGATTTGGGTCCACTCAAGGCGACGTTGTCGGAGGATATGTGTTCGCTACGTGAGCTGGGCAGGCGCGCCGGGCCTCTGGCTGTGGGAGGTGAGAAAGAGAGAGAACAGAACAATTGATGCAACTGACTCTGGCAATTGCCGTAATCATCAAATAATCGATGAATATGTTTGAATACAACTTAATCTTTAGCCAAGGCGGGCTCTTAACAACACCGTCACTTGGATCATCTGCTAACTAGGAGTTTAAGCTCCCGCTTTACAGAATTAACCGGGTCGTTAACGACACCGGGCTTAATAGAATGATAAATCAAACATTAGCTGATGACAGTGAAGTAACTTCTGCAAACTTTATCTCGACTCATTGTCTCAATCTTCAGGCTTCAGAAATGATATGCAGCTTGCATGCACTGCCTTGACTCCTGAAGCTCGATCCCTTTTCAACTCGAATCCCTTTGCTTCTGCTCCCTTGTCTTATACTTGCTCAATTCTCGACTTATGTAGGATCAACGCTTATGCTTGCTGATGTACTTTCAACTCCCTTACTTATGTCCGATGCTCGTTGCCCTTTTTTATCCTGTTTCTTCTTTTCGTCTTTGAACTCATCCAGCTTTAGACCCTCCTTGGACCTTCTTCTTCAGCTTATGTTACGTTCCCCTTCGAAGCTTCCCAATTTTCCTTCATGTTCGACTTGCTCCAAGCTCTCAAGGCTTGCCTTGCTTGCTATGTTCAAACTTGAGAGGGCGAGAGGAAGAGAAAGCCTTGCTTTGTATGTTTAAACTCGAAAGGGAGAAAGAAAATCCTTTTCCTTGCTTTGTAGTAGCCGACGATGAGCCGAGAGCGAGAGAGAGAGATTCCTTCTTGATTCGAGAACGAGTGAGAAAAGCTTCCCCTCCTCCTCCTCCTCGACTTGCTCTCAAGCACGAGAGAAAGAGAGAGAGCCCTTGCTTCATCCTCCCCGTTCTCCCTTCTTCCTGCTCTCCTCGCTGCCCCTCAAATCTGCAACCCTTCCTTCCTTTTTGCACTCGTTGATGCCTTTCAATTCCATTGCTATATTTTTCTCCAAAAATAAGGCCCCACCACGGAGTCACGGCACTGTGATTGACGTGGAGGGGGAAAGCCTGCTTGATGACATGGCAGGTCGGATTGTGGGCAGCATGAAAGTCGACTGGACAGGGTCCGAAAAGACTCGCCTTGGAATGTTGGCCTCTGGGCATCTTTCCCTCCTTATCCGCGCTCATCTGAGCGATGTACAGCCCGGTGCGATCTTATTTTCCTTCCCCTGCCTGTCGGGCTCGCTGCTGAACGCCATGATTCCTTTTATTTTTCCTCCCTTTCCCACTATTTTCCCGTCATTTATCCCATTGGGAGGGCGTTTGGTTAAAGTTCTTGGGCGGCCAATTGTCTAAAGCTTTTGGGCGGGTGGCCAGCCCTTGTTCTTTGGGTGGCTTGCTTCTCTCATAAGGGCACCACATTAGACATACATAGCGGCCAAAGCATTGCCAAGCACAACTTATTTCTCCTATCAGTCCTTGGCTAATAATATCTTCCTGAATTTCAATGTTGTTAAGTCTTGAATAGTGCCACATGCCCGCAAGATACAAGTATAAGTGATTGCTTTTGACGTAAGGTCTTCCCATCACATTCAGTCAAAGATGGTCAGACTAGCCAGGCATTGCCAATTACGACTACCGCCGGCCAATATTACGCGGGCATTGGCGTACATATCGGCCAAGGCAATGCAGTAGGCATCAAATTTGGCGTACATATCGATTAAAGCACTATTATCTCAAGCACTTATTCTACTGTATTCAAAACCCTTGCTGCTGCTCAAAACTCCCAGATGGAACACTGACCAAGCAAATCAGACTGGTATAGAACCGGCCCACGAGGAAACTTAGACGGCCAATATCTTGGCAACTGGAACTCCGCTGATCTGAAAAGACCGACGCGCTCCACAAAGTGAGCACTTCATGCCCATGCATTCATTTCATTTTTGTCACCTCATCTGTAGTTGACCAATGTGGTACGGATCTGCAATTGACTTAAACTTCAAACTGCCATAACTTTTGCACCGCAGCTCCAATCGACGAGCCGTAAAGACAGGTTGATAGAGCTCTTCAAGCACTGCAGTTCTAGACCATCATAACCCATATGTGCTCACTTCAAGCATATCACTTTTTAGCATCATTAAGGCATCGATTGGCCCTTTTAAGCCGCATGTGACATACATTAATAATGAAACTTGGCCTATTAACAAGCTTTCATCACTCACCATTAATCAAGTAGGCTTCCAATAAGCTTGACGTGCATCTTCTTGGCATATTTCTTAGCATGGGGCGGAGCTGCACGACATCCACTTGCTCTGAACCTGCACAGCCTCCGGTCTGTGCCAACTGCACTTCAATCTGCACCTGCTATAGGTACCTTTAGCTCTTTGCCATCATCAGATCTCGGGGGGTTCACTATGTGTAAAACTACCATTAACGTGCGTTCAAGACATGTTTGTAAAACCCCTTATCTGTGAATTTTGTTAAGAATATAATGTACCCTTTTCTTTTAAAATCTGTAATTTTTTTTCCAAATTTGAAAAAATAATGCCCTTCTGTATATATATTTCTATAAGTTTTAAGAACTTTAAATGCCCTTCTGTTGAACTCACGTGATAGTTTACATTTTTATTAGGTGACTTCCCCGGGCATCAGACTCACGCAACTGGTAAACATATGAAAAATAAACTAAGGCTTACACCCTATCATCAATGTTTTAGCTTGATCTTTAGGTAGCTATCCATCAAAAATCTTTGAACCATATCTGTTGTATCTCCAAAGCATGAAATTGTGAAAACTTGTTTAGTGAACCCCGCCAGACTCAAGTGCTCCAGTTAATGATGCACACGGCTTGACCATTAAGATCTCTTTAAGGAACCCTGTCAAGCTCAAGTATGCCTTACTCTGTCTGCACACGAAATGGCCATCAAGTCCTTTACCTCAAGTTCTGCTAGCAGAACCAACTCAAAAGATGTAAAGATACTTCATCAATTGTCCAAAGAAGTCAGTTGGTAGCCAGCCATGTAATCTTATTGAATGCATAACCAAAGCTATTTTGACCTCGCATAATCTAGAAACCAAAACCTAATACCATGCAACCTACTACACCACATAGATGATACTCTTCAAATCAGCACAACTAGCAATTTAGTAGCCCCCGGGATCAAACGAGAACCCAATCATTTGTCCCTTTGTGAGCATTCCTTTAAAAAAATCGCACCATCCTCCAGGATCATAGGGAAAATACAATAATTTCCAATCAGTAGAGCATAAACACAAATTAACCCACAAATCTTCATTCAAACCGCCTGGATCATATGGCATATAAGTGAATTGCCCAGGACCATGCATATACCTGTCACCTCCTGGGTCAAAAGCTAGCTCAAAATCCCCTACATCATAGGGTAACATCAAATCCCATATGGCATCAAGTAACACCAGATACTGCCATATTCCCTGTGCAACTGGCTCATCCAATTGTCGATCATCAGTCATAGGTAAAAGCATTGGCAGTTCACCTTCACTCTCACTAGTATTGGAATCCCAATCATGCATATATGAATACATCAAGTCTCTGGTAAAATCCTCTTCATTAGGCTCAAAAGATGCATCAAAAAATTTTTTTTTATCTTGTAGAGGCTTAAAATCAAGTAGTGCATCATCTAACAACTACATAAGTTCATCATCTACTACATCTGAACAAACTGGCTCATGCATGATTCTGGATTGATCAGTATCCTTAGCATCTGTATTTGAGAACCCTTCCAAGGCTTCGTCAAATAAGCACATAAGGTCTAGGTCCACCGCTTGAGAAGGTTTCTCAATCCTGTACATCTCAGGTTGCTGCAATAAACAAGGATTTTCACATATGACATGCATACTAAATGCATTTGCAATAAATTTCTTTTTAAGTCTTTCACCCTCATCCAGATATCTTTGCACTTTTGTAGTACAAAGTTCAACATGCACATTGAAAATTTCATCTACTGCCCTGTCTGTATCATCGGCACAATGAAACCAATCATATTCAACATCAAGAGATTGCAGTTCACTATGCACCCCCTCTGAATCAATATCATCAAGTTCATGATCATTCTGCCATATTGTGAGTCCTGTGTCACAAATTATTGATAGAGAAGAAGTTTGCTCCCTCTATAAATCACCATCATCAAATTCAGGATTAGTCTGCCAGATCGGTAGCTCTAGGTCACAGAAGCGTGTCAAAGGAGTCTGCACCCCCTCTGAATCATCGTAATCATGTTCAAGATCAGTTTTCCAATTTGGTAGTTGTGCTTCACAAAAACTTGTCAATGAAGTAGTCTGCACCCCCTCTAAATTAAAATTTTGCAGATCTTCAAGCACATACTCTTCCTTAGCCAAGTCCTCAAAATTTGGTACATCCAAATTCGGTAAACCTGGTATATCAAAATTCATGATCTTGCTGCTCTCAGCAATAGCCCTGCTTTGACCTATGACATTTGTATCATTAATCAACTCTTTGGCAAAACCTGTACCAGTATCTTCAATCACCTCTATGGTAGAATTTGTATCAGAAAAATTTTGCTCTAATTTTGGTTCAGTAGCAAAATTATCAGCTATAACTGCATCTTCTTGCATATCTACATGAATATGACTGCACTCATTCACTTGCACAATTCCTTCTTGAGCTTTAGACACTTTGTTGTTTTGATTCCTTGATTTATTTTCCTCTTGTACTTCAGGTACATATTCTTTGAAAAATTCTCCCTGTGTAGTTTGAGGCTGTAGAGACTCCCCTCAAGGACTTCTACTTCATGCAAGTCATTTGCAAACCCCAAGTTTGCATACACAACTTTGCATAGTTGAAGTTGTGTATGCAAACCCCAACTTTGCATACACAAATTCAACTATGTCTTCATCATTAGCCTGTAAAAAATTAGCATCCTGCACAATAAACTCATCAATCACAGCTTCTAACTTTGATCGTACTTTTCCTCGGATATTTGCGTAGTCTAGTAGACTTGCACTTTGTTCTTGATAGCATTCATGCTGCTCATAACGTGTTTTCACAATAGCCTCTTTGAAATACTCCGAGTCGTCATTGCAAGCTCTGGTAACCTCTTAAATCTGCTCCTTCACATCTGAACTCACTAACTGCTGAAAATATTTGATCATCAATTCTTCTGGTATCCCTCTTACCTTGGTCTCCAGCTCATAGCACTCTAGGTAGCCCGCTGGATTGTATCCATCAAAGAGTCGTCTCTCGTCGTATACCGCATCTAAAGCTGCATCCATTTGATTTTTCTTCTTTACGGTCTCTATTTCAAGCAGAGATCCTTGAACCAATTGAAGCATCTTTGAAACATTTGGAACTGTTGACTTATCATCAAAACCGTTTGCACTTAACTCTGCAATCATCTTCATCATCTGCTCTAAATTCTCCATCTTTACCTCCCACCCCGGCTCGTTTCACGTTAGGTTCACCAAAGATGTCAGGGGATATGTGTTCGCTACGTGAGCTGGGCAGGCGCCGGGCCTCTAGCTGTGGGAGGTGAGAAAAAGAGAGAACAAGAACAATTGATGCAACTGACTCTGGCAATCACTGTAATCAGCAAATAATCGATTAATATGCTTGAATACAACTTAATGTTTAGCCAAGGCGGGTTGTTAACAGCACCGTCACTTGGATCATCTGCTAACTAGGAGTTTAAGCTCCCGCTTTACAGAATTAACCAGGTCGTCGTTAACGACACCGGGCTTAACAGAATGACTAATCAAACATTAGCTGATGACGGTGAAGTAACTTCTGCAAACTTTATCTCGACTCATTGTCTCAATCTTCAAGCTTCAGAAATGATATGCAGCTTACATGCACTGCCTTGACTCCTGAAGCTCGATCCCTTTTCAACTCGAATCCCTTTGCTTCTGCTCCCTTGTCTTATACTTGCTCAATTCTCGACTTATGTAGGATCAACGCTTATGCTTGCTGATGTACTTTCAACTCCCTTACTTATGTCCGATGCTCGTTGCCCTTTTTTATCCTGTTTCTTCTTTTCGTCTTTGAACTCATCCAGCTTTAGACCCTCCTTGGACCTTCTTCTTCAGCTTATGTTACGTTCCCCTTCGAAGCTTCCCAATTTTCCTTCATGTTCGACTTGCTCCGAGCTCTCAAGGCTTGCCTTGCTTGCTATGTTCAAACTTGAGAGGGCGAGAGGAAGAGAAAGCCTTGCTTTGTACGTTTAAACTCGAAAGGGAGAAAGAAAATCCTTTGCCTTGCTTTGTAGTAGCCGACGATGAGCGGAGAGCGAGAGAGAGAGATTCCTTCTTGCTTCAAGAACGAGTGAGAAAAGCTTCCCCTCCTCCTCCTCCTCGACTTGCTCTCAAGCACGAGAGAAAGAGAGAGAGCCCTTGCTTCATCCTCCCCGTTCTCCCTTCTTCCTACTCTCCTCGCTGCCCCTCAAATCCGCAACCCTTCCTTCCTTTTTGCATTGGTTGATGCCTTTCAATTCCCTTGCTATATTTTTCTCCAAAAATAAGGCCCCACCACGCAGCCACGGCGCCGTGTGACTAACGTGGCGCGGGAAAGCCTGCTTGATGACGTGGTAGGTCGGATTGTGGGTAGCATGAAAGTCAGCAGGGACAGGGTCCGAAAAGATTCGCCTTGGCACGCTGGGCATCTGTCATTCCTTATCCGCGATCATCTGAGCGTTGTACAGCCCGACGCGATCTTATTTTCCTTCCCCTGCTGTCGGGCTTGCTGCTGAACGCCATGCTTCCTTTTATTTTTCCTCCCTTTCCCACTATTTTCCCCTCATTTATCCCATTAGGCGGGCGTTTGGTTTAAGTTCCTGGGCGGCCAATTGTCTAAAGCTTTTGGGCGGGCGGCCAGACCTTGTTCTTTGGGCGGCTTGCTTCTCTCATAAGGGCACCACATTAGACATACATAGCGGCCAAAGCATTGCCAAGCACAACTTATTTCTCCTAAGAGTCCTTGGCTAATAATATCTTCATGAATTTCAATGTCGTAAAGTCTTGAATAGTGCCACATGCCCGCAAGATGCAAGTATAAGTGATTGCTTTTGACGTAAGGTCTTCCCGTCACATTCAGTCAAAGATGGTCAGACTAGCCAGGCATTGCCAATTACGACTACCGCTGGCCAACATTACGCGGGCATTGCCGTACATACCGGCCAAGGCAATGTAGTAGGCATCAAATTTGGCGTACATATCGATTAAAGCACTGCTATCGCAAGCACTTATTCTACTGTATTCAAAACCCTTGCTACTACTGAAAACTCCCAGACGGAACACTGACCGAGTAGAGACTAGTACGGAACTGGCCCCCGGGAAAACTTAAACGGCCAATATCTTGGCAACTGGAACTCCAATCGCTGATCTGAAAAGACCTACGCGCTCCACAAAGTGAGCACTTAGGCCCGTGCATTCATTTCATTTTTGTCACCTCATCTGTAGTTGCCCAATCCGGTCCGGATCTACAATCGACAGTTATGGCAGTTTTAAGTTTAAGTCGATTGCAGATCCGTACCAGATTGGGCAACTACAGATGAGGTGACAAAAATGAAATGAATGCAGGCCGATAGAGCTCTTCAAGCACTGCAGTTCTAGACCATCATAACCCATATGTGCTCACTTGAAGCATAGCCCTTTTTAGCATCATTAAGGCATCAGTTGGCCCTTTTAAGACGCATGTGACGCATGGCAGTTTTAAGTTTAAGTAGATTGCAGATCCGTACCAGATTGGGCAACTACAGATGAGGTGACAAAAATGAAATGAATGCAGGCCGATAGAGCTCTTCAAGCACTGCAGTTGTAGACCATCATAACCCATATGTGCTCACTTGAAGCATAGCCCTTTTTAGCATCATTAAGGCATCAGTTGGCTCTTTTAAGACGCATGTGACGTACATTAATAATTAAACTTGGCCTGTTAACAAGCCCTCATCACCGACCATTAATCAAGTAGGCTTCCAATAAGCTTGATGTGCATCTTCTTGGCATATTTCTTAGCATGGGAGCGGAGCTGCACGACAACGTTCACCCTGGGTGGTGGCCCATCTTGGATGTGAACCAACCAAAGGGAGAATGACTAGGTTGCTCTCTAGTAACTATCTTTGCACTCTCTTTATAAAAAGGTAGAGAGGGGTAGGATGAGGGCATTAGTGTAGAGAGAGAGAGAGCGATAGGAGATTTATCTACTCCTATTGCTCTCTCTATAATCCTATTGTCCTCTATCTTTCTAATATGATAGAGACTAGAGAGACAGGGTAGAGAGAGAAATAAGAGATTTATATACTATTACTCTCTGTATCCTCTCTCTCTAATCTCTACCCTCTCTTTATGTTCTCTCTCTATCTTCTATCTCTACATCCTATCTAAATTTAAACCCTAAACATTACCCTAAATCTAAACACTGATCCTAATACTAGGTTTAAACCCTAATCTTAAAGCTATAACTCTCTATTTTCCTCTCCCTCTGTTTCTCTTTTTATCTCTCTCTTCCTCTCTATTTTCCTCTTCCTCTCTTCCTCTTTTTATCTCTCTCATTCTCTCTATCTCCCTCTCTCTCTCTATAATATATATATATATATATATATATTCTCTCCCTCTACCTCCCTCTCTCTTTCTCTCTACTTCTCTCTCTTTCTCCTTCTCTATTCCCTCCCTCTCTCTGTCTTTCTTTATCTCTCTCTCTCTCTCTCTCTCTCTCTCTCTATCTCTCCCTCTTTCTATTTCTCTATTCCCTATTCTCTCTATCTCTCTATTTATCCCTAACTCTCTCATTCTCTCCCTCATTCTCTCTATCCCTATCTCTCCCTCTATTCCCTATTCTGTCCCTGTTACTCTTTCTTTCTATCTCCCTCCCTCTCTTTCTCCCTATCTCTCTCCCTATCCCTCTCTATCTATTCTCCCTCCCCCTCTCTCTTCTCTCTCTCTCTCTCTCTCTCTCTCTCTCTCCCTGTCCCTCCATCCCTCTTTCTCTCCATGTGTGTGTGTGTGTGTGTGTATGTGTGTGTGTGTGTGTGTGTGTGTGTGTGAGAGAGAGAGAGAGAGAGAGAGAGAGAGAGAGAGACTAACCTTATTTTCCAAAAGAGGCGCATCTTAATTTCTCCAAAAGAAATGCTCACATGAAATTTTCATATGTTTTTCTTTGATTATGCATTCAAAGTTAAATAAAGAAATAGACTCCGTTTCTTTTCTTCTCTATAAGTATGTGATAACTAAGTTAATATCTAGTTTTACTCAAGAGAAATTTGAGTATTGAAGGTTAGATTTATCATAATAAAGGAGTTTTCTTTTAAAGAGGATCTCCCTTCCAATAAAGTTAACTCTCCTTTTGTCAATTGGAAAAATCCCAAATTTTTAAGCCTCTCTTAGCTACATGACTAATCCTTTCCATAGAAGTAGAGGTAAGCCTAAATCCTATCTTAAAGACGAATTTGTTAATAATTCATACTCCATAGCATGAGTACGATGCTTGCATGCCCACTCTTAGGAATTACACAAACTACTCTCACTATTCTACTCTTGCAGAAACCATCATTTAATCTTGCATATAATCAATTAAAGGAAGTTTTACGATTATTTTTCTTAAGATAACAAGTTGATGGCTTGGGGTGCAGGATGGCTAGAGAAGATCTGGCCCACCTATTCATGGCCTACCCAACTATTAAAGGCCTTGCAAGGAAAATATGCAAGTGGGTCCAAAGAACATGGAAAATTAGTTTCTTCAAGTCTGACCTATTCCTTGGAGGCAAGAATTCAGGAAATCCTTCCCTCCTCGTTAGCACTCAAGTCTTCAGATACTTCTTCTTACATAATGTATGGCAGACAAATAACTACCGTGTGTTTGAAGGAGATTCTGAGGTGGCAAGCTTCGCAGAAATTACTCAAGAAAGAAAAGTGCTAATATGGACGCTCGGGCGCAAGCAACACTGTGAGGATTGGTCTAGGACTACTTATGCCTTGTTTTCAACAGATGGAATTCCTAGGGTGGGGGAAAATCTTGACCATCGGTAAATAAAAGATCTCAAAAGGACAACTTTATGGACCCTGTGTATCGAGGAGGAGGAGGCGGGTTGATGGGGGTGGTTGCCCTGATAGCCGATGTAATTATAGTCCCTGCGTGATGTCATGGATCAACAAGAGCATGACAAGACCTTGTAATTTTTTGTGTTGTTCACTATAATTCACTCACAATTGTGACTTTTTCTATATAAAAAAAAAGATAACAAGTTGATGTATTCTCAATGTTTGTGTTACTACTAATGGCTCACAAGAAAGAAAAGGTCATTATAGAGATAATATGCATTGTTCATTTCAAGTTTATCTACTTTTAGTTTTGTTTTGAAATTACAAAAAGCGAGAGGGGGGGGGGGGAGTAGATGGATTCACAGAAGTGACGACCGTGTTGCTCGAAAAAAATCCCACTGCCTCCATGGATGGAAAATAATGAAAAGAAAACATATGAATTTTATCCAAGATGAGGTTAACTTGAAATTTATGTCGAGGCAAAACCTTAACTTTCAAGATACCCGTTGTTTTCTTAATGTCTTATTTGAGTAGAAATAAAAAGGATATAGGAACTAAGGGATTATAGCTCAAATGAACCTAATCTACATTTCAACTAGGATTAAAACTTCACCAAAAAGATTTGAATGGATAGCCCTAGCATAACATAGAAGTCTTAGGTATGAAATTTGGCTTACATGTTTTGAAAAAGGCTGACGGAGGTGTTTACATGGAGGATGCAATAGGGGATGGTCCTTTGTGGCTAGAAACGATAAATTTTGGTCTATGTTTTGAGCTCAAGTTCATTCAAGGCCCTGTAAATGGGATTGAATGGGAGTGAGTCCTCGCCAGTTGAGAGTACCTATGGATACGTCTAGAAAGTAGCCTAGTCTGGGTAGGCCTGATGCAAACAGGAATGGAGTAAGGAAAATGGATCCAAGAAGGGATCCAATAAGGGAGGAAGATGTGATTTAATTTAGGAACTCTTCCAATTGTTTGGTAAAAGGGAACCTTGTAAAGACTAGGAACCTAACCGGGCTTTTTGAGACATTCGTAAAACATTTCTCAACACTATGTTATTTATCTAAATAGAAAATGATTTCAGGGAATTATGACCAACACTCAATATGAATTGATATAAAATAGTACAAAACTAATTAAATGTCTAATGGTGTCTTTCCATTGCCGTCTTCTACAACTAATTTGTGCGGATGGACAAAAGTTTTCTATTTTCTTTTGAAAGTGAATCAAATCATTGTTTTACAGGCCCAAAATCCGTCAATAGGTATGTGATAGATGTACCAAGCTTTTTTAACCCATATACAAAGATTGCCAACATTTTTCACTTCTCAAGGTTAAGTGTTAAAGTGCAGTTTTACGTAAAATTTACTAATTTTAGAACTTTTCATGTAAATTGTGTATTAGAAACCTTTTTCGTTTCTTGAACCCATAATTAAGAAGTTTCATGAAATTTTGATGTCATATAAAAAAGTTAGGTTTCATTTACTAGAATCCTGATGTGAGCCATTTTTGTGGCTTCAGCCAGTTTTGTGGCTCATTACAAGTCTAGTGTTAAGATAGATTAATTTTGTAAGCCTTTTCAAAACAAGATAAAAAAAAATAACAATTGGAGATTGTGTAAAGGCACTGCCTTCACACGTGATAGAGGAGACAAGATACCAGAGTCCTGGGATGAGGATAGGGATATTCATGAAGACATATGTGCGACGCTTGAAAGATAACTAGATAAGCTTAATAAAACTAAAGGAAAAAGGAAGTAAAATATTCTAAAAAGAAAAAAGGTCTGAACGACCTGATAAATGCACACTTGCAAGGGTATGCAACAGGTTGCATGATGCTTTTAAATGCTTGAAGTGTATTCTTGGTTTGATATATTTGGAATACTATTTTTTAGTATCATAGTACTACCTTGGAAAGATACCTTTATCAAACAGTTCAGTGGGAGGTTGGATTCCAGAGGATTGAATTGTTGAAAAAAAATTGAACCCAATTTTAGATTGTCCATTAAGTTAAGTCAAGAACGGGGAAAGGGATTTTGATCTATGGAGTGGGAATCAAACTTGGGAATGAGGGATTTTTAGAGTTAGCAAATACAATCATCTTAGGGAAATGCACAAAAAGCTGTGCTTAATCATAACCAGGAAAAAAGTGTCAGTGACCTTGAACCAAAGGGTAAAGTAGAGAACTCTCACAGTTGATCGTGAAAGGTAGAGTTCAAATTTTGTATGATAGCTTCAATTGAAAAGTTTGAATTGATAAGAAAATATATTTTGGGGTTAAGAGGTACGCTTAGGAAAAATGCCAAGTTAACTAAGTACCAAGTTTATGTTGCTACCATCAATTAAGTTCACCCTCTATGCTCACAAAGTAATCTCACAAGAGTGCTTTCTCTAATTTTCGCTACTCTCAAAGTTCATAGGACATTTCTATCGCAGTTAGTGTCCTTAATCTCGAGACAATGGGCAATACCTTGGAATGGGTTAGAAGCCTTGATTGTCATGAGTGTTGCCAAATCACTTTGCTTTTTACACTAGGAAATATTTGCCAATCTTAAAGGTCAAAACATAGACAAACTTGAAATTTTCTAGCTTGGTTGTCCTGCTATAGCCGCTTGTCTTGGAATTTTGAAGGAAAAACTTGCTCAAATCTGGCTCAAAGACAATATTTGCTACACGAGAGAGATTTTTCATATGTACCATATGCGTCCTCTTGGCACGCCAAGTCCCTCCCAAGTTTGTATGCTCATAAAATACTCCAAACAACGGAAGTCTCAATGCAAGATGCCTAAATTGAAGCCTTGCTTCACATAAGTTTGTCAAAAGAAGAAACAAGATTGAACTGATAGGATCATAGCCAATAGACATTCATGTTAGCTACAAAAATTATGCTTCCTGATCCATTCATAGCCCTGCTGCTGCTGTTACAAATTCAACCCGTGCTTGCTTATGGAGAGGTGTTGCAAAAATTGCATATCAATTGATGCAAAAAAACAACCATTAAGGATGTTGCAAGTTTTGGTGATAGGATTTTTGTTGCTAGAGCTGTTTTTACTACAACTGAGCAATCTCATTAAGATGTTAAAAGATGTGCATACTCATTCTTGATTCATGCGTTGCCTATGAAGTGCACTATTACTCCTTATATTTGTGTATCTAAACCTACAAAATAGGCTTTGGATATTCTAGCTGGTCTTTATGAAAGTTGCAATGAGGATAAAATTGCATTGCTATGTAAAGAGCTAGAGTCAAATATTATGTCAAGGATATCAATGAGCAACATATTTCTGCAGGAAAATCAATTTTTGACAGTTCCCTTGTCCAAACTCTTCTTGATGTTTTGCTAGATTACTACTAGAATTTTGCTAGTACTGAGAGACTTATGACCCAAGGAAGTCCAGAAGTTGTTAAGTTGGATGCATTATGCACATTGCTATTGCAAGAGTCACTTTTTAGAAAAAACAGGGCTAAATAGCGTGTAGTTGAAGAAGCCTTTATTATTGCTCAAAGAAAAGGTGGTAGCAGCAATGTAGCCACTTCTCATGGTTTTTTTTGTGAGTGGTAAATCACCTATTCCTAATGCTTCTACTGGCAGCAATTCACCTCAAAATTCTGGTGAAAAGGGAAAAAAGAAGACGTGTTGTGATTATTGTAAAGCCAATGATCACTTGATCAAGCAGTGTCCAAAATTGAAGGCAAAAGAGCCTAAGAAGAAAGAGGCTTGTTTCAATACAAGTGCTTCGTCTTCTCTGCAACCCTAATTCCAACAATTGGTATCAGAGTAGGTTGCGTCCTCCCGGGCTTAGTCGCTAGCTGCTCTAGTACACGCCTGCTCATTTTCTCTGATTTCAGTGAGCTTTGGCGAGCGGTCGCAGGTCGACAAATACTTCGGGTGATTTGGGCTCAGATTTTTGATTTGGGCTCATTTCGGCCTCCATTTCCACTACAGGAAATACTTCACAAGCTATTTCGTCATTTTGTGTAGAATTTTTGTCAGTGCCGTTTTCTGCATAACAGGTTCCTTATAGTCTTCTACGGTTTGTGCTATATAGCACGTGTTGTTCTCGCTCCATTTCTCCTATTTTCGGGCTGACAACAACAACATAGATGTATTCAAGATGTTTGTTGTTGAGGACAGGTTGGATGGGGACAAATACCCTATGTGAGCTTATATGATGCAACACGTTCTTGTGTCAAAGGGTGTCTGGAATATTGTGCAGGGCATTGATGTACGTCCTGGTTTTGAGGATGTAGGCGATGTTGAGGATGTTGCAGGTCTTGCTGCAAGGATTACTGATGTAAGAGTTGTTTTGCCTACGGTAGAACAAGCTCGTTAGGATGTTAAGGATGTGCAGGCTCATGCATTGATTGCGTTGTCTGTGAAGCGCACCATTGTTCCTCACATCCGTTCAGCAAAATGTGCAAAACATGCTTGGGATATTTTGGCTGGTCTTTATGCAAGTCGCAATGAGGCTAAAATTGCTTTGCTGCGTAAAGAGTTGGAGTCAAAGATTATGCATGAGGAAGATGATATGGACACTTTCCTTCCTAGGGTGAAGGATACCAATGAGCAACTTATTTCTCCAGGTGAAGTTATTTCAGACAGTTCCCTTGTGCAGACTGTTCTTGATGCCTTACCAGATTCTTACCAGACTTTTGCTAGTACTTGGAGACTTATGACCCAAGGAAATCCTGAAGTTGTCAAGTTTAATGCATTATGCACATTGCTATTGCAAGAATCACTTTCTAGAAAAAACAGGACTAGGCAGCGTGCAGTTGAACAGGCTTTTATTGCTTCTCAAAGAAAGGGTGGTAACAGCAATGCAGCCACTTCTTATGGTTCTGCTGCGACCGGCAAAAATACTGTTCCTAATGCTTCTGCTGGCAGCACTTCGTCTGGCAATTCTGGTGATAAGGGCAAAAAGAAGATGCGTTGCCATTATTGTAAAGCTAATGATCACTTGATCAAGCATTGTCCTAAGTTGAAGGCAAAAGAGGCTAAGAAGAAAGAGGGTGGTTCCACTGCAAATGCTGGTTCCACTACAAATGCAGCCATTGTTGAGTCTTCTGTAAAAGGAGACTATAATGCTGATGTTGATGCAGAATGGGCTTTTAGTGCATAGTGCACTTACAATCCTGCTGTCCATGCATGCTTGTCAGTTGCTACAGATTCACATGTGTGGTATTTTGACAGTGGTTCTACAAAGCACATTACCTCACATCGTGAATTGTTAACCTCTCTCGAGTCTGTCCCACATGGGAATTCAGTCACTTGGGTAGCATGAAAGTCGGCAGGACAGGGTCCGAAAAGATTCTCCTTGGCACGCTGGGAATCTGTCATTCCTTATCCGCGATCATCTGAGCTTTGTACAACCTGACGCGATCTTATTTTCCTTCCCCTGCTGTCGGGCTCGCTGCTGAACGCCATGCTTCCTTTTATTTTTCCTCCCTTTCCCTCTATTTTCCCCTCATTTATCCCATTAGGCGGGCTTTTGGTTTAAGTTCCTGGGCGGCCAATTGTCTAAAGCTTTTGGGCGGGCGGCCCGCCCTTGTTCTTTGGGCGGCTTGATCTCTCATAAGGGCACCACATTAGACATACATAGCGGCCAAAGCATTGCCAAGCACAACTTATTTCTCCTAAGAGTCCTTGGCTAATAATATCTTCATGAATTTCAATGTCGTAAAGTCTTGAATAGTGCCACATGCCCGCAAGATGCAAGTATAAGTGATTGCTTTTGACGTAAGGTCTTCCCGTCACATTCAGTCAAAGATGGTCAGACTAGCCAGGCATTGCCAATTACGACTACCGCTGGCCAACATTACGCGGGCATTGCCGTACATACCGGCCAAGGCAATGTAGTAGGCATCAAATTTGGCGTACATATCGATTAAAGCACTGCTATCGCAAGCACTTATTCTACTGTATTCAAAACCCTTGATACTGCTCAAAACTCCCAGACGGAACACTGACCGAGTAGAGACTAGTACAGAACCGACCCCCGGGAAAACTTAAACGGCCAATATCTTGGCAACTGGAACTCCAATCGCCGATCTGAAAAGACCGACGCGCTCCACAAAGTGAGCACTTAGGCCCGTGCATTCATTTCATTTTTGTCACCTCATCTGTAGTTGCCCAATCCGGTACGGATCTGCAATCGACAGTTATGGCAGTTTTAAGTTTAAGTCGATTGCAGATCCGTACCAGATTGGGCAACTACAGATGAGGTGACAAAAATGAAATGAATGCAGGCCGATAGAGCTCTTCAAGCACTGCAGTTCTAGACCATCATAACCCATATGTGTTCACTTGAAGCATAGCCCTTTTTAGCATCATTAAGGCATCAGTTGGCCCTTTTAAGACGCACGTGACGCATGGCAGTTTTAAGTTTAAGTCGATTGCAGATCCGTACCAGATTGGGCAACTACAGATGAGGTGACAAAACTGAAATGAATGCAGGCCGATAGAGCTCTTCAAGCACTGCAGTTGTAGACCATCATAACCCATATGTGCTCACTTGAAGCATAGCCCTTTTTAGCATCATTAAGGCATCAGTTGGCTCTTTTAAGACGCATGTGACGTACATTAATAATTAAACTTGCTCTGTTAACAAGCCTCATCACCGACCATTAATCAAGTAGGCTTCCAATAAGCTTGATGTGCATCTTCGTGGCATATTTCTTAGCATGGGAGCGGAGCTGCACGACAACGTTCACCCTGGGTGGTGGCCCATCTTGGATGTGAACCAACCAAAGGGAGAATGACTGGGTTGCTCTCTAGTAACTATCTTTGCACTCTCTTTATAAAAAGGTAGAGAGGGGTAGGATGAGGGCATTAGTGTAGAGAGAGAGAGCGATAGGAGATTTATCTACTCCTATTGCTCTCCCTATAATCCTATTGTCCTCTATCTTTCTAATATGATAGAGACTAGAGAGACAGGGTAGAGAGAGAAATAAGAGATTTATATACTATTACTCTCTGTATCCTCTCTCTCTAATCTCTACCCTCTCTTTATGTTCTCTCTCTATCTTCTATCTCTACATCCTATCTAAATTTAAACCCTAAACATTACCCTAAATCTAAACACTGATCCTAATACTAGATTTAAACCCTAATCTTAAAGCTATAACTCTCTATTTTCCTCTCCCTCTGTTTCTCTTTTTATCTCTCTCTTCCTCTCTATTTTCCTCTTCCTCTCTTTCTCTTTTTATCTCTCTCATTCTCTCTATCTCCCTCTCTCTCTCTCTCTATAATATATATATATATATATATATATATATATATATATATATATATATATATATATATATATATTCTCTCCCTCTACCTCCCTCTCTCTCTTTCTCTCTACTTCTCTCTCTTTCTCCTTCTCTATTCCCTCCCTCTCTCTGTCTTTCTTTATCTCTGTCTCTCTCTCTCTCTCCCTTCATTCCTCTTTCTCTCCATGTGTGTGTGTGTGTGTGTGTGTGTGTGTGTGTGTGTGTGAGAGAGAGAGAGAGAGAGAGAGAGAGAGAGAGAGTAACCTTATTTTCCAAAAGAGGCGTATCATAATTTCTCCAAAAGAAATGCTCACATGAAATTTTCATATGTTTTTCTTTGATTATGCATTCAAAGTTAAATAAAGAAATAGACTCCCTTTCTTTTCTTCTCTATAAGTATGTGATAACTAAGTTAATATCTAGTTTTACTCAAGAGAAATTTGAGTATTGAAGGTTAGATTTATCATAATAAAGGAGTTTTCTTTTAAAGAGGATCTCCCTTCCAATAAAGTTAACTCTCCTTTTGTCAATTGGAAAAATCCCAAATTTTTAAGCCTCTCTTAGCTACATGACTAATCCTTTCCATAGAAGTAGAGGTAAGCCTAAATCCTATCTTAAAGACGAATTTGTTAATAATTCATACTCCATAGCATGAGTACGACGCTTGCATGCCCACTCTTAGGAATTACACAAACTACTCTCACTATTCTACTCTTGCAGAAACCATCATTTAATCTTGCATATAATCAATTAAAGGAAGTTTTACGATTATTTGTCTTAAGATAACAAGTTGATGGCTTGGGGTGCAGGATGGCTAGAGAAGATCTGGCCCACCTATTCATGGCCTACCCAACTATTAAAGGCCTTGCAAGGAAAATATGCAAGTGGGTCCAAAGAACATGGAAAATTAGTTTCTTCAAGTCTGACCTATTCCTTGGAGGCAAGAATTCAGGAAATCCTTCCCTCCTCGTTAGCACTCAAGTCTTCAGATACTTCTTCTTACATAATGTATGGCAGACAAATAACTACCGTGTGTTTGAAGGAGATTCTGAGGTGGCAAGCTTCGCAGAAATTACTCAAGAAAGAAAAGTGCTAATATGGACGCTCGGGCGCAAGCAACACTGTGAGGATTGGTCTAGGACTACTTATGCCTTGTTTTCAACAGATGGAATTCCTAGGGTGGGGGAAAATCTTGACCATCGGTAAATAAAAGATCTCAAAAGGACAACTTTATGGACCCTGTGTATCGAGGAGGAGGAGGCGGGTTGATGGGGGTGGTTGCCCTGATAGCCGATGTAATTATAGTCCCTGCGTGATGTCATGGATCAACAAGAGCATGACAAGACCTTGTAATTTTTTGTGTTGTTCACTATAATTCACTCACAATTGTGACTTTTTCTATATAAAAAAAAAGATAACAAGTTGATGTATTCTCAATGTTTGTGTTACTACTAATGGCTCACAAGAAAGAAAAGGTCATTATAGAGATAATATGCATTGTTCATTTCAAGTTTATCTACTTTTAGTTTTGTTTTGAAATTACAAAAAGCGAGAGGGGGGGGGGGGGGAGTAGATGGATTCACAGAAGTGACGACCGTGTTGCTCGAAAAAAATCCCACTGCCTCCATGGATGGAAAATAATGAAAAGAAAACATATGAATTTTATCCAAGATGAGGTTAACTTGAAATTTATGTCGAGGCAAAACCTTAACTTTCAAGATACCCGTTGTTTTCTTAATGTTTTATTTGAGTAGAAATAAAAAGGATATAGGATCTAAGGGATTATAGCTCAAATGAACCTAATCTACATTTCAACTAGGATTAAAACTTCACCAAAAAGATTTGAATGGATAGCCCTAGCATAACATAGAAGTCTTAGGTATGAAATTTGGCTTACATGTTTTGAAAAAGGCTGACGGAGGTGTTTACATGGAGGATGCAATAGGGGATGGTCCTTTGTGGCTAGAAACGATAAATTTTGGTCTATGTTTTGAGCTCAAGTTCATTCAAGGCCCTGTAAATGGGATTGAATGGGAGTGAGTCCTCGCCAGTTGAGAGTACCTATGGATACGTCTAGAAAGTAGCCTAGTCTGGGTAGGCCTGATGCAAACAGGAATGGAGTAAGGAAAATGGATCCAAGAAGGGATCCAATAAGGGAGGAAGATGTGATTTAATTTAGGAACTCTTCCAATTGTTTGGTAAAAGGGAACCTTGTAAAGACTAGGAACCTAACCGGGCTTTTTGAGACATTCGTAAAACATTTCTCAACACTATGTTATTTATCTAAATAGAAAATGATTTCAGGGAATTATGACCAACACTCAATATGAATTGATATAAAATAGTACAAAACTAATTAAATGTCTAATGGTGTCTTTCCATTGCCGTCTTCTACAACTAATTTGTGCGGATGGACAAAAGTTTTCTATTTTCTTTTGAAAGTGAATCAAATCATTGTTTTACAGGCCCAAAATCCGTCAATAGGTATGTGATAGATGTACCAAGCTTTTTTAACCCATATACAAAGATTGCCAACATTTTTCACTTCTCAAGGTTAAGTGTTAAAGTGCAGTTTTACGTAAAATTTACTAATTTTAGAACTTTTCATGTAAATTGTGTATTAGAAACCTTTTTCGTTTCTTGAACCCATAATTAAGAAGTTTCATGAAATTTTGATGTCATATAAAAAAGTTAGGTTTCATTTACTAGAATCCTGATGTGAGCCATTTTTGTGGCTTCAGCCAGTTTTGTGGCTCATTACAAGTCTAGTGTTAAGATAGATTAATTTTGTAAGCCTTTTCAAAACAAGATAAAAAAAAATAACAATTGGAGATTGTGTAAAGGCACTGCCTTCACACGTGATAGAGGAGACAAGATACCAGAGTCCTGGGATGAGGATAGGGATATTCATGAAGACATATGTGCGACGCTTGAAAGATAACTAGATAAGCTTAATAAAACTAAAGGAAAAAGGAAGTAAAATATTCTAAAAAGAAAAAAGGTCTGAACGACCTGATAAATGCACACTTGCAAGGGTATGCAACAGGTTGCATGATGCTTTTAAATGCTTGAAGTGTATTCTTGGTTTGATATATTTGGAATACTATTTTTTAGTATCATAGTACTACCTTGGAAAGATACCTTTATCAAACAGTTCAGTGGGAGGTTGGATTCCAGAGGATTGAATTGTTGAAAAAAAATTGAACCCAATTTTAGATTGTCCATTAAGTTAAGTCAAGAACGGGGAAATGGATTTTGATCTATGGAGTGGGAATCAAACTTGGGAATGAGGGATTTTTAGAGTTAGCAAATACAATCATCTTAGGGAAATGCACAAAAAGCTGTGCTTAATCATAACCAGGAAAAAAGTGTCAGTGACCTTGAACCAAAGGGTAAAGTAGAGAACTCTCACAGTTGATCCTGAAAGGTAGAGTTCAAATTTTGTATGATAGCTTCAATTGAAAAGTTTGAATTGATAAGAAAATATATTTTGGGGTTAAGAGGTACGCTTAGGAAAAATGCCAAGTTAACTAAGTACCAAGTTTATGTTGCTACCATCAATTAAGTTCACCCTCTATGCTCACAAAGTAATCTCACAAGAGTGCTTTCTCTAATTTTCGCTACTCTCAAAGTTCATAGGACATTTCTATCGCAGTTAGTGTCCTTAATCTCGAGACAATGGGCAATACCCTGGAATGGGTTAGAAGCCTTGATTGTCATGAGTGTTGCCAAATAACTTTGCTTTTTACACTAGGAAATATTTGCCAATCTTAAAGGTCAAAACATAGACAAACTTGAAATTTTCTAGCTTGGTTGTCCTGCTATAGCCGCTTGTCTTGGAATTTTGAAGGAAAAACTTGCTCAAATCTGGCTCAAAGACAATATTTGCTACACGAGAGAGATTTTTCATATGTACCATATGCATCCTCTTGGCACGCCAAGTCCCTCCCAAGTTTGTATGCTCATAAAATACTCCAAACAACGGAAGTCTCAATGCAAGATGCCTAAATTGAAGCCTTGCTTCACATAAGTTTGTCAAAAGAAGAAACAAGATTGAACTGATAGGATCATAGCCAACAGACATTCATGTTAGCTACAAAAATTATGCTTCCTGATCCATTCATAGCCCTGCTGCTACTGTTACAAATTCAACCCGTGCTTGCTTATGGAGAGGTGTTGCAAAAATTGCATATCAATTGATGCAAAAAAACAACCATTAAGGATGTTGCAAGTTTTGGTGATAGGATTTTTGTTGCTAGAGCTGTTTTTACTACAACTGAGCAATCTCATTAAGATGTTAAAAGATGTGCATACTCATTCTTGATTCATGCGTTGCCTATGAAGTGCACTATTACTCCTTATATTTGTGTATCTAAACCTGCAAAATAGGCTTTGGATATTCTAGCTGGTCTTTATGAAAGTTGCAATGAGGATAAAATTGCATTGCTATGTAAAGAGCTAGAGTCAAATATTATGTCAAGGATATCAATGAGCAACATATTTCTGCAGGAAAATCAATTTTTGACAGTTCCCTTGTCGAGACTCTTCTTGATGTTTTGCTAGATTACTACTAGAATTTTGCTAGTACTGAGAGACTTATGACCCAAGGAAGTCCAGAAGTTGTTAAGTTGGATGCATTATGCACATTGCTATTGCAAGAGTCACTTTTTAGAAAAAACAGGGCTAAAGAGCGTGTAGTTGAAGACGCCTTTATTATTGCTCAAAGAAAAGGTGGTAGCAGCAATGTAGCCACTTCTCATGGTTTTTTTTGTGAGTGGTAAATCACCTATTCCTAATGCTTCTACTGGCAACAATTCACCTCAAAATTCTGGTGAAAAGGGAAAAAAGAAGACGTGTTGTGATTATTGTAAAGCCAATGATCACTAGATCAAGCAGTGTCCAAAATTGAAGGCAAAAGAGCCTAAGAAGAAAGAGGCTTGTTTCAATACAAGTGCTTCGTCTTCTCTGCAACCCTAATTCCAACAATTGGTATCAGAGTAGGTTGCGTCCTCCCGGGCTTAGTTGCTAGCTGCTCTAGTACACGCCTGCTCATTTTCTCCGATTTCAGCGAGCTTTGGCGAGCGGTCGCAGGTCGACAAATACTTCGGGTGATTTGGGCTCAGATTTTCGATTTGGGCTCATTTCGGCCTCCATTTCCACTACAAGAAATACTTCACAAGCTATTTCGTCATTTTGTGTAGAATTTTTGTCAGTGCCGTTTTCTGCATAACAGGTTCCTTATAGTCTTCTACGGTTTGTGCTATATAGCACGTGTTGTTCTCGCTCCATTTCTCCTATTTTCGGGCTGACAACAACAACATAGATGTATTCAAGATGTTTGCTGTTGAGGACAGGTTGGATGGGGACAATTACCCTATGTGAGCTTATATGATGCAACACGTTCTTGTGTCAAAGGGCGTCTAGAATATTGTGCAGGGCATTGATGTACGTCCTGGTTTTGAGGATGTAGGCGATGTTGAGGATGTTGCAGGTCTTGCTGCAAGGATTACTGATGTAAGAGTTGTTTTGCCTACGGCAGAACAAGCTAGTTAGGATGTTAAGGATGTGCAGGCTCATGCATTGATTGCGTTGTCTGTGAAGCGCACCATTGTTCCTCACATCCGTTCAGCAAAATGTGCAAAACATGCTTGGGATATTTTGGCTGGTCTTTATGCAAGTCGCAATGAGGCTAAAATTGCTTTGCTGCGTAAAGAGTTGGAGTCAAAGATTATGCATGAGGAAGATGATATGGACACTTTCCTTCCTAGTGTCAAGGATACCAATGAGCAACTTATTTCTCCAGGTGAAGTTATTTCAGATAGTTCCCTTGTGCAGACTGTTCTTGATGCCTTACCAGATTCTTACCAGACTTTTGCTAGTACTTGGAGACTTATGACCCAAGGAAATCCTGAAGTTGTCAAGTTTGATGCATTATGCACATTGCTATTGCAAGAATCACTTTCTAGAAAAAACAGGACTAGGCAGCGTGCAGTTGAACATGCTTTTATTGCTTCTCAAAGAAAGGGTGGTAACAGCAATGCAGCCACTTCTTATGGTTCTGCTGCGACCGGCAAAAATACTGTTCCTAATGCTTCTGCTGGCAGCACTTCGTCTGGCAATTCTGGTGATAAGGGCAAAAAGAAGATGCGTTGCCATTATTGTAAAGCTAATGATTACTTGATCAAGCATTGTCCTAAGTTGAAGGCAAAAGAGGCTAAGAAGAAAGAGGGTGGTTCCACTGCAAATGCTGGTTCCACTACAAATGCAGCCATTGTTGAGTCTTCTGTAAAAGGAGACTATAATGCTGATGTTGATGCAGAATGGGCTTTTAGTGCATAGTGCACTTACAATCCTGCTATCCATGATGCATGCTTGTCAGTTGCTACAGATTCACATGTGTGGTATTTTGACAGTGGTTCTACAAAGCACATTACCTCACATCGTGAATTGTTAACCTCTCTCGAGTCTGTCCCTCATGGGAATTCAGTCACTTGGGCCAACAATACCTCTTATCCCGTTCAGGGAGTTGGAAAGATTGTGCTTACTGCTACTAATGGCAGTTCTTTCACACTTGTTGATGCACTTTATGTACCTGGGATCAAGAAGAATCTCTTGTCTGTATCCGCACTTGCTAGACTTGGACTTGTAGTCAAATTTGTGGATGAAAGATGTATAGTTCATGATCTCAGTTTTGGTGATGAAATTGTTGCATGTGGCCTTTTGTGCAGTGGGTTGTATAAGATCACTTTGTATGACAAGTGTGGACAAAATTTTGCAAATGCTGTTGAATATCCAAGGGCTATTTCAGATGCAAAACTTTGGCATGCATGTTTTGGTCATCTGAATTTTTCCAGTTTGCTTCGTTTGCAGAAATATGGTATGGTTGCTTCTTTGCCGCCTCTTGAAGAACCTTTCAAACATGTTTGTGAAGGTTGTATTTTGGGTAAGATGTAGCATTCTAAGTTTCCAAAGAATTGTTCGGTTCGGGCCACATGTAGGTTGCAGCTTGTGCATAGTGATGTTTGTGGGCCCATGCAAACTCCGTCCTTGGGCAATTACCTGTACTTCGTGACTTTCATTGATGATTACTCTAGGGATGCATGGGTATTTCCGCTTAACTCGAAGTCCGAAGTTTTTATGTGCTTCAAGCAATTTCCGGCTATGGCTAAAAATGTCTCAAAATGTACTATGGGCACCCTCCATTCCGATCGAGGGGGGGAGTATATGTCTCATGAATTAAATGCATTTCTGGCTAGTCGTGGGATAAAACACGAATGTACAGTGCCTTAGACACCTCAGAAAAATGGTGTTGCTGAGAGGAAAAACAGGTCACTGACGGAAATGGCACGATGTATGTTCAAAAGTCAAGCTTTGCCGCATTCTTTTTGGCTTGAGGCCATCATGTGTGCCACTTATGTACTTAACAGGTGTCCTACAAAAGCTTTGCAATCTATTACTCCATATGAAGCATGGCATGATAGAAAGCCTTCTATTGAGCACATGCGTGTTTTTGGTTGTTTGGCATATGCTTTGGTGCCACAAGTGCAGCGCAAAAAATTGGATGATAAGGCTGTCAAATGTATTTTTTTTGTTATAGTGCTGAAAGCAAAGGTTACAGGTTGTATCATCCGCAAAAAAAACGTATTCTTGTTTCTCGGGATGTAGTGTTTGTGGAAGATTCTGTTCAGCCCTTGCTGTCATGTACTAGAGACAGTAATGTAAGCTCGTAGGACATTTATGACACTTTGTTGCCTCTTTTTAGTGGTGGAAATATGTAAGTTCCAATGAGGCAAATGTACAGCCTATGGGGGTTTCTAAAAATGTTCTAGATCAGCCTATTACTGATGCAGATGTACATGATGTAATTGATGAGGAAAGGGCAGAAAATGAGCAGGCTAGAGGTATGCCAAAATGGCTGGTGCACACTTTGCGTGACAATAAATTGGATGCACCTTTGTCTAGTTGTACTCATTCAGGCTCTCGCCATGCATCTTATGCATCAGATTGTTATGCTTTGGCTGTGTCTAGCTTACATGATGTTGAGGAGCCTCTGTCTTTTGATGAAGCATAGAATTCAGAAAATTGGATGGCTGCCATGTAATCAGAATATGACGCACTCATAGAAAATGACACATGGACTTTATGTGATTTGCCTCTTGGAAAAAAGGCCATTGGTACGAAGTGGGTTTACAAGTTGAAACGCAAGTGGGTTTACAAGTTGGTACGAAGTGGGTTTACAAGTTGAAACGCAAGCCGGATGGTGAGATTGATCGCCATAAGGCTCAACTTGTTGCAAAGGGTTATGCACAACAAAAAGGCATAGATTATGAAGAGACTTTTGCTCCCACTTGTCGTATGACTACTGTTTTGCCAGTTTGCTGAACTTGCTAAAATTTGATATGGTTGCTTCTTTGCCACCTCTTGACGCACCTATCAAACATATTTGTGAAGGCTTCATTTTGGGCAAGACACATCATTCAAAGTTTCCAAAGGATGGTTCAATTAGGGCCACATGCAAATTGCAGCTTGTCAATAGTGATGTTTGTGGGCCCATGCAAACTCCATCCTTGGGTAATTACCTTTACTTTGTGAGTTTCATTGATGATTACTCCAGGCATGCATGGGTGTCTCCGCTTAAATCAACATACAAAGTGTTTATGTGCTTCAAACAATTTTTGGCTATGACTAAAAATGTCTGAAAATGTACTATGGCCACCCTTTGTTCATATCAAGGGGGGGAGTATATATCTCATGAAACTAATGCATTTTTGGATAGTCATGGGATAAAACACCAACGTACAGTGCCGTATACGCCTTAGAAAAATGGTGTTGCTAAGAGGAAAAACAACTCACTTACAAAAATGACACTATGTATGTATGGTCAAAAGTCAAGCTTTCTCGCATTCGTTTTGTCTTGAGGCCATCATGTCTTCCACTTATGTACTTAACATGTGTCCTATGAAAGATTTGTAGTCAATGACTCCTTATGAAGCATGGCATGATAGAAAGTCTTCTATTGAGCACATGCGCATTTTTGGATGTTTGGATTATGCTTTGGTGCCACAAACACATGGTTATACTGCTGAAAGAAAAGGTTACAAGTTTTATCATCCAAAAACAAAGCGTATCTTGGTATCACGAGATGTGGTGTTTGTGGAAGATCCTGTTCAGCCCTTGCAGTTATGTATTGGAGATAGTAATGTAAACTCACATGACATTTTTGTTGCCTCTTTTTAGTGGTGGAAGTTCAAGTGTAATTCCAATCAGGCAAATGTACAACCTATGGGGGTTTCTAAAAAGTTATAGATTAGCCTATTGTTCATGCAGATGTACATGATGTACTTTTTCATAAAATCTAATATCTAACCAAACCAAATGATTTTCTCATATTAAAACGACCATTTAATAAGGGAGAATCAATGGGAACAAGTCTTGAGGCCATCATGTCTTCCACTTATCTATATTAACACGGGGCCAATAGTAAAGGGACCCAAATAAGAGATGATCTGTCAAAGAGAAAGGTTAGCTAATGGATCTTAAAGACCTTAGGGTTAGCTTCATTAAAGACATCCAAAGGTTAGTGTTAAACATCCTTTAACCTTAGGTAAGCTAAGGCTGTGCTTGAGGTGGGAACCCGGCCCAAGCTTGAGGTGCTTGTCGTGCTTGCTGACTAAGGTGCTTGAGGTGCTTGTCGTGATTGTTGACTAAGGTGCTTGTCGTGCGTGCTGACTAAGGTGCTTCATGACTAATATTCTTGAGGGGTAAGGTGTTCAAAGTCAATACATATCCCTACACAAGGGGGGGCGAGCCCTCAATCTAGGGGTTAGAGAGAGAACACATACACCCTCACAAAAGGCATCCTTGGTACAAAGAAAGTAGCAGGGACACTTGTCAACCTCCTCTTCATGTTGCCTTCATAGTGTGCCTAAAGCCTATTGGTTGGCCTCCCAAGGGTTCCAATGATAATTTAGTTAATATAATTAATTATCTATGCATTTATCAAGTCCTCTCTCTCAAAGGGGAAAGGGGGACACTTGTCCCAAGGTTACCTTTGCTGCTTGATATGAACTAAGCATGTGATTGGCTAAGCTTGAGGAGGTCCAGTCAAATGTCAGATAGTTCTAGAAGAGGGGGTCAACCAAAGCAAGAAGGGGGATAGCTTGGGGGGTATACTCTCCCACACACACACACACACACACACACACACACACACACACACACACACACACACTCATTATGTGAAGTGCAAAGTGCAAGAGATTTATCTCCTTCTCCAAGCTAGTAGAGAAGTTGAGAGCTACACCAACACTCTTGGGTATGGAATGCAAATCCAACCAAGAGCCATGCTTCAATGCTTGAGCTTGCCATCTTCTCCATTTTCATTACTATGCTATTATGTATGCTAGCAAGAAGAGTGATGATAAGTGAAGAACTATTTCTTTCTCATATAAATGTCTCTTCTTCCTCTTACTTACCCTCATTCCTTGCTAGCCCTCTCCACCTTTGAAGGTGTTGGAGCCTTGGGACTGAGACTGGGGATAGTTAATGCTTTTTACAAAGTCTATATTATGCCCATGATGAATGAATCTTTCCATCTTCATTGCATCACCTAGGTCACAAGGAGCATGTGAGATCCCCAACCCGCCATACCAAGAACGAGATGGGATCCTTGATAGGTCTCTAGGTCTGATAAAAATCAGAATCTCTAAACAAGAAAAATCCAAGGAATAGACCTTTACCATTGACAATGGCTTGGGTCTATAGCCTTAGAAGAAGACCTAGTCCTATCTCGCAACGAAAACGGGACAACGTATAAAAAGTCCAAAAAACTATTTCGGCCGTATAATTTCCACAAATTCGGCTAAGGTAGCTTTAATGAATGCTTTTTTCCCCCTAACATATGTGAGGGCACAGCCCCACTGGTAGACTCCTCTTCCAAGTGGAGAAGTTTCTAGATGCTTTAAGTGTACGGGAATGGATAGTTACCTGACTAATTAGGTCCACCCATCCTTGATTGACAACCTTAGTCAATCCCCACTTACCACCCTGCACTCACACATGATTCTTTTGTTTCTAATTACTATCACATTGTTTTAACACTTAAAATAATAGTTTCTTTTAACTTTACATCACACTAATTCCTTCAATCAATTATTAAAGACAACATTGAAAGCATTCTTTTAGAAAACAGACATCTTTAAACTTAAGACATGGTACTGTCAATCAAAACATTCCCGATAATAACCACGACCAGTACTCTTCTGTTCCCAAGACCACCTAAGGGTGAAAAAACGACACCTATTCCTTATTCACTGTGAGGTCTCTACTTTCAAATCTCACACAAGTCTATTACGCATTTGTATTTTTTTGAACCATCGCTCCTTATTTAAGATATTCGAGTTCAAATTATGAATCGTAGGTTGAGAAAACCTAGAAATTAAAATTTACGCTACAAAATTCTGACATGTTTAGCTATATGAATCACTAACTAACTTATTGCAATACTTATTTACTGATTGTAGAATTTTCTTTTACTACTGTAAAGTTAATATAAAACTGTAAAGTAAATTATCATTAAGAAAATAAATAAAATAATTATAAAGACAAAAGAATACACAGGGATGACAAATGAAGGCACATGGATCACATAGGAGGGGACAAAGTGGGACACACTGTCACATGAAAAAGGAGAGGCTACTCTTGACTAATCTTAATGAGGGGGGACTTGTGTGGCCTTATCTTTTGATGATAATGACAAAGTGGTCAAGCTCATGGGTACCATAAGGGTACCAAAAACGCGGGTATGATTTTTGGAAAAAAAATAAAAAAATAAAAAAATATTTTAAAAAATAATATTTTTTTTTGAAGAAAAAGTTGGACGTTTTCTTTTGTGCTATAAATAGAGCATCCACGCTCACACTTTAGACATAGAGATTGCCTTTATAGCGCTCACGAAGTGCTGCCACTTCTCTTAGAGAGAAGACGTCCACTAACCACTAAGAGAGCAAAAACTCTAGTAGACTAATAAGGTGCGTATTAATTAAGCATTCAATTAACTTTAGGAATGATGTATGTGTGCTATCTCTTACTCTAATCTCTCTACTAGATTAGTAAGATTCAATTAGCTATGTGTATGTGTGCTATCTCTTACTCTAATCTCTCTAATAGATTAGTAAGATTCAAGTAGCCATGTATGTGTGTGTGTGTGCTATCTCTTACTCTAATCTCTCTAATAGATTAGTAAGATTCAATTAGTTATGTGTGTGTGTGTGCTATCTATTATTACTCTAATCTTCTAATAGATTAGTAAGATTCAATTAGCTTTAAGAAGGATATGTGTGTGTGTGTGTGTCTTATCTATTACTCTATAATTCTAATAGATTAGTAAGATTCAATTAGCTTTAAGAAGGATATGTGTGTGTGTGTGTGTGTGTGTTATCTTTTACTCTAATCTCTCTAATAGATTGGTGAGATTCAATTAGCTTTAGAAAATTATGTGTGTGTGTTCTCTTTTACTCTAATCTTTCTAATGGATAGTAAGATTCAATTAACTTTAGAAAAGATGTGTGTGTATGTTTTCTCTTACTCTAATCTCTTTAAGTATACCTACTCTCTCTAGTTAGTACATTTTCACTATTAACTTATATATTGTTAATTGAAAGTTAATACATAAGAGAACTCATCATATTCTTATTATACATGATGAAATTCTCATTCACCAATTTTATTGTCAATTAGATTAAGTAGAATTTTGAATAATACTAAAAATTTGATTTAGTTAAAGTATAGAAATTGAAGTTAGAAGTGGATTAGAAATGTGAAGCATAAAAGTAATGTATTTCTAAACTTTCACTCATATTTTACACATTGAATTTTTAATTAATTACGATTAGCAAATATTTGATGTATAGAAATTAGATGTAAAACAACACTAAGTGTGAATCCGAGTTGGCGAGGGTTCAAATTACAGACTCTCTTTGGAAACAAGGAGATTACTAGGGAAATTGACCAATTTAAAGTTCTAAGTGTATAACATAAGTGTAGTACAAAAAATGGCTCCAAAGTGTGCTCGAACACAAGGCGCTAATGATCATGAAGCCGGTACAATTAACGGTGGAACTCCTACGGAACATGCTATGTCTCCACCAATCGGACCAATCGGAGCGATGGTACAGGTTAGTATTGCAGTTTCAAGTTATGCATCATTGCATATGCGAGACCATAGGAATATATTATTTACCTTATGAAAAGAAAACACGGACCGAAACCACGGGGCTTAACCCCTATAAACTCGTCATATGTTTGACAAGTAGGAAAGATTGTCTGGTTAAACTGGTTGCTATAGGAAAGAATGTTTGTCCAAAACCTTTGGTATGGTTTCTCTCAAGTCTCTCTACTTATTAGCACCAGTATTATGTGGCAGTTGCCGAGGTGTGAGATGACGCCCAGGATGGCACCGCTTATGCTGTGGTGGGAGTACACCCAGATTAGCCCAGCTAGATACTGCGGTTTTGTTTTGCCGTGGCGTGAGGATGACGCCGAGATTGGCACCGTTGTTGCTGTGACGGGAGTACATCGAGATTAGCACAACGAATACTTGTCGAGCGGTATGGGACGCTCATGAGGACAAGGGTTTTTATAAATAATGTATATACCGATCGGACATAATAGCGCCAGTAGAGATTCTTGAGTGAACGTAATCCAAGGGTTGTTGGTTTAAAATTGGACGACTTCTTGTTTGACTATTGTTTGTAATACTGTTTGAAGGGCTGTTTTAACGAACCAGTATCATAAATAAAGTAAAGGAACATGTATGTTTAAACAGTGTGGTAGTAATTAGATAACAAAAGAAGGGTGAGTGTGGTGTGGAAAGTGGGAGAATGATACCCTGACGGTACCATTCTATGGACGGGTGGACCCGATGAGTCGTATAACTTTCCAACGCTAGAATTTGATTTATTAGTCATAAATCTTAAAAGAGACAAACCTTGGCGGCTGTGCTTCTGAAACATGGGGAAAAAAGCGCACAGGTTGGTCACTCTAAGATTTATACTTTTAGGTATAATTGATTATTGATAGTTTTTAGATAGGGTTATGGTGGTCACGCTCCGCCATAGCGAGATAGGACCAACCTTCACTAACGGTTCATGCCCATGGCTACGTAGTAGCTAAGGCAATGTCCGTTGGTTTTTCTTTCTCAGGATTGGAGACCTATCAAAGGTACTCCGCTCCTCTCGACAAGGGGCAGGGACCTCACACTGGTAGCAGAGCCTAGGTTAAAGCTTGGGGAGATTTTTAGATTGATGTTTGGATATTGAAGGATGCGAATGTTTGAAATAATAGAACAACCTAGAAAAATTGTTTTGAGTTTTTATATGGTATTGAAGATTGAACTTTCCTGGTACAAGAAAATTCAGCCTACCAGAAATTCCAGGTGTTCACCATCATGTTTGAAAATGCATGCCAATCACCAAATTATCAGTTTCGAAAAAGGGTGATGATGATTTTGGATAGGGTGTTTGCACCACCTATTCCAAGGGTGCATAGAGGATGGGGTATCAACTGGAGTCCATCTGGAGGAATCTATACCATCGATGCTGACAAGATATGGTGCATGGATACCAATCTCAAGAAACTTCGTTGGGCAGAGGAGTTAAAAATCATTGAAGTTTATCTTTTCCTTGGTACTAAGAATCCGGATGCTACCATTACCTTGGGAGGAGAAAAGATATCTCAAACTCAATGGGTCTATAACCAAGTTACAAAAGTTATCCATGGTGGTAGGATTCGATCCATATGTGTATCTCGTAGCTTTCAAGGGTCAAAGGAAACTTATTATTTTGATCCTTTAGCCTATCCTTTTGTAGTCACTAAACTCAAAATATAGAGACATTACAATCCTTGTACCTAAAGACTACCAACCTTGGTAGAAAATAATATGTGTATAAATAAAGTTTGGATTAATATTATCTTTTGTTTGTATTATTGTCTGATCAAGTCTTGCCTTAAAGTGGATTAAAGTTAGAGTATCCAATAAAGTTTCACTTAATCTATATTGCACAGAGTGCTATGTACACATCTCCTCAAGAGAAAAATCTACTTCTCAAGCAAGCTAAACTTCCCTCATTCAAAGGGGAAGGAGCCCTAGTTGAGCGCGATGCAGAAGTGTGGCTCGAAGAGATGGAGGATTATTTTGTTGCTGCTGGTACTACTCCCATTAACTAGGCAATGTTGGCTATGTTTCGTCTCACGGGGGATGCCAAGCTTTGGTGGAAACAACACTACAAAGATAATCAAGTAGCTCAAAACACTCAAACTTGGGAAGACATTAAGTATGCTGTCAAAGGAAGTTATCTTCCACCTGCACACGAATCCCTTAAGATGAATGAATTCATCAACTTACGTCAGTTTCATCTTACAGTGGAAGAATACTACTCCAAATTTGTAACTCTTAGGCGCTATTCTCCGCGAATGACCGCTTGTTGCCCGTTTCTGCCAAGGGCTAAATTCTCCTTTAAATACTCGTCTAGAATCCATGAGGCCTGTAAATTTGCAAGATGCTCTTTTAAGAGCTAAACCCTTAGCTAAAGAGATGTCAAAATCTCAAAGGGTACGAAATGGAAATTTAAGGAATGCTGGAAGGAGAGGACGGTCTATGATGTGGAACCAAAGGCAAGTTCACCCGGTTCACCAAACTCATCCAATAGTTGCAGCTTCAGCAAATGGAGCTCAAAATGCAGATCTTAGATGCTATGAATGCAACGAGCTAGGACATTTCAGGAATGTATGTCCTTACTATAGGAATCGATTATGCATACCTAAGGATTCTACCTGAAGGAATGCTATCCTATATGAAGCACATGATGGCCCAACTTCAGGACATCCACGTTATGCCAAAACCATCAATGCAATTCGCAGAAGCTACTATTGGCAAGGTATGAAGGGTGATGTCCTTCGCTATGTCAAGCAGTGTTTGTCTTGTCAAAGGATTAAGGCAGAGAGACTAAAGATGCCAGGTAAATTACATTCTTTAGATATTCCCCAAATGAAATGGGAATGTATTATCATGGACTTTATCACCGGGTTTCCTTCTGTCCAAGTTGGATATGATTCAATCATGGTCATAGTCGACTTGATTACTAAAGTGGCTCACTTAATCCCAGTCAAGACAACCTTTACAGCTTCAGATATTGCTCGTTTGTTTGTGAAGGAGGTTTTCAGAATTCATGGTTTACCCAAGAGGATTGTCAGTGATCGTGATGCCAAGTTTACTTCAAAGTTTTGGGTATCATTGTTTCAAGCTATTGGAACCCAGTTATGTTTTAGTACTGCTTATCATCCTCAAACTGATGGCCAAACTGAAAGAGTTAATCAAGTAATTGAAGACATCCTCAGAGCCTACTGCAATAGAGAACCTCGCAAGTGGATTCAATACCTACCGTTGGTAGAGTATGCATACAATTCCTCTACTCATAGAAGTATTGGAATGACACCTTTTAATGCTCTTTATGGTCAAGAATGTTTATCACCTCTTAACTTTTTTGACCCCACTATAAGGGTAGAAGCCTCAAATAAAATGCTTGAAGAAATGGAAGCTCAAACCAAAGCTATTCGAAGGGATATTCAAGCGGCTCAAGATCGACAAAAGAAGTACGCCGACTTACAAAGATCTGATCGGATTTTCAAAGAAGGTGACAAAGTTTTCTTACGAGTAAAGCCCAAAAAGAGCAATCTGTCTCTCAGAAGGTATAAGAAGCTTAGCTACCGATATTGTGGACCTTACGAAATAATCAAGGTTGTAAGTGATCAAGCATATAGACTAAAACTCCCTTATCATCTCAAAGTGCATGATATATTTCATGTAAGCCTGTTAAAACCTTACGTATATAACCCTGACCATGTCCTTGATGATGAGCAAATCATTTTACCTGCTCAATATGTTCTACAACTCCAACCTGATACTATCCTAGAAACTCGAGAGAGAAAGCTTAGGAATAGATCCATCAAAAAACATCTTATCTTATGGAAAGATTTCCCTGTAGAAGATGCTACTTGGGAAGATGAGACATCCCTTCTTAAGGATTACCCTTCACTGTTCTTGAGATGATGGCATCTCAAATTCTAAGTTGGGGAGATTGTAAGGTCTCTACTTTCAAATCTCACACAAGTTCTATTACGCATTTGTATTATTTTGAACCATCACTCCTTATTTAAGATATTCGAGTTCAAATTATGAATTGTAGGTTGAGAAAACCTAGAAATTAAAATTTACGCTACAAAATTCTGACATGTTTAGCTATATGAATCACTAAGTAACTTATTGCAAGACTTATTTACTGATTGTAGAATTTTCTTTTACTACTGTAAAGTTAATATAAGACTGTAAAGTTTAACTTAAAAATGTAAAGTAAATTATCATTAAGGAAATAAATAAAATAATTATAAAGACAAAAGAATACACAGGGATGACAAATGAAGGCACATGGATCACATAGGAGGGGACAAAGTGGGACACACTGTCACATGAAAAAGGCGAGGCTACTCTTGACTACTCTTAAAGAGAGGGGACTTGTGTGGCCTTATCTTTTGATGATAATGACAAAGTGGTCAAACTCATGGGTACCACAAAGGTACCAAAAATGCGGATATGATTTTTGGAAAAAAAATAAAAAAATATTTTTTAAAAAATATATTTAAATTTTTTCTTTTTTTGAAAAAAAAGTTGGACATTTTCTTTTCTGCTATAAATAGAGCATCCATGCTCACACTTTAGACATAGAGATTGCCTTTATAACGCTCACGAAGTACTGCCACTTCTCTTAGAGAGAAAGCGTTCGCTAACCACTAAGAGAGCAAAAACTCTAGTGGACTAATAAGGTGCGTATTAATTAAGCATTCAATTAACTTTAGGAATGATGTATGTGTGCTATCTCTTACTCTAATCTCTCTAATAGATTAGTAAGATTCAATTAGCTATGTGTATGTGTGCTATCTCTTACTCTAATCTCTCTAATAGATTAGTAAGATTCAATTAGCCATGTGTGTGTGTGTGTGCTATCTCTTACTCTAATCTCTCTAATAGATTAGTAAGATTCAATTAGTTATGTGTGTATGTGTGCTATCTATTATTACTCTAATCTTCTAATAGATTATTAAGATTCAATTAGCTTTAAGAAAGATATGTGTGTGTGTGTGTTATCTATTACTCTAATCTTCTAATAGATTAGTAAGATTCAATTAGCTTTAAGAAGGATATGTGTGTGTGTGTGTGTTATCTTTTACTCTAATCTCTCTAATAGATTGGTGAGATTCAATTAGCTTTAGAAAAGTATGTGTGTGTGTTCTCTTTTACTCTAATCTTTCTAATGGATAGTAAGATTCAATTAACTTTAGAAAAGATGTGTGTGTATGTTTTCTCTTACTCTAATCTCTCTAAGTATACCTACTCTCTCTAGTTAGTACATTTTCACTATTAACTTATATATTGTTAATTGAAAGTTAATACATAAGAGAACTCATCATATTCTTATTATACATGATGAAATTCTCATTCACCAATTTTATTGTCAATTAGATTAAGTAGAATTTTGAATAATACTAAAAATTTGATTTAGTTAAAGTATAGAAATTGAAGTTAGAAGTGGATTAGAAATGTGAAGCATAAAAGTAATGTATTCCTAAACTTTCACTCATAGTTTACACATTTAATTTTTAATTAAGTACGATTAGCAAATATTTGATGTATAGAAATTAGATGTAAAACAACAACACTAAGTGTGAATCCGAGTTGGCGAGGGTTCAAATTACAGATTCTCTTTGGAAACAAGGAGATTACCAGGGAAATTGACCAATTTAAAGTTCTAAGTGTATAACATAAGTGTAGTACAAAAAAATGGCTCCAAAGCGTGCTCGAACACAAGGCGCTATTGATCATGAAGCCGGTATAAGTAACGGTGGAACTCCTGCGGAACATGCTATGTCTCCACCAATCGGACCAATCGAAGCGATGGTACAGGTTAGTATTGCAGTTTCAAGTTATGCATCATTGCATATGCGAGACCATAGGAATATATTATTTACCTTATGAAAAGAAAACACGGACCGAAACCACGAGGCTTAACCCCAAGAAACTCGTCATATGTTTGACAAGTAGGAAAGATTGTCTGGTTAAACTGGTTGCTATAGGAAAGAATGTTTGTCCAAAACCTTCGGTATGGTTTCTTTCAAGTCTCTCTACTTATTAGCGCCGGTATTATGTGGCAGTTGCCGAGGCGTGAGATGACACCCAGGATGGCACCGCTGATGCTGTGGTGGGAGTACACCCAAATTAGCCCAGCCGGATACTGTAGTTTTGTTTTGCCGTGGCGTGAGGATGACACCGAGATTGACACCGTTGTTGCTGTGATGGGAGTACGTCCAGATTAGCACAACGAATACTTGTTGAGCGGTATGGGACGCTCATGGGGACAAGGATTTTTATAAATAATGTATATACTGATCGGACATAACAACGCCAGTAGAGATTCTTGAGTGAACCTAATCCAAGGGTTGTTGGTTTAAAATTGGACGACTTCTTGTTTGACTATTGTTTGTAATACTGTTTGAAGGGCTATTTTAACGAAAAAGTATCATAAATAAAGTAAAGGAACATGTATGTTTAAACAGTGTGGTAGTAATTAGATAACAAAATAAGGGTGAGTGTGGTGTGGAAAGTGGGAGAATGATACCCTGACGGTATCATTCTATGGACGGGTGGACCCGATGAGTCGGGTAACTTTCCAACGCTAGAATTTTTTTTATTAGTCATAAATCTTAAAAGAGACAAACCTTGACAGCTGTGCTTCTGAAACATGGGGAAAAAAGCGCACAGGTTGGTCACTCTAAGATTTATACTTTTAGGTATAATTGATTATAGATAGTTTTTAGATAGGGTTATGGTGGTCACGCTCCGCCATAGCGAGATAGGACCAATCCTTTACTAACGGTTCATGCCCGTGGCTACGTAGTAGCTAAGGCAATGTCCGTTGGTTTTTCTTTCTCAGGATTGGAGACCTATCAAAGGTACTCCGCTCCTCTCAACAAAGGGCAGGGACCTCACATTCACAATCCGGAGTGGATAAACCCCCAACCAAGGTTCCGGGTGCCCATACACCATGCCAATTCCCCATTCAACCGGCGGCTCCCCTAGGATAAAAAACGGTATCCTAACTTATGTAGAAACATCAAGACATGACACGGAGTAGAAACTCGACGTTCATGGGGGTAACCGACTAATCCGTGGCTGGAAATCCATCATTATCATCAATTTATACCAAGGAGTCGGAGGTGTCTTGGGACGAGTTGTCTTAACGAGATGATCAGTCATATATTTCCTAATTCAATAGTTTTAACCAAAACAATTCTTTCCTACTTTATAAACAAATGCACGCTGGTTTCTTGGAAGCTACCTTCCGTTTTTGACCCACTATTCGTTTTTTGATTCTTACTCACTCCTTACGTATCAATATTAACTTGTAAAAGAACTTAAACTATTTTAAGACTTAATTGAAGAATGGGAAACCCACCTGGGATTGATTGGACATCTGCTGCGCCACTGGCGTCTAAGGACTCTCCTCCCTAGGCCTTTTACTAGGCCTGGCTTCATCGTCGTGCGACGCTCTAGTTCGTTTTGGAGCTACGTCCTCATCATCAGATGTAGGATTTGCTCGGGTCCTTTTAGGTGCCATAACTTCTTATCCTTATAAACAGGACGTCTAATCATTAGGTAAATTATCCAAAAGCTAGATTTAACCTTTGTATCCAATTTTACCCAAATCTAGGTTAAATTTATAGTCTTAATTGGTAAATTCTTGACCTAGCAATTTTGTATTTTCCTATATAGACATGATAACTTTTCCACAGCTTCCCTAAGGGTTTTCTAAGCTATCCTAATTTTTCTTATAATTTTGTATATCTTTTTACTAATTTCCCCATCGAATTTTAAGCTTGGGATCTGCTCATTTTGAGCTTAATATTTATTCTTTTTATTTTCTCTTAAAGATTTCATTTTCTCAACTTTATATCACAGGTTTACACTTACTAAAATTTTCTTGAAAACTTTTGACTACAAAGTCTATTTATTTTAATTAATCTTTTACTAAAAATAGGACTTTTGGTCAATTATAATTTTCTAAACTCACTAATTAGCTATGGTGTAATTATCACAAGGAGTTAAGAACATTTGTGACCTCTTTTAATCATCTTTTAATTTTCCAACTCAATTATCTAATTGCCATCTTCAATTTTTAGCTAAAATTAGTATAATTGAACTTAGATAAATATCTATACTAATTTTCTAACCTTGACATAATTACCATGACGTCTTTATCATGTAATTTAACTCTCATAGCATGTAATCATATAAAATGATTTACTAATTTTCCCCTTCAGTTTCTAGCTAGAATTAGTATAATTTGACTAAACTAAATATCTATACTAAGTTTCAATCATTGACATAATTATCACAACCTTGTCATCATGTAATCTAGCTCTGATAAATAGCATGTAATCATATAGCATGATTTACTAATTTCCCTCTTTAGTTTTCAGCTAGAATTAGTATATTTTGACTTAGATAAATATCTATAGTACTTTTCTAGCCTTAATATAATTATCAAGGCCTTTTTATCCTATAATCTAAATTTGGTACATAGCATGTAATCATATCACATGATTTACTAATTTCCCCCTTTAATTTACCCTCAAAAATATTGTTTTTCTACTAAGATAATTAGCTAAATTAATTATGTATGGTTAAGATAATTGTCACGGGTTTCATAACATGTGATTTATCTTTGATAATTATCTCAAAGAATTTTGGATTAGTATACTTTTTTTCTCTTTGTATTTTCTCTTGAAAACAGTGTAATTCTGTTTCGATAATTAGTTTTACTAATTATCTGAGATTAAGATAATTATCACGTGTTTCAAAGGATTTTTTTTTGCTCTGATAATTATCTCAAATCATTTTGTATTACTTTACTATTTTTCCTCTTATATTTACCCCTAAAAATAGTGTAATTCTTCTGAGATAATTAAGTAAACTAATTATCTGAAGTTAAGATAATTATCATGGGTTCTATAACATGTGATTTACTTGTGATAATTATCTCAAAGCATTTTGAATCAGTTTGTTATTTTCTCCTTTTTATTTGTCCCTAAAATTAGTGTAGTTCTGCTATGATAATTAGTTAAACTAATTATGTGAGGTTAATATAATTATCACGTGTTTTAAAAGATGTATTTTGTCTTTGAAAATTATCTCAAAGCATTTTGAATTAGTTTACTATTTTTCCCTAAAAACAGTGTAATTCTGATGAGATAGTTACTTAAACTAATTATCTGAGGGTAAGATAATTATCACGAGTTCCATAAGATGCAGTTTACCTCTAATAATTATCTCAAATAATTTTGGATTAATTTGATCATTTTCTCCTTTACTTTTCTCTTAAAAACAGTGTAATTCTGCTTAGATTATTATAAAAATTACTCAAAAAATTACAAGATAACTTTCCTATCATAATGATAGTCTAACACAGCTTTGATAATTATCTCATCTTAATCTAAATTTAATTAGTATAATTATCATTAATTTATGGTTAAAATGAGTAATTTCAATCCTAATATGATATAATAATTAATTAGCTTAGTATCCTTAAGCTTAATCACAATAATCAGTAGAGAATTCTGAATTAGGAGAGAATATTAGAGTATACATAGGTTTTCTCTTTAATTAATTAAGAAAATTGTAAATAAGTTAACCTAGTTTTAGTAATAAAAAAAAGATTAGTGCTAATTATCGTTGATTAACCAACTAGAGCTTTTCTCTTTAGTGATTTCTGCGTAGAGGTCCCTCTAGATGAGAGAGAATTTACCAAGGCTCCGAGTCTGTCCGAAATTGTGAAGCAAGGGGTCCTATTTATAGATTTCTAGCACTCACAATCTCTCATAGGCTGAAAAAAGCAGTTGCTTGTAGCTCAAGCAGCCCTACAGCTCTAGATGGAATCCCCTGCTGCTAAATGAGTCCCTGGCAGGTCAGAGATGACCCTCTCATTACCTGTCATCTTTAAAATATCAATTCTGCTATATATTGACCTATTTTTGCTTAATTGATAAATATCTTGTAAATATCTGGGAGGACTTTAGTAAAGTCTATGCTTAAATGATTACTGCAACCCTTCAATTTTTCTTAATAATTTAATTTACCTTGAATCTTCCGGAAGGACTAGCGGGGTCAATTTTTTTCCGAATTTAAATTTGAAAAGTTTTAGCCAGGGGTTTGCTGTACTTAAGATTCCAAAAATACCAATTTTTATTGCTTTTGAGATAGTGTTTTTACCTGATCAATGCTTTCTCCTAAAGGTTAAGTAATTAATTCCTGACAGCTAGAAAGGTGGAGACCTTACAATCACCTCAACTTAAGAATTTGAGATGTCCTCATCTCAATCAAAACTGGGAAAGTCTTTGAGAAGAGGAATTCATCCTCCCAAGTGGCATCTTTGGTGGGATGATCTTTCCACTTTACCAAATGTTACTGATTACTCTAAGAGTTCTTTCTAGTTATTCAAGGATACACTCTGGTGAGAGTTTCTACACCTCCTTACTAATTGCTTGCTACTCAATTTTATCCTAGGAAACTCGCAGTGTTGAGCCCATCTTAAAAACCTTTACAAACCATTTGTATCACCTCAAAAACTAGATTAAATCCATTCTATAAAAGATCCATTTATCCACTTTGTCAATATGAACGCGCTCGGCCTAACTGACCATTCAAAGCAAACAAAGTTCAACAAGTATCATGTATTTGAGCTTTTGCCAATCTGAATGCGCTCGGCGTGTTCTTGCCATCTTGAGCAATTTGCATTCGGCACAAGCTTTCATTATTGCACCAGAGGTACTCCCTCTGTGCTCTGACCTGGTTGACCAACAATATATAAAGGGTTTAAAGAAGTATCATACCAAGAGTTCTTTTTGGCTTCCTATTAGTCTCGTACATTAATACTTTCATATCTATGTCATTTTTCAAGGAAGGCTATCGTGTGAATAAAGAATGTGAGTTGGTTTCTTAATAACTATCTCAATCTCAAGATTCAAATTCTTTTCATACTATCGAGAACCTCTGTCTCATTGGTTAGATCAACCTTTGATTTCTTGATTGAATACTAACTTAACTTTAGATCCCTTAAATAATTTTGGGGAAAAAAAAATCGTGCATACCATTATATAAGTAACTCAAAGTTTTACACTATCGACTTATAGTGGTTTATAAAACCCTAGGATTGCTAACTGCGGCCAAGTGAGTGGCTCTTTTATCTTCCTCATTCATATGGTGAATATTTACAAGGATAGCCTTACAAAAAAGGCTTAGGGTATCTCATCCTAACTTGCTGTAAATTTTGGCGGCCTTTAAAGAATCCGCATAACTGGCTGACTTGGAATATGGTGATACAAACGCTGTGTTTGTAGTCCGATCTCTACAATCTTCTAGCTGATTGGTATAATAGTTCTTATACTCATTGGAGATCGGAAAGTAAATTACAAGATCCAAATTCTTAGGGGTATTCTGAGAAAAAGTTCTGATTCTTCGATATGGAATTATCTCCACCACTTTATCCCATACCCATTTGTTCAGGGGTTTCCCCATGCCTCCTGGGTAAGAGGGAACAGTGAATCTCGAGTTTGTACCCAAGAAGTAGTACAACTGAACCACTCTCAGTTTCTCAGCCCAGCGTAGTTTCTTTAAATGCGTGCTAAGACATTCCAGCTTCCAAGCATTGATGTAATACGTCCCACCTTCATTGCTCCATTCGATCTCCCAGCCTTTATCTATTCAAGTTGAATGAGGAGTGTGAGCCTTCATCAGTAGCTCCATCATGCTCCGTCGAAAAAAATAGTTTGGAGAACGACAAGCATCTCATAAATAAGCTCAAAGACTTGGAACTTGCAATATTCAATCATAGGATCTTCTTGAATAATCGACGCATAAGCCTTGGATAAGCTAAACAATTTTTCTATTTTTTTCTATTTTTTAAAAAAATTTCAGAGAGTACGAAAGTTTTCCAAATTAATCCAGGCTCTGAAACCTAGGCTCTGATACCACTTGTGAGATCCCCAACCCGCCAATACCAAGAATAGGATGGGATCCTTGACAAGAAAATAAAAATAAGAGTCACTAAACAAGAAAAATCCAAGGAATAGACCTTTACCATTGACAATGGCTTGGGTCTATAGCCTTAGAAGAAGACCTAGTCCTATCTCGTAGTGGAAATGGGACAACGTATTAAAAGTCCAAAAAAACTATTTCGGCCCTATAATTTTCACAAATTGGGCTAAGGTAGCCTCAACCAACGCTTTTTTTCCCCTAACATATGTGAGGGCACAGCCGTTGGTGGACTCCTCTTCCAAGTGGAGAAGTTTCTAGATGCTTTCAGTGTGCAGGAATAGATAGTTACCTGACTAATCAGGTCCACCCGTCCTTGATTGACAACCTTAGTCAATCCCCACTTACCACCCCGCACTCACACCTGATTCTTTTGTTTTCTAATTACTATCACATCATTTTAACACTTAAAATAATAGTTTCTTTTAAATTTCTGTCACAATAATTCCTTCAATCAATTATTAAAGACAACATTGAAAGCATTCTTTTAGAAAACAGACATCTTTAAACTTAAGACAGGGTATTGTCAATCAAAACATTGCCCATAATAACCATGAGCAGTACTCTTCTTGTCTCAAGACCGCCTAAGGGTGAAAAAACGGCACCCATTCCTTATTCACAATCCGGAGTGGATAAAATCCCCCACCCAAGGTTCCGGGTGCCCATACACCAAACCAGTTGCCCATACAACTGGGCAGCTCCCCTAGGATTAGAAACGATATCCTAACTTATGTAGAAACATCAAGATATTATACGGAGTAGAAACTCAACATTCATGGGGGTAACCGACTTATCCCTGGCTGGAAAGCCATCATTATCATCAATTTATACCAAGGAGTCGGAGGTGTTTTGAGACAAGCTGTCTTAAGGATGATCAATCATATCTTTCCTAATTCAATCAGTTTTAACCCAAACAACTCTTTCCTGCTTTATAAACAAATGCACTTTGGTTTCTTGGAAGTTAGTACCTTCCGTTTTTGGCCCAACTATTCCTTTTCTGATTCTTACTCACTCCTTACGTATGCAATGTTAACTTGTAGAAGAACTTAAAATATTTTAAAACGTAATTAAAGAATGGGAAACCCACCTAGGATTGATTGGCCATCTGTTGCATCGTTGGCGTCTGAAGACTCTCCTCCATAGGCCGACTACTAGGCTTGGCTTCGTCGTCGTGCGACGCTCTAGTTCGTTTTGGAGCTACGCCCTCATCATCAGATGTAGGATTTTCTCGGGTCCTTTTAGGTGCCATAACTTCTTATCCTTATAAAAAGGACGTCTAATCATTAGGTAAATTATCCGAAAGCTAGACTTCACCTTGTATCCAATTTTACCCAAATCTAGGTTACATTTATAGTTTTAATTGGTAAATTCTTGACCCAATAATTTCTTATTTTCCTATATAGGCATGATAACTTTTCCACAGCTTCCCTAAGGGTTTTCTAATCTATCCTAATTTTCTCAACCATTGACATAATTATCACAGCCTTTTCATCATGTAGTCTAGCTCTGATAAATAGCATGTAATCATATAGCATGATTTACTAATTTCCCTCTTTAGTTTTCAGCTAGAATTAGTATAATATTGACTTAGATAAATATCTATACTACTTCTCTAGCCTTAACATAATTATCACGGCCTCTTTATCCTGTAATCTAACTCTGGTAAATAGCATGTAGTCATATCACATGATTAACTAATTTCCCCCTTTAATTTATCCTCAAAAATAGTGTTTTCTACTAAGATAAGTAGCTAAACTAATTATGTGTGGTTAAGATAATTATCACGGGTTTCATAGCATGTGATTTATCTTTGATAATTATCTCAAAGAACTTTGAATTAGTATACTATTTTCCTCTTTGTATTTTCTTCTAAAAAAACTGTAATTCTGTTGGGATAATTAGTTTTATTGATTATCTGAGATTAAGATAATTATCACGTGTTTCAAAGGATTTTTTTGCTCTGATAATTATCTCAAAGCATTTTGCATTACTTTACTATTTTTCCTCTTTTATTTGCCCCTAAAAATAGTGTAATTCTTCTGAGAAAATTAGGTAAACTAATTATCTAAAATTAACATAATTATCATGGGTTCCATAACATGTGATTTACCTTTGATAATTATCTCAAGGCATTTTGAATTAGTTTGCTATTTTTCCCTAAAATTAGTATAATTCTGCTGATATAATTAGTTAAACTAATTATGTGAGGTTAATATAATTATCACGGGTTTTAGAAGATGTATTTTGTCTCTAATAATTATCTCAAAGCATTTTGAATTAGTTTACTATGTTCCCCTTTTTATTTTTCCCCAAAAACAATCTAATTATGATGAGATAGTTACTTAAACTAATTATATGAGGTTAAGATAAATTATCATGGCTTTCATAAGATGTGATTTACCTTTAATAATTATCTCAAATTATTTTGGATTAATTTGATCATTTCCTCCTTTACTTTTCTCTTTAAAAAAATGTAATTCTGCTTAAATAATTATCAAAATTACTCAAAAAATTACAAGATAATTTTCCTAGCATAATGATAGTTTAACACAGCTCTGATAGTTATCTCATCTTAATCTAACTTAATTAGTATCATTATCATTAATTTATGGTTAAAATGAGTAATTTCAGTCCTAATATGATATACTAATTAATTAGCTTAGTATCCTTAAGCTTAATCACAATAATCAATAGAGAATTTTAAATTAGGAGAGAATTTTAGAGTAAACATAGGTTTATTCTTCAATTAATTAAGAAAATTATAAATAGGTTAACCTAGTTTTACTATAAAAAAACGGTTAGTGCTAATTACTATTGCTTAACCAACTAGAGCTTTGCTCTCTAGTGATTTCTACGTAGAGGTCCCTCTAGATGAGAGATAATGTACCAAGGCTCCGAGTCTGTCCAAAATTGTAAAGGAAGGGGTCCTATTTATAGGTTTTTGGCACTCACAATCTCTCATTGGCCGAAAAAAGCAATTGCTTGCAGCTCAAGCAGCCCTATAGCTCTTGTGGCACCCCTTGTTGCTAAATGAGTCCCTGGCAGGTCAATGATGACCCTCCCATTACCTGCCAGCTTTAAAATATCAACTCTGCTATATTTTGACCTATTTAAGCTTAACACTAGGCTGGTAATGGGACGCTTTTATGTCTTGTTAAGTGACCATTTTCCTTGTATTATGTCAAGACTTTCAAAATGGATTTTGAGGTTCTATCTATCTAGAAATTTTTCTCATGAGCTGCAAAAAACTCGACATTTTTTTGGAATATCAATTCCACCTTTAACCTTGTCCTTGCACAACATTTCACAACCTAAACTGTGTGAAAAAACGGGTCCTATTTTTGGCTTTTTTCAGCTTTTTGCAACTATACCATTCATGATATTCAAATGCAGTTTTGATTTTCTATGTCGCATATTGTAACATAAAGCTAATATTCCTTGAGTTTTGGGGCACCTAATACCCTATTTTTCATAGTGGACAACGATGGTTAATTTTTTCAATTATAGAAGAAAACGAAACATTCTAGTATATCAAGGATAGCTTTTTCAATATTGTTAGTTTCTTGTGACAACTACATGCATTTTGTAGGTAGTAACCATATCTAGTCATAAGGATCAAATTTGGCTAGATATTGAATAGTCTCTATGGGATTCTACAACTCATAATGTTGAGCCCAGGTTTTTCATGTTTGCTGTATTTAGCACTTCATCTTTGTCCCCAAGATTCCCCTTGGTAAGAGATGTATTATTCTTTTGACATACTCCATGGCTCCTTATGAACCAAAAGGACAATAGGGAACTAAGAAAACATGCATATATTATTTGTATTGAGCGTGGCTATAGAAACTTTGATGATAGGTTTGCAGAATGGTAAAAATTCAACTTTTTTGTACCTATTTATTTTGGCAAAACAAAAAATAGTGAGTGAGAAGCAATCATATGTTCTGATCACCAACCCATTGAAGTGAACTAGGGAATTTATCTCAAGTCCTACAAAAATCTCTAATCTTATTTTTAGGCAACAAAACGTAAGAAATGATTGTTTTGATGAAAATGTACTGGTCCATCAACTTTGGAGGCTTGGTGTGACCAAAAGATGAGAAATTTTACAAGTTTATTATTTTTTCCATGTGTAGTAGGCCTTGAACTATAACCTCATCAAAGGATTTTACAAAATGAGTGGATCTACTATGGTTTTGGAGGTTTTTTTCAAAACCCTGAAAGGACACTTTTATGTCCTGTTAGGTTACCAACCTAGTGTTAATTCATAAATATCCTGTAAATATCTGGGAGGCCTTTAGTAAAGTCTATGCTTAAATGATTACTGCAACCCTTCAAATTTTCTTAATAATTTAATTTACATTGAATCTTCCGGAAGGACTAGCGGGGTCAGTTTTTGTCCAAATTTAAATCTGAAAATTTCTAGCCCGAGGTTTGCTGTGCTTAAGATTCCAAAAATACTAATTCTTATTGCTTTTGAGATAGTGTTTTTACATGATTGCGTGATCAATGCTTTCTCCTAAAGCTTAAGTTAATTCCTGACAGCTAGAAAGGTGGAGACCTTACAGAGCACACAAATTATATTGTACCAAGTCTCTCTTGATGTAAGAATCTATAATACAAAAGCCTATTGGAAGGGGGACTGGCTCCACATAAATCCGGTCCTCAAATGTTGTGGATGGGTTTCCTAAACTCACTCTTATCTTATTGTTGCAGACATAGAGAGAACCACGAACATAATTGCCAATCCATGGGATGAAGCTGACTCAACTAGTTCATGGAGTCTACAAGAGGGCGTCAATCTATTGAAAAACAACAAACAACTCGCATCTGACAAAAGCTACACTAAAATGACCTAAGGCATCAAAAGCTAGTCGCTAATTGATAATCAAACCATGATTGTTATAGCATCAAATGATATCCGAATGTTATGAAACTTCCAAGACAAGTATATAAGACCTAAGCACGCATGCTTATGGTTTCAAATCTCACTTTCTATAAAGTGAAAAAAATGCAATTATTAATAGTAGTGAGATTTTGACCTAGTCGTTTCTGACCCCAAATGCATCTATATGATTAGCAATGATATCGCAATACCCCACCTATATTTATTTTGTGATTTCCTAGATTAAATTCCTTCTTATGATGAAATTAGTTTGCGGGTCGGCAATGTTGAAAGATAAAATTTATCATGACATGTTTACGTCAATGCATAGAGCTCTAACCTGTGGTTGCAATGCAACATACAACACTACAATGTGACAATCGACAAGGGAGATAGAAGAAGGAGAAGGAGAGAAGTGAGCGTCGTAAGCTCACGCTGTGTATTCTTATCCAAAAACTTAATAATAACTTTACAAAATTGGCTTTTATACCTTATCCAAGGTTTCTTTGGTAAAAAACTAATCATCTAGGAGCTCGAACTTAGGATAAACTGATACAATCTGGAAGCTTATAGCTTCGGCTCATAGATTACAATATCCACTCATCAAATAGGAGTTACAATATTTCAAATTATCAAAAGAATAAGTGTTTTTACAATAAAGTTCTCAAAAAATGTTACATGGGTTAGCTTGTTGCAAACATTCCCCCCCCTCCTCGACTGTGTCGTCCCTCGACACATTTTCATGGATTGAAGTAGTCTTTGGGTGGATGGCTGGGGAGGCGGTCTTTAAGTGCTTGAAGTCCTTTTTGATATCAATTGCCCCATTCTTTCTCACGGACTTGCAAAAACTGAATAGTAGCTTTATTCTTTAGTTCTATGAATGAATATCTGATGAACCTTGTTGTTAATTTTTTTATCACTGGTCCAAAAATCTTTGTACGCCATGTGAAGAACCCGGTGTAAAAAGCTTCTTCAAATGCAAACATATTTCTCGATGGCAAGAACATGCATCTGACATAGAAACTGTAGAGGACTTCTTTTGAAGGTTGCCTACTCAAATCATAGCATAAGCCTTGGTTACCTTCTGAAAAGGACATCCATGGGGCTCCTACTTGTTCAGGCTCATGAAAAACTTGGATACATGTGAGCAGCATTCTGCAAATTTTAAAAGCATTGCACAGGAGAGGTTAGGGAGGCTCTTGAAGAAGTTCATGGTGCCCGTTAGGGTTTTCACCATGTATTATTCAATTGTTAGCCCTTGCTTTGGAACTGGCAGTTTCAGGTAGTTAAACCAAGTCGTTGTTTTCTTATTTAGTACTTGATGTGCTTGCCATTTCCTTACCCTTGATATAGGTTAGAATGTTGGGTCCTTCTGTATTAAATCCGGTTCCCTTGTAAACAAGATGAGGTACCTTGAGTTTTTACTGATCTAATTTTTCCTCCATGTGGGGTGGAGAGCATCTGACCCCTCTTCTTGCATATCCTTGTAGAGTCTTTCTTTTACTTGCAAAAGCTCCACCTTTATCAAAAGATAATACAACAACAATTGATGCCACTGAGAATTGATTTGATTGGGAGTGAGTTGAGTTACATTGAACGAGTGAAGAACCTTCAACTACAAATCCATATCTGCTTTCCATTGAACATCCACTTATTGAACAATCTGCTGTTTAAGTTCATCTTCTTTAGCTTTAGAGAGCTAGACCATTGGGACTTGTTCCTCTTTTGTGATTGGTACTTGGAACTCAAAAATTCCTGTTTTCCCTTTAGTTGATTGTGTTTTCATTTCAGCAAAGAAGATTGATGCTATCTCTAGATTTGGTTGTTCAGATGTACTTGCCTCCTCCTAAGTTTCCACCTTCTCTTCTCTCAGCAGCAAATGATTGGATTTCTTTTATTCCTCTATCTCTTTAAGCAACTGCTCTTCCTTTACATACACATTAGGGTGAGCTCCCTTCTTTTTTCTTCTTCCAACTTCAGCTCAAGTTCCAAGTCTTTGTTTCTCTTTTCTAAAGTCTTGTAAACTTCATCAATCCCCTTGAGTAAAGCTACTGCTGGGTTTTCCCTTATTTACCATTAGGAAGAGGATGGGGTCTAGGAGGGCTCCTTTATTTTCCATGAGCTTATGGAGGTGATTAACATTTTGACAAATAGGTATACGCCATGTGTGTAAGAATGGTGGGTGTGTAAGAGTGGTCAAAGCATGCACTTTTCCCCCCAAAAAGGAGATGGGTAATTTTATGTTTTTCGACCTTCCATAACTCCCACACATGATCTCTGACTTGAGCGGAGATCGTAGATCTACAATTTACGCGTTCAGCTCTTTCCTTAGATATGCTACATGATATGGTTTTACCTGCTAGATTTTAAATTCCATTTTGGGGGGATAATGTCACAGGAACAGAATAATAGAGATAGACAACAAAAGGTAGAGAAAGAGATCTTTGTATTGATGAATCTTTGCAGATTTTTGATACAACAAAGGAGTAATTGAATATGGGCGCACTCCGTTGTACGGAGCTCGAACCTCCCAACCACCCCTACGCTTGAGTTCGCTTGCATGCAGCGTCTCACTCGCACTCGCACTCACACTCGCACTCGCACTCGCACTTGCACTCGTAGAAGAGGAGATCTGTGAATGATACCCAAACGCACCATCCGTCGTTCTTTAATCCTTCTTTTCCTCAAAAAGCATGCGGCTTCTCAAAATAGCCGCTTTTTAGGCATCCAATCAACTCGATTTTTGCACCAAGTATACCTGCGAGAATAAGATAAGAACGTGATCTCTTATATATTCTCTCTTAATATCTCAAACTCATTCATATAAGCTCTATTTAATAGACTATTCAACAATCTTTCAAATCGTGCTAAATGGAAGATATGCCCTACTACATTCTTTTTGACTTTAAGAATTTCAAAGATTAGTCCTATTACAGATAATTTGAATTCAAATAAACTAGCCATTTTACTTGTTTGAATTCAAAAGTTGTCCTTTGATTACTTTCTTAATACTAAGGGTTTGACTCCTTTAAACTACAAAATAAAGAGGCCCTCTTAGACCCCATTCTCTTCCTAATGCTTTAGAAATGCCGCTTGGTCATTGATTCTCTACTCTAAGTAGTGCAAAGAGGCATTTGCTAAATTTAACTATACTTGGAGCGCTAGCTTTTGTATTGACTAAGTAGAGCTCATAAGTTCATTTGTTGCTTTAGTCAGATGTTGATCCTTGCTTTTACAGGCATCCCGATAACTTTGTGTGGGGAGTTTCCCTAATTCTTCCATTTTCTTTTGATGTTTTTCCTTGACACTTTGGTGTCGTTCTACTTCGTTCTTGAGCTCTCTGATTTGGCCTTGAATATTTTCAATGATATTCATCTTGTCTTCAAGCTCACCTTGGAGAGCATCAATCACTGTTCAAGTTCTTGAGCTCCAGCACTACGGCTAAGAGCTTTTGTTTGTATTTCTTTGTCATTAGCTGCATCTGCTTTGCATACTCATTAACTTGGGTGATAACTTCATCCATTGTTTCCCACTCTTAAGATTGTTCTTGAGGCTCTTTAGAAGGTCCAACCTTATCTTTGGTTGTTTCCTTGGGCTGTTCTTGATTGGCCTTCTCTTTTTTCTCATCCACTTTTATTTCCCTGCCTTCATCTGATTGAATAGTTGATGAAAGGCTTGGACTAGGAAAAGGTTGATCTTCCTTTTTGGTATTGTGTGAGGGTGGTTGTTAAAAGAAGCTAACACAGTCTACACAGAATATGCATCAAGTGGGAGATATACTATGGATGTCACAATATTTTTCACTCACTTTGTATAAGTCTTGGGCTCACCTGGAGTTCCAAAGTTGTAGATGATAGTTTGAGCGCTCAAGATTAAACCCATAGTAGAAGGGATTGTGGTGAAAGCCTTTAAAAGGAAGCCTTTATGCAAGGAGGCCTCATTCTTGAGTATCCACTCTTGAGGATCCACTTTTGAGAGCTCCCTCTCTCTTGACTGTTAACTCTTTGGCCTAGCCTTGAGCTTAATGTCTATGTTTGAGAGGCTAGTGCTAACCATTGTAATTAGAGTAAGCTCTTCTTGATTAATCTAATCCTTATTTTCTCATTAGTCTCTTTTTCTCTACATTCATCTTGTCATGAAGTAGTATTACACTTTCATTATTCTAGATTTGAGAGATGTATGTACTTCTTGCTAGTAACCACTCCTATTCTTCCATAATCATTTCGATTTGTGCTATTTAGCATCACTAATTAGGTTGAATAAGTTGGGTCTTAATCTTGTAATTAGTGTGTGTGCCCTATTATTTGCTTGTGTGTAGATAGGTTTTATGAAGCTCTAGCACCATTCACTTTGTGTGTGTAGCTATTATTTGCTTGTGTGTAGATAGGTTTTATGAAGCTCTAGCACCATTGACTTTGTGTGTGTAGCTATTAATAAAGTGTCGTAATTGACATGTGGTAATTAGTGTGTGCTTATCATTAGTGTGCTTGGGGTTTCTAGTCTATGGCAAGTCGGACTTCGGTGGGCTTGATGTGTGTAGGAGTTGTTTGATTAGTGATTAGAGTAGGTTTAGTCAGGCTTGCTATGGCAAATCTCTACTTGCATTGGAGAGGTGATCTCTTGAATCCTCTATTTCATTCAACCGATGCTCGTGCTTACATGCCCTAGCCGGGTTGCCGATCCACGGATTTGATAATTTTGAGTGGGTTGTGATTAGGTCGTGCTACAATGCCTCCCTACAATGGTCTTGGAGACATATCCCCCTGTTCTTGATGTGGTTCAATTGGTTTTACAACTTTTGCTTGCTGTGGTTGTTGATGAGAAATCGACTCTTCTCTGGTTTTTCTTTGAGCTTCTAAAGCCTCTTGTATCTTCAGGGCTTCAGCTTACACATACATCCTTTCTAGCAGGTCGTTAGGATCTTCTTGATCTTCTTCTCAGGGTTTTTGGTTCTAGGACCCTTCTAGATTCTGTCCTGCAGCTTGTCGACTTCGTTCATAAGCTTGTTTTTCTCTTTCAAACCTTTCCTTTTTCCGTTGAGGTTCTTCCTGATGGGTGACTACTGCCTTTCTTTTCATCTCTTCTCTCCTTGCTCTTTTTTCTCCATTGTCCGAACTTTCTTCACTGCTATGGAATTCAGGTGAACTTTCTGCTGACACTTCATCTGATTATGAATCCCTTTCTTCTTTGATCTAGTGGCTCATGGAGAGGGTTGAGCTGTGATTATCCATGTGTTTTGATCTAGGGCTGGCGGCAAGTTATCGGCCATCCCAATGGAATGGTATGCAATTCGGGTCAAAAATTCTAGAGATCCCAAGTATGTTACTTTTCCTTCCTTCTTTGTTTTCTTTAGTGTCGTAAGATTGAGCATGACTATTGATTGTCTAGTTGATGACTTCAATACCTACATAAAGGTGGTTGCAACAACACAATCTGGGGTATGTACCTTGGTGGTTTCTTGGCGAGGAAGTGGAAGCGCTGTTGATATATCCTCTACTTGCTTTAGTATAAGGTTGGAGAAGGTGGCTGTACTTGTACTCTTTGTGAATGCTCCATCTGTTTTCCTATCTTTAGCTCTCATTGCCATACCTTCAGTGGGCAGCTTTAGTGCTTTAGCCACTATGTCTATGTTGATGACTAGTTTGACTTTTTGTCCTTGCTGATCTATGATCTCGGCAGATCCATCCTCTTTAATTGTGGGACAGTAGTTCGTAATCCCTTTGGAAGTCTACTCCACATGGTTCTTGATCATAAAATTCTCAAATTCTCAACCTCCTGTTGGCTTCTTTCAGTGCTGGCTTAGCTGCTACATCATAGACCTCTTTAGGTAGCATTTGCAACTCTATGTGATCTCCATATTCAATTTTGAATCTTCAAGTGAAGATTATGGTGTTGTGCTCCTCCAGCTGTTCTTTTGACAGGTAGGTGATTGTCAGTTTTCACAGAACTGGACTCCAACTGATATGGTGGAAACTCTTGCAACTTTCCTTTTTGGGCCTTTCTCTTCTTTGCTTTCTCAGCAGCTTGCATTGCACCTATTAAGAAAATACAGTTTCAAAGTTAGAAAATTTCGCTTTGACATGCCCTGTGTCTGAATTGCTGGCAAATGATGTCCGTTTTGCTTCAAACCAATTTTGCAACATGCATAGATGCATGAAAACATATAAAGATCAAAACCATTCAATCCAGGCAAAAATTACAAGCAAAGTAAATAATTGTGATTATTTACAACAGGAAAAGTTTTCCACATTTTTGCATTTTTTACTTCATAGGCTTGAAGAACATGTCATTTAGATACTCTGAGTGAAGTGTGAGCTCATTTGAGTGTATAGGGTGGAGATGGTGCCAGATTTAGTCTTCAAACTGTGAAACAGTAGATATAAAGGGATTTGGGGTTTTGAGATTCAAATGGGATCAAACTTGACTAGTGGGCTTGTCACATCATGTACTTTGGTCTCATAAGGTCAAAGATGAACTATGGGTTCATTCTAGCAAAAATGTAAATAATCGCGATAATTAACATTTTTATCAATTTGAATTATTTTTCTTGCAAATTGATTCTAGACATGCTATAGAATCTGTGTGTGAAATATGGGAGGTTTTGGATAAAAAATGTGACAAATAACCAAAATTTTGGATTGAAGAGCTTTTAGTGTGTTTTTTGACAAAATCTAAGATTTACTGGACATTTTGGGCTCATATTTGAAATGTGACATGAGATAGATGTGTACAAGTGATAGGTGAACCATGATGATGATTTTCAAGCCAGTCTTTCACAAAAATAACTAATCGTGATTATTATAGCAATTGAATTTTATGCTTGAAAAGGACCTACACATCTTCATTACATCTAAAATAAGTCATAAAACGAGTTTTGTGAGATTTGTTTATGTCGGCATCACTTTGTGCTCTTGTTGACTCTGAAATCACCGGGTTTTTTTACCACTTGGTGTGTAGAGATGTTTGGTCAATGTTGAAGCCATGGACTTGTCCACTACATAGTCCTAATGTTGCTCACCCAATTTGGGCTCATTCAGAGTCAGTTTGACTCCATATGTAAAAATTGATTCTTTGTAGTCTTTGAGTTGTTTCCTGCTGTTAGAGAGCTTTCCTTGACTATTTTCTTGAAACCATCTAGGTACATTGTGTATAGAACTCGTCTATAAGCTGCCCGTGGAGTCAAAATTCAATTCAGGCATGTGGCAAAAACCTAAATTATTTACTTGGGGACCCCTCAACCCTTCCAAATGGTCATATAATGATATGGAAGTGTTCTACTACCTAGGGGCATGCTACAATTCAAGTCTTGTCCAATTCGGTAAAGGTGACATGCCGCTATGGTCGTTTTTGTGTTCTAGGAATCCATACACAACTGGGATTCTAGGGTTTTTTATGGGGCCTATACCTGCTACCAGACTGCATAGAAACTTTCTTTGATGAGTGTAGAACTTACCCCTCATGTCGCGTGTGAAACGGGGCTGAGAATAGGTGATTGTAGACTTTGAATTTCGCGCTTAATGTAGGCCGAGAGCTCTCTTCTCCAAGAGTGACTAGTGAAAATGAGGTGATTTCGGGCTATCTAAGATATCTATACTCGGACTTCCCAAACTACTTTTCCCCATATTTTTGTGCTAGTCCTAATAGACCGTGACATCTACGTTAGACTCAAAAAGTTCCTCAATCGGACTCCGCTAGCTCATTTTGCAAGAATTTTACAAAACAGACCCTCGCTGCCTAATTTAGGCTTTTCACTTTCGTTTGTCGTCTTGATTATTAGTGTATTTTCAGCTCCTTTATCTGAGCTCATTTGCTATTTATTATTAATTTTTGACCTGTTTATTGACAAAATAAAAAAAAATAATAAAATCCACTAAAAAGATCAATAATTAAGAAAATCCATTGAAAAACACTATTTTATTAATTTTTTGTGGATTTCTCTATTTTTAAGCTCCAATATCAAGAAAGATTGATGAAAATAAACAAAAAGGTCTATTTTTTAATGTAATTTTTGATAGTATATACAATATTTATGCTCATCATGGAGATGTTATCTATTGAAATCCCCATGCTAATGAATTTTAAGGGAATTATTCTATAATTTTGCAAAAACCACACGCTAACATCCAACTTTTCCCTCCCTCTTCAAACATTGCCCTTAATTAATGAAGTTTCCTTCCACCCCTCCTAGATGGAGTACTCCGGGACAATTGTGTGCATGGATTGAACAATCATGCCTATGCATATCTGTGGTTGTCTCTATCATGCTTTGAAGGTCAATGCAATTCAAACCAGTATGCGGTGCAAGAGTTTGGTCTTGAGTAGTTAGCTCAAGGGTTTCCGTGGGGTCGAAGTTTCTTGTTGATGTTTTCTAAATACCAGATTTTGTAATTTATGTGCTCTTTGTCTGATTGTACCATTTGGATGCTTTGGCACACTAATTTTGTAAGCTGTAGGTAACAATGATGACGGTTGTTGAGATTTAACTCTCCATTGGTATTTTGATTTTCGGTTGATGAACTGTTGTGGTGGAGTTTTTCGAGATTTAACTTTCCATTGATTCTTTGGCTTTCCAATTTGTGGAGAAGATAAATCCTCCTTTGGTTTTCAAACCCAGCTAGTGCTAGTTTCTCTTCTGAAAGATGTTTTCTTTTGAGTTGTTAGATGTGAAACTTTCTTTAGTATGGTAGATTAGTTTTTGGGCACCCAAATTTGAGACGAATTGTCCTTGATTTGTGCTTTTGGTACCCAAATCTTCCCGACTCCTTGCATGCTGCTTGTGGCATTTTCTTGTCTACAGGTTGATGTAGATTGATTATTCCTTGGTTTCTTTTTTGGGTGACCTCTTTTCCATTCCTCTTTGCTCGGTGCAATTAAAACTAAGAGTTGTCCTCCTTTAAGTGATAGCTTGAGTTGATTGGTGTCCCAATCTGGTACTACCTTGTATGTTCGTATCCATGAGATTCCAAGAATCATTGTTTCATTCATATGTTCATCTAGTATGCATATAAATTGAAGAGGATATAAAAATCCATTTACTATCACATTCAAGTTAACCACTCCCAATGCCAGTGTTGGGTTTTTGTTGCATCCTTTGATAGTAGATATTCCCGTGCTAAATACTGATGCGTAGCTTTCTTGTAAGTGGAAAAACTGAGTGCATTCATTTGAATGCCAATATCTAGTAATGCATTTGTGCTATCATTGTTCAGTTTTTCTGTGATGCAAAGGTCAATTTCATCCAGCCATTTTGATACTGAATCATTTTGAGATTCCCATTTATCTGGCTCTAAAGTGTTGATGGCAATAGGTGTTTGTTGATTTTTGAAAGCAGCTTTCCTTTTGAGTACTCAAAGTTGAGCTTCCTCTTGAGCTCTGTCAATAACCTAATGTTGCTTAATCTTTATCTCATTTGCTAGATGCATTTTTTCTAGAAAATCATTGGTTAGTGGAAAGTGGTACTTCTTTAAGCGGCATCCACTAATCCACTTAGCCATTGGTTCACTATCTTTAGTGGATAACTTAACTGCTCCACTTGGAGATACGTCTTTAATGATAAATGGTCTATTTACCTTTTTCTTGAATTTGGGAATGTGTTGATTAAGGGAATAAAGTAGAACTAGGTCTCCTTTTTAAAAGATTTTTGTGGCTAGATGTGAATCAAAAAGTCGTTTTTGCTTTCGTTTTTGTGTGTAGATGTGAGCTACAACTGTTAGCCTTTGTTCATCAAGCTTTTCTAAATCTTCAAGCCTCTCTAAAAATTCATGTCCAGTCCACTCAAGATCTTTAGCTACCCTTAGTGTTGGCAATAAAAATTCTATTGGTAGTGTGGCAGCAAGACCATAAACAAGGTTAAAGGGTGTAACATTTAAAGCTGTCTTGAATGACACTCTATATGTCCATAGAGCAACATTTAGATTCATTTCCCAATCAATTCGTCCTGAACTAATCACTTTAGTCAATATCCAGCTATAAGAATTTTATTCGTGTGCTAAGCTTATCCATTCGCTTGTGGATGATATGGAGCGGATTTGTTATGGATGACCATAAATTCATTCAGTAGTAGATACTTAATTACCTAATTATTGAGGAAATGAGTTCCCCTATCACTGATAATTTCTATTGGAAGTCCATATCTTGTGAATACATTCTCATACAAGAGTGCGGCTGTGGTTCTAGCATCATTCTTCCTCGTTGCCTTAGCCTCTGCCCACTTGGTCAATTAGTGAAATAGTACATAGCTACATTGATATATTGAGGTTGAGTTCTATAAGCAAGTGATTGCATTGGTCTGACAAAATCTATGCCCCATTTTGCAAAATCTCTAGCCCCCATCATTGGTCTTAAAGGCATGCTATCTACCCTTGTTGTCATTTTTTCTCATTGGCATGCATCACATCTTTGAACATATTCTTTGGCATCTGCAAAAAGTGTTGGCTACCATATGCCTGCCATTAAAATTTCTCTAGCGGTGGTTTCACTAGAAAAGTGACCTACAACTAATCTAGCATGTGCTTGTTCTAGAGTGGGTATATATTCATCTTCATTTGCAGAGAGACAAAAATATTGACCCTTTCCTCTTTGATACAATTGGTTTCCAATAAGATCATAGTCTCTTGCTTTAGTTTCATTAGCTCTTTGGCGGCGTTTACTCATATCCTCCAAAAATGTTCTGCTTGATAAGTAAGTAGCTATATAGTTACTCCACTTAGGAACGAGTGAGATTTGAAATAATGTCACATGAGGTATGGGTATTTGTTTCTGGCATTGAAGGCAGTCTTTCACAAATGACTGAACATCACTCCTCATCGTTGACAAAAAATACTCCAAGTCTCATGATTCGTTGCATAGTTTGGTCTTCCGCAAAGTGAAGTCCTACTATGGTCATGTGTGCTTGATTTAGGTATTGGGTTTTCTCCTCAGGATTAATACACAAAAGAAATATTTCATCTTGATTTATTTTGTCTATCCTTCCAGCTATTAATTGATACATAGGTGATTGTCAAATCAATCCTGGTGTAATAGGAAGTGATATATGAAACCATATTTTCTTGCCAACGGGGTATCATTTCCACGGAGAACAGATATGCATCTGGTAGATCAACGTCTACCGCTTTTGCTGGTTCTTTTGAAATAATCCTTGATAAATGATCTGCTCTTTGGTGTGTGGTGCCTTTTTTTACAACTACAGTGAAATCAAATTCCAAAAGAATGATACACCATCTCACTATTCTCCACGTGTTGCATGGCTTGTTAACCAAATAGAATAAAGCTTGGTGGTCCACAAAGAACACAATTTTTTTGGCTAATATGTAATGTCTATACTTTTTTACGAAATAGATCATCCCTAATCCTTCTCTTTCAATGGCTATACAGTTTTTCTCTGCCACATTCAACTGTCTACTAGCATAAGAAACGGGAAAATCAAAATTTCATCTCTTGGTTGAGCTAATATACACATGTACATGGAATATCTTATTCCAATCTGGTGATTTCAATATTGGGATGAAGTGAGAGCTTGTTTAAGCTTCATGAAGGATTCTTCACACTCATCAGTCCATACAAAGACTGTAATAAGGCCATACATGGGTTTTACGATTATAGCATACATATAAATGAATCGTCTATAATTTCCACAATGTCCCTTGAAGCATCAACATGTACATGGAATATCTTATTCCAATCTGTTGCTTTCATTATTGGGGCTAAAGTGAGAGCTTGTTTAAGCTTCATGAACGATTATTTCACACTCATTACTCTATACAAAGAATGTAATCAGGCCATACATGGGTTTTGTGATTATAGCATAAATATAAATGAATCATCTGTAATATCCAAAATGTCCCATGAAAGCTTGAACCCCTTTGACTCTTGTCGGTCTCGACAATTCAGCAATAGCATGAACTTTATCCATATCGATCGCTATGCCATTTTTAGACATTGTATGTCCAAGAATGTTTTCGTGTCTGCCTATAAATGTGCACTTTTAGGATTTAAGCAAATCCTATAAACTGTACATTTTTCGAATACCTTTTTGAGATTCTCAAAATGATCATCGACGATTGATGAATGTACATATAAGTCATCCAGATATACTTCCAAGACATTCCTAAGATATTCTTTGAAAGCATGTTTCATCAATCTTTGGAAGGTGGTAAGAGCATTAGTTATCCCAAAAGGCATAACCATATAGGCAAAAATACCCCATTCAAAAATGCATTTTTATGCTAATCTTTTGGATCAACCAAAAGTTGACTGTACCCCAGAAAGGTGGCTACAAATCTATAAGCTTCTTTCCTACAACTTGTTCTAAAACATGCTCGGTGACTGGAAAAGGGCAGTTATCTCTAATGGTGACTACATTCACTTCTTTGATATTGATACATACTCTTAATTTTCTATTTTTCCTGGGTACCACCACAATTGGAGACACCCAGTTTGTGTGTTCAATTTCATAAATGAATTCGGCTTCCTTGAGCTTCTCTATCTCTTTTTTGATCTTTTTGGCAAATGTTTCATTATAAGTATATGGTCGTTATCTACTTGGTTTTTCATCATCTCTCATAGGTATGGTATGTTGACAAATATTTGGATCAATACCCTTGAGATCTTTATAACACCAAGCAAAGATGTCTCGGTATTCTTTGAGTAAGCTTAGCAAAATCTCTTCTTCTTCTTTAGTCAAGTCCTTCGCAATGTAGGCAGGTCTCATATCTTCTCCTGGCTCGGCTAACTCTATTTCTTTGCATTTTTAGGTCCTTCATATGACTCACCCTGCTTTCTTAGTTCCCTTATAGGTTGTTCCACTATGATCTTTTGGTCTTAGAGAATATATTTCTTGTAATGGGATGGAAGCCAATGACTTCAATCCCTGGTATCTTGGTTGCTTTTGACAAATGCTGCCACCATGATGACCTACACTTCTTTCTCAGCACATGTAACTCCTTATTGTGCAAGTAAATCAGCATCTTCATTTTGTTTCCTAGGAATATGATACAATTGTACTTTTTCAAATTGATTGAACAACCTATGGATGACATGAACCTTTGTCCTTAGGCTTTCATTCTTGTATGGCCAAATGCCTAAGATTTGCTTCACAATGAGAAGTGCATCCCCCTTTACCATGAGACGTTGTATACCTTGACTAATGCACATCTTCAAACCATGAGGTAGTATGTCATATGTCATACTCTGCTTCATTGTTTCTAGTTGAACCTGATAGATTGACCTCCTTTGTCATGACCACCTTTCCACTTGGGTTGAGAAACACTAGCCCTCCTACTTTTCCGTGGCTCCTCAAAAAGCTCCATCAAAGAACAAGTTCAAAGCATTAGAAATAATTTTTGGTGGTGGCAATGGTAGGGTCTTTACTTTAGGCACCTTAATCTCCTTCTCATGTATCCTGTAATTGAGAATTCCTACCAATTGTGCACGCACACTATCTTCTACCTTGAAAGAGTATTGGAACTTTGCAACTCCATAATCAACTTTGAGATCCTAGTACTAAGATTCATTTAAGACGACACCCAAGGGAACAAATTTCCTACAGTGAGAATTACAAAAGGTTTTAGTATAAAGTAGGATCTAAACTTTCTCACCACAAACATGAGAGAAGGCATCATGAGTTCTGATTCTGTGTAGCCTCTCTCCAAAGCATTCATGACCCTACTAGAAAAGTAGATGGGTCGCATCCTGGGGGGTTTCTAATTACTGAGCAAAAAAAATTGAGTGAAGACAAATTCGAGCAAATTGATACAAAAGAAACAATGGTGAAAAAAAAAAATCATGCCATGCACATTACTTTCACTACCACAAATTTAACACTCCATCTACAAAAAATGAGATACAATACAATTATTTCTTCTACATGCCGACCTCTACGGCTACAATCCAATGTCACTCCAATCTATTGCTGTAATATTTTTTGTTACTTAGGGTAAATATTGGCGGATGTCATCAGCGTTATGGGGTATACCATGTTGGAATGTATTGAACGTGCTGGTTCAAATCCCGACTTGTGCTGAACAAAGTTTGGACTCATTCTCACAACCCACCCTAGTCTGGATCCCAAGATGTGTGAACAAATTTTGTGCTCGTTTGTAGCCTGTGTTCAAAGTTTGTGCTCATTTGTAGCCTGTGTTCAAAGACTTTGATGGAAGAAACTGCTGACTCATTGATTTGCAAAGCAGATTGTCCCCGTAGCTACATGGTAGGCTCTCAAGGATCCCACATACTTGAGAGTCTTATATTTAGTACGAGAGATAAATTGTGTGGGCATGATTCTATGGGAAGGAAGCAACAAGTGGGCAAAACACAACAATTGTAGGTGTGACCGTGTGAGTGAGGCAAATGACAACAAAAGATAAATCACTCAAAATCAAGCTTATTTTGGCAAATGTTATTTTTTATAAATGAACATACCCACACTGGTTTGCTATTGTAACTAGTACGCGTCCGTGCGGAATGGTTGCAGCAGCAGATCAGGGGCATGTTGGAGCGGGCAAACTGGTTGTGGAGCATGCGGTGCCATAGGGAGACGAAGTGGAGGTTGAGGCCGACTACAGTGTTTGAAGATAAGTCATTCGAAATCTAGCTCATTTGGCAAATGTTAATTTTTATAAATGAACATACCTACATTGGTTGGCTACTGCAAGTAGTTCGTGTCGGTGCGGAATGGTTGCAACAGCAGACTAGGGGCGTGTTGCGGAGCGAGTGGACGATTGTGGAGCATGTGGCACCATAGGGAGACAAAGAGAAGGTTGAGGCGGACTGCAGTGATTCAAGGGACTAGATTGCAGGCATGCAATCCCTGGCTTCCATGCTTATCGTTCTCTCTCTCTCTCTCTCTCTCTCTCTCTCTCTCTCTCTCTCTCTCTCTCTCTCTCTCTCTCTCTCTCTCTCTCTCTCTCTCTCTCTCTCTCTCTCTCTCTCTCTCTCTCTCTTCCACCCCCACCACCCCTCTCTCTTTGTCTCTTCTGGCTGAAGGCGAGCAATGGTGTGGGGAGGGAAGTGAAGCATCAAGAGAAGGTGGGGAGGATCACATGCTATAGCCAAGTATATTGTGCTAATGGTTTTAAAAAAGGAGTTATTCTATGTGGGGAAGAAAATGGCCAAACCCTAGCAGTAGAGAGATGAGCTGGGTGGCTTGGCTTCTTGGGTCATCGAGGTGTAGCTCCCTGAGGCCGACCACCCCCATGTCAGGATCGCCCCCCTTGCTAGAATGAAAAAGAAGAAATTGGAATGCATCTGAGAAGGAAGCATCGAAGAAAAAGCAGGGGACAGTGTTGTTGCTAGCATGGCAAAGAGGTGCGATATTAGCAAGACGAAGAGGCGCGAGGACCTAGTGCCCGTAGAAGCCTGCATCCACCTGTGCATGCCCTATAGCATGCACTAAAATCTTATGGTGGACATTACCAAAATACCCCTCAAATTTCAAAAATTCCCAAAGTACCCCCATAATTTGTCAACAATTCCCAAAATACCTTTAGACATAATCGCCTTTTCTTTGCAAGGTAATTTGCAACAAATCATATGCTAAGCACTCAAAAATCGATCTCAATTGTCAAACAAGAATAAAGATTAGAAACACTTGAAGAACCAAGGAAAATGGATACAAGGGTATTTTGGGAATTTTTGAAATTTGAGGGGTATACTGGAATTTTTCACAAAGGGGTATTTTGGTAATTTTTCCAATTTTATTTTGATCGTGCACAACTCATAAAAGGACTGCCAGCAAGGAGCTGGAGTGTGATGGTGGAGTATACTAATCATTACGTACGTAGTTCGAGTCTACCATCGGTTTATGTTTTATTTTGGATTGACGAATGCATTCACGAAAATTCCGGAAATTCTCATTACCTAAGGAGGGGCCAATGATTTCAAATAAAGACTTGAAGCAATCGAGTGAGGGGCCAATGATTTCAAATAAAAAACTGATAGAATCGAATGAGATACCAATGGTTCAACACCATTTGTTTACCAAGAAAATTAAAACAAGAGAAGGCCAGGTGATGCAGATAAGGAGTATTGGGTGAGACAGAGGGTGGAGGATGAGGAGGGAATGTGCAAAAGCAAGGGTTCATGGCACCTTGCATCAACAGATGATAGTCTTGCATTATGTGAGAAGACATGCAATTTTTTATATCTGCATAGTTACACTTCTGTAGATCATGTGATTGCCCAAGTTTTTATGGGAGTCTGACATTAATCATATGTCAAGAGTGTGTGAGGTCGAGCCACTAGGATATATTGTCTTTAAGATATGCACCGCTGCCACGTGTTGTGAATTTGGCCAAATTACTTTGGTCTTCAAGCTCAAGAAATCATATAATTTATAAACTTCTTTAATCTAGCTTGTCCGCAAATGACAAGGAAAGCTCTCGAATTCTAGGTACTCTGACCTACTAATTGATTACCATTTGTTCATTAATGCTTAGGTGGCACAGGGCTAGAAAATACATTTTCCTAACCAGTGAAAATAAGGACAAACTTGAAGCTTTTGCCGTCAATAATTACACTGAAACGTGTAAATTTCCTAGTTTTTTAAAGGCAAGCTCAAAATCTAATTGGGATTTAAAAATTTTATTCACTTAAAATACAATGGAGCCTGGGTTTTTCTCTAACAATGCTTAGACCCTTGGTTGGGGTTGATCACATGTTACTCTGAGACACCATTTTACACTTCAATGAATGGCTACCTATAAGAGAGTGAATGCTAGAGCCCTACACTCATGGTACAAACCACTATAGAACACTACATCGTATGAACTTGGGAGTTATTTGATAGGTTGAGAAAGTTTCCTTTGAAGAATTTTGGAGACTATAGGTGGAAAGTGCTAGAACAGCATATGCTAGGTGCCCTTGACTTGTCGCAAGCATCGACGGCTCTTCTATAACAGTCCCACATCGACACAAAATGGTTTCACTGAGACTTGCGGCAAGACCAGGGGAATTTTTTTGTTCCATGATTGGAATTGGCTCCAAGTTTGGCTCCATAGGATTAGTCATCATGATATTTGATTTGGTTGTGGGATTAGTTTATCAATTCTCTTAGTAATAAAGAATGTATGAAGGGAATTGTTTGATTATTTCTATTTCTCAAAAATACTCGCTTGCCAATTTGTATAACTCGCATCCTGGTACTGTGGGGATCTTGTTGTAGCAAAATATCACCAATTGTTTCCTTCCCAACACTAGACCTCACAAAGAATGTGTACTCCCAACAAGGAGGCACAAGTGTTGGTAGTTTTGAGAGAACAACTTTGATGTTACAAAAATATTCTTCAAGCTCATCAGACCAAACAACTCAACTTTTTGTGTCAAATTCTGCAAGGAGTGAAGTAACTCCAAGGCTAAGTGAATGAAGCGTGACATATACTTCACCTTTTAAATGAATGAGATGACCTCCTTAACACTCTTGGGTGATGGTAACTCAATAAGAACCTTTTTCTTTGAAGGATCCACTTCAATGCCTTTGTAATAAACTTTATGAACAAGCAAGATCACTTCATCCTCACATATGTGGATCTTGTCGGGGTTGAGTTGACCTCCCATGTCGTAGAGTTTCTTCAAAACCTCTTCTACCTTTTGTAGATGAAATGATTTTGAGCTATAAATGAAAAAATAATCAATAAAAACCTTAACACTAGGTTGGTAACCTAACAGGACATAAAAGTGTCCTTTCAGGGTTTTGAAAAAAACCTCCAAAACCATAATAGATCCACTCATTTTGTAAAATCCTTTCATGAGGTTATAGTTGAAGGCCTACTACACATGGGAAAAATAAGAAACTTGTAAAATTTCTCATCTTTTGGTCACACCAAGCCTCCAAAGTTGATGGACCAGTACATTTTCATCAAAACAATCATTTCTTACGTTTTGTTGCCTAAAAATAAGATTAGAGATTTTTGTAGGACTTGAGATAAATTCCCTAGTTAACTTCAATGGGTTGTTGATCAGAACATATGATTGCTTCTCACTCACTATTTTTTGTTTTGCCAAAAGAAATAGGTACAAAAAAGTTGAATTTTTACCATTCTGCAAACCTATCGTCAAAGTTTTTATAGCCACGCTCAATACAAATAATATATTCATGTTTTCTTAGTTCCCTATTGTCCTTTAGGTTCATAAGGAGCCATGGAGCATGTCAAAAGAATAATACATCTCTTACCAAGGGGAATCTTGGGGACAAAGATGAAGTGCTAAATACAGCAAACATGAAAAACTGGGTTCAACATTATGAGTTGTAGAATCCCATAGAAACTATTCAATATCTAGCCAAATTTTATCCTTATGACTAGATATGGTTTCTACCTACAAAATTCATGTAGTTGTCACAAGAAACTAACAATATTGAAAAAGCTATACTTGATATACTAGAATGTTTCGTTTTCTTCTATAATTTAAAAAATCAACCATCGTTGTCTACTATGAAAAATAGGGTATTAGGTGCCCCAAAACTCAAGGAATATCATGAAAGCCACCAAAAAAATCATGGAAGAGCTAAAATTGGCTAAAAAACAGGATTTGATAATTTTTGTAATTTGGTCATAACTTACAACTTTAACATTTATTTCTCCCTAGAAGCATCAAGACATGTTGAGGACTACTAAAGATAGTTCTCTAGCATTATAGACCTCACAAACATGAATTCTAGAGTGGTATAGTTGCAAAAAGTTGAAAAAAACCGAAAACAGGACCCGTTTTTTCACACAGTTTAGGTTGTGAAATGTTGTGCAAGGGCAAGGTTAAAGATGGAATTGATATTCCAAAAAAATGTCGAGTTGTTTTCAGCTCATGAGACAACTTTCTAGACAGATAGCACCTCACAATTCATTTTGAAACTCTTGACATAATTCAAGGAAAATGGTCACTTAACAGGACATAAAAGTGTCCCAGGACATAAAAGTGTCCCATTACCAACCTAGTGTTAATGTAATCTCCAAAGAATGCTTGAAACACTATGTTCATAAAGCGTTGGAAAGCTGTAGGAGCATTTGTCAGGCCAAATGGCATGATTCTACAAGTAGAACAATTCCAATGAGTAATGAAGGTTGTTTTCAATTGATCCTCCAATGCGATACGTATAGTAACGTTGGAGAGGGGGAATGGGAGAATATGCCTAGCACAAACAAAAGGGCCCCTCTATAGCTCAGGGTATTCACAACACCCCTATCCTCTTAGAAAACACCTTCAAAGAAACACTTTACACTAGCAGACCACCGCCTGTTCAATTGCCACTGCTCACACACTCTACAAACAACCACACAAGACACACCTACTACCACTGCCTTTCTCCACCCTTACGCACGCACACAACCATTCAATCTCACTCTCTCACTCAAAACACCATCAGTCCGGGGGGCACACACTTCCACACAGCTCGCACCGAGAAACATGAAAGCAGGAGAAAGAGAAGGGGGGAAGGGGAAACAATAGCACGGGAGGAAACTATGGCTTGATTGCACTTCAGAAAATGTATACACGGGCTCGCACTGCCATCACCATGGCCATTTTTAAGAAAAGTTACAAAGGGGCTAGCTTGCTAGAGAACTCCACTTTGCAGGCTTCAGACGACACTCCAAAATGCCATAAAAAAGCCCTTAATTTGATCCATTTTTGACTTTTATAGGGGAGGCCTTTAATTTGGTAATTTACAATTTAATTGGTCCACCTGGCACCTTGAATTGGAATTTTTGGGAAAGGGGGGCACCACTTTGCTCTATCTCTCTCTTCTCTATTCTTTGCACTTGGGGGGGGGGGGGGGCAGGCATTAGCGATGTCGCTATTGCCCCCTACCTTTTTTATTTTTTATTTTTTATCTTTCATTTTTACCCTTTGTGGACTCAACCTTGCACTGCTCCACATGCTTGACTTTGACTCTCACTTTTTCTCTATCGGACTCCTATCTAGCTCCTTTTTGGCCTTGCCCTTCATTTTTACCCTTTCACTTGGCTTAGCTTCAACCTTTAGCTTTGGTTTGTCCTCGACTTGGTTTGTCCGCTGGGCTTGCATTTTGGCCGGCCTTGGCTTAGCTCCACACACTTGTCCACCTTCGGGCTCTGACTTTCTCTCTCTCTCTCTCTCTCTCTCTCTCTCTCTCTCTCTCTCTCTCTCTCTCTCTCTCTCTCTCTCTCTCTCTAGCTCGCTTACCCTGCTGTGGGACTTTCCCCTTACCTGAGGGGGGGAGGCAATAGCGATGTCGCTATTGCCCCCTCCTTTTTTCTCAAAATTTTGGGCCTCTAAGGGCCACATGAACTGCCTCGTGCCGGGCTCCCTTGCCACATCACCTCCTGCTCCTCTCTCGCACGGGCGCATCGCCTTGCCTCGCCGACCACCGCCAAAACCTTGCCGTTTATGCCTGACAGGGCCACCTTCAACCAACGTAGCGCCCACGGCCGCCAACACCATATCCATGGAGCTCACAGGCTCTCCAACTCCCCTTATGATGCTAATGGGAGCTCACGGCCCAGGTCAAGTACCCCGCCATCAGATGGCCGTAATGCTCATACGGGATAATTGGGTGACACGTGGCAGGGCCTGAGGCAGTCCCACTTTGAATGGCCTCCAAGGCCTTGTAAAATTTTAGAAAAACCTCCATTGAAAACCAACTTCTCCCCACCTTGTCTTGTTTGCCAACTGGAACCCGGTAATCAGATTTCAAGGCTGTAAGGTTCAAGTGATGGAGCTGGTTCCCGAATTTGAACCCCAAGAAAAGCACAAGAAAAGCATCTATAATCACCGCCCAAGGGATAGCCCCCAACTTTCTCTCTCTATTGACTCTAGTATTTTAAATAACGAGGAGACAAGATGGGAGCCACAGTCAAATGCAACCCATTTTCCTAGTCACCAAAGTGGGACACTCACCTCAAATAGAAATATTGCTAAATCCTCCCCTCCTTCCCTATTTAAGGAGGCCATGAGAGCTCACTTAAAAAGGACACACACACACACACACACACACACCTATCCATACACACTCTTGTGCTACATGCTTGTAGCATGAACCCTAACCACATAATCACAACACCATCATCATCACCATCACCATGCACAAAAGATGAGCACCACACCTCCACACCACTTGTAATTAAGGTTTGAAGGCACAATTTCAAGAAGAAGAAGGGTGGACACACTCATGATATTCCTCGCCATCAACTCCCATCTCTCCATTATGCCTCCTATGATCTTGTCCCCTTCTCATTTTCTTGCCATACGCTACCTATTGTATTCATCTTTTGCAAGCAATCAACACACTCCATCTTGGTGCCATACTTTGTGTCGCTTTGGATACATCTCATTGTGAGTATGGTATATGCTTGTTCCTTGCCTTTTTTTTCCTGCTTATGTAAAGGTGTGCGGATTCGCCACCATACACACACACACTCTCTCTCCCTCTCATATTCCTATCATCTTGCTACTGCCATCTTGAGGTGTGCGGATTCGCCACCTCTTGTATGATAAGTGAGCATACTCGCAAGTTTCTCCTACCTCATTATCTTCCTTACTAACATGCACGAGTAGCGAGCCCATTCTCACTCACTCACCACTCCTCTCACCTTATTCTCCAACCACCCCATTCCACATTTGGGCGTGGATCTTGAAATTGTTTTCCATGGCATGCTTCATTGTGTATATGTATGCGTCCTAGCCGCATATCTTGCTAGGTGGTGCCCCTATTGTGTATCCCCCATGATGAGGCCATTGTGCATAGTCATGGTGTAGAGGCCACCGGGTCTATTTTTCACTTCCGCCTCTCACTGCTACTACTGAGGCAGTCAGGGGCGAGGCGCAAAATGAGAGGCAACCTCTAAACACCCCTCAAGGCTCTTATGCTACTCAATTGGGGCTAGGGCAACCACAAGTACAACACAACAACAAACCCACAACCAAACCAAAACAAGAAAGGGCACCACCTAGTTATGGTATGCAAAATAGGATGCAAGAGAGATTTTTTCACAACCAATAAGATGCACCACAAAACACACACAAAATGGACCAGAGAGATCTAGAGCAAAGGGAAGAGATAGAGGAATGGATCTTGCGTAATACCTTATTTGTGACTTGCAAATGGAGATGGTTCGTTATGATGCTATCGTAGAGCTTGTACAAAACTAAATCAATGCTTAGTGAATGCTAAACATTGCCAAAACACATACACTGTCTTAGGGTGTGGGACACCTCTCACCACAATACCCTCTTACAATGGATACAAAATTGGCAATGAAAACATACTAAAACACTTCCTAAAACAAGATCAAACGATAGAAACTCAAAATACACAAGTCACCTTGAATTCACTAAACCGAATCGCACAAGTGGAAGGACGAAGATTTGAACGTGGAATCACGCCTTTGATGCACCAAACCTCAATTTATTGATGATGGAGGAATATACAATAGTGGGTTTGAGATTTTGAACTCACGCTCTCTCACTTGCAATGTATAGCTTGAAAGTTTCTCTCACACCAAAAGTAAAGCTCACAAAGTGGTTGCTACGCCTAAGTCTCTCCACACGCATAGAGTGTTGGGGTCTATGTGAGATATTGCAGGTTGTTTTACAAAAAGGAGAGGGACCTATTTATAGGTTGGATACCTTTCATTAAGTTTATTGGAAATCCTTATCTACAAGCTAGCAAATCAGGACTATGATTTTTTCTTAATATCAAAACATTGCGGGCCTTCTTTGTCTACTTGAGTCATGGATGTGGGCTCAAAGGAGAGCATTAATGATGGTAGATAAGGTGAAAGTAGAGCTTTAAGTAAGAGAGAGAGAGAGAGAGAGAGAGAGAGAGAGAGAGAGAGAGAGAGAGAGAGAGAAAGAGTTACTATGCACATGTCTTGAGGTGAGGTGTCTTTATGGTTATGTCAATGGCTATTTTGTGTTAGTATGTTAGTGGTTAGTGTTAGTAATCACTAGAAAGTTATTGATATATTTACAATGGGTCCAATGAGGTGGATGGTGAAAGTAAGATGGTTGAATGAAGTGAGGAAATCCTTGTGATGGTGAAGCTTGAAGAAGTTTTGGACTTACTTGTGTAGGTTCTCAAAATGACTATCGATCCTCTTCTTCTTCTTCTCTTCTTTATTCCACTGCCGTCAAGGTTGATTATCGCGATGAAAATGGAAATTTTGTTGATGAGATATCTCAGTTTGTAGAATTCAAGCATGTTTTACATGTTGGATTTTATGTATATAGAGAAGGGGTAAGATGGAGTTGTACTTTGGAATTAATAGAGAGAGACATAGAGATGTTGTATGTACATGTAGAGCTCATATGAGAGCTATGGAAGTAAGAGGGGAGGTTAATGGGGAAGAAGGTGAGAGAAACCATAGAATGTTCAGGTTTGATTGAGGGATTGAAAGGAATGTTTGTGTGTGTATATAGAAGTGTCGAAAGAGGTGAGAGAAGACTATGGGCTACTTGATAGAAAAGTGGGCAAAATGGGGTCCAATCAAAAAGTCATACCTCACCGGTGGTAGCTCTCAAAATTATCAAGAATTTTGAGGTGATTATTCAGGTCTTGGTCCACATTTTATCTTCTAACCACCACTTCAAAGTCAAAGTGAAGATGGATATAAAAAATCCCACCAAAATGCCTATTTTTCTTCACAAAAAAGTTTTCAGTGGCCCGCCTTTTGTTAAATTTGCATATGGCTCCAAAGGTGAGCCCCTCCTTGCATTAGACCATGACCTAATTGATTATTAGGGTTTTGAAAATATGCATGGTTCTGGATTATACATAAATATAATATCTGGATATGATGGCAAAAAAACAGGCTAGTATATAAAACAATTCATGGAATCTAGAATAGTGTGGGTTGTATATATAGAAAATAAATATATGAAAATATAGGGAATCAAATGAGAAGGGCCCTCATTTGTTTTTATTGACGTATATTTATCTACAAGAGGTAAGAAGAAATAGAAATTTAATGAAGAAAATAGAAATTTAGTGAAGTAACTCTGAGGCTAACTGAATGAAGCGTGACCTATAGTTCACCTTTTGAATGAATGAGATGACCTCCTTAAGACTCTTTGGTGACAGTAACTCAATAAGAGCCTTTGACTTTCAAGGATCCACCTCGATGTCTTTGCAAGAAACTTTGTGACCAAGCAAGATCACTTCATCCTCACCTATGTGGCACTTGTTGGGGTTGAGTTGACCTCCCATGTCATAGAGCTTCTTCAATCCTTCTTCTACCCTCTATAGATGCAACGATTTTGAGCTATAAATGGAAAAATCATCAATGAGCATCCTAATTGACTTTCCAAAGAATGCTTGAAACAACATGTTAATGAAGTGTTGGAAGGTTGCAGGAGAATTTGTCAGGCCAAATGGCATGACTTTGAAAGCATACCAACCCCAAGGAGTGATGAAGGTTGTTTTCAACTGATCCTTTAATGCAATACCTATTTGAAAATAACCTAAATAGCCATCACACACCGTATACTTCTCATGACTGGCTACCTCATTTAGTATCTCATCCTAAAATGGGAGGGAAAAGTGATCTCTTTTTGTCGCCTCATAGAGTGGACGGTAATCCACACACGCCCTCCACTTTCCATTCTTTTTGGGAGTGACAACAACAAGAGAGACCCACTCTGAATTTTCCACCACTTGATAAATGAAACCTGCTGCTAGAATCTTTTTTACCTCCTTGAGTAAATCCTGCTCCTTGATGAATCCTAGCCTATATAGCTTTTGAGCCTTAGGTGTGGCATCAAGCTTTAGCTCAATCTTGTGCTGAACAAATCTACCCCATGCACGTCAGTGTAGTCTTTAGCAAAAATCCTAGCAAATTTCCTTAACACACCTTTGAACTCCTCTCTTTCATCCTTTGTAAGTGTTGTAGACAACATACCTTCTAACATTCCTTCATCTTCCACATTTTGGTTCTCTTGGGAACCTACCTTCTCCAAACCTTGACAAGAGATCTCGTGGTTGGTTGGCTTAAACCTTACCCCCATGACTTTGATGGAAGAATCCTCTTCCGTAGTGCTACCTCTACCTTCTTCTTCTGAAGTGCTATCAGTATAGTCTTCCTCCGTCTCACTTTGTAATGATTCTTCATGGAGCTCCTCTTGGCATTGCTCCTTCATGCCAAAGACAACCTTCTTATGATTTTCATTCCTGTAGATCAGCTTTCCACTTTCCCAATCCTGCAAAGCTCGCATTTTCATTAGCCATGGTCTTCCTAGGATAAATGGATAGCCGCTTCCCTTGTTTGACATAACATAAAAATACATTGCCTTCTTAATGTCAAAGGCCTCCACAAAGACATTTTTACAAATGCCTACACACATAGCTTTGCTATTGTTTGCTATCTTGACTTTGATTCCAGGTGTCTCATGGATGTGCATGCCTAGTCTTTGCATGAGTCCCTCTGTCATGATGCAAATTTGTGCACCCCCTTCCACTAGACCTTTCCTAACCAACCTTCCTTTGATGTAACAGTCTAGCATTGGTGTAATGTCCTCATTCATTTCAGCTTGTGCAGTTTCTATAACAGGCACACTCTCTTTTACCTTTCTCCTAGTGCTAACTGCCTTTGTTAAATCCCTCCTAACTTGTGGACATAATGCAAAAAACTGAGTCCATGAGATATCAAGGCCCTTACCTCTCATGTCTTCCAACACGTTGTATGGAGACATACCATGTCCAAGAGGGAAGTCTGATACGACGTCAAGTCCTCTTAGCTTCCTTGGTCTCCTTTGACTTCTTTTCTCGTTCATGGTCACTTTGTGACGTAACTCCTTCTTCTCCTTACCTTTTCCTCGGCCATGCTTAATTCCATTTGCTTCCATGTCAACCTCTTTTGACTTTGTCACCTCTACCACATGCACATTTGGGTCTGGCAAAGGTGGAACTCCTTCCACTCCTCATGGAGGTGTTCTTGGTCCATTTGGTCTTTGTAGAAGCCGTGGTTGTTGACTAGTTCCTTCACCAGCATTCTTCACTGGGTAATTCAAGTTAGGTCTCACTGGCTCCCCACAGGCCCAAGGACAATTATACATCCCATGTCCAGATTCTCCGCAGTTCCAACATTGCAAGACTCTCCTAGGTTGTGGTGGCTCCCGCTATTCTGACCTCTTTGCTTGTCCCTTTGGACCTATAGCTTGTGCAAGTTGAATTGATAGGTTGCTTTAAGATTCATCTAACTTCTCAATCACTTCAGATGCTACCTCAGGAATCTCTCTGGATGTTGATGCTTGTGACTTACCTTTGGGTCTACGACCTTCTATTGAAACCTCTCCCCTTAGGCACTACCATACGTTGTTGAAAATGGATTTTTCTACTAATTGCAACATTTATTCTAATGTGTGGAGTGAAATGGAAGGGGAAAACCTCTATTCCTGGGCCATTATCCATGGTCTATGCATGAACTAATTCTTAAAACAAAACAAAAATATAGACGTCCTAACTAAGGTTGTACCTAATCAGAGGTAAAATAAAAGGATTTACTGAAGCATTTATCTTGGCCAACCTAAGAGGGCCCAAAATACTACAAATTACTCGTTGAAATTGTAATTTTGTGCTTACAATGATGTGTACCTTTTGCCTTGCAAAAGGAACAAACGGGTCATATAATTTTTTGTGATTCATGCATGCTACTTGATTACTCTAAAGCTGAGTATTCACAATAGCATACACAAGCCTTCCTCAGTGGGGGGAACCAAAATTGAGGCGTTCCAGGATGGGCAACAGAGAGGCAACCTCTAAACACTCCTCAAGGCTCCCATGCTACTTAATTGGGACTGGGGCAACCACAAGCACAACACAACAACAAATCCACGACCAAACCCAAACAAGATACGCCACCACCTAGTTATGGTATGCAAACTAGGACGCAAGAGAGATTTTGTCACAACCAACAAGAGGCACCACAAAACACACACAAGCAACCTCACACCAAGACACATACAAAATGGACTAAAGAGAGCTAGAGCAAAGGGAAGAGAGAGAGGAATGTATCTTGCGTAATACCTTATTTGTGACTTGCAAATGGAGATGGTTCGTTATGATGCTATCGTAGATCTTATACAAAACTAACTCAATGCTTAGTGAATGCTAAACATTGCCAAAACACACACATTGTCTTAGGGTATGGGAGACCCACAATACCCTCTTACAATGGATACAAAATTGGCAATGAAAACACACTATAACACTTTCTAAAACAAGATCAAGCGATAAAGACTCAAAATACACAAGTCACCTTGAATTCACTAAACCGTATTGCACAAGTGGAAGGATGTTAACTAAGTCAATGTCAGTTAACAGAGAGCGCTAAAGACCGAAGATGTACAAATGCACATCGAAGATCAAAGTGAAGAAGCAGTAAAGATTGAAGTTACACGTTTTTCACGTTTTTCCAAAAGGTCACATATTGTAAATTCACGGCCTATTTCAATCCATTGTAATATTTTAATGTGTTATGGGATCAATGGGAATTCCAAGATGTAAAGAATAGGTCAGCTAGTGTGCCTAGGTTGCAAATAGTAAGTGGTGGAGCCCTAAAGGACTTGGGCGCTCGAACATTGCATATTTTTACCCTAGGTATATAAGGCAGTGTGAAAAATAAATTAGGTTTCTCAAGCTCATTTGTTGAGATCACTCTTTGGTGAGAGCTCTTGAGGTGTGTGGATATGGAGTCCTTAAGCTTCTCCTTGCTCATGAGACTTGATTAACACTAATCAATAATTCATTCTTTTTCAGTATGCCTCTCTCATGCTTCTTATGATTGCCTGTGATTCTTAAATTATCTAGATCTTAACTAATTAGTGGTTAATCCCTCTCTAATCTTGTGTGATTGCCCTCTCTTGCTTGTGTGTGCATGTAGGTTTGATTAGAGTGTGGTGCTCGACAGATCTATGTGTGTGTGCTTACAATTAGTGTGTTGCATGATCGGATTAGTCTTGTGTGCATCTTGCAATCATAGTGTGTGTGATTGGGTTGGTGGGAGGTGAAGAGAATTGGATATGGAGATTGCCCTTCATTATGTCTTAGCTCCTCCATAGGCTGAGAAGCTCACCTCGTAGAGTTAACCATTTGTGTTACCAGGATTAGCTTACTAACTGTGTGAGTATTTCCATGCCCTAGCCGGGTAGCTCACCTTCTGTATTGAAAATTTTGTTGGTCATCTAAGCTATTGCAACGATTGGACCCCCAACATTTGGCGCCGCTACCGGGACGATGGCCTACACTAGTGTAATTGTGGCATAATCAAATGAATTTCCTCACTAATTTCAATACTAATTTCACTTGTGTGTTTATGTTTTTGTGGATTTTGGATGTGTGTGCATGAAGCAATGTGTTCATAATTCCCTAATGTGTCATCCTATCTTGCCAATTGTGTGTTTACACACTCTAATTTAAACACTAACCCCTTGTTGATTTGACTAATTTTTGCTAACTTACTAATTTTCTATGAAGGATCCAAGCATTCAACCATTCAATTGATCTTCAATGGGAAGGTAATTAAGGTGGTATTCTCAACCTCTCCCTAGAATCTAAAGATGTGTAGAATTGTGTAGAGATTCCACTATGATGCAATGCTATGTTGATGCAATGTGGATTGAAATTTGTTTGATTTTTTGTTTTCACGCCGTCGTAATGCCAAAATTTTTAAGATTTGGTGGAGTATGAATTTAACAAGTTCCAATTGTTAATTGGTGAATTTTCCTTGCTAATTGTGTGCCTTGTAAGGTCCCTCCCTAAACCCTAGAGCCATTCAGAACTTTTTCAGCCTAGAAAATAATTTAGAAAAAGGAAGACCAACAAAGAATCCATGCGGACAACGAAACTTTACTCCAGAATGAAAAGACAAGGATATTTTGAATAAGAAATTACATCATCTCTATATTTTTCTAAAAAGATTAAGATTATTTTTATACTTCTTCGTCAAAAACCGCGTGGGAAGTGATCTAGATCGGCTGATCTAGATCGGGAACTAGGAGAAAAAGGGACTAACTTGATTGAAAGATAAACTTAAGAGATAAGAACTAAGAAGAAAATTGAGGTCCAATAGGAATTAAGATGAGAATTAGGGTCCAATAGCATTTGAGAACAGAAATAGGGTCCAATAGCATTTGAGAAGAGAATTTGGGATCCAATAGGAATTGAGAAGAGAATTGGGATCTAATAGGAATTGAGAAGAGAATTCCACCCAACATTTCCTATATAAACACCCCCTCTCCTTTGTATTTTGACACACATATGTTGCTAAGCTACTTTCATACTTGCCATGCTAAAGACTATGCTTAAGTAAATCAAGGTTTCCATTAAACCTTGCTTTTGCTCTTTCCCTCTTGAAGGCCAAACCCTCAACTCTCTTGCTCTCTTGAAGGCCAAACCCTTGAGGGTTTTATGAAGAAGCTCCTCTCTCCTTCCTCTTCATCCTAAATCCTTTTCCTTCTTCCTTGAGCCTCACATCTCTTCAAGAAGGACTTGAACCACACTTCCCTCTTGTTAAGAGGAGGTAATCTTCATTTCTAGTAGGATTAATTAATCCATGTATTTTAAAACTAGGAAGGTTTATGTGCATCATTTTAGTTTTAAGCTTTAATGGAAACCTTGCAATTAGGGTCAAGTGATAAGAGTATCTATGCATCATAAAGTTAAGCTTCAAAGGTAGATTCTCTCGCAAGCTAAGATTTAATGGTAACTTTGTACTTAGGTGTAAGCTTTAGTGACTACCTTGCATTTTTAGGTTTAAGCTTTAATGGAAACCTTGCAATTAGGTTAAGTGCTAAGAGTATCTATACATGATTAAGTTAAGTTTCAAAGGTAGATTTTCACTCATAAGCTAAGATTCAATGGTAACTTTGCACTTAGGTGTAAGCTTTAGTGACTACCTTGTATTTTAGGGTTTAAGCTTTAATGGAAACCTTGCAATTATGGTTACGTGATAAGAGTATCTATGCATCATAAAGTTAAGCTTCAAAGGTAGATTTGCACTTATAAGCTAAGCTTTAATGGTAACTTTCCACTTAAATGTAAGCTTTACTGATTACCTTTCATTTTTAGGTTTTAAGCTTTAATGGAAACCTTGCAATTAGGGTTAAGTGATAAGAGTATCTACGCATCATAAAGTTAAGCTTCAAAGGTAGAGTTGCACTCGTAAGCTAAGCTTTAATGGTAACTTTGCACTTAGATGTAAGCTTTAGTGATTACCTTGAATTTTTAGGTTTTAAGCTTTAATGGAAACCTTGCAATTAGGGTTAAGTGATAAGAGTATATACGCATCATAAATTTAAGCTTCAAAGGAAGATTTGATCTCGTAAGCCAAGCTTTAATGGTAACTTTGCACTTAGATGTAAGCTTTAGTGATTACCTTGCATTTTTAGGTTTTAAGCTTTAACGGAAACCTTGCAATTAGGGTTAAGTGATAAGAGTATCTAGGCATCATAAAGTTAAGCTTCAAAGGTAGATTTTCTCTCGTAAGCTAAGATTTAATGGTAAGTTTGCACTTAGATGTAAGCTTTAGTGATTACCTTGCATCTTTAGGTTTAAGGTTTAATGGAAACCTTGCAATTAGGGTCAAGTGATAAGAGTATCTATGCATCATAAAGTTAAGCTTCAAAGGTAGATTTTCTCTCGTAAGCTAAGCTTTAATTGGTAACTTTGCACTTAGGTGTAATCTTTAGTGAGACTACCTTGCCTTTTTAGGTTTAAGCTTTAATGGAAACCTCGCAATTAGGTTAAGTGCTAAGAGTATCTATACATCATTAAGTTAAGTTTGAAAGGATTTGCACTCTTAAGCTAAGCATTAATGGTAACTTTGCACTTAGGTGTAAGCTTTAGTGACTACCTTGTATTTTAGGTTTAAGCTTTAATGGAAAGCTCGAAAACTCATAAATTATAGGATGACCTTCTAGCTTCCTAAAATGGGAAGCTAGGTACCATAAGAAAAGAGTAGTTGTTTAAGTTCGATAGAAGTAGTTCAATTTTTGGTATTGAAGAGTATTTCTAAAGTTTTCAATTTCAAGTTTGTTTGCAAATACAGGATGGGAGAGATAGGGGATAACTTCGCGGAATTGATCTCCGTGTTGTTCGAACCGAAAACTCTACAAGATTCCATGGAGATGCCCCATGGATGGTAAAGGATTGCAAAAACCTGGGAATCGACAAAACGGGGATTGAACTTAAAAGAAGTTGGCATTTCCGAAGAGACATTAACCATCAAATGCCTATGGCAAAAACTCGCTTGTATTTTCTAAATAAACTTGGCTGGTAGATAATTAATGAAAGTAGGAATTAAGGTTGATAAATGAATGAACTTGGAAATTACCAACTAGGAGTTAAAAAGGAATCTCGAGAGGTGACAGGGATAGCCCATTGCAAAACATAGATTTAACTAGGAGTTTTGAAGATTGTCTAGAAATGACCGGGAACCAAGATGGATCTTCTTGGGGTCAATTTGATTGAAAGGCCGGCCCATTGAGAGGATTCTCTTGGGAAACTTGTCGGAGATTGGCCCTTTTCAGCTAGGGCAGCATAATCGGCAAGTTGTTATACCTAGGTCATTCATGCCCGAGGGATAAGGGATGAATGGGTTTGTTTTATTTTTTCCCGGCCGGGTGGAGTACCCGCGGTATCTTATTGGAAATCGGCCATAATCCAGGTATGGCCTGATGCCAATAGTTGGATGAGAAGGTTATACTCAGGGAGGATGATGTGAATTTAATTAAGGAAATTTGTTCGACTTGGTTGCTTAAAAAGGAACTGGAAAGGCTAGGAATATAGGGGCTATCCTGTGCATCTGTCACCAGATGGTGCTATACCTCTCGAAATAAAATGTTTAGGAAGGAATGATTAAATTACTTGATGAACCTTTCCCAAACACTTAATTCTGGGAAATATTGTGAAGGTGATGCCATGTTGATGGCTTGTAACCGATTATCTTGGCCTGAATGGGGAGGCAAAATGAATCGGTTGAAACTAAATGTATTGCATGATTAGTTAGGAAACTAGTTACAAGCTAATTATAGCAGATAAAGGAAAGGGAATGAATTAAAAGTTTATAAATAAAGATTTGGTGGGAACAACTAGATGAATTTCCCTGAACGAGAGTATACAACAGATTGCATGCTGCTTGTTGTTTGATGGTGTCTAATAGACTACTGTCTTCCTGATTTTGTAGTAGTTAAGTACTACCTCGGGAAGGGATTTTCATGAAATGGTTCGGTGAGTGGGCGGATCCGGAGGTTCAGATGGCCGGATGTTGATTTAAAACTTTTATGTTTAACGCTAAGACTACGCGGGATAAAAATGGGTAACCGGGGATGAGCGAGACCAGGTAGGATTGTAAGGTCCCTCTTCTTTGGGGAAAGTGATAATAACTGCTGTGCCTGCTTGTCAGGAAAAGGGGGTTATCGCCATGAACCAAGGGAGAACAAGAAAGCAAGAGCAGATCCTCAAATTAAAGATCAAGAGAATCAAGACTAAGGACCACGATTCTGGGTGCGGAAAGCTGTCAAGGACATATTGATTATGAGAAACGGATAGAATCATTGAATGAAGGGATGTACCTCCTTAGGTTGGCAATCGAGATAGGCCGGAGTCCTATCTGAGTGTCAGTCCCTAGTGGAAGGGATACCTACAGATAGATCTATGTCATTCCCTGGAACGGTCTGGAGGACTGAGGGAGCTGAGTAGGGTCAAGTCTGGGTATGGACCTCACATTGGGTTGGCGTTCGAAATAGGCCGGAGTCCTGTTTGAGTGTCGGTCCCAAGTGGGAGGGATACCTGCAGATAGATCTACGTCATTCCCTGGAATGGTCTGGAGGAATGAGGGAGGTGAGTAGGGTCGAGTCTCGGTATGGCCCTCACAGCCTAATTGAGTTAATTCCATGCTTGGATGGTCAATTGCAAGTGTGTGTGCATTAAAATCAAGTGTGTGTGCATTCTAATTGAGTGTGTATATGCACTATTTTGCCCATGTTTGTGCACCTAAAAATCAATGTGTGCGTTATGATCTTTCAATTGTAATGATTGATTTGTGTTATGCTCATGCCCAACTAATGATTTGTGAAGTCACATTGCAAATTCGACAAGTTTAACCCTTTTATGTGCGCACCTAAAGATTGGCAAAAACTGCCAATTATTAGTGTGTGTGTGCCTAAAAAGTGTGTAATTTGCATGATTGATTCATATTTTGATTGCTTAATTGATGTGTGTAATGATTAATTTTTGCATTTTTGTGCTCAAAACAGGGATTTACACATTTCAATTGCGTCAAATTTTGTCGTTAATTTTGTTGGTTTAATTACCTAGTCTTAATTTTATTGATAAAATTGTTTGAGAATTGAATTGATGTGATCTTGGCACATTTATTTGGCTGCACTATTCCCCAATGTGTGGAGAATTTGTAGAATTTTTTAGGGTATTTTTGCAAATTCTTGTCAATGTTTTGCTAATTTTTGCATTAATTTTCGTTTAATTCCATAAAAAATTAATATTTTGCGATCTTTACAAGCTATTTTGTGTGTGCGTATTTACGGCATCATTTTGTTTGCATTTGAGCCCTCCGTGGTCAAGTTTTGAGCGTTTTAATATTTCCAGGGATCGGGTTGATGACTGTGTCGTAAATTATATCTTCGGTAAAAACTACTTATTTTTTGTGTGCTTTTGCATATCAAAAAATATTTGGTTGTGATTGCAGATGATTTTCTAAGATTCCTAGAGTTTTCTTAGAATTGTTTGGACTTTTTTGGCGCTTTTTGGGATTTTCAGGTGAATTTTAGTGTTTTCGGCTAATTTTCGACCTAATTTTAGCATTTTGACGCTTAAAAATATATAATAACAATTTTTTTAAAAAAAATCTCGAGTTTTGATGCCGGTTTTTTCTCGCCCGTTCCTTGCGGCGCATAAACTTTCGATGGATAGATATTTACGATCTGCAGGGGTAGTTATCGTCGACAATAAAATTCTTTTCTTCTTCCTCCCTCTCCGAGTGAACCCACTCTAACTCTCCCTCTCTAACCGAGTCTTCGGAAAAATTCATCTTACTGTTAACCCTCACAGATCACGGACACCCTATCACCTACGAGAGACGTTGTAACCTACGGCGGACATTGTATTATTTATTTGGTAGAGTCAGGTACAGGGCTTGTCGGTCCAATAGGAAAGGGTGAGAGTGATCGTCGATGAGAGGCGCACTCTAATTGGAACATTTAAGGGATTAGTTGGCTAAGCATGGGCGCCCAAGTGTGAATGGGGCGAGCTCATATAAAATTCAACTAAACCTAAAATTTACTCATTCTCTCATTTGTGCAATAGAAGAGTGCTCTTGCTCCATCTCCATCTTCTTCTTCTTCTTCTCCTTGTGTGTGTGTGTGTGTATGCGTGAGAGAGAGAGAGAGCGTGTGCGATCGAGCATTGCAACGACGGCACGGTGACGCCGAAGCGGTTGAGCGTGGCGAAGCGGCGGCTCCTTCTTCTTCGCGGCGAGGAATCCTCCACGAAGCAAGCGTAGAGCGGTGAGTGACACACCATCGCCTTCTTTGAGCTTACTAGTTTAGGCTTGTTGTGTGCTTGGAGCCATTTGTGGCTCACACACGGTACATCGGCAAGTTCCTTGCATTGACACGGTGCGACATACGCGCACATTTACCAAACATAGAAAATTCCCTTTCTTGAATTCTCCAAGAGGAAATCTTAGAAAATTAGGTTTACTTTTCGGGTTTTTCCACTAATTTTCTCTATTTTGGGAGGGAATTTCTCCTCTCTCCCTTGCCTTCAACCAGCATTTTTTAAAATTGAAAACAGAATGATATTACACTGAGACACATTTTCTCGAACACTACCTCTTACTCTTCTTCTCTCTCTCTTTCTAACGTTCCCGCTTGCACTCCCCACGTGTGCACTCTCTCTCTCTCTCTCTCTCTCTCTCTCTCTCTCTCTCTCTCTCTCTCTCTCTCTCTTATCTCACTCTCTCTCCACCTTGTCATGTACCCCCTCCCTCGCTGTCATTTTCCACCGTGTGCGCCAAGCCGCCAGACCCCGCCCTGCTGACCCGGACTGCGCGCTACCGCCGTTGCCAGGGCTGTGGACCATGATACCCACTATCTTCTCTCTCCCCTTCACGTGCTACGCTAGCAGATCCAGAGGGCCAGAGCCATGCCATAGCCTGCTCTCTCTTCCCTCGTGCCTCGCACGCTGTGCACGGTGCTGTCATCAGGAGTCAATGCCCGCGTGCAAAAGGTATAGGTATGCTTTTTTTAAAAAATAATAATAATTTTTTTAAAAAAGAAGAAAAAACTAAAATAAAAAAATCAAATACATCACAAAAAAGAATAAAAAATCAAGAAATAAAAATGAAAAAACTCATTAAAATTTTTAATAATCACCAAAAAATAGAAAAAATCCTCATAAAAATAAGAAAATCCTTAAAAAACACAAATAAAAACTTTAAAAATTCTAAAAATCATAGAAAAGTAAAAAACTTAAAAAGGTCACAGAAAATTCACAAAAAAGTCCAAAATTGATCGAAAAATTTCCAACAAATCACTAAAACTTCATAAAACCATTAAAAATTTTATAAAAATTAACAAATTCACAAAAAAATGAAATTTATCAAAAAATCCTTAAAATTCAAAACTTTTCTTAAAAAATTGCAAAAACATCATAAAAAGACTAAAAAAATTAGAAAATTTAAAATTTCACAAATAATTAGGAAAAATAAAAAGAAAGTTGTTCCAGTAAAAGACAGAATGAGCCCAGAAAAAATCAGAAATAGCAAAAGCAAAGCCGTGAAGATCATTGCACAAGCGAACCAGAGATCAGTCAAAAAAAGCAAGCAAAAAGATTCAGTCGAAGCCGTGAGCGGCAGACAAATTTCTAATTTGTCAAAATCAAGCTGAAAATTGACCAATCAATAGGGATTGCAGATTAAGCTATTCAAGGCCCAAGTTTTCATTGTTTCAAAGGTTGTAATCAATTTTGAAACTTTTGAGCTAGAGTTAATCAAGTCTTGTGAGATTGAAGAGTAGTCAACTGCAAAAGTGCTTTGACTAAAGCAGTTTAATCAAACCAAGCAGCTTAATTTTTGCTAATCTACACTAAAATCTGCTAGGAGACAATTTTCATAGAACAATTCGACATTGGCTCAAATCAAGCTGAGAGTTCAAGTACAACTGACAAAGCTAGTAGCAGTGGCAACACATGCACAATCGCAACAGAGAAGATTTTAAAGCTTTATGGCTACAATGGAGATAAGGTCTTATATGTAGATTCAGAAGGTCATAGGTATCTTATGAGCAACAAAAGCAGAATAGGAGCCAAGATCCTATTGATCAGGGTAAAGCCAGATTCAAAGAACTCCCAAATGTTCACAAACTTTAGTGGAGCCAGGTATTGCAAGCTCAAAGATGAAGTGCACATAGAAGTGCAAAAAATCAACCCAAGTGTTTATCTAGAAATCTGCACAAGCTAGCAAAACATACAATTGGTGCATGTGCAATGAGGGTCATTGTACATGGATCACAGTGGTCAGATCTATAGTCGAGAACCAGAATTGCAAGGTCAAATAGATCAACCAATAGGAGCAAGTCTAATTGGAGAACCGAGTCAAAGATGGTACAAAGGTCAAGATGGAGTAGTCTACAGCTTGATGCTCAGTGTTCTGAAAGAAGATGCCAACAACTTGGAAAGCATAGAAGCAGAAGCTCCTCACCAAGAGCTTGACATGAAAGAACCGGTGGAAATACCACCAGTCATGGCATATTGCTCAGATTGTGGACAAAAAGGTGGTCATTTTTCTGCAGTTTGTCCACGAAATCATGACAACAAGGACACATCAACTACCAAGAAAGGTACATAGCAAATTGAAAATGTGAATCTCGATGTAAGTGCATCTAACTCGTCACTTTTGATGCAATTGGATGATTCTGCATTACTGTTGACCGCTGGGTCAACAACACAACATAACTTAAGTTTCGTACCAAAGTCTTATCTTTTGTGAGTTATGAAATGCTGCGGATTATGGATATAAACGTCATTTGTAATGAGTAGTTATTCTAGTTTCAGAAGCCGGGGTGCAATGGCACTTCCAGATTATAAATACAAAGCCATTTGACCCTTTCAACCCCATTTTTGGTTAAACCTAAGGTAGCCTTAGTATATAAGGTACCTAGGTCATTTTGTAAAAGAGATTTTTATCATAATCAAACTTTAGCGCTGTCGTCTACTGTGTGTGAGAGAGAAAGAGAGTGAGCGTGAGCTTCATCCTCTCGCTACGCCCCGCTCGCTCAACACATTGGAGATCCAACTCCACCATTGCTGTAGGCTCGAGGAGAGCTACGCGACAACGCCAAGCATTCCACTTGAGATGAAGCGCACACGCCGACGCATCTACGAGCTATTTGTGGCCGTAAGTGTATCAAACGATGTCTGTTTTCTGCGTGCTAGTAGTCTATAGAATCGTGGCGACATAAGCTACGCATAGGTACTCATAAATTTCAGTTTCGGGCACTTTCAAAATTCGGCTCTGTCATCCTACGCGTTTTCCGCAGATGGGTTTTCAGTGAGGGTTTTGAGTGTAGAAGCTTAGGGACATGTGTATTCTAGTGAGGGGATGGTGTTCCTTAAGTTTCGTACGAATCTGGCATGATTAGGCGAGTTACCTTTAGTCTGTGTGTATGTGGCTAGGTGGTGTAGTTGAGAGCAGTGAGGTTCTTGATTGTGGTTTAGTTGGCCTTCTAGAGTGTTGTATGTGTAGGATGGTCTCATCCTGACAAGCTAAAGAGATTTCCTTCGTGTGCCTATCGTGTCATCTGTGTCCTCGATTGACATTATGTTGATCTAGGTAGTGTTTGCATGCACTTCATGGGTGTGTGAGTCGCTCCCGTCCAACAATTACCATTAGAAGAAACAATAAAAACACTGCAAATTTAAAATGAGCATAAAGATGCACAGGAACGTGAAAAGCTTAAAATTGATCCTTTGAACAACAAATTCTTGCATGAATTTAGTAAAGGTGTCGAGATATCACCAAAGGTTGAAAAGACTGCTAGGTTTGCAAATGATTTTGCATCCACTGCCACAAGTGTACAATCATTCACGAGTCTAAGGGACACATCAAACAGAATGATGTTAGCTTTGTATGGTACACGTAATTCATATGCGCACTATGTGGATAAAAAAGGAAAACTGTACAAAAAGGATCAAACAGTGTTTGAACGACCCACATACCAACTCATAGAAGTACGTCCAATGATACATCAGAAAGGATGGTTCATTTCAGAGGAAAGAATCTATCATAAACCATCCTCTCTAGAGTTGAAGGATATTACACGGGTGAACCCAGAAATCTATTTAGAGCCAAACTCTCCTCCATCGAAAACCAAGCTTCGATGTTGTGACCAAACGAGCATATACTTTAACCAAAACAATCGTAGATATAGACGAGAGTCTAGTATCTATGATGTCTTGAGTCCTGAAACCATAGAAGCTCATATCATAGGAGACCCATGGGATGACAATATCAGGACAAAGATAATGCTATCTACAGCTTAACTTGGGGAATAATTTGTCATTTTTCACAAAGATACATGGGAAACTATGTAGAAGGTTTACATATTCCAAACATCAACAATGTTAACCAAAGTGTACCTTCACAGTCTCAAAAGGTGAGACTAAAAGAGATCCATAGTGTTGAACTCTTACAATGAAGCAGTCTATAGTGATCACCCTACGAAGGGGGGAGCTGTAAATCCATCAAGTTCAGCTTATGTACCAGGAAAAGCTACACCAGCTAGAAGCCCTAGAGCTTCTAACCAGCAGACCCCTTCAAGGCAGAAACCATTGAAAGTTCATATGGTTGTTGGAAGTTTCCAATTGACCCAGGTTCCCTTAGAATCTGCATCTGCAGACAACTGCTTCTATGAAGATCAACAAGGACATAATTTTCAGCTGATCTCCACAAATCAAAGTCAAAAGTCAACAAATCCCATACTGTTTAAATAGTTACATGTGATCAAACTCACATATGTATATCAAGATGCACATGGTAACAAATATCAGCAAGATCATGATCTTGTACAAACCCATACAAATGGCGGACGGATTGAAGTCAGAGTGAAGTCAAAGACTATCTAAAGATTATGCAAAGCCTAAAGCTGCGAGAATAGATGACAGAAAAATCATAGTCAATGAAAGCTAAAGTCCATAAAGCTACACAAAGGTCACCACAAAAATCTCCTCCGAAGAGACAGATTTTGTCAGAAAGTACAATGGATCTATTAAGATCAAAGGTTACTCAGATGTAGGAGGACAATGCTCAACACTTGCAAAAAAGTACAATATTACAGAGAATGGAGTCAACATCGACTGAAGCAGGTGGTCACAACAAAGAAAATAGAGATAAAGTTCAACCAAAGGATGCTGCCACAGCAAAAGAAGTCGATTCAGACACAAATCTTGAGAAGTTCAAGTGCAACATTACCAATGAAAATAAAGAAAAGCTGTGAAGAGAAGTAAAGCTAGATTTTCAGCTAGACAAGCACCTCATGTCTTTTTGCACTTGGAAAAGTGTGTTCAACCACAGTTGGAAGATGCTCCTAAATTTGTGAACATATCAGGAAACAAACGAGTAGAATGCTAGGGAATCATCTCCACCACCGTTGAAGTAAGTTCACAGATCATCATACCTTAATTCCACGTGATCACAACAAAAGATATGCCAGACGACATCATAATGGGAATGTCAATAGCCCAGAAGATGTTAGAGATACAAAATGCAAACAAGATGCAGTCTTCAGAGACAACCAAGAATGAAGATCAAGACTGGTCACCCGTGGACGATAGCACAAAGTCTTCAAGCACAGTTCAAATGGAGACTGATATCAAAGGATGTTGCCACAGCCAAAAGTTAAGAAGTTCAAAATTGAAGACAATTAGGAATAAATAGGAAGTCCAAAGATCAATCACTCATTATTAACCGAATCAGCCAATGTAAGTCAGAGTGGAACACAAAGTCTGAAGTCACCCTCCATAGAGACACAGTTAGATCAAGATGAGACCATGGAAAAATCAGGACACAGATCTTCAATAGAACCAGCAATGAGAAAAGTTATAGTTCTCAGTAGTACAAAAGGAGCCAGTGTCAGATGCAATGCTCTATTGGATAAAGAAGAAAATTGCAATATGGTTGTAGACCACATTTAGAGCATTCTAGAGATTACTCCATGCAAACATGATAGCAAAACAATGCTATCATGTAAAAAGGAAATGGTAAAAAGGAAATGGTTGCTACCCTTAGCAACCAACATCATGAAGAGCATGTAAAATTTCAGGTAAAGCCTTCAAAGGAAATGCTTGTAGATGTCATCCTTGGACATTAGTGGTTAGACCAACACAAGGCCTACAAAGAAGATAATATGCTAAATCTCTCTTTTCCAAGAGGTAACCAACAAAATTTGTAGTATTGTTAATGCTAGATTCAGAGTTGCAAAAGCCACAAGAGTCAAAGACAAATCTTCTAAACAAAGGTAAGGCCAAAGTGGACCTTCCAACGATTAGCAAAGAAGGTGTGACATCGTATGCCTCTACATTGAAGAACCCTCATGGATCAGCTTCTTCAAGCAAGTCACGCTTTCAAAAATTTAGTTCAATTGCTGACCCAACTAAAACCTCTAAGGAGACACCCAGAAAAGCAAAGGTATATCAGCCAAAGCACTCAAGAAAGCAAAGGAAAGTCAAGCAAGTGTTTGTTTCAAGCAGTTTAGTCAAATTCAATGATCCACTTTGGATTAAAGATAGGAAATCAACACAAAAAAACAAACACATGGGATGGATAGCATCACAATGGAGCTTAAAAGAACAAGATTACTATGGAGGTAACATACATATATGGGTACCAAAACCGTAGGTTAGGGCATATGAAGTGAATTCACGTCCCTCCCAAGAAAGAAGTCCCACAAGATATCAACCTCGAAAATATCTTAGGATACCTAGAAGCAGGTATCTAATAGAACCACATCAAAAGATGCTAAAGTCAACCACAAGCCAATTGCAACTACACCAGTCTTGCATGAGGATCTCAAGAGCTCAATAAGACCTAGAGAAAAACAAAGTCAACAATCGAGATACAAAGGTCCTCAAGAGATTTGGATTCCTAAGTCTTCCAATCCTCCTACTCAAAATCCAGATCCCGAAAAACAGCAGAGGCCTACAACAACATCAAAGACTCCTATTAGTAGGCCCAATTGGAGAATCAAACAGATAATGGAGTCTTCACAACAAAGAAGGAAAACCCAACCAATGTGAATGAAGATTCAAAGATAATAAAACAGGTATGGAAAAAGAAATCTTCAATGCCAACTTGGTCCTTCACTAATCCTCTTTTTGAGGATTCAAGCTTACTTTGACCTGAAGAAATGTTTGTAGTAAGCACAAGAATGTAAAAAATTCAAGTCGCGATGGTGCAAAAAACACTCTTTGGCATAGTCAGAGTTGGGTTGTTGAGCCATAAAATGAGCAAAGAATTAGTCCAAGTCATATTAAAATCTGTGCTAAGCGTCTTACTTATTAGGCTTACGCTCAAGCTGGAAGAGTTGAGCATATCTAAGTCATATTTCTCATGTTGGATGAGATGATCATAAGAGTCGTAGTCTATTAACTTACAATTGGTGGAGTGTTGTGGAGTCCAACACTCATGCACAATGCACAGTAAGATGAGAGCACATATCCTCGTCAATGAAAACCATTCTTAAAGGGGTGCCAGCTTGCAAAGCCATGTCATATGCTTTTATAGACACACCATCTTTTTGAATAACCCCTCAAAATCGTTTTTGCACAACATATTGTTTTCCATGCATTTCTGTGTATGCATAAATAGGATGTCCCATCATTCGACATATGCATTAGACACACTATTTTGCTTACACCTATGCACCTTCAGTGGACTACAACAATCCAACTAATGTTCCATCATGCTACCCTTTCATATTTGCTACCTTTTTAATTCCATATTTATCAGCAAATAATCCCTTGAGTACTTTATTAATATTTCCCATGCTAATTAGTACCCCAGTAATGCGCTTATTCCAAAAGCACTTTTTTCAAACTGGGTTTTTTTCCCTTTGGTCATCTAGGTATTAGACCCTAATTTAGAACCTCATCATTCTACTTCCCTTGTACATACTTTTCATAAATAAATAGAAGCCTTCTCATTATGCTATCACAATGAACAAATACAACATTATCTCTCACATCATACATATTTGGATCAATGAAGATGCTGCAACAAATTGAACCTCATCAACAAATTCAATGAAAATTGAAAAAATCAGCCCATAAACCAATCAAAAACCTTCCTTTGCCTCCACGAACACCTTTCAATAGTGCCCAAGGACGAGCACTAAAATCGGAAGGGGGGAATGTTAACTAAGTCAACGTCAGTTAACAAAAGTCGCTAAAGACCGAAGATGTACGAATGCACATGGAAGATCAAAGTGAAGAAGCAATAAAGATTGGAGTTACACATTTTCCACGTTTTCTCAAAATGGTCATGTATTGTAAATTCTCGACTTATTTCAAGACATTGTACTATTTTAATGTGTTACGGGCTCAATGGGAGTTCCAAGCTATAAAGAATAGGTCAGTTAGTGTGCCTAGGTTGCAGATTCAGTAAGTGATGGAGCCCTAAAGGCCTTGGGCGCTCGGACATTGCATATTTTTATCCTTAGGTATATAAGCAGTGTGAAAAAGAAATTAGGTTTGTCAATCTCATTTGTTGAGAGCACTCTTTGGTGAGAGCTCTTGAGGTGTGTGGCTATGGAGTCCTTGAGCTTCTCCTTGCTCACGAGACTTGATTAACACTAATCAATGATTCATTCTCTTTTAGCATGCCTCTCTTATGCTTCTTATGATTACCTATGATGCTTAAATTAGATAGATCTTAACTAATTAGTGGTTAATCCCTCTCTAATCTTGTGTGATTGCCCCCTCTTGCTTGTGTGTGCATGTAGGTTTAATTGGAATGTGGTGCTTGATAGATCTATATGTGTGTGTGCTTGCAATTAGTGTGCTGCATGATAGGATTAGTATTGCGTGTGTCTTGCAATTGTAGTATGTGTGATTGGGTTGATTGGAGGTGAAGAAAAGTGGATATGGAGATTCATCTTCATTATGGCTTAGCTCCTCCATAGGCCGAGAAGCTCACCTCGTAGATTTAACCATTTGTGTTCCCACGATTAGCTTACGAACCGTGTGAGTGTTTCCATGCCCTTAGCTCATCCCTCTGTATTGAATTGTTGGTCATTGGAGCTATTGCAATGATGGGGACCCCAAAAAAGGACAAAGATTTGAACGTCGAATCATGCCTTTGATGCACCAAAACCTCAATTTATTGATGATGGAGGAACAGATACAACAGTGTTTTTGAGATTTTGAACTCATGCTCTCTCACTTGCAATGTGTATCTTGAAAGCTTCTCTCACACCAAAAGTGAAGCTCACAAAGTGGCTACTATGCCTAAGTCTCTCCTCACGCATAGAGTGTTGGGATGCTATGTGAGATATTGCAGGTTTTTTTACAAGAAGGAGAGGGACCTATTTATAGGTTGGATACCTCTCATTAAGATTATTGTAAATACTAATTTACAAGGTAGCAGATCACGATTAAGATTTTTTTTGAATATCAAAACCTTGCGGGCCTTCTTTGCCTACTTGCATCATGGATGTGGTCTCAAAGGAGAGTATTATTGATGGTAGATAAGGTGAAAGTAGAGTTTTAAGTAGAGAGAGATAGAGATAGATAGAGATAGAGAGAGAGAGAGAGAGTTACTATGCACATGTCTTGAGGCGAGGTGTCTTTATGGTTAGGTCAATGACTATTTTGTGTTAGTATGCTAGTGGTTAGTGTTAGTAATCACTAGAAAGTTACTGATATATTTACAATGGGTAGAATGAGGTGGATGGTTGAAGTAAGATGGTTGAATGAAGTGAGGAAATACTTGTGATGGTGAAGCTTGAATAAGTTTTGGACTTACTTGTGTAGGCTCTCAAAATGACTATCGATCCTCTTCTTCTTCTCCTCTTCTTTATGCCACCGCCGTCAAGGTTGATTATCACGATGAAAATGACAATTTGGTTGATGAGATCTCTCAATTTTCAGAGTCTAAGCATGGTTTACATGATGAATTCTATGTATATAGAGAAGGGGTAAGATGGAATTGTACTTTGGAAGTAATAGAGAGAGGCATAGAGATGGTGTATGTACATGTAGAGCTCATATGAGAACTATGGAAGTAAGAGGGGAGGTTAGTGGTAAAGACGGTGATAAAAACCATGTAATGTGTACGTTTGAGTGAGGGATTGAGAGGAATGAGTGTGTGTATGTAGAAGTGTGGAAAGAGGTGAGAGAAGACTATGGGCTACTTGTGAGAAAAGTGGGTAGATTGGGGTCCAATCAAAACATCATACCTCACCGGTGGTAGCACCAAAAATCATGTAAAGTTTTTAGGTGATTGTTAAGCTCTTGGTCCCCATTTTTTCTTTTAACCACCGCTTCAAATTCGAAGTGCAGATGGATATAAAAAATCTCACCAAAAAACCCTTTAGTTGAATTTGCATATGGCTCCAAAGGTGAGCCCCGCCTTGCATTAGAGCATGACCTAATTGATTCTGAGGGGTTTTAAAATATGCATGTTTGTGGGTTATGCATAAATATAATATATGGATATGCTGAAAAAAACTGGCTAGTATATAAAACAATTCATGGAATCTAGAATAGTGTGGGCTATATATATAAAAATAAATACATAAAAATATAGGGAATCGAATGAGAAGGACCATCATTTGGTTTTATTGATGTATATTTATTTACAAGAGGTAAGAAGAAATACCTTTAGAAAATAGAAATTTAGTGAAAGGCAATGACTGATGGTGGAAGGTATTTTTTGAGGTTTTTCCTCAGAGTGGATTCACACCAAAAATAAGCGAAGCTTGTATGAAATGTTTTTTTATAGAATACATAGGTAAGAAAGATTATTGTAATGGTGAGTAAATGTACATAGCATACTTAGGAAAATAACACACACCTAGGTAGAAATATTTAAATAACACACACCTAGGTAGAAACATTTAAATAATTATCAAAATAATTATGAAAATTCTCTATTTTTAGGCCCTATATACAATGAAATATTTGCACATCAATGGGACATAATATAATTTTGATTTTGTTTTTGTTTATTTTTTGGCTCAACTAGCCTAGTGACTAGCTAGCTGAAGGTTTTAAGAAGATATGAGAAAAGTCCCCTAACTCACATACGCTTATGTACAATGAAAAGGTAAGAATAGCCACAACGTTTAGGTGATTTTGGTAGGGTGAGTTAGCTCACTATGGCAATTACAGAGATCCAAAAAATGTCTATCATTAGCCCTCCCCCAGGATGATGGTGTATTCATGTAATATCAAAGAGAGTGCTTTTGAGTCCTCTATGATATCTGGTTCCTTGATAGGATTTTCATTGTGTGGCTTTGTCAAACTCATGCTTCATGCAACAAAACTTACATGAGATAGTTTCTCTTTGACAATTCTTTGGTAGATCATTTGGTAGAAGGAGACTCAAATAGGGCTTCAGGTGATACCCGTTTACCTTCCTATAGTGCTCTTTACCATTCAAGTCCATAAGATGATAGTAACTTGAATTGAAAACCTTCTTGACTATGTATGGCCCTTCCTTCCAGTTTCAAACTTGGCATCAAAATGATTGTCAAGTCGATTTTCATACCTTAGCACAAGCTCTCCTTCCTTGATGCCTTTGTCCTTGAGTTTCCTTTCAAGATTTTCCTTTTCTTGTGTAGCTTTTCTTTTGTAGCACTCGTAAGCTGCTTCTGTTTTCCACTCAAGCTCCACTAGTGTAAGAAATCTATCCATCCATACCTCTTGATCATTTTGTGCACCTCTTCCATGAATCCGTATTGTTGGGATGTTGAGCTAGATAGTCTACAAAGCCTCTTGACCATACATGTAACATTTAATGGTCTAGTAACTTGTGAGTAGCAGAAAATAGCATGAACATAGTGATCATTTCATTAGAATAGCTTCCTAATGAGAATAACAAGAGTGCTTGGGTGGAGAGAGTAACAAAAAGTATAACACCTAGTTAGATAGCATGAACAATACTTGAAAAGAGAGAGAAATTAAGCAATTGACAACAGTTGAGGACCAGATTTGCATAGAGCCGGTACCCCCTCCAAAAGGATTTGTATTATGGTTTCTCCCATCAAGAGAGACATTTTACAATACAATTCTTTGTGTTCCTTCAATACTAGCTAGTGCAATGAAGATGGAAACTTCATGCAATAAGAAAAACACTTATCAAACACAAAATCAATTCCCTCATGCTCTCAGACCCAAGACCTCACACACTTTCAAAGATGGTGAGAGCTAACGGGGTATGACAGTAGATTGAGAGGAAGAAGGAGTATTCTTACAAGAAAGATGTACATCTCCTCACATAATCACTCATATTAGTATAGCTTAGCTTAGTAATTAGCATGGTAGAGGAGATGAGCATGCATTCAAGCTTGGATCTTGGTTGGATCTACATCACAAAGCCAAGATTTGTTGATGTAGTCCTCCCTTCTCACAAGCTTGGAGTAGGTGGTAAGCTTTCCATTAAATCTTGAGAAGGAGAGAGAGTCTTCTCAAGCTTTCCATTAAAGCTTGAGAAGGAGAGAGAGTCTTATTTTCTTCACACATGAGATTGTGTGAGTGTGTGTGTGTGATAATGCCTTGCAAAAATCAGCCCCCCCTCTCTCTTGGTCAACCTCCCTTGCTAATTACTCATGCTATAGCCCTATTGGACCTCCCCAGGCCTAGCCAATGGAAGTTAAGCAGCATAAGTGATAGCCTTTTGACATGTATCCCATTTTCCCTTCTGTGAGAGATTTAGGTAATTACTCTAGTCAACTAAACTTTCATTGGACCCCTTTGCCTCCTTGCCAAAAGGAATCAGACAAGCCATTGGGCTGATGAATGCTCATTGGACCCCTTCGGAGACTGTCCAATAGTCTTCTACAGAGCTTAGCTCTTATTGGTTCTTTTATTAAGTGTTTTTAAATTGATTAAACTAGATTTACTCTAGCCTAGTTTTCATTGCTCCACCTCCAAGGCCATCCAATAGAAATTGAGTACGCCTTGTGGGCATCTAGGCTAGGGAGCTAACATGTGTCTCTCATTCCCTTTGTGTAAAGAGAAATTGTTGTTGTGTGTGTGTGTGTGTGTGTGTTTGAGTTTCTCTCTCATCTCCTACTTCTAGTGCTCGCCCCCTCCTATGTAGGGATGGTTGAAGACTTTTGGGACACACACAAAGCATCCAATTTCCCTAGGTTTTTGACCTTTGGACACAACCTTTGAATTTTGGAACCTTAGCATTTTGGAAGTCTTGATGGGCTGAACCTTAGGGTCTTTTAAGCCCATTGGTACACTTTTTTCTTTTGCAGATGGCCCCCCTTTTGGATCTCTATTTTCCCTCCTTTGGATCCCTACTGTGGCTGGTCTGCTAGCTTAACCAATATTCTAGCTTTTTCTCCCCTGGCACTTCCCCATATTAAATGATCAATTTAACATGAGAAAATCATTTAAGAGAATTATATATTGATTATTATGAAATTACCTCTCTCTTGAAATCATAGTTGTCCTCGACTATGGGGTAGACAAGATAAAGCATATTCATTAGTCCTTTTCCTAGCCGGTAGAGGATCCCTATGTTACTCTAAGACATCGTTCCATAATGGATAACTAGTTCATTTGGAGCTTGAGAGACTAAGCTAAAGCAAGCATGTCTGCACATTAGTCCTATGAATCTTCCATAGTAGAGTGACAAGCTCTACTTGGTGTTTGGGAGACATCGTCTCCACAAACTTGATCTAAGCATGCATACTACTTCATTTTTGTGCACAATAAAGAAAAAGAGAGTCTTATAAGACAAAAACTTTGTTCATTTTTAACATTTGTACTTTTATTTACTCTAGGGAAGCATTGTAAGCATTGGCAAGGTTTAGGTTATCCTTTAACTATATGCCTTCCATCCATCTAGCACCTTCAAAAGGATAATTCTTAAACTTAATAAGATATCATCGGATAGTCTTACCGCCTCTTAGTACCTTGTCTTCATGTTGGAGAATGGACTCGGACTGTAGCACCTCTTCATGGTCCTCGATCTCTGGTGGGTCTTCAATAGTAGGTTCTTGAGATGGCTCCACTTTGTAAGGCTTTAATAGGCTCACATGAAAATCATTGTGTATGAGCCAATGACTGGGCAACTTGAGATGATAGGCCATCTCATTGATTGGCCTAAGAATCTGGAAGGGATCATAGTACCTTTTTGCTAAGTTAGCATAGTACTTTTGGTGTCTTGTAATTCTTGCCTGTCGTGAGCCTTATCGAGCCTTGGGAAATTTTAATAAGACCCAATCATTTTCTTTAAAGGCTTTGGCTCTTATGTGCTTGTTAGCAGTAACCTTTTGCCTTTGCTGTGAGATAGAGATAGCATCCTTAATCTTTTGGAAATATTCTTGTAGGTCTCGGCTATACTCATCTACAACGAAGATCTTCCCGTGTATCTTAAGTAGTAGGAGACTTTTTTATCTTCCCTCAAGTACCTCAAAAGGTGTTTTTCCCGTGGAAGTATGGATATTATTATTGTAGGCATAATCCACTAAGGGTAAGTACTTCTCCCATTGGGCTCTTTCATCTACTTCCGCTACATAGGCTTTTAGTAGATCGAGAATTGTTAGGTTAGATATTTCACTTTGGCCATCCATTTGCGGGTGATAGGCCAAAGAGAAGTTTAGCCTTGTTCCTAAATTCTCAAAGAGGCTCTTCCAGAAATTACTGGTCATTCTAGGATCTCTATCTAACACTATGGACATTGGCAAGCCATGGTACTTGAAGATTTGTGAAATGAAGAGGGTTGCCATTTGATGGGCTTTGATAGTCTTTTTGACAGGTATAAAATGAGCTTGTTTTTACTGAACCTATATACTATCGTCCATATTCCCATGGATAGACTTAGGCAATCCAAAGATAAAATCTATTAATATGCTCTCCCATGGTGAATTTGGGATTGGCAAAGGTTGAAGCAATCCAGGTTACTTCCCTCTATCAAACTTTGTCTCTTGGCATACCACACATTTAGAAACATACTCTTGTATGTTTACTTTCATGGTAGGCCAATAGAAATATGTTTCAATCCCCTTTAAGGTAGACCGAATCCCTCTATGCCCCGCATGAGGAGGAGCATGAGATTCATACTTTCTCACGTAGTGAGCTAGTAACGCATAGTCTATCACCATAGAGAAGATAACCATCTTGTAACGTAAATGGTTCCTCTTTCTTCCCTAATTCAAGGGCTGAAATCACATCTCTAAAATCACGATCAATAGCGTACTCATCTATCATAGAAGATAGATCATGAGTTGCTATGGAAACCGCATTCACACTCGGCCGTCCTGAGAGTGCATCGTGTCATAATAATCGATATCTAATTCTCCTAAATGATTTTATCATGTTAAACTGATCATTTAATATGGGAAAGTGCCAGGGGAGAAAAAGCTAGAAATTGGTTAAGCTAGCAGACTGGCCATAGTAGGAATCCAAAGGAGGGAAAATAGGGATCCAAAGGGGGGTCCATTTGTAAAAGATCCATGTGCAACAATGGGCTTAAAAGACCCTAAGGTTCAGCCCATTAAGACTTCCAAAATGCTAAGGTTCCAAAATTCAAAGGTTGTGTCCAATGGTCAAACATTGGGGGAATTGGATGCTTTGTGTGTGTCACAAAAGTCTTTATCAATCCCTACATAGGAGGGGGCGAGCCTTGCAAGTAGGGGATGAGAGAGAAACACACACACACACACACACACACACAAGCTCCCTTTACACAAAGGGAATGAGGGACACATGTCAGCTCCCTAGCCCAGATGCCCACAAGGTGTACCCAATTCCTATGAAAATTAAGCTAGAGTAAATCTAGTTTAATTAATTTAAAAAATAATAATAAAAGAACCAATAGGAATTAAGCTCTCTAGAAGACTATTGGACAGTCTCAAAAGGGGACCAATGAGCATTCAACATCCCAATGGCTTGCGTGATTCCTATTGGCCAGGAGGAAAGGGGTCCAATGAGATTTTAGTTGCATTTATTAATTACCTAAAGCTCTCACAAAAGGGGAAAGGGGGACACATGTCTGAAGGCTACTACTTATACTGCTTAATTCCCATTGGCTAGGCCTGGGGAGGTCCAATAGGACTGTAGCAAGATCAAATTGGAAGGGGGGTCGACCAAGAGAGAGAGGGGGCTGATTTTTGCAAGGCATTATCACACACACACTCACACAATCTCATGTGTGAAGCAAAGAAGACTCTCTTCTTCTCAAGCTTTACTGGAAAGCTTACCACCTACTCCAAGCTTGTGAGAAGGGAGGCCTACACCAACAAATCTTGGCTTTTGTGATGAAAATCCAACCAAGAGACAAGCTTCAATGCATGCTCATATCCTCTACCATGTTAATTACTAAGCTAAGCTATGCTAATATGAGTGATTATGTGAGGAGATGTACATCTTTCTCGTAAGAATACTCCTTCTTTCTCTCAATCTACTCTCATACCCTGCTAGATCTCCCCGTCTTTGAAGGTGTCTCAGGTCTTGGGTCTGAGACTGTGAGAAAATTGATGTTGTGTTTGATAAGTGTTTTGCTTAGTGCATGAAGTTTCCATCTTCATTGCACTAGCTAGTATTGAAGGAACACAAGAAATTGTATTGTAAAATGTCTCTCTTGATGGGAAAAACCATAATATAAATCATTTTGGAGGGGGGACCGGCTCCATGCAAATCCGGTCCTCAACTGTTGTCAATTTCTTAATTTCTCTCTCTTTTGAAGTATTGTTCATGCTATTTAACTAGGTGTTATGCTTTTTGTTGCTCTCTCCACCCAATCACTCTTGTTATTCTCATTAGGAATCTATTCTAATGAAATGCTCACTATGTTCATGCTATTTTCCACTACACACAAGTTACTAGACCATTAAATATTACATTGGTATCAGAGCACAAGGTTTCTCTTTTCTTGCTCAAGAAGGGAGGTCCTCAAGCTAGCTATAATCGGTTGGTACTATTAATTGCATGTGAGTAAGTAGAGTATGGATTTTTTAGCCTTGTAGTACGCCTGCCTTTGTGCAATTAACGAGGCATCACCGTCAAGAGCTATGGTCTTAATAGTGGAGTCCTATGGGGCTTGCCTACGGTTTAAACACTATTGAGCTATTAGAAGCTTGACAGCAGCTGGTGTTGTTTTGGTGTTGAACGACCCTCTCTTCTATTCCTTGCAATTAATGGTATTTGAGCCACGTGTACAATAGCTTGAGTGATTTTTCTAATAGGGTAAAAAGAAGTAGTAACTAGGGATTGAATTGCCAAAGTACACCTAAAATGTTTACACCTAGAAGTTGTTAGAATGGCTGACAATAGTAAAGAGAGTGAAATTAATGTTCATAACTAATGAGCAAGCTACTAATGATGCCCCGATGCTTGTTAACTAACTTGTTTCTAGGCTTCAACGAGCCATGGACAATCCATGCCTCCAAAGTGAAGTGCAACAGCAACTTTGTGCTCATGGGATTCTCCAAGCTCCCCACCATGACGAGAGAGAACCTAGGAAGACTCCTTGCGATACTTCCAAAAGTGGTCTCTCTCCGATTCGGGAAGAAGAAGGGGATCCCTATGAAGGGATCCGAAATTTGCTCCTTGATGATGCATCTCCTTCTCAAAGGAGAACTCAAGAGCCTCTATTCAAGGAATAAGAAAGAAGTGAGTACCGCCACCTCAACGGAGATGGATCCACAAAGACGGCGAGCTAAACGCTCTCCATCACCTCCAAAATAGAGAATACCATCGCATACTTCTCCACACCATACTTCAAAGAGGGATGAAAAAAAGCAAGAGAAGCAAAAGGCGAGAAAGAGGACACCCTCTTCTCCATATTCTTCATCCTCTTCTTCTTATGAAAGTGATGGTGAAGACAACGAAGATCAAGGCAAGAAAAAGGCGAGAAAGAGGTCACCCTCTCCTCCATCTTCCTCAAATTCTTCATCTTCTGAAGAAAGTGATGGTGCAACCTTTGAACCATCAAAAAGAAGAGGCCATAGGAAATCCTATGCCGCGTGGAAGAGGTCATCCAAGCTCAAGAAGTTCAAAGAGGGAGGGCAGAGCATCTCTTTCCTTACCTACGATGGCAGTTTTGGTGCTACGGACAAAGTCTTGGCCTTTATCAAACAATTCAATGCGGCGTTTGGAGATGAGGGCTTCACGGAGTTCTCTAAGCTATGCCATGGAGCTATGCCATGGAGCTATGCCATGGAGCTATGCACTCTAAAAGTCTGCCAAACAATGGTGTTCTAGCCTACGAGCCAACGGTGAAGCTCCATGAACATGGAAAGATTTAAGAGATTCCATTATGAAGCAGTTTTTGGCCACCGATGCCAAAGACAAAGTACTCACCAAATGGAAAAGCTTACAGCTCTCTCCCAACGAATCCATAACAAGTTTTGGGATTTACAACTCAAATCCACTGTCTTCAAGAAGTTGGATTTTGGAGAGCAAAAGCAACAATTTTGTGCGGGCTTAACTAAAGAAATGGCGGAGTATGTCAACTCCCAAAGGCCACGCACTATATCGGCGGTTATACACTATACTATGGTGGACTCTCAAATCAATTTCCAAACAGGGGCTAAAATAAATTCTAAGCCCACGGAAAACAAGGGTTCCAATGAGCCTAAGGGGAAGGACTATGTCCAAAAGTCACCTAAGGGCAACTCCAACAAAGCTAAAAAGAAGGGTGTTTATAAAGGCAAAAATAAACTCTCTCCTGAAGAGCTTGAGCGTTATCTTTCCAGTTTCTGAAACATTAGAAATTGTACAAAGTCTGATCAAATTAACTTGGTTGTTAAGAAAGCACTGTAGAATGATCCAACTATGGTAAATATTGGTATTTTTGGAACCGTAACCAGAGCTTTACTAGGGTTAGAATTTTTCAGAACCGAATTCCGATAAATTCTGAAAAAGTTACGGGTTCTGAAAGGTTACACTATGAATTAATTAGTTAAGTAAAATTGAATGGTTTCAGTATTATTACTGCTAAAGACTTGTTATCCTAAGGCTCTAGAAATTACAGATATTTCCAAAATTAATCATTAAAAGTCAACAAATTAGCAGAAAATCAATTATGTGTATCTGGGGGGACTGTGTGGGGTAATGATGAACTTTCCCAGACTAGATTTAGCAGCAGGGGGCATTTTTGGAGTTGTAGGGCTTCTTGGGATGCAAGTTACTGCCATTTTCCAGCTTGTGAGTGAACATATAAATATGACCGCTTCACAATTTCAGAGAGACTCGGAGCCTTGGTACATTCTCTCTGGAACCGTAACCAGAGCTTTACTAGGGTTAGAATTTTTCAGAACCGAATTCCGATAAATTCTGAAAAAGTTACGGGCTCTGAAAGGTTACACTATGAATTAATTAGTTAAGTAAAATTGAATGGTTTCAGTAATTATTACTGCTAAAGACTTGTTATCCTAAGGCTCTAGAAATTACAGATATTTCCAAAATTAATCATTAAAAGTCAATAAATTAGCAAAAAATCAATTATGTGTATCTGGGGGGCTGTGTGGGGTAATGATGAACTTTCCCAGACTAGATTTAGCAGCAGGGGGCATTTTTGGAGTTGTAGGGCTTCTTGGGATGCAAGTTACTACCATTTTCCAGCTTGTGAGTGAACATATAAATATGACCGCTTCACAATTTCAGAGAGACTCGGAGCCTTGGTACATTCTCTCTCATCTAGAGAGACATCTACGCAGAAATCACTAGAGAGCAAAGCTCTAGTTGGTTAATCAACGGTAATTAGCACTAACCTTTCTTAATTTGCGAAGCTAGGTTAATCTATTTACAAATTTATTAATTAATTAAAGATTAAACCTATGTATACTCAAAAATCCTCTATTAATTCAAAATTCTCTGTTGATTTTGTGATTAATCTTAGGGATACTAAGCTAATTAATTATTATATCATATTAGGGCTGAAATTACTCATTTTAACCATAAATCAATGATAATTATACTAATTAAGCTTAGATTAAGATGAAATAATTATCAGAGCTGTGTTAGACTATCATTATGCTAGAAAATTATCTTGTAATTTTTTGAGTAATTTTCATAATTATTTAAGCAGAATTACACTATTTTTGAGAGAAAAGTAAAGGGGAAAATGATCAAACCTAATCTAAAATGCTTTGAGATATGTAGCAGAGGTAAATCACATCTTAGGAAACCCGTGATAATTATCTTAAACTTAGATAATTAGTTTATCTAATTATCGTAGCAGAATTACATTATTCTTAGGGGAAACTAAAAGGGGGAAAATAGCAAATTGATCCAAAATTCTTTTAGATAATTGTCAGAGGTAACTCACATCTTATGAATCCTGTGATAATTATCTTAACCTCAAAAAATTGGTTTAACTAATTTCTCACCATAATTACACTGGGTTTTAGGAGAAATTAAAAGGGGAAAAATAGTAAACTGACTTAAAATGCTTTGAGATAATATCAGAGAAAAAAAACATTCTATGAAACCCGTGATAATTATCTTAACTTAAGATAACTAGTTTGTCTAATTATCTCAACAAAATTATACTATTTTTAGGGAAAAATAAATAAGGAAAAATAGCAAACTGATCCAAAATCCTTTGAGATAATTATTAGAGGAAAAAAAAATCTTAGGAAATCATTGACAATTATCTTAATCTCAGATAATTAGTTTAGCTAATTATCTCAGTAGGAAAACACTATTTTTAAGAAACAAATAATGGGGAAAATAGTAAACTAAAAACCTTTGAGATAATTTTCAGAGGTAAATCACACTTTACCAAACTTGTGATAATTAACTTAACCACAAATAAATATTTTAGATTATTATCCTAGTAGAAAAACACTATTTTTGAGGATAAAGTAAAGGGGGAAATTAGTACATCATGTGATATGATTACATACTATTTATTAGAGTTAGACTATATGATGAAAAGGCCGTGATAATTATGTCAAGGTTAGAAACTTAGTATAGATATTTATCTAAGTGAAACTATACCCATTCTAGCTGAAAACTAAAGAGGAAAATTAGTACATCATGCTATATAAGTACATGCTATTTATCAAAGCTAGATTACATCAAGAAAAGTCCATGATAATTATGTCACGGGTAGATATTTAGTTTAGTCAAATTATACTAATTCTAGCTAGAAACTAAAGGGGGAAATTAGTAAATCATGTTATATGATTACATGCTATTTATGAGAGTTATATTATATGATAAAGAGGCCGTGATAATTATTTCAAGGTTAGAAAATTATTATAGATATTTATCTAAGTCAAATTATACTAATTTTAGTTGAAAATTAAAGAAGGAAATTAGATAATTGATCTGGAAAATTAAAAGATAATTACCAGAGATAAAAACATCCTTATCTACTTGTGATAATTTTACCATAGTTAATTAGTGAGTTTAGAAAATTATAATTGACCAAATTCCTATTTTGAGGAAAAGATTAATTAAAATAAATAGACTTTGCAGTCAAAAGTTTTTAGGAAAATTATAGTCAGTGTAAACCTGTGATATAAAGTTGAGGAAATGAAATATTTAAGAGAAAGTAAATAGAATAATCTTAAGTTCAAAATAAGCAGATTCCAAGCTTAAAATTCGATAGGAAAATTAGAAAAAAGATATACAAAATTATAAGAAATTAGGATAGCTTAGAAAACCCTTAGGAAAGCTGTGAAAAAGTTATCATGCTTATATAGACAAATAAGATATTACTAGGTCAAGAATTTACCAATTAAGACTATAAATTTAATCTTGGATGGGTTCCGGTTGAATACAAAGATTAAGTCTAGATTTTGAATTATTTACCTAATGATTAGACGTCCTCTTTATAAGGATAAGAAGTTATGGCACCTAAAAAGGACCCGAGAAAATCCTAAATCTGATGATGAGGACGTAGCTCCAAAACGAACTAGAGCGTCGCACGACGACGAAGCCAAGCCTAGTAGTAGGCCTACGGAGGAGAGTCTTCAGGCGCCAGCGCAGCACGGATGGCCAATCAATTCCAGGTGGGTTTCCCATTAATCAATTAAGTTTTTAAATATTTGAAGTCCTTTTATAAGTTAACATTGCATACGTAAGGAGTGAGTAAAAATAAGAAAAGGAATAATTGACCAAAAACGGAGGGTAACTTCCAACGTGCATTGTTTATAATGTAGGAAAGAATTGTTTGGGTTAAAATTTGTTGAATTAGGAAAGATATGACTGATTATCCTTAAGACAGCTTGTCTCAAGACACCTCCGACTCCTTGGTATATTTTGATGATAATGATGGCTTTCCAACCACGGACAAGTCGGTTACCTCCATGAACGTTGAGTTTCTACTCCATGTCATGTCTTGATGTTTCTATATAAGTTAGGATACCGTTTTTTTAACCTAGGGGAGCCGCTCGGTTGTATGGGCAATTGGTTTGGTGTATGGGCACCCGAAACCTTGGGTGGGGGTCTGTCCACTCCAGATTGTGAATAAGGAATGGGTGCCATTTTTTCACCCTTAGGTGGTCTTGAGACAAGAAGAGTACTGGTCATGGTTATTATGGACAATGTTTTGATTGATAGTACCCTCTCTTAAGTTTGAAGATGTCTGTTTTCTAAAAGAATGCTTTCAATACTATCTTTATACTTGATTTAAGGAATTACTATGACGGAACATTAAAACAAACCATTATTTTAAATGTTAAAACAATGTGATAGTAAAAATAAATAAATGAATCATGTGAGAGTGTGGGGTGGTAAGTGGGGATTGACCAAGGTTGTCAATCATGGATGGGTGGACCTGATTAGTCAGGTAACTATCCATCCCTACGCACTAAAACATTTAGAAAACATCTTCACTTGGAAGAGGAGTCCACCAGCGGTGGCGGTTGTGCCCTCACATATGTTAGGGGGGGAAAAGCGTTGGTTGAGGATACCTTAGCCCAATTTGTGGAAGTTATAGGGCCAAAATAGTTTTTGTGGACTTTTAATACGTTGTCCCGTTTCCACTGCGAGACAGGACTAGGTCTTCTTCTAAAGCTATACACCCAAGCCATTGTCAATGGTAAAGGTTTATTCCTTGGATTTTTCTTGTTTAGAGACTCTAATTGCTATCAGACCTAGAGACCTATCAAGCATCCCATCCCGATCTTGGTATTGGCGGGTTGGGGATCTCACATTGAGCGTTATCGCAAGGATAACCGCTGTTTCAAGTGCGGCGAGCAAGGGCATGCGTACCGCGCTTGTCCCCAAAAGAACACCTTCCACGAACCTCCTAGAGCTACCTTGGTCAAAATCCAAGAGGCGGATATTCACTACAAAGGATCTCCTCTATGCCATGCTTCGGAAAAGGTAAGAGAACATGATGATTTTATTCTCTTTGACCCTGGTTCTACTCACAATTTCATATCTATAGAGTTGGCCACCAAGCTAGGCATACAAGCCTACGAGATGGGAGATGTCCTACCCGCAGACGATGCTTTCAAGGGGAAAGAATCTTCAGTCACTCCGTTAATCGGGAAATTGAGGCTCCATGTCCAAAGCTATGTGGACAAAGAGGACTTATTTATCTCTCCTCTCAAGCATGAGGATGTAATCCTAGGGGCAAAATGATATTCTCCTAAATGATTTTCTAGCATGCGGGTGCTGCAGAGTCCAGACCTTGCTGTGTTCGAACCTTGATCCCATGTGAGGTGATGTAGCTCTTACAGAATGTGGTGGTTGCCTGCGTAGATTAGTTGGAAAAAATCATCAAAATAATCCATACTCACCTTTTCATTAAAAAGAAAAACACACATAACATTTCAATAAGCAAGGGTTCACACACTATCATTATTCGCAAATTAAATCCATCTCAGCATTTTGCCAATAAACAAGAATGCAGTCGGCACAAAATCTAAATGGTGCAGCACATTGTGGAGCGGAAGTTGCGTCATCTACGTTTGCAGGTCCGAGAAGGAAAATTGGCTCCAAGTTCGGGTTGCGGCGTAGATGGAGATGGTGGGTCCAGGAGCAAAGAGCCATTGTGCCAGAGTGCAGTCTCAACAATCATTCTAGCATCATGATTCTTGAGCTCAGAGGGAACCAACCAAGGGATGCACTTGTGAGGTTCGCACAGTCCACCGTGTGTGCCAAGTGTATGTCACGTGTGCCCAGACCGTACATAGCTGCACATGATCACATTAATCACATTGGGAGTGTTTAGCATGTCTTCGTGTACCTTCATGTGGGAAAAAGCCCTTAGAAGGAGGGGATCTCAAGAGGCATAATCTGGAAGGGTTACGTGGATATGAAAGGGTGCTCATTATTTCTATATAAGGAAGGTTTTCCTTTGTATGCATCATCGGGCTGTCTCATAAATCAAAGGCTATGGAATCTAATGTATTCTTATTCTCTCTCCTCTGCTGTGTTTCTCTCTAGTTTCTTCTGTATGAGCATAGTCTCGTAGAAGGGTTGTCACACCTTCTACACATCTCCATTTTATTCTCCTCTGCTACTAGTGCAAAAGAAAGACGACACATATCGTATGTGTGTCGACTATAGAGCACTAAATAGGATCACCATCAAGAATAGGTTTCTCGTTCCACGCGTAGAAGACCTATGTAAGGTTTCCAGTTTTTGAAACCTTAAAGGTTGTATAAAGCTTAATCAAACTGATATGATTATTGAAAAAGCAATGTAGAATTGTCCAACCATGTCAAATATTGGTATTTTTGGAATCTTAAGCACAGCAAACCCCGGGCTAGAAATTTTCAGAATTGAATTCCGATAAAAACTGGCATAGTTATAACCCTTGGAAGTTTACACTGTGAATTGAGTAAAATAGAAAAATTGAAGGGTTACAGTAATCATTTAAGCATAGACTTTATTAAAGGTCTCCTAGATATTTACAAGATATTTACCAATTAAGCAAAAATAGGTCAAATTATAGCAAAATTGACATTTTAAAAGCTGGCAGGTAATGGGAGGGTCATCACTGACTTGACAGGGACTCATTTAACAGCAGGGGACATTTTTTGACCTATAGGGGACTGCTTGAACTGCAAGCAACTGCCTTTTTCAGCCGGTGAGAGCTTATGAGTGCCAAAAAACTATAAATAGGACCCCTAGCTTCACATTTTACACAGACGGAGCCTTGATACTTTCTCTCTCATCTAGGGAGAACACTACATAGAAATCATTAGAGTTTAATCTCTAATTGATTAACCCTAACGGTAATTAGCCTAATCCTTCTTAATTAGCAAGGTTAGATTAAGATATTTGCTAATAAATCAAAGATTAGGCCTATGTATACTCATAAAACCTCTCTTAATTAATTAATCTCTGCTGATTATTATAATTAAGCTTAGTAATACTAAGCTAATTAATTATCCTATCATATTAGGACTGAAATTAGTCAAATTAACCATGAATTAATGGTAAATATATTAATTAATATTATATTAAGTTGAAGTAATTATCAGAGATACAATAGACAGTTATTAATCTAGGAAAATTATTCTATAATTTTTTGAGTAGTTTTCCTAATTAATTAGGCATAAATACCCTGTTGTTTGAGCAATTTAAATAGGGAAAATTAGTAAATGGATTTCAAATTCTATGATATATTTATCAGTGGTTAATTAAGTGTTTAAAAACCCGTGATAATTAGGAGAAGCTCAGAAAATTAATCTAGCTAATTACTTTAGCATAAATATCCTGTTTTTTAAGCAATTTAAATAGGGGAAATTAGTAAATGGATTTCAATTGCTGTGATATATTTATTAGTGGTTAATTAGGTGTTTAACAATGTTGAACGCTGGGTCAACAACACACCATAACTCAAGTTTCGTACCAAAGTCGTATCTTTTGCGAGTTGTGAAATGCTGCGGATTATGGCTATAAACGTCATTTGTAATGAGTAGTTATTCTAGTTTCAGAAGCCGGGGTGCAATGGCACTTCCAGATTGTAAATACAAAGCCATTTGACCCTTTCAACCCCATTTTTGGTTAAACCTAAGGTAGCCTTAGTATATAAGGTACCTAGGTCATTTTGTAAAAAGACTTTTGATCATAATCAAAACTTAGCGCTGCCGTCTACTGTGTGTGAGAGAGGAAGAGAGTGAGCGTGAGCTTCATCCTCTCGCTACGCCCGGCTTGCTCAACACATTGGAGATCCGACTGCACCATTGTTGTAGGCTCGAGGAGAGCTACGCGACAACGCCAAGCATTCCACACGAGACAAAGCGCACACGTCGACACATCTACGAGCTATTTGTGGCCGTAAGTGTATCAAACGATGTCTATTTTCTGTGTGCTAGTAGCCTATAGAATCGTGGAGACATAAGATACGCATAGGTACTCATAAATTTCAGTTTCGGGCACTTTCAAAATTCAGCTCTATCATCCTACGCATTTTTCGCAGACGGGTTTAGAGTTAGGGTTTTGACTGTGGAAGCTTAGGGACAGGTGTATCCTAGTGAGCGGATGGTGTTCCTTAAGTTTGCTACGTCTCTGGCATGATTAGGTGAGTTACCTTCCGTATGTGTGTATGTGGCTAGGTGGTGTAGTTGAGAGCAGTGAGGTTCTTGATTGTGGTTTAGTTGGCCTTCTAGAGTGGTGTATGTGTAGGATGGTCTCAGCATGACAATCTAAAGAGATTTCCTCTGTGTGCCTATCGTGTCATCTGTGTCCTTGATTGACATTATGTTGATCTAGGTAGTGTTTTCATGCACTTCATGGGTGTGTGAGTCGCCTCCCGTCCAACATTGGCGCCGCTGTCGGGGACACAAGGACCTAAGTAGGTTTCCTACTAACACTCGTGTGATGGTTGCTTGATTTAGTTTCGGCTAAAGAAAGTGTTTTTGTTAAGTGGATCCCGAAGAGGATATTCCGTGATCAAGTGGATAGCCAAGAAGCGTGTGTCTTGCCGAGGGTCTGCGACTAGATAGGTTTAGTTAGGATCTGTGGATTAGAGTAGTTGTTGGTGGTCGAGTGATTTGTGAGGTGATAAAAGCGTTTACTAGTTCGTGTGTGCAGTGAAGCGTTTTTCTACTCATAGATGCAAAATCCCATATGATTTGTAGGAGTAGCTTTAGGTAAGTGATACGATTCTGATCTAGAGCTATTCATCACTGAATTATTTGCTAAAGTGCTTGATTGCATTTGAAATCACGGAAAAGTGTGTTTTTGAGGGTAAAAATGCATTAAACAAGCTTTTGTGGACATTTTTGTATGACTGACTGATGTTGTGCATATAAAAGAGCATTTACGAGGGTTCTGTGAAGAAAACCTGCAATTCTGTAAACATAGACATCCTACGCATAGGATGTCTCAAGGTGGTTCTGAAGACCAAATTTGAAAATTCTGACTGCACCACTGTGTTCAGAGGGTAGGTTTTACCCTAGTAACATATTGACTTGAGTGTTTTTCCCTATTTTTGTTGACCAAAAGCCAAAAGGCGGAGTCAGAAAACGTAAAATTTCAGCAAAGGCTTAATTGAGTGATTTTTGCATGATTTTGCAATTGTGAAGCATACTTGCACTTGCTGAGAGCATAAGGAAGCATCTGGGACACTTCAGTCTCAAAAAATCAGCAGTAGACATCCTACACGTAAGATTTCTACTGGGTGATCTGGGCATTTTTTTTTGAAATTCTGAGTTGACCAATGTGTTTAGAAGGTAGGTTTTACCCTATTTTCACCTAGAAAGTGGAAACTTGACCAAATTTTGACAGATAAGGCCAGATAGACTGAAATTGCCATACATCCTACCCAAATTGTGCCAAGGCATTATTCCAAGACCAAAACCATAGGATGGCTGCAGGAGCATGATCTGCATGATATATTGAGTGACTGAGAGAGTTTTCATCTCATTTGGGGGAGAAACGTGGGTCCTAAGCAGACTTAGCACTTTTGACTGAAAAAAGGCAAGAACAGATAAAATTTGGGTCTTTCGAAATCCAAACCAAAATCTAAGCATACCACTGGGTTGCTGACATCAAGGGGAAGCTGAGGGACAAGTCTGGGGTCAAACAGGACAAAAAGACATACTACGCGTAGGATGTCTTCTGTATGATTTTGGACTCTAAACAAATATCTGAGCATACCACAGTGATCAGCACCTTAAGGAGAGTCTTTGGTTCAAATTTGGGGCAATTCTGAGCAGTTAGACATCCTATGCGTAGGATATCTAAGGCATGATTTATAGGCCAAATTCAAACTGTGGACATAGCAGAGTGTTGTATAGCCTTAGGCAAGCCTCCTAGTCAAATGATGTCCAATTTGGAGTTGATTTGACTTAGGAATTCATCTGAACAGACATCAGGCTTGTGGAGCAGATTCTTGATCATTTGACCAACCTATAGGTGTCAGAATCAAAAAGTAAAAAATAGCTGTGAGCTTAGCACATCAAGGGGAAGCTACAGTGCAAGTTTGAGCTGAAATAGAGCAGTTCGATATCCTACCCGTAGGATGTCTCCAGGTTGATTTAGGACTCCAAACCAACCTATGAGCACACCACTGTGATCAGCACATCAAGGAGAAGCTGGGGTGAAAATTTCAAGTCATTCTGAGCAAAAAGACATCCTACGCGTAGGATGTCTCAAGGCCATTTTTAGGTCCAAATGAAATTCTGAGCATACCATTGTCTTGCAGGACTTAAGGGGAGTCTCTGGACCAAATTTTGTTAAATTCTGAGCATATAGACATACTACGCATAGGATGTCTCTAGGCTAGTTTTAGGATCCAACTGTACCTTTGACCATACAGAAGGGTTCAGAGTCTCAGAGAGATCCCAAATCCTTTTTTAAAATTGAATTGGACTCATTTTCACCAGTCTAAACTGCATTTCACTGTTTTGGCCATAACTTTCACAAACGGTATCGGATCGGAAAAGTTTTTATATCAAAACGTAGCCTGAGAGCGGCTCCACAGATCTTAGAGCAAAGCTTGAACTAAATGCATGTCAACGGCAACCATTTACTTCAACTTTGAAAAAAAACATTGTTTGAGGCCTCAAAATTCATCTGCAAGTTAGGGGTGTCTGAAAGCGACAATTTGCGAGAATTGTGACGAAACAGTTGCGGTTTTGGACATAGTTTCGACTTTTCCCTAACCAAAGCACTTGAACACAGTGGACTAAGTCTACTTGAACCAAGCCAAAGCTCTGAAGCCCAGAAATTATGTCTACCCTAGATTCAAATGCAGCTTACACAAGCTTGGAGATCCCAATGATAGAGGAATATCCTCCCACAATGGATCTTCCAAACTTGCAATTGATAAAGACCCATCTTGTTGAGAGAGTTTGGATGATTGGTCATGAGAGTGAAGGACTATATAGATACATTGACGACAATGAGGTCAATCTTTATAGGTGCTCAGATCCATACCTAGAAGACATAACGGATTACAAGCTCTTATATGTCTACACATACGGAGTCGACTGTCAATGGAAATCTATAGTTGTCGACAACTATGGACGAGAATACAGAGTTGTAGAAAGCACAAATCCACAGACTGTACTAGAAAGAGGTGGATATTTGGTCAATGAAGGACCACAAATGCCTCCACCAAACACGAGAATTCCTATAGGAATTCCAAGAAGAGGGCCACCAGGATTCCCTTCAAGAGCGATAACGAGAGAAGGATTGGGAGAGTCTCTGGTTAGACTTGTAGACAATCGACAAGTTAGACCATCCCAAGTCCAGAAATGGGTAAACAGAAAATACTCTGGAGATAAAGATCCGAGAGATCACGTAACGGCTTTTAGAAGAGTGATTAGAGCAGAGGAAGTTTCAGATTTTGCGACACATTTTGTGGGATTTGGATTGACTCTAGAAGATGATGCAGCTACATGGTTCGACTCGGTGGAAAAATGGGATTTTGAGACCCTAGAGGAGCAGTTTGAGGAGTTTATTGAAGAATTCTTGCCAAAAGGCATTGCTCACAACACGGTCTCGCAAATCCATAGATTCAAACAGAAAGAGGATGAATCAGTACGCAAAGCATCATTACGACTCAAGAGATATGTTAAGCTCTGTCCGAGAGCGAAATTACCTACGCAAGCACGACTAATGCTGATCTTTATCCAGGGAATGAGAGATGAGGGCCTTCAGAAGGATCTGCATATGATAAAGAGGATGACGCTAAACGAGTTGATCAAAGAAGCTCTTTATCTAGTGGATAACTGTGAGGCATACAAAGAAAAGGACTTAAAGAGTCAAGGAGATGACACATCCTCTCAGCACAGTGTTTCATAGATGAGTGAGTCCATTGTCAAGCCAACGGCACCTATTGATCAAGAAAAGCTTATCGACGACTTGGTCAAGAGGTTGATTCCTCTTGTAAGGTCTGATTCGGGAGAGCCGAAGTGGTGTGAAATTGAGAGAAAATGGACGAACCATACGGGGGAAAAGTGCTATTATAGCATGGAAAATGCTAGGGAGAGGTATGTACAACCTGTTCCAGAAGCACCTACTCCACCTAGATACATTACGGAGAATGTGCCAAGACCAGTAGGAGTTTTAAGGCCACAGCTTGTCTTAGGACAACAACCTCCGCTGCTGCCAGGTGCTAGAATGCAGGTAGACATGAGATACATGCCAATGATGGAAGCATCAAATAAACCAACTCCAGTACCAGCTACAATGTGGTATAGCAACCAAAGTGGGTACTACCCTTCGGAGCAACAAAATGTGAGAGAAACACATGGAGTGGTGAGGCCGGTACAACCTCCACCTCCTGGGTTTCAGTCAAAAGAAAGAAGGTATGAAATGGACGAAAGGACATTGCGATTCATAGCAAATAGTGGCTTATCTAGGTCAAATCTTGCTTATAGCCAAGAGGAAATGCTAAAAGAATCTCCTCAACCAGAGACAGATTGTCACAAAAGTCGTGACAACCACTTGGTCAAACAATGTCCTCATACGGAGATCACTGAAGTAAATGCCTATTGTCTTGAGTGTGGCATCACTCACTTGATCCTCGATTGCCCGAAAAACCCTAACCAAATCAGGAAAATCATGACAAATGTATCAGGGATTGTTCAGCTCCCTAGTAGCTCAAAAAATGAAAATGTTGTACCAGTGCAAGTGGTTACGAGAGCACAAGCTCAAAAGAAAGCTGATGAGAATCCAGAGACAAAGAACACGAAAAGTGACATGAGTCCAAAGACAGATGATGTACCAAAGACAGACGCACCTAGTCAGAAAACCAAGAGCAAACGAAATAGTTGGAAAGCTAGAAAGACTAGGATGAAAGCACGCAGGGAACGAGAGCAAAAATCCCTAGTTGAGAAGCTTACGGAAGCTGAGGAGAAGATAAAAAAACATGAGGAAAAGGAGGCACCTTCTCTTACACAGATGGTTAAACCTTTAGAAGAACCATCCACGGATGAGAAACCGAGAAGTGCTAGTTCAGGAGGATCGGTGTTGGCAAAGAAGGTTAATGAGACATTAGATGCCCTCTTGAAAGCCTATGATGCAAGGCTCAAAAACAACCAAACCCAAGAACAAAGGTGGATGATATATCCCTATGCGGAACTAGAAAAGCGAAGGTTTGAAATGTGCAAGAAAATGATTCAAACAACCCAAGCTTTACTAGAACCACCAGTTGCAAAACCGGAGGATGTGATCCGTGTCATGCCTACACAAGTAATCCCACCAAACCAGGAACTAAAAGAGCCAGATTCTAGTCATGAGCACAGACCAAACCTCAAAGACCCAGCATTAGAACCAAGGATAGTACTGAATACCACGGATAACTCTTCCGAGGGATTTCACCAAGCTATACTTGAGGATTGTAAAGAGGTAGATGGTCTTGACGAATTGTGGAAACAAGTCAGAGAGGCCAATGAAGCCGATGACCTAAGAAGACGAGTAGACAAGACTGGTGATGAACGAGGAGTGTTTCTACCACCAATAGAGGAATTTGAGACTGGATCTCAAATGAATCTAGACGTGCAATCGTATTGGGGCGAGAAAGGATCTGTACAATCTATGGATAGTCAACCCCATTCGGTAAGAACACTACCGTCCTACATGGGAGAGTACGAGACCAAGTTAGATGTGGTTGCAGTCCCATCACAGAGACTGTCTCCCAACAAGGCCATCGATTCAAAGGGGCTAGTAGATATTTTATCTACCCCAGTCACCTGTACAATAATGCTAGCCGAGTTTCTCAGAATATGACCAAACATGTGGGTTAATGTGGGTAAATTTCTAGAGAAATTTGGTGTAAAAACCCCAATGACGCAAATCGAGGAAGGCATCAAAGAGCTTGAAATGCCTCAACTAAATACTAGGCCAGTGCCATTAAACAAGGTAGGCGAGTATTACGAGGGAGAAGATGGAAACACCACCCTTCCTGTGGAATTCAATGGTGTAAAAACCATGGCAATCCTTGACAGTGGAGCTGGTGTGGCCATTGCAACCAAAGAGGTTTGGAAAAAGTGGGGAAAACCTGCCTTGAGATCCACACGAATGACCCTGCAGTGTCATAAAATCTAATGTCTAACCAACCCAAATGATTTTCTCATATTAAATTGATCACTTAATGAGGGAGAATAAACGGGAACAAGTGTTAAGATATAGATATGTGCTTGTAGATCTATCTCAACACGGGGCCAATAGTAAAGGGGCCCAAATGGGAGATGGTCCATCAAGAGCAAGGCTAACCAATGGAGCATAAGACCTTAGGGTTAGCTTCATTGAAGACCTCCAATAATGTGTGAAAAATTCCTTTGACCTTAGGTAAGCTAGGGCTGAGCTTGAGGTGGGAACCCGGCCCAAGCTCGAGGTGCTTGTCCTGCTTGAGGTGCTTGTCATGCTTGAGGTGTTTGTCCTGCTTGAGGTGCTTGATTAAGGTGCTTGAGGTTCTTGACTTACTCCATTCTTGAGGTGCTTGACTTGCCGCTTGATTAAGGTGCTTGAGGTGCCTTGACATGCTTGCCTGAGATGCTTGTGGGAATACCCCCTAGTCCAAGTGCTTTGTCATGCTTGATGACTAAGGTGCTTGAGCTCCTAAAGTAAAAAAGATCCCTACAAGGAGGGGGGCGAGCCTACAAGGGGGGGGGATGAGAGAGAACACACACACACACACACAAGGGAAGCCCCAGCTTGAAGAGGCAGCAAGGACACTTGTCAAGTTCCTCCTCATGTTGCCCTCATGGTGTGCCTGAAGCCTATTGGTTGGCCACCCAAGGGGTCCAATGATAATTTAGGATATTTAATTAATTGATTTTGCATTTATCAAGTCCTCTCTCTCAAAGGGGAAAGGGGGACACTTGTCCCAAGGCTACCCCTGTTGCTTGTAATGGCTCCTGCTTGTGATTGGCTAGGCCTAGAGGGGTCCAATGAGCTTCAAGCATGAGCTACAAGGGGGGGTCGACCCAAGCAAGCTAGGGGGGTGCTTAGGGGGTATACTCACCCACACACACTCACAAACACTCTCATTGTGTGCTATGCAAAGTGCAAGAGCTCCCTCTCCAAGCAAGTAGAGGTTGAGAGCCTACACCAACACTCTTGGCTATGGAGTGCAAATCCAACCAAGAGCCATGCTTCAATGCTTGAGCTTGTCATCTCCTTCTTCTTCATTACTATGCTATTATGTATGCTAGCTCAAGAGTTATGATAAGTGAGGAACTAGCTCTTTCTCGTATGAAATGTTTCTTCTTCCTCTTCCCTACCCTCATTCCCTGCTAGCTCTCTCCACCTTCGAAGGTGTTTGAGGTCTTGGGACTGAGGCTTGGTATAGTTAAATCTTTCTTCAAGTTTAGGTTATCCTATGATGGTGATGCATGAAACTTTCCATCTTCATTGCTTCACCTAGGTCACAAGGAACACAAAGAATGTATTGTAACAAGTCTCTCTTTATGGGAGAAATCATAATACAAATGCCTATTGGAGGGGGGACCGGCTCCACATAAATCTGGTCCTCAAATGTTGTCATGTTCTCTAAATTCTCTCTCTTGCAAAAGTATTGTCTATGCCAAGTTAACTAATTGCTATGATTATGTTGCAATCTTCAATTATGTCTACCCGCTATGCTCAGAAAATCATTTCTTGAAAGTATTCTCATTAAATTCCGCTACTCTCAAATTGAATAGGCAAATTCCATTACATGTAGCTTACAGACGGACACAAGGAAAAGCCCCTAGGACTGCTAGAAAAAGTACTTGTTACTTCTTGTGGAATTGAATATGAACACACTTTTGCTATTGTCGACTTTGGCAAGAAGAACAACTATGAAATCATTTTGGGAAGACCAATCATGTGACAATTGAAAATGGTCCAAGATTGGGGTTATGACCATATATACCTGAGACATATGGAAACCATAACAAAGGTAAACTTGAGGGACCATAGCTACAGGGATGTGACGAGAACACCAATTGAGGAGTTTGATTCCACCACAGTAGAAGGAACAGAACTTCTAGCTTGGTTAGGTAAGCCTAAAGGCCTATGGATGTCTGGAGCTTCACAATGTGGTAGCTTGAAACGTGAGGAATGTATGCTAGAGAAGGTTATAGAGGATATGGACTATATCACAGAACCATTTCCTGAAGAAGAGTTAGAGCCTTTTGGATGGGAACACATCTTGGCTACTCTGGACGTGTGCGCCGTGGAGGATGCTCCCACAACAAAGTTTTGTGATGGAAATGGCTATGATGTTGTTCCTTATTTTGCAGTGAGTGTAATCCAGGAAAATGAAGAGAACCAGACATCAACAAGCTCTCAAAATAAGGAGAAAACAAAGAAATGTGGAGAATCAAAAGATAAAGAAGACGACGAGTTCTATGACTCTGTAGAACACTTCAAGCTTCAAGAAGATCAACGACCTGGGAATCAATGTCATCGCTACACGAATAAAGTGCATCAAAAGTGGATTCCAAAGTCCTCGGTGAAGACACAGCCACCACAAGAATCCTCATACATGGCTCCTAATAAGGATGCAAAGACTCAGCTACTAGGAGGAATACGACTAGAGCAACGAGCTAACAATGCTCTAATCAATGGGCTAGAAAAGTCCTCCAAGAAACTATCACCCACGAGCAAACAGACAGTAACTTTCCACTACCAGCCAAAAAATCAAGGGAAAGTACAGGAAGTCAATCTTGCTGAGGATAGCAGCGATAGTGATGAATCTTACGACATCCCCTATCATCAACTCAGGCCATTACTATCACCAACCCCTTCAGAAACAACCATCACAAGTCAAAAGAACAGGACAACAAGTCAAAGCCCAAAAGCCAGATTGGCCAAAAACAGATATGGATCAAGAAGACAAAGATCTCTAATGACAAATCACAAGATCCAACATTAAAACAAAAACAAGGAAAGCGTACACAAACCAGTAAGAATATCACAAAGTCGCAAGCTTTCACAACTCAAGTTTGGGCTCCAAAGAAGTTGATTCAAGCACAAAAAATTCAGGAATTCATTTGGATTCCAAAACAACCACAATATCAACTTTCAAAGCCTAAATCCCGTCACCAACCCAGCGTACAAGGGCTGAAGCAATGACCACTGTCGCCTCACACAACCAAAAGGTGGATCCCAAAGAAGTCTCTTCAAACAGAAACGAAGCACGGGCAAGTATGGGTTCCCAAACGAGCGTCAGCAACAACAAAATAGCCAATAATCGCAAAGAAATGGGTCCCAAAGAAGAACAACAATACTGCTGTCAGTGCATCGCCGCTCGAATTCTTACAATTCTTCCTACGATTACAGAGTACAGTTAGAAGCGAGCAAGTCGCTTCAATCAAGCAACGATACAGGAGCTTCAAAGACCATTACATTGCTTAGAATAGAAAGCCTCGCCAACAAATGACAATAAGCAAATTGCTTATACCCACATCTTGCACAACATAAATCTTTTCCATGAATTGATTGTGTATGCATAATAGGGCTACATTACAAGACCTGCATAGGCACAACTTTTAATTGCCCAAGCACAACACATACCCTTTGCGATACCGTGTCGTAAAGGATGACTCCAAATAGGAAGGGGGGAGGCATTCTGAATGCGGACCTAACATTATGACTATTAGAGGGCAATGTTTTGTGAGATGCATTGAATTTTTGCGTTTTATTGTGATAATTTTTTGACGAAATTTAGAATATATGCCCTCATAGTAGTGTTACAGAGGAGTATGGGGACAAAATCTATATATGAGCCCCTAGCGACATGTGTATAGTGTACATAGCATTTAGATTTCTATTTGAATGATTTTTCTTTTGTTGAGTTGTTTTAAGATTTTCTTTGTTTATTATTAAGAAAAAAATATTAAAAAATTCATAATACACATGAAGAAAAGACTGACGAGAGGCTGGAGCACTACAAAGAGAAGAAAGTACAGGGAAACGATGAAACTTCACGATGTATGTCTCAGCAGCCACTACAACAGCCGAAGAACTTGTCACAAAGCAGTGTCAACAGGCAACCGAAAAGTCATAAAAGTCAGAGTCGAGTAGCTAAGCCACAAAATGAGTGAGGTGTTAGTCCCAAAGCTTCAAGTAATATTCCTTGTGGTCTAAGAGTCTTAGTTATTCTAGGTACTGCTCAAGCTGGAAGAGTTGAGCATATTTACGTTGTGTCGCTCATGTGGGTATAGATGAGCAAAAGAGTCGAAGTCTAAGTACTTAAGTCTGGGGAAGTGAAGGAGAAGGTCCAAAAGACACTCACGTACTGAGCACAGTGAGATACGAGTGGAGAAACTTCTACATCGAAAACGCTTCTTGGAAAGGTGGAAGCTATTGAGACATCTTTTGATGTCACATGTGCTACATTTATTCCTCAAAACACCCATAATCTCCTTCTTTCACATTGCATGCTTTTGTTGACAAATTTCTCATATGCATATAGAGTGTTCCATAATTGTCACTTGCATCAGGCACTCTTTCCGTGTTTCACCCAAGCACTCACCTTTCATGAACATGTACTTCACGTTCAACTGCTCAACTCCAATAAGAGCGTATACCAAAGGCATTTTTTTCCCACCGGGTTTTTTCCCTTTGGTCATCTAGGTTTTAGACCCTAATCTAAAGACACCTATCACCATCCTCTTGTACATACTCCTTCTACATCAAAAATAAAGAAATGCTACTCAAATCAATTGACAAATGAATTGGAGCACCAATTTCAGATCATAGCATATTTCTCCTCAATGGCGAGTCGAAGAATGGCCTACAATGACAAAGCTGTAGACAACACTAACAACATGATTGCACAGGAACAAAGAAGTTACCAATGAAGAAGAGCGGACACAAAAGTAATCAGAGGATCACAAAAGCTTGTCCTTGATAATGCGCATCGAGTCCTCGGCAAGGTTTTGAACCTCAAATTAGAATAATTAAGTCCTGGATTCGGCCTGACAGACAGACTTTGCATTGGAGTGCAACTTGGCCTAAAGAAGTTATGGGTTTAGCCATACAATTTCTACAAAATCCTTACAAAGTTGTCATTGGCTCACAAGATCTGAAAGCCAATCACTCAATTCTATAGATTGTAGACGTTGTTTCTGAGAATCACAAATACTCCGAATTCACAGATTTGCTGGAGCAAATGATAGATGGAGCTTTCTCTATCCATGATGATAATAGTCAAGTTAAACGACATTGGTTTCTTTTTGAATTTAGATCTGGCAGTAGACCTATAATGACAGAAATAGATGCTGCAGCTCGGAACGTGGATGTGAAAGACATAAAGTTCTTCATCAATTATGATTTTCCTGAATCATGTGAAGACTATGTACATCGGATTGGACGAACAAGACAAGCTACTGCAAAGGCTATAGTCTATACTTTCTTTCCAACAACAAAATGACAGCAAAGACCACATCGCCATCGACAATCAGGTCATGTCGGGGACGACATGAACACAGAAGGGAGGAATGTTGACCGTTGGGTCAACAACACAACATAACTCAAGTTTCGTACCAAAGTGGTATCTTTTGCAAATTGTGAAATGCTGCGGATTATGGCTATAAACGTCATTTGTAATGAGTAGTTATTCTAGTTTCAGAAGCCGGGGTGCAATGGCACTTCCAGATTGTAAATACAAAGCCATTTGACCCTTTCAACCCCATTTTTGGCTAAACATAAGGTAGCCTTAGTATATAAGGTACCTAGGTCATTTTGTAAAAAGACTTTTGATCATAATCAAAACTTAGCGCTGCCGTCTACTATGTGTGAGAGAGAAAGAGAGTGAGCGTGAGCTTCATCCTCTCGCTACGCCCGGCTCGCTCAACACATTGGAGATCCAACTGCATCATTGTTGTAGGGTCGTGGAGAGCTACACGACAACGCCAACCATTCCACGCGAGACGAAGCGCACACGCCGACGCATCTACGAGCTATTTGTGGCCATAAGTGTATCAAACGATGTCTGTTTTCTGCGTGCTAGTAGTCTATAGAATCGTGGCGACATAAGCTACGCATAGGTATTCATAAATTTCAGTTTCGGGCACTTTCAAAATTCAGCTCTGTCATCCTACACGTTTTCCGCAGACGGGTTTAGAGTTAGGGTTTTGAGTGTGGAAGCTTAGGGACAGGTGTAACCTAGTGAGGGGATGGTGTTCCTTAAGTTTCATACGAATCTGGTATGATTAGGTGAGTTACCTTCCGTATGTGTGTATGTGGCTAGGTGGTGTAGTTGAGAGTAGTGAGGTTCTTGATTGTGGTTTAGTTGGCCTTCCAGAGTGGTGTATGTGTAGGATGGTCTCAGCCTGACAAGTTAAAGAGATTTCCTCTGTGTGCCTATCGTGTCATCTGTGTCCTCGATTGACATTATGTTGATCTAGGTAGTGTCTGCATGCACTTCATGGGTGTGTGAGTCGCCTCCCGTCCAACAAAGAACCCATGATAATTAGGAGAAGCTCAGAAAATTCATGTAGCTAATTACTTTAGAAGAAATACCTTGTTTTTTGAGCAATTTAAATAGGGGAAATTAGTAAATGAATTTCAAATGCTATGATATATTTATCAGGGGTAAATTAGGTGTGGAATAACCCGTGATAGTTAGGAGAAGCTCAGAAAATTCATACAATTAATTACTTTAACAAAAATACTATGTTTTTTTAGTATTTTAAATAGAGGAAATCAGTAATTGGATTTCAAATATTATGATATATTCATCAGGGTTTAAGTAGGTGTGAAGGAACCTGTGATAATTAGGAGAAGATCAAATAATAAATCTAGATAATTACTTAAGCAGCATTACTCTGTTTTTTTAGTAATTTAAATAGGGAAATTTAGTAAATTGAATTCAAATGTTGTGATATATTTATCAGGGGTTTACTAGGTACTGAGGAACCCATGATATTTAGGAGAAGCTCAGATAATTAATATAGCTAATTACTTTAGCAAAAATATTCTGTTTTATGAGAAATTTAAATAGGGGAAATTAGTAAATTGATTTCAAATGCCATGATATATTTATCAGTGGTTAATTAAGTGTTAAGAAACCCGTGATAATTATTCAAAGCTCAGATAATTAATCTAGCTAATTACTTTAGCAGAAATACTCTGTTTTTAGAGAAAATTAAGTACGGAAAATTAGTAAATTAGGTGCTATAATTGCATGCTATTTATCAAAGCTGTATTATAGGGTAAAGAGACCGTGATAATTATGCCAAGGTTAGGAAAGTAGTATAGATATTTATCTAAGTAAAATTACACTATTTTTAGCTAAAAACTAAAGAGGGAAATTAGTAAATCATGCTATATGATTACATGCTATTTATCAGAGCTATATTATAGGGTAAATACACCGTGATAATTATTCCAAGGTTAGAAAAGTAGTATAGATATTTATCTAAGTCAAATTACACTATTTTGAGCTAAAAACTAAAGAGGAAAATTAGTAAATCATGCTATATGATTACATGCTATTAATCAAAGCTATAGTATAGGGTAAAGAGGCCGTGATCATTATGTCAAGGTTAGAAAAGTAGTGTAGATATTTATCTAAGTCAAATTACACTATTTTTAGCTAAAAACTAAAAAGGGAAATTAGTAAATCATGTGCTATAATTACATGATATTTATCAGATTTGTACTATAGGGTAAAGAGGCCGTGATAATTATGCCAAGGTTAGAAAAGTAGTATAGATATTTATCTAAGGCAAACTATACTAATTTTGGTGAAAATTACAAGGGGAAAATTAGTAAATCATGCTATATGATTACATTCTATTTATCATAGTTATCTTACATAATAAAGAGGCCGTGATAAATATTTCAAGGTTAGAAAAGTAGTATAAGTATTTATTTCAATGAAACTATCCTAATTTTAGCTAAAAATTGAAGATGGAAATTATATAATTAAGTTGAAAAATAATAAGATAATTACCAGAGGTTAAAAATATCCTTATCTACTTGTGGTAATTATACCATAGTTAATTAGTGAGGTTAGTAAATTATAATTGACCAAAAGTCATATTTTTAGCAAATGATTAATTAAAATAAATAGACTTTGTGGTTAAAAGTTTTTACAAAAATTATAGTAAGTGTAAACCTATGATATCAAGTTAAGGAAATGAAATCTTTAAGAGAAATCAAATACAGTAAATATTAAGCCCAAAATAAGTAGATTATTAGCTTAAAAGTTGATGGGAAAATTAGGAAAACGATATAGAAAATTATAAGAAAGTTAGGAGAGCTTAGAAAACCCTTAGGGAAGCGGTGGAAAAAGTTATCATGCCCATAGAGACAAATAAGAAATTACTAGGTCAAGAATTTATCAATTAAGACTATAAATTTAACCTTGGATGGGTTACGGTTGAATACAAAGGTTAAGTCTAGATTTTGAATTATTTACCTAATGGTTAGACCACCTTTTTATAAGGATAAGAAGTTATGGCACAAGAAAAAGAATCCGAGAAAATCCTACATCTGATGATGAGGACGTAGCTTCAAAACGAACTAGAGCGTCGCACGACGACGAAGCCGGGCCTAGTAGTAGGCCTACGGAGGAGAGTCTTCAGGCGCCAGCACAACAGCAGATGGCCAATCAATCCCAGGTGGGTGTCCCATTATTCAATTAAGTCTTTAATTAGTTTAAATTCTTTTATAAGCTAAGCCTTGCATACGTAAGGTTAGGAAGGATAAACTGTCTGTAAATGGAAGGTAACTTCCACGAACCCACGAGCAATGATTGTAACTAGGAAAGAAATGATTGGGTTATGACTAGTTGAAATAGGAAAGATATGATTGATCATCCTTAAGACAGCTTGTCTCAAGACACCTCCGACTCCTTAGTATAAATTGATGATAATCATTGGCTTTCTAGCCACGGATAAGTCGGTTACCCCCATGAACGATGAGTTTCTACTCCGTGTCATATCTTGATGTTTCTACATAAGTTAGGATACCGTTTTTTTATCCTAGGGGAGCTGCCCGGTTGTATGGGCAACTGGTTTAGTATATGGGCACCCGGAACCTTGGGTGGAGGTTTATCCACTCCGGATTTGAATAAGGAATGGGTGTCGTTTTTTACCCTTAGGTGGTCTTGAGACAAGAAGAGTACTGGTCATGGGTATTATGGATAATGTTTTGATTGACAGTACCCTGTCTTAAGTTTAAAGATGTCTATTTTCTAAAAAAATGCTTTCAATGCTGTCTTCAAGGAATTACCGGTAATGGAACATTAAAACAAACCATTATTTTAAATGTTAAAACAATGTGATAATAAGGTAAATGAATCTTGTGTGAGTGCGGGGTGGTAAGTGGGGATTGACTAAGGTTGTCAATCATGGACGGGTGGATTAGTCAGGTAACTATCCATCCCTGCGCACTAAAACGTTTTAGAAACTTCTTCACTTGGAGAGGAATCCACCAACGGCTGTGCCCTCACATATGTTAGGGGGAAAAAAGAGTTGGCTAAGGAAACCATAATCTCAATGATGAAGTTATAGGGCCGGAATAAGAATTTTTTTTTTGTAGGCCGTTTGAATACATTGTCCCGTTACCGCTGCGAGACAGGACTAGGTCTACTTCTAAGGCTATAGACCCAAGCCATTGTCAATGGTAAAGGTCTATTCCTTGGATTTTTCTTGTTTAGAGACTCTGATTTTTATCAGACCTAGAGACATGTCAAGGATCCCATCCCGATCTTGGTGTAGTCGGGTTGGGGACATTACAATCTATTTGATAAGCTACAAGGGTCCACTTACTTCCGTAGGATTGACCTAAAAAGTGGCTATCATCAAATAAGGATAGTTGATCAAGACATTGTAAAGACCGCATTTTGCACTACGTTTGGTCTTTACGAATACATTGGCATGCCTTTTGGCTTGACCAATGCACCAGCCACATTCAACCGCTTGATGCAGAAGCTATTCAGGCCTCACCAAACCTTTACTGGAGTGTTCTTTGGTGATATCAACATCTACTCTAATTCATTAGAAAAACACAAGCAACACCTCCAGATAATATTTCAAGTTCTAAGATAGAATAAACTTTATGGTAATCAAAAGAAAAGGGAATTTTTCTTACACAAGATTCAGTATTTAGGTCACATTATCTCTCAAGATGGCATCCAAATGGATCCATAAAAGTTAGAGGTAATAAAAGGATGGCCTAAACCAAGGAATCTTCATGAAGGAAGAAGCTTTATAGGTATGTGTGCATACTATAGACACTTCATAGAAAAGCTCTCACTAATAGCGGGACCATTACATGACCTAACAAAGAAAAATGTTGGGTATCCATGGTCTGCAAGGAGAACAATTCTTTCGAAAAGCCATAAGAAAATCTTATCTCTCAACCTGTGCTTACACTACCGGATCTCTCAAAGCCATTTGAGGTCCAATGTGATGCTTGTGGTGATTACCTTGGAGCTGTTTTGCTCCAAGAAGGGCACGCCATAGTCTATGAAAGTCGAAGGCTCGACCCTGTTGAGCAAGATCTAGGCATATATGAAAAGGAACTCCTCGCAGTTCTACATGCCTTAGACTCATGGAAGCACTATTTATTGGGGACACTTTCATTCTGCGAACGGATCACCAAAGTCTTAAGTACTTCATGACGCAGACCAAGCTCTCCATCAAACAAATGAGGTGGGCGAATTTCCTATTGCAATTTCATTTTCATATTGCTCACATTGGTAGCAAGCATAATCAAGTAGCCGATGTGTAATATTTAATGGTCTAGTCACTTGTGTATAGCGGAAAATAGCATGAACATAGTGAGAATTTCATTAGAATAGCTTCCTAATGAGAATAACAAGAGTGCTTGGGTGGAGAGAGCAACAAAAAGCATAACACCTAGTTAGATAGCATGAACAATACTTCAAAAGAGAGAGAAATTAAGCAATTGACAACAGTTCAGGACCGGATTTGCATGGAGCTGGTCCCCCCTCCAAAAGGCTTTGTATTATGGCTTCTCCCATCAAGAGAGACATTTTACAATACAATTTCTTGTGTTCCTTCAATACTAGCTAGTGCAATGAAGATGTAAACTTCATGCACTAACCAAAACACTTATCAAACACAACATCAATTCCCTCACAGTCTCAGACCCAAGACCTCACACACCTTCAAAGATGGGGAGAGCTAGCAGGGTATGAGAGTAGATTGAGAGGAAGAAGGAGTATTCTTACGAGAAAGATGTACATCTCCTCACATAATCACTCATATTGGCATAGCTTAGCTTAGTAATTAGCATGGTAGAGGAGATGAGCATGCGTTGAAGCTTGGCTCTTGGTTGGATTTTCATCACAAAGCCAAGAGTTCTTGGTGTAGGCCTCGCTTCTCACAAGCTTGGAGTAGGTGGTAAGATTTCCATTAAAGCTTGAGAAGGAGAGAGAGTCTTCTTTGCTTCACACATGAGATTGTGTGAGTGTGTGTGATAATGCCTTGCAAAAATCAGCCCCCTCTCTCTCTTGGTCGACCCCCCTTCCAATTTGCTCTTGTTACAGTCCTATTGGACCTCCCCCGGCCTAGCCAATGGGAATTAAGGAGTATAAGTGATAGCCTTCTGACGTGTGTCCCCCTTTCCCCTTTTGTGATAGCTTTAGGTAATTAAGAAATGCAACTAAACTCTCATTGGACCCCTTTGCCTCCTGGCCAATAGGAATCAGGCAAGCCATTGGGTTGCTGAATGCTCATTGGTCCCCTTGAGAGATTGTTCAATAGTCTTCTAGAGAGCTTAATTCTTATTGGTTCTTTTATTGAGTGTTTTTTAATTAACGCCAGTTTTGTAATTGGACACTTTAGTGTCCTAAGACACTAAAGTGTTTTGTTTTTCTACCAAGTTTTGGTAATTTATTTGTCAAGCTAGAAAGAAGTTTTTACACCTTGCTTCTACCATAGATTGGTTATGAGGTAAAGAAAACACTAGATTTTTCTCCATATCAAAATAAAATCTGTATGGAGAGAATTTTGGTAAGTTCTAAAACATAAATTTTAGTAAAATTTCAAGCTGTTTTGCAAAAAAAATCATAAAATTATTATATCTTTTTGTAGAGATGGCCTTTTTAAAGTTTATAAAAGCCAAGTGTTAGTGCTTAGTGTTACAAAACAATGGAATGCACTTCCAAGATAAGTTTTCAAGTCACATGCAAGCTATAGACATAGTTTCATACTTGAGCACGTGCTGAATAAGAGCATAATTTTGGTCTTCCAAAGGTCCCCTCATGAAATTGGTACTATTCTAGTGCAATTTGACGACTACAAATGACTTTATATGTTTAAACCAAAAAAACTACGTATTTTTTGGGCTCCCTAACTCAATTAAATCTCATTGCTTGAACTCTGTCTTGAATTTTTTATCGTGCAAAAACTCTTGAAAATCTTGAGTTTTCCATAATAGCATTGAAACCAAGGTTTTAGGCACCCCAGTTGTGTATCTACCACGTACTTTGATACATTTAGTTGATCTACATGGAAAGTTTGATATTATTTGAGGTTTTGAATGCTTATGTCTCAAGAATGAAAATATGAAAGTCTTCTATTATGCAATTTTGAATATCTGAAATGATCCAATAATTGTTGAAAACCAAAACCCTTCTACCTGCCACCTTGAGTGCTCAATGGAAAGAGCAAGCAATGTATCACTTTCTAAAACTCACAAATACATTAGAAACATATTTTTCTATGTATACAACGATATGCTTGAAATAACCATATCAAACACATGGATCTTTCCATTATTTTATATACTCCAAAGTCAATTTTTTTGCACATGAAACTTTCAATTATCTATAGCAAAATTGTGGAAGAGTCACCTAAAATTTTCTACAAGGTCGCTTCATTCTTTTCTTGAGCTTATAAAGGCAATTTCTTCAAAGCGTCAATCGTTGTCTTACGAGGGTCAACTTGATGAGTATAGTTCTTGATCATGATAGACTCTAAAATGCAAGGTCATATTTTTAAAAGACCCTCTAGCTAACATATTTAAGCATATCAAGAGGGTTTTCTTCAATAAATCGTCTACTGCAAGTAGCATTTAATTTAAATTTGTTAAAAAAGGACACTTAAAGTGTCATGTTTTGGTACCAAACTAGTGTTAAATTAATTGAACTAAATTTACTCTAGCTTGATTCTCATTGGTCCACCTCCAAGGCCATCCAATAGGAATTGGGTACACCTTGTGGGCATCTGGGCTAGGGAGCTGACATGTGTCCCTCATTTTGTTTGTGTAAAGGGAGCTTGTGTGTGTGTGTTTCTCTATCATCCCCTACTTGCAAGGCTCTCCCTCTCCTATGAAGGGATTGATAAAGACTTTTGGGACACACACAAAGCATCCAATTCCCCTAATGTTTGACTTTGGACACAATCTTTAAATTTTGGAACCTTAGCATTTTGGAAGTCTTAATGGTCTGAACCTTAGGGTCTTTTAAGCCCATTGTTTCACATGGCTCTTTTACAGATGCCCCCCCCCTTTGGATCCCTATTTTCCCTCCTTAGGATCCCTACTGTGGATGATCTACTAGCTTAACCAATTTCTAGATTTTTCTCCCCTGGCACTTCCCCATATTAAATAATCAGTTTAACATGAGAAAAACATTTAGGAGAATTAGCTATTGAACTATTTAGGAGAAAATCATTTTGCCCCTAGGATTACATCCTCATGCTTGAGAGGAGAGATAAATAAGTCCTCTTTGTCCACATAGCTTTGGACATGGAGCCTCAATTTCCCGATTAAGGGAGTGATTGAAGATTCTTGCCCCTTGAAAGCATCGTCTGCGGATAGGACATCTCCCATCTTGTAGGCTTCTATGCCTAGCTTGGTGGCCAACTCTATAGATATGAAATTGTGAGTAGAACTAGGGTCAAAGAGAATAAAATCATCATGTTCTCTTACCTTTTCCGAAGCATGGCATAGAGGAGATCCTTTGTGGTGAATTTCCTCCTCTTGGATTTTGACCAAAGTAGCTCTAGGAGGTTCATGGTGGGTGTTCTTTTGGGGACAAGCGCGGTACGCTGCCCTTGCTCGCCGCACTTGAAACAATGGTTATCCTTGCAATAATGCTCAACCTCTTCAGGAGAGAGTTTATTTTTGCCTTTATAAACTCCCTTATCTTTAGCTTTGATGGAGTTTCCCTTAGGAGACTTTTGGACATTGTCCCTCCCCTTAGGCTCATTGGAACCCTTGTTTTCCGTGGGCTTAGAATTTCTTTTAGCCTCAGTTTGGAAATTGATTTGGAGGCCACCATAGTATGGTGTCTAACTGCCGATATGGTGCGTGGACTTTGGGAGTTGACATACTCCGCCATTTCTTCAGTTAAGTCCACAAGAAATTGTTGCTTTTGCTCTCCAAGATCCAATATCTTGAAGACAGTGGCTTTAAGTTGTAAATCACAAAACTTGTCTACACATTTGTGAATGGATTCATATGGAGAGAGCTTCAAGCTTCGCCATTCGGTGAGTACTTTGTCTTTGGCATCAGTGGCCAAAAACTGCTTCATAATGGAAGCTTTTAAATCTTTCCATGTTTGTGGATCTTCACCGTTGGCCCATGGGCTAGACCATCATTGCCTGGCGTACTTTTGAAAGTGCATAGCTACATGGTGTAGCTTAGAGGACTCTGTGAAGCCCTCATCTCCAAACGCCGCATCGAATTCTTGGATAAAGGCCAAGACTTTGTTCGTAGCACCAAAAGTGCCATCATAGGTAAGGAAAGAGATGCTCTTCCCTCCCTATTTGAATTTCTTGAGCTAGACAACCTCTTCCATGTGGCATAGGATTTCCTATGGCCTGTTCATTTTGATGGTTCAAAGGTTGCACCATCACTTTCTTTAGAAGATGAAAAATTTGAGGAAGATGGAGAAGAGGGTGACCTCTTTCTTGCCTTTTTCTTTCCTTGATCTGCTTTGTCTTCACCATCACTTTCATAAGAGGAAGAGGATGAAGAAGATGGAGAAGAGGGTGTCCTCTTTCTCGCATTTTTCTTCTCTTGCTTTTTGTCGTCCCTCTTTGAAGTATGGTGTGGAGAAGTATGAGATGGTCTTCTCCGTTTTGGAGGTGATGGAGAGGATTTAGCCTACCGTCTTTGTGGAGCCATCTCCATCGAGGTGGCAGGTGACTCACTTCTTTCTCGTTCCTTCGGTGGAGGCTCTTGAATTCTCCTTTGAGAAGGAGATGCATCATCAAGGAGAAAATTTCTGAGTCCTTCATATGGATCCTCTTCTTCTTCCCGAATCGGAGAGAGGTCTCTTTTGGAAGTCTTGCAAGGAGGCTTTCTAGGTGCTCTCTCGTCATGGTGGGGATCTTGGAGAATCCCATGAGCACGAGGCTGCCGTTGCACTTCACTTTGGAGGGATGGATTGCCCATGGCTTGCTGAAGCCTATAAACAAGATAGTTAACAAGCATTGGGGCATCATTAGTAGCTTGCTCATTAGCAAAATCAAAGTTATCAACATTAATTTCACTCTCTTTACTATTGTGATCCCTTCTAACAACTTTTAGTTGTAAACCTTTTAGGTGTACTTTGGCACTTCAAGCCCTTGTTTCTACTCCTCTTTACCCCTTTAGAAAAAGCACTCAAGCTACTGTACTCGTGGCTTGAATACCAATAATTGCAAGGAATAGAAGAGAGGGTTTTTCAACACCAAAATAGCACCAGCTCCTGTCAAGCTTCTAATAGATCAATAGTGGTTAAGTTGTAGGCGAGCCCCGTAGGACTCCACTATTAAGACCATAGATCTCGACGATGATGCCCCGTTAACTGTACAAACACACGCGTACTGCAAGGCTGAAAAATCCCTATTCTACCTACTCACATGAAATTAATAATACCAACCATTTATAACTAGCTTGAGGACCTCTCTTCTTGAGCAAGAAAAGAGAAACCTTGTGCTCTCATGCCAATGTAACATTTAATGGTCTAGTAGCTTGTGAGTAGCAGAAATAGCATGAACATAGTGATAATTTCATTAGAATAGCTTCCCAATGAGAATAACATGAGTGCTTGGGTGGAGAGAGCAACAAAAAGTATAACACCTAGTTAGATAGCATGAATAATACTTCAAAAGAGAGAGAAATTAAGCATTTGACAACAGTTGAGGACCGGATTTTCATGGAGACGGTATCCCCTCCAAAAGGCTTTGTATTATGTTTTCTCCCATCAAGAGAGACATTTTATAATACAATTCTTTGTGTTCCTTCAATACTAGCTAGTGCAATAAAGATGGAAACTTCATGCACTAAGCAAAACACTTAGCAAACACAACATCAATTCCCTCACGGTCTCAGACCCAAGACCTCACACACCTTCGAAGATAATGAGAGCTATAGCGGGGTATGAGAGTAGATTGAGAGGAGGAAGGAGTATTTTACAAGAAAGATGGACATTGTAAGGTTTCCAGTTTCTGAAACCTTAAAGGTTTTATAAAGCTTAATCAAACTGATATGATTATTGAAAAAGCAATGTAGAATTGTCCGACCATGGAAATTATTGGTATTTTTGGAATCTTAAGCACAGCAAACCCCGGGCTAGAAATTTTCAGAATTGAATTCCGATAAAAACTGGCATAATTATGATCCCTGGAAGTTTACACTGTAAATTGAATAAAATAGGTAAAATTGAAGGGTTGCAGTAATCATTTAAGCATAGACTTTATTAAAGGCCTCCTAGATATTTACAAGATATTTACCAATTAAGTAAAAATAGGTCAAAATATAGCATAATTGATATTTTAAAAGCTGGCAGGTAATGGGAGGGTCATCACTGACCTGCCAGGGACTCATTTAGCAGTAGGGGTCGTTTTTTGACTTGCTGGGGGCTGCTTGAACTTCAAGCAACTGCCTTTTTCAGTCGGTGAGAGCTTATGAGTGCCAGAAATCTATAAATAGGACCCCTAGCTTCACATTTTACACAGACTCAGAGCCTTGCTACTCTCTCTCATCTAGAGAGAACACTACGCAGAAATCATTAGAGTTTAATCTCTAATTGATTAATCCTAACGGTAATTAACTTAATCCTTCTTAATTAGCAAGGTTAGATTAAGATAAATTGTTAATAAATCAAAGATTAGGCCTATGCATGCTCCTTAAACCTCTTTAAATTAATTAATCTCTGCTGATTATTGTAATTAAGCTTAGAAATATTAAGCTAATTAATTATCCTATCATATTATGACTGAAATTAGCCAAATTAACCATGAATTAATGATAAATATATTAATTAAGATTCGATTAAGATGAGGTAATTATCAGAGTTGCATTAGACAGTCATTAAGCTAGGAAAATTATCCTATAATGTTCTGAGTAATTTTCCTAATTAATTATGCAGAATTACTCTATTTTTTGAGCTATTTAAATAGGGGAAATTAGTAAATTGATTTCAATTGCTATAAAATATTTATCAGTGGTTAATTGGGTGATAAGAAACCCGTGATAATTAGGAAAAGGACAGATAATGAATCTAGCTAATTAATTATGCAGAATTACTCTGTTTTTTGAGCTATTTAAATAGGGGAAATTAGTAAATTGATTTCAATTGCTACAAAATATTTATCAGTGGTTAATTGGGTGTTAAGGAACCCGTGATAATTAGGAAAAACTCAGATAACGAATCTAGCTAATTAATTATGCAGAATTACTCTGTTTTTTGAGCTATTTAAATAGGGGAAATTAGTAAATTGATTTCAATTGCTATAAAATATTTATCAGTGGTTAATTGGGTGATAAGGAACCCGTGATAATTAGGAAAAGCTCAGATAATGAATCTAGCTAATTAAAACCTGTGATAATTAGGAGAAGCTCAGAAAATTAGTTTAACTAATTATCTTAGTGAAATTACGCTATTTTTAGGGGTAAATTAAAGGGGTAAATTAGTAAATCATGTGCTATAATTACATTCTATTTTTTAGAGCTGTATTATAGGGTAAAGAGGCCGTGATAATTATGCCAAGGTTAGAAAAGTAGTATAGATATTTATCTAAGTCAAATTATACTAATTCTAGCTAAAAAGTAAAGAGGGAAATTAATAAATCGTGCACTATAATTACATGCTATTTATCAGAGCTGTATTAGAGGGTCAAGAGGCCGTGATAATTATGCCAAGGTTAGAAAAGTAGTGTAGATATTTAATTAAGTCAAATTATACCATTTCTAGCTAAAAAGTAAAGCGGAAAATTAATAAATCATGTGTTATAATTACATGCTATTTATCAGAGCTGTAATATAGGGTCAAGAGGCCGTGATAATTATTTCAAGGTTAGAAAAGTAGTATAGATAATTATCTAAGTCAAATTACACCATTTTTAGATAAAAATTAAAAAGGGAAATTAGTAAATCATGCTATATGATTACATGCTATTTATCAAAGGTATATTATAGGGTAAAGAGGCCGTGATAATTATTCCAAGGTTAGAAAAGTAGTATAAATATTTATTTAAGTCAAATTATCCTAAATTTAGCTGAAAATTGAAGATGGAAATTATATAACTAAGTTGGAAAATAATAAGATAATTACCAGAGGTCAAAAATATCATTATCTAGTTGTGGTAATTATACCATAGTTAATTGGTGAGGTTTAAAAAAATTATAATTGACCAAAAGTCCTATTTTTAGCGAATGATTAATTAAAATAAATAGACTTTGTGGTCAAAAGTTTTTAGGAAAATTATAGTAAGTGTAAACTTATGATATCAAGTTAAGGAAATGAAATCTTTAAGAGAAATTAAATACAATAAATATTAAGACCAAAATAAGTAGATTATTAGCTTAAAAGTCAATGGGAAAATTAGAGAAAAAGATATAGAAGATTATAATAAAATTAGGAGAGCTTAGAAAACCCTCAGGAAAGCGGTGGAAAAAGTTATCATACCTATATAGACAAATAAGAAATTACTAGGTTAAGAATTTACCAATTAAGACTATATATTTAACCTTGGATGGGTTACGGTTGAATACAAAGGTTAAGTTTAGATTTTGAACTATTTACCTAATGATTAAATGTCCTTTTTATAAGGATAATAAGTTATGATACTAAAAAGGACCCGAGCAAATCCTACATCTGATGATGAGGACGTAGCTCCAAAACGAACTAGAGCATCGCATGACGACGAAGCCGGGCCTAGTAGTAGGCCTACGGAGGAGAGTCTTCAGGCGCCAGCACAACAACAGATGGCCAATCAATCCCAGGTGGGTTTTCCATTATTCAATTAAGTCTTTAATTAGTTTAAGTTCTTTTATGAGTTAGCATTGCATACGTAAGAAGGATAAATTGGCTGAAAACGCAAGGTAACTTCCAGCGTACATTTGTTTATAATGTAGGAAAGAATTGTTTGGGTTAAAACTGGTTGAATTAGGAAAGATATGTTTGATCATCCTTAAGACAGCTTGTCTCAAGACACCTCCGACTCCTTGATATAAATTGATGATAATGATTGGCTTTCTAGCCACGGTTAAGTCGGTTACCCCCATGAACGATGAGTTTCTACTCCGTGTCATGTCTTGATGTTTCTACATAAGTTAGGATACCGTTTTTTTTATCCTAGGGGAGCCGCCCGGTTGTATGGGCAACTGGTTTGGTGTATGGGCACCCGGAACCTTGGGTGGGGGTTTATCCACTTCGGAATTGAATAAGGAATGGGTGCCGTTTTTTCACCCTTAGGTGGTCTTGAGACAAGAAGAGTACTGGTCATGGTTATTATAGACAATGTTTTGATTGACAGTACAGTGTCTTAAGTTTAAAGATGTCTGTTTTTTAAAGGACTGCTTTCAATGCTGTCTTCAAGGAATTACTATGATGAAACGTTAAAAGAAACCATTATTTTAAATGTTTAAAACAATGTGATAGTAAGATAAACGAATCATGTGTGAGTGCGGGGTGGTAAGTGGGGATTGACTAAGGTTGTCAATCATGGACGGGTGGACCTGATTAGTCAGGTAACTATCCATCCCTGCGCACTAAAACGTTTAGAAAACTTCTTCACTTGGAAGAGAAGTCCACCAGCGGCTGTGCCCTCACATCTGTTAGGGGGAAAAAAGCGTTGGTTGAGGATACCTTACCCCAACTGTGGCAGTTATAGGGCCGAAATAGTTTTTTGGACTTTTAATACATTGTCCCGTTTTCGCTGCGAGACAAGACTGGGTCTGCTTCTAAGGCTATAGACCCAAGCCATTGTCAATGGTAAAGGTCTATTCCTTGGATTTTTCTTGTTTAGAGACTCCGATTTTTATCAGACCTAGAGACCTGTCAAGGATCCCATCCCGATCTTGGTATAGGCGGGTTGGGGACGTTACAGACATCTCCTCACATAGTCACTCAATTTAGCGTAGCTTAGCTTAGTAATTATCATGGTAGAGGAGATGAGCATGCATTGAAGCCCTGTTCTTGGTTGGATTTGCACCACAAAGCCAATAGTTGTTGATGTAGGCCTCCCTTCTCACAGGTTTGGAGTAGGTGGTAAGCTTTCCATTAAAGCTTGAGAAGGAGAGAGAGTCTTCTTTTCTTCAGACATGGGATTGTGTGAGTGTGTGTGATAATTCCTTGCAAAAATCAGCCCCCCCCTCTCTCTTGGTCGATCTCCCTTGCTAATTACTCATGCTACAGCCCTATTGGACCTCCCCAGGCCTAGCCAATGGAAATTAAGCAGCATAAGTGATAGCCTTCTGACATGTGTCCCTTTTGTGAGAGCTTTAGGTAACTACTTAAGTCAACTAAACTCTCATTGGTCCCCTTTGCCTCCTAGCCAATAGGAATCCGGCAAGCCATTGGGCTGCTGAATGCTCATCGGACCCCTTGGGAGACTGTCCAACAATCTTCTAGAGAGCTTAATTCTTTTATAAATTGTTTTTAAATCGATTAAACTAGATTTACTCTAGGCTAATTTTCATTGGTCCACCTCCAAGGCCATGCAATAGAAATTGAGTACACCTCGTGGGCATCTAGAGTAGGGAGCTGACATGTGTCCCCCATTCCCTTTGTGTAAAGGGAGCTTGTGTGTGTGTGTGAGAGAGGGTTTCTCTCTCATCTCCTACTTCTAGGGCTCGACCCCTCCTATGTAGGGATGGTGGAAGACTTTTGGGACACACACAAAGCATCCAATTTCCCTAAGCTTTTGACCTTTGGACACAACCTTAGCATTTTGGAAGTCTTAACACTAGTTTGGTACCAAAACCGGACACATAAGTGTCATTTTTTTATAATTTTAGATTAAATGCTACTTGCATCAGATGGTGTACTTAAGAAAACCCTCTTGATATGCTTAAATATGCTAGCTAGAGGGTCTTTGAAAAATATAACCTTGCATTTTAGAAGCTTTCATGGTCAAGAAATATACTCATCAAGTGGACCCCCATAAGACTGCGATTGATTCTTTGAAGAAATCAACTTTATAAGCTCAAAAAAAATAAAGCGACCTTGTAGAAAATTGTACACAACTTTTCTACAATTGTGCTATAGATAATTGCAAGTGTGCAAGAAAATTTACTTGAGAGTATATAAAATAATGGGAATTTCTACGTGTTTGATATGGCCATTTCAAGCATATCGTTGTATGCATACAAAAAATATGTTTTTGATGTGTTTTTTAGTTTAAGAAACTGGTACATTGCTTATCCTCTCCAATGAGGACTCAAGGTGGCAAGTAGAAGTGCTTTGGTAAGAAACAATTTTTGGATCATTTAAAACATTCAAAATTGCGCATGCAAAAATTTTGATATTTTAATTCTTGAGACATAAGTATTCAAAACCTCAAATAACTTCAAACTTTCCATACATATCAACTTAAAGTATCAAAGTGCATGGTATGAATACAAATAGGATACCTACAACCTTGGTTTTAATATTATTGTGGAGGACCTCAAGATTTTCAAGAGTTTTTGCACAATCCAAATTTCAAGATAGGGTGTAAGCGACAAGATTTAAGTAAGTTAGGGAGCCAAAAAAATGCGCAGTTTCTTGGTTTCAACATATAAAGTCATTTGATGTTGTCAAATTGCACTAGAATAGCCCCAATTCCATGAGAGGACCTTTGAAAGGCCAAAATTATGCTCTTAGTCAGCACGTGCTCAAGTATGAAATTATGTTTATTACTTGCAATTAAATGTGAAAGTATTCCTTGAAGGTCATTCCATTGTTTTATAACACTAAGTACTAGCACTTGGCTTTTAAAAACATAAAAAAGCTCACCTCAACAAAAAGATATAAGAATTTTATGTTTTTTTTGGAAAAATAGCTTATCTGAAAATTATGACTTAGAAATTACCACAATTCTCTCGATAAGCCTTGTATTTCGATATGGAGAAAAATCCATGTTTTCTTTCTCTCATAACCAACCTATGGTAGAAGCAAGGTGTAAAAAACTTCTTCCTAGCTTGATAGATAAATTGCCAAAACTTCATAGAGAAACAGGACACTTTAGTGTCCAATTACAGAACTAGTGTTTGGGCTGAACCTTAGGATATTTTAAGCCCATTGGTACACATTGCTCTTTTGCAGATGGCCCCCCTTTTGGATCCCTATTTTCCCTCCTTTGGATCCCTATTGTGGCCAGTCTGCTAGCTTAACCAATATTCTAGCTTTTTCTCCCCTGGCACTTCCCCATATTAAATGATCAGTTTAACATGAGAAAATCATTTAAGAGAATTAGATATTGATTATTATGACGATACACCAAGTGAAATGGCGTGAACTCTGCTGCCTCTCTGCATGTTGTTCGATATGCCCACAAGGCACCATACAACCATCCCATAACTTTGTTTTGTTTTGGACCATCTTTCTAATGATGCGTGCAATGACACCATTAGCCTTCTCCACCAAACCATTTGATTGTGGGTAGTAGGGTGTGCTATGATGATGAAGAATTTGAAGCTCTTCAAAAAGTTCTTTGAGTAAACCCTTCTTGAACCCTGGACCATTATCCAAAACAATCTCTAGAGGTGTGCCAAATCTAGAACATATATTAGTGTAGACAAACCTGCTCACTGTTTTCCCATTTTGTCTTGCCACACTTTGAGCCTCTACCGCGACCTAGTCATGTAGTCCACAACCACTAAAATGTAGAGTTTATCATTCTTTGTTCTAGATAGAGGACCCATAGCAATGCCCCACTTTTCAAAGGGTCCATTTGCAAGCACTATTTTCCTTGAACCATGCACCATCCCTCTATTTCTATTTACCTGATAGTTGTGACAGCTTTTAAACCAATGTTGGACATCCACATGCAAGCTTGGCCAAACATATCCCGCAAGCAATATCTTCTTCACGGCTGATAATTCTTGGGCAAAATGAACACCACATGCCTCTTCATGCAAACCTTTTAGAATGGCTAGAATTTCCTCGATAGTTGGTACTCTTTTACACACTTGATCCTTCCCTCTTTGATAGAGGGAGCCTTCTAGGAAGAGATAGAAACTTGCCTTCTTCATGAGTCTCCTCTTTTGAGATTTTGTGAAGTCTTCTGGAAACTCGCCCTCCAAAACGTAGCCAATAATGGGAGCCAATGACTCCAATCCCTGGTATCTCAATTACTTGATAGTTTCTGCCACCATGATGACCTGCAGTTCTTTCTCAACACATGTAACTTCTTGTTGAGCAAGTAAATTGGCATCTTCATTTTGTTTCCTAGGAATATGATATAGTTGCACTTCTTCAAACTGATTAAACAACCTACGAATGGCATGAACGTTTGTCCTTAATCTTTCATTCTTGCATGCCCAAGTGCCTAAAATCTGCTTCACAATAAGAAGTGCATCCCCCTTTAGCATGAAATGTTGTATACCTTGGCCAATGAACATCTTTAAACCATGAAGTAGTGTGTTGTATTCTACTTCATTGTTGCTAGTTGAACCTGATAGATTGACCTTCTCTTTCATGACCACCTCTCCACTTGGGCTGAGCAACACTAGCCCTCCCCCCGCATTTCCTATTGCTCGTCAAAAAGTTCCATCAAAGAACAAGGTAAAAGAATTAGGAATACTTCTTGGTGGTGGCAATGGTAGGGTCTTTATTTTAGGCACCTTAATCTCCTTCTCATATACCCTATAAGTGAGGATCCCCGCCAATTGTTCATGCACACTATCTTCTACCTCGAAAGAGTATTGGAACTCTTGCAACTCTATAAACCACTTTGAGATCCTAGTACTAAGATGCATTTGAGATGACACCAAAGGGAACAAATTTTTTGCCATGAGAATTACAAAAGGTTTTGGTAGCATGTAGGATCTAAACTTCCTCACTACAAACATGAGAGAAAGAATCATGAGTTCTGCCTTTGTGTAGCCTCTCTCCAAGGCACTCATGACCCTACTAGCAAAATAGATGGGTCGCATCCTGGTACTGTGGGGATCTTGTTGTAGCAAAACAACACCAATTGTTTTCTTTCCCAATGCTAGAGCTAACAAAGAATGTGTACTCCCAACAAGGAGGCATGAGTGTTGGTAGCTCTGTCAGAATGACTTTGATGTTACCTAAATATTCTTCAAGCTCATCATACCAAACAAACTCGACTTGTTGTGTCAACTTTTGCAAAGGGTGACGTAACTCTAAGGCTAAGTGAATGAAGTCTGACATATACTTTAACTTTTGAATGAATGAGATGAAATCCTTCAGACTCTTCGATGAAGGTAGCTCAAAAAGAGCCTTTGACTTTCAAGGGTCCACCTCGATGCCTTTGTAATAAACTTTGCAACCAAGCAAGATCACTCCATCCTCACCTATGTGGCACTTGTCAGGGTTGAGTTGACCTCCCATGTCATAGAGCTTCTTCAATCCATCTTCTACCCTCTGTACATGCAATGATTTTGAACTATAAATGAAAAAATCATCAATGAACACCCTAATTGACTTTCCAAATAATGCTTGAAACACCATGTTTATGAAGTGTTGGAAGGTTACAGGAGAATTTGTAAAGCCAAATGGCATGACTCTGAAAGCATAACAACCCCAAGGAGTGATGAAGGTTGTTTTCAACTGGTCCTCCAACGCAATACCTATTTGAAAGTAACCTGAATAGCCATCACACACCGTATACTTCTCATGACCAGCTACCTCATTTAGTATCTCATCTTGAAATGGGAGGGGAAAATGATCTCATTTTGTAGCCTCATTGAGTGGATGGTAATCCACACACACCCTCCACTTTCCATTCTTTTTGGGAGTGAAAAAAACAGGAGAGACCCACTCTAAATTTTCCACTGGATAAATGAAAACTACTGCTAGAAGCTTTCTTACCTCCTTGAGTAAAGCCTGCTCCTTGATGACTCCTAGCCTTTGTAGCTTTTGAACCTTAGGTGCAAGCTTTAAATCAATATTGTATTGAACAACATCTACCCCACGCACGTCGGTGTAATCTTTAGTAAAAAGGCTATGAAGTGTATTTTTTTATAAAATCTAAGAATTACTTGACATTTTGGGCTCACTTTTGAATTGTGACATGAGGTAGATGTGTAATAGTGATAGGTGAAGCATGATGATGATTTTCAAGCCAATTTTTCAAAAAAAGTAAATAATCACAATTATTTACAGTAGCTGAATGTTATGCTTCAAATGACAATTTTATGACCTACACATCTTTATTACATCTAAAACAAGTCCTAAAATGGGTTTGGTAAGATTGAGTCATGTCGGCATAACTTTGTGCTCTTGTCGACTTTGAAATTACCCGTTTTTGTTACCACTTGGTGTGTAGAGATGTTTGGTCATAGTTGAAGCCATGGACTTGTCCGTTACATAGTCTTGATGTTGCTCATCGAATTTGGGCTCATTCGGAGTCAGTTTGACTCCATATGTCAAAATTGATGCTTTGTAGTCTGTGAGCGATTTTGTGCTGTTAGAGAGCTTTCCTTGATTGTTTTCTTGAAACTATCTAGGTACATTGTGTATAGATCTTGTCTATATGCTGGCCGTGGAGTCAGAATTCAATTATGGCATGTGGTAAAAACCTAGATTATCTACTTGGGGACCCCCTGGATCCCTGCCAAATGGTCATCTAATGATATGGAAGTGCTCTACTATCTAGGGGCATGGTACATTTCAAATATTGTCCAATTCGGTTGAGCTTACATGCTATTGTGGTCTTTTTTGTGTTCTAGGAGTCTATACAAAGATGGGACTCTAGGGTTTTTCTCGGTACCTATACCTACTACCCGACTGCATAGAAATGCTCTTTGGTGAGTTTAGAACTTACCCCTCATGTATCGTGTGAAACGACACTCAAAATGGGTGACTGTGAACTCCAAAAATCGCGCGAAAAGAAGGTCGAGAGCTCTCTTCTCCAAGAGTGACTAGTAGAAATGAGGTGATTTTGGCCTACCTAAGATATCTATAGTCGGACTTCCAAACTAGTTTTCCCCAGATTCCCTGGCTAGCCCTAATAGGCCATGAATCTACGGCAGGCTTGAAAAATTCCTCAGTCGCACTCCATTAGCTCATTCTGCAAGAATTCGCAAAAACAAGCCTTGATGGCCTAATTTAGGCCCCCCACTTTTGTTTGTCTTTTTTCTCAAAAAAATTTGTGCCTGTTTGTCTTATCCTTCTGATCATCAATGTATTTTTAGTTTCTCCATCTGAGCTCATTTGCTATTTATTATTAAATTTGTACCTGTTTATTGAAAAATCAAAGAAAATAATAAATGCGCTAAAAAGAAAATTGAAAGATCAACAATCAAGAAAATCCACTAAAAACACTATTTTATTACTTTTTGGTGGATTTCTTCATTTTTAAGCTCCAATATCAACAAACATGAATGAAAATAAATAAAAAGGGCTATTTTGTAATGAAATTTTTGATAGTATATACAATATTTACACTCATCGGGGAGATTTTATCAGCCGAAATTTCCCTGTAGATGATTTTTAAGGGCATTATTAGGTAATTTTGCAAAAAACCACACGTTAACATCCAACTTTTTTCTCCCTCTTCAAACATTGCCCTTAATTAATGAAGTTTCATTCCACCTCTCCTAGATGGAATACTCCGAGACGATTGTATGCATGGGTTGAACAATCGTGTCTATGCATAGCCATGGTTGTCTCTACCATGCTTCGAAGGTGAATGCAATTCAAATCCGTATACAGTGCAAGAGTTGGGTCTTCAATAGTTAATTCAAGGGTTTTCGTGGTTGAGGTATCTTGTTGATATTTTCTAAATAGAAAATTTTGTAATTTATGTGCTCTTTGCTTGATTGTACCATTTGGATGCTTTGGCATACTAATGATGACGGGTGCTGAGATTTAACTCTGCATTGGCATTTCGGTTCTCGATTGATGAACTGTTGTGGTGGAGTTTTTTGAGATTTAACTTTCCACTGATTCATCGGCTTTATAATTTGAGGAGAAGATAAAGGCTCCTTTGGTTTCCAAACCCATCTAATGATAGTTTCTCTTCTGAAAAATGTTTTTCTCTGAGTTGTTAGATGCGAAACTTCCTTCAGTATGGTATATTTTCCGCTTTTCCATTCCTCTTTACTCGGTGAAATTGGAATTAAGAGTTGTCCTCCTTTAAGTGATAGCTTGAGTTGAGTGGTGTCCCAATCTGGTACTGCCTTGTATGTCCGCATCCATAAGATTCCAAGAATCGTCGTTTCATTGGTATGTTCATCTGGTATGCATATAAATTGATGAGGGCTTGGAAATCCATTTACTATCACATTCAAGTTAACCACTCCCAATGGCAGTGTTGGGTATTTGTTGCATCCTTTGATAGAAGATATTCCCGATGCTAAGGAATGATTTGTAGCTTTCTTGTCAGTGGAATAATTGACTGCATTCATTCAAGCACCAATATCTACAAATGCATTTGTGCTATGATGCTTTGATTATACTGTGATGCAGATGTGAATTCCATCCAACCATCCATCATCTCTTGATACTGCATACTTGGTTTCGCATCATCTCTCATAGGTATGGTATGTTGACAAATTTTTTGATCAAAACCCTTGAGATCTTTATAAGACCAAGCAACGATATCTTGGTATTTTTTTAGTAAGCTTAGAAAAAACTCTTCTTCTTCCTCAATCAAGTCGTTCACAATGTAGGCAAGTCTGGGCTTTTCCCCTTGTTCAGTTAAATCTATTTTCTCTGCATTTTCATGTCCGTCATATGACTCACCCTGCTTTTTTAGTTCCCTTACAGGTTGTTCCACTATGATCTTTCAGTCTTAGAGAGTATATTTCTTGTAATGGGATGGAACACTCATTACATCTTTACTCTCTTCCTCGGTTGTTTCTATTTCAGTGATATACACCTCCTTTAGACTTTTCTTCAACTCTTGATATTTTTTCTTTTGTTCAACTCGTGTCATGGATGATCATCATTTTGGTGCTTAGGTTTTGATTGAATTTCCTTTCTCATTTTCCTTGATCTTTTTTACGTTCCCTGCTTGTTGTTTGAAGGATATCTAACCGTGATTTTTTCTTTTACACAATCATATGCATCTATCTGCATCAGAATCTGTGTTTTGCTAGAAACTGATGGCATAGGTCTAGATTTTATATTTTTTGTTTCTCTTTTCCTTCTATACCATTTTTGTTTTCTTGGTTTTTGGTTTGGAAAGTCAAAAAAAATTTCCTCTCCTCCTTTTAGGAGTAGTTGGGCTCTCACATGTTCTTTTTCGAATCCAAAATCTTCAGATGTAGCTGAATGTTCTTTGAACTCATGAGTAGCATCACAATAGAGGTTCGAAAAGACTTGTTGAGCTTTTAGTAAGTCCTTGGGTTCTTGAACTTCATCTTCAATCTGAAGGGTTGAGATCATTTGTATGGGAATTATGTCGTAACCATCCTCATTGCAAAATTGAGTAGGTATAAACGTTGCTAGGAGTTTTTTGGAGCAAGGGATTACGCATTTGTACATACCCATGCATGGTGAATCGAATAAAGAATTTTCCATTTTCCAGAGCCAGGTGGTTACTTGGAACCCACATGTGTACAGGTAGGACATCATGTACATAGTGCATCGATTTTCACTATTACCAGTACCAATGTTGTTTTCTATAATAATGAGGAGTTGGTAGCGTGTGAAACTTCTTGAGGAATCTATCCACGGGTCGATGCCATGAGGTAAGCAGGTGCATTAAATGGCATCTAGTGGCGTTAGGAGGTCGAATGGGGTCAATACTTGCATGTGGGTAAGTGAAGACACAGCAGGGCTGTCTTCTTGTGATAATTATTCACAAAGGTTAGCATGAGGACCATCTTTTGGGGCCACTTCATGTGGTTTCCGGATGCATTATTTGGAAAAAGTTGAGTGCCAGGTGTGCGGATGGATGCAACAGGGTGACAACTATGCAGTGTGAGGCCAAATTTTGGCATGTTCGGGGTCCGTTTGAGGTCAACTAAAAGGCCAAAGGTGCCCAAGTAATAAAGCTAAGTGTGGGAACTAAAACACCTAAGAGAAGACTAGAAAAAACGTGGAGAGAAGAGGAGGAACAGCCGCAACTGAGTTTTTGCTGTTTTTGGAGCCTGTTTTGGCCATAAATTGTTCATCCAAGGTCGGATTTGAGCACTTTGACATTATAGACTAGGGTTTTGGGCTGTTCCGAGCGTGATGGCGCTGTCCATTTTTCCAAATCCCTCATTATTTTTATGTTGTTTTGGCTATGTAAGTTTCTCCTATGAGCGAAGCCTCTACTCTAATTTGTGATTGTATCTGGCATATTTTACCCATATTGTGTGAGCTATTTGCCCCATTGGTGTTGCCCGAAGCTCAATTAGATCTAAACAAAAAAAATTCTCCTCTTTTGAGCTAAATTTTTTGGGGGTGTGTGTGTGCGTTTCTCTCTGTGTGGAGTGAGAAAATGGATAGTCTCTCTCCTCTCACTCCATCAGTGTGTTCCCTGTCTCGGCCAGGTGGGTTGTGTAAGCTGAGTGGTGCCCCATAATGTGTATGTGTGTTATTCCAAGAGTGTGTGTCGGCTTATTTCATAGAGGCTTTGTGTGTGTTTCCAACCCGCTCACATTCTTTTGGTGCCCCCACTGAGGATCTTCTTCGAGTACCTTCAGCTTCGGGATTACAGGTTACAGGTTATAGGGACAAGTGATTCACACAGGTATAGGTAGTTAGAGTAGAGTGATACACTGACAGTGGAAGTCACTTGAAGTTTCCATGGGTATGCATCATTTGGCACATGCTTGAGCGTATTGTCTGATATTGTACATTACGTGTGGATATTGCCATTGTACGTCTTTGTGGAGCCATACTTGGTTTTATTTGGCAGTCCTAGTCATTTCTGAGACTTGGTTTGGAAGATAGTCATTTCTCAGAGTTGACTATACGAGATTTGCATAAGCTTTCATAAGAGGGTCAATAGCGTGAGGTTTTATTGAGCTAGGGGATTATCAAATGTGAGATCCTTTTGGTGATACAGGTGGCTAGAGCACCCTTTTCGTGACCTCGCAATAAGCTATGTACTAGTGATTCCTACTTGGTTATGCATACATATACAATCTATATTTTGGGTTCTCACTGCTCTACTTCTGGGGAAACTTTGGCAAAAATTTTCCAAGTTGTGATGGCTGGTTTTTTGGTCTTTTGAGCCATTTATGTTGTTATGCTGCTGAAATTTTGGCAAAATCAGAGGATAAGTCAGGTGTGCCTTCTTGGGAGCTTCATGGTTGGCTTTAATGGATGATCAAAACGGACCTCGATTCACTTCTTTTCATTTAACACAAAGAATCCAGATAAATGTTCATGTGTCCAGCAAGATTTTTTTCCAATAGCACATAGTCTTTATGTTTGGTCCAAGAAGATTAAGAGAGATACTATAATGCCTTTGCCTATTGTAATTCTGATGATTAACTATGAAAACTCATTTGATGTACATGTGTTTGTCCTTATCTAAAGACAAGCTCCATTGAATTTTCTAGTGATTGAGTTAGTCAAAAGTTTTGGGTTCTTGCACGTGTGTTCGAAGGGGTTCTCAAAGCATCGTAACTTGGGTAGCCATGGCTTTCTCTTATCCGGAATTTCATGGAAGAAATAATAAAGATGTGAAAGACTTTTTGGAAAAGATGGAGGTTGCCTACATTAGCAACCAGATTCATGACCTGGCGCAGATGTTACGTCTTCTCCATATTTGTTTGAAGAGTGATGCACGAGTTTGGTTCAAAGCATTTGAAGAGTAGTTGCATGTGGCTGATCCACCTATAAGATTGAGTTGGGACAAGCTAAGGCATGGATTGGAAGTGGAGTTTGTGAAGACAGAAGATCCTGAAAAAGTGTGGCAAGAAGTACAAGGTTTGGTGCAAAAGGAAGGTGAGCCAGTAGATGCGTACATACGTAAGTTTTCATTGGCATGGGAGCGGATGTGCAAGGACTTAGCACCACAAGTACCCCCACTTGACATGATGAAGAAGGACAGATTCTTGGCTGGTCTTTGGGAGAATATACATTGGAGAGTGGAGCTAAAGAAGCCTAGAACATATGAAGATGCATTGGAGGTGGCAAGGAACAAGGAGTGGAAGCTGAGGAAAATGATCCATCTAGGGGTGGAGTCTTCACCTAGGAGGTCTGAATTTTAGCCTATGGATTATTTGCAAGGTCGCATGCCAGGGGTTCATCATGAACCAATGGTTTCTGTTACTCCTCAGGTTATGCCAGCAATGGTCACTACAGTAGTGCAAGATGATGGGCTAAGGCAAGACATGAGGCAAGTGGTAGATTTAATGAAGAACCTTAGCCTAAACATGCTAGGTAATGTGGGAAATAATCGAGGTCAAGGGAGGTTTGCAAATCAACCAAGAGGTGATGAAAGACCCAGGAATGGTGTTGGACAAAGCAATGGTAGATTTTGGAGGCAGCATACACCCTCATGTTTTAATTGTGGAGAGTTGGGACACATCAGCCCGAAATGTGATAAGCCACCAAGGATGGGGGGAGACATGTATCCATTGCCAAGGAAGGTGCTAACTAGGTCAAATGGTTATGGCATTGAAATTAAGGGAGAAGAAGGAACCAATGGATTAACCCAAGAGGAAAAGGGAAAGACAAAAGTGATAAGTGTGGTCACCTTGGAGAAGGCAGCAAAGCTGGAGGATACATTAGTGATTCCTATTGAGAAGAGCACCATAGAGGACAAAGAAGGAAGAAGTGCCCCAGGTCCTAGAAAGAAGAAGGGAAAGAGCCATGAAGGCGAGGATGTGAAGGCCAAAAGGAAAAGGAGGGCTCGTTGCAAGTTTCATGTTTCAGATTTTTTACTAGGGGATGTGTAATTAAGCTATGACTTGAAGGAGGATCTGACAAGCAGGAAAGCAGATGGTACTTTTGGGCAGCTTATAGAGATGGTGCCAAAGAGACACTGGAAGAGGATGGTTAACCCAATGGAGAAAGAGCCAGAGAGAGGTTCAGTGAAGGTGTTGGCAATGGATGAGCTACCAGACATTTGCCCAATAGTAGATGTGTGGTAGAAAAGAAAAAAATATAGGACAAGGTTATGTTGATGGCTGAGCCCAAATATGTGTCATAACACACTCATGCATTGAGAAGATGGGTCTTACAGTGACTGGGGTGTCAGGCTTTCGGATTAGATTGGCAAACCATCAGAAACTAAAATGTTTGGGTGTTGTAAAGAACTTAGAAGTGGAGGTGTATGATTCAAAGGTGGTGGTTGATTTTCATGTGATGCCAGCGGGGTTGGGAGCATATCCTATTATACTGGGCAGGCCATGGTTACGTATAGTGGGAGCTGTTCAAGATTGGAGACGTGGTACAATTAGCCTCTATGGAAAGACAAGTGCCAAGAAGCTATATAATATGGACACAAGGAAAGTATTGGAAGAGCTTTATGAAGATGAGAATGAGTCTAGTGATGAAGACTATTCCACAATGATTGATGAGGACAGTGATAGTACTAGCAACAGTGATGAGGATGTTGATGTTGCATTTCTTTTGATGGGACAAAGAAATCCAGGAGTCTGGTTTAGTTTCATTTGCAAATGAGATTGAAGATGAAAGTGAATGGCCTTATGAAGTGATTGAAGGGCTGAAGCAAACCAAGGTTGAATTGGCAAAGAAGCAGGAATTGATGACACAAATGATCAGTGGAGACCTCTCAGCTAAGGAGAAGGAGATATATTTGCACATGCTGGCTAGTTTTGCTGATTTGTTCATTACTTCATATGAAGATATCACAGAGTTCAAGGGTGAAGAGATGCATATAGAGCTGAAATAAGGTGCTAAGCCAGTGCGACAAAGGCTAAGAAGGATGGGTCAAGAGCAAATGGAAGCCTTGAGGGAAGAGGTGGAGAAGTTATTGAAGGTAGGGTTCATAGTCCCTGTGGAGACCACAGAATGGGTGAGTCCAGTAGAAGTCAGTCCAAATAAGGATGGGAAGTGGACAATTTGTGTAGATTTTAAACCCTTAAATGCAACCACTAAGAAGAACCCATATCCTCTTCCATTCATCGATCAAATCTTGGATTCAGTGGGCAGGTTATGAGAGGTATAGTGTGTGTGATGGTTTTTGAGGCTATTTTCAATTGAAGATTGCTCTTAAAGACTGAACAAAGATAACTTTCATTACGCCATGGGGCTGTTATTGCTACACGGTATTGCCATTTGGGTTGTCAAATGGACCATCTTTCTAACAAGAGAGAGCAAATTGTGTATTGGAACCATTCACAGTGGGTAGTTGTGTTAAAGCTTTTATGGATGACTTCTGTGTATATAGCAGTAGGGTTGAGCACCATGAGAAGCTGCAGATGGTATTGGCTCGATATGATGAATGTGGAGGACAACTAAATCCAAAGAAATGTCATCTAGCATAGCTAAGGGTGAAGTTATTGGGCCATATGGTGTCAAAAAATGGCATTGAGGCTGATCTAGACAAGGTTAAGTCTATTATTCTTCTTCCATCACCTACGAGTACAAAGCAATTGGTAACTTTTATACACTAAGTAAAGTACATGGTGCGGTTTATTCCATTGTCTTCATAGCTTCTTTATCCATTACAACAAGTGGCAAAGCATGATCCATTGCAATGGGATGACAAGTGTGAAGAAGTGTTTCAAGAGGTGAAAGAGGTGTTAGGGGGGTTGTCAGCCGTGCAGGCTCCTGATTGGGAGCAAGCGTTTTATGTAAATCCATTAGTAGGGGACGATGACATTGGTGCCATGCTATTTCAGAAGGGGAAGGGTAGCCATTATATGAGGCCAGTGTATTGTACAAGCCGAGTGAAGTTAGAAGCAGAGAGAAAATTCTCGGAAGTAGAGCTAGTGATGGCCAGTGTAATATTTGCTTCGACGATTTTGTCATTACTTGCTACCATGACCTTTTGTTTTCTTGATGAGTTAAACCTTTTTTCCACTATTGATTAATGGCACTAGTGTGGTCAAGAAATGGGTAATTGAGCTGCAAGATTTTGAGTTCTCTGTTTTAGTGGAAGAGAGTACAAGGGCTACCCTAGCTGATATGCTCACTTACAAGGAGAATACCCTCCTTGTTAAGGAAGAGGTGGTGAGAAGGGTAGTTGAAGAAGTACCACAGATCAGAAATCCACATGTGTTGTTCTTTGATGGCTCATATAGAAAGAGCCATGATGCGGCTTCAGGGGGTATAGCACTTTACGATTCAGAGGGGAAGCTAGTATGCAAGAGAGGGTTCAAATCGGATGCACATAGTAGCAATGAGGCTGAATATGCTACATTGGAAGCCGGATTACACATTTGTTTGAAGCAAGGGATTAGAAGTCTGAGCATAAAAGGTGATGCCTTGTTAGTTGTGAAGCAAGTGTTGGGTGTGTGGAAGAGCAAGAACACCTCAATTAAGGAAATGTGTTTCATAATTAAAGGCTTGTTAAAAAAGTTTGACGCATGGAGCATCAGACACATTGAACGTGCTCTAAATGGAGAGGCACATGAAGTAGCTCAAATCATGATTGGGGATCTATTTGTGTTGAGGACCAATTTACATCTTTATCATGGCCGGGAAAGTTTGGCTCAAGAAGTTGAGTTTTTGCTAACAGGAATCATTCCGAGGGACATTCAAAAGTCTAAGAAGTATGGTTTTGTGCGTAGAGCATCCAGGTACAAATTGATTGGTGATGTCTTATACATGAAAGGGACTGATCTTGTGTTGAGACATGTACCTTGGCGGGAGGAGCTTTATAGAGTGTTGGAAGAGAATCGTGAAGGTGCATGTTGCGGACATTTTGCTCTAAAGATCACCTTGCATAAGATCTTGCAAGAGGGGTATGTATGGCCTACTTTGCACAAGGATGTTCACCATTGGTGTAGGTCTTGCAATAGGTGTCAAGAATTTGGGAAGAGAGTGTTGAAGCCAGAGCTACAAAAAACCATTATGGTCTTTGATGTGTTCGAAAAGTGGGGGACTGATGCAATAGGCCTTCTACCTATCACAAGTAGGGGCAAAAGCTATATATTTGACTGCAATGGACTATCTCTCTAGATGGGCAGAGGCTATAGAAGTAAAAAAAATCATTGCAAAGGATGTGGAAAAATTTGTGTACGATGAAATATGTTGCAAGTTTGGGGTGCCACTAGAGCTACTTTCGGATAAGGGGCCAGGATTTAGAGCTAAACTATTGGACTTTTATGCGCGAAGATGAAGATTAGGCACTAGCATACCACTCCTTATTATCCACAATGTAATGGCTCAATTGAGAGATTCAATGGTGAGTTGGTACAAATTCTTTCGAAAGTGATAGAGCACCAAGGAAAGAATTGGGATTTGGAATTTCCTAGTGCATTATGGTCTTACCGTACTTCGGTGAAGACAGGTACAGGGTTTACTCCATTTCATTTGGTATATGGAAAGGAAGCACTATAGCCTATGGAAGTAGAGTTGCCTGCATTCAAGATGTTAGAAAAGTTACTTGGGCCGCCTAGTGATGCATTCAAAGAGAGGCTCTTACACTTACAAGAGGTTCAGTTGGATAGGATGAGTGCATTGGAACATTATGGGCAAATGCAAGACAAGGCTTTAGAAAAGATAAATGAAAAGGTCAAAAGTAAGGGTATCAAGAAGCATGACTTGGTTTTGTGTACAACAGTAAGTTGGACAACACCTTCCAAAAGAAGTTTCAAATTAAGTGGGAACTCCCTTTCAAGGTTGTGCAGTGTTTTCCGAATGGTACATATCAGCTAGCTAACCTGGATGGGATTTACATAAGTCAAGGGTAAATGGATTGCGTCTTAAATTGTATCATGCTCGATTGATGATGGTGGAGCAAGATGAGCTGTCTGCAGAACAAGTAATGTATGTGAGGGATGAGGAGACATGTGACGTGTTGAGCCTCATATCTCTTTTTGTTGCTGTTGATCATGAATGATCTAGCAGGCTAGGGGATGGGAAAACTATGTTTGGAGTTTTTTGGAGCAAGGGATTGTGCATACGTACATACCCATGCATGGTGCATCGAATAAAGGGTTGCCCATTTTCCAGAGCCAGGTGGTTACGTGGGGCCCACATGTGTACAGTAGGACATCATGTAAATAGTGCATCAATTTTCACTATTACGCGTAGTAATGTGTTTTTTCTATAATAATGAGGAGTTGGTAGCATGTAAAACTTCTTGAGGAAGCTATCCGCGGGTCGACGCCATGAGGTAAGCAGGTGCGTTAGATGGCATCTAGTGGCATCAGGAGGTCAAATGGGGTCAATACTTGCATGTGGGTAAGTGAAGACATAGTAGGGCTATTTTCTTGTGATAATTATGAAAAAATTTCATCATGAGGAACATATTTTGGGGCCACTTCACGTGGTTGCAGAATGAATTATTTGAAAGACTTGAGTGCCACGTGTGCGGATGGATATAGCAGGGTGACAACTATGCACTGCGAGGCAGTTTTTGGCCTACTCGGGGTCCGTTTGAGGTCAACTAAAAGACCAAATGTGCCCAAGAAATAAAGCTAAAGAGAATACCAAAGAAACATGGAGAGAAGAGGAGGAACAGCCGCAACTGAGTTTTTACTGTTTTTGGCATGAGCTTGTTTTGGCCATAAACTGCTCATCTGAGGTCAGATTTGAGCACTTTGACATTGTAGACTGGGATTTTGGGCCGTTCCAAATGCAATGGCGCTGTACATTTTGCCACATTCCTCATTATTTTTTTATTGTTTTGACTGTGTAAGTTTCTCCTATGAGCAAAGCCTCTGCTCTAATTTGTGATTGTATCTGGTATATTTTACAAATATTGTGTGAGCTATTTGCCCCATTGGTGTTGGCCCAAGCTCAATTGAATCTAAACATAAAAAATTCTCCTCTTTTGAGTTGAGTTTTTTGGGTGTGTGTGTGTGTGTGTGTGTGTGTGTGTGTGTGTTGCTTTCTGTGTGGAGTGGGAAAATGGATAGTCTCTCTCCTCTCACTCCATCGGTGTGTTCCGTGTCTCGGCCAGGTGGGTTGTGTAAGCTGAGTGGTGCCCCATAATGTGTGTGTGTGTGTGTTATTTCAAGAGTGTGTGTTGGCTTATTTCATAGAGGCTTTTTGTGGGTTTCCAACCCGCTCACAACGTTGGTACAGCCAAAGTGTGTCGACCATAGAAGATGGCATGTGCAGGTATGTGAAGGCTAGGACAAGCATGGAAAAGGGCTAGAGAAGCTACAAAGGTCATGGGTTGACAGCTAACAGCGGTGATGTATGCGGTTTATAGGGCAAGAAAGTCTCCAAGAGGGTCTAATTTGAGGAGCAGATGAAGGTGCAGTCTTTGGGTCTAGAAATGTAGAGCTTAAAGTGATGAAGGAGAAAGTCTAGACGGCTCATCAAACGAAGCTATAGAGCCCAAGTTATTGGAGTTTGAAGGTACGGTGTGTTGCAGATTCTTGTCGGACAGGGCAGCTGGGGACAGGTGACCCATGTGGATGTCAGTGTACAGGTGCATAGTACTTAAATTAGGGAGGCTACTCATCTTTTCAGATTGCAAATCAGAGCTATGGATTGCACTTTATGGCCAGTTGAAGTTATTGCTGGGAGTTGATGGCAAATGAAAGTTCACATTTTGGTGGCCTCGTCTCGGGGAGTCTTGAAGTGCGGCTAGAGCTGGAGGTGTTTAAGTCGACATGATGAAATTTTGGCCGGGGTTTTACGGCTTGGCAATCAAACATTGGAGCAGTGCATGGGAAGGGGAAGGTAGCACGTACCAAGAGGGCGTTTTTACATAATATGCTTTGTGGGAGAAACAACTGTGAAAATGGAAGGCCTTGAGGTGCGGCTTCACCACGGAGTGCCATGTGGCCGGAAAAAACTCCACATGCGTTGAAAGAGGCCGGGCACCTGGGGTATATAAGCTAGGATGTATGGCCCCTTTGAGAGTTGGAGAGAGAGGATCTCTCTCGCGTGCAGTGATGGCGTGCCCTTTGGGCACTGCGGTGGAGGAGCAAGGGGCTATCCAGTGCGGTTTTGGGTGGCGCCACTAGCGCGCGGTCGCGAGATGTGTTGGCGACGACAGTGGGCGGTTGTGCTGGGTGGGTCTCAGGACAGGTGACATGGCACCCCATCTGGTGCTCAATCCTGCGCCCACTAAGGGCCCAATCTTTTGAAGTCAAAAGGAGCCCCCCCATTAGCGATGTCGCTATTGCTCACCTAGGGGAGGGGTCTCGCGATAGGTGGCAAGCAGTGAAGCAAGGCAACAATGAGAGAGAGAGTTCAAATGATTAAAGGGGCCGTCCCATGGTGGAGCAATAGGAAGAGAGAGAGAGAGAGGAAGCACTTCAAAAAGGGCCAAGCGGGGCGGACAAAGAGGTGCACCATGCAAGAGTTGCCAAAGCGGACTATGCCAAGTGTTAGCAATGCAAAGATAATGCTAAATGAAGCTGCAAGTGGATTGAACGAGCTAAGGGAGCTCTCATTTTTTTGTTTTTTGGGTCTCCTTGACACCCCTATAAAAGGATGTAAACGTGAATTTTTGGAGGCTTTCTTGCCAATGTTATTTTTGGCTCTTGGATCCTTTTGTCATTATGCTTTTTGGCCTATTGAATTTTTTGCCAAGGTTCGTGCCGACAATGTGTTGGTTGTATATGGTGTTGCATATGCAACAAGGCTATTCACTATTGTCTGTGGGCGTCATTACCCCTTCCCCATTGTCTTCTCAGCTTGTGTGCATGTGGTTATGGACGCGTGTTTGCGTGTGTGCCCCCCCGAGGTTTGTCGTGCAAAGAGAGATGGAGAGAGGTTGTGTGCTTGTGGAAGGTTGTGAATTGAGCAGAGCAGAGTGATTGGGTCTCTCCGGTGCATTGCAAGGTCTGTGTGCGTATAGTTGTGTGCAAGCGGTGGTTTGCTTGTGGGTAGTGTCAAGTTTTGAAGTTCAACTCTAGTGGATTGAGGTGTTGTGTATACCCTGGGCTATAGTGAGGCATTGTGTTGTGTGCTGGGTGTGTTTCCCTTTCCACCTCTCCATCTTCTGGTGCCCCCACTGAGGAGTTGTTTGATGCTTTGATTTGAGGTTTGAAGCGGTTGAGGTGTTTGATGGTCGAGTTTGAAGCTAGCAGAGATGGTGGAGCCAGGTTTTGGCCCCATATTAATGGGAATTGAAGATCCCGAGGATTGGTTAGCAGATTTTGAGTTATGGTTGTTGTCAATGTGTATGTTGAGGGATGCGAAGAAGCTGCAGATGGTGACGTTGTTGATGTGAGGATGAGCCAAGGTTTGGTTCAAGGGTTTAAACATCAGGGATTGAGAATCATTGCAGAGATTGCAAAGTCAGTTTCTTGAGCGGTTTCAGGAGGTGATTACGACGGAGGAAGCTTGTGTAAGGCTAAAGGCGGTATGCCACGATGTGAGTAAGGATTTTTCTATTTTTATTGAGGTGTTTGAAGCATGTTGGAAGCAGTTAGAGGTTGCAACTGGGGTAAAAAGCAATCAATACTTGAAGTTGCTGAAGCTATTAGAGTGCTTGCATTCGAGGATTATAGAAAAGGTCGAAGACAGTGCAGATATTTATGAAGACATGATCTATCTAGCCAAAATGAAGAGCAGAAAAGTAAAGCAAAAGCTGGAGTTGGGTGTGTTGAAGCCAGCAGATTATGTGCGTTACGGAGGTAGGAAAGTGCTCTCTGGTCCGACCAAAGGTGATTCCAAGTTTTCAAAGTGCATATCCTATTGAGTTAAGGCCTATCGTTGGCTATGTTCCTTGGAGATTTCGGTTTGTGATGTGCATGCGCCAAGGGTGGACGGGCTTGTCAATGAAGAGAAGCTCCGTATTGAAGCGAACCAATGTGAAAAAGTGGTAGCAGATGTTGAGGTTCCAATGCACATTGAAGAGGTAAAACATGTTCTTGTGGAAGGTTTGGCAGAATGCAGTCAGGTTGCAGATACCAAGGGTTTAGAAGCTGATGGAGAAAGAGAGAAAAGTCATGGTGATGGTCAATCTTTTATGGAGCAGCAAGGAGATGAAGATGCAAATACGGAGTCAGTATATGGTGCCGATGATGATGAAGATACGAGCTTGAGTGGTTGGGATACAAACAAGGAGAATAGAGCAGATGAGTCCACATCCTATGACGAGGAGACAAAGTCTAACAAACCTGACCTGGTAAAGGTAAAGCTGCCCTCTCATGTGTATGTACCTGAGCTAGTAAAGGTAAAGTTGGATGTTTGTTTGCTGAGGTATGCATGGAGTGTTGAAGGTAGGCTATGGGCAGCCTACACATATGATGGTCTATGTGCTGAGGTACGGCACTATGGTGAGCAGTTACAGATAAGTGGAAGATACGAAAGGCAGGTGTTTGATCCAGGTGGAAGCTATGTGATGCAGGGGGTGGGGCAACCCACTTGAAGGTTTTGTAGTAGGCTGCAATAAAACTGTGTAAATATGGTTTTGGTTTTCTCATAGTGTGTGCCAAGTTTTGCAGTTAGAAGTGAATAAAACTGTTATGTGTTTGTGCATGAATGCTCAACTAGGGAGTGGGCAATGATGGTACAGTCAAAGTGTGTCGACCATAGAAGATGGCATGGGCAGGTATTGCAGGCTAACAGAAGCATGGCAAAGGGCTGAAGAAGCTAGAAAGATCATGGGTTGATAGGTAGCAGCGAAGATGTATGACTGATGCAGTTTATAGGTCAAGAAAGGCTCCAAGAGGGACGAATTTGAGGAGCACATGAAGGTGGCGCAAGGTGAAGTATTTGGGTCTAGAAATGTGGAGCTTAAAGTGTTGAAGGAGCACGTATAGATGGCTCATCAAACCGAGCTACGAAGCCCAAGTTATTGGAGTTTGAAGGTACGTTCAGTTGTAGATTCTTGCCGAACAGGGCAGCTCGGGACATGTGGTCCAAGTGGACATTATTGTAGAGGTGCATAGTGCTTGATTTATGAAGCCTACCCATCTTTTCAGATTGTAGATCAGAGCTAAGGATTGCGGTTTATGGCCAGTTGAAGTTTTTTCGGGGGCTAGGTTAGTGCCCACCTGATCGCATGGGGAGTCGTGTCATCTGGTGTTTTTTGGATTGCGATCGGGTTTGAGAATGTGTTGTGCAATGTATGGAGCTAGAAAAATTTGACTGCATGTCAAACGGAGATCGGAGTAGGAAGTTACAGAAGCCGAAAAGATTGAGTGCAATTGCTCGAAGTTGATTGTAGATGAAAATTCACATTTTGGCGGCCTCGTCTCGGGGAGTCCAAGTCAACATGATGAAATTTTGGCTGGGGTTTTACGGCTTGGAAATCCAACATTGGAACAGTTCGTAATATGCTTTGTGGGGAAAAAACTATGAAAATGGAAAGCCTTGGCTTCACCAGGGAGTGCCATGTGGCCGAAAAAAATCCCACATGCACTGAAAGAGGCCGGGCACCTGGGGTATATAAGCTAAGCCTATGGCCCCTTTGAAGTGTGAGTTGGAGAGAGCACCAAGAGGGAGTTTTTACATAATATTCTTTGTGGGAAAAAAACTATGAAAATGGAAGGCCTTGGCTTCACCACTGAGTGCCACGTGGCCGAAAAAAATCCCACATGCACTGAAAGAGGCCGCACGCCTGGGGTATATAAGCTAAGCCTATGGCCCCTTTGAAGTGTGAGTTGGAGAGAGAGGAGATCTCTAGCATGCAGTGATGGCCTGCCCTTTGGGCGTTGCTCTGGCAGAGCCGGGGGCTGCCCGGTGCGGTTTTGGGTGGCGCCAGTGGCACGCACTTGCGAGATGTGTTGGCGGCAGCAATGGTCAGTTGTGCTCGGTAGATCCTATGGCAGATGATGTGGAAGCCCAGCTGATGCTCGATCCCGCTCCCGCTAAGTGCCCAATCTTTTGAAGGCAAAAGGAGCCCTCCCCATTACCGATGTCACTATTGCTCATCTAGGGGGTCCCGTGAGACAGGTGTCAAAAAGTAGTGGATCAAGGTAGCAATAAGAGAGAGAGTTCAAATGTTTAAAGGGGTTGTTTCATGGTGGAGAAATAGGAAGAAAGAGAGAGGAAACCGTTCAAAGAGGGCCAAGCCGGGTGAATGAGTTGGACGGATAGAGAGGTGCACCATGCAAGAGTTGCCAAAGTGGACTATGCCAAGTGTTAGCAATGCCAAGATAATGCTAAATGAAGCTACAAGTGGACTGAAAGAGCTAAGGGAGCTCTCATTTTTTTGTTTTTTGGGTCTCCTAGACACCCCTATAAAAGGATGTAAATGTGAATTTTTTGGGGCTTTTTTGCCAATGTTGTTTTTGGCTCTTGGAGCCTTTTGTCATTAGGCTCTTTGGCCTGTTGAAATTTTTTTCGAGGTTTGTGTCGGTAGTGTGTTGGTTGTATATGGTGTTGCATATGCGAGAAGGCTATTCACTACCATCTCCGCGCGTCATTACCCCTTCCCCCTTCTCTTCTCGGCTTGTGTATATGTCGTTCCAGGCGTGTGTTGGCGTGTCTGCCCCCCCGAGGTTTGTCATGCAAAGGGAGATGGAGAGAGGTTCTGTGCTTGTGGAAGGCTGTGAATTGAGTAGAGCAGAGTGATTGGGTCTGTCTGGTGCATTGAAAGGTGTATGTGTGTATAGTTGTGTGCAAGCGGTGGTTTCCTTGCGGGTAGTGTCGAGTTTTGAATGTGTACTCTAGTGGATTGGGGCACTGTGTATACCCTGGGCTATAGTGAGGCATTGTGTTGTGTGTTGCATGTGTTCCCCTTTACCCCTTTCCAACATATTCACACACACATCTATTGTTGCCAAATTTTGAGTCCATTCAAATGGCTCAAATAAATGCTCCGAGATGGGTTCAGGTATATATGCTTCATTTATGCAATCCCTTTCTAAGATACATTCTTCTCGCTTTAAACTCTCGTGTTTGAAGCTCCATACATCCAAACAGGTATGTCTTTGTTTAACCAAGATGGAAGCTTCGATTCAGCTGAAGAGACTGAGTCAAATTCTTGAATGGGTGTTGTTGTTTTCATCTCTATAAGTGTGATCTTTCAAGTTAACCCCTGTGATTGATCCCACTTGCTTCAAGTACAGGCAATTGTTTCCCCAATCTTGAATTAGCTATACTTGTCGCATGAACGGGCTTTCCAAGATGATTTCATAAAGTTTCTTTCCAAAGTCCACTATTGCAAAAGTATGTTGATAATCAATTCCACAGGAACTAACTATCACTTTTTCAAGCAGTCCTAGGAGTTTTTCTATGTGCCCATCTGCCAATTTTAATTTCATTAGAGTTTGTCTAATGGATGGTTTTTTCCATGATTCCCATACTGCTTTTGTGGCTATGTCTATGCCAGTCCCACTGTCCAGTATTGCCATGGTTTCTACATCATTATATTTCACAAAAAGGGTTGTGTTTCCTTCTTCCCCCTCATAGTATTCTCCAACTTTGTTCATAGGGACATATCTAATCTATTTGTTCTCCAATTCATGTTTCAATTCACCCAATTTTCCCTCTTATCCCCACCTTCTCTAGAGTTTTTTGTAAATCATTCCATAAATATTAATAAGTTCACTTTCCAAAGAGCTACTAGGTATCACTTGGACTACATTCACCACTGCTTTTTCTTTGTTTAATGGATTTTCAGGACAGTCTTCAGGGAAGTGTCCACCCTTCTTACAACATTGTGTACAAAAAGCTTCAATTGGCTCAGTGTTCTTATCAAGTCCGAGGAATTCATCTTTCCAATGATCCTATGCACCACAATTATGGCAATTTCCAGTCTTTGACTTAATCTGGTGTAGCATAAGTCACAGGCTCTTCCATTGATGGTGGATGTGAATTATGCCACTCTCCTTCTACCATTACGGCAGATGGACTAGGCTCAACATAAGGTGTAACAGGCACTAGTGCTTGTTCATCTATGACTTCTTCTGAATGCATGTACTTTACAGGTACTACATTATGTCTAGGAAATGGAGGTTTCTAACCCAACACTGGTTGTGGTCTTTTCATACCCATCGGTGGTCTTTGTGTTGGGGCCATATTAGTCTAATATCTGTACATGGGTTGTCCTTATGGTCTCATATGCACATATTGGACATTTCCATCATACTTTGGTCGGTAATAACACTCATTGTCTCATGGTTTGTCCACCCTCAATAGCACACCATTTTTGTGGCTTAATTGTTTTTCCTTGTTGAGGTATTCCTTGCCTAGGTCCTCTCATAGGAGATTTTTGCATATGATTCATCATTTTGTTCATCCTTTTGATCATGCCTTCTATGGTTGGTGTTGCAGCAGCTGTTCCCGCTTGTGTTGGTTTTGTGGATACTATATTCTCACTCTCAGTATCCTTGGGGACATCTCCTTCATTGAAAATATCACAATTGTCTCCCAAGTCAATAGCATCTGATTACACACTCTTCTAGGGTCATATGCTTCTTGCTATACAATATAGCATGAAGTCCTTTGTTAAGCAATCCTTTTAGAAACAATGACACTAACCTTTCTTCTACTAGTATTTCTAATTCTATGCATCTTGCAATGTATCGCTTCGTCCTAGTTGCACAAACCCTAACAGACTCACCTCGTTTCTGTTTGAAGCTATAGATTTGAGCTACAGTGTTACCCAGTTTTGGAACATGTAGCTACAAATCCCTAAGCTAAGATATTTAGATCCATGATTTCCCTCGGTGGAATGTTTTGAAACCATGTCAAACCTTTTCCTTCTAAAGTCATTCCAAATCCCTTCAGTTGAGTGAGGAAATCAAATATGCATTTTGCTCTTATCACTTGCTTGAAGCTAGCTAAGTGGTCATGTGGATCCCCAGATCCACTGTATTTTTTGACCCATTTTTGAAAATCAATTGGTCTGACATGTATGTTTGGTTGAGTCCCAACTCTTCTGGCAGTTGGTCATGTCTCAAGTCCTTCAAAACAATCTGTTGGAAATAGTGACTCGTGTAGCCCTACACTCGCTCTAATGTCACGCGGTTTTCTCTATGATGAGGTAGGTTTGGGTTTTTTAGCATTGCTCCCAAAAGATTTCTTGTAGAGTGCCTCTCTTGGAATAGGATCAGGTACTTGCCCCAATATCCAATCTAGAGTACCCTTGGTATCTGGTCTATTCTACCTCCTCTCAAGACTCATCATAACAAAGTTATTGTTATAGCAATCCCTAAATAGGTAAGATGGTAGATCTGTTGAACCCTTGTCCTTGATCTTGAAGATATAGATGATCTTCATGGGTGTTAATTGCCTTGGTTTGGCATGACAGGTCCATAAAAGATCCTTGACATTCCTATCCTCCCAACAATAGACTCCAATCCTAGGATTATCAGTGCTAAGCCATTTCAAAGGTTTTAGATTGTATCCCTTAAATTCTAAAGTCGGTGGACCTTCTTTTGCTATCATATCGGGAATTATTGTATTCACTTCTAACCCCCATTTGTCTATCACATTTGGATTTTCAACTTTTACATATTGAGTCCCGTTTTTATCCATATACATTTTTCCTTGTTTGTTTGCTCTTATTTCCTCTTCAAACTCTATGTCATGGTCATCAATGCAAATGGCATACTCTTCATTAGGATCTAGATAAACTTGAGCTCCATGGATGTTAGTATTATAAAAGGTGAGTATGTGCTTATATCGCACCGTTGTTCAGGTTCCTGACTAAGTTGAATAGGAAGGAATTTTCAGATGTTGAGTCGGAATAAGTATCTGGGTCTTCTTCAAAGATAGTTTCCAATTCATCACCTTGATTCAAACTCTCTTCAATGGATACCCTACTAGCAGTCTCTCCAAGTATGCCTTGATTTGCTAGTGTACGACCAGCTCTAAGGTTCATATAGACTTGATAAACCCTGGATAGAGTACTTACCAACAGATTGGATTGTTATCCGTTTTTCCACTTGACTCCTATCAAGCTCCCAATTCTTTGCCTGCAACCTGGTTCTTATGTCAGTTTTAACCAAGTTAGTTGTTTTCTCTCAAAGACTGTATAATTTTTACTAACTATTGTATTGTTCTATGTATATCACTTCAATCTGAGCTAAGTGAGTCAGCAAATGAGACTTCCAGATTCTACCATTGCAAAGAGCTAAGACTAATCTACAACCTGGAAACTAAGTAAACATATAATAATTTGGATCTGATGGAGCCCAAACTTGAACAGTGACCTTGTATTATATTTCTCTAACACTATACAAGCTCAAAAGTCCAAAATCTTGTCTCTGGGGTTCAAAAGTAAATAATCAAATTATCTACTTTCTTAGTTTTCTCACTGTTTAGACTTTTTTTGCCATAACGACACCTTCTTGTAGTCTCTGGACAAGTTTCACTGAGTTTGAACAAGATTTATCCAAGTTATCCTGTTTAGTGTCCATAGACTCACTTTTCAGGAATCTCGCTTAAGTCTTTTTTTTTGTGATCCAAATTTGATCTGAGTATTCTAATTGATAAGCTTGACCCTGTGGTATATTCAATTGTGCAAAAACTCTTAAATCTTGGGCAGATATAAATAATCACCACTATCTACTTCTGGTTTTTTTTACCATTTTTTTGCAAAGATGATGATACAAACAAGTGAAGCAACTCAACTTAAGCTCCCTAAAAAAGTTTCACAAAGTTTGGATAAACCTTGCACAATTTGTCTAAAGTTTAGTGTCCGTAGACTGTCTTTACAAAGCTGGCCACAATTTTCACTTTGAAGATCTAAATTTTACCAAATTTGATATGAGTGTTCAATACAACATGATAGAACGTGTGGTAGCTTGGTTGGAAAAAAATACTTGAAAATTGAACAAAAGTAAATAATCACGATTATTTACAATTGTGAAATTTTAGCATATTTCCTATCATCTCAGTATACACACATGTTAAACACTTTAAACTAAGCCTCTGAGTTGAGTTTCACACAATTGAAGCAAATTATCCAAGTCAGATACAATTTCTTGACAAATAGTAGAGACTTCAATTTTTTCTAAGTTTTTGGTCTGTTTTGTGATACAAACTCTATGAGCCTTCACAAAAGATGTTTGTAGTATCAACCTTGATCAATTTGAGCCAAGTGTGAATAATCTCGATTATTTACTTTTAGCCTAAAATGAACAGTTTCTATAATTTTTTCAATAGTCAGTCTTTTTGTGACATGTTTTAAACCTCTAAGTCAAGTCAAAACTTAATTTGGCCTAAATTCTCAAGAAAATATAAATAATCTGAGTTTTTCCAAACTCTTGAAAATTTACGTCAAGTGCATCCTTATGCTTATTCACTGGTTCATACAACTTTTATGAGCATAATCTACAGCCGATTTTAGTGGTTGACAGTCTTTTGATGTTGTTCAAGCCGTAGACCTAAAATTCTGTAACTTCACATAAACAAATCATAGATGATTCTTTTAGAGTGAGCAATGAGTTGAGATCCCACCTCGGATTCTACTTACCCTACTCCTAGGTTTTGTTGCAATTGGGTTGTGGAAGGTGTCCACAAACATTTGTTTTCTTGCTTTTTATGGTTTCCTGAGCATTGATCTTAAGACTTGTCTTGTCCATCAATCATTCTCAAAATTCCAACCTAATCCTACAATCCTACAAGGTACTTAGCAAGTATAATTTACTCCCAAGCTGCCTCTACATAGTAAAAAATGACACTCTTACGCTATGCGGTTTTTAAAGAGAAAGTTAAACTCTAGGTGATCCTAGAGGAAGTTAAATGACAAACACACTAGAAGCTCTTGTTTTCCCTAGTTTAAGCCTACTCATCCTCAGCATTTGGTGCCAAATGTGGATGGGTTTCCTAACCTCACTCTTATCTTATTGCAGACATAGCGAGAACCACAAACATAATTGTCAATCCATGGGACGAAGATGACTCGACTAGTGCATGGAGGCTACAAGAGGGTTTCAATATCTCGGAAAACAACAGACAACTTGCATCTAGCACAAGCTACACTCAAATGACTTAAGTCATCAAAAGCTAGTCCCTAATCGGCAACCAAACCATGATTGTTACAGCATGCTATGAGACTTCTAGGACAAGTATATAAGACCTAAGCACACATGCTTATGGTCTCAAATCTCACTTTTAGTAAGTGGCAAAAAATGAGATTAATAACAATAGTAGTGAGATTTTGACCTAGTCGTTTCTGACCCCGAATGCATCTAAATGCTTAGCAATGATGCCGAATACTCCGCCTATACTTACTTTGTGATTTCCTAGCTTAAATTCCTACTTATGGTGAAATTAGCCTACGGCGGTGACGTCCAATGATACAATTTATCATGATATGCCTAGGTCAATGCGTAGAGCTTTTACCTGGTGGTTACAACACAAGACACGACATCCAATGTGACAAGCGACTAGGGATATAAAAATAGGAGAAGGAGAGAGGAGAGCATCGTAAGCTCATGTTGTGTATTTCTTATCCAAAAACTTAATAATAACTTTACAAAATTGGCTTTTATACCTTAGCCAAGGTTTCTTAGGTCTAAAACTAAATATGTGGGAGCTCTAACCAAGGATTAACTCATACAATCTGGAAGCTTATAACTCCATCTCATAGATTACAATATCCACTCATCAAATAGGAGTTACAATATTTCTGACTTATCAAAAGAATAAGTGTTTTACAATGAAGCTCCCAAAAAATGCTACATGGGTTAGCTTGCTACTAACAATGCTTGGTCCGGACACTTAAAACATTTATGGTCCTTGCAAAAAGCTTCAAGCTCTTCAAGAGAGAGTTTGTTTTTACCTTTGTAAACTCCCTTCTCCTTGGATCTATTGTTGTTGTTGTTGGAACTTCCTTGGGAAGAATTTTGGGCATTGGTTTTTCCCTTTGCATCAATTTTGTCTTTGTTTTCCATGGGCTTGACATTATGTCTAGCCTCTTGTTCGAAATTGATGCGCGAAGCAACCATGGTGTGATGGATTACTTCGGTGATAGAACTAGGTCATTGAGAGTTGACATACTTGGCCATCTCTTCAGGTAATCGAGCACAAAATTGTTGCTTTTGCTCGGCAAAGTCTATTTTTTGAAAGATAGTAGACTTGAGATATAAATCCCAAAAATTGTCTACATATTTGTGGATAGACTCATGAGAGAGAAGATTCAAACTACACCATTTGGTAAGAACTTTGTTCTTTGCATCACTTGTTGCAAGGGATTTCTTCATGATGAAAAGTCGTAGAGTTCTCCATCTCTTTGGGGATTTGCCATTGCCACAAAGGCTAGCCCACCATTGACGAGCCAATTTTTGGAAGTGCATAGCTACATGGTGTAGCTTGGAGGACTCCATGAAGCCCTCATCTCCAAAGGCCGCATCAAATTGTTGGATGAAGGCCAATACTTTGTCGATGGCACCAAAGGTGCCATCATAGGTGATAAAAAAGATACTCTTTCCTCCCTCTTTGAACTTCTTGAAATTTTGTGACCTTTTCCATGCAGGGTAAGGTTTGCAATGTCCTCCCTTCTTATATTCTCTAGGAGAATAGCCATAACTTTTGTCGGAAGAGGAGGAAGGTGAAGAAGAAGGAGAAGAGGGTGACCTATTTCTTGCCCTTTTCTTCCTTTGTTTCTTCTCTTCCCTTTTGGAGTGACGAGGAGAATGACTATTGGTTGAACGTTTCCTTTTGGGAGGAGTTGGTGATCGTCTAGACCGTCCTCTTCATGGAGCCACATCTTCAGAGGAACTTAGGAATTCATTACTTTCTTGTTCTTTTTTCTCTCATATGGGAGAGAGTATTATTTTGGGGGTCTCATCAAGAGGCCTCCTAAGCTCTCTCTTCTCTTGGAGAGTAAGGGAAATCCCATAGACACGAAGTTGATGAGTAACTTCGGCTTGCAAAGCAGGGTTGCCCATAGCTTGTTGCAACCTAGTAACAAGATAATTGACAAACATGGGGGCATCATCATTAGCCATTTTATGTGAAAAATCAAAGTGATCAATGTTCATTATACTCTCTTGATTATTGTCAGCCATGCTAATTAGACTTGTGTGTTTACTTAGTGCATTTTTTGGAAATTCAAAACCTTAGTTGCTACTCCTCTTAGCCTTTAAAAATCACCACTTAAGTATCTACACCCACGTCTTGAATTGGTTAATTATAGAGACTAGTGGAGTGGGTCTAATATTGTAGTGGTAAAGTCGTAGGCAAGTCTCAAAAGACTCCTTAAGGACCTCTCTTCTTAAGTAAGAAAAGAGAAACCAAATACTCTCATACCAAAGTAATGGAAATGGCCTATGAACTTTGAGAATAGTGGAAGGAGAATTAAAGAGAGAATTTTTTGTGAGATTACTTATAGAACATAGAGGGTGAACTTAATTGATGGTAGCAAATAAACGTAGTACTTAATTAACTTGGCATGAACAATACTTTTGCAAGAGAGAGAGAGAGTTTTGAGAACACAAAAACAGTTGAGGACCAAATTTATGTGGAGCCGATCCCCCCTCCAATAGGCATTTGTATTATAGATTCTCCCATCAAGAGAGACTTGGTACAATACAATCTTTGTGTTCCTTGTGACCTAGGTGATGCAATGAAGATGGAAAGATTCATGCATCACGAGCATAACATAAAATTTTTAAAAAGAATTAACTATATCCTAAGGCCTCAATCACCTTTGAAGGTGGAGAGAGCTAGCGGGGAATGAGGGTAGAAAAATGAAACATTCCATAGGATAAAGAAGTAGTTCCTCACTTATCATCACTCTTCTTGATAGATTACATAATACCATAGTAATGAAGATGGAGAAGATGACAATCTTAAGCATTGAAGCATGGCTCTTGGTTGGATTTGCATTCCATAGCCAAGAGTGTTGGTGTAAGCTTACGTAAGGTCAAATGACTTTTAACACTAATCTTTGGAGGTCTTTAATGAAGCCAACCCTATGGTCTTTTAAGCTCCATTGGAGCACATGTCTATATTCTAACCCTTGTTCCCATTTATTCTCCCATATTAAATGATCAGTTTAATATGAGAAATCATTTGTGTTGGTTAGACAATAGATTTTATGACATGTAATATATATCTTCCCATCAAGAGAGACTTGGTACAATACAATGTCTGTTCTCCTTGTGACCTAGGTGATGCAATGAAGATGGAAATCTTCATGCATCACGGGCATAACATAATCTTTGTAAAAGCATTAACCATCTCCGGTCTCAGTCCCAAGGCCTCAAACACCTTCAAAGGTGGAGAGAGCTAGTGGGGAATGAGGGTAGCAAAGAGGAAACAGAAGCATTCATAGGAGAAAGAAATAGTTCCTCAATTATCATCACTCTTCTTGATTAGCATACCATAATACCATAGTAATGAAGATGGAGAAGATGGCAAGCTTAAGCATTGAAGCATGGATCTTGGTTGGATTTGCATTCCATAGCCAAGAGTGTTGGACTAGGCTCACAACTTCTCAGCAAGCTTGGAGAAGGAGATGGAGCTCTTGCACTTTGACCTCACACAATGAGTGTGTGTGTGTGTGTGTGTGGGGGGGGGGGGGGGGGGGGGGGGGGGGGGGGGGGGGGGGCGAGAGTATACCCCACAAGTTAGCCCCTAGCTTCCTTGGTCGACCCGCTCTTGTAGCTCATGCTAGAAGATGATTGGACCCCTACAAGCCTAGCCAATCACATGCAAGGTGCATATTAAGCAACCATGCTAGCCTTGTAACAAGTTTCCCCCTTTCTCCTTTGAGAGAGAGGACTTGATAAAATGCATAAATAATTTAATAAATTAGCTAAGTTATCATTGGACGCCTTGAGTGGCCAACCAATAGGCTTTAGGAACAATATGAGGGCAATACTATGAAGAGGAACTTGACAAGTGTCATTGTTACCTTCTAGACCAAGCTTGACTTGTGTGAGAGTGTGTGGGTGTTCTTTCTCATGCACCTACTTGTAGGGGTCACTCCCTCCAAGTGTAGATATCCTTGTTGAATTTTGGAACACCTTGAGCCCCTCATGTTTAGAGAAGGTTCCCTCCTCAAGCACAACCCTATCAAGTTTGGAGAGGGTTCCCACCTCAAGCTAAGCCCTAGCACCTCAAGCAAGGCAAGCATCTCAAGCACCTGAATCATCAAGCACAACAAGCACCTTAGTCAGCAAGCACATCAAGCACCTCAAGCACCTTAGTCAGCAAGCATGACAAGCACCTTAAGCTTGGGCCGGGTTCCCGCCTCAAGCACAACCCTAGCTTGTATAAGGTCAAAGGACTTTTAACACCAACCATTGGAGGTCTTTGATGAAGCTAACCCTAAGTTCTTTAAGGTCCACTAGGTAGCCTTGCTCTTTAACAGACCCTCTTTCATTTGGACTCCTTTAACCTTGGCCTCTTGTTGAGATAGATCCGTAAGCACATGTCTATATTCTAACCCTTGTTCTTGTTTATTCTCCCACATTAAATGATTAATATACTATGAGAAAAATCATTTGGGTTGGTTAGATGTTAGATTTTATGATAGTAGAGTTGTTTGGCAATAACCTCAAAATAGCAACTTTGGAATGCCATTCTCTTTCGCCGACCTTTTTTGAATTTCTCGTGGAGAACTATTTGCGAGTGAACATTTCCTAATGCCAATCATTCAAATGCATATTAAGAATTATACATCTAGCACATATTCCTCAACATCAACTCCTTGTACTCCCTTTGATAAATCTCTAGGTTCAAGTCGGAGTAAATAGTTGGCAGCAACATGTTGCTTAGTGTGTCAATATCCGTTGTGCAAATTTACCATGCAAGTTTTGCTTCCCTTTGTGTCATTGAGTAGCTCCTCTCCGCTAGGCTCAAACGAAGTCTAAAATATTAAACTGATTGATACCATTTCTTCATATTATCTTGCATCAATATTGCGTCAATTGCAACATCTGAAGCATCAACAAACACATGGAATGACAACTCCCACTATGGAGGTCGAACAATTGGAGCATTAAAAAGGACAAGCTTTAAACATCAAAAAGCCTTACCAAGTTTCCCATCCCATTGAAACTTTTCCAACATTTGATTATGTGATGGTGTTGCAATATTGACAAGATATCGTAGCTCTCAGTCATGCCTAGAGACTTTAGCAAATGTTTTAGAGACTTTGGCATTCACGTATAAACTCATAAATAATAACTTGGCTTGTTCATATCCTCATAAGACCAAAAACATTTTTGAAGTCCTTCATAAAGTTTACTAGCCCTTCGCTGAACTCACTTTTGCATGTTGCATATGACCTTTTGCGTGTTGCACTTGAAGAGAAATTTTGCAAGCATAGTAGGTCTACTTTCGATTCATCAATTAACTATATGAGAAGATTCGTCTCTCAAAAGCTCCAAAGGTCAAAGTCCCTCTGTCCTCAGTCCTCGTTTCCACGCAAGGTCAGGACCCTCGTTCGCTCAGCTCTCGTCCCTTCTCGCATCCATCTCCATCGCTCACTTCTCGCCTTGTCCTGCTCACACCCACCTATGTTACTAAGCTCCCCCTGGTCTTCATTCATCTACATCCATCTCCATCCCTCCGTTGGCCACCCCTCCTTGGAAGCACAGGACATTAAGCACAATAACAGGACATGAAGCGCATAAGACACAGAGCGAGGCAGACCTTGCATGCGAACAGAGAGAGAAGAAGAAGAAAGACAAGAAGAGAGAGAGAGCCCTTCTACATGCCATACCACTCTTTTCTCTCCACAACGCTCCCACGAGCTTTTGCTTAGATTCTTATAAAAAGAAATGAAAAAAAGATTAGAGAGACATGCTGACATCAATCTCATTCTCCAAATCTTGCCGCACCTATCTTAGCGTAACATTATCTCAAATGGGACAACAAGATCAAAAAGTTAGAGTGGCTTCATGATTAAATGGTGTAATTAGAGAGTGCGTGGCTCCTACTTAGTGCCTTTCTTTTAACACTCATTCAACAACAAGTTTTTTTTTTTGCCATCATTGACTGCCATCTGGCGCTTACTCAACAAGAATAATCAAAACATGCAATAATTACTAAGAAGAATTTCAGAGTCCTCGAAGCTCTTAGGTGGGTGTCACACCGATGTGGGCACAAGGCAACTATATTAAGACGATGGGCATCCACTCCTGCCCAAAGACAATTTTTGGGCTTCATGAATTGTGATTTCACTACATTCTCTGGGTGTGACCAACCTCAAAAAGCAAGTTGTGCACTAGTGGTCCAGCAAACGCTTTTGGTCTTAAAAAGGCTTGCCAAAAACATTTCGGAGAAGATAAGGGCACACTTAAAACTCTTTAAATTTTCACGTCAAAATTTGCAGCATTTGCAAGTATTTACATTAAAATTTGATCTCTTTTTTCCAGCAGTTATCTTCTAGGAAAGCTCTGAATCTAGCCAAGATCTTCTAACTTTAGCAAATTAAAAATACAATGAATCTCGATTTTTGGTGAACACTTGTCTTGCATGCTACAGCTTAGCACAAAGTTTAAACTCACTACCACATGGTCAATGATCGCCACATGTTGAAGTGAGTGGCCAAGGTTGAGAACATATAACAATGTGACAACTCCTTGGATGGACATCCAACAAACTCAATGAGGGGGTCCGCCCAAGTGTCTTAGTATTGTTGGACTAGGAGGGATTCATAAATGCACAACAAGTATTCGACAAATTTCCACTCTAATCCTCACATTATAATGATCTGCTACAAGGAAGGGACCGCATAGTTGGAGACCGACACTCCATTTCCCCAACCTACACCTATCGAAGCATGTGGTCCCTCTCGAGGAGTATCATGATGTTCAGCTCTGCTAAGGTGCACTATGTAGTCATGTTAATGTATAATGTGAGTTCAATAGGATAGATTTTTAAATGAAAAAAATTAGGCAATTTAACAAAGATACATTAAAATAAGGGGTTGTTATATTCAATTTTGAGAAAACATCTTAAAATAAGGGATCATTTTATTCATTGTCACACATTAAACTTGAGAGGTTTTTTTAATACCCTACAAACACACGTTATATAGAAAGTATTGAGCGGTGATTATATAGAAGGTATTGAACGGTGAATCCACCGAGGTTCACCTAGAGAAAAGACCTCCTTTACCACTTGGGAAAATGTCAAACTTTTTGTGATGTAATATATGGCTCTCTCTCTCTGCATGTAGCAATTAATAGACTTGGGAAGAGCAAGTGCATGGGGTGCACCAAGGGCGTGGGTCAGTGGCCAACAGAGCATGGCTCACCACCACCTTTGCGTGAGAGGGATGAGAGGGATGAGCCTATATAAAGCCCACAAATGGAAAGAGAGTATTCAGCAGTCACGCAAAAGCTAACAAAACAATCATGAAGAGCTATGTAGGTATGATGGCGTGGTTGGTGGTGGCCACTTGCGTGGTGGGCCTTGCCACTTTTGACATCCAGGCAAGCGAGGCCCAAGGGACCACCCCCTCCAGTACTACCTGCAGTGTTGGCATCATGGGGCAATTGAGCTCATGTGCACCCTATGTCCTTGCTTCCGCCAATGCCCCCTCCCAGCCCTCCACTGCATGTTGTACCTCCTCGAAAAATGTGGATATTAGCTGCATGTGCCAAGTCCTCAATGGGCCTTCCATCCCTAACCTAGACCGCAACAGGGCACTCTCGCTCCCCCAAGCCTGCAACCTCGCCACCACTGCGACTTGCAACTAGCATGGTAAATACCTGTGTGTGTGTGTGTGTGTGTGTGTGTGTGATGAGAGAGAGATGAGAGAGAGAGAGAGGATGAGGAGGAGGAGGAAAAGTAGGAGAGAGATTTTCACATCTTAAGAAAAATCCCAAGAGACCTCAAAGATCTATCCGACAAGTCTTGAGGTCTTTGATGAGTCTTGAACTCAAGACCTCATAATCACTCCTTTGGGAGAGCTCTCTCTCTCTCTCTCTCTCTCTCTCTCTCTCTCTCTCTCTCTCTCTCACACACACACACACACACACACACACACACACACACACACACACACAAAAGAAGATTCAGAAATTCTCTCATGTAGGAAAACATAGTCTTTTTCAGTGTTTTTCATACAATGCATAACATCATGAGCTTCTGCTTGAGAGGCACCGCATACCTAGCTAGGTATACCGTGCCTCCCTCGCAGAAGCTCATGATTGTTCTCTCTCTCTCTCTCTCTCTTTGATCAATTGCTCCTGATGCTTGAGGACTGTGTGTGTGTGTGTGTGTGAGAGAGAGAGAGAGAGAGAGAGTTTAAATGTGTTTTGGAGTCCGCATACTTACTTTCTATTGTCTTCACTGTCTTTGCAGGCTGAGAGCATTGGAGCCAAGCTTAAAAGATGCAACTTCCCCAAATATATAAAAAAGTGTGATACAATAACAATAATCAAGAAGTTTGATAATAAAGCGGTGGCTGCCAGCCCATGGAACTATTAGTAATTCTTGTTGAATCTTTTGTATGTATAATTTGATTCCTATAATATGACTCTCTTTTGGAGTGAATATTGGAAAACAAAACAAAATTATCTCATATGTGAATTCATCACCCTTTTCCTTTTTCATTTTCAAAACGCGCAATGGCGAGTAAAATAATATTACATTTTTTTGCAAAACTCACAATGGTAAGTGAATTATATTAACAATCATAAAAATTTACATTTTTCATGCTCATGCCAAGCCATGACAACTCTTAAACGTCTCTGATACATTGACTGATAGGGAGGCCACCCCATGACTAGCCTAGGGTCCTTATCTATGACCCGGGGAATTCACTCTATATACAAAACAGGATGCCACCTACGAGTGAACAACTTTAATAAAACCCTTATATATGACTTGTAGTAGAGAATATGACCCCCCTTTCTACATTTATACAACATTCAACGAAGAAAAATATCATACCCCTATTTTACATATAAAATTTAGGTCTCACATGATCTAACTGAGTGAAACTAGTCAAAGAGTGTCTAACATAGTAACAGGGAACGTACTAAAGAACCACTTCTATTGAGAACTAGATGTATCCTCAATGTGTCTTAGTTTGACTTTCAAACTATGTGCTGAAACAACTTGCACTTTGGTTACTTGTCCAATTCTGACCTATCCAAAGCTGTTATAAATCAACCCTTGACCTACTCCAAATCAACCCTTATCTATGACCGGTTTGATGGAAGATTTATTGTGTGACCTGAAAAAAAACTCCCCCTAAATTCATCCGAGTTCTAGTGCACACCGGTGACCAATTGTTACAAGTAATCAACTCCGGTCAGGTCCCCCCCCCCCCCCCCCCCCCCCCCGCCCCCCAAAAAAAAGAAAAATGATAGCCCCCTCCCTTATTTCTAAGCTTGGGAGATAAATTATTGAGGAGCTACCTCTAGCTTATTCGCTTATGTAACTTGTAAAAAGAAACCCCTCCCTTGCACCTCCGTGGTGCGGTAAGTTTTCCATGGTGAATCCCTCGAGATCTAAAAGAGTCAATTAAAGAAGTGTCAATTATCCTATTCCATTCATCGGAGTTCTTGCGTTTTTCAAAGGCCAGGATCGCCCCCCTGCTTTCTTGTATTAAATATGTGATCTTGGCTATTTCCATGATTATGTCGAATAGGCGACCGTTCCTAGCCTTTCAGACCTATTTAAAGTAGCAGAACCTGACAATTTGTGTCGTAATAAACTGCTCCTGGCTTTTCCAAGCCTTCCCTCCCAATAACAAAATTTCGTCCTTGCCTATCTTCCATGTCCTTTGCACCCATTTGCATATCTTACCCGCAAGGCCGTTGATCAAAGGGAATAGGTGGGAGAGGTCTTTGCTAACCACTCTACATTGAGAGCATCTATCCAGGCCAATCCCCCTAGTAAGAGCCTTTACCCCAGTCGTTCTCCCCACAATACCTTCCATAGAAACACCTTCATATTGAGGAGCCACTGTGGGCACCATATGTTCTTGGTGACTTTCTCCGATCTTGATTCTGGCCACTTCATGCCCCATTGTCTGTTCAGTGGAGAGAACCAATCCATCAAATCCATAAGTGTGTGGTATACTTCTTTGGTGTGAGGCTTACAGAAGTGCCTATACTTAGGCCATTGCCATGCTTTCCACTCCACCTCCGATTCACAACTAGGTAGGCACCAATTGTCTACCCGTTCTAGGGCTCTGCTGATAAGCAGCCCTTCAGTCCCATCTAGGTTGTACTGAAGAACCATCTGGTATGTCCTTTCCACTCGGCTTTGCTGATATAATCCCATAGTTGGTCCAGACGTTGGATGCCTTTTTTATTGATCTTTCTATCCATAAAGGGTTCAGGGAGATGCCTCCCACCTTAGACAACCACGGGACCAATCAGAAAAAAAATTTGTCAAAATACCTTGTCAATTCTCCCAACCCCAAAGTCTCTGCCGCTCTCTTGCATTTCCTAATAAGCTCGTGCGGTGGCACCCCTGAACTCAAGCTAGCCCACCGTGGGGCAAGAAATTTGCCGTGTACCTTGAGCCCTTTCAATGTCCACCTTCCGATTACATCTTGTCTTTGTCCATCATTGATTTGGCCATAGTATCCCAAGGTTGGTCTTGCTTTGTGAGTGCAACCACAAGCTTAGTAGACTCTGCGTGAATACTTGGGTTAAGAATCCTGCAACAGCCTATCTCAACTGGTCTCGCAGCTGTTTCCCAGCTAGCCCATTGCCAAGGCTTAGATTCTTTGGTGTTGTTCTTCCATAGAAATCTTTTTATCGGTTTAAGGAAATCTTTCGAGCTGCATTTGCCAAGCTTCAACAGTGGACCATTGAACCGGAGCAGGAATAACTTTATCACTTTCACTCTACTCTCAAAGGGAAGAAGCACATCTTTCCATTTGTGAGTAAAATATGTTAACAAGAACTATAAATTATACACCTTCAAGTCATGCTCCTGCCAAGTCATGACATCTCCTAGTAGTCAAAGATGCATTGGGTAATAAGGGAGTCACCCCATGTCGCTATGAAGTATCCCAGGAGAGAACTTGGCTAGCTATGGTGGTGATAACCATACATCACGACATCAATCACCCTAATCCACTCCTTAGATTTGATCCACTTCCGAAATGTGTCAATTGTTTCCCTAATTTCTTGAATAATCTCTCTAAACCTAGCTATTATCAAGGAATTCTTAAAGACACTACTGTTTCAAGCCTTTCATGTGTGTTTGGAGGTTCCAAATTTTGACGATTTGTGTGCCTCCCAGAAAGAAATCTTTCTTGTAGATACCTATCTTCCAACTCTTTTGGACCTATTTGCATAGCTTCCTTGCCAAGTCACACATTATCAAAAAATCCTTGAATAGGTGAGGGAGGTCCTCACTAGCCTTTCTACACTTTGGGAAGGACCTTTACTCTAGTAGTAGGTAGGGCTCCCCATAATACCTTCCGAAGAAAGATCTTCATCTCAAGTGGCCAAGGTGGTCCCAAATGTTCTTCGTTATTGCCGACCACCTTGATTCCAATCATTGCTTACTCCATTGTTTTTTTTAGGCTAGAAAATTACTTCTTTGAGGCCATACGAAAGTTGACACGTCCTTTGTTTGTGGTTTAACACTAGGTTGGTAGCCTAACAAGAAATAAAAGTTTCCTTCTACGGTTTTGAAAAAAAAACTTCCAAAACCATAGTATATCCACTTATTTTGGAAAATTATTACATGAGGTTATAGTTTAAGGACTATTACATACAACAAAAATGAGAAACTTGTAAACTTTCTCAACTCTCGGTCACAACAAGCGTCCAAAGTTGATGAACCAATCCATTTTACCCATAACAATACTTTCTTATAGTTGATTGCATACATGTAAATAAGGCTAGGGATTTTTGTAGGACATTTGATAAATTTTCCCATTAACTTCAATGGGTGCTTGATCAACAAATATGGTCACTTTTGCCTCACTATTTTGTTTTTCTAGCAAAAGAATTAGGTACAAAAAAGGAGCATTTTTGCCATTATACGGACCTATCATCAACCTTTGAATAGTCATGCTTAATATAGATACTATATACATGTTTTCTTAGTTCCCTTTTGGTCTTTGTATTCAAAAGGAGCCATGTAGCATGTCAAAATAATAATAGATCTCTGACAAAGTGGAATCTTTATGATTGTAAACTACAATATCTCAAGGGGGCGATATAATGTAGTAGCGGATGCACTAAGTCGGATGTCTCTCATATTAATTCACTTGCTTTCACGGAAATAAAGAGTGGATTTTTGGAGTCATTACGCGGTAGCTGTGCACAAGATCAATCATATGCCAAAGTGTGGAGTGCAGTTTTAAAAAGGGATCCCTCACACTCACTAGTCTCTGTACAGCCAGATCAACATGTCTCTGCCCGTGCAAATAAAAACTCCAACACACAAAGCTCCACCCCTACTCATGAAGAGCTTAAGCGATGAAAGAATTTTTCCATTGATGATGGAGACTTACTCCACAAGGGTAGAGTATGTGTGCCAAAGCACTCGGATACTAGGCACCAAATCTTATTTGAGTGTCACAATAGTCCAAGTGCTGGTCATCTAGGTATTCGTAAGACGTATGTCTTAGTTCGACGGAAATTTTATTGGCCGATCTTACATCATGATGCTCAAGATTACGTACTAAACTGCCAACAATGCCAAGTTAATAAGGCAGAGCGCCTCAAGGTAGGTGTCCTTTTACATCCTTTAGAGAGTATCTCTATGGATTTTGTAGTAGGACTACCTACTACAAATCGTGTCCATGATGCCATATGGGTAATTGTAGACCATCTCACAAAGATGGTCGATTCATTCTCACTAAGACTACGGTTAAGACACCAAAATTAGCAAGCTATTTGTATAGCATATATATAGAATCTACGGGCTTTGAGCTAGTATCATTAGCGATAGAGATCGAAAGTTTATAATCACTTCTGGAGAGCTGTGTTTCAAAAGTTGGAAACTAAACTTAATCAAAGTACGGTTGATCATCCAGAAACAGATGGTCAAACCGAAAGAGTTAATCAAGTGATAGAGGATATGCTAGAAGCGTACGTTAGCAAGAAGCAAACCAATTGGGAAGACTACTTACCTATATTGGAATTTTCTTATAATAGTTCAAAGCATGTGACTACAGGGTTTAGTCCATTTATACTTTTATATGTATTTCAACCTAGCTCACCCGTTACAGTGGGGTTGGCTAAGGAGAAGATACAACAAGCGAAGGATTTTCTTTAAGACCATTTTGACATGCTTCGAGTTGCTCGATAGCATGCTAAGCAATCTCAAGCTCGATATAAGAAGTATGCAGATGAGCATTGTCGTCTTGCTACTTTTGAAGAAGGAGACAAGGTTTTCCTCAAAGTTTTGGAGCATTCAGAAATTCTGAAGACGGAAAAAGTTGCTAAAATTTACCACGCTATTGTGGACCGTTTACCATTTTCAAACCTATAGGTCAAGTGGCCTATAAGTTAGCTCTTCCACCTTATCAAACCGCCAAGCATCCCTCATGAGCGCGAAAAGATTTTGGATTCTCATGAGCTTCGCACCAGACATCATGTCAGACGACAGGTATTGGTAAAATTGCTAGATAGACCTGAAGAAGGTTCTACATCGGAGGATGCCTCCACGCTTTTTACGTTCATTTTTGAGGACAAAAACGATTCTCCAAGGGAGGGGTAATGTAAGGGCATGGGTCCTACGGGCAAGGCCACCTGCACGGCCAGACATGGTGTATGCTAGGGAGAGGCTATAAGATAGCACGATTGGGTGGAGACTAGCACACGTATTACCACTGCCCTTTCATGACCGGCTATAAAACAGTCTAGCTCACGTTGCTAAAGTTTCCAATGTCTGCTACTCTCTCTCTCTCTCTCACTCTCTCTCTCTTTGCATGTGTTTTGTCAATGTCAAGCTGAAACCATGGTAGCTCTCCTACTTTCTTTCTCTACACGGTCCTCTCTCTCTCTCTCTCTCTCTCTCTCTCTCTCTCTCTCTCTCTCTCTCTCTCTCTCTCTCTCTCTCTCTCTCTCTCTCTCTATCTCTGCTAATCACCATCTCTATAATTATTGAGCCTAAATCATAGTGCTCAGCAACTCCTCTCTCTCTCTCTCTCTCTCTCTCTCTCTCTCTCTCTCTCTCTCTCTCTCTCTCTCTCTCTCTCTAGGACCCTCCGTACTTCTCTAAAAACATCTCTAGAACTCCCTCCAAATGTTCTCCATCAAGCAAATTGAATTAGAGATGGTTGCATCACTAAAAACTACCATCAACACAAAATTGTTCTCCATTGGGCAGGTTTATCAAAAGATGCTTTCATCAACACCATGTAATTTTTTCCAGTGATCAAGTTCATAAAGAGATGGTTTCATCAGTAAACAATTCCATCAACATGAAATTTCTTCCTCTTGTACCAGCAATGGATCTTCAAGGCACACCATGTTTATGTGTCGGCTCATTCGAGTGTTCCTCATGCAAGAAGACTTTAATCAGGTAATATGAAACACAAAGAGATCAAGAAAAAGCAAAGGAAAGGGAATCAACAATTAAACGAGTGAAATTAAGAAAGATAAAGCAGCAAAACATCACATAAGAGGTGATCAAGTGCTTCACATGTTGCACGCAAGGGTTTGACAACAATGCAAAGGGAGAAATAATCAAAGACGTTCTCAAACCATCATACATTGAGAGGCTTGCAATTTCAATGTGAAGGAGACGACAAACCATCCAAACTAACGGTCTTTGATAGCTTAGCGAGAATCACAAGCCTTTGATTAGCGGATTGCACTATTCTCTCAAGGATGTCAAACGACCACAAAAATTGAGAGATTTTCTTATCAAACGAGCAAGTATCATGATTGTTATGAAATCTTGCAATCAAAAACCAAATAAAGCAATTGCATCATGGCTTCTTGGAGTGCATCAAATAAATTTTTATGCTGCTAGATCTAGATTGAAACCGCAGTCACGACTGCCATTGCATTTGTGTGAGCAAAAACCACACACAAGGAATGCCATTACATAGGGAGTCAAAGACAAATTCATAGGGACAAGCAATACACGGGTGTCGCCAAACTACAAGGATGTATGTCGAAGGCATATTTCAACAAGAAATTACAAGAAACATCCAATGCATCTGCTTGAACAGCCTCAAGTTTGGTTTTTGGTTATTCCATTGATCCTTAGGCAAAAGTTTGATCAATTTATGCATTTATTTGATGCTTTAGGCTGGTCTCACCACCAACATGATAACTACTAGATATCGCCTTCCTCTATGTAATAGTAAGATATCACTATGTATCTGTTAATATCTCATAGCATTGGAGGTACCAGTCACCTATCTCTCAACCTCATAGCTATTCACCAACTTTTATTAAGTCTCCTACCCACTTGATAGCCACCTTACAGATTCCTCTCATCCAGATAGCTTCTTGATAGTCTCCTACCCTCTTGATAACCACATGACAACTATCTCTCATCCTTTCAGCTTCCTTCAAGTTCGAAAGCTATCCGCCAGCTACCTTCTTTCCTGAAAGCTATCCACCAGACACCAGCTATCCACTCCCATCCTGATAGCCACCAATATGACCAGGATGGTCTCACTAGGTACTGTACTGGCAACTAGGAAGTAATTTTGAAGCTTCTAGTTCCATCTTGGTGACCTCTCAACCTAATAGCTACCTACCTTTTAGCTTCGTTCAAGCCTGAAAGCTATCCACCATCTACCTTCTTTCCAAAAATCTACCCACCAGCCACCAACTATCCACTCCCATATTGATAGCCACCAATATCACCTGGATGGTCTCACTATGTAGTGTACTACCAACCAAGAAGTAATCTAGAAGCTTCCACTTCCAACCTGGTGACCTCTCATCCTGATAGCTACCTTTTAGCTTCCTTCAAGCCTAAAAGCTATCCACCAACTATCTTCTTTCCTAAAAGCTATCCAATGGCCACTCCCATCCTGATATCCAACAATATCACTTGGATGGTCTCACTAGGTAGTGTACAAGCAACCAGGAAGTAATCTAGAAGCTTCCAGTTCTAGCTTGGTGACCTCTCATCTTGGTAGCTATCTTTCAGTTTCCTTCAAGCTTGGTTTTGTCAATAATCTTAAAAAACTTCCTCTTTTCATGCAGGTGGAATTCTTTCAAACTAAATCATCCAGAAGTACAAATATTCCAAAGAGCATTTGAGAAGTGGAAACCTTTTTTTGTGCGGAAGCTTCATGATCGGTGCACATGTTGTTGTATCACACATTTGCAAACGTCATTTTTGTGGGGTGCTTTAAACTAGGCAAGGTGTGTTGCTAAAGGTGAGCATGGAAAAGAATGTGCCTGTGGATATGGTGTATGTGGTGCAGGTGGGAAATGTGAAGCACACACACGAACTTACTCAAGCCTTATAATATTGTGGGAATCAGTTTTTATGTCCAATGGCTACAGGTTCACACAGTTTTAATTTGAAGTGTTTTTTGGGGTCTTCCATTCATGTGGACCTGCAAAGAAACTTCTGATATGTCTAGTGGAGGATTCAGATATGGTGTACATGTGAATGTGAAGATCTTTAAAGATATTCAAGGTGGTCAAGATAAAATTGGCAAGCAAAATAAAAGAAAATTCATGTCTCATAAAGAGATGTCAAGCATTAGGAGATTTCGGAGGTCTTTTGGAGGGCCTTTTGGTAGAGAGAGGAAAATAAGCTCCTCCAATGAGAGAAGAGCCTACGTTACGTAGAAAAATAGATTGATATTAACAAAAATATAAAAGGTGTCCCTCTCCTCATTTAATAATCTAGTGGTCCTTGAAGACGAGCACTCTCTTTTATTTAATGCGAGCACCTTTTTCAGAAGGTAGATGCGGTGCATTTGATACGGGATACGTCATCACTAGAACTCAAAAATTCACAAAACTATCAAGTGGTGGAAGATTTTAAAACTTTTGATACTGCCAATGCGTCCGGAACACACATATCTCCTAGAAATGAATGTCCAATTGCCTCGCTTAGACATCCAAAGAGGCCAAAAATGGCAAACACCCTTAAAAGAACATTTTACTAACGACGCGCGCGGGGGCATTTCAAAATTTTGGAATGCCTCCTCGCGCGCCGTTAGTAAAAAAGCCCTTTTTTCCTCTTTTTAGGGAGCTTTTTGAGAGAAAAATGTCCAAAAACCTCTAAAAAGGGGCTTTTTGGAAAAATAAGTGTCCAAAAATTACTAAAAAGAGCTTTGTACTAACGGCGCGCGAGGGGGCATTCCAAAATTTTGGAATGCCTCCTCGTGCGCCATTAGGCAAAAGGCCCTTTTTTCCTCTTTTTAGGGAGCTTTTTGAGAGGAAAATGTCCAAAAACCTCTAAAAAGGGGCTTTTTGGAAAGATAAGTATCCAAAAATCACTAAAAAAAGCTTTGTACTAATGGCGCGGGAGGGGGCATTCCAAAATTTTGGAATGCCTCCTCGCGCGCCATTAGTAAAAAGGCCCTTTTTTCTTTTTTTTAGGGAGCTTTTTGAGAGGAAAATGTCCAAAAACCTCTAAAAAGGGCCTTTTTGGAAAGATAAGTGTCCAAAACCCCCCAAAAATGGGCTTTGTACTAACGGCGTGCAGAAGGGCATTCTAAAATTTTAGAATGCCTCCTTGCGCGCCTTTAGTAAAAAGCCCATTTTTGGGGGTTTTTTGTCATTTTTTGCCTCTCCGGATGTCGGAATGAGACAAGTAGACATTCGTTTTTAAGGTATTTTGGCGTTCCGGATGCATTGGTGGTGTCAAAATCCTCAAAATCTATCACTATTTTAGAGTTTGTGACTTTTCAACTTTCAGTGAATACGTAAGCTGCATTGAATGCGTCGCACCTGCCTCCTGAAAAAGACGCTCGCATTAAATAAAAAAGTGACCGTTTTCAAGGACGATTGGGAATATAAATCTACTTTTCAGAGTATCTGGTTGTCCTTTTGGACGTACTCACAAGGTGCAAGTGCATTTTAAAAAAAGTTTCTAAAGAGAGAAATACAATTTCTTACAAGGCCCTCCAAATGACCTCGGAAATTTTCTAATGCAAAAAACTTCTTGATTTGTTTAGGGATCATTTGAGCAATAAAGCACAATTTGGTCTTTAGATGGAAGGTTGAACAATTCAAGGAGTATCAACGTCACTTCCCCGATGACGTGGTAGTGTCAATTGTGAACTTTGCTGAGAATACACATTCAAGGAACAAAATGAGATTTAATCAATGCACTAACTCTCTTTCCAAGTTATAATCTTTGTTCACATTACGTATTTGAAAATGGCAAGGAGTGTCCACAAGTATTATCACTTCTATATTTTTTATGATAAAACTCATGAAACCCTTTTCGTTCATCATTGTTTCATGCTCCATCATGGTTGGTTAAAGGATATTGGTGTATCGCTGAAGGAGCATTGCGTGTGGTCAGATGGCGTTGCCTCACAGTTCAAAGCAAAAAGATCATTCTACGTTTTTGCCCAGTATGGGACTCTAATAGGTGGCACAAGTGCAGTTATCAAGATGGCGCAGGCGTAGTTATCAAGAGAGATTTAACTCATGAACAGTTGAAGCTAGACTATAGAAAATTGCAATGTGCGACAGATGTTGTTACAATTTTGAGAGAAACTGTGTCTGATAGGGCTATTGCCACATATGATTCCAGCATACAACCAGTACAAGGGTGTTTTGGTAGGTGAAGGAATGTGATGTGGATAGGAGCAACCATTGGCATTGAAAATATGTGGGTAAAGTTTTTGGGTTACATTCTGTCTATGGGTACTCCTTAACAGATGGAAAATCTCTTAGGTGCAGGCAAGTATCATGTTTACGGTATTTCTTGTCTGCAAGGCCAATGGAGGAGGTGTTCTAATAATGCATATGTTTCAAAGTGGGAGTACATTACCCTTGAACCTAATGAATATGTAAAACATGATGATGAAATTGAATTTTTTGCATATGAAGGCCACCATGATGATTTGAGCAATGTCCTCTGCATCGGTGACAATTTTAATGTCATAGCTCTTCATGACAATGAGGAGCTTGCATAATTCTTTGTCTTGTAATGCACAAGTGAGAAGCAAAGGATTGAAACCTTGATAACAGATGCATGGGGGAATGGTTGCCATATCGGTTCATTTATTGTCAAGGGACTTTGGTATGAACAAGAAAAATAAAATCCCTATGAGTTCAAGCTATTATGAAGTAAGCTTGAAGCTAGCTTGCAATCCCACCTTGTAGGAGCCATCAAGATCCCAATGGAAAAAGCTTGACATGTGAGAACATTCTTGATGTTCTCAAAAGCATACGAGGCTATTTATAATAGCATTCCATATGATGTGTAGCTTTGATGACCTTAATTCAGGTGCTCTTTTAACTTTGCACACAGTTTTGCCTCACTTTACGTACTGGTTCACTGATTTACTTTGTTGTTTATAAAAGAACACAAAAGTGATATCTCTGGAAGTTTCTCAATGATGTCTGCATTATTGTCTCTCTAAACAAATAGATATGCACAAAACTAAATACCATTTCATATAGTAGAAGCAATAAGTAAGCACAATGTTGAAAGTACATTGACACCACACCACTACCTCATAGACCCCAAGCAAAAATTTAGCAGATATGGGGAGGAGTTTCTTAATTGATGCATTTATCGGGGATTCACATGTTCTTTGAGGGAGATGGATTAGATCCAGTCTTTATGCTCATAGCTACACAATACTAGAGGGGAACACTCGGCATACAAAACATGCCTCAGTATCGGGATGAGATTTTCAGCACTGTGGATAGCATTACCCTTTGGAACGTATGCAACGCTCGCTGTCGCCACATCCTGGGTACATAGCGACCGACTAGAGTGGACATTTTCACTAAAATTTGGGTTGATATGATACATACATTATGTAGTCAGTGGGAGTTGCCCTTGCGATCCTCCAGGGCAGTTGGGGTGCGCGGGCATGATTTTTTATGAGATGATGTGCCAGATCATATATGTTTTTTAGTTTTTTTAGAGGCCAAATCCAGTGGCATTTTTGGCCACCCGGGTGGTTTTTTTTTCACTGCTCTCATACACCACCTTGAGGAGGTAGACATAGTAGCAGAGATGTTATGATCCACTTGTTTCTTAGTATGGTACACCCTCAAAGATAGGCTATAGTTTTAGCATCTCTAGGGCTCTCTTGTAGACAGTGGTATATAGATATTTATTTCCTTTAAAAAAATAAAAAAATTAGCAGACTTGGAAATGGTTCTACCTAAATGCCACAAAAGAAAAAAAAAAGGTATAATTCCTTCGATTCCATAACAAAAGGCATATACTATGAGGGGATACAAAAATATGTTCCATAAATAAACATAGAGTTCCATCACAAAGAAAAGTGATTACAATGTTTTTCACTTCCACGTGGCATGAAGTATCACAAAACAGAGTGTTCCATTACAAAAGAAAGTCATTACAATGTTTTTTCACAGCCATTTTGGGGGGGGGGGGGGGGGGGTGTTTACATAAGTATGTTCCATAACAAACCAACGTTACAATGCATTTTCACTTCCACTCCCCTCAGATTGGATTTTCTTGATGCTTCTCCCGCTATTTACGAGTCAAATCTCTATCCTCATAATCAAATGGTCTGCGCAAATTGTTTGTGCTATAAAATTATGGTCAATCTGGAGCAAAAATCCATCCCTCTAGCCAAGCTCGTAGCGTTCCAGACATTTATAACCCCATCTCCAAGGCACTCTGATCTTTAATTTTCTTCACCATGCGTGACGTGCCAGGAGTGTTAAATAGAAGCTTGTACTTTGAGTCATCCACTATCACTGTGTTTTGAGGAGTGATCCACTCCCTGCCCTTCCAAAATGTGTGCAAGTTTTTGAAGAACACAAGCTTACCCTTTGGTCCTCCAAAGTCTTGTTCTAGTGTACAAGGATAGCAGCAAAGTGCTTCTTGAGTTTTAATAAGCATGCACTCATTATTCTTTTAGCCTTTGGGAACAATTGATAGCAAGTCCATATATACACATCAAAGTGACTAAGGCACCATTCCATGAATGCTGATGCATCCTTTTTAAATCCTACATAAAACTTTTTGCTCACCTGCACAACATTAAGCTGTTGTAGTAGGTAGTGTCGGGGGATATGTTTTCGCTATGTGAGCCGGGCAGGCGCCGGGCCTCTGGTTGTGGGAGGTGTGAAAGAGATAGAACAAGAACAATAGATGCAACTGAATCTGGAAATCACCGTAATCATCAGTTAATTGATTAATGCTTGAGTACAACTTAATCTTTGGCCAAGGCGGGCTATTAACAGCACCGTCACTTGCATCATCTGTTAATTAGGAGTTTAAGCTCCCGTTTATAGGATTAGCCGAGCCGTAAACGACACCGGACTTAACAAAATTCTAATATAATCTTTAACGGATGACGGTGATGGAAATTATCTCTTGTTGCTTTATCTGCTTCAAGCTCCATTAAAGTTTGCAAGCTTCAATTCAGCTTAGTGCCTCAATCGTCAACCCTCAATTATTATCGATTATCGTGCTCTTTATGCTCTGCACTTTAACTTCTACATGCTCTGCATGCTATCCGAAGATTTATCCCTTGCTTCTCCGAGTGCCTTCCTTAGCCTGTTCTTAAGCTTCTTCTATTGCTTTGGTTACCAACAATAAGCCTCAAGTTTTCTTTCGATGTTGTCAAGAGCTCTCGAGACTCTCTTTGATTGCCCTGCTTTGCTCTTGTTCAAGCTCGAGTAGGAGAGAGAAAGAGCTCGCCTTCTTGCTTACCCTCCCCTCTTTGCCTTGAGTGATTGGATTGGAGATCGACAGAGAGAAAGAGCTCGCCTTCTTGGCTTGGTTTCGATTGATGAGAGAGAGATCTCGCCCTTGGCTTGGTTTCGATTGAAGGTCAAGGGAGAGAGCTCTTGGATTCAAGATCAAGGGAGAGAGCTTTTCTTCTTGCTTCCATGGAGATCAAGGGAGAAAAAACTTCCGCCTAGCTTACCCTCTTCTCCTCCTCTTCGTTTACTTGCCAACGAATACCCCTGCATGCCATAAAAAGCCCTCTATTAATAGCGTGCACCCCTCCTTCAATAGCGCCGCCGCTAGTGATGTGGCACATGACTCGTCCCTATGATGTGGCAGGCCCGTCAGTGACCGGCGCAGAACTTAACGTGGCTGCTACTAAAACGGATCGCCTCAGGATGTTGAGAAATTGTCTCTTCATGCTCGACATCGCCCGATGCTCCCTTTGGCCGGCGCGAGTCTTTCTCTCCCCCCTGCGCTTTCTCGTCGCTGCCTCAGGCTTCGCCCCATTTCTTTTTTCTCTTCCCTTCACACTCAAACCTTTAATTTGTTTTAATGGGCGGCCATTCCCTATCATGGGCGGCCCATTGTAATGGCCCTTGGGCGGCCTTCCTTTGGTTGCCTTTGGGCGGCCATAGGTTGAGGCCTTTAGGCTATGACTTCCCTTGTGAAGGCACCACATTAGACATACATGTCGTCCACAACATTACCAAGCACGAACTTCCTTAAGTAGTCTTTGACGAACAATATTATTGAAAATTGTAATGCCCTTATCAGCATCTTAGTGAAATTACGCCGTCAAGGTGCAAGCATAAGTGATTTCTTTGGTCTGGGAGCACTCCCTTCGCACTCATTGCATTCCAAGAGACGACATTCCGAACATGATACTCCTAAAGAACTTACTGCTCTCGCATTTCAACCTGGATGAAGCTCAAAAATTCTCAGTTGACACTCCGTTCAAGCGGACCGAACTGGTACGGAGTCGGCCCCTAGAGAATCTTTAACGGCTAATATCTTGGCAATCGGGACTCCGATCACTGATCTGAAAAGACTAACACGCTCCACAAAGTGAGAACTTCAGGCCCATGCATTCATTTATTTTTGTCATCTCAGCTGAAGTTGCCCAATCCGGTACGGATCTGCAATCGACTTAAACTTCAAAGTGCCATAACTGTTGAGATGTCGAGCTCTACATCTTGAGCTGGCATCCACTACGGGTCTTGGCCGCTTACAACATTTACTCACTGACGCGTTAGGTGACCGACACGGAGGATCTTTGCCAGTGATTCTACAGCTGGACTACACTTATAGTGCCAGCCTAGTACGCTTCTAGCGAGTTCACACTTAGTGACCGCATGTACATATGTGCTACTTTTCAGTTTTAGCACTTAGTCATTTAGTACTCTCTTTTCTGTGAGAAGAAGAAGAAGCTTTCCATCTCTGTGTGCTTCGTGCTTGTCTTGTGTAGCTCTCTTGCATCCTCTTTCTTTACATGGTATCAGAGCCTGGTGCAGGCAAGAGAGGCTAAGAGAGCAAGAGCATCACAATCCCTTTGTTCGCAATCCACGACCAGATGCCGGGAAATTTTTTTAGGGGTTTTTCGTACAAGTTTCTGAATAGGTCTCCAAAGTGCAGTACACAGAGATTTATTGTACAAGTACAATGGTTGTATGTACGCTTGATTGTGAAGGAGTACGAGCGGAAGTGCGACGCGAGAGAGAGTGTGAGAAGAAGAGCACGACGATATGGTGAACTCGCTCTACTATAATGTGTAGAGCATAGTGAGTTCTTATTAGGTTTTTACAAAAGAATGTGTGTACATACGTGGCGGCCCACCCACTTACCTTGGCGACCACATTGGGGTTTATACCCCAACAACCTCCCACTCAAAGTCCAATGTGGTACTTTAAGTGTGAGAGAAGCTACTATACAAGATAATATACAAGAGATGTAGAGAAGTGATGTACTACCCTACACCTAACTGCTTGCGAAAATGCGCAAAGCTCTCTGAGGGAAGTCCTTTTGTAAGTAGATCAGTAGGATTTTCTGTGGTGTGAACTTTGACAAGCTGAAGTTGCTTATCCTCGAGCATTTCCCTGATGAAATGATACTTCACATCCACATGCTTTGTCTTTGAGTGATAAACTGGATTGTGAGCCAATTGTATAGCACTTTGACTATCACAATATAACACAGGAATCTCTTCTTTGATTCCCAAATCTGTTACTAGTCGATTAAGCCAAATTGATTCTTTGCATTCCTTTGATGCTGCAACATATTCAGTCTCTGTAGTAGACTGAGTAACACAATCTTGTAATCTAGAACGCCATGATACTACTCCACTAGCCAATGTAAAGACATACCCTGACGTAGACCTTCGGTTGTCTAAGTCACCTGCATAATCTGAGTCTGTAAAACCCTTTACACTTAGCTCCTGACTCCCATAGCATATACGCATACTCTTTGTAGCTTTCAGGTATCTCAATATTCCTTTCACTGCCTCCCAATGTTTCTTGCCTAGGTTTGACATGTATCGACTTACTACTCCCACTGCAAATGCAATGTGTGGGTGAGTAGCAATCATTGCATACATCAAACTACCCACTGCAAACGCATATGGAATCTTATCCATTTCAGCCTGTTCTTCCTCAGACACATGACAATCTTGTTTGCTAAGTTTCACATATGGTGGCAATGGAACACTCTGTGCCTTTCCCTTCTCCATATTGAAACGTCGCAAAACCTTGTCAATATACTCTGTTTGAGATAACCAAATCAACTTCTTTGATCTGTCTCTCTCAATGCGCATACCAAGTATATGACTTGCCTCACCCATGTCTTTCATGTCAAACGATTTTGCCATCTTTGACTACAAAGCTGAAATTTCTTCCAAGTGCTTGCCAGCAATCAACATGTCATCCACATACAAAATAAGGATTAGCCAACTACCATCCTTAGCCTTCTTTGTATATAGACAGTGATCGAACTCACTACGTTTGTAGCCTTGAGAAAGCATAAACTTGTGGAATTTATGGTACCATGCCCTCGGTGATTGTTTTAAGCCATAAAGACTCTTTAACAACTGGCATACCCAATCTTCCTTGCCTTTCTCAACAAACCCTTCTGGCTGCTCCATGTAAATTTCCACATCTAAATCACCATGCAAGAACGATGTCTTGACATCCATTTGGTGCAACACCAAATCTAATATGGCAACCAATGCAAGAAAGCATCTCAATGTAGTCATCTTGACCACCAGAGAGAAGACTTCATCAAAGTCAATGCCTTGTTCTTGCTTAAAGCCCTTGGCAACAAGCCTTGCTTTGTACTTTGGCCGACTATCATGAGCGGTGATCTTATACCTGTAAACCCATTTACAAGGTAGAGCCTTTTTGCCCCGTGGTAATTTAACTAGCTTCCATGTCTGGTTTTTATGCAGAGCTGTCATCTCTGACTGCATGGCCAATTGCCAATTCCCGGAGACCTTCATTTGCACTGCTTCCTTGTAACATGAAGGCTCATTGCAATCAGTCAACATGACATAGTTCATAGATGGAACAAACCTATCAGGAGGTCGCGTGACACCTCCAGATCTACGCACAATAGGTGGCTCAGGCTCAGCCACAACCTGTGGTTCCACTCTATCCTGTCCTTGCTCCTCTTGAGCCCTGAAATTATGTCTTGCACGTGCAGGTCCATCTTCTTGCAAGACAACTCTTCTAATCTCCTCAACCCTCTCTAGTTAAGAATGATATTTGGATTCATTAAAGTGAACATCATTGCTGCGGACAAACTTTCTGGATTCGGGATCCCAAAGTCTGTACCCCATCTCACCAGAATTACCATAGCCTAGAAAGATGCACTTTCTACTCTTTGGCTCAAGTTTGTTCCTAAATTCCTTTGGAACGTGAGTATATGCCTCACAGCCAAAGACTCTGAGATGCTTGTATGAGGGCATTTTGCCTGACCATACCATCTCTAGCACTGAATCCTTCTGCAAAACCTTGCTAGGAGATCTATTTACAAGATGAACAGCTGTTGATACAGCTTCAGCCCAAAACCCATTTGGCAGCTGTGCATTAGACAACATACTTCTGACCTTCTCTTGTATGGTCCTATTCATCCTCTCAGCAACACCATTTTGAGGAGGATTGTAAGGAGCAGTAAGTTCACGTTTTATACCTTTTGACTCACAAAAGTCCTGAAAGGCCTTTGAAACATACTCTCCACCATTGTCAGTGCGTAAGCATTTAAGCTTCTTGCCACTCCGATTCTCCACAAGTGTCACAAACGTTTTGAAAACACTAAACGCTTCATCCTTGTGCTTGAGAAAGTAAACCCATACTTTCCTCGAGTAATCATCTATAAATGTCATAAAGTAAGAAGCTCCCCCTAGAGATAGGTTAGGCATAGGTCCACACAAATCACTATGAACAAGTGCCAACTGTGTATCTCTTCTACTGCTTCTATGCTTATGTGGTTGTTGTGTTTGCTTACCATACAGACAATGTTCATAGAATTCAAAATCATTAAATGAAAAGCCAGGCAAATAACCAGAACGAGACAAGATTTCCATTCCCTTCTTGGACATATGTCCTAACCGGCTATGCCACAAAGAAACGTTCGGCTGCTCGGTTACATTGATTACATTTTTAGAGACATTTGATACATAAATCATGTAAAGTCCTCCAAACTTTACTCCATGTGCTACTGTCATAGAACCCTTGGATATCTTCCACATGTTCTGTCCAAAAGTGGTGACGTAGACAGCATCATCAAGTAAACCTGTGCTGATCAAGCTCTTTGTAATTGCGGGAACATGTCTCACATTCTTCAGCGTGAAAGAAGAGCCATTCTGAAACTTCAATTGAACATCTCCAACACCTAAGATCTCACATGTCTGCCCATTGCCTAGCCGAACATGATCTTTAGTGGTCACATAAGAGGTAAACCACTCCTTGTTTGGAGACACATGAAGTGATGCCCCTGAGTCTATAATCCAGTCACTCAGTGCATTTCCATCAGATGCTGTAAGAAGAGCTGAGTCCATTGTATTCTTCAAGAAGTAGATGTCTCCTGACACTAGACTGTCATCCTCTGCAACAGTGTTTGTCACATTTATTTCTTGAATCTTCATTGAGGACTTGTTCTTCTCACCATGGTCTTCAGTTTTCTCTTTGCCTTTTTCTGCTTTCCATTCTCTGTAGTCTCTTTTCATGTGACCCTTCTTGCCACAATGGTAGCATTCTATGTCACTCTTGCCTTTAGCACTGCGGGACTTGCTACGAGACTGATTCCTCTTTCCACCTTTGTACTTTTCCTTGGTCCTTCCCCTGACAACTAAGGCTGTTCCTTTGCCTTTGTCCATTGTCTTTCTATTGGTTTCTTCAGAAAGCAGACTTCCTTCTACACCTGCTATGTTCAAACCATTTGGAGGTGCAGAATTACTCAAAGCTGTGCGAAAAGTGTCCCAACTTTCCAGCAATGTGATCAATAGGAACATAGCTCTAACAGGTTCATCAAACTTGACACCTTGAGCTGACAACTGACTATAGATTGTGTTGAATTCGTTCAGATGATTGGACATAGGTGTCCCTTCTTTCATCTTCAAGTTAACAAGCTTCTTAAGCCAGTATACCTGTGAAGCTGCACTCTACTTCTCATAAAGATCACTCAGCTTTAACCATGCTTGATAAGCCGACATCTCGTCTGCTACATTGAAGTAAACGCTTTCTGCCAAAGTCAGCATAATGGTAGAAAGTGCCAATTCATCCATTTTGCTCCATTCATCTTCGTCCATATCTTCTGGTTTTATCCCCTTGAGCTTTATAGGTTTTATCTGATTCTTTTGTACCAGCACGTGCCAAATCTGCTTCTTCCACAATGGGAAATTGGTTCCATCCAGCTTCTTGATATTGTAAAGAGCAGTGTCCTGTGATCCAGCCATAGCTACGCTTCACAGTAGTTTACTTTTCTGGGAAAAATTCGGCAGAGTTTAGTTTCCCCTGTAAACTGACCTCTGAACCAATATCAACCTGTCAAATGAACAAAGAAAGCTTCAGATTCTGCATAAATTTCGGCAGAGTCTCCTTTGTAAAATGGCTCTGGTGTACTAAAAACAGACCAAAAAACAGCTCAAAGAACACTGTCTCTCTGACACTGTAAGCTGCGGGTAAACCTGTCCTGCACCTGTACTGTCTCTCACTATCCTGTCACTGTCCTGTAAGCATAGACTGTGACAATGCCTCAACGGCAGTAAAGCAAAGATGCAATCCCAACTGTCTAACTCACAGTCAATACATCCTAGCTGCCTATCTAAGGGTGCTCGAGGGATCGCTCCAAGACCTGTATCACCTAAAGGATCTCAACATTCAAGAATCCCCCAGCTCAATAAAACCTCACTCGACCCTCAACAAAGGCTGCAGTAAATCTGACAGTACATAGACTTCCCACAAAGTCACACATCCACAAATTTCCCACTGTATGTTGTAACCGCTGCGGCGGTTGTTTGCTGCGTGACTCACAGCCAGCAAACCCTCAACAGACATACATCATCTCTGACAATACATCCCATGTGGAAGTACCTGCAATGTCAGGATGAAATCTGGAATATCAAGCAGCAAACACAAGCTACCTGATGAACTAGTGGATGTCGCCTACAGTCTGTGTGTAGATGCACCCGTGTCGTATGTGACACGCCTCCAAGAACTGTGAGCCGTCCTTCGATGTGTAGACAGCCACAAATCAACACTCTGGGAGTGTCGATATCCTCAGCACCTGCAGTCGTAGGCCGAAAACCCCAAATTTGCAGAGTCGGATCTGCACCCGTTGAGACCACGTAGTCGAAAATGGCATGCGCAGAACTTTGTCGAAGCCGAACGGTGGCCGAGATGACCTCAGAATGAAATTTTGACAACACCAAGTCCTTCGGGCTATCCCACAAGATTTGGGGCCGTGTCTTCGCCTGTCGAATTTCACTCCAATCTGAGTTGGTGACTCTAGACTCCTGCAGTGCTGCCCCGAGCCTCGATCTGAGCTCTGATACCAGTTGAAGGAGTACGAGCGGAAGTGCGACGCGAGAGAGAGTGCGAGAAGAAGAGCACGACGATATGGTGAACTCGCTCTACTGTAATGTGTAGAGTATAGTGAGTTCTTATTAGGTTTTTACAAAAGAATATGTGTACATACCTGGCGGCCCACCCACTTACCTGGGCGACCACATTGGGCTTTATACCCCAACAGATTGTGGACACTCGTTGAGTGTAGAAAGCGTTACAGGTACCACGATAGAAGGTTCAACAGATTTGCAGGTTTTTGCAGATTGCAGCTATTTTGTCTTAGTGCTTCAAGATGTCTGACGGTTTCAGTCAGATTGTTACTGAGAAGCTTGAGAAAAATAACTACCCTGCATGGAAGTTCAGAATAACAAATTTGCTAAAAGGAAAAGGTTATTGGGACTATGTAGAAGGACACAATGAAAAAGAACCAGAGATTCCCGAGGAAAATGCTACAGTAGAACAAAGGAAAGCTTTGAGGGACTGGAAACAAGGCCAAAGCAAAGTGATGTATTGGCTTTCTATGAGCATCACAGATGGCATGATGGGCTATCTACAGAATGCTGAAACCCCCGCCATTGCATGGAAAAACTTAGGCAGAGTGTTCGAGGTGAACACCTAGGCCAGGAAGCTTCAACTAAAGTCGGAGCTAAATCAGGTTAAAAGGAACAACCTCTCCATCAATGATTATGCTTTGAAGATCAAGAGTGTCATTGAGGCTCTTGGATCTATTAAAGTCTCAGTGGAAGACGATGACATTGTCCGTGCATGCTTGGATGGCCTAGGAGATGAGTATGCACATTTCAGGTCTTCCATGAATACAAGAGACGGCATCCCCGTGTTCCAAGATTTGATTTCTATGCTTATTCTTGAGGAGAAGAACCTTGACACATCTTCTTCTCATGGCAGAAATAATTCTGAACAGGCCTTCTATTCTAACTCCAACAGAGGTAGAGGTAGAGGTTGTGGTCGAGGCCCGAGGGGTTGCAGGGGCCAATTTCTATAAGGTCAATCAAATCAAAACAATACAGGTGGCAGGGGAAACCAGTCTCAAAGCAGGGGGAGTCAAAGAGGTCGTGGTGCAGGATCAAGCAGGCAGCAACATACTGCAGATAGCAGAGAATGTTAGACTTGTGGTGAAAGAGGTCACATGTCACGTGACTGTCCAAAGGGAAAAGCAAGTGGAAAGAGAGAACATGGCAACTATGCATCTACTAGCAGAGATGCACATGACAACAAAAACGAGCGCATGTTTGTTATGAAACATGTAATGAATACAATGACTGCAGAGAATTCCACCCAAGATGATGTTTGGTATGTGGATTCAGGTGCCTCTAATCACATGACGTCTCGTGGAGAGTGGTTTACAGATATGCGCAAACCAGATGTGTCAGGCTATGTGCAGATAGGAGATGACATAGCTCATCCCATTGCTCATGTAGGGGACATACCTCTAAATACGAAGAGTGGGAAATCAAAGTGCTTAGCAGATGTACTTCATGTCCCAAACATTACAAAGAATCTTAGTTCTGTTGGACAAATGGTTGAGCAGGGTTTGCAGGTTCGCTTCAATCCAAATGGCTGTTATGTAAGATTTCCAGAATGGTTGTAAGCTGATCACAGAGGGAAAATGTGTGGGAAGAATGTTTACACTGAATGTAGACATGCCTGAGGTAAAAGCTGCATTATTTGCACAGGGCACAGGTGTTGTGGCTGATGTTGACATTTGGCACAAACGCATTGGCCATGTCAATGAGCAGAGATTGCGCAGCATGCAATCAAAACAGATTGTAAAAGGTTTGCCCAAATTCAAGGTGGATGGTATGCATAAAGTGTGTGCAGCATGCCAGTTTTGAAAACAGTCAAAGGGCTCATTTCCACATGAGCGCAATGTATGTAAAAAGCCACTTGAGGTGGTGCACACAGATGTTTGGGGTCCAACTGATACTGCAAGTATACATGGTTGCAGGTATTATGTCTCTTTCATTGATGACCATACAAGGAAAGTATGTGTCTACTTCATACGTAACAAAAGTGAAGTGTTTGGTCACTTTCAAGACTTCAAAGTCATGATTGAGAAGGAGACAGATATGCAAATCAAGACATTGAGGTCAGATAGAGGGGGAGAGTACTTCTCCAATGATTTTTCAGATTTTCTGTGAATGCATGGTATACGCAGGCAGTTTACATGCAGATATACTCCATAGTAGAATGGGGTAGCGGAAAGGAAAAACAGGCACATTGCAGAGGTTGCATGTGCATTGATGAATGAGAAGAACATGCCTCATCATTTTTGGGCTGAAGCTGTAAATACAGTTGTGTACATTATGAACAGGACACCTACAGCTGCGGTGCATGATGTAACACCTGAGGAAAAGTTTACAGGTACAAAGCCTGATTTGGCACACTTGAAAGCGTTTGGCTACATATCTTACATGCATGTACCAGATGAGTTGCGTAGGAAATTGGATCCTAAAGCAGAGAAATGTATTCTTGTGGGATATTCCCTTGAACAAAAGGGGTACAGGTGCTACAATCCTACTACACGAGAATTACGAGTGAGCAGAGATGTAGTCTTTGATGAGATGAGCAGCTGGTACAGTAATGCACATGGCACTATTGGGGCTGATGTAAAAGATGATGTGGTTGTACAAAATGTGAAGCCACATTCACAGGTTTTGAGTGGACCACAAGAGTCATCTTCCCGTGGCTCTGTTGAGAAGCCATGGAATGGTAGACTACGTACGCAGGTTACTCCACCAGCATGTACAGGGAATGTATCACGAAAAGGAAAGGAAAAGGTTGATGAACCTCCCTTTATGGCTGATGCATCATCAGGGTTTTCACATGTAGACATGGATTCAGATGGTTCTGAACAAAGTCTTGATGAGGAATTTGGAATTCCGGCTGTCAGGACACCTGGTGTAAGGAAAGTACAAGAAGATGCTAGAGGGCAAAGGAGTGACCCAGGACCGCGCAGATCTAACAGAGTTAGAAATCCAGTTCAGAAATTGACTTATGATGGGTATCTAGCGCATCACCAAGCCTACATAGCTAAGGTGATACAGGATGTGGAGCCCACATGTTTTGAGGATGCGGTTGGAAATGTGCATTGGGATGATGCAATGAATGAAGAGATGGCTGCATTGGAAGCAAACGCACATGGGAGTTGGTGCCATTGCCAAGTGGCAAGAAAGCTATTGGTTGTAAATGGGTGTATAAAACCAAGCATAAGGCTGATGGTAACATTGAGTGTCACAAGGCAAGGCTGGTCGCAAAGGGTTATGCACAGACGTATGGCATAGACTATGAGGAGACCTTTGCTCCAGTGGAAAAGATGACGACTGTGAGAGTTGTCATAGCAGTGGCTGCATGTAGAGGATGGATTATGCATCAAACGGATGTAAAGAATGCCTTCTTGAATGGTGAGTTGCAAGAGGAAGTGTATATGGATCAGCCACCTGGTTAAGTTGATCTAGGTTACCCAGATTATGTATGCGGGCTTCTCAAAGCTTTGGATGGTGTGAAGCAGGGCTCTAGAGCATGGTATGACAAGATTGCCAAGTATCTTGTCAGTATTGGTTTAGGAGAGCTCATGCTGATCATTCACTCTATGTACGTGAGAGTGATGTGGGGATTGTGGTCATTACCATATATATAGATGATCTTATTATTGTGGGTGACAATGCTATGGAGATTGACCATGTGAAGGGTCTTCTCAAACAGGAGTTTGAAATGAAATATTTGGGCGAGTTGCGCTACTTTCTTGGCATTGAGGTGATCAGGACTCCAGAGGGTGTATGGCTATCACAGAGACAATATGATTTGGACATGTTGTCAAAGTATGGTATGGCTGATTGTAAGCCAATTTCTATTCCCTTGGATGTGAATGCAAAGCTGAGTGCAGAGAAGGGTGATGTTGTTGAGGATGTCAAGATGTACAGGAAGATTGTGGGTAGTCTAATCTACTTGACTATCACGAGGCCAGACTTGAGCTACACAGTAGGCTTGGAGAGTCAGTTCATGCAGCTTCCGAGGAAGCCACATTTGGATGGAGTACGACGCACACTTCGGTATGTGCAAGGGACTCTTGACTACGCATTGTTCTATGCAGCAGATGTGCCATTAGCATTGTATGGGTATACAGATGCAGATTGGATAGGTAGCATTGTTGATAGGAGATCTACGAGTGGCTTCATGTTCTCTTTTGGGAGTGCTGCTGTTACTTGGAGCAGCAAAAAGCAGCCTACGGTTGCTTTATCGAGCACAGAGGCCGAGTACAGAGGTGAAGCAGTTGCGGCGTGCGAGGTAGCTTGGCTATGCACATTACTTGAGGACTTGGGAGTGCAGGTGGACCAACAGATTGTCATCCATTGTGACAACCTCAGCAGCATGCAGTTGGCTAGGAACCCAGTGTTCCATGCTAGGACCAAGCACATAGAGGTCCATTACCACTACGTTCGAGAGCGAGTGTTGGCGGGAAACATCGACTTGGTCTACGTCAGCACAGAGGAGCAGATAGCGGATATCTTTACCAAGGCCCTCGGAGCTGAGAAGCTTCGATGTTTCCGGACTATGGTTGGACTCTGAGACATGCAGAGCTCGAGGGGGAGTGTTGAGATGTCGAGCTCTACATCTTGAGCTGGCATCCACTACGGGTCTTGGCCGCTTACGACATTTACTCTCTGGCGCGTTAGGTGACCTGCACGGAGGATCTCTGCCAGTGATTCTACAACTGGACTACACTTGTAGTGCCAGCCTAGTACGCTTCTAGCGAGTTCACACTTAGTGACTGCATGTACATATGTGCTACTTTTCAGTTTTAGCACTTAGTCATTTAGTACTCTCTTTTCTGTGAGAAGAAGAAGAAGCTTTCCATCTCTGTGTGCTTCGTGCTTGTCTTGTGTAGCTCTCTTGCATCCTCTTTCTTTACAATAACTTCTTCACCGTAGCTCCAATTGACGAGCCGTAAAGATAGGCCTGTAGAGCACTTCAAGCACTGCAGTTCTAGATCATAATCTTCCATCTATGCTCACTGTAAGCATACTCATTTTTGGCATCATTAAGACATCTGTTGGCCCTTTTAAGCCGCATTTGGCATACATTAATCATTAAACTTGGCCTGTTAACAAGCCCTGATCACTGACCATTAAATGTGTAGCCTTCAAAGAATCTTAGCTTGCATTTCTCTTCTCTTTTTCTTATCATGGAAGCGGAGCTACACGACATCCACCCCCTCTGAACCTGCACAGCCTCCGGTCTGTGCCAACAACACTTCAATCTGCATCTGCTACAGGTACCTTAAGCTCTTCACGTAACTGGTAAACATATGAAAAATGAAATAAGGCTTATACCCTATCATCAATGTATTAGCTTAATCATTAGGTAGTTTTCCATAAAAAATCTCTGAACTGTATCTGCCGTATCTTCAAATCATTTAATCATGGATAACTTGTTTAGTGAACCCCGCCAGACTCAAGTGCTCTAGTTAATGATGTACACGGCTTGACCATTAAGCTCTCCTTAAGGAACCCTGTCAAGCTCAAGTATGCCTTACTCTACCTGCACACCGAATGGCCGTCAAGTCCTTTACTTCAAGTTCTGTTAGCAGAACCAACTCAAAAGATGTGAAGACACTTCATCAATTGTCCAAAGAAGTCAGTTGGAAGCCAGCCATGTAATCTTATTGACTGCATAACCAAAATTGCTTAATCATTAGGTAGCTGTCCATCAAAAATATATGAACTATATCTGCCATATCTTCAAAGCATTCAATCATGGATAATTTGCTTAGTGAACCCCGCCAGACTCAAGTGCTCCAGTTAATGATGCACATGGCTTGACCATTAAGTTCTCTCTTAAGGAACCCTGTCAAGCTCAAGTATGCCTTACTCTGTCTGTACACGAAATGGCCGTCAAGTCCTTTACTTCAAGTTCTGTTAGCAGAACCAACTCAATAGATGTGAAGATACTTCATCAATTGTCCAAAGAAGTCCACTGGATCCATCCATGTGATCTTATTGAACGCATAACCAAACACTCTTCTGACTTAACATAATCTAGAAAACAAAACTTGGCATCATGCAGCCTGCTACATCAAGCATCTGGTATCCTCCAAAACTGCAACTTGCACTTTAGTAACCCCCAGGATTAAATGGAATAATAAGAAATTGTCCACACACTGGAGCATCATAATTTCCACATGAGCATGCATTTCATGTATCAATCATCATCAAGCATTTCTGGTGCAAATATGCTACCTTTGGTTCAATTACCATGCATAGTGATCAGTATCCATCCGTATTGAATCTGCTTATGAATATCCTTAGAATCTCCTGGATCAAACACCATCAAGATCACATAGCATTGATGGGCTCCGCAATATACTAGAGCTTCACTTGAAGCATAGTGCAGCACCCACATCCCGTAAATTGTTAGCAACTTAAGCTCGTTACGAGAAAGCATTAAAGAAATCTGACTCCCTTTTATTAGCAGCCAAGCCATCAGTGACATAAGCATCAATAGGAATAGCATCCAAATCCAGCCACTTCTGGCACATTGTCCAAGCGAATGAAAAACCCTGTGCATTTTATCAAATATCAAGGACGATTTAGCATCATCACCCCCTCTAGCTTCATAGCTATCACGAAAAACCTTGGGAGTCTCTCGACCTGTATCATCAGACGAATTTTCATCTGTTGGGATTTCAGCTTGATCATGAAAAACGGCTTTACCCTATAGATCTTCATCCATAACATCCTCGGGAAAATCACCCTTGGAAGTCTCAACATTAATCAAGACTGTAGGAGTTATCTCCTCATGCAGTCCATCTACAAGCATAGATGTAAAATCCCTGTCGATAACCTGTTCACAATCAATATGATCCAAGCAATCTTCATACTCATTGATATCATCCTCTGCTTCCTCATCTGCATCCATGTTACTTAACAATACATTATAGAGCTGTAAAGGCTCATCTGGCACCCCCTCTGAAGAGGTATATGCATCAGAAAGCTCTTCTATATTGTCATAAACATCTCCTTCAGATCGAGAGAGAAATTCATCGATTATAGCATCCTCTTCTGTGATAGCATCATCTGCAAGCATATTGTTAGTAGCAATCATAGGTTCATTGACATCCTCAGGCTCATCCTGTGTTGGGTCCACAATCTTAGTCACTTCATCAGCTACTGTGTATATAATAGCTTTGTTTATGCAATTATCTGCAGCAAGCATGTTAACCTGCTCGCCTAAAGTGCCGACAGTTTCAGTAATATCTTGTAGAGGCTCATCTGCTTGATGAACTCCTTCAGAATTGTCATAAAATCTAATATCTAACTAACCCAAATGATTTTATCATATTAAATTGATCACTTAATGTGGGAGAATAAACGGGAACACGTGTTAAGATATAGGTATGTGCTTTTAGATCTATCTCAACACGGGGCCAATGTAAAGGGGCCCAAAAGGGAGATGGTCTATCAAAGAGCAAGGCTAACCAATGGAGCATAAGACCTTAGGGTTAGCTTCATTGAAGACCTCCAATAAATGTGTGTAAAAGTCCTTTTGACCTTAAGTAAGCTAGGGTTGGAGCTTGAGGTGGGAACCTGGCCCAAGCTCGAGGTGCTTGTCCTGCTTGAGGTGCTTGTCATGCTTGAGGTGTTTTTCATGCTTGAGGTGCTTGATTAAGATGCTTGAGGTGCTTGACTGGCTCCATGCTTGAGGTGCTTGACTTGCTGCATGATTAAAGTACTTGAGGTGCCTTGAGAAGCTTGCCTGAGATGCTTGTGGGAACCCCCCCTAGTTCAAGTGCTTTGTCATGCTTGGTGAGTAAGGTGCTTGATCACCTAAAAGTCAAAAGCATTCCTACAAGAGGGGGGGCGAGCCCTTTTCCTAGGGCCTAGAGAGAGAACACCCACTCACACACACAAGGGAAGCCCATCTTGAAGAGGCAGCAAGGACACATGTCAGGCCCCTACCCATGTTACCTTCATGTGTTGCTTGAAGCCTATTGGCTAGGCTTCAAAGGGGTCCAATGATAAATTACATGAATTATCTAATTGTTTTAGCATTTATCAAGTCCTCTCTCTCAAAGGGGAAAGGGGGACACTTGTCCCAAGGCTACCCATGTTGCTTGTAATGGCTCCTGCTTGTGATTGGCTAGGCCTGGAGGGGTCCAATGAGCTTCAGGCATGAGCTACAAGGGGGGGTCGACCCAAGCAAGCTAGGGGGGTGCCTAGGGGGTATACTCACCCACACACACTCACAAGCACTCTCATTGTGTGATATGCAAAGTGCAAGAGCTCCCTCTCCAAGCAAGTAGAGGTTGAGAGCCTACACCAACACTCTTGGCTATGGAGTGCAAATCCAACCAAGAGCCATGCTTCAATGCTTAAGCTTGCCATCTCCTTCTTCTTCATTACTATGCTATTATGTATGCTAGCAACAAGAGTATGATAAGTGAGGAACTAATTCTTTCTCCTACGAAATGTTTCTTCTTCCTCTTCCCTACCCTCATTCCCTGCTAGCTCTCTCCACCTTCGAAGGTGTTTGAGGTCTTGGGACTGAGGCTTGGGATAGTTAAAGCTTTCTTCAAGTTTATGTTATGTTTGTGGTGCATGAAGCCTTCCATCTTCATGGCATCACCTAGGTCACAAGGAACACAAAGACTGTATTGTAACAAGTCTCTCTTTATGGGAGAAATCATAATACAAATGCCTATTGGAGGGGGGACCGGCTCCACATAAATCCGGTCCTCAATTGTTGTCATGTTCTCTAAACTCTCTCTCTTGCAAAAGTATTGTCTATGCCAAGTTAACTAATTGCTATGATTATGTTGCTATCTTCAATTATGTATACCCGCTATGCTCACAAAATCATTTCTTGAAAGTACTCTCATTAAATTCCGCTATTCTCAAATTGAATAGGCAAATTCCATTACATTGGTATCAGAGCATTTGGTTTCTCTTTTCTTGCTTAAGAAGAGAGGTCCTTAAGTAGCCTATAAATGGTTGATGTTGTTAATTATAATAGAGTAAGTGGAACTGGGATCTAATACCGGTTTTGTTAAGCCCACTATGTGGGGGATGGTGCACACCTCGGGAGCTTTGGACTTAATAATGGAGTCTTTTTAGACTTGCCTACGGCTTTACCATTATTGAGCCATAAGAAGTCCGAAAGGAGCTAGCCCTTGGCAACTATGCTATGTTAGACCTACTCCTCTACTCTCTATAATTAACCACTTTGAGCCGTGGGTGTAGATACTTAAGAGCCGATTTTCAAAGGCTAAGAGGAGTGGCAACTAAGGTTTTGAATTGCCAAAGCATACACTAAGTACATACATAAAATTTTGTTAACATGGCTGACAATAATCAAGAGAGTAGAATGAACATTGATAGCTTTGATTTTGCACATGAAGGTGCTAATGATGATGCTCCCATGTTTGTGAATTATCTTGTGACTAGGTTGCAACAAGCTATGGGCAACCCTACCTTGCAAGCCGAAGTTACTCAACAACTTCGTGCCTATGGAATTTCCCTTCCTCTCCAAGAGGAGAGAGAGCTTAGGAGGCCTCTTGAAGAGACCCCCAAAAGAAGACTCTCTCCCATTCGAGAGGAGGAATCCAAAGAGAAAGAAAGCAATGAAAGTCTAAGTTCTTCTGAAGATGTGGCTCCACGAAGAAGGCGGTCTAGACGATCGCCTACTCCTCCCAAGAGGAAAAGAGCAACCCATAGTCCTTCTCCTCATCACTCTCAAAGGCAAGAGAGGAAACAAAGGAAGAAAAGGGCTAGGAAGAGGTCACCCTCTTCTCCTTCTTCTTCACCTTCCTTCTCTTCCGATGAAAGTTATGGCTATTCTCCTAGAGAATACAAGAGGGGAGGGCATCGCAAATCATTTCCTGCATGGCGAAGGTCACAAAAGCTAAAGAAGTTCAAGGAGGGAGGAAAGAGTATCTCTTTTCTCACCTACGATGGCACCTTTGGTGCTACCGACAAAGTGTTGGCCTTCATCCAGCAATTTGATGCGGCCTTTGGGGACGAGGGCTTCACAGAGTCCTCCAAGCTACGCCATGTAGCTATGCACTTCCAAAAATCAGCTCGTCAATGGTGGGCTAGCCTTCGTGGCAATGGAGAAGCCCCAAAGACATGGAAAACTCTACGAGTTTCCATCATGAAGCAATTTCTTCCAAGAGATACTAAAGATAAAGTTCTTACCAAATGGCGCGGCTTGAAGCTCCTCTCTCATGAGTCTATCAACAAGTATGTAGATAAGTTTTGGGATTTACATCTCAAAGCTACTGTCTTTCAAAAGATAGACTTTGCCGAGCAAAGACAACAATTCTGTGCGGGATTACCTGAAGAGATGGCCGAATATATCAACTCTCAACGGCCCGGTACTATTACCGAAGTAATCCACCACACCATGGTTGCTTCACGCATCAATTTCCATCAAGGGGCTAGACGTAATGTCAAGCCCATGGAAAACAAAGATAAAAATGATGCAAAGGGGAAATCCAATGCTCAAAATAATTCCCAAGGCACTTCCAACAACAACAACAACAATCGGTCCAAGGAGAAGGGAGTTTACAAAGGTAAAAACAAACTCTCTCCTGAAGAGCTTGAAGCTTTTCGCAAGGACCATAAGTGTTTCAAGTGTGGGGAGCAAGGACATGGCTATCGTTCTTGCCCCAAGAAGAATACTCGCAATGAGACTCCTAGGGCTTCCACCATCGAAGCTCCAAAAGAGGATGCTCATTGCAAAGGATCATCACTCTCCTATGCTTGGGGAAAGGTAAGAGAGCATGATGCCTTCATCTTGTTTGACCCTGGCTCTACTCTCAACTTCATATCAATAGAGTTGGCCACCAAGTTGGGCATTCAAGCTTTTGAGATGGGAGATATAGTAACAGCTGATGCAGCTTTCAAGGGACAAAAAGCCTCCGTTACTCCCTTGATTGGGAAGTTGAGGCTTCATGTCCAAAGCTATGTCGACAAAGAAGACTTCTTCATCTCTCCCCTCCAACATCAGGATGTTATCCTAGGGGCACCATGGTTTGATCGCATGGCTGCCAACATGAAGTTCCCTGAAAGGAGAATTTACTTCACCTACAGGGGAAAGAACATGTATATAGATGCTAGTGAGCGTGGTCGCACTATTCCACTTGTAAATCCTCTTTCTTTTGATAAATCAATGAAGAGCTCAGTTTCTGCGTACATGATTTATGTCAAAGAGTCTCTAAAAGCTAATAATGTTTCATCAAATGAAAATGATAGGAATCAAGAAGAGTTAGACTTGTCTACTTTTCTAAAAGGATTCCAAGATGTGTTCATCGATGATATCCCTATGGACCTACCTCCAAAACGAGGGGATGATGACCATCGTATTGAGCTCCTTCCAGGAAGCTCACCGCCTAACAAACCTCCTTATCGAGTCTCACAAGCTCAACAAGAGGAGATCATGAGGCAAGTACAAGAGTTGGTAGACAAAGGGATGGTGAGGCCTAGTTCCTCTCCCTTTTGTTCTCCAGTCCTTTTAGTGCAAAAGAAAGATGGTACATACCGTATGTGTGTGGACTATCGAGCACTAAACCATATCACTATCAAAAACAGATTTCCCGTACCTCGGGTAGAAGATCTGTTTGATAAGCTACAAGGCTCTACCTACTTCAGTAGGATTGACCTTAAGAGTGGCTATCATCAAATAAGGATAGTGGATGAGGATATCTTAAAGACCGCGTTTCGCACAACATTTGGTCTTTATGAATATCTAGTCATGCCTTTTGGCTTGACTAATGCACCAGTTACGTTCAATCGTTTGATGGAGAATTTTTTTAGACCATATCGAAAATTCACTGGAGTGTTCTTTGATGATATCATCATCTACTCCAAGTCTTTGGAGGAACATAAGCAACATCTCCAAGTGATTTTTCAAGCCTTGAGGGAGAACAAACTTTTTCTCAACCAAAAGAAAAGTGAATTCTTCCTTCAAGAGATTCAATATCTAGGCCATATTATCTCTCACGATGGTATTCATATGGATCCATCAAAGTTAGAGGCAATAAAATCATGGCCTAACCCAAGGAATCTACATGAGCTAAGAAGCTTTATTGGTATGTGTGCATACTATAGACGCTTCATAGCAAAATTCTCTCAAGTAGCAGGACCACTACACGACTTAACCAAGAAGAACGTTAAGTTTGTATGGACTGCTAAGGAGCAAAATCCTTTTGAAAAACTCAAAGAGAAGCTTACTTCCCAACCAGTCCTCGTGCTTCCGGATCTCTCAAAGCCATTTGAGGTCCAATGTGATGCTTGTGGTGATTGCCTTGGAGCGGTTTTGCTTCAAGAAGGGCATGCCATAGCATATGAGAGCCGAAGGCTCAATGGTGATGAACGAGTCTTGGGCATTTATGAGAAAGAGCTTTTAGCTGTTCTACATGCCCTAGACACATGGAAGCACTACCTATTGGGGACTCCATTTATCCTACGAACCGACCACCAAAGTCTCAAGTATTTCATGACGCAAACCAAGCTTTCTGACAAACAAATGAGGTGGGCAAATTTGCTTTCGCAATTTAATTTTCATATTGCTCACATAGCTGGTAAGCACAATCAAGTTGCCGATGCACTTTCACGACGACCAAAAGTTATCGCGGTGTCTATAGCTACTCACAATGATCTATCCTCTATGATAGATGAGTATGCTACTAACCCTGACTTTAGAGACATAATGTCAGCCCTTGCTTTGGGGAAGAAAGAGGAACCATTCACCTTGCAGGATGGTTATCTTCTTCACGGCAATAGGCTATGTGTTACCCATTCCCTTTGTGAGAAGGTTATGTATGAATCCCATGCTCCTCCATATGCAGGGCATAGAGGTATTCAACCTACTCTCCGAGGAGTAGAGACGTATTTCTATTGGCCTACCATGAAAGTGGACATACAAGAGTATGTTTCAAAATGTGTAGTATGCCAAAAGACCAAGTATGATAGAGGGAAGCAACCTGGATTACTCCAGCCATTGCCTATTCCAAATTCACCATGGGAGAGTATATCCATGGATTTCATCTTTGGATTACCCAAGTCTATCCATGGGAATACAGGAATATGGACAATAGTCGACAGGTTTAGCAAGCAAGCACATTTTATTCCTGTCAAAAAGACTATTAAGGCACATCAAATGGCAACTCTCTTCATATCTCAAATTTTCAAACACCATGGATTACCCACATCCATCGTGTCAGATAGAGATCCTAGAATGACCAGTAATTTCTGGAAAGGTCTCTTTGAAAATCTAGGAACAAGATTGAATTTCTCTTTGGCCTATCACCCACAAACGGATGGCCAAAGTGAGATAGCCAATCTTACGATACTCGATCTACTCAAGACTTATGTTACTGAAGTAGATCAACGCTCACAATGGGAAAAGTATTTACCGCTAGTAGAGTATGCCTATAATAATACTGTACATACTTCTATGGGCAAAGCACCTTTCGAGATCATAGAAGGAAGACCTAAAAGTCCCTTGCTACTGAAAGTACATGGGAAGATCTTCGCCGCCGATGAGTATAGCCGTGACCTACAAGAATCTTTTCAAAAGATTAGGGAGGCTATAGCCATCTCTCAACAAAGGCAAAAAGCTGCTACTGATAAGCACAGAAGAGCCTTAATGTTCAAAGAAAATGATTGGGTCTTACTCAAGTTTCCTAAGGCTCGATTAAGGCAAACGACGGGCAAAAATCCTACGGGCCATCAAAAGTATTATGCTAAACTAGCAAAAAGATACTATGGTCCTTTCCAAATCTTGAAGCCTATCAATGAGACGGCTTATCAACTCAAGTTGCCCAACCATTGGCTTATACACAATGCCTTTCATGTAAGCTTACTTAAGCCCTACAAAGGAGAGCCACCAATTGAACCAATTATTGAAGACCCTCCCGAAGTTGAAGACCAAGAAGAGGTGCTACAACCCGAAGCTATCCTTGGGCATGAAGACAAGGTACTACGACATGGTAAGATTATCCGACGGTATCTTATTAAGTTCAAAAATTATCCTTTTGAAGATGCTAAATGGATGCAAGGAGTACAACTTAAGGATAGTATGAACCTTGTCAATGCTTACAATGCTACATTAGAGTAAGCAAATGTACAAATTTCTTTTAAATAACTCATGTTTTTGTCTTATATGACTAGTCCTCTTTTTAATTGTGCACAAATTTAACTAGTATGCATGCTTAGAATCATGTTTGTGATGACGACGTCTCTCAAACACCAAGTAGAATTTGTCACTCTACTTTGGGAGAATGAAATGGACTAAAGAGCAGACATGCTTGCGGCAGCTATGTCTCCCAAGCACCAAATGGATTAGTCATCCATCTTGGAAAGATGTCGTAGGGTAAAAAGGGATCCTTTACCCGCTAAGTACGATTGACTAAAGACTAAGACTTTATCTCTTCTACCTCATAGTCGAGGACAACTATGATTTCAAGAGAGAGGTAATGTCATAAAATCTAATATCTAACTAACCCAAATGATTTTCTCATATTAAATTGATCACTTAATGTGGGAGAATAAACGGGAACACGTGTTAAGATATAGGTATGTGCTTTTAGATCTATCTCAACACGGGGCCAATGTAAAGGGGCCCAAAAGGGAGATGGTCTATCAAAGAGCAAGGCTAACCAATGGAGCATAAGACCTTAGGGTTAGCTTCATTGAAGACCTCCAATAAATGTGTGTAAAAGTCCTTTTGACCTTAAGTAAGCTAGGGCTGAGCTTGAGGTGGGAACCCGGCCCAAGCTCGAGGTGCTTGTCCTGCTTGAGGTGCTTGTCATGCTTGAGGTGTTTTTCATGCTTGAGGTGCTTGATTAAGATGCTTGAGGTGCTTGACTGGCTCCATGCTTGAGGTGCTTGACTTGCTGCATGATTAAAGTACTTGAGGTGCCTTGAGAAGCTTGCCTGAGATGCTTGTGGGAACCCCCCCTAGTTCAAGTGCTTTGTCATGCTTGGTGAGTAAGGTGCTTGATCACCTAAAAGTCAAAATCATTCCTACAAGAGGGGGGCGAGCCCTTTTCCTAGGGCCTAGAGAGAGAACACCCACTCACACACACAAGGGAAGCCCATCTTGAAGAGGCAGCAAGGACACATGTCAGGCCCCTACCCATGTTACCTTCATGTGTTGCTTGAAGCCTATTGGCTAGGCTTCAAAGGGGTCCAATGATAAATTACATGAATTATCTAATTGTTTTAGAATTTATCAAGTCCTCTCTCTCAAAGGGGAAAGGGGGACACTTGTCCCAAGGCTACCCATGTTGCTTGTAATGGCTCCTGCTTGTGATTGGCTAGGCCTGGAGGGGTCCAATGAGCTTCAGGCATGAGCTACAAGGGGGGGTCGACCCAATCAAGCTAGGGGGGTGCCTAGGGGGTATAATCACCCACACACACTCACAAGCACTCTCATTGTGTGATATGCAAAGTGCAAGAGCTCCCTCTCCAAGCAAGTAGAGGTTGAGAGCCTACACCAACACTCTTGGCTATGGAGTGCAAATCCAACCAAGAGCCATGATTCAATGCTTAAGCTTGCCATCTCCTTCTTCTTCATTACTATGCTATTATGTATGCTAGCAACAAGAGTATGATAAGTGAGGAACTAATTCTTTCTCCTACGAAATGTTTCTTCTTCCTCTTCCCTACCCTCATTCCCTGCTAGCTCTCTCCACCTTCGAAGGTGTTTGAGGTCTTGGGACTGAGGCTTGGGATAGTTAAAGCTTTTTTCAAGTTTATGTTATGTTTGTGGTGCATGAAGCCTTTCATCTTCATGGCATCACCTAGGTCACAAGGAACGCAAAGACTGTATTGTAACAAGTCTCTCTTTATGGGAGAAATCATAATACAAATGCCTATTGGAGGGGGGACCGGCTCCACATAAATCCGGTCCTCAATTGTTGTCATGTTCTCTAAACTCTCTCTCTTGCAAAAGTATTGTCTATGCCAAGTTAACTAATTGCTATGATTATGTTGCTATCTTCAATTATGTATACCCGCTATGCTCACAAAATCATTTCTTGAAAGTACTCTCATTAAATTCCGCTATTCTCAAATTGAATAGGCAAATTCCATTACAAGAATAAACCATGTCAAGGTCAGCAGCTTGTGAACCACTTGCTGTACAGTCTATGTCTTCACTGGAACAATTATTAGAGGTAGAGTCCATGTGAGAAATCTTTGAAAAAAATTCATATAAGCCTGTTTCAGCATCAACTTCATCATTTACCTTTTCTTCGTTGCTCAAAATAAGCTCCTCTCGAACTGAATCTGCTACTTCCAGCTCAACATTTTCTTTGGCTTTACTTCTTGCAGAAATATGCTCCTGGAATTCATCATAGTTGAGGATCTGCATCTGATCCACTTCACCTTTACTGAAGACAACCTTATTTCGTTCAGTAATCTCCTTTATTTCCTGATCTAGAATCTTTGAGCTTTCGAAAATAAATTCCTCTGCAAAATACTCCCACCGTGTGGGATATTCTTCTACCAGTTCTTGAACCTGCTTTTTAAAATCCGAGTTTACAGCCTCTTCAAAAGCTGCAATCATCCGATCTTCTGGAACATTTTGGCTCTTCATCTCAGCTTCGTAACATGCAATAAAACCTTCTGGATCATATCCGTGAAAAACATAATACTGCTCACATATAGCATCAAGTGCTAGCTCTATAGCATCATCAATCTGCTTTTTTATTTGCATGGATTTTGCTTCCTGCAGATACCCCTGAACCAATTCCATCATTTTGGGAAAATCTGTAACTGCTAGATTTTTATCAAATCCATCGGCACTGAAGTCTTCAATAAACTGCTTTAACTGTTCAGGCATCTCCATCTTTACCTCCCACCCCGGCTCGTTTCGCGTCGGGTTTACCAAAGATGTCGGGGGATATGTTTTCTCTATGTGAGCCGGGTAGGTGCCCGGCCTCTGGCTGTGGAAGGTGTGAAAGAGAGAGAACAAGAACAATAGATGCAACTGAATCTGGAAATCACCGTAATCATCAATTAATTGATTAACGCTTGAGTACAACTTAATCTTTGGCCAAAGCGGGCTGTTAACAGCACCATCACTTGGATCATCTGCTAATTAAGAGTTCAAGCTCCCGTTTATAGGATTAGCCGAGCCGTTAACGACACCGGACTTAACAAAATTCTAATATAATCTTTAACGGATGACGGTGATGGAAATTATCTCTTGTCGCTTTATCTGCTTCAAGTTCCATTAAATTCTGCAAGCTTCAATTCAGTTTACTACCTCAATCGTCAAGCCTCAATTATTATCGATTATACTGCTCTTTATGCTCTGCACTTTAACTTCCTCATGCTCTGCACTTTAACTCCCTCCTGCGCTTCAATTGCTATCCGAAGCTTTATCCCTTGCTTCTCCGAGTGCCTTCCTTAGCCTGTTCTTAAGCTTCTTCTAATGCTTTGGTTACCAACAATAAGCCTCAAGTTTTCTTTCGATGTTGTCAAGAGCTCTCGAGACTCTCTTTGATTCCCCTGCTTTGCTCTTGTTCAAGCTCGAGTAGGAGAGAGAAAGAGCTCGCCTTCTTGCTTACGCTCCCCTCTTTGCCTTGAGTGATTGGATTGGAGATCGAGAGAGAGAAAGAGCTCGCCTTCTTGGTTTGGTTTCGATTGATGAGAGAGAGATCTCGCCCTTGGCTTGGTTTCGATTGATGAGAGAGAGATCTCGCCCTTGGCTTGGTTTCGATTGAAGGTCAAGGGAGAGAGCTCTTGGATTCGAGATCAAGGGAGAGAGCTTTTCTTCTTGCTTCCATGGAGATCAAGGGAGAAAAAACTTCCGCCTAGCTTACCCTCTTCTCCTCCTCTTCGTTTACTTGCCAACGAATACCCCTGCATGCCATAAAAAGCCCTCTATTAATAGCGTGCACCCCTTCTTCAATAGCGTCGCCGCTCCTGATGTGGCACATGACTCGTCCCTATGACGTGGCAGGCCCGTCAGTGGACCGGCGCAGAACTTAACGTGGCTGCTACCGAAACGGATCACCTCAGGATGCTGAGCAATTGTCTGTCCATGTTCGACATCGCCCGATGCTCCCTTTGGCCGGTGCGAGTCTTCCTCTCCCCCCTACGCTTTCTCGTCGCTGCCTCAGGCTTCGCCCCATTTCTTTTTTCTCTTCCCTTCACACTCAAACCTTTAATTTGTTTTAATGGGCGGCCATTCCCTATTATGTGCGGCCCATTGTAATGGCCCTTGGGCGGCCTTCCTTTGGTTGCCTTTGGGCGGCCATATGTTGAGCGGCCATATGTTGAGGCCTTTAGGCTATGACTTCCCTCGTAAAGGCACCGCATTAGACATACATGTTGTCCACAACATTACCAAGCACGAACTTCCTTCAGTAGTCTTTGACGAACAACATTATCAAAAATTGTAATGCCCTTATCAGCTTCTTAGTGAAATTACGCCGTCAAGGTGCAAGCATAAGTGATTGCTTTGGTCTGGGAGCACTCCCTTCGCACTCATTGCATTCCAAGAGACGACATTCTGAACACGATACTCCTAAAGCACTTACTGCTCTCACATTTCAACCTGGATGAAGCTCAAAAATTCCCAGATGGCACTCCGTTCAAGGGGACTGAACTGGTACGGAGCCGGCCCCTGGTGAATCTTTAACGGCTAATATCTTGGCGACCGAGACTCCGATCACTGATCTGAAAAGACCGACGCGTTCCACAAAGTGAGCACTTCAGGCCCATGCATTCATTTTATTTATGTCAACTCAGCTGCAGTTGCCCAATCAAGTACAGATCTGCAATCGACTTAAACTTGCAAGTGCCATAACTTCTTCACCATAGCTCCAATCGATGAGCCGTAAAGACATGCCGATAGAGCACTTCAAGAACTATAGTTCTAGATCATAATCTTCCATCTGTGGTCACTTCAAGCATACTCATTTTGGAATCATTAAGGCATTTGTTGGCCCTTTTAAGCCGCATTTGGCATACATTAATCATTAATTTGGCCTGCTAACAAGCCCTGATCACTGACCATTAAATGTGTAGCCTTCAAAGAAGCTTAGCTTGCATTTCTCTGCTCTTTTTCTTATCATGGAAGCGGAGCTACAAGACAGTAGGCACTAGCTGGTAAAACTTTTCACATACAGATGTTAGTAGGACACTATTTATGTGAAGAATTAGCACCGGATGGTACTCAAAAAGGGAGCTTTTTGGATTCTCCCATGGGCGTATCCGATATTGCTCTCTTTAAAAATTTACATCCACCTCATCGTCAACTTCCAGGTCATCAGTGCATTGGCTGCCAGGAGTATCAACACCACAGTCTTCCACATCATTGACTTCTAGGTCCTGGTCGTCCTGGTCAACATTACATTGATTTCCACCACTAGACTTAGCTATCTAAGTAATTTGTCCCTTGATCAACGGGGGTCTCAATTGGCCTAAAAACCCTATTTTTGGATAAAAATTAATGGGGATAAATAGTAAATCCATTTAGAAGTTTTTAAGATAATCACTAGAGATAATATACACTATTAGGAGGTTGAGAAAAAACATATATTCATGAGATGATTTCCATAATAAATATCAAGTAAAAAATAAGCTATTTTTGGACTATTTAACACTAGAATGGTAACAGGACACTTTTATGTCCTTGGACACTTTTGTGTCCTGTTAAGTGACCATTTTGCTTGAATTATTTGAAGAGTATGAAAATGAATTTCTAGGTGCTATATATCCACAAATTTGCCTTATGAGCTGAAAAAAACTTAGCATTTTCTTTTGAGTATCGATCTCACCATCAACCTTACTCTTGCACAACATTTTTGAACCTAAACTGTGTGAAAAAACGGGTCCTGTTTTTGGCTTTTTTTCAATTTTTGGCAACTATACCACTCTAAACTTCATGTTTGTGAGGTTTAGATGGCTAGAGGTTAGGCCTTCATAGTTTTCAACATGTTTTGATGCTTGTAGGGAGAGCTAAGTGTTAAAATTGAAAGTTATGACCAATTTACAAGAATTGCATAATCCTGTTTTTTGGCCAAAATTAGCACTTTTATGATTTTTTTGGTGGCTTTCTTGTTATCCAAATTCAATTTTGCTTGTGTAAGTGTAATGTATAACATAAAGCTAATCTTCCTTGAGTTTTGGGGGACCTAATATGCTATATAGCATAGTATATGATGATGGTTGAGTTTTTGGATTGCTGAAGAATACGATACATTTTAGAGTAGCAAGTATAACTTTCTCAATATTGCTAGTTTCTTAGGCCAATTGTGTGTATTTTGTAGGTAGTAACCATATCTAATCATAGACTACAAACTTGGCTAGATATTGAGTAGTTTCTATGGGTTTCTAGAGGTCATAATGCTAAACCCAGTTTTTTCATATTTGCTGTATTTAGCAAATATTTAGCACTTTATCATTGCCCCCAAGGTTCCAATTGTAAGAGATCCATTATCCTTTTGACATGCTCCATGGCTCCTTTTGAATCGAGAGGCCCAAAGGGAACTAAGAAAACATGTATATAGTATCTATATTGAGCGTGACTATAAAAACTTTGATGATAGGTCCGCAAAATGGAAAAAATGCAACTTTTTTGTACCTATTTTTTTTGCCCAAAAAAAAAATAGTGAGGTAAAAGCAACCATATGTTTTGGTCACCAATCCATTGAAGTTAACAGGGCATTTTATCTCATGTCCTACAAAAATCTCCACTCTTATTTATATGCAATCAACCGTAAGAAATTGCTGTTTTAGGCAAAATGCACTAGTCCATCAACTTTGGAGGCTTGTCGTGACCAAGGGATGAGAAACATTACAAGTTTCTCATTTTTTCCATATGTAGTAGTTATTGAACTATAAGCTCATGAAAGGATTTTTCAAAATGAGTGGATCTACTATGGTTTTGGAATTTTTTTCCAAAACCCTGAAAGGACACTTTTATGTCCTGTTAGGTTACCATTCTAGTGTTAAAAGGAGAAATTTAGAAAAAAGAATCTAAAAACCATAAGATAATTAGTAAAGTCTAGAAGCCCTATAAGGAAACTAAGATAAAAATACCTTACATATATAAGCAAGTAAGAAATTACTATGTTGCGAAGTTACTACTTCTGACTACTTCTTAAAGAAAAAAGCTGGTAGGTTAGTTTTCAAAAATTAATCATGAATTATTATGGTTAAACTAACGTATAAAGAGTTACAAGAATAGTATTAAACCACAAGAATCCTTTATGACAAATAAAACAATCCAATAGGGGTCTAGAAATTAAGCAAGGTCATGGAGGTACATTATAGAATGGTAAAATTAGGCTTTGATAGTTTACCTAATACTTAGATGTCCTTTTTATAAAGATAAAAGTCATGGCTTCCAAAAGGATCCAAGAAAACCAACCAATTGAAGAAGATGATAGTATTACTAAGAGGGCCAAGGGCCAAGGGCCTCACACGATCACAAGGCCGGACCAAGTAGAAGGCGTGCAGACGAGAGTGTTTGGGCCCTTGAGCTTCAACAAATACCTGACTAGTCAAAGGTGGGTCTTCATTATAATTGAAGTTACAAACAATTCAAATTATTTTTTAAGTAATAATGCTACATCCGTTATAGAGTGAATAAGGACTTAGGAGATGATGAAAATTGGTTGTGAAATCAGAAGAGTATCTTTCAATAAACCATCATGGAATTGTTGTAAACTAGGGAATAATTTTTTTTGGTTAGGTTGATTGAATTAGGAAAGATACAATTGATCATCCTTAAGACAGCTTGTTTCAAGACACCTCCGACTCTTTGATATATTTTGATGAATACTGATGGTTATAAGGCCATTGATAAGTTTACCCCCATGAACAATGAGTCTCTACTCCATCATGTCTTGATGTTTCTACATAAGTCATTTTCTTATCCTAGGGGAGCCGCTCGGCTGCATGGGCAAGTAGTTTGGTGTATTGTCATCCCAAAATTTTGGTGATACATACACCCCAAATTATAAATAAGCAATGGGTGCCATTTTTCACTCTTAGGTGGTCTTGAGACAAGAAGAGTACTGGTCATAGTTATTCTGGTAAATGTTTTTGGTTGACCGTACCTTGTCTTAAGTTTAAAGATGCTTGTTTTCTAAATAATGTTTTTCGATACTAATTTCAATACTTATTTTAATGCATCATTGTGCTAGAAAGTTAAAATAAACTATTATTTTAAATGTTGAAAGAAGGTGGTAGTAATTAAATAACAAAAAAGTATGTGTGAGTGGGGGGTGGTAAGTGGGGATTGACTAAGGTTTCCAATCAGGGACGGGTGGACCTGATTAGTCAGGTAACTATCCATCCCTATGCACTAACGTTAGAAGACTTATGTAATGGAAGAGGAGTCCACCAACAATTGTGCCCTCACTCATGCAGAGGGAAAGACGTGTTGGATGAGGATACCTTAGCATATTTGTGGAGGTGATAGGGCCAAAAAGGCTTAGATTTTTTAGATTTTGTCCTGTTTTCATTTGCGAGACAGAATAGATCTTTTTCTATAGCTATGGTCCCAAGCCATTTCCAATGGTAAAGGTCTATTCCTTGTATATTTCTTTCTTAGAGAGTACTCTGATTTAGAGGCCTATCAAGGACCCCATCACAACTTTAGAGTCGGTGGGTTGGGGACCTCTCAAAACTAAGAGGGTGTATTATTACTAATAAATAGACTAAAGATTTACACTTACAAGAGGGCCTTTTAAATCCAATTTTTGAACAATGCTTTTAAGTTTGTAAAGAAATAGGGGTCATTTTACTCAAAATTAAAAATACGTAGAGGTTTTTCTTATTGACTCTTGATAGCATTTGATACCTAGGATATTTTCAAGTGCACATCTTGAGCTCGTAGTGGGTTAAAGCATGTATTGGTGGTACCACTATTTCACCTTTTTATGGTTGGATTAACAAAAAGTAGGACACGATAATTTTTTTTACAAATCTTATCAAAATTTTGCGAACATTGCAATTTTGGATTCTCTTTGTCAAAATATTTCCAATGATATACAACATGGTTGGAATGTTCATATGTGACACATGAGTTGGATTCATAAGTTGCTATCAAACTAGGGTCCAAGACACTACTTTTTGGACCACTAATGCAGGCTTTGGCCCTACTAGTACAATTTTGTATTGGTACCCTTTTTAGCAAGAACAAACCCAAAACAATTCTATAAAGAAAAATGGGTCATAATTGAATACAACTTGATTTGGAGATCTAGTATCTAGGATTCCAAATACTAAAAACACTAGATCATACTAATAACCAGAAAAGACATGCCATATGGGGTAGCCTCTACACCACATATAGCTGAACATCCCAAGCATCATCTCAAGGTAGGAATCCTATAACTATAGAGAAGCACCACCTAGGAGGAAGTCCTAGATGACCTAGGGTAGCAAAAGTGAGATTCCATCTTAGTGACCAACATGAAATGATGATGTAGCAAATATCCGGGTATAGAAAATTCTTAGTCAACAGTCAGGAGTGTGTGTACGAGAGAGGTATGTGATAAGGTCGGAATGGATCATGACTAACTGGTGATGGAGCACATGATGAAGCACAAGAAGAGTGATATACAATTGATGAACAACCCCCCCCCCCCCCCCAATGGATATGGGAAAACAATGCTAAGGAGAAGAGAGAATGGACTCAAAGATTATGACCGCATGGAACTTGTAGGTTTGAGTGAGGAATAGAGAGAAATGAGTATGAGTGTGTGTGTGTGTGTGGAAGTAGAAAAGGAGGTGAGAGAAAACTATGGGTTACTTTGCGAGAAAAGTGGGCAGATTGGGGTCCACAAAAAAATCCTATCTCATCGGTGGTAGCTCCAAATTTTGATAGGGTGAGGTAGCTCACTACGGGAATTACAAAGAGACCAAAAACGACTATCACTACAAAGTACATCGGTGTAAGCTTTGGTGTAGCATAAGTCAAAGGCTCTTCCATTGAAGGTGGATGTGATTTATACCACTCTTCTTCTACCATTACAGTAGATGGACTAGGATCAACATAAGGTATAGCAAGCACTAGTGCTTTCTCCTCTATGACTCCTTCCGAATGCATGTACTTTACAGGAACTCCATTATGTCCAGGAAATGGAGGTTGTTGATCCAAAACTGGTTTTGGTCTTTCCATACTCATCGGTGGTCTTTGTGTTGGGGCCATATTAGGCTTATATTTGTACATGGGTTGTCCTTATGGTCTCATAGGCACATATTGAACATTTCCATTGTACTTTGGTAGGTAATAGTACTCATTAGTCTCATGGTTTGTCCATTTACCTAAATAGAACACCATTTCTACACCTTAATTGGTTTTCCCCCTTGAGGTATCCCTTGTCTAGGTCCTCTCATAGGATCTTTTTACATATTATTCATCATTTTGTTCATCCTTTTGAGCATGTAATCTATGGCTAGTGGTGCTACAACAACTGTTCCCCTAGATACTGGTTTTGTGGATGTTGTTTCCTCACACTAAGTATCCTTAGGGACATCTTCTTCATTGAAAATATTAGAATTGTCGCCCAAGTCAATAACATCTGATAAACACTCTTCTAGGGTCGTATGCTTCTTGCTATACATTATAGCACGAAGTTATTTGTTTAGCAATCCTTCTAAAAACAATGACACTAATCTTTCATCTGCTGGTATTTCTAATTCTAGGCATCTTGCAATGTATTGCTTCATCCTAGTTGCATAATCCCAAACAAACTCACCTTGATTCTGTTTGAAGCTATAGATTTGAGCTACTGTATTATGTTTAATCCCAATTTTTGAACATGCACCTACAAATCCATGATCTAATGTATTTAAATCCATGATTGCTTTTGGTGGAATGTTTTGGAACCATGCCAAAGCTTTTCCTTCTAAAAGCATTCCAAATCCTTCAAATTGAGTGTGGATATCAATTATGCATTTTTCTCTTAGCACTTGCTTGAAGCTAGCTAAGTGATCACATGGATCCTCAGATCCACTGTATTGTTTGACCCATTTTTAAAAAACAGTTGTTTTGACACGTCTGATTGGCTCATCCCCAACTATTATGGCAGTTGGTCTTGTCTCGAATCCTTCAACCAGTCTATTGGAAATAGTGACTCATGTAGCCCTGCACTGGCTCTAATGTCACTTTCTTTTTTTGTGATGAGGTAGGTTTGGGTTTTTTAACATTGCTCCCAAAAGATCTCTCATGGAGTTCCTCTCTTGGAATAGGATCAAGTCCTTGCTCCAATATCAAGTCTCTTATAAAATACCCTTGGTATCTGGTATGTTCTACCTCCTCAAAACTCATCATAGCAAAGTTATTGCTATAACAATCCCTCATAGGTAAGATGGTAGATTTGTTGATCCCTTGTCCTTGATCTTGAAGATATAGATGATCTTCATAGGTGTTAGCTGCCTTGGTTTGGCATGAGGGGTCCATAAAAGATCCTTGATGTTTCTATCCTCTCAACAATATACTCCAATCCTAGGATTATCAGTGCTAAGCTGTTTCAAAGGTTTCAGATCAACTTGATCGTATCCCCCAAATTGTAAAGTTGGTGGACCTCCTTTTGCTGCCATATCCGAAATTATTGTATTCAATTCAAACCCCCATTTTTCTATCACATCAAAATTTTCAACTTTTACAACTGAGTCCCGCTTTTATTCATATACATTTTTCCTTGTTTGTTTGACCTGATTTCCTCTTCGAAATCTATGTCATGGTCATCAGTGCAAATGGCATACTCTTCATTAGGATCCAGGTAAATCGGAGCTCCATTGACGTTAGTTTTATAAAAGGTGAGTATGTGCTTATATCGCACTATTGTTTTAGTTCTTGACTGAGTCAAATGGGAAGACATTTTAGATTTTGAGACGGAACACGTGTATGGGACTTCATCAAAGATAGTGCCCAAAATTGATCACCTTGATTCACACTCTCTTTGGTGGATACCCTACTAGCGTTTTCTCCAAGTATGCCTTGATTTGCTAATATACGACCAGATCTAAGGTTCATATAGACTTCTTAAGCCCTGGATAGAGTACTTATAGGCGGAATGAATTGTAATCCGTTTTTCCACTTGACTTGATTTTAACTCCTGTCAAGCTCCCAATTCTTTGCCTGCAACCTGGTTACTATGTTAGTTTTAGCCAAATTAGTTGTTTTCTCTCAAAGACTGTACAATTTTTGCTAACTATTGTGATTGGTTTATGTATATCACTTCAATATTAGCTAAGTGAGTCAGCATATGAGATTTCCAGATTGTACCCTTGCAAAGAGCTAAAGGAATAATCTACAACCTGGAAACTGAGTTAACATGTATTGATTTGGATCTGATGAAACCCAAACTTGACCAGTGGCCTTGTATTATGTTGTTCTAATAGTATACAAGATCAAAAGTCCAAAATCTTATCTCTGGGGCTCAAAATTAAATAATTTGATTATTTACTTCTCTTTATTTTCTCACTTTTTAGAATTGTTTTTTCATATAGACACCTTGTTGTAGTCTCTAGGCAAGTTTCACTGAGTTTGAACAAGATTTGTCCAAGTTATCAAACTCAGTGAAACTTGCCCAGAGACTACAACAAGGTCTGTTTTGTGATACAAACTCTATGAGCCTTCACAAAAGATGTTTGTAATCATGCATAGAGACTCTGGTATCAACCTTGATCAATTTGAGCCAAATGTGAATAATTCCGGTTATTTCCTTTTAGCCTAAAATGAGCAGTTTTGTAATTTTTTCAATAGTTAGTCTTTTTGTGACATGTTTTAAACCTCTAAGTCAAGTCAAAACTTAATTTGGCCTAAATTCTCAAGAAAATGTAAATAATCTGAGTTCTTGCCAACTCTTGAAAATCTACCTCAAGTGCATCCTTATGCTTATTCACTGGTTCATACAACTTTTATGAGCATAATCTCCAGCCAGTTTCAGTGGTTGACAATCTTTTGATGTTGTTCAAGGCGTAGACCTGAAATTCTGTAACTTCACATAAACAACTCACAGATGATTCTTTTAGAGTGAGCAATGATTTGAGATCCCACCTCGGATTCTACTTACCCTACTCCTAGGTTCTGCTGCAATTGGGTTGTGGAAGGTGTCCACAAACATTTGTTTTCTTGTTTTTTATGGTATCCTGAGCATTGATCTTAAGACTTGTCTTGTTCGTCAATCAAATCCCAACCTAATCCTACAATCCTACAAGGTACTTACTAAGTATAATTTACTCCCAAGATGCCTCTACACAGTAAAAAATGACACTCTTACGCTATGCGGTTTTAAAGAGAAAGTTAAACTCTAGGTGATCCTATAGGAAGTTAAAGGACAACTACACTAGAAGCTCTTGTTTTTTCTAGTTTAAGTCTACTCGTCCTCGGCATTCAGTGCCAAATGTAGATGGATTTCCTAACCTCACTCTTATCTTATTGTAGACATAGCAAGAACCATGAACGTAATTGTCAATCCATGGGATGAAGCTGACTTGACTAGTGCATAGAGGCTACAAGAGGTTTTCAATAATTTGGAAAACAATAGACAACTCGCATCTAGCACAAGCTACACTCAAATGAATTAAGTGATCAAAAGCTAGTCGCTAATCGGCAAGCAAACCATGATCGTTACATCATGCTATGAGACTTCTAGGACAAGTATATAAGACCTAATCACACATGCTTATGGTCTCAAATCTCACTTTCAATAAGTGGCAAAAAATGAGATTATTAACAGTAGTAGTGAGATTTTGACCTACTCGTTTTTGACCCCGAATGCATCTAAATGCTTAGCAATGATGCCCCAATATCCCACCTATACTTACTTTGTGATTTCCTAGCTTAAATTCCTACTTATGATGAAATTAGACTGCAACAGCAATGTAAAATGCTACAATTTATCATGATATGTTTAGGTCAATGCGTAGATCTCTTACCTGTGGTTACACACAAGACATGGCATCGAATGTGACAACCGACAAGGGATATAAAAGCAGGAGAAGGAGAGAGGAGAGCGTCGTAAGCTCATGCTATGTATTTCTTATCTAAAAACTTAATAATAACTTTACAAAATTGGTTTTTATACCTTAGCCAAGGTTTCTTAGGTAAAAAACTAATTATGTGGGAGCTCTAACCAAGGATCAACTGATACAATCTGGAAGCTTATAACTCCAGCTCATAGATTACAATGTCCACTCATCAAATAGGAGTTACAATATTTTTGATTTATCAAAATAATAAGTGTTTTACAATGAAGCTACTAAAAAATGTTACATGGGTTAGCTTGCTGCTAAAACAACCCTTGCAAAAATCTTCAAGCTCTTCAAGAGAGAGTTTGTTTTTACCTTTGTAAACTCCCTTCTCCTTGGATGGATTGTTGTTGTTGTTGTTGAAATTGCCTTGGGAAGAATTTTGGGCATTGGTTTTTCCCTTTGCAACACTTTTTTCTTTGTTTTCCATGGGCTTGACATTTCGTCTAGCCCCTTGTTGGAAATTAATGTCGCAAAGAAACCATGATGTGGTGGATTACTTCGGTGATAGAACTAGGGCGTAGAAAGTTGACATACTTGGACATCCCTTCAGGTAATCCCGCATAGAATTGTTGCTTTTGCTTGGCAAAGTCTATTTTTTGAAAGATAGTAGACTTGATGTGTAAATCCCAAAAATTGTCTACATATTTGTGGATAGACTCATGAGAGAGAAGCTTTAAACTGCACCATTTGGTAAGAACTTTGTTCTTTTCATCGCTTGCAAGGGATTTCTTCATGATGGAAACTCGTAGATTTTTCCATCTCTTTGGGAATTTTCCGTTTCCACGAAGGCTAGCCCACCATTGACAAGCCAATTTTTGGAAGTGCATATGCACATTGTGTAGCTTGAAGGACTCCGTGAAGCCCTCACCTCCAAAGGCCGCATCAAACTGTTGGATGAAGACCAATACTTTGTCGGTGGCATCAAAGGTGCCATCATAGGTGAGAAAAGAGATACTCTTTCCTCCCTCTTTGATCTTCTTGAGATTTTGTGACCTTCGCCATGCAGTGTAAGGTTTGCAATGTCCTCCCCTCTTATATTCTCTAGGAGAATAGCCATAGCTTTTGTCGGAAGAGGAGGAAGGTGAAAGATAAGAGGGTGACCACTTTCTTGCCCTTTTCTTCCTTTGTTTCTTCTCTTTTCTTTTGGAGTGATGTGGAGAAGGACTATGGGTTGAACTTTTCCTCTTGGGAGGAGTTGGTGATCGTCTAGACTGTCGTCTTTGTGGAGCCACATCTTCAGAGGAACTTATTAATTCATTACTTTTTTGTTCTTTGTCCTCTCGTATGGGAGAAAGTCTTATTTTGGGGGTCTCATCAAGAGGCCTCCTAAGATCTCTCTTCTCTTGGAGAGGAAGGGAAATCCCATAGGCACGAAGTTGATGAGTAACTTCGGCTTGCAAAGTAGGGTTGCCCATAGCTTGCTGCAACCTAGTAATAAGATAATTGACAAACATGGGGACATCATCATTAGCAATTTTATGTGAAAATCAAAGTGATCAATGTTCATTATACTCTCTTGGTTATTTTCAGCCATTTTATTAAATTTATGTGTTTACTTAGTGTATTATTTGGCAATTCAAAACCTTAGTTGCTACTCCTCTTAGCCTTTGAAAATCACCACTGAAGTATCTACACCCACGGCTTGAATTGGTTAATTATAGAGAGTAGTGGAGTGGGTCTAATATTGCAGTATTGCCAAGAATAGTTCCTTTCTGACTTCTTATGGCTCAATAAGGTAAAGTCCTAGGCAAGTCTAAGAAGAACCCATTATTAAGACCAAAGCTCTCGAGGTGTGCACCATATCCCACATAGTGGGCTCAACAAAACCGATAATAGATCCCAACCCCACTTACCCTGATATAGTTAACAAAATCAACCATTAATAGGCTACTTAAGGAGCTCTGTTCTTAAGAAAGAAAAGAGAAACCAAATGCTATTATACCAAAGTAATGGAAATGGCCTATGAACTTTGAGAATAGCGGAAGAAGAATTAAAGAGAGCATTTTTTGTGAGATTACTTATAGAACATAGAGGGTGAACTTAATTGATGGTAGAAACATAAACATAGTACTTAATTAACTTCGCATGAACAATAATTTTTCAAGAGAGAGAGAGAGAGAGTTTAGAGAACATGACAACAATTGAGGACTGAATCTATGTGGAGCCGATCCCCCCTCCAATAGGCATTTGTATTATAGATTCTCCCATCAAGAGAGACTTGGTACAATACAATCTTTGTGTTCCTTGTGACCTAGGTGATGCAATGAAGATGGAAAGATTCATGCATCACGATCATAACATAAACTTTGCAAAAATCAATAACTATCATAAGGCCTCAAACACCTTCGAAGGTGGAGAGAGCTAGCGAGGAATGGAGGGTAGGGAAATGAGACATTCCGTAGGAGAAAGAAGTAGTTCCTCACTTATCATCACTCTTCTTGATAGAATACATTATAGCATAGTAATGAAGATGGAGAAGATGGCAAGCTTAAGCATTGAATCATAGCTCTTGGTTGGATTTTCATTCCATATCCAAGAGTGTTAGTATAGGCTTTCAACTTCTCTACTAGCTTGGAGAGGGAGGTGGAGCTCTTGCACTTTGCAATTCACAAAATGAGATAGTGTGTGGTAGATTATAACCCCCAAGAAGCCCCCCTTCTTGCTTTGGTCGACCCCCCTTGTAGCTCATGCTTGAAGCTCATTGGACCCCTCACGGACTAGCCAATCACATGCTAGAGGCATATCAAGAAACAAGGTTAGTCTTGGGACAAGTGTCCCCCTTTCCCGTTTAAGACAGAGGACTTGATAAATGCAAAAAGATTTATTTAATTCAAGTAAATTATCATTGGAACCCTTGAGAGGCCAACCAATAGGCTTTAGGCACACCATGAGGGCAACATGGGTAGGGGCTTGACATGTGTCCTTGCTGCCTCTTGAGGCTTGGGATTACCTTGTGTGTGTGTGCTCTCATCCCCCTAGCTTTAGGGCTCACCCCCTCATGAGTAGGCAGGTTGTTGACTTTTGGTATTACACAAACACCTTAGTCAGCAAGCGCACAACAAAGCACCTCAAGCTTGGGTAGTGTTTCCACAAGCACCTCAAGCTCCCTACTCGGCAAGTACGACAAGCACCTTAGTCAGCAAGCACGACAAGCACCTCAATCTTGGGCCAGGTTCTCACCTCAAGCTCATCCCTATCTTACATAAGGTCAAATGACTTTTAACACTAATCTTTAAAGGTCTTTAATGAAGCCAACCCTATGGTCTTTTAAGCTCCATTGGAGCACATGTCTATATTCTAACCCTTGTTCCCATTTATTCTCCCACATTAAATGATCAGTTTAATATGAGAAAATCATTTGGGTTGGTTAGATAGAAGTGGTTCATTAGTGCGTTTCTAGTCACTATCCTACACGCTCTTTGACTAGTTGTACTCAGCTAGATCATGAGAGACCTAATTTTTATATGTAAGATAGGGGTATGATAGCTTTTTACATTGATTATTGTATATGTGTAGAAAGGGGGGTCATATTCCCTAATATGAGTTCTATATAGGGGTTTTATCAAAGTTGTTCGCTCGCACGTGGCATCCCATTTTCTATATAGAGTGAATCCCCCAAGGGAGAAAGAAATAGTTCCTCAATTATCATCACTCTTCTTGCTTAGCATAGTAATGAAGATGGAGAAGATGTCAAGCTTAAGCATTGAAGCATGGATCTTGGTTGGATTTGCATTCCATAGCCAAGAGTGTTGGTGTAGGCTCACAACTTCTCAACAATCTTCGAGAAGGAGATGGAGCTCTTACACTTTACACCTCACACAATGAGTGTGTTTGTGTGTGTGGGTGTGTGTGTGTGTGTGTGTGTGTTTGGGAGAGTATACCCCCCAAGCTATCCCCTAGCTTCCTTGGTCGACTCGCTCTTGTAGCGCATGCTAGAAGATGATTGGACCCCTACAAGTCTAGCCAATCACATGCAGGGTGCATATCAAGCAACCATGCTAGCCTTGTAACAAGTTTCACCCTTTCTCCTTTGAGAGAGAGGACTTGATAAATGCATAAACAATTTAATAAACTAGTTAAATTATCATTGGACCCCTTGAGTGGCCAACCAATAGGCTTTAGGCAGACTATGAGGGCAACATGAAGACGAACTTGACAAGTGTCCTTGTTACTTCTTTAGACCAAGCTTGACTTCTGTGAGAGTGTGTATGTGTTCTTTCTCATGCACCTACTTGTAGGGCTCACTCCCTCCTTGTAGATATCCTTGTTGACTTTTGGAACACCTTGAGCCCCTCATGTTTAAAGAAGGTTTCCTCCTCAAGAACAACCCTATCAAACTTGGAGAAGGTTTCCACCTCAAGCTGAGCCCTTGCACCTCAAGCAACACAAGCACCTCAAGCACCTTAATCATCAAGCACAACAAGAACCTTGGTCAGCAAGCACAACAAGCACCTCAAACACCTTAGTCAGCAAGCATGACAAGCACCTTAAGCTTGGACCAGGTTCCCACCTCAAGCACAACCCTAGCTTGCCTAAGGTCGAAGGACTTTTAACACTAACCATTGGAGGACTTTAATGAATCTCACCCTAAGGTCTTTAAGCTCCACTAGGTAGCCTTTCTCTTTGACAAACCCTCTCTCACTTGGACCCCTTTAACCTTCGCCTCGTGTTGAGATAGATCCATAAGGACATGTCTATAGTATAACCCTTGTTTGTGTTTATTCTCCCACATTAAATGATTAATTTAATATGAGAAAAATCATTTGGGTTGATTAGATATTAGATTTTATGATAGTAGAGTTGTTTGGCAATAACCTCAAAATGGCGACTCTGGAATGCCATTCTCTTTCGCCGATCTTTCTTGAATTTCTCGTGGAGAACTATTTGCGAGTGAACATTCTCCATCCCAATCATTCAAATGCATTGTGACTATAAAGAAGTATACATCTAATAGATATTCCTCAACATCAACTCCTTGTACTCCCTTTGATAAATCTCTAGGTTCAAGTCGGAGTAAATAGTTGGTAGCAACATGTTGCTTAGTGTGTGAACTATTATAAACTCAATCTTGGTAAGGATTGATATCTGTCGGGCAAATTTACCATGCAGGTTTTTCTTTTCAACCAAGTACATAAATGCTGAGTGATCCACATGAAACACAAACTTGTTACTGAGTAGATAAGGCCTAAATTTATTAGTTGCATTCATCCCTACAACTTCCCTTTGTGACATTGAGTACATAAATGCTGAGTGATCCATATGAAACACAAACTTGTTAGTGAGTAGATAAGGCCTAAATTTATTAGTTGCATTCATCCCTACAACTTCCCTTTGTGTCATTGAGTAGCTCCTCTCTGCTAGGCTCAAATGAAGTCTAAGATATTAAACTGGTCGATACCATTTCTCTACATTAGCTTGCATCATTATTGCGCGATTGCAACATTTGAAGCATCAACAAACACATGGAATGACAACTCCCACTATGGAGGTCGAACAATTGGAGCATTACAAAGGACAAGCTTTAAACATCAAAAAGCTTTATCAAATTTTCCATCCCATTGAAACTTTTCCAACATTTGATTATGTGATGGTGTTGCAATATTGACAAGATATCGTAGCTCTCAGTCATGCCTAGAGACTTTAGCAAATGTTTTAGAGACTTTGGCATTTTACCCATCATGATCACTTCAAATTTTCTATGGTCAATATCATACCATTTACAAAGACAATTTGCCCAAGTAACATATCACTCTTAACACAAAAAAACACATTTAGAACATTGAGGAATACTTATTTGAGCTTCTCTACACTTCTCAAAACATTGTCGAAGGTGGCATAGATGCTTTTCCTTTTTGCCAAACATTGTCAAGTTATCCAAAAAGATGCACGTAGAATTGATTAGTAATCTATACTAGTAGATAATGGGGGAGGGAATTCGGGCTCCCCCCGCCACGTGATTCCACCTCCTTGCTCCAGCCCGTGTCTTTTGTAGCCCGGCAACACAGTGTCTCAGCGAGCACTGCGCATCTCAGACTCTCAGCCTCTCGCACGTGGGGCCTGTCAACCAGCGTGATAAGACTCAGGAGCTCTCGCAGCCTGCCCACCTTATCGCACGTGGAAGGGGAATGCAGCCCGCTCACCTTATCGCACGAGAGAGAGAGAGAGAGAGAGAGAGAGAGAGAGAGAGAGAGAGAGAGAGAGAGAGAGAGAGAGAGAGAGAGAGAGAGAGAGAGAGAGAGAGAGAGACCTCGCTGCCTCAGGTGTGATGAAATGAAATGAAATATTAAACGTCTTCAAAAGGCCAAAATGGCTTATGAGACCAAATTGATACAACCTTGGTGGCTCTAATCCAATGTCTCGTTTAAAAAAAATATGATCTAATCCAATATCTGGTTTTAAAAAAATGCAATTTCCTGTGGATCGTCTCTCTCTGTGGAATTGGAGCTGATCTCTTAAGACAGCTAATTCCAGTGTTGAAGGATTTCAGCTACTTAGAGTAGGAAGAGTTCAGATAGCAAACTAGACAGAAGTCAATGACTAGACTAAAATATGAATACTGAAATGAGAATCAGACTTAAAGAGTGGAGTAAAGTTCAGATTCAGATTCAGAAGACTGTTGAGAAGTCAGTATCACTGGAATACATATATCATGATTGAGATTACAGTGAATATGATTACGGAGAGGGAAAATGTAGACGATAATACTGCCACTGATGCTCAAATGCAATTATAGCTCAAAGCGCTAATACAAGTGATAACAATTGCCAACCTGATATCAAAGTAATGGGCCCTATTTATATGCTTCGGGTTTACCGTAGTAATTACTAAGTGATTCACTGCCCATCTTCTAAGAACACGTTCCCACATGGTGACGCGTCAGCCGTCTACATCCTTCCCTTCTTTCTTGAATTTTGGCAAGATTCCAAAATTTCTGAAAAATCCATTGTCTGGTTCTGATGTTGGCAATCCATCTTCTCAATGTCAGACTCTGACAATCCACCAGAAGATGGTGAAGGATGCAGAGCTCTAGAAAGCTCATAGATTGCGAGAGGCAGCTGAAAAGGCCAAGGTGATCTCTCTCTGCCTGTTGAAAAGAAAATTCACCCCCGAATTCTGAGATAGCACTACCCAGTATCCTTCCATTGGACCGTCTTCCTTTTACCCTTGTTCTTTGACTGTGTTGGTGCCTGAGAAGTTCCAGCATCAGCATTCTCCTTTTGAATCAGTCGGTAAATGGCCTCCTACTCCAGCTGATCCCGCCATTCTGTGGTCATCTCTACCTCATAAGGTGTGAGAGAATGATAGGTTTTGGTGTCAGGATCATAGAGTGTACGCCTGCCCTTGATCAGTCTGGTTCTGGCCAGTTTATGACAATGCGAAGCAGTATGGATCCATCCTTGTGGAAGAGGCTGATTTGTTTTGACGCGCGCTTCGAAGAGAATCTCAGCCATCTCCGTGTACTGCAGCGCTAGACCGGGCTTTGCTGCAATGTCTTTCTCAGGCAGTTTGGAAGATTCGACTGTAAGCTGCAGTAACTAATTAGTAATCCTAGTCAATCCTCTGACCTGAATCTTCCACTGGCCCATACACAGATGAATCCTCTGTAGCTCTTCCTTTATTGCCTGGATATCATTGATTTGAAGAATATCATTGAACAATGTCTGCCAAGTCTTCCATTCTACAATTGATCGCTCATACCAATCCTGAAGCTCATCAATGATTTTGAAATATGTGAGTCGATCAACTGGCTCTTGATATTGAGGATACAGTGCTGGAAAGAATCTTGGCAACTCAGTTTCTCTTGCTGGAACAGCATACAAGAGAACTGGAGAATCAGGCACAAATTCCAGGAAATTCAGAACCGCCTGGTTCTCTTGTTGCATCATCTTCCTAGTAATTCTGACTAGCTGGAATAGGGTACGGAGAGCAGTTTCCTGTGCTCCGTTTGCCTGTGCTCTGACTAACATGCGAGTTTGAGGTCCTCTGCTAGTGGCTGTCTGGTCCTCCAGGATGGCTTTCATTCTCTGGTCCAAAACACCTCTGGCAATTTGCAGTTGAACCAGAACATCCTTAAGTTGGACCCTAACGTCCTTCATACAGAGGTAAGTTGGTTTGTTACCCAGCAGAAGTTCCAGTTCTAAAGCCAAAGACTGACAATCTGCAGTGGACTGTCTTTGCCAGTGCGGGTTTACCACTTTCTCATCAGCATTGAGTATCCATTCTGGAACTCGTTCCAACAGCTGAACTGTACTGGGATGCGCCGGTAGTCTACAAGCTTCCTTATCATGAAAAGCAACAAATTTCCAATGTTCTACCATTTCTCTGGCTCCTACATATAGCCTTTGGAACCTTTCTAAATCAGTCCACAGAGTATCATCCTCCAAATACTGTCTGGTGATGGAGGCCTGTTGATGTCTCAACTGCTTATTTAGGGTAATGAGTTGCAGTGAATGCTGATGATCCTTCACTGGTCCTTCATCCTGAGCCTTCATTTTCCCTTTAGCCTCTCTGTTGTGATGGGACTGATCAGGTGGCTCATTTCCAGTGTTGCTGGTCTGCCGTTCTTCAGTCTGCTGATGACCCAACTATTGTTCTGTTTCATGTCTTTCCTGCTGTTCCTCAGTCTGGTCAGGTTGGTCTTGTTGTGACTGGCCTCCTTCATCTGGTCCTGTCCCATCATTGCCTGGTCCTGGAGGTGGAGATGGTGGTGGGGCATCATCATCATCCTGTGTATGCCCGGCTTCTTGATCATCCTCCTCCTTATCAGCTTCATCTTCTTCTTCATCCTCCTCTGGTGTCTGCTGCTTAATATAATCCATGATGGCTTGGTTCATCAGAGCATTGTTGAATTCACTCACCTTGTCCTGCAAATCACTTTGCAGACTTTCCATCAAGGATTTTAAATTTTCTAAATCAAAAACAACATTGCCTACGGGGTTCAAAATTTCAGACAAGCTGTTGTAGATGTATCTTTCCGTCAGCGAACGCTTCAGAGCTGTATGGTGTAATAGAAGATTCCTAAATTCTGCCCGCTTCGTTTTGAGCCCCATTTCAGCTCGCTCTGCAGCTCTCGATGCTTCATTCCTTTGACTCTTTATGATCATAATTTCAGACTCAGCTTTAGCTAACTTTTTGTTCAACAACTCTTGAGCTCTCTCTGACTGATCTTGCAATACCCTGTGTTGTATGTTCTGTGCTTCCTGGGCTTTCTGGAGTGTGGCAATCTGATGCTGTGCTTCTGCCAATTCAGCTTTAAGCTTTTTAACTTCATCTTCTGATCCAGCAGCTTCCACCAATTGTCCCATACAGCTGACAATGGTATTCCAAGAGGTCTCTTTCAGTACTGAACATCTGTCTTTGACTGTTGTTGGATCAGAATCAACTGGTTCATATATTGCCACAGGAGCCACATAAGGTAGAGATGCATAATCAGTTTTGGTGAGTGAGAGATGCCCTCTCAATTTCTGAGTTTGCATTTGCTATAGCTTATCCTTTTTAACCAGTTGCAGAGGGTTTTGAGAAATGATAGGAACTGTTTCAGTCATAGTTGAGGATGTTGGACCTTTCCCTTTATCCAGTTGATTCCTGCCTTTGTCTCCTGACTGGTCTGGTACCTTCGCCTCAGTGACTGGCTTCACCTGATCCTTCCCAGATCCAGTAAAAATTGTCTGATTAGGTACAGTTGTCTCAGTGCTCGCTGCCTTTACCTAGCTTTCGATGTGCTTCAAGAATTCACTGCTTTTGGTCAGTGTAATTCTTGGTTTCTTTGAACTACTAGCTTCCTCTGCAGTATCTTTCCTTTTCAGGTCCTTGGAAGTTGTTTAACTGTCCGTTTCCTCGTCGTTTGAGGACAGTTCAATTTTCTTCGGTTCAGAAATGGGCTGCTCATTCCATGCCAACTTCACCTACTCATTAATGTCTGCAGCAGTAGCCCAATACAGAAATTGCCAGACATACCATGCCTTGAGAACAGTTTGAGATTTCAACTTGGTAGTCTGTTGAAGTACATTATGCGAGAGTATTTGGCACAGGTTGATATGGACTTCTGGATCCAGTATCTTGGCCAACAACATAGTAAATAATTTTTCTGACACATAAGTTGGGTTATTCTTAAGACTGACTGCTTCAGCTACAAACCTGTAAGCAGCAGAGGCTTCCAGTCCTGCTACTGGAACTCCTTGAGCACTTGCCTTGCGCTTCTTTCGAGCTGCTTCATCCTCCTTAAGGGCAATACTTATTTGCTGCGCAGTTGCCACCGATGGTTTAGGCTCATTAGGCATCCGAAATGCAAATGCAATGGCTTCTGGTGTCACTGACACCCTCCTATTATTTATCATAGCACTGCTGTTTTCTGCATCAAAGGAATCAAGAACTTTCTTGATGATCCCTGCATCAAAAGCAATCCTTGTCGCCTGCAATACAACTCGCAGATCCCAGAGTTGTAGCACAGTCATTGCATGATCAGTAAAGACATATCATTGGATTTTACTGTATGGAAGAACAGGAAGGCTTTCCTTTGCCTCAGTAATTATAGCCTGGGTTTCTGCAAGAGTTTCTTCCATCTTCTCAGATCGTTTCCTTCTACCCATACACTGTGAGGTTGACGACGATGAAATAGGCGAAGGCGAAGAGGACTTACTTGTGTTAAATCCGTTGCCTGGTGTCATGTAAAGAATGAGGATGCAAGAGAGCTACACAAGACAAGCACAAAGCACACAGAGATGGAAAGCTTCTTCTTCTTCTTCACAGAAAAGAGAGTACAAAATGACTAAGTGTTAAAGCTGAAAAGTAGCACATATGTACATGCGGTCACTAAGTGTGAACTCGCTTGAAGCGTACTAGGCTGGCACTATAAGTGTAGTCCAGCTGTAGAATCACTGGCAGAGATCCTCCGTGTCGGTCACCTAACGCGTCAGTGAGTAAATGCCGTAAGCGGCCAAGACCCGTAGTGGATGCCAGCTCAAGGTGTAGAGCTCGACATCTCAACACTCCCCCTCGAGCTCTGCATGTCGCAGAGTCCAAGCATAGTCCGGAAACGTCGAAGCTTCTCAGCTCCGAGGGCCTTGGTAAAGATATCCGCTATCTGCTCCTCTGTGCTGACGTAGACCAAGTCGATGTCGCCCGCCAACACTCGCTCTCGAACGTAGTGGTAATGGACCTCTATGTGTTTGGTCCTAGCATGGAACACTGGGTTCCTAGCCAACTGCATGCTGCTGAGGTTGTCACAATGAATGACAATCTGCTGGTCCACCTGCACTCCCAAGTCCTCAAGTAATGTGCGTAGCCAAGCTACCTCTCACGCCGCAACTGCTGCACCTCTGTACTCGGCCTCTGTGCTCGATAAAGCAACCGTAGGCTGCTTTTTGCTGCTCCAAGTAACAGCAGGACTCCCAAAAGAGAACATGAAGCCACTCGTAGATCTCCTATCAACAATGCTACCTGCCCAATCTGCATCTGTATACCCATACAATGCTAATGGTGCATCTGCTGCATAGAACAATGCGTAGTCAAGAGTCCCTTGCACATACCTAAGTGTGCGTCGTACTCCATCCAAATGTGGCTTCCTCGGAAGTTGCATGAACTGACTCTCCAAGCCTACTGTGTAGCTCAAGTCTGGCCTCGTGATAGTCAAGTAGATTAGACTACCCACAATCTTCCTGTACATGTTGACATCCTCAACAACATCACCCTTCTCTGCACTCAGCTTTGCATTCACATCCAAGGGAATAGAAATTGGCTTACAATCAGCCATACCATACTTTGACAACATGTCCAAAGCATATTGTCTCTGTGATAGCCATACACCCTCTGGAGTCCTGATCACTTCAATGCCAAGAAAGTAGCGCAACTCGCCTAAATCTTTCATTTCAAACTCCTGTTTGAGAAGACCCTTCACATGGTCAATCTCCATAGCATTGTCACCAACAATAATAAGGTCATCTACATATATGGTAATGACCACAATCCCCACATCACTCTCACGTACATAGAGTGAATGATCAGCATGAGCTCTCCTAAAACCAATACTGACAAGATACTTGGCAATCCTGTCATACCATGCTCTAGAGCCCTGCTTCAAACCATACAAAGCTTTGAGATGTCTGCATACATAATCTGGGTAACTTGGATCTACATAACCAGGTGGCTGATCCATATACACTTCCTCTTGCAACTCACCATTCAAGAAGGCATTCTTTACATCCATTTGATGCATAATCCATCCTCTAGATGCAGCCACTGCTATGACAGCTCTCACTGTCGTCATCTTTGCCACTGGAGCAAAGGTCTCCTCATAGTCTATGCCATACGTCTGTGCATAACCCTTTGCGACCAGCCTTGCCTTGTGACGCTCAATGTTACCATCAACCTTATGCTTGGTTTTATACACCCATTTACAGCCAATAGCTTTCTTGCCACTTGGCAATGGCACCAACCCCCATGTGTCATTTGCTTCCAATGCAGCCATCTCTTCATTCATTGCATCATCCCAATGCACATTTCCAACTGCATCCTCAAAACATGTGGGCTCCACATCCTGTATCACCTTAGCCATGTAGGCTTGGTGATACGCTAGATACCCATCATAAGTCAATTTCTGAACTGGATTTCTGACTCTATTAGATCTGCGCGGTCCTGGGTCACTCCTTTGCCCTCTAGCATCTTCTTGTACTTTCCTTACACCAGGTGTCTTGACAGCCGGAATTCCAAATTCCTCATCAAGACTTTGTTCAGAACCATCTGAATCCATGTCTACATGTGAAAAACCTGATGATGCATCAACCATAAAGGGAGGTTCATCAACCTTTTCCTTTCCTTTTCGTGATACATTCCCTGTACCTGTTGGTGGAGTAACCTGCGTACGTAGTCTACCATTCCATGGTTTCTCAACAGAGCCACGAGAAGAGGACTCTTGTGGTCCACTCAAAACCTGTGACTGTGGCCTCACATTTTGTACAACCACATCGTCTTTTACATCAGCCCCAATAGTGCCATGTGCATTACTGTACCAGTTGCTCATCTCATCAAAGACTACATCTCTGCTCACTCGTAATTCTCGTGTAGTAGGGTTGTAGCACCTGTACCCCTTTTGTTCAAGGGAATATCCCACAAGAATACATTTCTCTGCTTTAGGATCCAATTTCCTACGCAACTCATCTGGTACATGCACGTAAGCTATGCAGCCAAACACTTTCAAGTGTGCCAAATCAGGCTTTGTACCTGTAAACTTTTCCTTAGGTGTTACATCATGCACCGCAACTGTAGGTGTCCTGTTCATAATGTACACAGCTGTATTTATAGCTTCAGCCCAGAAATGATGAGGCATGTTCTTCTCATTCATCAATGCACGTGCAACCTCTGCAATGTGCCTGTTTTTCCTTTCTGCGACCCCATTCTGCTGTGGAGTATATCTGCATGTAAACTGCCTGTGTATACCATGCATTCGCAGAAAATCTGAAAAATCATTGGAGAAGTACTCTCCCCCTCCATCTGACCTCAATGTCTTGATTTGCATATCTGTCTCCTTCTCAATCATGACTTTGAAGTCTTGAAAGTGACCAAACACTTCACTTTTGTTACGCATGAAGTAGACCCATACTTTCCTTGTATGGTCATCAATGAAAGAGACATAATACCTGCAACCATGTATACTTGCAGTATCGGTTGGACCCCAAACATCTGTGTGCACCACCTGAAGTGGCCTTTTACATACATTGCGCTCATGTGGAAATGAGCCCTTTGACTGTTTTCCAAACTGGCATGCTGCACACACTTTATGCATACCATCCACCTTGAATTTGGGCAAACCTTTTACAATTTGTTTTGATTGCATGCTGCACAATCTCTGCTCATTGACATGGCCAATGCGTTTGTGCCAAATGTCAACATCAGCCACAACACCTGTGCCCTGTGCAAATAATGCAGCTTTTACCTCAGGCATGTCTACATTCAGCGTAAACATTCTGCCCACACATTTGCCCTCTGTGATCAGCTAACAGCCATTCTGGAAATCTTCTACATAACAGCCATTTGGATTGAAGCGAACCTGCAAACCCTGCTCAACCATTTGTCCAACAGAAACAAGATTCTTTGTAATGTTTGGGACATGAAGTACATCTGCTAAGTACTTTGATTTCCCACTCTCCGTATTTAGAGGTATGTCCCCTACATGAGCAATGGGGTGAGCTGTGTCATCTCCTGTCTGCACATAGCCTAACACATCTGGTTTGCGCATATCTCTAAACCACTCTCCACGAGACGTCATGTGATTAGAGGCACTTGAATCCACATACCAAACATCATCTTGGGTGGATTTCTCTGCAGTCATTGTATTCATTACATGTTGCATAACAAACATGCGCTCGTTTTTGCTATCATCTGCATCTTTGCTAGTAGATGCATAGTTGCCCTGTTCTCTCTTTCTACTTGCTTTTCCCTTTGGACAGTCACGTGACATGTGACCTCTTTCACCACAAGTCCAATATTCTCTACTATCTGGAGTATGTTGCTGCCTGCTTGATCCTGCACCACGACCTCTTTGACTCCCCCTGCCTTGAGACTGGTTTCCCCTGCCACCTGTATTGTTTTGATTTGATTGACCTTCCAGAAATTGGCCCCTGCAACCCCTTGGGCCTCGACCACGACCTCTACCTCTACCTCTGTTGGAGTTAGAATAGAAGGCCTGTTCAGAATTATTTCTGCCATGAGAAGAAGATGTGTCAAGGTTCTTCTCCTCAAGAATAAGCATAGAAATCAAATCTTGGAACACGGGGATGTCGTCTCTTGTATTCATGGAAGACCTAAAATGTACATACTCATCTCCTAGACCATCCAAGCATGTACGGACAATGTCATCGTCTTCCACTGAGACTTTAATAGATCCAAGAGCCTCAATGATACTCTTGATCTTCAAAGCATAATCATTGATGGAGAGGTTGTTCCTCTTAACCTGATTTAGCTCCGACTTTAGTTGAAGCTTCCTGGCCTTGGTGTTCACCTCGAACACTCTGCCTAAGTTTCTCCATGCAATGGCGGGGGTTTCAGCATCCTGTAGATAGCCCATCATGCCATCTGTGATACTCATAAACAGCCAATACATCACTTTGCTCTGGCCTTGTTGCCAGTCCCTCAAAGCTTTCCTTTGTTCTGCTGTAGCATTTGCCTCGGGAATCTCTGGTTCCTTTTCATTGTCTCCTTCTACATAGTCCCAATAACCTTTTCCTTTTAGGAAATTTGTTATTCTGAACTTCCATGCAGGGTAGTTATTTTTCTCAAGCTTCTCAGTAACAATCTGACTGAAACCGTCAGACATCTTGAAGCACTAAGACAAAATAGCTGCAATCTGCAAAAACCTGCAAATCTGCTGAACCTGCTATCGTGGTTCCTGTAACGCTTTCTACACTCAACGAGTGTCCACAATCAAGCGTACATACAACCACTGTACTTGTACAGTAAATCTCTGTATACTGCACTTTGGAGACCTGTTCAGAAACTTGTGCAACATTAGTCCAGATAAGTCTTTTAATCTGACTGTGCCATTGGAAAAGACCCAATCAACTTCAAAAGGTCCTGCCCAGGCAATCTTCAAATTCGGCTTCTTTGGACCCATTCTTGACTGATATAGAAGCACTAAGTCTCCTTTCTGGAATTCTCAGACTTTAATTTGGCGATCATGCCAGTGCTTCCTTCTTTGTTGAACAATTTCTTGTTCTAATATAGCCCTTTGCCTGAGTTCATCTAACTGCATCAGTTCATCCAGTCTTTTCTCAAGGTTATGGTTGAAGTCTAATCCATACTTTACAGCCATTCTCAGACTGGGGATTACAAACTCCATAGGACCCACTGCATCAATACCATACACCATTCTGAATGGTGTCATTCCAGTAGTTACCTTATAAGCTGTTCTTTAAGCCCATAGAGCAGTCTGAAGATTCAAATCCCACTGGTCTAGTTTCTTTTGCACCACCTTAGTGAGAATAGTCTTAATTGTCTTATTGCTACTTTCAGCCTGTCCATTGCATCTGGGATAGTAAGGAGTAGATTTCCGATGCTTGATTGAAAGCATATCTAATAGGATTTCCATAGTATCATTGATAAAGTGTGTCCCTTGATCGGTCACAATTTCCACTGGACATCCATATCGACAGACAATATTCTCAAACAGAAACCGTGCAGTTGACTTGGCTGTGTTGTCAGGAAGAGCTTTAGCTTCAACCCACTTGGTAACATAACAAGTAGCCATCACGATGTACTTGTTCCTCCTGGGAGTCACCTTCTTAAAAGGTCCCATAAAATCCAATCCCCATTCATGAATACTCCCAATGGTTGTATTGGCATTAAGGGATTCATGTATGCAGCTGTTGGTCGGCCCATTCTCTGGCATATATCACAAATTTTACAAAAGCTTCTGACATCAGCAATCATTGTTTGCCACCACAGAACTGCTTGCAGAATCTTCTTGTAGGTTACTTCGTTGGAAAAGTGTCCACTAGACTCTCCATTATGTGCCTCTGAGATAACTTGCATTCTTCCCTCCATTGGAACACATCTCCGAAGTATACCATCCACACCCAATCGATAAAGTACTCCCCCAATGATGGTAAATTTCAGGCTTTTTATGATCAGAGCCTTCTTCTGATTCTGTTTCCAATCTTCTGGAAAGGAACCTTGGGAAAGGAAATGATAAATATCATACCATTCAGGATCCACTGATTCTTCTGCTTCTAGCTAAAATAAATCAGCATCCACTGGTTCATCTCTCAGAGGTGATTCTGAAAATCCTTCTGTACTTCTGGAAAGAAAGTCAGCTCCATAGTGGTTTCGGCCAGGCTTATGGAAAATTCTGAACTCAAATTCCATAAGGAACATCATCCATCTTATCAGCCTGCCTTGAATAATGACTTTGTTAATCAGAAACAGAAGAGCTTGATGATCCACATAAAAATGGAATAACTTCCCCAATAGGTAATGCCTGAACTTTGTAGCGCTAAAAACCATTCCGAGGGCTTCTCTTTCAGTAGTCGTATAGCCTTGTTCAGCTTGACTGAATCTCCGACTAGAAAAATAGACCGGATAGTCTGTTCTGCCATCTGGCTGAGCTAATATTGCCCCCATTGCCAATCCTGAAGCATCGACGTGTACATGAAAAATGTCATCCCAGTTCGGCTGCCTGAGGACTGGTTTACTGGTAATGGCTTTTTTCAAATTCTGGAAACTCTCCTCACACTCAGAAGTCCAATTGAACTTACTGGTATTCTTTGTAAGCTCATATAGTGGCACTGCTTGAGAAGCAAATTTGTGTACAAATCTTCTATAAAAATTTACATATCCCAAAAAAGAACTCAGCTCAGAAGCAGTTCTGGGTGCCTTAGCTTGCTGGACACACTGTATTTTGTCATTGGCCATTTCTATTCCATTGCGGAAAATCACATGTCCCAGTAGCTGTCCCTTCCAAACCAGAAATACTGATTTAAATGGATTCAAGCAAATCCTTTTCTCCTGACAGCGTTTAAAAACCATCTCTAGGAATAGAAGATGCTGTTCCTCAGCTGAATAGAGAGTGAAGTCATCCATGAAAATGGCGAGGAACCGATGAAGAAATTCATTAAACATCTCCATCATACACCGCTGAAAAGTAGCTGGTGCATTGCACAGGCCAAAAGGCATCACCAGATACATGAATGCTCCCCACTCAATGATGAAAGTGGTCTTGGTCCTATCTTCTGGAGCAATCTGTAATTGGTTATAGCCGCTATAACCATCTATGAAGCTATACATCTCGTATCCTGCAATCTCATCAAGCAACATATCAATAAAAGGTAAGGGAAATGGATCCTTAATGGTCTGGGCATTTAGTTTCCTATAGTCGACACAAACCCTTAATTTCCCATTCTTCTTAGGAACGACAACTATTGGAAATAACCAATAACTGCTTGCTACTTTCGTAATGAACCCAACCTTGAGAAGATTATCAATCTCCTCCTTGACCTTCTTTGCATAGTTAGGGTTCATCCGGTATCTTTGTAATCTGACTGGCCTAGCGTCCGGTTTTAGTGGGATTCGGTGCTAACAGACTTCAGGATCTACTCTTTTCAAATCTGTATGTTCCCAGGCAAATACATCTCTATAGTTTTGGAACATTATCCGTGATTTTTCCTTCATTGCCGGTTTCAAGTGCTTGTTGACTTTGATCATTCTGGGATTTTTCTATGATCCCAGGTTCCATTCCTCTAGTTCCTGATCATCTGGAAGCAACCAGTTGGGTCCTCCTCCTTTTCGTTTGGTCGACTCTTCAGCGTAGTTCCAAGAAGGTCCATTCATTTCTGAATCATTATTCTGATCAGGTGGATATTCTTCTGAACATGCTGATTCTTCCATTATATCACTATCAGCTGGTTCCTCCATTCTTCCAGTTAGCTGAACAGTTCTTTCTCCTGTATTGACTTCAGTGAATTCGTCAGGGAATTTTTTCTTCTGCTTGTCAGCTTGCTCTTTGTTTAGTAGGACTGCATTCAAATCAATTTCTGCCGAAGGAAAGATGTTCATTGCTGCCAGCATTCGCTCAATTTTCTTAGCTCGGTATTTCTAACATAACTCCTTCAGCCTCAGTTCCTTTTTCCAGCTCCTGGTATTGTTGATCTGGATTTTGATTCTGCCACTGACCCCTTCTATGGTTAAAGTCTGGTTTGCGTAGTCATGAATAGCATGTGCTGTTCTTAACCATGGGCGGCCTAATAGCATTCCATATGCGCCTTGCACATCCAAAACTAGGAAACTAGTTTTGAATTTTTCCCTCCCCACTCTTATCTGCATGTTTTCAATCATGCCCGTTGCTTGTACGACTCGATGATCTGCCATCCTTACTTTGAACGATGCTGGTTTCATGTTGGTGATACCCATTCTTTGCTGAAGATGGGTTCCCATTATATTGACTCCTGCTCCTCCATCCAGTATGACACTTGAGAGAGGTTCCCATTGCTTCCTGACCTTGTAATCTACCTGAATAAGTGGAACTTCATCATCCCGGACAGCCGTCAGGTCTACTGTTCTAGCATCTCCCTCAGTCTTCCTACGTTGCTTGATAAAGTTGGCCACCTCAAGTAAGGTCTTTCTTATATCCTCCAGCTCTACAGTCAGCTTCTGGATTCTATCACAAATTTTCACCTGAATTTCCTCTTGCTCATGGTCAGACTGATTGTCAGAGCTTGAAGAGCTAGTGTTCTCAGACTGCCATTCTTCTTTAGCAATATTACTCTTTCCTTCCTCTTCCATCTCACCAGCTAGTCTATGTACCACAGCCAGCAAGGTCTCTGTCATGGCCGGTACTGACTGATCTTTATCAGTCGATTGCGTTGGTATCTTCTGAATGACTCTAGCCTCGGAACTTTCTGGCTGCTCTGGCAACTTTTTAGCTAAATCCTCTGTGATTTTAGCTGCTAGTTCCCGCTGCTCTTGCCACTCATCTACCACCTTTTCCTTACCCTTGGCCTTCCAAACTTCCCTTTGTTGGGCCCACTTGCTGCTGTTAGAGTTGGCTGGTACTTCTGAAATGTTTGGAATCTCTTCAATGATCACTCCTTTGCTCCTGGTAACTACTCTGACTGGGACTGGCTCTGGTGCCTTAGCCTCAGTAGCAGGTATTACCGGTGCATCTTGACATTGGGCTGCAAAATGACCATACTTTCCACAGGTATAGCAATTCATGCTTCTGGTCTGGAAGTTTCCTCTTTCTCTTCCTCTACCCATTCCTGGTTGGTATCTGCCGCGTCCTTGACCAGTACCACTGATACCTGGTCCTTCTTCTTGGGCTACTGTGATTGGATCTGTCTTCACAGGTTCAGTGTAGGCAACCACTGATAGATCCTTTCCTTTCTTAAAATGGTGAATTCGGATGCCACAATTATTCCATAGGTGACCGAAGGCCTTACAGTAGGTACATTGTGGGCATTCCGTGGAGATGTGGTCCTTGGATTTACATCTTGAACACCAAGTCTCCATCTTCCGGACCGGCTGTCTTGTGTGGCTAATCTCCGCAATCTACCTAGCCATTTCTTCAATTTTCTTGGTCCATGATCCTTTCTTTGATTTGTCCTTTGTCCGTTGATTAGAACTGCTCTCGGAACTGCTGGACGTTGCACTGGAATCAGAAGCTTCAGTAGCCGAACTACTGCTACTGGTCCTTCGCTTCTTGTGGATTTTTTCTTTCTTAGCCTGCTGTTCCAGTTTTAATGCTCGCTGGACCAGGTCATTGAATCTCTTTGTAGGAGCTGGTACTTCTTATTCTCTTAGCTTCTTGCTTGTGAACCCATTCAAAAACCATGCCCTCAATCTTTTCTCAGACGGTGGTTCTTGCAGTTGTCTGGTCAGTTCTTTGATCTTTTCTACATAGCTGCGGACTGACAAATTCCTCTGTTTGATCTGATCCAATTCACAGAGAATATCCTCATCTCCTCGATTGTCAGAATATTCCAACCTGAAGGCCTTAAGTAATTTATTATATGATCTTAGTTGGCATGCAGGGTAATGGTAATACCATTTCCTTGCTGCTTCCTTCAAGGTTTGTGGAAAGTATTCCCCCCAATCATCTTCATCAATGTTTTTTAGTTCAGCATACTGCTCAAAAGCTTGAATGTGAACATCAGGATCATCCTTTTTCCCTCCTTTGAACATGGGAAAGGAAATCTTCAGGGAAGCGGAGTAATCATGTCGATTGCTGCTAATTCCACGAGTTCGCTTGTTGGCTTCAGACTGACGCTTGGGAGCCTTCTTGCAGTTGTCAGTGTCAGCATCCCAATCAACCTCTGTTTCTGTCTCAGTCTCAGTATCCAGTCTGTTTTGTCTGCTAAAAGTTCGGTGACTTCCCTTTCTGCCTTTGATATGCTCATCGTTCTGGCGAGACTGAGAACTCTTGGAACTCTTTGCCTTTCGTGCTGCCCGTCTGCGTCGAGAATGACTCGAATGCTGTGAGTCATGCGCCTCATCGGCCAAACTATGCTCCTCCTGAGCCTCAGTGTCAGTCAATTTCTCTGGCTTGGGATCAGACTCTCTTCCTGACTCCTCAGGAATGGGGTCCACATGATTGGTAGCTTTCCGGCCACGATTAGATTTTGGTGCCATTGCTGAAAACTTCAACTGGGAGAAGAGTCTAGTTGCAGTCAACGAGCTTCAGCTCAAGCCACCGTGATCGCCAAAATGGAATTGGAACTGATCTCTTAAGACAGCTAATTCCAATGTCGAAGGATTTCAGCTACTTAGAGTAGGAAGAGTTCAGACAGCAGACTAGACAGAAATCAATGACTAGACTGGAATATGAATACTGAAATGAGAATCAGACTTAAAGACTGGAGTAAAGTTCAGATTCAGATTCAGAAGACTGTTGAGAAGTCAGTAGCACTGGAATATATATATCATGATTGAGATTACAGTGAATATGATTACAGAGAGGGAAAATGTAGCCGATAATATTGCCAC